>NC_056630.2:276109832-277359832 GCF_002870075.4 Lactuca sativa
GAACCTATCCCAGGCAGCTCCCTTTCCAAATCCTACCCTCGTCTGGCTTTTCATGGCCCGACGCCTCCGTGGGTGGAATGCAGGGAAACATGGAGCCAAGGACAAGATCAGCCCATGCCATTTAATGGTGATCGAAGATTTTATGACCTGAGCAATGGGGGCTCAGCAGACAGAATCTTGCCAATCCTGGTCCGCAGAGTGGCTCGAAATGAGATTCAAGGCAGGACAGCCCCACATCAGATCACAGAAGTGGTCGTCAATGCGAGAATGCATACCCTCCATACCATTCGTCTGGAAGATGCTCGTCAGAGATATGAGAGAGACCATGAAGCCCTGCTTCAAGCACTGGCTGAATCACGAGCCGAAGTCATAGAGCTCCGAGTACACCAGAGGGTGTACGAAAGACACCTACTTGATATGGAACGCCAACTGGCTGAACTAAGAGTTCACCAGAGGGATGACCGTCGCCAATAGTAGATGCCTTACTTTATTTTCCTTCTTGTTTTAAAGAACCATGTTCCTGTCTATGTCCTATGTGGCATTTTATATGGAACTGCCTTGTACTGTAGGTACTCTTAGTTAGACCTTTATGCGGCCAAAACTTTGATACTCAGGATATGATGTAAGACCTTCTATAAGGTCAAATTTTCCTAAACTTATAACATCTTAAACATTGATGATATTGATAGACAGCTAACTTTCGTGTCACCCTCTGTTCAAAAACCTTCATCATACCTTCTGTAACGATCCATTTTTCACGTCCAAAAATTCCATTTTCCAATTAATATTTAGTAAATTCATTTGTAAATAAACATTGTCCGATCAAACCATTTCATGAGCATATACTATGTCTGAAAACCAAAACATGTGAACTATCAAAATGTCAGAGTATGAATCCCAAAACAATCCCATGAATGTGGAAAAACAGTGTATGTGTATGATGTGCCGCTACCGCGCCAGCTCTTTCCCCTTCGACGAAGAGGTACCTGAAACCAAAACTGTAAACTGTAAGCACGAAGCTTAGTGAGTTCCCCCATCGTACCACATACCATACGATCACATAACATACATACTGCCAGGCTACTATGGGGTGCTTGACGACCCGGTGCGGCCATTCTAGGGTGCCGACTATGCGTGCGGCCATTCTGCGGTGCCGTCCTACCCATGTCAAGCCATACTGGGGTGCTGACTGCCCATCGGTCCTAACAACCGATCCTCGGGGACTATTCTACCCCCTATTGCTACTATCACATATATCATAACATAAACATACTATCGGACATATCTGGGGTGTCCGAACTACCCTTCGGTCCTAACAACTGAACTTATGGTCTATTCCCCTCCTACTACCACTATCACATATAACATATCAGGCCAGCATATAAACATATCATCACATACTGTCAGACATATATGGGGAGTCTGACCTACACTTCGGTTCTAACAACCGAACTCTACTACTATCACATATAACATATCATGCCAGCATATAACATATCAGGTAGTAGCAAACCTAGATGATATCACAAAGACAATCATCTAACATACAACTCCTACTGGTGGGCTGGCATTGTGGCCGTAGACCCACCGCTACTGGAAGGTAACTCACCTCAGAGTAGCTGCTGATTTGAGCGAGAACTGACTGTCTACTGCTGCTGCTGCTGCTGTTCCAGAAGTCCTCCGACTATAACTCCCACAAAACATTCAGGCAAACACTGCTAGCTGTACTTAGGGTAAAATGACCATTTTACGCTTGACCAGGTCAAAGTATAAGTCAAAGTCAACTTCCAGTCGACCCGACTCGCCGAGTTGGCTTGCCAACTCGTCGAGTCCCTACCTATTCGATTGTCCTCAATCCGACTCTACACGTCGATTCAGGCATTGATTCGATGAGTTCTCCTTCTAACTGATGTCCAAAAGTCCTTCATCCTACTCGCCGAGTTGCATGAACAACTCGTCGAGTTCATCTTCATTCGAAGAACACTCCATGCTGAGACTCGCTAAGCTGTATGAACAACTCGCCGAGTCTGTTCTTGAGGTAAGAAGATTGCCTTGGACTCGCCGAGTCAGGGCATTAACTCGCTGAGTCCCTCCATGGATGGGTCTGGTTTTTGACTCACTGAGTCCACCTGCGACTCACAACTCCACTCAGCAAACACGAAAAAGGGGAAAACTCGGGGACTCGCGGCTCGACTCACCGAGTCCGATGAACGACTCACCGAGTCGTTCACATGCAATTACTATATACTCGATTCTGCTTGAATCCAGCTCATACCATACATAGATCTGGGCTCTTAGGGTAGTTTTTATACGTAAAGTTTCCAACTTTACATGTATACATGCATAGGATGGGGATTTAAGGCTTAATAAAGGCTAAAATGGTAGAGCTAGGACATTCAAGCACTTTACTCCCATAAGGGCCATGGATTCGAGCTTCTGGAGCTCAACCCTGCCTAGATCTAGAGGTTAATCAACTCATTACAACCCCTAATCCACAACCAAGCTTGGAAATGGTTCAAGAAGGACTTTAATGGTGCCCTAAGGGACTTTAAGCATAAAAACAGAAGGAAAGAGAGTTATACCACAATGAATCTCTGAAATATCACCAAGATATCGGGCCTCCTTCTTCTCCTCTTGATCTACTCTCCTTCTTCTCTCAAAATCTTCAAGAAATCACACCAAAACACTTCAATCTCACAAGAAAAGGGGTTAGGTCGATATAAGGAGCTCTGAGGGTGAAGGAGTTGGGCTTGGGGCGCATAAGGTTGCTTTAAATAGGGTGCAAACCCTTGAAATTAAGGTTTCATCCAGACAACGGGGATTCGCCGAGTCCAAAATATGGACTCGGCGAGTCGCCAACTTAAGCGTGCTCAATATCCCGGCTTTACTCGGCGAGTCGGGCCTACAACTCGCCGAGTCCAAGGCAAAAAATGTAACTTACTTAGATAGGTCATACGTACCAGGAACCAGGTGCTATAAATCTCCCCCACTTATTTTAGACTTCATCCTCGAAGTCTGCTGCTCGATCCTGGAATAGCTCGGGGTAATGTTCTATCATTTCTTCCACTGGCTCCCAAGTCCACTCCGAAACCTTCCGTTGCTGCCATTGCACCTTCACTAATTCCACCCTCTTGTTCCTCAGATCCTTTGACTTCCGGTCGAGGATTGCAACTTGGCGCTCAATGTAATTCAGGCTGTCATCAACTTGAATATCTTCTAATGGCACCACCACTGAGTTATCCACTGGGCACTTCCGCAACTGGGAGACATGGAAGGTGTTGTGGATCTGACTGAGTTCGGCTGGCAGATTTAGCCTATATGCCACCTTGCCTACCTGGGCTACAATCCTGAACGGTCCAATGTATCTCGGGCCCAACTTGCCTCGCTTCCTGAATCGAATGACACCCTTACAAGGCGACAGTTTCAGGAGAACCATATCCCCGACCTGGAACTCCAGGTCTGATCGGCACTTGTCGGTGTAACTTTTCTGCCGACTCTGCACAGACTGAAGCCTACTCTGAACATGCTGAATCCTCTCAGTCGTCTTGAGCACCACCTCTATGCTCCCCATGACCCTCTGGCCAACTTCTCCCCAACATATCAGGGTCCTGCACCTCCGTCCGTATAATATCTCGAATGGAGGACGGTCAATACTCGCATGGTAGTTGTTGTTGTACGAGAACTCAGCCAAGGGAAGATAGGTATCCCAGCTATCACTGAAGTCTAGCATGCATGCCCGCAGCATATCCTACAGAGTCTGGATGGTCCGCTCGCTCTGACCATCCATCTGCGGGTGAAAGGCGGTGCTAAAATGCAGACGAGTGCCCAACTCATCATGGAACTTCTTCTAAAACCTGGAAGTGAAACGCACATCTCTGTCTGATATCACTGACACCGGCACCCTGTGCCACGCCACTATCTCCCTGATATAAATATCGGCCAACTTTTCGGCCGAGATACTTTCCTAGATCGGAATGAAATGGGTGCTCTTGGTCAATCGATCCACGATGACCCATATCGAATCTACTCCTCGCGCAGTCCTGGGAAGCTTTGTGATAAAATCCATCGTAATATCTTCCCATTTCCACAATAGGATGTCCAACGGCTGCATCTTGCTGTGCGGCCTCTGATGCTCGGCCTTGACCTTCCTATAGGTCAAGCACCGCTCGACGTACCAAGCCACATCCCGCTTCATGCAGGGCCACCAATAGTCTAGACGAAGATCCCTATACATCTTCGTCGCCCCTGGATGAATGGAGAATCGGGATTTGTGCGCCTCCTCCATCAAAATCTGGCGCACGCCTCCGTGATACGGCACCCACACCCTATGGTGTAGTGTCAATAATCATCAGCTATCATATCGAAGGAGGTAACTTGACTCACTATCCGCTCGCTCTTCCGATGCTCCTCCTTCATAGCCTCCTACTAAGCTTCCCGAATCTGCTCTAACAGTGGAGTCACCACCGTCATCCTCATACACACATCCCTGATCGGCACCCCCTTACGGCTAAGCGCATCGGCCACCATATTGGCCTTTCCCAGGTGATAAAGGATCTCACAATCATAATCCTTCACCACGTCCAACCACCGATGCTGTCTCATGTTCAAATTCGGCTGATCCATGAGGTACTGCAAACTCTTGTGATCCGTGTAAATGGTACACCGAACCCCATAAAGGTAATGTCGCCAAATCTTGAGGGCGAAGACCACCACCCCCAACTCTAAATCATGTGTCGGGTAGTTCGCCTCGTGAGGCTTCAGCTGCCTCGAATCGTAGGGAATGACATGCCCTCTCTACATCAGTACCGTGTGCAACCCTAAAATGGATGTGTCACAGTATACCACAAAGTCCTCTACGCCCTCGGGCAGGGCTAAGATTGGCGCCTCGCATAATCTCTGTCTCAGAATCTCGAACGTTGCCTACTGCTCAGGCCCCCATCGAAAGACCACGACTTTCTTAGTCAACCGTGTCAGGGGTACGACTATCTTGGAGAAATCGTGAATGAATCTCCGATAGTAGCCCGCTAATCCTTGGAAACTCCAAATCTCGGATGGAGACTTCGGAATCTCCCATCTCATCATGGCCTCCACCTTGGCCGGGTCTATTGAAATCCCGTTCTGGTTGACAAGGTGCCCAAGACACTACACCTCGCGCAACCAAAAATCACATTTGGAGAACTTGGTGTACAAGCTCTCCCTCCTTAAGGTCTCCAGCACCTCCTGCAGGTGCTCCTCATGCTCCTCCTGTGTCTTGGAATAAACCAAGATATCATCAATAAACACTATCACTGACCGGCCTAACATCGGTCTACACACGCGGTTCATGAGATCCATGAACACGGCAGGGGCATTGGTGAGCCCGAGGGCATCACCACAAACTCATAGTGGCCATAGCGTTTCCGAAACGCAGTCTTCTGCACATCCTCCTCCCTGACCCTCATCTGATGATATCCTGAACGCAGATCAATCTTGGAGAACCAAGATGCTCCCTGAAGCTGGTCAAAGAGGTCGTCAATCCTCAGGAGTGGGTAACGGTTCTTCACCGTTACCTTATTCAGCTCCCGATAATCTTTGCACATCCGATGTGACCCGTCCTTCTTCTTTACAAACAGATATGGGGCTCCCCAGGGTGAACTGCTTGGTCTAATAAATCCCTTGTCTAGCAGCTCCTGTAGCTGCGTAGACAACTCCTACATCTTGGGAGGAGCCAACTGATAGGGTGCCTTGGCTATCGGAGCCGCACCAGGGACTAGGTCAATCCTAAACTCCACCTGACACTCCGGAGGTATCCCAGGCAGCTCCCCGGGGAACACATCCACGAACTCTCGAACTACGGGCACCTCGCCCACCGTCACTCTACCCGCCTCCTAGGTATCCATAACATACGCGACATATCCCGCGCAACCCTGTTGAAGGTAGCGCCTAGCCCTCGCTACTGAACATACTGTGGATCCATGCTGTGGCCTCTCGCCGTGGATCACCAGCTTTCCCCCACCTGGGGTCCTGATCCGCACTAGCTGTTGTGCGCAATCTACCACCGCCCCATTAGGACTCAACTAATCCCTGCCTATAACCACCTTGTTCCCACGCAACATAATGGGAACCAAATCCACCAAGTAGCGCTACTCGAATAACCTCAGAACACAATCTCTGAACACTATTGATGCCCGCACCGATCGATCATCGGAAATCTCTACCTCTAAAGGGCAATCCAACATGCCTGAAGACTCAGTAAACTTCTTGCTAAGCACAAGAGAAACAAACGCTCGAGTGGCACCCGAGTCAAACAACACCTGAACAGGGATACCGTTCACATGGAACGATCCTAACGCATATAAACAGAGCACATATCAATAACATAACATCTTATAAATAAAATAGAGGGAAAGAATCATACCCATCACCACATCGGGTGCGGTGCGTGCCTCCTCGGTAGTCAGCTGAAATTCCCGGCTCCTCACCACTGGAGCCTCTGCCTTGCCCTGCCGGCCATCAGTGATCCGCAAGGTCGCTGGAGCGGGCGCCTTCACTTGCGTTGCTGCTGTCAACTGGGGGCAATTGGCCTTCTTGTGTCCCCTCTGGTTGCAGTGGAAACACAACAACTCAGATGTCTGTATCACAGGTGCAGGGGCAGTACAATCCCTGCTGAAATGCCCCATCTTGCCGCACTTATAGCAGCCTGACGGTCCCAGTCTACATGCCCCCTCATGAGGCCTGCAGCATTTCCTGCAGCGGCTCGGTCCTGACTGGCCTTTTGGCCTACCATCTGATCCCTTGGGCTTCTTCCCCGAAGCCCCTCATGTCTGTCCCTCCTCTGTCTTCCTCTTCCGGATGTGCTCCAGATCTATCTCCCTCTCCCTTGCCCTGGCAATCATAGAGTCCAAGGTGGGGCAAGCTGAAAAACTGACATGCTCCCGAATATCAGCTCAGAGCATGTCATGGTAGCGGGTCGTCCTCATATCCTCATCACCCGCGTACTGGGGCACCAACAATGCCCTATCCCGGAACTTGGCGGTGATCTCCACCACAGTCTCCGTCGTCTGCCTCATATCTAAGAACTCCCTGGCCAGCTGCTGAAGCTCGACAGCCGGCTCAAACTCTGCCCTGAACCTGGTCACGAAGTCCGACCAGGTCATAGCCTCGACAGCCGAGGCTCCAAACGAGTCACCAACGGACTCCCACCAATCCTTAGCTCGATCTCGTAAACACCCTTCTACAAACCTCACCTTCGACCCGTCAGGGCAAAAGCTAGTAAACTGTGCAGACTCAATATTTGCAATCCATCGCCTGGAAGCTATGGGTTCCTTCGCCCCGTGAAAGTCCGGCGCACCACTGCCCCTGAAGTCCTTAAAGTACAGTGTGCGAGATCCCGACTGGCCAGATGCCATGTCGCTCCTGAATGCCCTGAGGCGATCTTCCATCAACTCGACTATCCATTCCTTGATCGACCCGAAGATAATGGGGGTCGACTCAAGGATGCCCCTGGTGATCTCTGACGCGATGAACTCGCGTAGCCCCTCATCTACTTGCTCAGAACCAGATCCCAAACCCGATCCCTCTCCTAAACTGCCAACTACTGGCCTTGAGCGTAGTACCACCATTCTGGAATACATAAATAACAACCGTTAGCGATACAAATACTTCTTGAGGGATCACATCTAATACAAGTTCCCTGGTCTTATCTTGGCCTTCCTTGGTTCAGGTACGGATCCTCTACTTTCAGTAGTATGGGCCTGTCACACCCTAAAACCGGAACGGCGGAAACGTTCTGGGGTGGATGACGTCATGTCAAGTATCACAACACATGCATTATAGTAATCAAAGTACAACAAAACATTGCATTAATAGTAATAATTTTACATGGTTTACATTACAATATATCAAAGTAATATAGGCTAATGTAATAAGCACAACAAGGTACTAAGCCATCTTCATCAACAACTCCGGGGGTGTACCTGTCTAATTGCTGATCTGAGAATATAAGTTATTTGAAAAGCGAGTATCAGCATTTTTACAAATGTTGGTGAGTTCATAAGTATTTAGTGTCATTTAGTCAAATAACATTATGAAGTAATAGTTTAAGTGTTACAGTGCATTAGAATTCTTTCTAGAAAATCCTATATTTTCTTTAATAAAAGCAGCCTTCTACCAAGACTGGTTAGTGTTATGTGGTAAAAAGTAGTTTTCCCTAAATTTCTGTCATTATCAAAATACTGAATTTGGTTATTGACGAAAGCAAATGACATCAGGGAATAACATATGCCTCAGCAGTGAGGACTGTTGACTAAGGCAAGGAATCATAGACTCCAAGAGAGTATCGAACTAACGACACGCCTGGTTCAGTCTAAAAAGTAGAGGCTCAGACCCCAGAAGGTACCAAATGAAAGGTACAGCTGGTAATACAGACCCCAGACAGCATCAAATGAATGATGCGTCTAGTAAGGTCAAAACAGTGAAAACAGACCCCAGAATTGCTGGCAAAATACCGTTACCTTAAGGCCAATGAATTATAAGGTAACTCGGGATACTCGTAACCATACTGACTAGAATACCAGACGCCCTACAAGCGTCTAAAATATGACATTTGTCACCCGTTGGCTTGGTAGGCCGGGACTGTAGCTAGCAGTCTGGGTGCGGGGTTGTCAATCCCGTATAGATATATACACACAATGTCCGCTCTCCCTACAGGAAATTCTGGTTACCAACTAGACGACGGAGAAGGTCGTGTCCTGAAGATGCATCCCAAATAGTGGGTAGAGACTTCCAAATAGTGGGTAGTGTGTTTCTAATGTAAGTGCTGAACTAAATGTAGAGACTCTTAACTGAACTGACTAGAGCATACCTGTATGTCCATACTCGTATACATAATATATAACTAATGAATCAAACGACCTTCGGACGGCCATCCGATCCCACCAGACCACACCTCAACGAAGAAAAGGAAATAGGGCGGACAAGCCTTCCTAAGTCCTTCAATTCATTACTTATATGCATCTAAACAAGCATAGACATACATCTAACTATAACTGAGTGTGTAACAAGTAGGAGTGATTCTTGTGAAGTAGGAGTGTCTAACGAGTGAAGTAAGAGCGTTCAACAAGTGAAGTAGGAGCGTATGAAGTATAAGTGAAGTAGAAGCAATATCAAGTATAAGTGAAGTAGGAGCGATATCAAGTATAAGTGAAGTAGGAGCGATATCAAGTATAAGTGAAGTAGGAACGTATCACTAAGTAAGAGTGTGAACAAGTATAAGTGTCCATCAGGTATGAATGTATCACGAAGTGGAAACGTTATCAAGTATAAGTGTATCTCGAAGTTGAAACATTATCGAGTAGAAGTGTATCTCGAAGTGGAAACGTTATCGAGTAAAAGTATAAAACATAGACGTAAACTTTGGAAAACCTTTATATTGTAAGAAAATCACGACTTGGTATACCCTTGTGAAACAAGTATGATTTAAAACTTTTAGAAATTCTTTGGAAACCTTTCATAAATTAGTTTGAAATGAAACTTTGATAAAACAGCAAAAGTAAGAACTTGAACAAGTGAAAACCTTTTAGAAAACCATTTATAGTGTCCTACTCGGTAAAATAGTATACAGTGTGGTAAATCCTTGTGCATGCGGGTTATCAATCACATGTGATTGATATGATAACTGGCATGTTTAACTTGTATTCCCCCCTATAAAACATGTAAAAACATTAAAAGGTTCATTCAGGGGTATGAACTCACCTGGTGTAAGTAGGTCCGACGAGGGTGCCGGTTGGGTGGTCGGTGTCACGTAAAGACTCGAACACACTCAATGACCTATTTAACATATGATAACATATGTTCACATACAATTAGTATATTTAATACTAATTAAACAAGTATACGCGCTCAAAGGAGCGGAAAGCACTTTGATTAAGTGTTTGGGGTGTCCCGGGTAGTGTCTAAAGGTGTGTATGGCTTAGGAATGGAGTTTACTCTCCGAGAGTAAACCCTTAATATGTTGTTTACGGCCCAGGGACTACTCACCATGAGTTTATGGCCGGAAACTCATGGTGAAGGGTTCTAGTGTGTTTAAGGCTTCTAGCTTGCTCATGGAATTATTCTAAGTCCAAAACTATATAGTGTGAATGAGTTTAAGGTCTTTCAGGGCTCCATTAGGGAGTTTATGGCCCAGGGACAACTCCTAAGGGAGTTTACAGCCGTAAACTCCTATGCCTTTAGTTAAGTAAAGTTTTAAGCCCCTAATACCCTCCTAGCAATTTATAGAAATAGTCTAAGGCCATTTGGGGGGCAAAAACCACATTTTTGGCTTGGTTTGGGGAGTTTACGACCTTGACACATGTCTGGGCCATAAACTCCTTTTAATCCTCCAAATCCTTATGTTTAAATGATCTAAACCCAAGAGGACAAGCCCTTAATTTATGTGTTAAGCCCTAGGGTGATTTAGGAGTGTTTTTGGGACATTTAGACAAGGTTTAGAGGTGTTTACGGCCTTGGCATACGCCTGGGCCGTAAAGTCCCTTTTATGTCCCATTTTGATTGTTTTAAATGATCAAACACTCCTAGGCTAAATCCTCAATTTATTTCCAAGCCATTAGGGACAAGTTTGAGTCATTTTGGCCTTGATTAAGGGGTTTACGGCCTAAGGAGGAGCTTAGGCTGTAAACTCCTCTTTCACAACTTCTATGTCCGAATTCTAAGCTATAAACATGAATCAATATGTTTAGAACAAGCTAGGATAAGCGGACTTACGATTTGGAAGCGTTTGGTTGTGGATTCGGGTCGAAAACGAGTATAGTGAGAGAGTATAGAGAGAGAGGGTGGAAAAGAGCTCAAATGGAGTTTACTCCCCCTTATATATGGGTGGGAGTTGGAGCTCAGTGGAATTCTACCCAATACTGCCGTTATGCGGGGCTTTTGGTCGCACCCTATTTAGTGGTCGCAATAATAAAAACTAACTTTTCCAACTAAATGGAAATGTGTGTTATGTGTTTTTATTTCCTTTATCACGACTTAATGACATAAAGATATAAATAAATGAAATGTTTATTTAATTGACGACCTCTAATTAACGGAACTTTTATAAACTGGAATATTCCGTTAACGGTAGCGGAACAATTTGGGTTGTCACATCATCCCCCCGTTAAAGGGAATTTCGTCCCGAAATTCAGGTCTAGGCAAGGGAGTAGGTATGAATGGCCAAGTAGAGGTAAGGGAGTACTTCCTATACGGTTGTCCTCGCATTCCCAAGTGATCTCTGGTCTGTGTTTGTCATTCCAACAGACCTCACATACGGGATGCGGATTCCGTCTCGTGTAGCTAGTGTGTTCCAACTAGTGTATCTACAAGGTTAGGGTTCTCAATGGATTCTATCAAGATGAGTGAGGCACGAAGAGTGTTGTTGGGAAATCACATATCAAGTCTAAGGAGTGGATCGATCGGGTGTGAATCTTGTGGTATATCCGAAAGTAGTAGCGGCCTGAAAAGGGTTGGACCATGTCTCCATGAGGATTCTCGGATGGTCCTAGGCTCTCGGAAGGGTAGAGCCTTTCAGTACTTAGAACATAGTGTACTTCTATGGCAAGATCGTCACTGGCGCGACCGGCACTCCGAAGTTCCTAACGTTCTCTCCCGTACTGGTAGTGTAGTCCTTCAGGTTGGTTCTTAGAAAGCTCGGGTGGTCTTTGGTTTCGCGTTTCCTATCAACTGGTCAGAGACATTCTAGATCATCGGATGGGTTGCGTGACTATGGTTATCTGTTTGCTGTAGAGTGTCTATCTCAAGCTTGTGCAAAGTGGACCTGCACTAACGAATCTTGAGTCACGGAAACCCTGAGGGTCGGGGAGATAGGGTTTCACCAGACGAGTGTTGGACTATCTCAGGAGGTGGTTCTACTATTTTTGGATGAGATAGTATTTGTGGAATCCCTAATAGTCCAATGAATCTCTAAGCCTTTGGTTTATTCTAGCGTGGAAAGTGCATGCTCCTGTATAACCCTTCAACTAACACCAGGACTGGTGTCAAGTCTATAACCTCTTCGGGATCTGGGTCATGAGGCTTAACGCAACTACTTTCGCACTTTGATCCAGTATTCTTGGTTGCGAAGGTTATCCTGTGGTTCTCGGTATCCTAGTGTTCACTTCGGAGAATGTATTTTATCGTCTATAGGGCGACGACGGTTTCCTCCATGCGAGAGGGTGGAGGACGATAGGCACTGTTCGTCTATAACAGGGTGGACGAAGTGCCTGAGTAGTGCGAGCATCTACTGCAAATACTATTCCGAAGGTTCTGAGTTTCCTCGGTCTAGGTCAAATCTAGTGAGTATAGGGTTCCATTACTCGGAACTTTAATCTCCTCATCCATTCTTCTCGGAGTTTAACTCATCGCAGCTTTAGGATTACTGGAATATCCGCTGCGATGCTTAAATCGGGGGATTGAGCGTGAATGGATGGTCGTAGTCAATGTCCTTGACTCTTACGACTCGGATTTCTTTACCAACCGAGGATGTTAGCTACTATGTTGGCTCAAACGGAATGACAACAACTTTGGATTTGTGGTCATTATAGTAACTCAATCCGTAGGGGTTTTCTTGAATTTAGCTCCCGTTCCATGGGATAGGATGAAGGGTCTTTCTAGGGAATCTACTAGGTATGCTCCGGGTGGTTATCATCTTCTGGAGTATCTGTAGTGTCGTTCATTTCGGTGTCCATCTGACTACGAGGGGTCGGTCAACAGCGTACGGTACCCTCTCTTGGGTACTTCAGAAGGTTTGAGATAAGAGGGACGATTGACGGATCGCATTAGGGTTGATTATTTGTGTTAGGTTTAGATTCGGGAGAACCTTTGTTTGCCGACATGGCTACGGAGAGAGTTCTTTTGACACATCACTAGGGATGAACACATGGTTGCACGAAGTCAAACCATGATCAATAAAGTTGTCGAAGTTGGCACACTCCGACATGATATATAATGAAGATCGGTAGAGTCATGTGCTGAACAGGCACACAAGTTCTAGGCGTCTCGGGTTTCGTCATGTGTATCACTACCGCTGATACCTGGACCGATAGAGTCGACGCGGATCTATAGAGAGTTCTAAGTGTTTCCGAATAGAGTACCTTTTCATGAATGGATTCTCATGAGGCATTTCTATAATCGCCTAACATATACTATTCATGTATATTTAAGGTGGGGAGGACTGTTGACTGAGCGACTCCGCCCTAAATCCACAACCAAACGAGGAACAGGAAATGAGGCGGCCTTCACTCACTCTAGGTCTTTCCATCTTAACTATACATGGCCGTAATGTATATGGTTAGCCATTATAGTTTTACCTGATGAATTTTAAATTTTATAACAATGCTATGACTTTCGCCTTAATGGGAAATTTACATTTTGAATTAATCTTTTATTGTTTTTAATTTAGTTAGCCGAGATCGAGAGACGTACCAAAAATCTACTGAGTTACCTTTATACTGAGAAAGGTTTCACTCTCCAGCCTGGAGAGATTTGAGAACAGTTCGGAACGAAGACCGCAGAAGGAAAGGCTCATGGAGGCTTATGGCTAAACAACCTCAACAGAGGTGCTGGGATCCGCTCTAATCGTGTAACTGGCAACGGGAAACGACGATTTACCTAACACATAGCATGAGTAGTGTAACCACTAACTCACTAAATTGTATTATTTTAAGGGTGTATTAGCGTGACGAACACAAGGGAAAGGACAACTCTCGGGTCCCATGTACTGGCTCCCTTGGTCTGCCTCGTATCTTTGACTGGAATCGGCGTTGGTTTCCTTCGGGTAGTTACCTAGGGTTCTCTCCTCGTATGGACATATTGAATTTCTACTCCGTCTTCCTTCTGATTCCGACTCTGGGTGTCATCACTTCATGCTGGATGACTGGGAATCTCTGAAGTTTAGGCGAATTTCTCACCGATGTCCCTAAAAGATATGGGCACTTGGTGAATTCAACAGTCTCGACCTAGTTCATTCGTTTCCTAGCTGGAAATCTTCTCGATGAACTTCTTCGGGGTCGGACTCAACTCTTCTGTTAAGCACTGAAGTGGGTAGGGTTTTCTACAGGGTTCGTGCGAGAATGGAAATGTCTAAAGAATCCTAAGAGATTATTAACATTTCACTGGATGATCCATATCGAGTCCTGCTACGATTACACAGGGTATACAAATCATATATAAATTAGAACCGATAGGCCTTCGAATATGTGATACTACTCTAGAGCCACATCCTAACGAGGAAAAGGAAATAGAGCGAAACCACACATTCTTAGCCTATGGGATCCTTATTATATATAACCTTGGGAGTATACCCTCTGTAGTTGTAGGTATATCAATAAGGATCTTTTTAGTTATTCACGCAAGGTTGTTTATGTGTCCTAAAATACCCCTATGGTATTTTAATTTCTTGTTTAGTTCTTATCTTCTGAATGTGATTCTGGGATTAGTGTGAATCTTTTAGTGTTCTAAAATACTCCTATAGTATTTTAACTTTATGTTTGGCTCTAGCATCCCTAGTTGGTAAGTTTCAGACCTGTTGTACACCACTATCACTCCCAAGCACATGTTCATCGCATCTTGGATAAATGTAGTTGATCAGGTTACATTTATCCCAGCTTACGATTACATAACTGCCCGGGTTTGACGGTAATGCTCAACATCCGAAGACTTTTATTCTTGTTGTTCTTGTGATACTTTTGTTCGAGTGTTTAGATTCTGGATGTTATTATACTTTGGTAAAATATGGTTATATTTTAAAGTATAATTATTGGTCAGAGTGTTTTATCCCTTTGTGTTTATAGGTTGTATATCTTTTATGAATTGATATACTTAGCTCACTATAGACAATGCTCTGATACCAATCTGTCACACCCCAAAACCGGAACGGCGGAAAGGTTCTGGGGTGGATGACGTCATGTCAAGTATCACAACACATGCATTATAGTAATCAAAGTACAACAAAACATTGCATTAATAGTAATAATTTTACATGGTTTACATTACAATATATCAAAGTAATACAGGCAAATGTAATAAGCACAACAAGGTACTAAGCCATCTTCATCAACAGCTATGGGGGTGTACCTGTCTAATTGCTGACCTGAGAATACAAGTTATTTGAAAAGCGAGTATCAGCATTTTTACAAATGTTGGTGAGTTCATAAGTATTTAGTGTCATTTAGTCAAATAACATTATGAAGTAATAGTTTAAGTGTTTACAGTGCATTAGAATTCTTTCCAGAAAATCCTATATTTTCTTTAATAAAAGCAGCCTTCTACCAAGACTGGTCAGTGTTATGTGGTAAAAAGTAGTTTTCCCTAAATTGCTGTCATTATCAAAATACTGAATTTGGTTATTGACGAAAGCAAATGACATCAGGGAATAACATATTCCTCAGCAATGAGGACTGCTGACTAAGGCAAGGAATCATAGACTCCAGGAGAGTATCGAACTAACGACACGCCTGGTTTAGTCTAACAAGTAGAGACTCAGACCCCAGAAGGTACCCAATGAAAAGTACAGCTGGTAAGGTCTAAAACAGTGAATACCATGAATACAATGAATATAGTGAATGCAGTGAATACAGTGAATACAGACCCCAGACAGCATCAAATGAATGATTCGTCTAGTAAAGTCAAAACAGAGAAAATAGACCCCAGACAGTATCAAATGAAAGACACGTCTTGTAAGGTCAAAAACAGTGTGACTCTGAAAATGAATTACCAGCATACAGTGTAAATTGCTTGCGAAATACCGTTACCTTAAGGCCAATAAATTATAAGGTAACCCGGGATACTCGTAACCATACTGACTAGAGTACCAGACGCCCTACAAGCGTCTAAAATATGACATTTGACACCCGTTGGCTTGGTAGGTCGGGACTGTAGCTAGCAGTCTGGGTGCGGGGTTGTCAATCCCGTATAGATATATACACCCAATGTCCGCTCTCCCTACAGGAGATTCTGGTTACCAACTAGACGACGGAGAAGGTCGTGTCCTGAAGATGCATCCCAAATAGTGGGTAGAGACTTCCAAATAGTGGGTAGTGTGTTTCTAATGTAAGTGCTGAACTAGAGGTAGAGACTCTTAACTGAACTGACTAGAGCATACCTGTACGTCCATACTCGTATACATAATATATAACTAATGAATCAAACGACCTTCGGACGGCCATTCGATCCCACCAGACCACATCTCAACGAAGAAAAGGATATAGGGCGGACAAGCCTTCCTAAGTCCTTCAATTCATTACTTATATGCATCTAAACAAGCATAGACATACATCTAACTATAACTGAGTGTGTAACAAGTAGGAGTGATTCTTGTGAAGTAGGAGTGTCTAACGAGTGAAGTAAGAGCGTTCAACAAGTGAAGTAGGAGCGTATGAAGTATAAGTGAAGTAGAAGCGATATCAAGTATAAGTGAAGTAAGAGCGATATCAAGTATAAGTGAAGTAGGAGCGATATCAAGTATAAGTGAAGTAGGAACGTATCACTAAGTAAGAGTGTGAACAAGTATAAGCATCCATCAGGTATGAATGTATCACGAAGTGGAAATGTTATCAAGTATAAGTGTATCTCGAAGTTGAAACATTATTGAGTAGAAGTGTATCTCGAAGTGGAAACTTTATCGAGTAGAAGTATAAAACATAGACGTAAACTTTGGAAAACCTTTATCTTTTAAGAAAATCACGACTTGGCATACCCTTGTGAAACAAGTATGATTTAAAACTTTTAGAAATTCTTTGGAAACCTTTCATAAATTAGTTTGAAATGAAACTTTGATAAAACAGCAAAAGTAAGAACTTGAACAAGTGAAAACCTTTTAGAAAACCATTTATAGTGTCCTACTCGGTAAAATAGTATACAGTGTGGTAAATCCTTGTGCATGCAGGTTATCAATCAGATGAAGCACAAAGCAAGCGACATTCAGACAAAAGGAAGCAATCTCAAGCAAATTCGCTCTCATAGAGAGGAACTGAACTAGCATACAGTGCTAAACTCATACTATCAGGCATAACCTAAACAGGCTATCCTACCGCTGTATACTCAATTCTAGCATGCAATTTTCATACACCGAAGCACATAAAGCAGGCACATAAGGCATCACTCCTAGATCCTTAGTCCTATTCTAGCATGCTATTCTACTGAAACTGATAAACATAACATAAGCTTGTATGGGTACTTTGGCGAATAGTTACTTGAGCTCGGCCGGTAGCGCACATCACAGACTTTGTTCCTTCTTAAAACTCTTTACTTAACCTTTTAGAAAACTTTTTCTTTTTCAAAATCTTTTAATCCCTCGATTTGAGTTCAGACACCCCCGAAGGTGTGTCCGAATCCCTCAAACCAGGGCTATGATACCAACTTGTAACGACCCATTTTTCACGTCCAAAAGTTTCATTTTCCAATTAATATTTAGTAAATTCATTTGTAAATAAACATTGTCCGATCAAACCATTTCATGAACATATACTATGTCTGAAAACCAAAACATGTGAACTATCAAAATGTCAGAGTATGAATCCCAGAACAATCCCATGAATGCGGAAAAACAGTGTGTGTGTATGATGTTCCGCTACCGCGCCAGCTCTTTCCCCTTCGACGAAGAGGTACTTGAAACCAAAACTGTAAACTGTAAGCACGAAGCTTAGTGAGTTCCCCCATCGTACCACATACCATACGATCACATAACATACATACTGCCAGACTATTCTAGGGTGCCTAACAACTCGGTGCGGCCATTCTGGGGTGCCGACTACCCGTGCGACCATTCTAGGGTGCCGTCCTACCTGTGTCAAGCCATTCAGGGGTTCTGACTACCCATCGGTCCTAACAACCGATCCTTGGGGAGTATTTCACCCCTACTGCTACTATCACATATATCATAACATAAACATACTATCAAACATATCTGGGGTGTCCGAACTACCCTTCGGTCCTAAGAACCGAACTTGGGGTCTATTTCCCTCCTACTACCACTATCACATATAACATATCAGGCTAGCATATTAACATATCATCACATACTGTCAGACATATCTGGGGAGTCTGACCTACCCTTTGGTCCTAACAACCGAACTCTACTACTATCACATATAACATATCATGCCAGCATATAACATATCAAGTAGTAGCAAACCTAGATGATATCACAAAGACAATCATCTAACATACAACTCCTACTGGTGGGCCGACATTGTGGCAGTAGACCCACCACTACTGGAAGGTAACTCACCTAAGGGTAGCTGCTGATTTGAGCGGGAACTGACTGTCCACTGCTGCTGTTGTTCCGGAAGTCCTTCGGCTATAATTCCCACAAAACATTCAGTCAAACACTGCTAGCTGTACTTAGGGTAAAATGACCATTTTACCCTTGACTAGGTCAAAGTATAAGTCAAAGTCAACTTCCAGTCGACCCGACTTGCCGAGTTGGCTTGCCAACTCGTCGAGTCCCTACCCATTCGATTGTCCTCAATCCGACTCTACTCGTCGAGTCAGGCATTGAATCGATGAGTTCTCCTTCTAACTGATGTCCAAAAGTCCTTCATCCTACTCGCCGAGTTGCATGAACAACTCATCAAGTTCATCTTCATCCGAAGAACACTCGATGCTGAGACTTGCCGAGCTGTATGAACAACTCGCCGAGTCTGTTCTTGAGGTAAGAATATTGCCTTGGACTCGCCAAGTCAGGGCATTGACTCGCCGAGTCCCTCCATGGATGGGTCTGGTTTCCGACTCACTAAGTCCACCCACGACTCACAACTCCACTCAGCAAACACGAAAAGGGGAAAACTCGGGGACTCGTGGCTCGACTCGCCGAGTCCAATGAACGACTCGCCGAGTCGTTCACATGCAATTACTATATACTCGATTCTGCTTGAATCCAGCTCATACCATACATAGATCTGGGCTCTTAGGGTAGGTTTTACACGTAAAGTTTCCAACTTTACGTGTATATATGCATAGGATGGGGATTTAAGGCTTAATAAAGGCTAAAATGGTAGATCTAGGACATTCAAGCACTTTACTCCCATAAAGGCCATGGATTTGAGCTTCTGGAGCTCAACCCTGCCTAGATCTAGAGGTTAATCAGCTCATTACAACCCCTAATCCACAACCAAGCTTGGAAATGGTTCAAGAAGGACTTTAATGGTGACCTAAGGGAATTTAAGCATAAAAACAGAAGGAAACAGAGTTATACCACAATGAATCTCTGAAATATCACCAAGATATCGGGCCTCCTTCTTCTCCTCTTGATCTACTCTCCTTCTTCTCTCAAAATCTTCAAGAAATCACACCAAAACACTTCAATCTCACAAAAAAGGGGTTAGGTCGATATAAGGAGCTCTGAGGGTGAAGGAGTCGGGCTTGGGGCGCATAAGGTTGCTTTAAATAGGGTGCAAACCCTTGAAATTAGGGTTTCATCCAGACAACGGGGACTCGCCGAGTCCAGGATATGGACTCGGCGAGTCGCCAACTTAAGCGTGCTCAATATCCCGGCTCTACTCGGCGAGTCGGGCCTACAACTCGCCGAGTCCAAGGCTAAAAATGTAACTTACTTAGATAGGTCATACGTACCAGGAACCAGGTGCTACACCTTCATTGGAGTCTATCTGAAACTTGCTTTAGTCAAAGTCTTTGGACTATAGTAATTTAACTTCAGAATCATTTTCAAGCCTCTTTCAAGGGTTGGATCATGTTATTCATCAACCAATGATGCCTCGGCTTGAACGACAAACGTCTTGAGACAATTGTACGAACTTACTTCCACTCTTTGCTAGGAATGCATCATAGGGATGTAGGTCGAACCCACGGGAACATACTTCTATTCTTTACATAAACGGTCGAAATACATCTAGGTTCAACCATGCTCGCTCACAAATTCATTTTCTTCCGTGAAACAGAATCATGTCGCCAAATAAAAATGATCAACCCATCAACCAAACACCAACTCTTCAGATTGATGCAACTACGTTTCAAGCTGTAGTCTCGGCTGCCGTGTCAACTATTCTGACCCACCTTAACGCTAACAACACGAATGTTAGCGGGATTGTTAACAACAATTCCAATCCAGGTAACAATCAAGTACCTCAACGAGCAACAAACTACCACGACACCTCGAGTTCCAAGAGCAAGAGTAACAAACGGAAGTTTTGGGCTAAAACTAAGGACAAATCGCTTCGAGGGGCGAACAAGAAACAACCACCGGTAACGACCTTCACAGCTACGACATCTGTACCTCCTACTACCATTTCTTATGGTATCCCAATTGTCCCTACACCAGCCAGGCAATATTCCGGAAACCTACCAAAATGCTATGAGTGTAGCTTTCATCATCTGGGTAGTGGTCGTCCGTTACACTGCTTTAAGTGCAACGAGGATGGACATACTACCAGCTGCTGCCGGACCCAGATCCAACACATTACTTCAACCACCAATGTCCAAACCTCTTAGATATGCCATTTATGTGGCGTAATGGGACACTTCAAGAGGGATTGTCCAGTAGAGAAGAACGACGACGAATCCGGAGGAGTTTGACCTCAGAATGTAGAGGCGACGAAGGACCCTACTATAGTATAGGTTCACTTCCAATCATCAATGTTTTGTATTCTTTTAAAACATGTTTAAAAACAGTGCAACACGAGTCTTATCTTTTGCGAGATCCCGTTGGTTAAGGGACCCTCATGCTGTGTATACTTGTCTTTTGTAGTATACTTTGTTCGCAGCAGTATTCCTATAGTTCCTCTAAAGTACTGTAACCCTGTTAAAAGTTGCACCGTTGTGTTTTATCTATAATACTTTTATGTTCAAATCTAATGTCATGTACTTCTAAGTAAGTCCAACATTATCATACATCTTGAGTCAATTCGATCTTCACAATACCAGTTTTGTGCGTACTTCTCCTTCTCTGAAATCATCTTGCTAGCGAAGCTGTCATTTCCGAGCTTCGAAGTACTCATGCTAGGAGTACCTCATCTTCAGAGACCTCTCCAAGATTCCCATTAGAAATCTTTACCCTCTGCCTCGCATAGATGAGTCGATCGACCAACCCAAAGAAATGATGTACCTTTCAAAAAATGGACCTAAGATCCGAATATCACCAGTGCGAGTGTTTGTGAAGGATGTCCCAAGGACAATCTTGGAAACTTGACACGGAAACTGCGAGTCTGTAGTGATACCCCTAAGATAGGACCAATATGCCCGTGGTATTCGTGAGCTTAATGAATAGGGTACGCCATCCTTACTTGGATCAGTTCGTCATTGTCCTTATAAATGACTTACTTATCTACTCTCGTAGTAAGAAGGAAATCATAAAGAGCATCTACAACAAACCCTGGAAACATTACGATCAGAGAAGCTTTACATGAAGTTCTCCAAATACGAGTTTTATATTTGAAGAGTTGATTTCCCGAAGCACACTATTAGTGATGTGGGAATTTTGAGGACCCTTCCAATAATAAAAAACGTTGAGAATTTGTCAACACCGAAGACACCGACGAGATTTCGCCAAATTCTAGGTCTCGTTGACCTACTGTTACAATTCTCCCCCACTTGTCTTAGACTTCGTCCTCGAAGTCTTCTGTCTTGGGAAACAACTTTGGGTAGTGTTCCCTTATTTCCTCCTCGGGCTCCCACGTCCACTCCGAACCCTTATAGTGCTGCCACTGCACCTTTACTAACTCTACCCTCTTGTTCCTCAGCTCCTTCGTCTTGCAATCTAAAATTGCCACGGGTCTCTCGATGTAGTTCAGGCTATCGTCAACCTGAATTTCCTCAAGAAGTATCATTATTGAATCATCCACTAAGCACTTCCGCAACTGAGAAACATGGAACGTGCTGTGGATCTGGCTGAGATCTGCTAGAAGATCTAATTGATACTCAACCCGCCCCACCCAGGCCAAAACCCTAAATAGACCAATGAACCTGAGGCCCAGCTTGCCCCGCTTTTGAAACCTGATAACACCCTTCCAGGGTGACATTTTTAGGAGGACCATGTCACCCACCTAAAACTCCAAGTCTGAACGCCGCTTTTCGGGGTAACTCTTCTGTTGGCTCTGAGCAGTCTGGAGCCTGCTCTGGACTTGCTGAATCTACTCCGTGGTCTTGAGTACTACCTCCGTACTCCCCATGACTCTCTAACCGACCTCACCCCAACAAATTAGGGTCCTACATTTCCTCCCATAGAGTATCTTGAAGGGAGGTCGGTCTATACTGGAGTGGTAGTTGTTGTTATACGAAAATTCCGCTAACGGAAGATACGTATCCTAACTGCCACCAAATTCTAACCCACATGCCTGAAGCATTTCCTCGAGAGTCTGAATCGCCCTCTCGCTCTGCCCGTTCGTATGAGGGTGGAAGGTGGTGCTAAAATGGAGACGAGTACCCATCTCGTCGTGAAACCGCTTCCAAAACCTGGAAGTAAACCGGACATCTCGGTCTGAAACCACCGAGACAGTCACTCCTAAATGTGCCACTACCTCCCGCACATAAATCTCGGCCGAGATGCTGTCCTGGATTGGTATAAAATGAGCACTCTTGGTCAACAGATCCACGATGACCCATATCGAATCAACCCCACGAGCGATCCTGGGAAGCTGTGACAACCCGATATTTCAGGTCAATGTAATGACCTAAAAGTCAAGTTCACAGATTAAGTCCTATTTTATAAGCCATAAGGGAGAGCGTGATTTGTGTATATAGATCTATATGGGATTGACAATCGCACACCTAAACTGTTAGCTACAGTTAGACCGACATGTCTGGGGTGACAAACGTCATATCATTCCAATGCCTGAAGAATGTTGTTACAGGCAGTCTGGGTCAATAGTACGGTTATAAAAACTCACATGGAGTATTAATACATCTTGGTTTATGGGGCTCTTAAACGCCTTAGTGATTATATATATATATATATATACTTATACTATTTTATGTATGGAAAATACTTATGCATTCCGGTTTTTGGAACTTTCAAAGCCACCACTCAATTATGGAAAATATTGGATTTTCTAGAAGAAAACTCGAATTTATTTATACTAAAAGGCATACTATTCCTATACAAAAATGCTTATGAACTGACCAACTTAATTGTTGAAAATTTTCAAAATTACTTGCATTTCTCAGGAATTCAGTAATACAGGTAAACACCAGATTCTGGGGAAGGGACGCTAAGGCGTCAGTTTCAAAACTTATTAAATCATCATTTTGTAATTTATTTTGAAACATGTAACACATTCAACAATGTCTCTTTTAAATTATATTTATGATGGTTGTGTTTACTTTCTTTACAAATACACAACTGTTATGATACTAAATGAAGTCATCCACCCCCGAATGTTTCCGCCATTCTGGTTTGGGGGTGTGACAGATAGGTATCAAAGCTTTGTTAAAATATATACAACTATAAGCACATCGGGATTAAAATACTCTGACCAAGAGTTTATACTTTTTAAATAATAAAATATTTAACTAAAGTATACATACATGCATTCATACTAAAATCAGTGTCATACTAGGACAGAACAAAAGTATTGTGATTGTTGGACATCACAAGTAGGCTTGGGCACATATGATCAGATCTGGGAGTGATATAGCCTGATCAACTATATCCTTCCGAGAATTGATTAGCATGTGCCTAGGAATGGTTGTGGTGTTGCAGCAAGTCTAAAAACTTACCAATACTACTACAATGAAAAGTTTAGAATAGAACATAAACTTAAAATACTGTCACACCCTAAAACCAGAACGGCGGAAACGTTCAGGGGTGGAGGACGTCATGTACAGTATCACAACACAGAATAATAGTAAACAAGCAAACAACATCATCCATTGCATTAATAGTATAATTTAATACAAGTGTGTTCTATATAGTTTATAAGACACCAAAAATGTAAATCAAAATAAAAGATGAGACTTGAACGCGCTCCATCTTCTCAAAAACTAGCATCGGTACCTATCTACTAATGACCTGAGAATACAAGTTATTTTGAAAGAGTTTATCAGCTTTAAAGCTGGTGAGTTCATAAGTATTTTAGTGTCATTGTTTGTATCAAAATGTTTGTAACAGTGTTTGAAATATGAGTTTGTAAACGTTTGTAGTAAAACTATGTGAATGTTTGTAAACGTTTATAACTCCTAGAAAATCCTATATTTTCTACTAAAAGTGGCCTTCTACCAAGGCACGACTATTTTGTATGTTTGTTTCTTGTAAAAGTGTATAGTTCTCCCAAGTGTAACTATCATTATTAAAATATAGTTTATACATTATCGTTTATATGGAATGATCACAAAGTGAATGCAAAGGGGAAATTAATGTAGTACTGTAGTGTTGTATTATAGTAACTACTGATGTACTAACTACCTTAAACCGGATTTATATCAAGGTATTATGTGATTAATTGTACCATACTATCGACTATAAACACGACGGTGAAAGATGTCGGAAGTAATGACATTTGGCACCCGTAGACCTGCAGGTCCCACTGTAGCTAGCAACAAGGTGTAAGATAGTCAATCCAGTATAGATCTATATGCAAACTCACGCTCTCCCTCCAGAAGATTCTGGTTACAAATCGGGCCATGGCAGTGAAGACATGCCCTGAAACAGTGGTTCACATTTATGTTATAGTATACTTGTATATGTAATGTATGTACTAGTGTAGTGAATGTATTGTTTCTCATCATAGTATAGTTGTATAGTTTCTCGTAATAGTATCGTTGTATAGTTTCTCATAATAGTGTCGTTGTATAGTTTCTCATCATAGTATAGTTGTATAGTTTCTCATCATAGTATAGTTGTATAGTTTCTCATAATGGTAAGTATTGACTCATGAATGAACTGACTCTTTGTATGCTTCATTGAACTAGAAGTAATGAGTAGTATATCCCTAACTATACCTATTATAGTTACTAGTAGAATCATTTGTATGACTGAATGTATCGAACTGAGATAAAAGTCTTTATATCTACACATATATACATAATATATAACTAAGGATCAAACGATACTCGGACAAATAACCGGGTACTCTAAGTCCACAACCAAACAAGGAATAGAAAGTAAAGTGAGTTATCAGTCCTAAGTCCCTCAAACCTTATTTATATAACTATATATGTATTAGACATGGTTTTAACAATATATAAGTTTGAAAACTATAAAAAAGAAAGGTTTGGTATACAAAAGTGAGTTTAGTAAAGAGTTTAACATGTAAAGGAGTTAGATAAGCAGTTTGAAGTCATTTGTTTGGTAAAACAGTTTGAAAGTATAGTAAATCCATATGTTTGATAGTTATTAATCACATGTGATTGATATAACAACAATGATATTGAACTTGTATTCCCCCCCCCCATAAAAGCATTTAAAATCATTTAAAAAAGGTTGATGAAGGGGTATGAACTCACCTGATAGCGAGTGAGGTGAATGAAAGTGTTGGATAAGGTGCTAGGTATCAAGTGAAGACTTGAACACACACACACACACACACACACTGATCCTATTTAACATATAAAGACACATATATGTATCTAATTAGTGATTATAACACTAATTAAGCATTTAAAGACACCCTAGAACATCAAAAACACGTTGATTTAAGTGTTATAAGATCATAGGGTTGCATATAAGGGTTATAGGTGTGTGCACTGGAGTTTACGGTCTAGGAGTAAACTCTCCATGAGTTTATGGCCTAGGGTTTGCGGCCCTTATGGGTTTACGGCCGTAAACCCATGGTGTCTTGTACCAACTCTATGTTTATGGTCCTTAGCTCAAAGGGAAGGTGTTCTAGGTGAAGTTCCAAGCCTTAGGAAGGAATGTAGGACAACTATGCACCCTTTAATAGAGTTTACGGCCAAGGGAGATTGCCTTGGTCGTAAACTCCCTTGGTTGTTTGATTTTTGATGTTTTCAAGCCCCTAACTCATAAAACTAATTTATAAACATGCAAAGGGGTTAAGGACTTACAGTTTGGAGGCTAAGAAAGGAAGTTTTCGACCCAAAACGCACAAGTGTTCTTGGTGTTCTTGAGGATCTTGAAGATCTAAGCATAAAAGATGGAATTGTGGTTGGATTCAAAGGTGAATCAAGTAGAAGTGATGTAATCAACACAAAGATGGAAGAGTTTGCTTACATTAGTGAAGATTGGAAGAAAACTTGAAGATCCTTGGGAGAAAATCTCGAGTTCTCTAGCTTAGAAGTGAAGAATGGGTGAAAATGACCAAGTGTCATATATATATATATATATATATATACTAGGGGTTTACGGCCACCATGTGTTTACGGCCGTAAACCCACATGGTTTGGCCGTAAACTCCTTATGATGATGGCTAGGGATAGTTTGATGGGTTACCACTCCAATGGACACTTCCTTTAGCTGTCTTTTAAAGAAATAAGCTCAGAATGCTCAAACGGACACCAAACGTGCTAAAAGTTAGCAGAAGTAAGTTTGACTAGATTGAAATGTTGGGTTTGTATAAGATACAAATTTTGGGTTGTCACAAATATTATAGGAGTATTTTGTGTTGCTATTTTTACTTATTTAAGAAAAAAAGGGTCTTTATTAGTAGGTCAAAAGCTACTGAGTGGATACGCTAAGGTTATGTGTGACCAGGGTGTCATCGACTCAGAATCTGTGATCTTTGCTTTACTTCCTGTTCCTTATTTGGTTATGGACTTAGAGTTAGGGTCACTTATTCGAAGGTCTATTCTATCTTGGTTACATATGGCTGGTATGCACTACGCAAGTATTGAAGTAACTAGTAAGTATCATCCTATAATTATCTAAGTAGTACGTCTATTATATGTTTCTTACATCCCTTTCCTCACTTAGATTTCATAGCTGGATCCAGAGGTGTAAACGAGTCGAGCTGAGCCCGAGCTTGACCAAGCTCGAGCTCGACTCATTTAATTTTGAGGAAGCCCGAGCTCGATTCGAGCCTTAAAATGAAGCTCGAGCTCGGCTCGTGAACAATTTAGTGGGCTCGCGAGCCTAATTGAGGCTAAACGAGCCTATATATATATATATATATATATATATATATATATAGAGAGAGAGAGAGAGAGAGAGAGAAAGAGGCTCGTTTAAGCTCATTTAGGCTCGCGAGCCCGTTAATTGAAGCTCGGCTCGAGCTCGTTTAATAAACGAGCCTCATAGTTAGGCTCGAGCTCGGCTCAGGCTCGTTTAACTCGATCTTGAGTCGAGCTTTTAACGAATCGATCCCGAGTAGTTCACGAGTAGCTCGACTCACTTACACCCCCAGCTGGATCCCATCTCCCTGGTGACCCGTACTTCCCCAACCAAGGTAATGGTGGATGGATCGATGCGGAGCCAGAATAGAATCATGCAATTCCATTGGATGACGATTTCGCACAAAATTTCCCAGAAGATTATGACTCCGAGCCAGAAGTCAATAATCTACCCCTGGTAGCTCCTATTCCAAATCCTAACCCTCAACCAAGATTTCAAGGCCATACACCCCTGTGGGCACCAAACTTGAATAGATGGAGTCATGAGCAGGGTCAACCCTTACCCTACAACGGAGAACGAAGTTTCTACAATCTGAGTGAGGGAGGCTCAGCAGATAGAATCCTGCCTGTTCTGGTTCGCAGGGTTACTCATAATAAGGAAAAGGGAAGGGCAGCCATCAACCGGGTCATGGAGGTTGATGCCGATGCGGGAGTCAATACAGTTCGCATTCTCCATCTAGAGACTGCTCATGGAAGAACCCTGAACCAGAATGTGACCCTGCAGAGAGAACTAACTACAACCCAAGCTGAAGTCAGGGAACTTCAAGGTCGTCAGGCAACGTTTGAAAGATGCATGTTGGATGTGGAGCATCGTCTGGCAGAATCAAGGACTCATTCAAGTGGTTCTCGTCGCAAGTAGAGTCTACTCCATTCTCTCTTTTGGATATAAATTAGGTCTATGTATAGACTCTAGTATTAATTTCATGATTATGTTAGGACCTTGAACTTTCAGTCGGTTAGGTCTTTGTATTGTTAAAATTTTCTCAATTCTAGTGTGATGTAAGACCTACCCCAAGGTCAATTTTCCTAAACTTATCACATATTTTCTACCATTGACATCAGCAAACATCTAATCTCGTAGGGAAATCTTTGTCCAAATACTTTCATTCTTCTATTGTTCGAACTCTACCAAAATCACACTCTCATTTAATAGTTGAGCTATGGTGATTGAGTTCATGGATCACTTTCATTATTCTCACTCTTGAATTCTTATCATTATCTCCATCTTTGCAAACTTAGTTGATAGATGCTGCCTCTTAAATTAACACCATTAGTATTCGCATCCAAGAGGAAATTATAGAAACCACAACATGTTGGTACCTTGTTAAAGACACCGAGGAAAAGTCCGTGTGAACGTTTGGGATTCGAACTCTCTATTATGAAGTAATGGGGACCAGTGTTAGAATCGGAAGTAAGACAACACAGAAATTCCGTGTACCTACAGAGGAGAGGGACACCATGTAGATACCAAGGGAGAACGAACCATTACCACTCGGATTAAATCATAGAACCAAGGAAAAACCACGTGTGTTCCATGTGAAGTTCTTGAATACCCCTTCGTCATAGTAATGACTGCTAATGCCACCTAGTGATTTAATGATTACATTTCTCGCGTTAGGTTTTAAGCTTATCGTCTTTCCGTTATGGCTAATAGCAATATATAGGATCACGAAATTCCAGTCGAGAGTGAATAATTCTCAAACTCATAAGTCTACCTTGTGTAGACTCCATCATGTATCACTTTCAAATATTTTCGAAAGTGGAAAGCATTATACCTCCAACCAAAGAGGATTTAGTTGGATAACACTCATCTCGTAACCATTTTAAAATCTTACTTCTACTCTTACCAGGACTACATCATAGGGATGTAGGTCGAATCATTGATAACAGTATAAGAAAACGAAAAAATTACATTCACATGAATGATTAGAATACATCTAGAGCCAACCATAATCGCTCACAAAATCATTTTCTTATCATATAACGGAATCATGCCTCTGAAGAAACGTAACCAAACCGCTGGCAAAGCACCAACTCTTCAGATAGATTCGGCTAATTTTCAAGCTGCAGTCACAGCTGTTGTAGCAACTGTTATGACTCACCTAAATGCTAACAACGCAAATGTTAGTGGAAATGTTATCGACAACCCCAATCACGGTGATAACCAAGTACAACAATGAGTTCCTGTTTGTAAAGACACTCCAGACCTCAAACCTAATATCCTGAAACGAAAGTTCGAGAGCGAGAAAGGGGGCAGTTCAACTCAAGGACCTTCATAAGAGTACCAAGATGGGGCAGTCAATATCCCCATTAGCCCTGCTATCCCAACACCGTACTTTGGAAGCCTCCCACACTGTAGTAAGTGCAACTACCATCATTATGGAGTCTGACGAGTGCTGCATTGTGATAGATGCAACAGGAAGGGGCACATGGCCCGTTTTTGTAGGACACCGGTCGTGCTCATCACTTCAACCACCAATGTGGGAGCCAGTCTAATATGCCACCTTTGTGGTGAAATAGGACACTTCAAGAGGGACTGCCTGACGGAGAGGAATGACGGGGAACAGGGGGAGTGTAACAATGGAACATGAAAAGGCAACAAGGAACTCTACTAGGAAATTTTGGTACGTATCTAAACCTCAATAATTAGACCCTTGTGATTTTATAGAATTTTACACGTTACATCATAATTATACCTTCTTGCACACACCGGACGATAATAGAAAAAAAAACCTAGTAGGGATTACTTCACGAAAGTTCATTATTTCAAATTATCAGAACCATCATTTAGTTTGTACTTGTAATTTGTGATACAATAGGGTTTGTAGTATTAATACCAAGGTTAGTTCTTCGTCCTAGTAATCATTTCTTCTTCCAGACCAACATGATATTAAAATCATCAAGAAGTTACGACATCATCATCCGACATGGTTTGGTTTGGTTCTTACCACGCAAAGTTTATGTGCTAGATGAAAGGAACTCTTCCCTTAAACAACCGTCAGATGAATTTTTTCCAACCCATAACGCAAAACCCTTCAGAAGTACCCATGCGAGGGGTACCACGCCCTTCTAACCTACCCAATAGTTTTTAGACTTAAAGCGAAGAACACCAAATAATATCCCAGAAGTACGCGACCTTCCCGACATCTTTCCAGAAGAACGATCAGGACTACCACCATAACGTCAAGTCGAGTTTCGAATCGACTTAATTCCAGGAACTACCCCTGTAGCTAAATCGTGTTATCGTCCAGCTCCAACAGAGATGCAGGAACGCTCCGATCAACTTAATGAACCTCTCAGTAAAGGATTTATTAGACCAAGATTCTCCCCATAAGGAGCACCGGTCTTGTTCGTTAAGAAGAAAGACGGATCGTTTCGTATGTTCATCGACTATCGAGAACTGAGCAAGCTTACCATTAAGAATCATTATCCACTACCTCGCATAGACGACTAATTTGATCAACCATCCGATGAAATGCTGATCCTACACATAGACTCTGCTACGTTCCAACCGCTGTAATGGTTGTAGTGGCAGCTGTCATGGCACAATTCAACCCTAACCACACAAAAGAAAATGAAAATGAAGTCAACACTTTGAACCGTAATGACAATCAAGGAAACCAAAAACAACCTCCAATGAAGTAGTCACATAAGGAGCACCAAATTTTCTATAACTTTGCTCAAGTACTGCCAACAGAGTTTCCAGGAATACTACTCGCACAGAAAGTCAAGTTCACCAACAAAGACCCAAATGTATACATAAGAGTAGTACGTAATTAAGGTTCTACAGGCTTAGAATTGATGATTCCACTTTGAATCCTTTTCCTTGTCTGGATGTGGGCTTAGAGATGAATCATTTATTTGACTACCTTTTCAATCTTAACTATATACGACTCGAATACACATAACTGTATTAGATGAATCAGGCATAATCCATGCAATGGTTTTCATAACTAATTTACCCAAGTCAACAGGTGGTTATGATACCATTTGGGGTGATTGTCGATGGATTGACCAAATCCACATACTTCCTACCAATAAAGGAAACTGACGAGATGGAGAAACTAGCTCGAACATACATCATAGAGATTGTGTGACTGCATGGTGTACCAATATCCATTATCTTCGAAAGAGATAGTAGATTCACCTCACGGTTCTGGCAGTCATTACAAAAATCTCTGGGAACTAGGCTAGGACATAAGTACAGCTTACCATCCACAAACAGACGGACAAAGTGAGAGAACAAATCAAACCATGGAAGATATGCTAAGAGCTTATGTGATCAATTTTGGTAAAGCATGGGATATCCATTTACCACTAGTCGAGTTCTCGTACAACAATAGCTATCACACTAGCATCAAGGTTTCTCCATTCGAAGCCCTCTATGGCCGCAAGTGCAGATCACCTCTGTGTTGGGCTGAAGTGGGTGACACGCAACTAAATAGGGGACAAATACCTAACAACACTCTCATAGGATCGTAAATCATAAGAGAAACGACTTAGAAGATTGTCCAAATCCGGGAACGACTAAAAGCTTCAAGAGACAGACAAAAGAGTTATGCGGACAAAAGACGGAAGCCCTTGGAATTTCAGGTTGGGGACCGGGTTCTATTGAAGGTCTCACCCTGGAAGGGGTTAATACGTTTTAGAAAATGTGGGAAACTAAATCTAAGGTATATCGGACCATTCAAGATCGTTGCCAGGATCGTCCTGGTAGCATACAAGCTCTGATTACCGCAGGAACTCAATAACGTACACCCTACCTTTCATGTGTCAAACCTAAAGAAGTGTTTATCCAATGAGACCCTCATCGTCTCTCTGTACGAAACTAAAATCAATGAGAGTCTCCACTTTGTAGAAGAACCAGTATAAATCATGGATAGGGAAATTAAAAAGAACAAAACAAAGTCGCATACCTATTGTGAAGGTCCGCTGTAATGCAAAGCGTGGACCTGAATACACCTGGGAGCGCGAAGATCAGATGAAACGAAAATACCTGCATCTTTTCCCTAGTCCAATAATAGTTGTCTTAGAATAAATTTCTGGACGAAATTCTCTCTAATCGGGGGATGATGTGACAACCCGATATTTCAAGTCAATGTAATGACCTAAAAGTCAAGGATGTGTAATCTACTTTTGTTATAATAAAAATAGCGTAAAAAATAAAATATTCAAAGGTCTCAATTAGGTTGCATAAAGTAATAGATATCGTAACAAGGTTTTTCATAAGTGTAAAGAACACAAAAATCCAAGTTATAACGAAGAAGTTATGATCAATCGAAAATCCGCAACAAAACCGGTAAAACACTGTTAAGCGTAAAATGCGAAATCTCAATAAAATAATTTTTAGCCTTAGGTACCTAAATGAATGTGGTAGATATCATCAAACCGTGAATGTACATAAAAAGAACGTCTAAATCTGACTTCATATGAAAAAGTCATGATTTTTCTAAGATTAAGAGTAGCGGTAGACAGCTAAAAGCTCGAAATAGAGATCGAGCGATATTTAGCCAACATAACCTAAACGAAAATTGAAGATCCCGACAATAGTAGTACAACGGTAAAAAGACAGATGAAAACGAACATCGGATGAAGAAGTTATGGATTTTTAACGGACTTTTCTAGTCCCGACCTATTAAAAATAAATTCAAAACTAGCCGACGAAGTCTAAACGAAAATTGTAGAGTATATTCTCACCTACAAGTGGATAGGGATGACAATGGGTACGGGTATATCGGGTTTCGTGTTCCGCATCCCCATACCCAAATCCCCATCCCCATCCCCATACCCGACCTCATCCCCGTTGGGGATTAAAAATCTATCCCCATCCCCATCCCCAATGGGTATCGGGGATCCCCAATGGGTAATCGGTGATTTTTCCCCGTTACAAAGTTTTGAACTTTTATGAAAAATAACTTATAATTATATATTAACCAACAAAACAAAAACTAACAGAACTAATATAAAACACTATAATCACTGAATGTCTTCAAACACGAAAAATAACATTGAAGGTTACAAATTAAATCATTCTTTGCAAAAAAAGACATAGAAAGACTTCCCAAAACTATACGTTTGATTGTTAGAAAACCTTATTTTGTCTAATGAACATTTGCTTATGAATTATTAAAAATAACAACATAATATATATATATATATATATATATATATATATATATATATATATATATATATATATATATATATATATATATATATATATATATATATATATATATATATATATATATATATCGGGTACCCATCGGGGCCGGTTTCGGGTACGGGTATGGGTACCCGACATGTAAAACCATCCCCATCCCCATCCCCGCTTTTTATATTCGGGTAATACCCATCCTCGTCCGCATCCCCGGTCAACTCGGGTTAGGGTTTTGGGTACCTGTTGGGTACGGGTTTTTTTGCCATCTCTACAAGTGGATATAAAGAACATCAAAAACAGAGCTTGTATGCGGAAGTTATGGATTCTACAAGTTCTGAGCATATACTTCGAGCCGGGTCCGAAGGGAACGCCCTGCGTTCTGAGGGAACGCGCTGTGTTCGATAAAGTTGGGTCTCGGTTGGTCCACGTCGACCCTGGTCACATCACTTGCTCCGTCCAAGGCTTCGGTCAGCAATGACGCACGGAGGTCGCAGAACGCGCTGCGTACGAGAAGGGAACGCCCTACGCTCCGGAACGCCCAACGTTCGTCGCAGGTACGCCCTGCGTCCGAAGTTCAACCAACCCCTATAAATATGATGCAAGGTTGCCCAGGTTTGGCTGCTTCCTTACTCATTTCTTTCACCATCAAACACCTCTTTAGCCCCTCTAAGCTACCTCAAAGTCCCGATATCACCGCTATCATGTGACGCAAGTCCCGACACCCCCGAGATTTTTGAGAAATTAACATTTTCCAGTCGAAGTGCTGCCTGAATTTAGTCTCGTCTTCATCAAAACGCCACTTATACCAAGTGAGTTCATACCCCTATATTTTCACGTCTTTTTTATGTTTTAAGGGGGGGGGGGGGGAATACAAGTGAAACGCAAGAAAAACTTATGTTAAAATACAAATCACATATAAGTTCTAAAGTTTTACCTACATCTTATGTATAAATGTTAAATATGTAAAATAACGTTACTACTAATGTTATATACTACTTTACATGCCAAGTTGGTAATACACCAAGGTTTATCATTCAAATGAAACACACTTTTTGAAAAACTATAATAGGTATAGTTTACGAGATATTCATGATAGTTTTACATATTATAAACAAAAGAGGAAATACTTATATTTAAAAGAAAAATGGACTTTTCATACGTAAACTTGTTGATACTAAATTTTGTGAGATATCTGACATCATCGAACCTTTCAGTTCGCATATTAAGTCCTGTTTTATAAGCCATAATCACTTCTAGGGAGAGCGTTATTTGTGTATACAGATCTATATGGGATTGACAATCCCACACCTAAACTGTTACCTACAGTTAGACCGATAGGTCTGGGGTGACAAACATCATATCATTCCAACACCTGAAGAACTTTGTTACAGGCAGTCTGGGTCAATAGCACGATTATAAAAACTCACATGGAGTATTAATACATCTTGGTTTACGGGGCTGTTAAACGCCTTAGTGATTATATATATATATATATATATATATATATATATATATATATATATATATATATATATATATATATATATATAAATCTGCTTATACTATTTTAGGTATGGAAAATACTTATGCATTCTGGTTTTTGGAACTTTTAAAACCACCACTCAATTATGGAAAATATTGGATTTTCTAGAAACAAACTCGAATTTCTTTATACTAAAAGGCATACTATTCCTATACAAAAATGCTTATGAGCTCACCAACTTAATTGTTGAAACTTTTTCAAAACTACTTGTATTTCTCAGGGATTCAGTAATACAGGTAAACACCAGCTTTTGGGGAAGGGACGCTAAGGCGTCAGTTTCAAAACTTATTAAATCATCATATTGTAATTTATTTTGAAACATATATCACATTTAACTATGTAACTTTTAAATTATATTTATGATCGTTGTGTTTACTTTCTTTACAAATACTCAACTGTTAGGATACTACATGAAGTCATCCACCCCCGAATGTTTCCGCCATTCTAGTTTGTGGGTGTGATAGAAGCTTAGTAATGAAATCCATAGTGATATCCTCCCATTTCCACACGGGAATGTCTAACGACTGCATATTGCCGTGGGGCCTCTGGTGCTCTACCTTGACCTTCCTACAGGTCAGACATCCCTCCACATACCAAGCTACGTCCTACTTCATGCAGGGCCACCAACAATCGGGTCGAAGATCTGTATACATCTTCGTCGCCCTTGGGTGGATGGAGAACCGAGACTTGTGGGCCTTATCCATCAGCACCTGTGGTACTTCGCCCTAGTATGATACCTAGACCCTCCCATGCAGGATCAACAATCCTTGGCGATCATAATCATACGAAGCTACTCAGCCTATTATCCTTTCGCACTTCTGGCGCTCCTCATTCAGGCCCTCAACCCGCGCCTCCGTCATCTGATCTAACAGTGGAGTAATCATTGTCATCCTCAGAAATATATCTCAGATTGGAGCCGTTACCGCCTTGCAGCTCAGGACGTCGGCCGCTACATTGGCCTTGCTCGGGTGGTAAAGGATCTCACAATCGTAATCCTTAACCACATCTAACCACCGACGTTGCCTCATGTTTAGATTTGGCTGATCCATAAGGTACCTCAAACTCTTGTGGTTCGTGTAGATAGTATACGAACCCTGTAAAGTTAATGCAGCCAAATTTTGAGGGTGAACACCACCGCCCCAGCTCTAAATCATGCATCGAGTAGTTAGCCTCGTGAGGATTCAACTATCTCTAGGCATAAGCTATCACATGCCCCCGCTGCTTCAACACTGCTCCTATACCTGTGATCGAAGTGTCACAGTAGACTACAAAGTCATTTATTCCCTATGGCTGGTTGAGAATTGGCGCCTCGCACAGTCACTGCCTGAGTGTCTCAAAGGTTGTATGCTGCTCAGGACCCCAACGAAACACCACCGACTTCTTAGTCAGTCGGGTCAACGAAACTGCTATCTTGGAGAAATCCTGGATGAATCTCCTGTAGTACCCTGCCAAACCCAGGAAGCTCCGAATCTCAGATGGAGACCTCAGGACCTCCCACTGCATCCTGACCTCTATCTTGGCGAGATCGACTAATGTACCCTTCTGGTTGACAAGGTTCCCCATAAACTGCACCTCGCGCAACCAGAACTTGCACTTGGAGAACTTTACGAAAAGTCTCTCCCTCCTCAAGATCTCTAACACCTCCCTTAGGTTATCCTCGTGCTACTCCTCAGTCTTGGAATAAACCAAGATGTCATTAATGAATACTATTACAGACCGATCCAGCATCAGTCTGCACACATGATTCATGAGATCCATGAGCGCGGCTGGAGCATTGGTGAGACCAAACAACATCACCACAAACTCATAATGACCATAGCGGGTCCTAAAAGCGGTCTTCTGCACATCATCATCTCTGACCCGCTTCTGATGATATCTGGACCATAAATCAATCTTGGAAAACCAAGATGCTCCCTGAAGCTGGCCGAACAAATCATCTATCCTCGAGAGTGGGTAACGTTTCTTCACCGTTACCTTATTCATCTCCCGGTAATCTATGTACATACGGTGCAACCCATCCTTCTTCTTCAAAAACAGGATCGGGGCTCCCCATGGCAAACTGCTCGGCCTGATAAAATCCTTGTCTAGAAGCTCTTGCAGCTGCGTAGACAAATCCTACATCTCGGGAGGAGCCAACCGATATGGTGCCTTGGTTATCGGATCCGCACTAGGGACCAGCTCAATCCGAAACTCAACCTGTCTCTCTGGAGGTATCCCAGACAAATCCTCCGGGAATACATCCGGATACTCTCGTACCACCGGTAAATCATCGACAGTCGCCTTACCCTTATCTCGAGTATCCATGACATACACGGCATATCCTGCACAAACCTGCTAAATGTGACATTTCGCTCTCACTGAAGATCAAAAAACTAGTATGCGCTGTGGCCTCTCGCCTTGAATCACTAACTCTCCCCCACTGGGAGTGCGAACTCTATCCAACTACTGTTCACAATCTATCACTGCCCCATTGGGGCTCAACCAATCCATAACTATTATGACCTTATTCCCTCACAGGGGAATAGGAACCAAATCCACTAGGAACTGCTCATCAAATAATCGAAGCGTGTAACCTCTATGAACTCTCGTGACCCTAACGGTCCTTTCATCAGCTATCTCGACGTCAAGTGGGCAATCCAGCTCCCCCGGAGCTCTACTTAACCGCTTGCTAAGAGTGAGCGACACAAATGATTGGGTAGCCCCCGAATTAAACAATTCCATAGATGAAATGTCGTTCACCGAGAACGACCCTATAAACATACACATAAACATAAGAAATAAACAATAACAATAAAGAGCTAATGGAGAAAATATATACCTGCAACGACATCAGGAGTTGCTCGTGCCTCCTCAGCTGTCAGTTGGAAACCTTTTTTCATCGCCACTGGCGCCTCAACCCGACCCTGTCGGCCATCTGTAATCCTCAGGGTAGCAGGAGCGGGTGCCACTACCTGTCCTGCTGATGCTAGACTCAGACACTGGGACTTTTTGTGTCCCCTCTATTTTCAATGAAAGCAGATCAGATCGGATGTTGTGGTGGTGGTAGTAGCTGTACAATCCTTACTCGTATGCCCGATTCGACCGCACTTGAAGCAGCCGGAACTCCCTGCCTTGCACACCCCATCGTGCAATATGCCACACTTGCCACATCGACTGTGGCTTTGTTGTCCCCTCGACATGTAATCAGACACCTTGGGCTTTTTGCCTGAACCTGCTGCACCAGTCTTCACCTCTGCCTTCCTCTTTCTCTCCATCTCTAAATCAATCTCCCTCTCACGATCCCTAGCTATCATAACCTCCAGCGTTTTGCAGCTAGACCGACTCATAAACTGGCTATTGCTCTGCAACATCTCATGGTATCGGGCCTTTTTCATTTCCTCGTCCACCGCATACTGCGGAACAAGGAGGCCCCTCTCCCTAAACTTGGCCGTAATCTCCGCCACAGTCTCTATTGTCTGCTGGAGGTCCTGAAACTCCCTAACAAGCTCTTGCACCTCAATAACAAGTGCAAACTCAGCTCTGAACCTGGTTGTTAAATCACCCCAGGTCATAGCATCCAACACAGTATTATCTCCAATGTTTCTACCGGCCTCCTCCTACCAGTCATGTGCCCTGCCCTTCAGAAGACATGACGCGAGCCTAACCTTGTCCCCCTCGGGACATTTGCTAGTGCGGAATGCGTTAGCGGCGTCTGCCACCCATCTAGTACTAGCAATGGGGTCTCTCGCCCTCCGATAATCAGGAGCTTCACATGCCCTGAACTCTCTGAACGTGAGCATGCGCGACCATATCATGGTCGCTACCTCAGTGTGAAACGCATTCAACCTCTCATCCATGAGCTCCAGAATACCCTCATTGATCGAACCCAAGATCACAGGAGTCTGCTCAAGTATGCTACGTGTGATCTCTGAGGAGATAAACTCCTTAGTCTACTCATCCAAGTGCTCAACTCCAGAGCCTGAACCTGATTCCTCCTCGGCACCTGAACTGCTGACTGCTGGTCTCAGGCATAAAACCACCATTCTGAAAACACATAATGACAAACTTCAGAATACTACTATAACTCGAGAGATCACATATATTACAAGTTCCCTGGTCTTGTCTCAGCCTTTTCCTTGATTCGAGTACAGATCCTCTGCTTTCAGTAGTACGAGCCCATAGCACCTTCCACATATATTCGTACATTCCTCAAGAATTGTGTTGAATCCACCAAGTCCCTCCTACTGCTACTATTCTCTGCTACTCTCATCCTAGGCTTGCCCTAGGGTAATCACCATCCCACTCTCCGCCATCAGTTGCATAAGAAGTCCATGCTTTCTTCCCCTAACTAGCTCGTGAATACTATTAGATATTACTCAGACTAGATAGTTCTTCGAATGAGAGATCCTACCCTACAACGGTTGGACTCAACTGAGAGCTGCAAAATAGAGCTAGACCTAACCTTCTAAAATTATTTAATCCTCGCAATATGTAACGTAACATATTCATTTACTAGTTAGTGAAATACAACTAAAACTCCTAAAAGCACAAAGCAAGCAACATTCAGACATCAAGTACACATAATCAAGCATATACTACTCAGGTTATCCTCCTGACTAATCTGTACTAACATGCAGTTCTCATAAAGCTGAAACACATACAGCAGGCACATAAGGCATCGTTCGTAGATCCTTAGTCCAAAGCTAGCATGTTGTTCTAAATAAGCTGATAATCATAACATAGCATAAACTTGTATAGCTAATTTGGGAGTACTTAGTTGAGCTCGACTGATTGCATGCACCGCACCCTTTTCTCTTTTCGAAGTCCTTTTCTTTCTAAAATTCTTTTTGGCTTTCTAAAACTCTTTTCTTTTGAAAACTTTATACCACTTCCTTAGTTTGAGTTCAGACACACCCAAAAGTGTGCCCCGAATCCCTCAAACCAAGGCTCTGATACCAACTTGAAACATCCCAAAAATACAAGACAAAAAAATTTGTTTTTAAAATCATTTGACAAACATAATCTCATCGTCATAAAATAAAATCATCAAACGTATATTTCGAATCTCATAAAATCTGTCAGCAAATAATTGTCTCATTAAATATCAGAGTATACTCCGAGGCTAATCAACTGTGGTGTGTGCCATGCCATCAGCTCGAGCCCTTCCTTTTGCTAGCTGAAGTACCTGAAACCAAAACTGAAACTGTAAGCACGAAGCTTAGTGAGCTCCCCTAAACTACCACATACCATACAAAGCACATATAACAACTATTGGGCCCTACCCACTGCATCGGTCCCTGCCCGACATTAGACTGAAGTCCAGAATAACTTGGGCCTCGCCTGGCATCGGACTTAGTCTGGAATAACTTGGGCCTCAAACACTGCATCGCGCCCCGGCCGGAATTGGACCGAAGTCCAGAATAAACTAAATCATAACATAAACTCAAGCATTTAACACACTCACATAAAATGCATCGGGCTTGCCTGACATCTGACCGGAGTCCGGAACATATAACACTTAACATACACATGCATAGATCACAAAGACATCAAGCATACTAAACTACTTCCTGGGACCGCTTTGGCATCGGACCGAAGTCCGGAATAAACTATACACATAAACTGCACATATAAACTCCATCAGGCTAACCCCGACATCGGGCTTACCCCGCCATGCTGTAACTACATAAACGGGCCGACCTTGGTGCCTTAGACCCGTTCCTACTAAATGGAACTCACGTCGTATGTCTGATCATTGAAACTCTGGGTGAGAAATCTCTACCTGCTGCTCCGGCGACTCTCCGGCTATAATTTCCACAATGACACATAGTCCAAAACTGATAACTAATCTTAGGATAAAATGACCATTTTACCCCTAACTAAAGTCAAAATCCTGGTCAAAGTCAACTTCCAGTTGAATCGACTCGCTGAGTCCCTGTTCTTTCACATGTCCGCAACCCGACTCTACTCGTCGAGTGTAGCAAGAACTCAACGAGCTCTCCTTCAATCCTATCATCGGGAAAATCTTCAATTGCCTCGTCGAGTTCCTCCTTGAACTTGTCGAGTTCATCTTCATCATATGAGCGTGTCTAGTCTGTGACTTGCCAAGTTGTATAAATAACTCGTCGAGTCCATATTCATGGGTTGGGAGATTGCCTTGGACTCACTGAGTACGTTCGTACACTCGCCGATTCCCACGGTTTCCAGGTCCATAACTATGTGTATTTTGCTAAGTCATTCTTATGGGCTCATCTAAATCGCTTCCAAACTAAACTAGAATCCTTCAAAATTCTTTTGAAAGATGGAACTATGAGTGAGAGAATAAGTGAGGTTACTTTAGCTTCATCTGTTCTTTGCGTTCCCATGTGAATTCCCCCGTTAGAGGGAATTTCGTCCCAAAATTCTTTTGAAAGATAGAACTACGAACGAGAGAATAGGTGAGGGTACTTTAGCTTCATCTGGTCTTTGCGTTCCCATGTGAATTCCCCCGTTAGAGGGAATTTCGTCCCAAAATTCTTTTGAAAGATAGAACTACGAATGAGAGAATAGGTGAGGGTACTTTAGCTTCATCTGGTCTTTGCATTCCCATGTGAATTACGGGCCACGCTTAGCGTTCCATCGAACCTTCACAATCGGAATGTGACTCTGTTTTGTACGCTTCACTTCTTTGTCCAATATCTCAACAGGCTCTTCAACGACTAATAGATTTTCATTTACTTTGATCTTATTAAGGGAACGACTAAGGTTTCATCCATTAAGCACTTTTTTAGGTTCGAGACATGGAACATGGGGTGTACGTTGTTGAGCTCCGCAGTTAGCTGCAACTTATATGACACCAGACCAATTCGGGCAAGAATCTCGAATGACCCAATGTATCGTGAATTTAGTTTTCCCCGCTTCCTAAAACAGATCATCCCTTTCCAGGAATAGACATTTAATTGCACCCGATCTCCGACATGGAATTCCAGAGGCTTTCGCCATTTATCAGCATAGCTCTTATGTCGGTCTCGTGATGCTTGGAGTTGTGCCTTGATTTGGATTATTTCTCCATTGTTTCTCGAATGATCTCGGGTGCCGTAAGAGTGTTGTTTGGTGTTCGCCCTCTTGCCAACTAGGTGTCACCCACCTCATCCCAACAAAGAGGTGATCGGCATTTTTTGCTATACAAGGCCTCGAAAGGAGCCACCTTAATGCTCGAGTGATAGTTGTTATACGGGAATTCGATTAAGGGAAAGTGGGTATCCCATGCTTTGCCAAAATCGGTTATGCAGGCTCGGAGCATGTCTTCTAGCGTTTGAATGGTTCACTCACTTTGGCCGTCTGTTTGGGGGTGGTAGGCAATGCTCATGTCTAGTTGTGTTCCCATAGCTTTCTGGAGCGACTGCCAAAATCTTGAAGTAAATCTACTATCCTGATCCGAGATTGTAGATACTGGTACCCCATGGAGTCTCATAATCCCTTTTATATAGATTCGTGTTAATCTTTCCATTTTGTATGTTTCCTTTATTGGTAGGAAATGGGAGGATTTTCTTAACCTATCAACAATCACCCAGATATCATCCAATCCATTTGTTTCCTTAGGTAATTTGGTTATGAAGTCCATGGTATACCTCTCCTATTTCCACTCGGGAATTTCAGGTTGTTGCAGCAATCCCGAGGGATTCTGGTTTTCCAATTTAACCTTGGCACAAGTGAGACACTTTCCCACATAAGTGGCAATCTATGCCTTCATATTTGGCCACCGATAATGTTGTTTGATGTCCAGGTACATTTTATCAGAACGTGGATGGATGGAATATCGCGTCTTATGTGCTTCGTTCATGACTATGTCTCTGAATCCCCCAAAATTTGGGACCCAGATTCTATTCATGAAGTAGTAAGCCCTGTCTTCTTTAGCTATAAGGTTTTTACCCATCCTACACAATGCTTCATTTGCAGCATTCTTCGGCTTCTATTCATGAAGTAGTAAGCCTTGTCTTCTTTAGCTTTAAGGTTTTTACCCATCCTACACAATGTTTCATTTGCAGCATTCTCCGGCTTCAATGCCTCTGATTGAGCTTCCTTGATCTATGAGGTTAGGTGGGAATGGATGGTTATCGTTAGCGTCTTTACTCGACGACCCGAGTACTCTTTCCTACTTAAGTTATCAGCTACCACGTTAGCCTTGCCTGGGTGATACTTCATTTCACACTCATAATCATTTAGCAGCTCAACCCACCTTCGCTACCTCATGTTTAGTTCCTATTGGTTCAAGATGTGCTAGAGACTCTTGTGGTCAGGGAAATTGGTGCACCTAGTACCATCAAGGTAGTGCCTCCATATTTTAAGAGCAAAGACCACTGCTCCTAGCTCGAGATCATGCGTAGTATAGTTTACTTCGTGGGTTTTTAGTTGCCTGGATGCGTATGCAATCACCTTTCCATGCTGCATCAACACACAACCTAGCCCTTGGTTTGATGCATCACAATACACCACGAAGTCTTCTATTCCTTCCAGCAAGGACAACAACGGAGCACTGCATAGAGCTTGCTTTAAAGTCTGAAGTGTCATTTCTTGCTTGATACTCCAATTGAATGGTACATCTTTCTGGGTTAGGGTAGTGAGAGGTTTGGCTATCTTAGAAAATTTCTGAATAAATCTTTTGTAGTAACATGCAAGACCTAAGAATTGTCGAATTTTTGTTGGTGTCCTAGGAGTTGCCCAACCTTCAATAGCCTTAATCTTGGCAGGATCTACATGTATCCCCTCCTTGCTAACCACATGACCCAAAAAGTTCACCTTGCGAATCCAGAATTTGCATTTGGAGAGTTTCGCATACAACTTCTCTGCTTTGAGTGTTTCCAAAATTCGTCGCAGGTGTTGACCGTGCTCTTCCTTTCTTCTAGAATATATGATAATGTAATCAATGAATACGATTACAAAATTATCAAGGAATGGTCAGAAAACTCGATTCATGAGGTCCATAAATGCTGCAAGATCATTAGTCATACCGAATGACATAACCACGAATTAAAAATGGGCATATCGAGTTCGAAAAGCAGTTTTCGAAATATCCTCATCCTAGACTCAGAGTTAATGATAACCGGATCTCAGATCTATTTTAAAGAAATAACTAGCCCCTTGATGTTGTTCGAATAGATCATTGATCCGTGGAAGTGGGTATCGGTTTTTGATGGTGAGCCTATTCAATTCTCTATAATCAATGCACATTCTGAAGGATCTGTCTTTCTTCTTGACGAACAGGACCAGAGCTCCCCACGGTGAGAAACTCGGCCTAATGAATCCTTTATCTAGTAGTTCGCTAAATTGGCTTGATAATTCTTGCATTTCTGTGGAAGCCAGTCTGTAGGGTAATTTGGCAATTGGCATTTCCCCTGGTACAAGATCAACTCTGAATTCAATTTGTCTCTCGGGTGGTATCCCCAGGAGATCTTCAGGGAATACATTGGGAAAATCTCATTACTCTGGAATATTTCTGATGTTAGTATCTTCCTTTCACTTATCCACTACATGAGCAAGAAATGTGTGGTTCTTTTTGTGCAGACACTTTTACGCTTTGATGCACGAGATGAGACGGAGATTAATGTCGGGCTTATCATTGTAGATGATTAGGGTTTCTTGATTAGGGAGGTGAAGGCGAACACACTTCTCGTGACACAAAATGTCGGCATGGTGGGGGCTTAACCAATCCATGCCTATAATCACATCAAAGCTCCTAATATCTATCTACATCAAATCGATTTGGAATGAATGATTATTTAATGTGAGCGTACACCTTATGTATATATATTTTGTTGTTTCGGTTTTCCCATTAGTCATCTCCATTGTGAAGGCTTCACTTAGCTTCTGGGGTTGTTGGTTTAATAGGTGTTTCAAATTATTACTCACAAAGTTTCGTTCAGCGCCACTGTCAAACAGGATGCATGCATAAATGTTGTTAAGTGGGAACGTATCAGTGACAACGGTTGGATCCTATACTGCTTCACCCTTCCCTATTGCGAGGACTATGCCCGATCCTCCAGCACCTTGGGCATTGGCTTTATGGGAATTTCGTCTATAATGGCTTGTTTCCCCACATCTGTAACAAGTGTGACTCTCCCCTGCGTTGTTATTGTTGTTGTTGTTGTTGTTGTTGTTGTTGTGATGCTGGTTTTGTTGACGTGGAGATATGCAGTATGGAGCGGTATTGCACTTACAGTTGCAGTTAGCACACTATGTATCTCTGCATTCCCCATGATGATGGTAATTACATTTGTTGCACTTCGGTAGGTTTCCAGAGTAAGGTTTGGTCGTGGTTTGCACAGATGAGGCTAGAGTGTGTGGTGCTTGGGCAACCTGAGCATTAGCAGCATGGTCTACTACAGTTTGTTGCTTTTTCGATGACCCTTGGTTTTTTTGTCCTTTTTGTTTGTTATTCCATTCCTTTATGTTGTTTCCCTCCTTCTTGACTTCGGTTTCCCTAGTTTTGGTACCCTTCTTGTTGCCATGGTCGTATAACTTTTTGGCTAGTCTTTTAGTACTATCATACGTTTCAGGTTTTGCTGCTGTAACATTTCCTTGGATTGGAGAGGTTAATACCCAAATGAATTTTTCAATCTTTTTCCCCTCAGATGTGATCATACCCTAACACAGAAGTGACAATTCACTAAACCTTGAGATGTAAGCATCGATGTCTAAGTTTTGTACTGTGAGATTCCACAGTTCCTGCTCCATTTTCTGAATCTCCCCTCTTTGACAGTACTCTGCCATTAACATTTCCTTAAGCTCCTCCCATAGCATAACATTTGCCACAGGAGTGTCATGGCATCCACATGACCATTCCACCGGGAAAGCGCTTGATCAACAAATGTGCAAGTTGCAAATTTCACTTTGCATTCCTCAGGACATCCATGGATTTCGAAAAACGATTCAACTTTTTCTATCCACCGCTTTAAAGTTATCACGCCTCCAGTTCCATTGATGGTTTGAGGTTTGGCATTCATGAAATCTTTGTAGGTACAAACCTTTATAGGTCCTTGGTTTGAGTTTCCAGCTCCTTGCCCGTTATCTCCACCGTTATTCCCGTTATGAATGTGTGCAAGTGTTGCTGTGACTGCAGCTGAAACTGCTGCTTGGAATGCAGTTGAGTTCACCTATGGTGGAGGCGGTGGTGGTGGTGCATTTGTGTTGTTGTTATTCCTACGCAGGGATCTTCGTGGCATCTTCTGTCATGGAGCAGAAAGATGATGAGTATTTAGTGCATTCTGGTTTCGAGATTCCTTTTATATAGAACGGTTTCGGTAATTCGGTTGTGCGTTTAAATGAATGCATACAATAACATGAAATAAGAATAATATAACACATAGCAGATAACAACATCATGATAAGATATATAACTGCTTTCAATAGTAATCATCCTTTTAGTACATGAAAATTTGCCTTTATAAGGCATACAATACATAAAGGAAATATAATCTGACGGCATAACGACTTCATGAGTAGTGTAATCACTTAATCATAAAGTCGGTAGTACATAAATCAGTACATAAAAGGAAATCATCACAATAGTGGTAGTGGATGAAGCCAATCCTAGTCGCGGCGAGAAGCGTCTGGTGGGGTAATCAGATGCCGAAATGTCGCACCACAAGGTCAGCCAGCTCACTAATTTCCCTAGTGATCCCGTCCCTTTCATGCTCTACCAATACTGCTTGAGCTTCCGCTGCAAAAAGGTTTTGTTTGAGGGTGGCAACCTCCTCTTCCAAAGAGCGTGTCTGATCATTCCAAAGAGCGTGTCTGATAAGTGGAATCCTATGGTGTTGCAGGATGGTCTTGTATCATCTCTGAAGTGTGAGACTCACTAGAGACTACATCAATGTCCCCTAATTTTCCGTCTCCTCATCGGATTTCTCATACTCATAGTCTGTCTCCACATACTCCTCATGTCCTAAACATGGATCTGCCCCTTGAACCATACTAGGTTCTCCCTTGATCAACCCATTAGCCACCAAGGCCTGATATTAAAGGACACCCTGTTAGAACTCTTCCATGATAACTGCACGAGAAACGGATGGGTGAGAAGTGTGTGAGGAGTTTTTATAATTAGCATTCTAAAATAATTCTATAGTATATTAATTGTTTAGGTTTGGTTCCATAACTCTTTGGATAATCAGATGATAAGTTTTTGGTTCATTAACCATTACGATCACTCTCGAACACATGTTGGTTGTATTTTGAATAAATGTAGTTGATCAGACTACATTTACCCCTAATACGACTACATAATTGTCCGGGTGTACCAGCGATGTTCAAATCCTCCAAAGACTTTTATTGTCTCATATTATGTTATTACCCTAGAATGCAGACATAGGTATGGATTTTTATTTTGTTCAGGGTATTTTAGTCCCAATGTATTTATAGTTGCATATCTTGTATGACTGGAAATGTCATTTCACTATAAACATTGCTCTGATACCAATCTATCACACCCCTCGAACCGAAAGAAATCGGCGGAAACGTCAGGGGGTTTGGGTGATTTTGTCTTGGAATATCATCACAGTGAATATAAATGAAACATGACAAACACCATCATCATACATAACAAATTGTCACACCCCAAAACCGATAACGGCGGAATACGTTTCGGGGTGGATGACGTAGTGAACAGTATCATCACAATTGCATAATAGTAGAAACAAGAAACATACAACCATAGTATAACATAGTGAATTTAATTACATGCGTGTGTGGTAATGTTTAACAATCACCCAAAAGTAATTCAAAAATAAGAGATGGTTCTTGTGTGCTCCATCTTCTCCAAAAATGCTGCGTCTGAACCTGTCTATCTTTGACCTGAAGATACAAGTTATTTTGAAAACAATTATCAGCATAAAGCTGGTGAGTTCATAAGAGTTTAGTGTGAGTTTTTGTATACAAAGCATTAGCGTTAAAAATGTATCATTTATGTTCATAAGCAGTAGAACTTAGAAAATCCCATATTTTCCAGGAAATACATTGTAAGTGACAATCTGTGAAATGTATGCATTCTTTATCTCTTTGAAAACAATTTATTGTAAAAACACTTTGGCAAATCTCCAAATAACAAATGTGATAGGATAAGTTAAGCCCGTGATTCATGATAGAGGTGCAAGCTTCCTTTAGTGATAGATACTTACTTACTTCGGGATGTGGTTCAACATTTAGTGTAGTATTTTAGTGTAGTTGTAGGGTATTCCTTGTATATTACCAATAGTGTGGATAATAGGGGATCCCATGACCTTCCCGGTCATGCACAGTGTAGTGAAGTAGTGGCATCCCTGGGCCTGTACGGCACGGACTGAGTTAACAGTCGGGATGTAATAGCGTCTGCCCCGTATAGATCTATACATGTAGAGTCGTCTCCTGCTGGAACACTCCGGGCGTAGTGAATAGCGAATAGAGTATCTCATAGCGGGTTAGTGTATTATTGTTTGTTTAGTGTTTTCTCCATTGTTATAGTGTAATAATCTGTTAGTATTGATCATAGTGTATTCTCTTACTAGTGTATCGTCTAGTAATAGTGAGTATTATAGTGTAGATATTAATAACTTTAGCGAGTAGTAGCAGTAGCGACCCTAACCATACCTATTATGGTTATCTTAGTGGGGATGTTTCTTAGCACATTAGTGACTTTAGCATTAAGTGAAAGCAGTAATATTCGTATCCCATTCTGATATACAGATTTTATATAAGTAAGAAATCAACGACAGTCGGACGGATAACTACTACCCTAAGTCCACAATCAAACAAGAACAGGAAATAAGGCGAGATATCGGTCCTAAGTCCTCCAAGTCTTATTTATATAAATATATCAGAGTGGTTACATTTTATAAGCAAATTGATTTAATAAAAGTATTTTCCAAAAGAACATTTAAATTCTGATTCACGGTTTTTAAAATAGTTTGAAAAGGGTAAAACTCGTTTTTACGGCATAGGGACAAATCACATGTGATTTGATCTAAGAGTAGTGAATCACATGTGATTAATCCTTGTAACTCGGAAATCGTTCTGTAAAACTTTACATAAACATTTGTAAGCAACTTGTATCTCCCCCCTAAAACATCTAAAACACTTGAAAGGTTCATTAAAGGGGTATGAACTCACCTGAAATCGCGGAAATCGGGTGAATCGGGTAAATCGGGTAATGGTGTCGATTGAGCGTTTGGTACCAAATAACCACTTGAGCACCTTTTAGGACCCTAATGTCATATGAAATATTTATTTTACAAGAAGTTAATCATCTTATGCTTCTCATTATAGTATTTGGACATTCTAGTGTCGTTTTCGGGGTTTTAAGGCCTAGAAAGCGTTCTCGGGAGTGGTACAAGGCCATGATTGATTTATGGGAGGGTCCATGAGTTCACTCTTTTAGAGTTTATGGCCTAAAAGCCACCCATTGGGAGTTTACGGCCGTAAGCCCCCTAGGCTTGGCCGTAAACTCTTGTGACACTCCAAAATGTGTGTTTAGGGCCTTATCTCACTTCCTTGATTTAGTGGTGTGTGTTTTGGACGAAGAGGGAAGGATTACACATCCTCATTTGTGATATTTTTGGGGAGTTTACGGCCAAGACTTGTTCTTGGGCCGTAAACTCCTATAAGTCCTTCAAGATGAAGGTTTTACTTGTACAACATGGTCCCAAATGGCTTAGAAAAATCCTAGAAGGCCCTATAGTGAGTTTGGAACAATTTGGCATACATTTTTGGGGAGTTTACAGCCCAAGAACATCCTTGGCCGTAAACTCTTCATTTGGTGTCAAAATGAGGTGTTTAATGGTACAACACACTTCCAAAGGCCTTAGATAAATTCCTTTCATGCATTAGGGTAGTTTAGGGACTTGTTTGACACCAAAACTTGGGTGTTTTCGGCCCAAGCTTAGCCTTAGCCGTAAACTCCTCTTTTTGTGTTCAAATGATGTTGTTTAATGCTTTCAAGCCTTCCTTGTTGTCAAGTCTAATTTACCAAACATCCTAGAAGTGTTTTTGGGGCTTAAAACATGGATTTATGGGGTGTTTGAGGTGTTTACGGCCTAAGCACATGCTTGGGCCGTAAACTCCTTTTTAATCATCATTTTCTTGTGTTTTAAGGTCCAAACTCTTCTAGTTATAAGACTTAATTAGTATACTAACATACAAGAAGGAAAAACTTGGTCTTTGGCTTGGATTTGGGGGTTTACGGCCTAAGGAGCTTCTTAGGCCGTAAACTCCTCTTTGAACCTTGATTCCTATGGTTTTTGGCCCTCAAATTCAATGAAGCATGTCTAGAATAAGATAGGGGATGAATACTTACGTTTGGAAGTCGGAAATTAGCGGAATCGGGGCCGATTTCCTGTCTAGAGAGAGAAAGTAGAGAGAGAGAGTGAGTGTGTAGTAAATGAGTGTTCAAATGTTGTGCACACACATTGCATATGTCTCGGGAATCGCACCCGATACACGGCTACCCGATGTTTAAAGTTAACTGGGTTAAAACTTTTTACCCGGGTGAAGTGGTTGAAAAAGTAAAACAACTCTATTAGGTTAAACGGGGTTAACACATACGAGTTATATTTCTTATGATAATATTAAGCCATGCATAAATTTAGATATTCGGATATTGACGATTTCAATATTACATAAAATAACGTATAGCGACACGTTCCGTTAGTGAAAATGGGATTTGTAACGGAATTAGATTTGGGGTTGTCACATCATCCCCCCGTTAGGGGAATTTCGTCCCGAAATTTAGAATACAAACAGATACGATATTACAGTACTACTAAGCGAAAAGATGAGGGTACTTGAGTTTCATTTGGTCCTCGCGCTCCCAAGTGAATTCCGGTCCTCGTTTGGCGTTCCACCGAACCTTCACAATTGGGATGCGGCTTTGTTTCGTCCGCTTTACTTCACGATCCAAGACCTCCGCAGGTTCTTCCACGAAGTTGAGGCTCTCATTGATCTCGATCTCGTCGAGGGGAATCACGAGAGTCTCATCAGATAGACATTTCTTCAAGTTTGAGACGTGGAAGGTAGGATGTATGTTACTTAGCTCGCGGGGCAAGTTTAGTTTGTAAGCTACGGGGCCGATTCTAGCAATAATCTCAAAAGGCCCTATGTACCTTGGGTTTAACTTTCCACGCTTCCCGAAGCGTATCGTGCCTTTCCAGGGCGAGACCTTCAGAAGAACCCGGTCTCCGACCTAGAATTCCAAGGGTTTCCTTCGTTTGTCGGCGTAGCTCTTCTGTCGATCCCTAGCGGCTTTTAGTCGTTCACGTATTTGTACAATCTTCTCGGTCATCTCTCGAATGATCTCTGGACCAGTGAGGGCGCTATCAGGAGTTCGTCCCTTAGCTAACTGAGTGTCTCCCACCTCGGCCCAACACAAAGGGGATCTGCACTTTCGGCCGTAGAGAGCTTCGAATGGAGCTGCCTTGATGCTCGTGTGATAACTATTGTTGTAGGAAAACTCCACAAGAGGTAAGTGTGTATCCCACGATTTCCCGTAGTCGATCACACAAGCTCGCAGCATGTCTTCTAATGTTTGGATCGTCCTCTCACTTTGTCCGTCAGTCTGCGGATGGTAGGCTGTACTCATATCCAGCCTCGTCCCTAGTGCCTTTTGTAATGATTGCCAAAACCTAGAGGTGAACCTACTATCTCTGTCTGATATAATAGATATAGGGATGCCATGCAATCGCACTATTTCTTTTATATAAGTCCTAGTGAGGTTTTCCATCTTATCCGTCTCTTTGATGGGTAGGAAGTGGGCGGACTTGGTCAACCTGTCAACGATGACCCAAATGGTATCTAATCCACTTACTGTCTTGGGCAGCTTGGTGATGAAGTCCATTGTGATTCGCTCCCACTTCCATTATGGTATTTCTGGTTGTTGGAGGAGTCCTGATGGCTTTTGGCATTCCACTTTGACCTTCGCGCAAGTAAGGCACTTACTTACAAAGGTAGCGATCTCTGCTTTCATGTTCGGCCACCAGTATAGCTTTTTGAGATCCAGATACATCTTATCTGAACCCAGGTGGACGGAGTAACGAGTGTTGTGTGCTTCTCTCATAACCAAATCCCTAAAACCTCCATGGCGTGGAGTCCAGATTCGGTCCATAAAGTAATAGGCTCCGTCACTCTTAACCTCCAGATTTTTATCCATTCCACGCAGGAGTTCTCCCGTCACATTTCCAGGCTTTAGAGGTTCCAGCTGAGCCTCTTTGATCTGCGTGGATAGATGTGAGTGTATAGTCATTGTCAACGACTTGGTCCTTCGTCCGGAATATTCTTTTCTGCTCAGGGCGTCTGCTACTACGTTGGCTTTCCCGGGATGATATCTAATTTCACAGTCGTAATCGTTAAGTAATTCGACCCATCGACGCTGTCTCATGTTGAGTTCTTTCTGGTTCAGTATATGTTGGAGGCTTTTATGATCAGTGTACACCACGCTCTTCGTCCCATACAAGTAGTGTCTCCAGATTTTTAGTGCGAAGACGACCGCTCCTAACTCAAGGTCGTGAGTAGTGTAGTTCACTTCATGGTTCTTTAGTTGTCTCGAGGCATAGGCGATAACTTTGCCGCGCTGCATCAAGACACAACCGAGCCCCTGATTGGATGCATCATAGTATACAACAAAATCTTCAGTTCCTTCGGGAAGGGATAATACTGGTGCGGTGCATAGGGCTCGCTTCAGGGTCTGAAATGCCTTCTCCTGTTTCTCTTCCCAGTCGAATGGCACACCCTTCTGTGTTAACGTGGTGAGAGGCTTCGCAATCCGAGAGAAATTTTGGATGAATCGACGGTAGTAGCCAACGAGGCCTAGAAATTTACGAATTTCCGTAGGCGTCTTTGGTGCTGACCAGTTCTCAATAGCTTTGATTTTGGAGGGGTCCACGTGGATTCCGTCTTCACTGACCACGTGCCCTAAGAATTCAACTCTCCGGATCCAAAACTCGCACTTAGAGAACTTCTCATACAACTTCTCGGATCGCAAGGTTTCCAGGATTAACCGCAAATGATTTCTGTGCTCTTCCTCGCTTCGAGAGTAGACGAGAATGTCGTCAATAAAAACGATGACGAACTGATCTAGATATGGACGACACACCCTATTCATCAAGTCCATGAATACTGCGGGGGCGTTAGTCAGTCCAAAGGGCATCACTACGAATTTGAAATGCCCGTAGCGGGTTCGGAAAGCTGTCTTAGGAACATCTTCCCCAAGCACCCGTAATTGGTGATACCCCGATCTAAGATCAATCTTGGAGAAGTAACTGGCTCCTTGGAGTTGGTCGAATAGGTCGTCGATACGAGGGAGAGGATAGCGATTTTTGATCGTGAGTTTATTGAGTTCCCTATAATCGATGCACATCCGAAACGACCCATCCTTTTTCTTCACGAACAAGACCGGAGCTCCCCACGGTGAGAAGCTCGGTCTTATAAAACCCTTGCTAAGCAGTTCGTGGAGTTGACCGGATAGTTCTTGCATTTCGGCGGGCGCTAGGCGGTAGGGCGACTTAGCTACGGGGGTAGCTCCTGGAATTAGGTCGATTCTGAATTCAACCTGTCGTTTAGGAGGTAGGCCTGGGAGATCCTCCGGAAAGACATCAGGAAAATCGCATACTACTGGAATGTCTTTTGGATCTTTCAACTTCCGGTTAGTGTCGACGACGTGAGCAAGAAAGGCGCGATATTCCTTGCGCAAGTATTTCTGAGCCTGAATACTAGAGATGATACGAAGGTTTGTACTTGGCTTATCTCCGTATATCAATAGGGCCTCTCGATTCGGAAAGTTCAGGCGAATGGCTTTCTCGGAGCATAGAATGTCGGCGTAGTGAAGGCTTAGCCAATCCATACCAACAATGGCATCGAAATTTTTGATTGAGACTGGTATAAGATCGATTAGAAAGGGGTGATCATCTAACGTGAGAGTACAACCTATATAGATTTCATTAGAGCTTTCTGTCTTCCCATTAGCCATTTCTACAACGAATGTTTCTTTTAGTGGTTGAGGGGTTTGTTTGAGTAAGTGTTTAAAGTTTTGATTTATGAAGCTTCTTTCTGCACCACTATCGAATAAGACACAGGCATAAGAGTTGTTGAGAAGGAACGTACCCGTGACCACTGTGGGATCGGCTACTGCTTCATTGTGACCGATAGCAAGTAACCTTCCAGTTCCCCCGGCATTTGCAGTCTTCGGACAGTTCTTCTTAAAATGGCCCGCTTCGCCGCAGCCATAACACGTCGGGGTCACTCCCGTACCAGGAACCTGTGTAATAGGTTTGGGAGGGGCCTTGCAAAATCGGACAGTATGGCCCTTCCGTCCGCAGTTGGAACACTGCAGTTCACGGCATGGACCGTTGTTGTGAAAAGGGCACTTGGGACACTTAGGCAAATTCCCACTGTAAGCCTTCGGTGGGGCTGGAGCAGCTGGTGCGCCCGGGATGGTGGCAGCATGAACCGCCACAATTTGCTGATCCCTGGAGGCGGTTTGAGTTTTCTTGCCTTTCTTCTTATCCCATCGTTTCCTCTTTCTGTCGGATGATCCGGATGGTGCAGTGGTTGTTGAGGTTGTTGTTGCTGGAGTGGAGGAGATTTCGTGGTTGATCAGACTCTGGGCCAATTCCTTGGCGCTGTCAAAAGTGGTAGGGCGTGTTCCTCGATACGGGGGCACTAAACCCCAGATGTAACGCTCAATCTTCTTGCTTTCAGAGGGGATCATGTTGGGACACATAGCCGCCAAGTCGCAAAACCTGGCCGTATAAGCTGTTATGTCGGTCCCCTTCATCTTGAGGTTCCAGAGTTCTTCCTCAAGCTTCTGAACTTCGCCCCTAGGGCAGTGCTCTCCTCTCATAAGATATTTTAGAGTGTCCCAGCCCATGGCATTGGCTGTGACCAAGGAGAGTGCGTTGACATGGCCGTTCCACCATGACAAAGCCCTGTTAGTGAGGGTAGCGGTAGCGAACTTGATTTTGCTCTCTTCGGGACAAGAGCACATTTCGAATACAGCTTCGGTCCTTTCGAACCATTGGGACAACGCTAGAATTCCTCTGGTACCATCGAAGAAAGCAGGTTTACAATTCATGAAGTCCTTATAAGTGCATCCCTGCACTCGTTGGTGGACTTCACCAAATCTAGAGTTTCCACCGCTCGCATCACCCGAGTTCATTTGGGCCATGGCTGCTGTTACAGCCGCTTGGAACAACACCGGATCGAACTGCGGAGGAGGAGGTGGTGGAGGAGGGGTTTGAGTTTCAGGTCTTCCTCTGCTGGGACGCTTTCGTGGAGGCATCCTTCACTGGAAGATCATAGAAATGATAGCAATAGTAAGAGCCTATTGCGAATATGAATAGAGTGTTTCGTGGATTAAATCAACATAATCCAAGATCAGGGTAAGAGCTATAGCAATAGAGAAATCATCTGCCAATATACTGGTATTAATGATGCAACAATAGTTAATGAAAATTGACCTAGCAGTAGGTCTTACATCATACCATAGAGAAATGTTGGCAGTTTAGAGGTTCAGCTAGAGTACTTTTAAACTAGGAACGTTTACAGACAAGAGACCTACGGAACATAGAGATAAAAGGCTAGTCCTTTAAACAAAAGAGTGAGGTAACTAGATGTCTTCTATTGGCGACGGCTGCTTGTCGGGCGTATCCTTAGATCCTCCAGTTGACGCATGACTTCTTGAAGGTGTCGATCATGAGCCCTTTGGTGTGCTCGGAGTTCCCTAACTTCAGTTCGGGATGCAGCCAGCTGATGCTGCAGAGCCTCGTTGGTCCTCCTTGTCCTGTCCACAGCTCCCTCGAGTTGGCGAATGCGAACAGTATTGAGGTTTGAGTTGGCATCCACTTCTACAACTCGACCAATAGCAGCTTGACCTTGCTCAACATTCCTGGCAATCCTTCGGATCATGATGGGCAGAACCCGATCTGCTAATCCTCCTTCGCTTATGTTGTAGAAACTTCGGTCTCCATTGTAAGGCAAGGGCTGACCCTGCTCCTCGCTCCATCGACGCAAGGATATTGCCCACATAGGAGTGGGGCCCTGAAATGCGGGTCGGGGGTTAGGGTTTGGGGCTTCAGGGGGTTGGTTGCTGACTTCTGGCTCGGAGCTCGAGCTATCCGGGAAACCTTCGGCATGATGATCATCCAAAGGAATAGGGTGATCGTCGTCTGACTCCTCTTCGAGCCATCCTCCATTGCCCTGGTTCGGAAAGTACGGATCACCGGGTAGGTGGAAGCCAGCCATGCTATCTACGCGAGAAGGGGGAAAGAAGATTAATAGACGCACTATTCTAAGATACTTATAGGAGGAATCATTACCAGTTGACCCAATACTTGCATAGTGCATACCGATTACATGCAACCGAAGCAAGATAGTCCTTCGAATAAACTACCCTAACTTCAGACCCCCAATCAAACAAGAACAGGGAATGAAGCAAAGGCTGCAGATTCTGAGTCTATAGCGCCCCAATCACATGTAATCGTGGTGTATCCACTTAGCAACTATAGTCCTACTAGTAACGACCCTTGCTGATAACACATACGTATAATCTAGAGGTACAGAATACTCCTATAGTATTCTTATGTTAGCGTTATTGTGGTATTGTTGGTAAGTTTTAGACTTGTTGCAACATCGCAACCGAACTTAGGCACATGCTAGTCACCCTCAGGAAAACGTAGTTGATCAGGCTACATCATCCTGAATGTGACTATATGTCTCTAAACCCAATTGTGCTGCCCAACAATCTTAATACTTTTGTTTTGTTCTAGGATGATACTGATCCCTGTGTTTCATAGTGATGTGTGTATATATATACTTAGTTAGATCTTTTAGACACTTAACAGTATATATTTTTGGTCAGAGTGTTTTAGTCCCGAAGTGTTTATAGTTCGTATATCTTTTATAGGTTGATATACTTGATTCACTATAAACAATGCTCTGATACCAATCTGTCACACCCCAAAACCGATAACGGCGGAATACGTTTCGGGGTGGATGACGTAGTGAACAGTATCATCACAATTGCATAATAGTAGAAACAAGAAACATACAACCATAGTATAACATAGTAAATTTAATTACATGCGTGTGTGGTAATGTTTAACAATCACCCAAAAGTAATTCAAAAATAAGAGATGGTTCTTGTGTGCTCCATCTTCTCCAAAAATGATGCGTCTGAACCTGTCTATCTTTGACCTGAAGATACAAGTTATTTTGAAAACAATTATCAGCATAAAGCTGGTGAGTTCATAAGAGTTTAGTGTGAGTTTTTGTATACAAAGCATTAGCGTTAAAAATGTATCATTTATGTTCATAAGCAGTAGAACTTAGAAAATCCCATATTTTCCAGGAAATACATTGTAAGTGACAATCTGTGAAATGTATGCATTCTTTATCTCTTTGAAAACAATTTATTGTAAAAACACTTTGGCAAATCTCCAAATAACAAATGTGATAGGATAAGTTAAGCCCGTGATTCACGATAGAGGTGCAAGCTTCCTTTAGTGATAGATACTTACTTACTTCGGGATGTGGTTCAACATTTAGTGTAGTATTTTAGTGTAGTTGTAGGGTATTCCTTGTATATTACCAATAGTGTGGATAATAGGGGATCCCATGACCTTCCCGGTCATGCACAGTGTAGTGAAGTAGTGGCATCCCTGGGCCTGTACGGCACGGACTGAGTTAACAGTCGGGATGTAATAGCGTCTTCCCCGTATAGATCTATACATGTAGAGTCGTCTCCTGCTGGAACACTCCGGGCGTAGTGAATAGCGAATAGAGTATCTCATAGCGGGTTAGTGTATTATTGTTTGTTTAGTGTTTTCTCCATTGTTATAGTGTAATAATCTGTTAGTATTGATCATAGTGTATTCTCTTACTAGTGTATCGTCTAGTAATAGTGAGTATTATAGTGTAGATATTAATAACTTTAGCGAGTAGTAGCAGTAGCGACCCTAACCATACCTATTATGGTTATCTTAGTGGGGATGTTTCTTAGCACATTAGTGACTTTAGCATTAAGTGAAAGCAGTAATATTCGTATCCCATACTGATATACAGATTTTATATAAGTAAGAAATCAACGACAGTCGGACGGATAACTACTACCCTAAGTCCACAATCAAACAAGAACAGGAAATAAGGCGAGATATCGGTCCTAAGTCCTCCAAGTCTTATTTATATAAATATATCAGAGTGGTTACATTTTATAAGCAAATTGATTTAATAAAAGTATTTTCCAAAAGAACATTTAAATTCTGATTCACGGTTTTTAAAATAGTTTGAAAAGGGTAAAACTCGTTTTTACGGCATAGGGACAAATCACATGTGATTTGATCTAAGAGTAGTGAATCACATGTGATTAATCCTTGTAACTCGGAAATCGTTCTGTAAAACTTTACATAAACATTTGTAAGCAACTTGTATCTCCCCCCTAAAACATCTAAAACACTTGAAAGGTTCATTAAAGGGGTATGAACTCACCTGAAATCGCGGAAATCGGGTGAATCGGGTAAATCGGGTAATGGTGTCGATTGAGCGTTTGGTACCAAATAACCACTTGAGCACCTTTTAGGACCCTAATGTCATATGAAATATTTATTTTACAAGAAGTTAATCATCTTATGCTTCTCATTATAGTATTTGGACATTCTAGTGTCGTTTTCGGGGTTTTAAGGCCTAGAAAGCGTTCTCGGGAGTGGTACAAGGCCATGATTGATTTATGGGAGGGTCCATGAGTTCACTCTTTTAGAGTTTATGGCCTAAAAGCCACCCATTGGGAGTTTACGGCCGTAAGCCCCCTAGGCTTGGCCGTAAACTCTTGTGACACTCCAAAATGTGTGTTTAGGGCCTTATCTCACTTCCTTGATTTAGTGGTGTGTGTTTTGGACCAAGAGGGAAGGATTAAACATCCTCATTTGTGATATATTTGGGGAGTTTACGGCCAAGACTTGTTCTTGGGCCGTAAACTCCTATAAGTCCTTCAAGATGAAGGTTTTACTTGTACAACATGGTCCCAAATGGCTTAGAAAAATCCTAGAAGGCCCTATAGTGAGTTTGGAACAATTTGGCATACATTTTTGGGGAGTTTACGGCCCAAGAACATCCTTGGCTGTAAACTCTTCATTTGGTGTCAAAATGAGGTGTTTAATGGTACAACACACTTCCAAAGGCCTTAGATAAATTCCTTTCATGCATTAGGGTAGTTTAGGGACTTGTTTGACACCAAAACATGGGTGTTTACGGCCCAAGCTTAGCCTTGGACGTAAACTCCTCTTTTTGTGTTCAAATGATGTTGTTTAATGCTTTCAAGCCTTCCTTGTTGTCAAGTCTAATTTACCAAACATCCTAGAAGTGTTTTTGGGGCTTAAAACATGGATTTATGGGGTGTTTGAGGTGTTTACGGCCTAAGCACATGCTTGGGCCATAAACTCCTTTTTAATCATCATTTTCTTGTGTTTTAAGGTCCAAACTCTTCTAGTTATAAGCCTTAATTAGTATACTAACATACAAGAAGGAAAAACTTGGTCTTTGGCTTGGATTTGGGGGTTTACGGCCTAAGGAGCTTCTTAGGCCGTAAACTCCTCTTTGAACCTTGATTCCTATGGTTTTCGGCCCTCAAATTCAATGAAGCATGTCTAGAATAAGATAGGGGATGAGTACTTACGTTTGGAAGTCGGAAATTAGCGGAATCGGGGCCGATTTCCAGTCTAGAGAGAGAAAGTAGAGAGAGAGAGTGAGTGTGTAGTAAATGAGTGTTCAAATGTTGTGCACACACATTGCATATGTCTCGGGAATCGCACCCGATACACGGCTACCCGATGTTTAAAGTTAACTGGGTTAAAACTTTTTACCCGGGTGAAGTGGTTGAAAAAGTAAAACAACTCTATTAGGTTAAACGGGGTTAACACATACGAGTTATATTTCTTATGATAATATTAAGCCATGCATAAATTTAGATATTCGGATATTGACGATTTCAATGTTACATAAAATAACGTATAGCGACACGTTCCGTTAGTGAAAATGGGATTTGTAACGGAATTAGATTTGGGGTTGTCACACAAATACAACCATCATTGTTTACATCAAGTATTGTATTAAATATTACATGCCCAAATAGTTAAAAATATCCTTACAATGGCATCTGTGGAAAATTGTTGCTTATATGTTTCCAGTAATAGCAATATTGGAAAGTGGATTTGATTCCTTCATTTGTGGCAGTGTCTGAATTTACCAAATGAAGAAAGTTTTTCATCACCCAAGTTTCAATAGGATAGAAACTTGGAATCATACAAGTTGTATTGTATGATGAATGAGAATTTTCATCTTTGAAAATTAAGACTAATTCTTTGATCACATGTATATGTGAGTCAATTGAAGGAATAAGGAATTAGGTACACTGGGTGTGCGCTGGTCAAGGTCCACTACAAAGATTGATTTGTCATGAATTACTAAAGATTAGTAAATATGATTATACTTATGAGGTTAAGTATAATTCTGTAACATTGGAAAGGTTACAATGTATGACAAAACAAATGAGAAGAATCAAATTAGGCAGAAAGATAAAAGTTTCTCAAATCTGAAAGGATGGGAGAGTACTTTAGTATCGTATTTCATGATCATCTTAATGATTATGAAACCATATCACAAATTCATACTCTAAGGACGTCTTAGTGCATTGTTATGGCTAAGAAGAGAGGTCATGAATTGTTGGATTGGTTAAAATCAAGAAGATGAGTCATACTTCGTTCCAAAACGATTCTTAGAGTCATACTCCAAGATTGTAACTTTGAGTGACATAAAGGAAGATTTATTAACACTAGTCAAATGTAAGAGTAAAATGTTTTCTACTCTTGTACATTTGAGATTGGTAAGTTGTGATGTCTTGGATGAGACAAAGACCAACTAAGACCAATTGTGTGAAGTGTTAGTCTTGATAAGAATCTGCACTGTCCCTTAAATATTTGTTTTGTCAAGGAATGGTTCTTGACTGGGGAAACTTATATGTCAAGGGGACAGTGGGAGCCTTAAAGATCCTGAAAGAGTTTCAAGATTTAATCAAGAGTAAAACCTGTAATTTATCACTAGCACACGACTTAAGGTTTGCAACCTATCGTGTTGACATAATTCTTATTTCTGTACCTACTTCAAATAAGTTGAATTTGCATGTGAGTTATCAGAGTTCAACTTGGAAGCATTGGTGGGCCTTGTGCTACCAAGGTGACAAGAAACTAAGACTGAACAAGTTTAATCCATGTAAGGCTGAATTTGTCACTAACCTTATCTTTTGATTATGGTTTTGACAAATTCACATGGATAGGAACTCATACACTATAAAATCTAAGTGTCATAAGGTTTCTCTCTGATTCATGAAAATGATGGTGAGAAAACGCTTTCACTAAGTAGATTTTATGTAGATATCAATTGTGTTATTTGCATTTTCAAAAGTCGTTAGTGGAGCGCGTGTGGTTAACCGGCACACTAACATGGACTTATGAGAAATGGAAAATGCCTAAGCAATTGAGACTATGATTACGACATCCCTTTTCATAGTCCTGAATACTGTTTAGACACACATGTGAGCCATCTAAGAAAGGGTGTATGAATCTAAATTTCAGAAGTCCAACAGATTTTTGGAAATATGTCAGAGCTAGTGGGAGCATAAGTGTTATGCTGATAATCATCATGTTAGTGGGAGCATGATTATTACGTTTAGTGTTGCAGGTTAGCAATGTTAATTATAGAAAACAAAGTTTCAATTCGTGAAGTTGCAGGGGTTGCAAAGTTGTTTTGCTATAATTAAGGGAGAGGAAATTATACTTCATTTCAATTCTAAAGCTTAGATTGAGATTTTCATCATCTTGAGTCAAGAATATATATATATATATATATATATATGAATTTTATGTTGGAATGGTTCAACTTGAAGAAATTCTATATATATTGCGTTTTCAAAATTTGATTATGATTACGGCATCCCTCTTCATAGTTAAATTTTGAAAACATGGCAAATAAAAAATATTGTAGCAAAAGACTTGTCTAGTATCATGTCTTTATGTCAAACATCATGAATCGTGTCCCATATGCTTCAGATATAGGATCGATTGCATGTGCTATAATATTCATCTTTTCTAAATTTTCCAAATGCTTAAGGCATTGAGAAGGGAAAAGTCTAGAACTGGATATGACTAAAGTGATTAAGCAATTGTCGAGGACAAATCTGAGGTTCGCCAAAGATTGGTTGCTCAGGGAAAGTTGGAAGTATGATGTAAGTTGTCGGAAAGGACCATATTGACATATTCTGAAAAGAAGTAACTCTTGTTCGGAAGTGATAGTCAAAATGGGACTATGGAAATGTCTCCATAGGTGGAAGTTATTCAATCTATGTAAGATTATAAAACCTTAATTCAAGAAGGATGTTCAAAGCAATGTACTTTGAATATGAGACTTCCGTTCCATAGAGGTTGACCTTCTTTGGAATACTATGTAATGACAGGTGACAAGGTTTTGGTGACTTTGTGCATAATCATTACAAGAGGAACATTGCATAAAAGTTTAAAATCTAACAGATTTTTTGGTAAATGATAGGAATCGAGGATTCTCACATTTACAATAAGGATTTGGGATTGTGAAATGAGTATCAATGGAATCATGTTCAATTGATCTACATCACAATGTAAGGATCATAGACAAACATAGTGTGCATACTTGGAGTATGGCATAACTATTCTTTAGAAAAACAAAGTGTACATGCTAGGAGCATGGGACGACTGTTGTTTTTATTAAAGTCTTAAGTTGATTGTTTGAAACATTATACAATGAATAATGTGTAATCAATATGGTGATAAATAAAAGGTGGTTCTATTTATATTCAAAAGGGTTCTGAGACCATATTGGATTCGATTATTATTGTGTTTCACTTTGCATGTTTTGACTTCCAAAATAGCTAGGTTATTCTTTCCGAATGACTAAGTTATTTAAACACTCCACAGTCGTTCATATGTTGGAAGTAGGTATGAATCAAGACTGTCATGAATCGAGTTTGTAGATGGCTAAATGGGTTTAGTCATAGCAATGGTTGCTACAACATTCATGAGTGCTCAAAAGTTATGAGTATTGGAATAAACCCACGCTCACTTGTATCACTTCATGGAATTTATCTCGAGTGATCGTGAGACGGTAATATCATATAAATCTTCAAACCTGGAGATATGAGTTGTTACCTATGAGTTGGTTATGCATTGATTACACGTAAACGCATCAGTAACTTGATGTTATAAGACGTGCCTTTGTGTACAATTCAACAAGTAGTAGAACAAGCATTTGAGTCGAAGTTTATATGTTCCTTCTAGAAATAGAAGCGATATCTGGGCCCCTCGATGATTTTGTTGTGACCTATGTACCGGCCGGTCAGAACTAAATTGATGTGTTCGATTAAGTTCTTTGTCAAACAAATCGAAAATCGGGAAACAAACTGCTGGACAATAAGTACGACGTTGTTCCATGTATTTGTCCGGCTGATATCATGAGAATAGAGGATTATATGATCACTTATCTAAAATGGAGCTTCATAGTTCAACAGAGTTTTCGAGAGCTATGATTGCTTGTTGGTTCCTGAAGTAACATACGCAAATATAGTTATTAGACTTATCCAAGTGGGAGTCTATTGGATAAGGTGTCTAAGTCCATAACTTATTTGGTATATACTTGACCCGACCCAGCATGGTCCATTTGGGTTGCACTTCACCCGAACTATTTATGGATAATTTTATGAGATTTATACACATATGTTTATTAATATATTATAAGTTATAATATATTAATATGAAGTCATGTTATTTAATTAGTCTTAGTCTTAAATTAATTATGAATTAATTTAGAGATTAAAAGGAAGACTAATTAGATTGTGGGCTATTGGTTTTATATAGTGTGGGCTAACACTCATTTGTTAATGGGCTAGGCTTGTATTGAAGTTCATGGATGATCCATGGAGCTTTTAACCCATGGATCCTTGGAAAACGAAAGGTCATGGGTTATTAGGGTTTCACCCTAATCATGTACTCTATATAAGCATGCTTATGTTGCATGAAATAGCCACTAGTGTCACTAGAGTATGTGTGTTTGTATGTGGCCGAATTTTATAAGTGTGTATACACTCTCTCAAAGTTTTCCAAGAGTTTGTGGTGATTTGTGATTCCATTTGAGGCATTCACACTATTGGTGCTTGGCCCTCAAACTCCTTAGAAATCAAACTCATCATCAAAAGGTATGTAATCTCATCTAATTCTTTTATGTTTAAAAGTACCCCATGCGATGTTAGATAGGTTATGAACCTTGGAAAATTATTATTTTGCATGTAATTTAGACAAACATAGATCCAAGGTTTATTAGGGTTGCATGCACACTTAGGAAGTGTTAGATTGCTCAAAACCCAACATATTCCAGGCCCAATAAGCATACAAAAGGACAACTAAGGCCTACTAAGCATGTATTGTATATTCCAGGCCCAATAAGCATGCAAAAGGACAATTAAGGCCCACTAAGCATGTATTGTATATTTCAGGCCCAATAAAAGTGACTTTAACGTATTTGACTCGTTTGGTATTGTAATGTTCGTTCTTGCTCAATCGTTTTCCAAAATGACATAAAAAGGGCCACTTTTGTAGTATTGACATTTTTGGTCCATTAGACTAAAAGTTTACATTTAAGGCTAGTTTTAAATAAAATAACATTTTTTTAACCAACTTTTGTCAGAAATATCATTTTTGGCGCAAATTTTATACGATTTACTTTCTCGGCTCAATTGTATTTAAATTTACATTTTTGGCCCAAATGTACAAAAATTTACCTTTTCGGCCCAAGTACATAGAAATGTGACTTTTCAGCCCAAGTACATAGAAATGTGCCTTTTCAGCCCAAGTACATAGAAATGTGCCTTTTCGGCCCAATTTTAGTGAAATTGACATTTTCGGCCCAAGTGTATGAAACTTTACATTTTCGGCCCAAAAGCATATAATTTATCCTTTTTGGCCCAAGTTTGATAAAATTATCATTTTTAGCCCTTATAACCAAAAAATAACATTTTTGGATCAACTTTGTTTAAAATGACACTCAAGCCTACAAAAGTCATAAATTTTACAAAGTTAGCCCAAAAACCGTGAAAGCCCAATACGAGGCCCATTTGTGAAAATTCACACTTTTAGCACTTTTAAAATCATAAATACCATGAAGATCCATATTTATTCAAAATAAATCCTTTTTGGTCCCTTCAAAACCGTGAGTTATATAATAACTTCACTTTTTGATTATTTTTTCATTTCTGGCCCTTTTATGCGATTTTTTTAGTTTTAAACAAGCTTGTATTGTTTTAAACCTTTTCTTTGCATAATAAGTTGTATCAAGTGTTATGTTCTACAAATATCATCATATTGTAGCATATTTTCGAGTTTATGAAGTTCACAACACATAATCACAACATATATCATGAAAAACACACATAATCATGCATATACACATAGATCTACACAAAACAACTTGTATTCTCCCCCAAAAAGACATAGTAAAAACCGAAAATAAGGGGTATGAACTCATTTTGGTGTGTTGGATTCGGTTTTGGTGAAGAGTTTGGAGGAGATTTCAACTTAGATTACCTCTTAGAAGAGATCTTCGAATTCTAGGACATTCTATGAGCATGGATCATGAAATGGAGTGTTTATAAGTAAGGATACATGATAAAATGAAATTAAATACCTTGGTTAGAAAGTAGCTTACCAATAATAGTGATTTTTGGATGAAGTGTTCTTAGACACATACTCTAGCACACACGAACTATTGGAAGGAAATGAGAGCTTTCTTGAGAGTTATTAGAGAAGTTTAGAAGTCAAAAGTGAAGTTTGAAATGAAGAGAGAGGTGGCTGAGAATAAGAAGAGAAGAAGGAAAGAAATCAATGGGTTAATACATGTTGGGTTAATCCTAATCCTAGAAGATTGGTGGTTATTGCATGGATTACCATCATGCAATAAAGAGGTGTCAAAGTTTATATAGACTTATTTTTTTTATCTATGATAAAACCGAGAATGGAGTAAGGAGGAAGAGAAAAGAATTGTTTGGGCCATTTTTGAATATATTCGAAATTTATAAGGCCCAATATGAAAATTTTCGGCCCATTGGGCCCTCCTATGGGTTTACGGCCCAAAAGTTTGAACATAATGGGTTTTCGGCCCATTTATGTTCAAGAAGGTTGTTTACGACCCATTAAGGCCCATGAAAATGAAGTGAGTCATTTTAGGCCCATCATGGCCCAAAATGCTATGGTTTAATGAATGTAGGTCCAATTAGAGCCCAAATGGGGTTCCTTGGCCCAAAATACCCAAATTGAGAGTTTATTGGCCCGATAGACCCAATAAATGATTCCTTGCCGACTAAAATGTTTGAATTGGGAAATTAGGGTTTCAAACCCACATTTGAGTGTATGAGATGTATTGAATTAGGTTTTGAACTTCACAAATGAGTTTTGATTCAAATGATTGTTTTTTGAATGAGAATTTGTACATAACATCAACTTAGATTCCAAGTTACACAAGAGTTGATTACATGAAGAAAAAATTTCCTAGCCAAAAATGCTAGTTGTGACACACACACACACACACACACACCGACAAACACCCCCCACACACACCTACCCTCACCCCCCAAAACACACATACACCCATATATACGCTCACAAACACCCCTCCCCCCATACACACCCATAAATGCACACCAACACCCACCCTCATCCCCATAAATATACACTCTCTCTCACACACACCCCTATCCCACCCCCATAAAACACACAGACACCTAACAACACTACCACAATCACTGACCTACCATCACCACTACCGACGCCGCTATCACCACCACTGCCATAATTGTTGCCGCCACCATCGTCGCCACCCCTGCTGCCACCGCCACCGCCACCATCACCACCACCATCGGCATCATTGACACCACCACTTCCTCCCGCGGCCGCCCCCGCCCCCTCCCTACCAACTGTTTTAGTCAAAAATTACACAATTACTAATCAATCAAATTGTATGAGAGGTTGTGATGATCGACTCATGCAATAGCTAATGATAAAAGAGAGTGAAACAATGGATTTCAAGGAAAGCCCTTGATCCTTGCTAGAATCGCCGGCATAAAATCTTAGGAGGTGACAATGGTCACCTGCCTTGATGATTTTATTAATGTAAAATAAATATTATAGAGAATATTTTAGTAAAAACAAGTGAACAATTTCGTAGAGTTAGTTTCCAGTAAAATTTGTGTGTTGTGTGCGAGATGCAAGCGTCAATTTATAGTCTAAACCAGCCAACAAGATGTCCAATATTTTCGGGATTCTCTATGACCAGCTTCACGAACATTATTTGAGTAAGTATTTCGGGTCTTTAGCATAGTTTAGATGATTCTTCCTTGAGAATTGGTCTTCCCTTGACTACTTCTGCACATGTATTACTTATGAACAAAATATAACCGTTATAAATATTAATAAAGATAATAACGGTAGTAGTCGGGATCCTGAGGTAGCTGAGGATCCTGGATATTTGAGGATCTTGAGTTTTTTGAGGATCCTGACCCTAACAATTGCCCCCAATTTATTCCTGAAATAATAAGAGTTAGTTTCATAAATGTTAAAGGAATAACTTAAATTAAATTTAAAAGAGGAATTTCAAATTATTCCTTAATGGATAGCTTTTACTACTTGCTTCCTTTCGTCCCTTTCAATTCCTCTCGTCATGGCTAAGAAAGTTATTTGTTCTCAAGGTAGTGTCATTGCCTCTCCCGAGAATGATTTCAGCGACCAAGAAATTTTAACATGTGATGAGGTTTGCTCTTTTGACAATGAGGATATATAATCGTTGAAAGCTATTGTGGGGTTTTTCTTCCGACGTAGTTTTCCGTCCTTTCGAGGCTACTGTCCAACCTGATTTTTTGTCTCCGACGTGGGTCTGTTTTCCTGAATACCCATTTACTCTAGGGTTAACCTATAATTTCACTAGCATCATTCACAATTTCTTTCTGACTACCCAGCTTTCTTATATCCAAACTATGCTTGTGGTCTGGAGGATCCTATTTTGGATCGACTGCTTAAAGTAGTCCAAAAATATGGACATTAGACATCTGAGTTTGCTCTTATTTATGATCTTTCTACTCTTGGTTCTTCCCGTTTCCTGCTAAGAGTCAACACAAACAAACCTCACCTCATTCAGAAAATCTAAACAAAATGACGACACTTGGAACGAAAAATACTTCTTTGTGAGATGTGACTCGATTCCTGAAGGGAATTCCCAGCCACAAACATGGATTAAAAAGAGTAGGATTTAATTTGGAATTTTAAGGATCTTGAAATTAACTTCCCTTATTTTGTTTGTTTTGATGCAGCGTTCAAATTTGAGGAGCTCCGTTCCTGCTGCTGGAAATTCTAAGGATAAGATTTCGAAGTTTCTTGCGCTTCCTGCACTTGAGAGGTTGTTCAGGATTGAGCATTCCGGTCTCCAAGAGGGTTCCTCCACTACTGCCTCTATGGCTACTAGTAACATTATTTTTCTTGGATGTGTTTTCTAGAGGATCCTGATTTGATAGGGATCTTTGGCGGTTCCTAAGACTACCCGGTCCAAGGCTCATTTTGGTTTGGAAGATCTTAAAGATGATATGACCAACAGTTCGATCAAGGTTAAGCAGGAAAAAGGTGTCATTATTCCTCTTCCTAAGAGATCTTATATAGATATTATAGTTAAGGCTTTAGGATCTCGAAAGCGAAAGACTTCTGAGGATGTAGATTTCGTCTTATAGAACCTTAGCATCGAGGATGCTCTTGGGAAGTTATCATGTAAGTCCCTGAACTCGGATCTATCAAAGTATCAATGCAATTATTTGATTTAGTGTGAAATCTTAACTAAACAATGATACGAAACAATCAATTAGATATACGTTTAAATGACATGAATGCACACAATTCTATTTAATAATTGTCAAGTACATTCAATCACACTACAGCCGTGAATCACTAGATTTTATCAAAAATGCATCATCTAGAACGGCTATACATAGACTATATATATACTAGACCGATAACCTAAAGCCCATACATAATAAGCCCACCGAAAACACACTAAGCCCACCAAAATCACTAGGTGATTTCGGTCCAAAACCAAGAACACATAATACATTCAAATCAAGGCATAAACCACTAAATATAGCCCAATAATCTCCCCCTTGGTTTATTGCTTTCTGTTCTCTTCAAGGTTTCTCTACGAGATGCACATCTTCTTGGTCAAATGCCCATGCCCACAACTTCTTATCAAGTATTGTAGCTACCATTCCAGAGAAGGCTTTCATGGCTGCTTAAAATAGTTCATTCTCAACAGTTATTTGAAAGTTTGATAAAGTGTGGATATCACGTTCTCCAAACTTCAACAAATCATTGGGATCAACAATGCGAAATTGGTTTTTCTTCAGCTTGATCACCACATATGCAATAGCTTCATCATAAACCCAGAATTGTATTATATCCAAAGTGCCTTCAGGTAAATGTTTGGGAAGAGGAATCCTTTTGGCTTGCTTTGTGGGTGGGAACACGACATTCACCAGTGTTTTATTTGTGCGAGGATCAATGAAACCCTTGGCCTTTTTTATAAACGATGAAGCAATCTTTAAATCTTCAAAGTTATTTTTGCTTCAATCTCATGAAAATTCTTAAAAGACCATGCCATGGTATCATTGGTTGGATTGTGGAAAGGTGCATGAATGAGTTCACAAAGATCAACTTTTGTCCAGGACAAAAAGTCAACTTTCTTCTCATAATATTCAATTTGTCTCCTTTTTCACTTCACGATCCACATTTTCTTTTCTACATCATATCCCCATATCATGATGCCAGAATGATCACCATATTTGTCTCTGAACTTCTTCCCAGTTTCCTTGAAGAACATTCCAAGATGATCACCCGGAGCATTTTGGTCTGAATTCTTCATCACGAGCATTTTCCCTTTTAGTTTCTCAACCCTAATTTGCTTCTGTCATCTTTCTAGAGTAAAAGCAGGACCAGAAGATAAAAATGTATCAAGATTGGCATCCAGAGTAGGTCTTGCAGCTCTTTCACTTGAAGATTGTGAAGTTGGATTGGCGGGACCTGAACTAGAAGCAGTGATCTTTTCTCCTTCAGTGCTCAAATGTTGAAATTTATCACCAACTTTCGAAATAGGCGTTGTTTCAGGTCAAAGAATAGAGAAGTTAGACCATCGAGATTTGCTTGAAGTTCTGAGCTTTTTGAATCTTTATTGGAGTTCTCTTTCTCAATCTCACTGATTCGAATGTTCTGCTTTCCATTTATCAAATCTTTTTCAGCAGAGCTTTGTTCCAAATGAAAGAATGTTCTGAAGCAGAACGACATAAACTACTTGAGATTCAGATAACTTTCTTTTTTCCTTTGGAAATGTCCAGCTCAGGGGTTTCAAAAGATCTTCCTCAAGCTAGAGCTCATTATGATGGTATGAATTCTTCTTCAACAATAGGGTTTTGACAATCCTGATCCATAAGAGTGGGCCCAGGTAACAAAATTGATATTTCTTGAATGACTGGAGAGAACTCAGTGAATGGGCTTTGTAGGTTTTTGTAACAGCTCAAGTTTTTCAAACAAATTTTTCATTTTAAAAACATAATTGTTTTCATTTTAAACAAGGCATAATTAGCTTAGTTATTCTGTCAAATACAATTATTCAAAATCCCAAGATCTTAAAGACAATCTTCAGTGTGTATCGATCATGCCGGCGCCTTCCCACGGTCCTCGCTAGTACCTGAAATACATGCACAACAACTGTAAGCATAAATGCTTAGTGAGTTCCCCAATATACACTTACGCACATACGCCTTTCCAGGCCCTGACCTTCCGGTCCTCATAACATAATCGCCTTCCGGCCCATAACATATTGCCTTCCGGCCCACATATCATACATAAGCACACATAACAATTAACTTACCACATATATCATACATGTCACATAACATATCCGACCTTCCGGTCACACAGTCAAATCCTTTCGGGTACAGTATAGTGAGAAGACTCACCTTGTAAATGCTGAAAGCTAGCAACTCCTGAAATCACTCGTGCACAATCCGACGAGCTACAACCTTCCTATAACATCACATATCTCATTAACACTTATAACTTCTAAGGATGACTATTCCTAAGAAGTCAGACTTAGGTCAACTCTGGTCAACGGTCAACGGTCAGCTCGACCGGACTCGGCGAGTACCATGGCGACTCGGCGAGTCTAGGCGTCCTCCAACTTTCTGAGGTTCCTTAACTACTCGTCGAGTACCCTCCTCGACCCGACGAGTTACCCTTGAAGGAATCGCGGGGCCACCCCGACTCCACTCGCCGAGTCTGAAGAACAACTCGGCGAGTCCCAGTAAATCTTCAAGCTACTCGCCGAGTCTGAAGAACAACTCGGCGAGTCCATGCCATGCAGACGAGTAACTGCTTCCTGAATTACGTATGGTCCCAAGATATACAACCATGGGACTCTCTGGACTTCTAAACATCTCATTACTGAGGGTATAACATCTGGGTAATAACATAATAACCCATCTAATCACTAAATGGGTTTTTCATAAACCCTAGGTTCATAAACACATTAACTGACAGAATTGATCCGAGTATTACCTGAGAACGTTCCCTCTGTATCCCCCAAACCTCAGGACTCGATCCTCCTTGATATTCCTTTGGCCAATTTCTTCTTCTTCTTGTCTAACAAGCTCCTCCAAGTTCCAATAGCTTTCTCTCCTGCCCTAGACGTCCACAACGATTAGGGTTCCTTTCAATCGATCAAAAGACGGAAAATGATGGCCTAAGAGGCGTTATATACGATTCAAACTGAACGGTTAGGGTTTCTGCTGAACAGCGTCGACTCGCCGAGTCCATATCTGGACTCGTCGAGTCCAGTCGCGGACCCGCGACCAAGTCTGCGATCCTACTCGGCGAGTCTAGGCTCCAACTCGCCGAGTCCCCTCTTAAACCACCCAAAAACATAATTAAACAATACCTGAGATTTCGGGCTGTTACAACTCTCCCCCACTTGGATTAGACTTCGCCCTCGAAGTCTCACTCTGCAAATAGTTCCGGATGCTGCTCCCGCATCTCACGTTCCGGCTCCCAAGTCATTTCCGATCCCTTACGGTGTTGCCATTGAACCAACACCAGAGGTACTTCCTTGTTCCTCAGAACCTTGATCTTCCGATCCCTGATCGCCACTGGTCTCTCCGCGTAATTCAGGCTCGCATCCACCTGAATATCCTCCAATGGAACCACTGCCGACTCATCGGCTATGCACTTCCTCAACTGCGACACATGAAAAGTGTCATGGATCTGACCCAACTCCGCTGGTAACTCCAACCGATAGGCTACCCGGCCTATCCTTGCAATCACACGAAATGGTCCAATGTACCGGGGCCCCAATATTCTTTCCTCAAATCCAAATACATCTTTGTAGCACCGGGATGAATCGAGAATTTCGATCTATGAGCCTCTTCCATCAAAGTAGTACGCGTACCGCCCGCGAACGGTATCCAGACCCGACCCTGAAACGTCATAAGCCCTCGACTATCCTTAACAAACTCTGGGATTAACCCCACAACCCGCTCTTTCTTTTGCATTTCTGGTCGTACAGCCTCAGACTGTGCCCTACGAATATCATCCAATACAGGAGCCATCACAGTCAGTCTCAAGCATATGTCTCGCAATGGAGTGCTCTCCGCCCTGCGGCTCAATGCATCGGCTACCACATTAGCCTTGTCTGGGTGGTACAGGATTTCACAATCATAATCCTTGACCACATCCAACCACCTCCTCTGACGCATATTTAGGTTGGGCTGATCCATCAAATACTTCAAACTCTTATGGTCCGTGTAAATCGTACATCGGACCCCATACAAGTAGTGGCGCCAAATCTTGAGAGCGAACACTACTGCCCCCAACTCTAAATCATGCGTGGGATATCTCGCCTCATGAGGCTTCAGCTGCCTCGACACATAAGCTATCACATGACCCCTCTGCATCAATACGGCACCCAATCCCGAAATCGATGCGTCGCAATATACCACGAAATCTTCCATCCCTTCTGGGAGAGCTAATACCGGGGCTTCGCACAATCTCTGGCGAAGTGTCTCAAAGGAGGTCTGCTGCTCGGGCCCCCATGAGAATGCAACACCCTTCCGGGTCAATCTGGTGAGTGGCACTGCGATCTTGGAAAAATCCTTGATAAATCTCCGGTAATATCCTGCCAACCCAAGGAAACTTCTGATCTCAGAGGGTGACTTCGGCACCTCCCAACTCATCACCGCCTCAACCTTGGTCGGATCGACCAATATCCCCTTCTGATTAACCACATGTCCTAGAAACTGGACCTCCCGCAACCAGAAGTCACATTTGGAGAACTTTGCATAAAGCTTCTCCGTCCTCAATACCTCCAGGACCTCCCTCAAATGCTCCTCATGCTGCTCTTTAGATCTCGAATACACCAGAATGTCGTCGATAAATACAATCACTGACCGATCCAACATCGGCCTGCATACCCTGTTCATGAGATCCATGAACACCGCCGGGGCATTGGTGAGTCCAAAAGGCATCACCACAAACTCATAATGCCCATATCGCGTCCTAAACGCTGTCTTCTGGACGTCCTCTTCACGTACCCTCACCTGATGGTATCCTGATCTCAGATCGATCTTGGAAAACCAAGATGCTCCCTGCAACTGATCGAATAAATCATCGATCCTAGGCAACGGGTAACGGTTCTTGACCGTTAGCTTGTTCAACTCCCGGTAATCAATGCACATCCGGTGTGAACCATCCTTCTTCTTGACGAACAGAATGGGTGCTCCCCATGGCGAGCTGCTCGGCCGAATGAATCCCTTTCCCAGCAACTCCTGGAGTTGCGAGGACAACTCTTGCATCTCTGGAGGTGCAAGACGATAGGGCACTTTAGCAATAGGCGCGGCCCCCGGAACCAGATCGATACCAAACTCTACTTGCCTCACAGGAGGTACTCCCGGCAGTTCCTCGGGAAAAACATCTGAAAACTCACGCACCACAGGGACCTCCGTAACTGACTTCGGTCTCTCGGAAACCTCCCGCGTATCCGTCACATATGCCACAAAACCCTTACAGCCCTGCTGTAGACACTGCCTCGCCCTAGCGGCCGAACAAAAAGCTGATCCTGAACGGGTACCCTCACCGTACACCGAAAGAACTCCCCCACTATAGTCTCGTATGGTCACCAACTGACGCTCGCAGTCGATGACAGCGCCGAATCGGCTCAACCAGTCCATGCCCACGATAACACAGACATCCCCCATCGCAATAGGAATCAGGTCAATCGGGAATTCAACCCCGAAAATCTCTAGTACACATCCCCGAAGAACCTCCGTAGCACGAATCACTTTCTCGTCAGCTATAGAAACTCGCAAAGGTCGACTCAACGATTCACGACTAACGCCGATCTGCTGACTAAAGGCTAAGGACACAAAGGACCTACTCGCACCCGAGTCAAATAACACTAAGGCAGGCACAGAGTTCACAAGGAAAGTACCTACGCGCATAATAACATAAGCATAACATATCGACATTAAAATAATTACACAAATTACAACATACCTGCCACAACATCGGGCGCAGCGCGGACCTCCTCCGCAGTCAGCTGAAAGGCTCTCCCACGAGCCCTCGGGGCCTCGACCTTCACCGGTCGAGTCTCAGTAGTCCTGGCAACAGGTGCAGATCCCTGACGAAGCTGCGGACACTCAGCCTTCCGATGGCCGGTCTGGTTGCAATGGAAGCAAACCATAAACCCCTTGGGGCACTCCCTAGCAATGTGCCCCTCCTTGCCGCACTTGTAGCAGGCACCGGCTCGACACGCCCCATCGTGACCCTTGCCGCACTTTACGCAAGTGCGGTTCTTCGAACCTCCCGTCCTCGAATCGGCGGACTTGATCCGCTTGGCTGCCGGTTGAGACTGAGCCGGCCGCCGGTCTGCCTGCTGAGACTCGGCCTCCTCCCTGGCCTGAGTCTCTAACTCAATCTCACGCTTCCTGGCATTCGCCTGAAGCTCAGTAAAAGTATGGTAAGTGGAGTTTGACACAAACTCCCGGATCTCCCTTCTCAGAATACCCAAGTACCGGCTCATCCGAGCCTGCTCTGTGGCCACCAGCTCGGGGCAAAACATCGCCCTCTCATGGAACTTCCGCGTGATCGCCGCCACCGAATCAGTACCCTGCTTGAGGGTTAAGAACTCCTGAACCAATCGTTCCCGCTCCACCGGGGGAACATACTCCTCCCTGAACATGGTAGTGAACCCCTCCCATGTCACTGCCGCAGTCTCTGCCAAAGTGAAGTTCGCCGTCACGAACTTCCACCAGTCCTTTGCTCCCAGACGGAGCTGGTTCAAAGCGAACCGTACCCTCAGGTGCTCCGGGCATGAACAAGTGTAGAAGCACCCCTCTATATCTGCGATCCACCTCATCGCAGCAATCGGATCCTGCGTCCCATCGAACTCTGGTGGCTTCGTGTTGCTGAACTCTCGGAACAACAATGAATCACCCCCCTGTGGCCTAGCAGCGGCCACAGCTGCGGTAGCTGCAGCGGTTGCAGCCTCAGTCAATGCGGCGTACCGCTCGTCGAACGTCTCCATCAGGGTGGTCTTGATAGACCCAAACATCTCCGGGATCTCGGCCCGGATCGCCGCCGCCACCTCCTCGTGGATCATCTGACGAATATCCTCGTCACTCACACCGCTCGTACTTGCTCCGTGACGCGGTCTAACCATGATATCTCTGAAATACAACATAAAACTATTAGAGATTCTATCGAGTATAATCGTACTCGATACGCAACCCTACTCAGTCCCAGATATCCAGGGATTCTTACTTGGGCCTCCTACTGACCCGGTGTCCTCGGTAGTACGGGCCCAATACTACCGACCACACCGCGTCAATGTTCATCCCAAGTCCTCCTCCCCAAACTCCGGATAGTGAGTACTCTACTTCTGATACGCTCTATCTACCCGCATACTAGCAAAGCATCTCCTATAGGCAACTTCCCTAGACTAAGGCATCACAAATCAGGCCACTCTAGTCCTATCATGAATACCTAGTCTTCTAGCATGCATAACAATTCATATCATATAATATTGTAAGGTATTTTGGGGATCTTTACCGTTCGGGCGCTGACTGATCGTACACACTGCTTCTTTCTTGCTTACCACAAAACCATTTACAAAAGTTTATGCCTTTATTTGAAAAGCTTCCTCAAATCCTCGGTTTGAGTTCAGTTACCCCCTAAGGTGCACCCGAATCCCTCAAACCAAGGCTCTGATACCAATTGTAACAGCTCAAGTTTTTCAAACAAATTTTTCATTTTAAAAACATAATTGTTTTCATTTTAAACAAGGCATAATTAGCTTAGTTATTCTGTCAAATACAATTATTCAAAATCCCAAGATCTTAAAGACAATCTTCAGTGTGTATCGATCATGCCGGCGCCTTCCCACGGTCCTCGCTAGTACCTGAAATACATGCACAACAACTGTAAGCATAAATGCTTAGTGAGTTCCCCAATATACACTTACGCACATACGCCTTTCCAGGCCCTGAACTTCCGGTCCTCATAACATAATCGCCTTCCGGCCCATAACATATTGCCTTCCGGCCCACATATCATACATAAGCACACATAACAATTAACTTACCACATATATCATACATGTCACATAACATATCCGACCTTCCGGTCACACAGTCAAATCCTTTCGGGTACAGTATAGTGAGAAGACTCACCTTGTAAATGCTGAAAGCTAGCAACTCCTGAAATCACTCGTGCACAATCCGACGAGCTACAACCTTCCTATAACATCACATATCTCATTAACACTTATAACTTCTAAGGATGACTATTCCTAAGAAGTCAGACTTAGGTCAACTCTGGTCAACGGTCAACGGTCAGCTCGACCGGACTCGGCGAGTACCATGGCGACTCGGCGAGTCTAGGCATCCTCCAACTTTCTGAGGTTCCTTAACTACTCGTCGAGTACCCTCCTCGACCCGACAAGTTACCCTTGAAGGAATCGCGGGGCCACCCCGACTCCACTCGCCGAGTCTGAAGAACAACTCGGCGAGTCCCAGTAAATCTTCAAGCTACTCGCCGAGTCTGAAGAACAACTCGGCGAGTCCATGCCATGCAGACGAGTAACTGCTTCCTGAATTACGTATGGTCCCAAGATATACAACCATGGGACTCTCTGGACTTCTAAACATCTCATTACTGAGGGTATAACATCTGGGTAATAACATAATAACCCATCTAATCACTAAATGGGTTTTTCATAAACCCTAGGTTCATAAACACATTAACTGACAGAATTGATCCGAGTATTACCTGAGAACGTTCCCTCTGTGTCCCCCAAACCTCAGGACTCGATCCTCCTTGATATTCCTTTGGCCAATTTCTTCTTCTTCTTGTCTAACAAGCTCCTCCAAGTTCCAACAGCTTTCTCTCCTGCCCTAGACGTCCACAACGATTAGGGTTCCTTTCAATCGATCAAAAGACGGAAAATGACGGCCTAAGAGGCGTTATATACGATTCAAACTGAACGGTTAGGGTTTCTGCTGAACAGCGTCGACTCGCCGAGTCCATATCTGGACTCGTCGAGTCCAGTCGCGGACCCGCGACCAAGTCTGCGATCCTACTCGGCGAGTCTAGGCTCCAACTCGCCGAGTCCCCTCTTAAACCACCCAAAAACATAATTAAACAATACCTGAGATTTCGGGCTGTTACAGTTTTGATCCATAGAACCAGGCTCAATCGGAGTACAATTCTTTTGAATTGGGACTGTGATAAACACCACCGGCCTTGGATCTATTCTTTTTCGCTTCCTTGGGAGTAAAGCGTGGGCTAAGTCTTCTAGATCACTTTCAGATGGAGTTTCAGTATCAACATGAACTGTTTGGGGAGGCTTCGTTTCAGTTAGCTAAAGTTCTGTTATAAGAGCATCCATCTGTTTAAGGGTTGGTATGGAAGATTGCACCATTGTGTCACATTCTCTTTCAGACACAACTGGAGGTGTGACAGCTGCATCCTCTTCTGGGTTTGAAATACTTTGTTGAATAAAATCTTCAAACTCATTTTCAGTCAATTCATTTTCTTCATACTCTTGATCTTCTTCATCATCAGATACGTCAATCTCTTCAAAAGAGAATTGAAATTTTGGTTTGGGCACCATGTGTTCGTCGACAACCTCAGCATTTATGGAACTAACAGTAGGAGTGTCTTCAACCTCAACAAACGCTCCAAATTTAACTAGCTCCTTTAATCCTTGATAAGCAAATTTGACAGCCTTTCTCGATTGTTTCATGGGTCCAAAAGTGTTGGGAGCCAAAGCTTTCATATCCAAAGTATCATACGTCCTTTCGATTTGGGGATATTTTTCATTAAAGATCATTTGAAGAAACATGGGATACATCAAAAAGAGGTCCTTTTTCTTTCCTAGGAGGTTGCTCTTCATCTCTTCAAAGAAAAACTTTCAGAAGTTGTAATCCCATTCCACAGCTAGAGCGACAATGGCTGAGGTCACAGTCTGACTAATTTCATTAGAGCCTCCCTTTCTTCCGGATATGCAAATCACAAAGGAGTGTGCCAAGAACCGCCAGTAAGGTGACAGTAGCTTCTTAATAGTGGGAGAATAGGTTCCTTCATAACACATTTTCTCCAGAACTTCCTAGACGCGATCAGCAGAGTACTCAATTTGGAATGCAGAAGCATCACCAAATTCAAGTACCTCTCGGATAACTTGTTCAGAAATTATCACTTGTGTTCCTTTCACTAAAGATTCCACTGTACTAGCTCCATCTACTCCTAGCTTGTTGATCGAAGCATTTTTCCAGAAATCAGTAATCAGGCCTCTGTGAATGATTGGATTGGCACGAAGGGCTTGATATATCCTGCATTTGTTCAAACCCACCATCATGGATTTGAATTCTTGACGAGTAGCAGGAGGATCCACGAGATATCCAGCAATGTTGTGTGAGTCTACGAATTTAAGTTGTTATGCCATTTATATGCACCAAACTATCCAAGTGAGAATTAATTTAAAAATTAATTAACTTGAGTCTGAAATGTGATTTCAGTTAAAGTCAAAATTTTAGTCTATTTCGGTCAAAGAAAAAGTTTCAGTCATTTTTGGTTAAAGTTAAGATTTTAGTCGATTTCGGTTAAAGTCAAGATTTCAGTCGATTTCTGTCAAAGTTGATCGATTTCGGTCAAAATCACTTGTTGACCATGTAACAACCCGTTATTTTTCTATTCAATAAAAGTCAAACTGCTATAAATAAAATTTGAGGTTTTGTTCATTTCATTAAATTCATAAGGGTAAAATAGGATTTAAGTTATATAAATGATGTTTTTATATAAGTATATGGAATAAAATACACTTAAAAATCCAAGTTTCCCTTTGGAATCGAGAACCTCGGACCGAAAACCTCCCCAGCAAAATCCGATCTCGTACAGCGAATGGATTTCGGCCGAGAACCCCATTTTCGGCCGAAAACCCCACCGATACATATGTATCCATCCGAAAAATGAGTCATTTTCTCACTCTTTCACTCAAAAACACTTCCATTTTTCTCTCAAGTATCATCCAAGAACATTCATACCTTCAAAAGAAAACCTTCAAATCTTCATATTTTTCACCAAGAACACCAAGGACACCAAGAACCCCAAGAACAGCTTTCAAATCTTCAAGTGACCGAAAACACTAGATGGAGCACTCGATTTCGAGCAAAAATAACCCCAAGATTGAAAACTGATTTCAGTCAAGGGATTTCGGTGAAGGGCAGACCGAAAATCCCTTTCAACACTTCAAACAATTCTCCGTAACTCTTATAAGAAAATTCCTTACATAAATCAAGTGTTGTCAAACACTCTAATGTATTATTTCGCTAATTTAAATATAATTACGTGTTTAAATAATTACAGGATACAATTTTTCCCACGTACGCTAGCCTGAGGATCATCTGTTCAATATACACTATCCAACTCAAACACACACTAGAGGTGAGTTCATACCCCTACATTTTCACTGTTTCAATGTTTTTAGGGGAGGGGGGGGGGGGAATACAAGTAAAAGACAAGGGTTCTTGTCTTAATATTCAAAAGATTTCAAAACTATTTTGCAATTGATTCAAACCGATTGATCACTATTTTTTATAAAAATATATGTTTATATATTTTTGACCCTTTTGTAACATATCAAGCAAAAGGGTACTTTCCAATACTTCTTACATACAGTTAAATTGCAATGGTTTTCAGTGCATTACAGAACATTACATTTAAACTATAATTGGTATAGTTTTTGAACTACTACACTATATTACTAAGTACAAGAATCGATAAAAAAAACATACATTCAAACTATAATAGGTATAGTTTGCGAAACACTGCTCTATTTGACAAATTCAAGAACTCTAGTCAGAAACAAGTATATAAACTATAGTTCGTATAGTTTAAGGAAATACTACTCTAATACATTGATACAAGGATACACTACTAAAATAATTATTTAAGTATAATTATTTTGCACTACAAAGTACATTAATACAAGGTAATACATACGTTTTCGAGTACAAGAGAACACTACTACACTACACCTAAACTTGTAAATATAGGGTTGTGAGGCACTACTTCGATTATACCCCTTGGGGTACTGGTCTAAGTCCTATAAATTATAGCCAGTCTCCTGGAGGGAGAGCGTGACTTTGAGTATAGATCTATACGGGATTGACGACCCCGCACCTAAACTGTTAGCTACAGTTAGGCCGGCAGGCCTGGGGTGACAAACATCATAACATTCCGACGCCTAAAGAACGTCGTAGAGGCCACCAGTCAGTTTAACATGGTTATATGAAACTCAGAACAGTATTTACTAAAATATTTGTTTATGGGATTAAAACTACTTTAATGGTTTTATTTTAATTAATAAAACTACACTACACTACGATACATTACTATTGGTGGTATCCAGGGATTCATACAATGGATTTCAAACAGTGCACTACTATACAATACAGCTGGTGGTATCCAGGGATACATACAAAGGGTTTTCAAACAGTACACTACTATACATTACTACTGGTGGTATCCAAGAATTCATATAAAGGGTTTTCAAATGGTACACTACTAGACATTACAGCTGGTGGTATCCAGGCATACATAGTTTCCAAACAGTACAGTACAATATATTACTTCTAGTGGTATCAAGGTTGTCATAAAACAGTTTCATAACAAACACTACTACGATACAATATTTTCCTAGTGTAGAGTACACTAGTACTACCTCCAGTTTAGGGAAACGTACATTATATGGTTTTATTCACTAATAAGACTACATACACTGCCACAAAGTACATTAATAACATACATTTTGGTCTTAAGGCCTAAGGCTACATTACATACACTATAGAAAATATTAGATTTTCTGGAGAAACATATTATTATTTTCAAAGTACAGAGACAAGTATTCCATCACTAAAACATACTTATGAACTCACCAACTTAAATGTTCATACACTTTCAAAACCACTTGTATTTTCAGGGAACCGGTAGACACGTACACCCGTTGGTTTTGAGAAGTCGAAGCTTTTAGAGTTGCATCTTTTATACTTTTGTTATACATTTTTGATGTCATACAAACTATATATCGAACAGATGTAAATACTTTATTTATTTAATGTAATGGTTGTGTTTGCATTGATTACTATTATGCAATTGTTGTGATACTATACATAACGTCCTCCGCCCCCCGAACGTTTCTGCCATTCCGGTTTGAGGTGTGACAAATTGGTATCAGAGCATTGTTTATAGTGAACTAAGTATATTAAATCTTACATGACATACAACTATAAACACTATGGGGATGAAGCGCTCTGAACTAGAAGTATACTTTTAAAATCTATGTATTTTATAAGAAGTATACAAAGTATACATACATACCAGAAACAATATCACAAGAAGAACAAAACAAAAGTATGTAGATGTTGGATACTATAGTTAAACCTGGATAGTTATGTAAACATATATGGGATAAATATAACCTGCTCAACTATATTTATTTGAGATACGACCAACAAGTGTTTGGAAGTGTTTGTGGTGTTGCTACAAGTCTAAAACTTATCAAACTCCATACAAAGAAAACACTATAACCGAACATACAATTAAAATACAATAGGAGTATTTTATAGCACTACAATACTAGAGCCAAAAATGTGAAAACAAAGAACCCTTGATGATAGATCTATAATTGCTAAGTGTATACATATAAACTATATTTAATTAAGGCTTTTTAGAATTAGAATAGTTGATTTAACTTTACTTCCTGTTTCTTGTTTGGTTGTGGACGTAGAGTAGGATCACTTAATCGAATGCCTACTTAGTTCTAGTTATAGATAATTTGTGTACACCATGTGATTATTGTTGGATTGGTGTTCAAGTCCATAACTATTTTGGTATCTACTTGACCCGATTATGAGCATGGTCCTTTTGGGTTGCCTTCACCATAGCAATATGTGGGATGAATTAAGGAGAGAAAGGTTTAATTATGATTTATTAATATATTATAAGAATAATATATTAAAGGAGAAATCATAATGTTTAGTTAATATTAGTCAAGAATTAATTAAGAATTAATGTTGTGGCTAAAAGAGATTAATTAAACTTAAGGGACTTATGGTGTGATTATAAGATAATTACATAGATGGGCTTATGGACTCCATAGAAGGTGGAGTGGATGAATTCTATGGGGGAAACCCATTAGAAGTCGTCCAAGGCTTCTAAAGAAGGAGTCCATTGGCTGCTTAGGGATTAAGCAGTCAAATTAGGGTTTCGTTGTTAGATAACCCTAATTGCCTAAGTATATAAGGAGCCCTTAGGAACCAAAAACGTGGCTAACACTTCCTTTAGGATTTTTAGCCGTTTTTGGTGCCTCCCCTATCTTCTCTTCTTCATTTTGTTGCTTAGTGGTGTTTTTGACTCCATTAGAGGTGCAACACCTGAGGCAATAAGCTTTCTGAAGCTAAGGATTGATGGTTATTGCTATATAATAAATAAAGGTCAGATCTAAACCCCATTTTATGTTAATATGATTGATTGTATGCTAGATCTAGGGTTTATAGCTTTGGATGTTCAATTGCATGTTCATTAGACAAACTAGATCCTAAAGCTATTAGGGTTTGCGTGTACACCATAGGATTGATGTATTGCTCGAAACCCATCAGTGGTATCAGAGCCTAGGGCTGTTTGTTAGTGAATTTGATGCTTGTTTGATCTGAAAATCGAAATTTTTGGCTGACTGTTCGGATGAACACAATGAGTTCCAAAGAGGACTTGACAAGTTGCCTGTTTTGTTGCCGGGATTTTTGATTTTCTAGCCATATTTTGATAGGGATAGTTACCAAAACTCGTTTTTATTGCCTAAAAGCGATTTTTTATGTTTGGAATGTTTATCCATGTCAAAATTGATGGATTTGGTTAAATATGGATAATATAGGATTATTATTTGAAATTTTTTTAACCTAGTAATTTTGAAAAACTTTTAATTTACACCCTTTAGGTTTTATAGTTTAAATTTCAACTTAAAAGTTTTGTTTTGAAATATTAATAAGTTAAACCCAAGTGTTTTGAAAAAGTTCAAAACCTGTCCTCAAGTTTTGAAATTTAAATTTTTAATTAAAATGTTATTTTTTAAATATTTAAATTCTAAACCCTACGTTTGGAAAAGTTTCAAAACTTGTCTTCAAGTTTTGGATTTTACAATTTAATTAAATTTCTTAATTTAAAATTTTAAATTCTAAAACGCTAGTAATTTGAAAAGTTCAAATCACACCCTTATGGTTTTATTAATTAATTAAAGTGTATAATTAAAAGAGATTTAATAAACCCATAATGTTTTGGTTTACACTTAATTAACTTAAAAGTATACTTTACTAAATTAAGCCACCTACTATTTTAAAAGTGTAAAATACCCCATATACTATATATATAACATTAATAGTCTAATATTATATATATGTATGAGTAACAATCATTCTTACTGTTAGTAGGTCTCATTCACGAAGCTGGTCTATAAGGGGTGTTTAAGGAAATTGCCTATAAAATGGCGATTGAATGGGTATCCACTCTTACCCACCGCACTCTTGACTAGTGGAGGGTCGTTAGCCGAATGAGTAGGATAGGACAAAAACCTTCCATTATAATTATAATGAAGTACAAAAGTAACTAAATGCTTTTACAAATTCCCAAATCATAGTTAATTTAGGCAAAATGTGAAATTGTATGCTAATCCATGGAACTACACTTCGTACCCTTGTCAAAAATTTAGTGGAGCGTGTGTGGTTAACCGGCACACTAATTAGGGGATGAAATTGGTAGCGAAGGGTGACTCGATGTTTGTCATAGATCAATGGAGCGTGTGTAGCTAACCGGCACATTGATTAGGTGATAGTAGCATTGGGTGCACCACGCGATTCGTATGGTTCTTCACACCTTATTTGTGATCCTTGGCATCCCAATCAGAAATAGAAGGTCATAATCGAGATTAAACATGCCATTGAAAAGTTCAATGAATCTCAAAAGATCTAGAAGTTTCAATTCATTTAGAACTTAAGCTTGTTTTTCGTTTTTCATGGTGGAAATTGGTAAAGCGTCATTTACCTACCTTCAAATATTCTGCAACTAGATTACGACATCCCTCTTCTAGGTTGTAGAGTTTTGTGTTGGATCCTAGCCTTAATAATTCATTTGGGTGTTTTATTAAGGACACAATCAAATTAACTTGATTTTTCTCCCGTTTTGTAGATGTCAGAATCTAACAATGGTCTTCCCAAATCCTATGGAACAAGTTTTCCAAATGAAAATGATATTCCACGATATGATCAAGGAACCAGAGATCATGCTTCACTTCCTCCACCTCCCCTTATTGTTCTCCCTGACCCACAAGTTTGAAGGCTTGAAAAGTTCAAGCTGACTCAAGCCCTTTTGGCAAGTAAACACGACGATGGGAAACTTGTGTGTGCACACGTCTTAGAGATAAAGTCACACATTGATAGGTTAAGGATGTTGGGTGTCAAGATTTCAGGTGAGTTGGTTGTTGACTGGGTTCTTTAGTCACTTCCTGCATCATATAGTGAGTTTGTTAGAGAGTACTATATGATGAACCACGACATAAACCTCATTGATCTCACCTATTTGCTTATAGCTGCTGAATCGATAATGATTTGGCGTGCTGGTCAAGCAAATTTGTCTGGTGAATAAAACTCCCAAACTTCAATGGATGTTGGCAACATTGGAAGTCCAAAAAGGACTAAGCATGAGATTGTCCCATGTGGTGTGCCAAAGGAGTCCATTTGCTTTTATTGCTAAGAGAAGGGGCATTGGAGATGAAGCTGCCCTATTTACCTGAGATATCTAAGAGATGGGAGAGTCAAGACGTATGACTCTACTTCAAGTAAAAATCCAATAAATTACTCTTTTAAGTTCCTATTCTAGAATCTTAATACATGATGTGATCAGATTACATTTTGATGTTTTGTAGGATCGAAGAAAAGAGAGGAAGCTTAAGGAAAGAAGTGAGCTGAATCTTATCGTGAAGAAATGGATTTCGATCGCATTGCTTGAAGATTGGATTCTTGAGCTACTACATGGAGTTAGAATAGATTGCTAAGAAATATGTAATAACATAGTTTTTCAATTGAATTGCATTTTAAGGACAAATTTTTCCGCAATAAAATGAATTTTGATTTTATCTTATTTATTTATCCTTGCAATGGTGTGTATGAAAAAATTGATGTTTGAAGGTTTCTATTATTAGAAATAATGGATTTGAATCTTAATTATGTTATTTGTGGAAATGTAGAGAATTTACCAAATAGGGAGAATTTCTCATCGCCCAAGTTTTAATTGGATAGAAACTTGGAATCATACAACTTGGTTGCGTGATGAATGAGAAATTTCATATTTGGAAATTAGATTAATTTTTTGACAGAGTGTCAAGTGAAGGACTAGGAGATCGAGTACACAAGATTATACATTGATCAAGTCCACCACAATATTGATAAATATATTCATCATGATTTACTAAAGTTTAGTAAATATGAATATACTTATAAGATTAAGTGTAATTCTGAGTTGATTGAAAAATGTTTCAATGAATAGCAGAACGAATAAGAAGAATCAAGTAGGTAGAAAGATAAAAGTTTCTTCGTTCTAAGAAGAAGGGAGAGTACCTTTTATTGTGTTTTATGATAATTCTTAATGATTAAGAACCATATCTCAATTGATCCTCTAAGTGAGTCTTAGTGCATTTGTATGTCTGAGAAGAGGAATCGAGAATTGTGGGAATCGTAAAATCAAGAAGTCAATCATACTTCATTCCAATATCAAGTCTTAGAGTTATACTCCAATATTGTGAATTGAGTGACTAGTCTTAAGAAGGTTTATAACACTCAACAAATGTGGAATTTGGAAAAGTTTTCTTATTCTTGCACATTTGAAATTGGTAAGTTGTGCTGTCTTGGATAAGACAAAGACCAACTAGGACCAATTATGTGAATTGTTTTGTCTTGATAAGAACTACACTAACTCTTGAATATTTGTTTTGTATAGGAAAGTTTCCTGACAAGAGAATCATATATGTCAAAAGGTTAGCGTGAGTTTTAATGATCTTGAAAAAGGTTTCAAGAACAAATCAAGAATAAACCTTACCGATCATCACTAGCACACGACTTGAGGTTTACAACCTATCGTGTTGACATTATTTTGTTTATGTGTCATTCCAATCGAGTTAATTATGTATGTGAGTTCTCATGTGAATGCATAAAGACAAAGCGCCTTGATCGATGGAAAGTACAATGGTATGTAAGGATATGTTGCTAAACTTGGAAGACATGGTGGCACTCGTGTTATCATATCGCTAGAAATCAAGAAAGTTCAATCCACATGAGTTTGGATTTGTCGCAAACTTGGTTTTGGAAAATTCACATGGATAGGAACACATACACCATAAAATCTAAGTGTCATAAGATTCCCTACTTCGTGAAAATGATTATGAGGAAATGCTTTCACTAAGAGAGATTTTAAGAAGATAGAAATTGTGAAAATTGTATTCTCAAATTCGATTATGGTTACAACATCCCTTTCCATAGTTCGAATTGTGAGATCTGGTAATTAGTCTAACATTTGGGACTTATTGATATAAGTTCTAAATTGTTTAGACACACATATGAGCTATCTAAGGCAAAGGTGTATAAGTTTAAGAAGCTTAGATAAAGGCTTATCGTAGAATCTGGTATTAGAAATATGGACTTTAGAAATTCAATAGGCATTGTTTTCTGGAAGTTCAGCTATTTTCTGAATACATCTCAAAGCTAGTGGGAGCATAAGTGTTATGCTTATATGATAATAATCATCATGATAGTGGGAGCATAAATGTTATTCTTGTATGATTATTATGGAAAGTATTGCAAGTTAGCAATATTCACTGTTGTAAAAATCCCGACTAGGTCCCGATTAATCCCTAGGCGCTACTCGACCGATTAAAGGGCGCCTAGTGATTAATCCCACATACATAATGAGTGAAACATTATAAAACGATGAAATTTTAACATTTTGAAGAAGTTTTATCTCAATGGAAACTATTTTAGGCATTATTAGTGTTGTGTTAATCATATTAACCTATTTTGTTATCATATTAGTGGTATTTACGAACTTTGATATGATATTAGTCATATTTATTTTTTTTAAATTCAACAAATGAACAATTAATGGTACCCGATTAATCCCCTGATTAATCTCCGCCTAGCCAATTAATCCCTTGACCCCAGTCCAACAATTAGCTAACGTCGAGCGTTTTTTGCAACCTTGGCAATATTAAATATAGAAAAACAAATATTCAATTTGCAAAGTTGCATGGGTTGAAAAGTTGTTTTGCTATAATCAAGGGAGAGAATATTATACTTTGTTTCAAAATCTAAAGCTTAGATTGAGAAATTTTAATAAATATAGTCAAAGGATACATAGTGTGTTCTCAAATTTCGATTATGATTACAACATCCCTCTTCATAGTTTGAATTGTGAGAACGTGACACATAAAATATTATGGCAGAAGATTGATAAAGTATCATATATTTATGTAAGACATTATGCATCGTGTCCCATACGCTTCGGGTATAGGATCGATTGTAAATGCTATAATATTTCACCATTCTAAAGTTTTCCAAATGTCAAGCGCATTAAGAGGGAAAAAGGACTAGAATCGGTTTTGACTAAAATAATTAAACAACTATCGAAGGACGATCCAAAGTTCACTGAGGATTGGTCGCTTGTGAGTAGTTGGAATTATGGTATTGGATGGACCATATCGACATTATTATGATTAGATAATATTCTATTAAGAATGAGTTGTGATGTGGCAAATATAGAAATGTTTCCATATTGGGAGTTGGATATTGAGAGTCTATGTCTTGATTAGAAACTTTTATGCAAGAAGGATGTTTAAAGGAATGTACTTTCAATGTGAGACTTCACGTCTATGGAATTCTCTTATAACAATTTCTGATAGAATACTTTGTAATTTCATTAGCCAAGTCTTGGTGACTTTTATGTTATGACTTTACGAAAGGATCATTGCATAAAATGTTAGAATCTAGCATATTCTAGTAGTGGCAAGAACCTTGTGTTCTAACATTAATGATAAGGATTGGGAATTGTGAAATGAGCATCATTGGAAAAGTTTTTTCAATTGATCTATTTCACAAAGTAAGGACCATAGGAAACATAGTGTGGATGCTTGGAGCATGGGACATCTATTGTTGTAATTTGAGTAATAAGTTGATTTTTTGAAACAGTAAACAATGAATAATAAGTAATCCATATGGTGTTTAAAAAAAAGTGATTTATTTACTCCCACAAGTTTGGGGCCATATTGGATTAAGTATTATTATTGTGTTACAATTTGCATGTTTTGACTTCCAGAATAACTGGGTTATTCGAACCTCCATAGTCGGTCATACATTGGAAGTATGTATGAAGGAAAACTGTCATGAATGTAGATTGTCTGAAGATTTAAGACATAACACAAGTTTTCTGCAGGGTTCATGAGTGCTTTGATAAGATTAGAGTATTGGATTAAACCCACGCTCACTTGGATCACTTCATGGATTTATCACGGGTGATTAGTGACACGATAATATTGTATATTCTTGAAACCGAGACATGTGAGTTGCTATATGTTATTCGGTTGCACATAGATAATAAGTAAACGCACCAGTAACTTGGTGTTATAAAACTTATTGTTGTGTGTGATTCGATCAGTGAATGCAAGCAAGCATATGAGTCAAAGTTTATCCATTCCTTTTACCCAAAGTGGGATAAAATCGATATCTGTGGGCCCCTCGATGATTTAAATGATGACACCTAAGCGCTTCGCAAAGTCGGGACTAAGTTGATGTGTTCAATTGTAGTCTGTTGTCAGTCGTCATAAATCGGATGTCGGGAAACAGTATAGAGAGAATGATTAAAATTCCTGTCTTATGTCTATACGATATTTTGAGAATGGAGGAATATATGATCCCTTATCTAAAGCACACACGTATCTGATAAGAGCAAAGCTGAGAACGGCTTTTCAAAGCTAGGATTGCTGATCAGGTTCTAAAGTTATACAAAATAGTTATTAGAGTTATCCAAGTGGGAGACTGTTGGATTAGTGTCTATGTCCATAACTATTTTGGTATGTACTTGACCCGATTATGAGCATGGTCCTTTTGGGTTGCCTTCACCATAGCAATATGTGGGATGAATTAAGGAGAGAAAGGTTTAATTATGATTTATTAATATATTATAAAAATAATATATTAAAGTAGAAATCATAATGTTTAGTTAATATTAGTCAAGAATTAATTAAGAATTAATGTTGTGGCTAAAAGAGATTAATTAAACTTAAGGGACTTATTGTGTAATTATAAGATAATTACATAGATGGGCTTATGGACTCCATAGAAGGTGGAGTGAACGAATTCTTAGATAAGACAAAGACCAACTAGGACCAATTATGTGAAGTGTTTTGTCTTGATAAGAACTACACTAACTCTTGAATATTTGTTTTGTATAGGAAAGTTTCCTGACAAGAGAATCATATATGTCAAAAGGTTAGTGTGAGTTTTAATGATCTTGAAAAAGGTTTCAAGAACAAATCAAGAATAAACCTTACCGATCATCACTAGCACACGACTTGAGGTTTATAACCTATCGTGTTGACATTATTTTGTTTATGTGTCATTCCAATCGAGTTAATTATGTATGTGAGTTCTCATTTGAATGCATAAAGACAAAGCGCCTTGATCGATGGAAAGTACATTGATATGTAAGGATATGTTGCTAAACTTGGAAGACATGGTGGCACTCGTGTTATCATATCGCTAGAAATCAAGAAAGTTCAACCAATATGAGTTTGGATTTGTCGCAAACTTGGTTTTGGAAAATTCATATGGATAGGAACACATACACCATAAAATCTAAGTGTCATAAGATTCCCTCCTTCGTGAAAATGATTATGAGGAAATGCTTTCACTAAGAGAGATTTTAAGAAGATAGAAATTGTGAAAATTGTATTCTCAAATTCGATTATGGTTACAACATCCCTTTCCATAGTTCGAATTGTGAGATCTGGTAATTAGTCTAACATTTGGGACTTATTGATATAAGTTCTAAATTGTTTAGACACACATATGAGCTATCTAAGGCAAAGGTGTATAAGTTTAAGAAGCTTAGATAAAGGCTTATCGAAGAATCTGGTATTAGAAATATGAACTTCAGAAATTCAATAGGCATTGTTTTCTAGAAGTTCAGCTATTTTCTGAATACATGTCAAAGCTAGTGGGAGCATAAGTGTTATGCTTATATGATAATAATCATCATGATAGTGGGAGCATAAGTGTTATGCTTGTATGATTAATATGGCAAGTATTGCAAGTTAGCAATATGCCAATATTAATTATAGAACAACAAATATTCAATTTGCAAAGTTGCATGGGTTTAAAAGTTGTTTTGCTATAATTAAGGGAGAGAATATTATACTTTGTTTTAAAATCTAAAGCTTACATTGAGAAATTTTAATAAATATAGTCAAAGGATACATAGTGTGTTCTCAAATTTCGATTATGATTCCAACATCCCTCTTCATAGTTCGAATTGTGAGAACGTGACACATAAAATATTATGGCAGAAGATTCATAAAGTATCATATCTTTATGTAAGACATTACGCATCGTGTCCCATACGCTTCGGGTATAGGATCGATTGTAAATGCTATAATATTTCACCATTCTAAATCTTTCCAAATGTCTAGCGCATTAAGAGGGAAAAAGGACTAGAATCGGTTTTGACTAAAATAATTAAACAACTATCGAAGGACGATCCAAAGTTCGTTGAGGATTGGTCGCTTGTGAGTAGTTGGAATTATGGTATTGGATGGACCATATCGATATTATTATGAATATATAAGATTCTATTAAGAATGAGTTGTGATGTGGCAAATATAGAAATGTTTCCATATTGGGAGTTGGATATTCTGAGTCTATGTCTAGATTATAAACTTTTATGCAAGAAGGATGTTTAAAGGAATGTACTTTAAATGTGAGACTTCACGTCTACGGAATTCTCTTATAACAATTTCTGATAGAGTACTTTGTAATTTCATTAGCCAAGTCTTGGTGACTTTTGTGTTATGACTTTACGAAAGGATCATTGCATAAAATGTTAGAATCTAGCATATTGTAGTAGTGGAAAGAACCTTGTGTTCTAACATTAATGATAAGGATTGGGAATTATGAAATGAGCATAATTGGAAAAGTTTTTTCATCTGATTTATTTCACAAAGTAAGGACCATAGGAAACATAGTGTGGATGCTTGGAGCATGGGACATCTATTGTTGTAATTTGAGTAATAAGTTGATTTTTTGAAACAGTAAACAATGAATAATAAGTAATCAATTTGGTGTTTAAACAAAAGTGTTTTATTTACTCCCACAAGTTTGGGGCCATATTGGATTAAGTATTATTATTGTGTTACAGTTTGCATGTTTTGACTTCCAGAATAACTGGGTTATTCGAACCTCCATAGTCGGTCATACGTTGGAAGTAAGTATGAAGTAAAACTGTCATGAATGTAGATTGTCTGAAGATTTAAGACATGACACAAGTTTGCTGCAGGGTTCATGAGTGCTTTGATAAGATTAGAGTATTGGATTAAACCCACGCTCACTTGGATCACTTCATGGATTTATCACGGGTGATTAGTGGGACGATAACATTGTATATTCTTGAAACCGAGACGTGTGAGTCGTTATATATTGGTCGCTTGCACATAGATAATAAGTAAACGCACCAGTAACTTGGTGTTATAAAACTTATTGTTGTGTGTGATTCGATCAGTGAATGCATGCAAGCATATGAGTCGAAGTTTATCCATTGCTTTTACCCAAAGTGGGATAAAATCGATATCTGTGGGCCCCTCGATGATTTAAGTGATGACACATAAGCGCTTGGCGAAGTCGGGACTAAGTTGATGTGTTCAATTGTAGTCTGTTGTCAGTCGTCATAAATCGGAAGTCGGGAAACAGTATAGAGAGAATGATTAAAATCCATGTCTTATGTCTATACGATATTTTGAGAATGGAGGAATATATGATCCCTTATCTAAAGGACACATGTATCTGATAAGAGCAAAGCTGAGAACGGCTTTTCAAAGCTACGATTGTTGATCAGGTTCTAAAGTTATACAAAATAGTTATTAGAGTTATCCAAGTGGGAGACTGTTGGATTAGTGTCTATGTCCATAACTATTTTGGTATGTACTTGACCCGATTATGAGCATGGTCCTTTTGGGTTGTCTTCACCATAGCAATACGTGGGATGAATTAAGGAGAGAAAGGTTTAATTATGATTTATTAATATATTATAAGAATAATATATTAAAGTAGAAATCATAATGTTTAGTTAATATTAGTCAAGAATTAATTAAGAATTAATGTTGTGGCTACAAGAGATTAAATAAACTTAAGGGACTTATTGTGTAATTATAAGATAATTACATAGATGGGCTTATGGACTCCATAGAAGGTGGAGTGAACGAATTCTATGGGTGAAACCCATTAGAAGTCGTCCAAGGCTTCTAAAGAAGGAGTCCATGGGCTGCTTATGGCTTAAGGAGTCAAATTAGGGTTTCCTTGTTAGATAACCCTAATTTCCTAAGTATATATGGAGCCCTTAGGCACCAAAAACGTGGCTAACACTTCCTTTAGGGTTTCCATCCGTTTTTGGTGCCTCCCCTATCTTCTCTTCTTCATCTTGTTGCTTAGTGATGTTTTTGACTCCATTAGAGGTGCAACACCTGAGGCACTAAGCTTTCTGAAGCTAAGGATTGATGGTTATTGCTATATAATAAATAAAGGTCAGATCTAAACCCTATTTTATGTTAATATGATTAATTGTATGCTAGATCTAGGGTTTATAGCTTTGGATGTTCAATTGCATGTTCATTAGACAAACTAGATCCTAAAGCTATTAGGGTTTGCATGTACACCATAGGATTGATGTATTGCTCGAAACCCATCAGTGGTATCAGAGCCTAGGGCTGTTTGTTAGTGAATTTGATGCTTGTTTGATCTGAAAATCGAAATTTTTGGATGACTATTCGGATCAACTCGATGAGTTGGCTGTTTTGTTGCCGTGATTTTCGATTTTCTGGCCAGATTTTGATGGGGATAGTTACCAAAACTCGTTTTTATTGCCTAAAATTGATTTTTTATGTTTGGAATGTTTATCTTTGTCAAAATTGACGGATTTGATTGCTCCACTTAGGCCGCAATCCTTCATATAATACCATCTCCACTCATCTTTGAGTCTTGCGACTCTAACTGACATCTCACAAAAAATCCCTCAGAAATCAACTCAAATCTTTTCTCAAGGTATGCTCTATTGAAACTCGTTCAACATGGCCCTCCTGCCACATATTCTATCGCATCCAGTCACAGAATAACCCTAACACGACAGGATAACTGGAAAAAGCACAAACACTATCCGCTACGAATCATGGTACTCGAACCATGACATCACCTCTTGCTCTGCTACTGATCATGGTACCTGAACCATGACATCACCTCTCGATCTGCTACTGATCATGGTACCCAAACCATGACATCACCTCTCCATCTGCTAACTGATCATGGTACCCGAACCATGACATCACCTCTCGATCCGCTACTCAGAATGTCTGGAATACTCCCTGCATCGAGTATCGGTCCTCTGCTTTCAGTAGTACGGGGCCATACTACCTGCAACATCTACCCGTACTCTCTACACGGACCATCCCAGATTCCTTGAGTAGCTGTTCAACTCTCTCATTCACCAATCGCCCTACGTGTACTCGCTTCCTAGTGAAAATCTCTACTCTGCCATCGTGCTCTTCTGACTAAGGTCACTTCCGAGGTCCTCGCACTTCTCCGCCATCAGCTGCTGAGAAACTCCTTATGATGCCAGTCATCTACCTCCTGAATATCATCACATTCACTTGGTAGCTGACTCCCATCATCGGGAGTTCCACAAAGCACGAAGCAAGCAACATTCAGGCATCGAATAAACATATATAACCCGATCTAGGTGATAACTCCACTAGCTCTACTCATACTCAAAAGATATCATCGAAATCTACAACTCTACCCCCGTGGGTATCTAGCTACTCTCTCGGTAGGCTTCACAAATGTTCATCTAGGTATCTCTCCTAGATTACTCCTCTACCCAAATCCCTCCCTCTCTACATAGGATTCCTGTTGGATACTCTTACTCAGCACATACTCGAAAGTGCATCACAGATAACAACAACTCCTAGGCTAAGGTATCACAAATCAGGCCACTCTAGTCCTAAAATATGAAATACCTAGGCTATCTCTAGCATGCATGATATCTCATAACATATTTCATAACACAAAAGTAATGGTATTTTGGGAAATCACCGTTCGGGCTCTGGCTGATTGTACACACTACTCTTTCACGTTTTCTCTTAAAAACTCTTGCTCATTTTAGAAAAATCATTTATTTTGAAAATTTTCCTCATTTCCTCAGTTTGAGTCCAAATATACGCGAAGGTACATCCGAATCCCTCAAACCAAGGCTCTGATACCAACTAGTAACAACGTAAATTTTCAAAAGAAAATTTTCATTTAAAATCACATAAATCCTCATGACACATTTTATTAAAATCTCATTTGTTTAATTCCTAAAACATAACTCCATGACATAGTAATTAATAATCCAGGATCCTCATAACTCTTTCTCTGGTGTATACAATCAACCGGTGTCATCCCGTGATCCCGAGAACCTAAAACAGATAGCACATAACACGGTAAGCACGAAGCTTAGTGAGTTCCCCAAGATACCACATAAAACACGTATTAGCCACCCGAGGCTATAACTCTATGGACCTTCTGATCCTAACTCTGTGGACCTTTCGGTCCTAACTCTGTAAACTCTGGAACACACACACACACACAAAACATAAATCACATAGAAATAATGCAGTGCATCACATCACATAAGTAGCATACAAAATACTCTGTCACATAACTCTAATTACCACTCTAGGTAAAGTATAGTGAGAGGACTCACCTGGCAAGCAGAAAGCAGCTATCCTCACACTTGAATCTCGAACTCGCCACCGCCTAACACATAGGATGAATATTTCATATAATAACTTTTTTTCACGAATTAGATAATCGAAGGCGGTTCCTTCTCTTTCTAACTCTCTAAAAGTGGGTAAAAGACCATTTTACCCTTCCAAGGCCTCTATTACTTATGTTGACCAAAACCCCAAAGTCAACAAAAGTCAAGCTCAAGTCAACAGTCCGCATTTGACCATATTTGTCGAGTGCACCCATGCGACTTGTCGAGTCCCCTCGCATCAACCGAACTCTACCTAGGACTCACTCAGCTCGTCGAGTTGACTCCCAACTCGGCGAGCCAACACTGGGTCAAGACTACTCGGTCAAACCCGCTACGACTCGTCGAGTCACCCATGGACTCGACGAGTTGGCTCCCACAGATTTCTCATTCAGCCATTTGAGGCAAGATCTGCAACCCAAACTCGTAGATCTAACCTCTTACTACCCAAAAGTCATGCAAAGGTCTGAACTTGAGGCTCATGCATGGTGTATTTTGCTCTATACACCCTTTTGACTCCATTGAAGCTCCATAGCTTCAAGGATCCAAGGTTACTCACTCAAGGCTGCCTACTTTCTGGATGTCTGGACCTCACAAGGTCTAGATCTACAATTGACTCGAGAAGAGGGTTTGGATGCACCCAAAACCCCTTCAATATGGATGCAAGCCCAAGTTTACAACTAAGGAAATCTACTCAAACACAATGGAGGCGAGAGTTGTACCAGATCTGAAGCTTGAAATGAAGATGAGACTGATCCACCAACTCTCCTCTGAGATCCTTGCAACTCCCTTGATCTTCTTCTCAAAGAAATGACCTCCAAGAAGCCTCTTTCCTCTCTAGCTCATAAATAACTCTAGGGTTTCTCTCAAGGGGCGAAGACATTATTAGGAAGGGGCCAAGGAGGCTATAAGTGCCTTTAAATAGGCCCTAAGCCCTGGAGATTAGGGTTTCTCTTCCCAGCACCTACTCGGTGAGTCCCTCTCCTCGGACTCGTCGAGTCCACTCATTAAATCCATGGGAGAACCTTCCTCGACTCGGCGAGTTGGACCCTTAACTCGTCGAGTCTCTCTTTTAATCACAAGATTCACCCACACCAATATACCTCTAAAAATTCGGATGTTACATATGAGTTCTCATCTGAATGCATAAAGACAAGGCGCCTTGTTCAATGAAAGTACATTGATATGTAAGGATATGTTGCTAAACTTGGAAGACTTGGAAGACATGGTGGGTACTTGGGTTATCATAATAATAATCATGATAGTGGGAGCATAAGTGTTATGCTTGTATGATTATTATGGCAAGTATTGCAAGTTAGCAATATTAATTATAGAAAAACAAAGATTCAATTTGCAAAGTTGCACTGGTTGAAAAGTTGTTTTGCTATAATATAGGGACAGAATATTATACTTTGTTTCAAAATCTAAAGTTTAGATTGAGAAATTTTAATAAATATAGTCAGAGGATACATAGTGTGTTCTTAAATTTCGATTATGATTACGGCATCCCTCTTCATAGTTCGAATTGTGAGAACGTGACACATAAAATATTATGGCAGAAGATTGATATAGTATCGTATCTTTATGTAAGAGATTATGCATCGTGTCCCATACGCTTTGGGTATAGGATCGATTGCAAATGCTATAATATTTGACCATTCTAAAATTATCCAAATGTCTAGTGCATTAAGAGGGAAAAAGGACTAGAATCGGTTTTGACTAAAATAATTAAACAACTATCGAAGGACGATCCAACGTTCGCTGAGGATTGGTCGCTTGTGAGTAGTTGGAAGTATGGTATTGGATGGACCATATTGACATTATTATGAATAGATAAGATTCTATTAAGAATGAGTTGTCATGTATTGAGAGTCTACATCTAGATTAGAAACTTTTACGCAAGAAGGATGTTCAAAGGAATGTACTTTGAATGTGAGACTTCACGTCTATGGAATTCTCTTGTAACAATTTCTGATAGAGTACTTTGTAATTTCATTATCCAAGTCTTGGTGACTTTTGTGCTATGACTTTACAAAAGGATTGTTGCATAAAATGATAGAATCTAGCATATTCTAGTAGTGGAAAGAACCTTGTGTTCTAACACTAATGATAAGGATTAGGAATTGTGAAATGAGCATCATTGGAAAAGTTTTTTCAATTGATCTATTTCACAAAGTAAGGACCATAGGAAACATAGTGTGGATGCTTGGAGCATGGGACAGCTATTGTTGTAATTTGAGTAATAAGTTGACTTTTTGAAACAGTAAACAATGAATAATGAGTAATCAATATTGTGTTTAAACAGAAGTGTTTTATTTACTCCCACAAGTTTGGGGCCATATAGGATTAAGTATTATTATTGTGTTTTAGTTTGTATGTTTTGACTTCCAGAATAACTAAGTTATTCGAACCTCCACAGTCAGTCATACGTTGCAAGTAAGTATGAAGGAAAACTGTCATGAAGAGTCTGTAGATTGTCTGAAGAGTTTAGACATAGCACAAGTTTGCTGCAGGGATCATGAGTGCAGGGATCATGAGTGGGATAAAAGCGATATATGCGGGCCCCTCGATGATTTAAGTGATGACTCCTAAGCGTTTGGCCAAGCCGAGACTAAGTTGATGTGTTCCATTGTAGTTTGTTGCCAGTCATCATAAGTCGGAAATCGGGAAACAATATTGAGAGAATGATTAAAATTCATGTCTTATGTCTATACGATATCTTGAGAATGGAGGAATATATGATCCCTTATCAAAAGGACATGCGTATCTGATAAGATCAGAGTTGACAGCGGCTTTTGAAAGCTACGATTGCTGATCAGGTTTTGAAGTTATACAAAATAGTTATTAGACTTATCCAAGTGGGAGACTGTTGGATTAGTATCTAAGTCCATAACTATTTTGGTATGTACTTGACCCGATTATGAGCATGGTCCTTTAGTTTGCCTTCACCATAGCAATATGTGGTATGAATTAAGGAGAGCAAGGTTTAATTACGATTTATTGATATATTATAAGAATAATATATTAAAGGAGAAATCATAATGTTTAGTTAATATTAGTCAAGAATTAATTAAGAATTAATGTTGTGGCTAAAAGAGATTAATTAAACTTAAGGGACTTATTGTGTAACTATAAGATAACTACATAGATGGGCTTATGGACTCCATAGAAGGTGGAGTGGATGAATTCTATGGGGGAAACCCATTAGAAGTCGTCCAAGGCTTCTAAAGAAGGAGTCCATTGGCTGCTTAGGGATTAAGCAGTCAAATTAGGGTTTCGTTGTTAGATAACCCTAATTGCCTAAGTATATAAGGAGCCCTTAGGAACCAAAAACAAGGCTAACACTTCCTTTAGGATTTTTAGCCGTTTTTGGTGCCTCCCCTCTCTTCTCTTCTTCATCTTGTTGCTTAGTGGTGTTTGTGACTCCATTAGAGGTGCAACACTTGAGGCACTCAGCTTTCTGAAGCTAAGGATTGATGGTTATTGCTATATAATAAATAAAGGTGAGATCTAAACCCTATTTTATGTTAATATGATTAAACATATGCTAGATCTAGGGTTTATAGCTTTAATATTCAATTGCATGTTCATTAGACAAACTAGATCCTAAAGCTATTAGGGTTTGCATGTACACCATAGGATTGATGTATTGCATGAAACCCATCAATTAGAGGGGGATCAGACACAAATCACATCATACAAAATTCATTCCATGTGTTGCTATAAATTTCAAGGCGAATGTTTACTTGTAGTAAGTAGACTTCCACTTTAAATCGCTTAACTAACACTATAACTGTCAGGATAAGATATACCTTGTTCAATATCACCTGACTCATGACCACTACAGAGGACTTATCATCATTTTCTCTTAAATCGTTATAGAGAAAAATGCCTCCAAAGAAGTCCAACAGAAAGAACAACAACCCACCATCGAATTCACCACCACCACCACCTCCTCAATATGATCTTGCCGTATTCCAAGCAATAGTAACAGCCACTGTGGCTGCCACCATGCCATAGATCAACGCTAGTGGCACTAGCGAGGCGGGTAGTGGTGCCAACCCTTCTAACCATGGAGATAGTAGTGGAGAACCTAAGGAGTGTTCAAACAAGGACTTCACCAAAGCCAAGCCTCGATCCTTTGATGGAATTGGAAGTGTCATTGCATTAACCCGTTGGTTCGAGAAAACCGAATCAATATTCGAAATATGTATGTGCCCCGAGTCTAGCAAGGTGAAATTTGCTACATGCACGTTCACAGATAGAGCTCTCACTTGGTGGAATAGCCAAGTCAAGTCCCTGACTCTTCTGATAGACAATGCTATGAGTTGGGATGATTTAAAGGAACTAATGCTAGCAGAATATTACCCAAGGGGGCGAGATGCAAAAGCTAGAGCAGGAACTCTAAATTCTAAAGATGAAGGGCTTAAGGCTGAAGGCTGCATTACATACACTATAAAGTACATTAACAACATACATTTTGGTCTTAAGGCCAAAGGCTACATTACATACACTATAGAAAATATTGGATTTTCTAGAGAGACATATTATCATTTTCAAAGTATAGAGACAAGTTTTCAATCACTAAAACATACTTATGAACTCACCAACTTAAATGTTCATACACTTTCAAAACCACTTGTATTTTCAGGGAACTGGTAGACAGGTACACCCGCAGGTTTTGAGAAGTCGAAGCTTTTAGAGTTGCATGTTTTATACTTTTGTTATACATTTTTGATGTCATACAAGCTATATATCGAGCAAATGTAAATACTTTACTTATTTAATGTAATGGTTGTGTTTGCTTTGATTACTATTATGCAATTGTTGTGATACTGTACATAACGTCCTCCATCCCCGAATGTTTCTGCCGTTCCGGTTTCGGGTTTATAGCTAGTAATAGAATAGAAAAAAACTTTTAGAATCAAATGTTATGAAGCAAATTAATGATGTTATATAGATTCTAATAGAACAGAAAAAACTTTTGGGATCAAATGTATTAAACAGATTCTAATAGAACAAAAACTTTTGGTATCAAACGTTATGTAGCAAATTAATGACGTTTATCAGCACATGCATTCATGAAATGCTCTGATCAATCATTGATATTGTGATCCACTTAAACACATAGGACATTTTTCAGGATAGATCATGAGTGACAATATATAGCTACTATATTCCAAGATAGACCATTTTGTCTGACGACGAACATGGATATTGTTGTCCACTTAAATTTAGCCAGTAAAATCTACCAGTCAGACTTTAGTTATGGGTGCAGTTAATGTTAGTATATTGGAACATGCTCTCTGCATCATTGCATAATCCAGTATTCAAGGAAATATCTTTGGAATCCTTTAGTTTAGGTGAGTAGAAAATCATTATGGAATGGATATGTTATGTACCAGGTCGGATCTACCGATCATGCAGAGGGGACAACATATGACTAACATAGAGATTAGGATATTTGTAGGAGACAATATATTGACTTAAAAGCAGTGAACATCATCTGAGTGCATATGTTGTGTCCCAGGTCGAATCTTCTGATCACGCAGAGGCGACAACATATGGCTGACTAAGAAAGAAAGAATATCGATTTTAAACACACCCAATTTATCAAAACCCCTTAGTCATCCCCTATCAATACAAGAATTAAGGACACAAGACCATACACCAATAAAGTGTTGAGCCACAGATCTAGATAATAGTTAGCTTTAATTTATGTCATAGGCCTCCTTGTCTATTTTACTGTTAAATCTATCCAAGCGTCGTATTGTCAGTCCAAATGATGTTTTCTAAGTTAAAATGAGTCCACATTATCTAGTCCATTAGTCTTAGTCCTTTATGCCTACCAACACATTGAACAAAGAGTTTAGACAATTCAGCTTAAGTGCATTACACGTATTTCGTTTGCCCTTTATCACTAACTTATATCACTTCCCAACAGATTGTCACAAATTTCGTTTCCTAAAAGTAATACAAAATGAAACAGAATTAGAAATACTAAATAAAAATGAAAAGAAATTTCAGTCTTTGAAACGTATCATCTTAAGAAATCCCACAATCATGATCTTGATTTTAGAAAAAATAGGTTTTTGGACGATTGAAAGTCAGCGTTATTATCACAAAGAACAGAAGAGTCAGAAAATTCAAACCGTAATTCAGCAATTGATGTAATCCCCATTTGTGATCATTCTTTTTTCCTTTCCCATAGAGGATACATGCTCTCCATTAAAATTCTGAATGTCATGCAGATGAGAGATGTCTCTTATCTTGTGCCTTGAATAGCCACTATCAACCTACCGAAGTCTGATGATATTCCTCCGTAGCTGCTCCGGCATAGAGTGCGAGATTAATTGGTTTTGGGAACCTAACCCATTTTGAAACTGTGGTTGACTTTTTCCATCTACGCATGATATGCATTCCATAGTCATATCTTTTTTATCAAACACAAAAATGAAGAGATGTTAGAATTTTTAGGTGATTTGGGAGTGGAGACTTTTGGTACCTATCTATAGTCAGGTTTAACCATTTTCTTGTTTAATTGGATGGATGCTTCACCACTAGTTTTGGAGATTGAGACTAATCACCGAGATGACTTCAACCTTACTGAACTTGCTTTGACTGAATTATTTCTCAAATCAAATCTCTTGTCAGACATGACCTTTTTGTTCTTGAGAGTTTGATTTGGGTCTTGGCAGTATTCCAGCCACCATCACGTGATCTCGATGAGTTTCTCTTGAAGGATATTCCTCATGATATGTTCTGCCTACCATGGGAATAATAGGGAATATATGCACGATTTAAACAATTTCTGGCAATGTAATCAGGAACTCCAAAGTTAAAATAGGTTTGTCTTTTAGGAGGAATACATTCAGAACTTGGTCCCCGTCTAACTGAATTTCCACAAGTACAAGCACATTGTTTCACAACTTTATGTGGCCTAAGATTGTTAGCAGTTTTATCATAAGCCTTTGAACCAACAGAAGATAAAATGTTAGTTTTTGAAGAGTTTTCATTAAAACTAGAATTATATTTGTTTTTATAGCACCTGTCTTGCACTGTTACTTTCTCTGCACATAAAGTAGAAACAATAGTATCGTTCACTTCAATATTCTCAGTTTTGCTGGATTGTTCAGTATTAACTGAAATAGTGAAAATAGGTTGAGCATGTTGAACAAATTTTTCTATCCCTATGGTTTCAGAAGCCTAAGTATAGTTATCATTGAAAGGAGGTGGTACACTGTGATACCCTAGACCATCACCATGTTTGTCTTTCCACTTTAATTGTTTTTCTATCATTGGCTCAACAATCTCACTTGACACATCGGATTTCTTAAAATTAAAGTAAGCATTCTTAAATTTAGCCTTTAATGCATCAAGTTCGACACTTAAGTTTGCAATTTTCTCTTTGGCAAAACGATAGTGAACACATTTGGTGCTATATTTTTTCTTTAATCCTGCTTAAATCTTTAGTGTGTGCTTCTAGTTTTTCTTTAAGTACTTTATTTACTTTCTTAATTTCATATATTTCATTTTTAAGTTCGAAAACCTCTCTAACTATTTGTTCATTTTGTTCGCTGTATTTATATATTTTACCTTCACAGGACTGAGAGCATGAGGCTTCACTAACCTCCTTGGTACTGTTGTAAGAACTCATTATTTACCAACAAAAAGGAATCTGATTGTGTAATTTGATTTTGACCTAAAACCAAGATAAATATCCTTTGACCGACAACCTTGAAAGTCAACCGGTTTGACCGAAATCCCTGAAAGTCAACTGTTTGACCGAAAATAGTTTACTGAGAACTATATATCTTGGACGAGAACTCCTCCAAGCTAAGAACCCTATATCTTGTTACAGAGAATGCTTTTCGAGAATGGGTATACACAGACTATCTATATACTAGACTGATAACCTAAAGCCCATACATAATAAGCCCATCGAAAACACACTAAGCCCGTCAAAATCACTAGGTGATTTTGGTCCAAAGCCGAGAACACATAATACATTAAAAGCAAAGCATAAGCCACTAAATATAGCCCAACATATCCTCATTTTCCCAAGCTGTAAGTATTCCGTGCATAAGCAGTATTTACATTAATCTATCATACTTGTTTCTTCTCATGTTGATGTTTGTGTTTCTTTCAGGTCTCCACTCATGTTTCTCAGTTCACAAATGATCTCAAGATCCATGCTCAGAAAGCTGAGTCTACTCTAAAAGAGCAGGAGAAAATCTGGAGGGTCACCAATGAGGATCTTCTTCGTAGGGTGGAGTTGTTGAGCAAATTGAAGGCTGAGAATGAGGAGGATCATTCTACGGAGCTTGAGGAAGTGATTTCCGATGCGAAGGCAAGTGTTGCGGTGTCTATCCTAAAGGCTAAGATCAAGTTGGCGGAGGATCTTGAGCATTCAAGATCCTGGAATGTAGTAGGATGGAGCAAGGCATTAGCCAAACTAATTGGCAAGCCTATCACCACTACTAAGGATCATGTTGTTGGACTAGGTGTCTAAGCCCATAACTATAATTCGTATGTGTTTGACCCAAGAGTAGCATGGTCCATTTCGGTTTGGATATCACCAGGACAGTTTGATACGATGGATATTTGAGTAAGACGTTATTTATGATTTACTAATATATTATAAGTATAATATATTAATTGAGAAATCAAATAATTTAATTAGTATTGATCAAGAATTAATTTGGAATTAATTTAGTGATCAAAAGAGACTAATTAAATTAATGGGGCTAATTGTGTGAATTAGTGAAATATATGGATTGGGCTATTGATCCATAATGCACTAAGTTTATGTAAGAATTCATAAAGAGTTAGTCCACATGAGTTATGGATCATAAGCCTATGTGTATGGATTAGGGTTTACCCACGACCCTTGGAATCCTACACTATATATATATATATATATATATATATATATATATATATATATATATATATATATATATATATATATATATATATATGTTATCCCATAGCCTAAAATCGAAGACTAGTGTTCTTGGAGTTCATATAGCCGATTTTGTGCCTAGTAACCTCTTGCTTAAGTTCCTCCATTTGTTTATGGTGTGTTGTGAACCTTTTGAGGCATCACACTTGGGGTGCTAAGTTCTTAAAGGCTAAATACAACAAGCTACAACAAAGAGGTAATCTCATTACTAGTTTTATGATTCAAATATCAAATTGTATGGTAGTTTTAGGCTTCATGCTTTGGATTTTTTTTTGCATGTATAACTAGATAAAGCTTAAATCTATTGCATTTAGGGTTGTATATGCACCATAGAAGTGTTATAGTATATACAACCCAACAGTGGTATTAGAGCCATCAGTAGTTTTTTGTTATATAGTTTCATTTGTGAATTGTTAAAAGCTAGAAAAATGAAATTTTGCACAATGCCAGGGTGAACTCGGTGAGTCCACTCATGAACTCGACGAGTCCATTATCCGACTCGACGAGTTCAGCAGGCTGTTGGCAGATTTTCGCGATTTTTTTTGGCCAAAATTGGATTTTGATATTACCTTAAAATGTTTTGTATCAGAAATCTATTTTTTCTGATATGATAATGATTTTCCTCATCCAATTCAAAGATAAATTGTCAAATCTTGAGATTATTACTAGTCTATATGATAAGCTAAATGTTTGTAATATTTTGATTTGAAGTTATATTGCTTTAAGAGTTGCATTAAGTCAAATTTGTAAAAGATAAAATTATGATTATTTTATTGGTTTTAAAATTTCATCTAATTGTTCTTAAGAGTTACAAAACATGCCATCAAGTTTTGGAACTCAAAAGTTTTTTTATGGAGTTACAAATCTTGTCATCAAGTTTGGAACTCAAAAGGATTTCAAGAGTTACAAAACTTGCCCACAAGTTTTGGTATTTGAAAAGTCTCAAATTATGAAACATTGATTTCTAAAACACTTGTAATTAAAAGGTGCAACTCTTGGGTTCATAACCTAAAAATTAATTAAGTATTTTTTAATTTTGAATTTTTTTATATTCAGAACATTGATGTTTATTTGAATAGTTCAATTTACCTCATATGGATTTAATTAAGTTAATTAAATGTTTAATTAAAAGAGAAGATTAATAAATCCATAATAACATGGTTTAAATTTAATTAAATTAAGAGTATACTTTATTAATATATTAAACCATCAAGTATTTTAAAAGATTAAAATGCACCCTTATACTATATAAAATTAAAAGTTCAATATATTATATATGTAGTAAGTAAAAGGTCAGTCTTACCGTTAGTAGGCCTCATTCACGAAGTCGATCTATAAGGGGGTATAAGGTAACTGCCTATAAAATGGTGGTTTATTGGGTGTCCACTCTCACTAACCGCTTCCTTGACTAGTAGAGGATCGTTAGCCGAATGGGTAGGATAGCATACTAAACCCTCATTAAAAGTATAATGAATTATAAAGTAACTAAACCCTTATAAATTCCCAATCTTGTTTACTTTAGGAAAAATGTGAATTTGATGCTAACCCATGCAATTGCACTTTAGACCTTGCCAAGTCGTTAGTGGAGCGTATGTGGTTAATCGGCACACTAACTTGGACTAGTAAGGGTGGAAAAGGGTAGCTCGATGTTTATCATAGATTAACGGAGCGTGTGTGGTTAACCAGCACATTGAGTAGGTGATAAATGACATCGAGAGTACCAAGCTAATTTGCATGGTTATTCACACCTTGTTTGTGATCGTCGGTATCCCAGTCACAAACTTGAAGGGCATAATCGAGATTAAACATGCCATTGAAAAGTTAAATTAATCTCAAAAGATCTAGGTGTTTCATTTAAAACTAAATTTGTTTAAAATTTTGTTTTCATGGTAGAATTGGTAAATCGTCATTTACCTACCAACAAATAGTTTGAAATTGGATTACAACATCCCTCTTCTGAATTGTAAATTATTGTGTTGGGTCCTAGCCTTAATATTTCATTTGGGTGTTATATTAAGGACTTAAATCAACTAAACTTGAACTTTTCCCTTCTAGATGTCTAGTTTTGACAACTATGGTCTTCCCTAATCTTATGGAAAAAGCTTTCCTGATGAGGATGATGTACCACGATTCGATCGTGGAAATGGAAATCATGCTTCACTTCCTCCACCTCCTCCAATAATTCTCTCTAACCCACATGTTCGAAGACTTGAAAAATTCAAGGTCACTCAAACCCTATTGGCTAGCAAACACTAAGATGGAAGGTCTGTGTGTGCACATGTCTTGGAGATGAAGTCACACATTATCAGGCCGGAAATGTTAGGTGTCGTTGTGTCGAGGAAGTTGGTTGTTGACTTGGTTCTCCAGTCACTTCCCCAGTCATATAGTCAGTTTGTTAAAGACTCCTATATGACAGACTGCGATGGCACCCTTATTGGTCTTACCTATTTTCTAATTGCTTCTGAATCAGAAATGATTTGGTGCACTGGTAAAGTAAATTTGATTGGAAGATCAATCTCCCAGACTTCCATGGATATTGATAATGGAAACGTTGGAAGTCAAGAAAAGTCTTCTCTTCCCAATGGAAAGGGATTGACCATGGTTAAATCGTTTGACCAAATGGTAAAGAGAAAGGCTAAGTATGAGATTGTCCTGTGTGCTATTCCAAAAGAATATGTTTGCTTCTACTACCAAGAGAAGGGGCATTGGATGCGAAGCTGCCGTATCTACCTGAAGGACTACAAGGATTGTAAAGTCGAATTGTTTGACTATGCTTCAGGTAAGTCCACTATCTAACTCTATTAAGTTACTATTTGGAGATTCTTAATACATGATGTAATGTAGTTACATTTTGATCTTTTGTAGGATTGAAGAGAAGAAAGGAAGCTTAAAGGAAGAGTATGATGAGTCTGATCGCCAAGAAATGGATTTCAATCGCATGGCTAGATGATCAGATTTTTGAGCTGCTGCTTAAGAGTTATGATAGATTGCTTAGAAGTATTTTGGAACATAGTTTTCATTTTTAATTGCATTGTATGGAAAGATTTTTTCCGTTTTTTATAAATAAATAAAAATTTGATTTTATATTGTTTTATCTTTATCCTTGCAATGGTGTTTGTGAAAATTGATGTTTGTATATTTCTATTATTAGCAATATTGGAAAATGGATTTGATCCTTTCGTTTGTGGTAGTGTCATAATTTACCAAATAAGGAAAGATTCTGATTGCCTAAGGTTCAATTTGACAGAAACTTGGAATCATGCAACTTCTATTGTATGATGAGCGAGAACATTCATCTTTGGGAAATTAAGACTAATTCATTTTTTACATGTTTATATGAGTGGAGTGAAGAACTAGGGGATCAGGTATACTTGGTTGTGCACTGTTCAGGTTCACCACAAAGAACAACAAGACTATTTGTCATGACTTACTAAAATTTTAGTAAATATGGTTATGCTTATAAGTTTAAGTGTAATTCTGAATCATTGTAAAAGTTTCAATGTATAGCAGGACGAATAACAAGAATCAATTAGGCAGAAAGATAAAAGTTTCTCCAATCTGAAAGGAAAGGAGAGTACTTTAGTATCATGTTTTATGATCATCTTAATGATTATGATAACCATATCACAATTAATCCTCTAAGGACACCTTAGTGCATTTGTATGGCTAAGAAGAGGAATCAAGAATTGTTGAATAGGTTAAATCAATTAAGGTGAATCATACTTTGTTCCAAAATCAAGTCTTAGAGTCACTCTCCAAGATTATGACTTGAGTGACATGTCTTAAGTAGGTTTATAACATATCATGAAATATGGAATATAAATGTTTTCTAACTCTTGCATATTTCCAATTGGTAGTTGTGATGTTTTGGCTAAAACAAAGACCAACTAAGACCAATTATATGAAGTGTGATTCTTGATAAGAATCTACACTAACTCTTGAATATTTGTTTGTCAAGGAATAGTTCTTGACAGAGAATATTATATGTCAAGAGGTCAGTGGGAGTCTTAAAGATCTTTAAAAGCTTCAAGAACTAATCAAGAATAAAACCTATTGATTATCACTAGCACACGACTTGAGGTTTGTTACCTATCGTGATGACATATTATTGTATCCGTATCATTCCAGTTAAAGATGACTATACGTATGAATTCTATAAGTTCTCAATTGTTTTCATAGGGAAAAGCACCTTGTTCAATGAAAGTTCATTGATCGGTAAGGGTGATATGCTGAACAACTTGGAAGACATGGTAGGCCCTTATGCTACCAAGTGGCAAGAAATTAAGATTGAGTAAGTTCAGTCCATATGAGTTTGATTTTTTCATACACCTTATCTAATGATAATGGTTGGAAATGACATTTTCACATGGATAGGAACACATACACCATAAAATCTAAGTGTCATAAGGTTTCTCTCCAATTCATGAAAATTATTGTTAGGAAACGCTTTCACTAAGTAGATTTTAAGGAGATAGCAGTTGTGTTGATTACATTCTCAAATTCTATTATGATTACGACATCCCTCTTCATAGTTCGAATTGTGAGAAATGGCAAAAGGTGTTAAACATTTGGGACTTATTACTGTAAGTTCTGAAATTATTTAGACACACATGTGAGCTATCTAAGGAAAGGTGTATGAGTTTGAGAAGCCTAGATACAGTCTTATCGAAGCATCTTATATCAGAAATCTGAACTTTGGTAAGAAAGTCAACAAGTATTGATTTCTAAAAGTCCAACTTATTTCTGGGTACATGTCAAAGCTAGTGGGAGCATAAGTGTTATGCTATTAAAGAAATAATTGTTATACTAGTGGGAGTATAATTATTATGGTAAGTGTTGCAAGTTAGCAACATTAACTATAGAAAACAAAAGTTTCAAGCAAAGTTGAAAAGTTTGAAAAGTTGTTTTGCTATAATTAAGGGAGAGAAAATCATACTTCATTTCAAATCTAAAAGCTTAGATTGTGAGATTTTAATCAAAAGACTGGTAAAGACTGGTAAAGTATCATGTCATTATGTAAGACATCATGAATCGTATCCCATATGCTTCGGGTATAGGATCGATTGCATATGCTATAATATTTATGTGTTCTGAATTTTCCAAATGCCTATGGCATTAAGAAGGAAAAAGGACCAGAACCGGATATGACTAAAGTTGTGAAACAATTGCTAAGAACAATCTAAGGTTCGCCAAATATTGGTTACTTGTGGAAAATTGGAAGTATTGTAATGGATGGACCATATTGACATTATTATGGATTCTATTAATAATAAATTGTCATATGGCAAATCTGGAAATGTATCCATGTTGGGAGTTGGATATTAAGAATATGTGTGAAAGTTAGAAACTTTTATGCAAGAAGGATGTTCAAAGGAATGTACTTTGAATTTGAGACTTCGCTTGCATGGAATTTTTTTGTTATCAATCTCCAGTGGAATACTTTGTAATTTCATTGTCCAAGTCTCTGTGACTTTGGTGCATTGACATTACAAAATGATCATTGCATAAAGGTTAGAACCTAACACATTCTAATGGTGGGAAGAATTTGGTATTATTACACTGGGGATAAAGATTCATAATTGTGAAATGAGCATCGTTGAACTGTTTTCAATTGATCTATTTCACAAAGAAAGGACCATAGGCAAGCATAGTGTGCATGCTTGGAGCATGGCATAACTATTGTTTTAATTCAAGTATTAAGTTGATTAGTCGAAACATTATACAATGAATCATGTGCAATCAATATGGTGAATAAATTAAAGGTGTTTTATTTATATTCATAGGTTTTCAGACCATATTGGATTCGATTATTCTTGTGTTTCACTTTTCATGTTTTAACTTCCAGAATAATAAGATTATTCAAACTATCCACAGTCGATCATACTTTGGAAGTAGGTATTTAGGCAAGACTGTCATGAATCTAACTGTAGATTATTTAGGTGTTTTAGACATACCACAAGTTTGTTGCAGTGTTCATGAGTACTCCTGGAATAAGATTCGAGTATTGGATTAAACCCACGCTCATCTAATCACTTCATGGATTTTATCACGAGGGATTGCAAGACGATAATATCTTATATTCTTAAAACGGAGAGATATGATTTGCAGTTTACAAGTCAGTTGCACATTGATAATATGTAAACGCACCAGTAAAACATAATGTTGTGTGTGATTTGATGAGTAGATAGAGTAAGCATATGAGTCGAAGTTTATCTATTCCTTTTACCCTTCTAGGGATAAAAGCGATATATGTGGGCCGCTTGACGATTTAGTAATGAAAACCCTAAGCGCTTGGCCAAGCCTGGATTGATTTGATTTGTTCAATTAGTCGGTCATCATAAATCGGAAATCGGGAAACAACATATGGACACAGAAAATGATTGTAATCCATGTCTCAGTCCATACAATATCTAGACCGGAGGAATAAATGATCCTTTATCTAAGGACACGTCACTACTAGGTCAGAGTTTCGACAACGGCTTTTAAGAGCTACGATTCCTAGTCAGGATTTTAGAGACGTACTTGCAATAATAGTTATTAGAATTATCCAAGTGGCAGACTGTTGGATTAGATGTCTAATCTCATAACTATAATTGGTATGTATTTGACCCTATAGTAGCATGGTTCATTTATTTGAATCATAAAACCCAACACATAGACCTTATGTATGTGCACCATAGGAGTGTTATAGTACATAAAACCCAACACATGTACCGTAGCCAGAGGTAGAGAAGGAGGGGAAGAAGGCCGATGATAACCAGGCTAAGGTCTAGGCCTTTTAGGTGGTTAGGGTAGCGTAGTTTTTTGATGTAAGCATTTGACTCTTGTACGGCTGTAAGCCCCATATTTTGAATATAGTGGTTAACCTTTCCTCTATCTTTCTATGTTTCCTTCACCTACATAATATGATACTAATATCCTTGCGTAGTTAGGATCCTGAATAATTTTCAAGATAAAGTTATTTTGGTAAATAACGGATAAAATGATTAGTTAAACAACTAAAAGAAATGACTTAGAATAATAAGAAATGACTTTGTTAATCAATTAAAAAGTTTCTTTAAAAGTTTGATGTAATCCTTAAGAGTCTCTAACAAGTATAAAAGAATTTTTTAAGAACTAGTTTTGAAAAATCTAAGTGTTGTAAAACTTCTCAATAGTAAATGACTTTTAAGTAATGAAAGTTTATAAATCAGCAATTGGTATAGGATCCTGAAAAGTTTAGGATCTTTCATTTTATTTGAAAATCTCAAAGTTAAGAACAAGGAAAGATGGAACCTAATTGTCTTCTAGTTTTTCCTTAAGCTTTATAAGCTTTTCAATCTTAGAATTTACTAAGGATAAATTTCAACTTAGGAAAGAACTTAGGATCATTGTTGAGCTCTGACGATAAGGTTTCTATTGATGAGGATCCATACCAATGTGGATCCTTAATCATTAGATTATACAGGGGAATTCTCTTCTTACGATAACCTGTTTAAGTTGTAGACTTTGGCAAAATTCTTGTGTAACACCATAGATTCAATAGATAACACGTTAATGTTATATTCAGGGAGGTCCTAATTTATGAGAAAGATCCTAACTTATGATAACATGAAAATGTTATGATTCGAATGTATTCTCTAGGGCAAATTCCCAATGTGTGATAACATGAAGATGTTATAGACCTTATGTTGTTTCTGGGGTAAGATCCTAATTTTTGATAACATGAAAATGTTAAAAGCCTTAAGTAATCACTGGGGTAGGATCCCAATTTTTGGATAACATGAGAATGTTATAAACCTTAAGGATCTTAACTTATGTTCAAAGATAAGAGGGTTGCCAAGTCATTGAATCATGAAATGATCTCCTTATCCATATCCCATAGTTAGATATCATCCGTCCAAGTGATGTGTATAGCCCTTAGTTCATGTGAAAGAGGTAATTAGCTCTTTAAAACTTAGAGGGGATTAAGTACCCTTAAGCGTAGGAGAGATGATCAGTTTCTAGCTTGTGTATATGATATTATAAAGATTACACCGTTGATATAATGGAGTTTCTCAAGTGTTAAGAGGTTGAGATCTGTGTGTGTCAATGTCCTTATGTTTCACGATCTTTAATCTCGAGGATCCCTATACTTTAGGATTCTGAGGATCCTTATATTTCAGGATTTTCAACCCCGAGGATCCTTTCATTTCAGGATCATTACTTATGGAGATCCTATGTTGCACATGGTTCTGCATAGCAAACGCTAGCTAGTGGTGAGCTTTACTCTAGCTAAGTCCCCTCCGATGCTTATGTTAGTAATGTAATCGAGGAGAAAGTAAGCAATGATAAAAAGTTCAAGGTAAGGAGCATGTGTACCTCGGTTTTATTGAGGATTAATCGACCCTACTTACATGCAGTATGCTTTAAGGTGTATAGCATTCTAGGATATTGGCAGAACGTCTCCTTCGAGTGTTGCTAGCCAATATGCTCCTTTCCCTGCTTCAACATCTATGAGATATTTTCCTTCCTATTTAGGAGCTAATTTTCCTGCACTAGGAGCCTTGGTGTTTTGAAATTTTTTCCTCAATACCAAGTCTCCTATTTGAAACCTTCTGACTTTATGTTCTTATGGTAAGCCTTGGTGATCCTTTGTTGATGAGCAGCAATGCGTATTTTGGCAAGATCTCTGAGTTCGTCAATAGTGTCAAGATCCTGTGCTAGGATCTTGTAGTTATTCTTTTGATCTTGCAGTAAGTATCTTGCCGTCGGGATCACTACTTTGGTGAGGATGATTGCTTATGTCCACAACACCAAAGAGTAGGGGGTCTAACCTATGGCTACTTTGGAAGTAGTCCTATCTGCCCATAAGACGAAAGGAAGCTCTTCTGCCCATCTTCCCTTCTTCTTGTCTAATCTTTTCTTTAAGTTGTTTACTATGATTTTATTGTTTGATTCTGCTTGACCATTAGCTTGGGGATAAACAGGAGTGGACATTATCATTTTGATTCCCCAACTTGTGCAAAAGTGTGACAACCCGATATTTCGAGGCAATGTAATGTAAAACCAATCGAATTTAGGTCAAAATATAACTTTCCTAAAATCTTATTTGGGTTAATTAAAGTAGTAGGAACCGTATAAAGGTTTTCGTACATATAAAGAACCCTAAAATCCGAGTTATAATGAAGAAGTTATGACCAACCGAAGATTCTCGGAAAAACCGGCATCAGCGATTAATCGTAAAACGCGAAATTTCGATGCAATAGTCTTTAGCCTTAAGTATCTAAATGGAAGTCATAGACAACCTCAATCTATGATCGTGCACAAAAAGAACGTCCAAATCTGACTTCGGATGTGAAAGTTATGAATTTTAGAAGAAATTCCTTAATCACGTCATTTTAATAAATAAATAATAAAAATAATTTCGGAATTTGCCAACGAAATCTAAACGAAAGTTGTAGATCATGGTCTCACCTTCGCGTGGATATAAAGAACGTCAAAAACGGAGTTCGTATGAGGGAGATATGAATTTTAGAAGTTTAATTAAAATAAATATAAATTTAATTGTAAATTCCTGGTATTATCCGAAGGGGAGTCATCAGATAGGTCCGAAGTACGCCCTGCGTACCTTCGTACGCCCCGCGTACTGAGATCAAGGGCTTCGGATCGTCCACGTCGCCAATATCCGAGGAATCCGACCCGTCCGACCCGTCCGAAGCTCCGACCCGTCCGACCCGCTGTCCCGTCCGACCCGCTGTCCCATCCGACCCGCGTACCCAGCAACCCGTCCCATCCGAACCGAGGCAGTCGAGGCTTCGGTCACGCATGACGTACGCGTACGCGCTGCGTACGAGCGTACGCCCCGCGTACGGAGGCGGTTCAGCCTTCCTATAAATAGGATGCGAGGCTTTCCGAAAAAGTTGCTCAATTCTCTCATTTCTCTCTCGATCTTGCCTCGTTTTCCGTGCCCGTTATAACCCGAAGCTCTGGTCTTTTTGCTCAAGTCCCGAGGGTCGATTTTACTCCCGAGATTCCCGAGAATCCCGAGGAAAATCCGTTTCCCGAGACGAAACTCTGCCCGGTTTTCCATCTCGCTATCTTCAAGCTTTCATGTGAGTTCATACCCCTTAAATAATGTTTTAAACTACTTTTAAATGCTTTATGGGGGGGGATACAAGTAGAATCATGCTACTTTTTATGTCAATCGCATGTGATTAGTAAGTAGGAGTATATTACTTATTACATCAATCACATGTGATTAATATACAACATTCAAAAGATTTGGCTACTCATTAGCCGTTTTACCAAACAGTTTCCTTCAAATGATTTTTATAAACATTTTATATGTTTTAAACTCCTTATTACACTGTACCTCTTACTCTGTTTATCATATTTCAAACTTATTTACAACTGTGTTTCAAACAAATGTTCCTTGTACTTATATTGTTTTATCAAACTTATGCCTTCAAATTGTTTTATAGATTGACATCAAGTCGATCTTTCATTAAACTAATATTTATGTTTCAAATGTTTTACCAAACTTATTTATACTTTTTTTGTATTATAAATTGCATGCCTCTATATGTATAGTTATATAAGAAATGTTTAAAAGACTTAGGAAGGCTATTCACCCTATTTCCTTTTTCTCGATTTGAATGTGGTCTGGTGGGATATTGGATACTCATCCGAAGGTCGTTTAAATATTAGTTATATATCATGTGTACACATAAAGTCATAAAAGGTCCTTCCAATTCATCCTATGCCCTTGGGTAGCAAGGGTATACATCCATGTCCATACGTACCACTTAGATCACTAGTAAGCTACCATATGGGTAGTTCAGGAAGATACTAGAACTATTACTAGAACACGATATCATACAACGAGTCAGTTCATTCATGAGTCAATACTTTCTAGATTGTTGCTGTGAAATACATATACATCTATATTAGGACGAGAACATATACAATTATACTAGAACACTTACATGACAATACATGCTAGCTAAAGAGATCACACATTACAGCTAGCACACGTAGAACACTTCAGCACACCATAAGTACAATTATGTGATCACACTTACATGAGTACGCTTTCATATACATAGGATAGACGTCATTAGGGGCTATAGCTCAGAACCAGTTTAGGATCTAACTATACTGATAAATCACACTACGAACGTGATGGTTATATCGAGTATACATGATCGCAGGTAATGTGGTGCTCACGGCTTGCATTCATGCAGGGGTCGTGTGTGGGTCCTAAAATCCCTCTGATAGGGGAGTGAAACAGTCTGGGATCTAGACATCACATTATACCTTATCCATCAAATAAGGCAAGTTGAGTATCGGTGTATTGATATATATACATATATATATCCAAATACTGTGGTACTTGGTAGTATTACCCTAGATTTAAGGTAATAGGTACGGTTGTAGTTTGACACTACACCATAGTACCATCTCTTTCCCATTACATTCACTTCGCGAATTTTTCATAGGAAGCGCGGTAATGTAGATGCTATCTGTTGATAAATAGTAGCCCTTTTAGAGCTACGATTTAGTACTACGTTAATTTTTCCAGTACATATTTCAGTGATAACCTCACTTAAACATAAATATACAATCTATATTTTGAGTAATAATAGTTATACTTTGGAAAATATACATACTCTTACAAGAAACACACACACACAGAACAGTTAAGTCTTGGTAGAAGACTCCTTTTGTTACTAATAGAAATCATAGGGATTTCTAGGGATTTTCAAACATATACAGTTGAGCTACAAATATTTTCATACTTATACTCGTTTTCTTTCAAAGCAATGTCAAGTCTTAGAAATTATAAGTTTTCACAAATTAAGACACATTAATACTTATGATCTCACCAGCTTTATAGCTGATACTCGCTTTCAAAATTTCTTGTATCCTCAGGTCATCATAGACAGGTACCGATGCAAGGAAAACGGAAGATGGAGCTTATTCAAGGCTTATCTTTCATTTTGATTTATGCTTTAGTGTTTATCAAAATTTGTCAGAATACAATTGTATAATAATTATTTTATTAATGCAATGGATGATGTTGTTGCTTGTTTACTACTTTACATTGTTGTTGATATTATACATGACGTCCTCCACCCCAGAACGTTTCCGCCGTTCTCGGTTTTGGGGTGTGACAGATTGGTATCAGAGCATTGTTTATAGTGAATTGAGTATATCAACCCATAAAAGATATACTAACTATAAATACAATGGGATTAAAAATACTCTGATTTAGAGTTTATACTTTAAATAATAAAATATTTGAGTAAGTATACGTGCCTGCATTCATACTAAAATCAATGTCACTAGGACAGTACAAAAGAATTACGATTGTTGGGCAACACAAGTGTGCTTAGAGACATATGGTCAAAACTGGGAAGATATAGCCTGATCGCCTATATTATCCGAGGGTTGACTAGCATGTGCCTAAGTTTAAGTGTGTGGTTGCAACAATGCTAAAATCTTACCAACCCTACCACAATAAGAACAATAGAACATAATATAAAATTTTAAAATACTATAGGAGTATTTGGTGTTACTATAAGTACTTTATACTTGAGAATTAAAACGGAATCCTCATTACTAAGTTGATAGTTGCTAAGTGGATACACTAAGGCTACATGTAATTAGGATGTTATAGACTTAGAATCAGTGGTAATTTTGCCTTACCCCTATTCTGTGTGAATTTGGAAATAAGGTCACTTATTCGAAGGTCTATCCTGTTTAGATTACACATAGCTGGTATGCACTTCACAATTAACGATGTAACTAATGAAGGTTTTCTAAATAATTATCTAGATAGTTCGTCTAATAATTATCCTCTTACCCTAAATTCTCGCATAAAAATCATAGCTGGACTCCATTCCCTTGACAACCAGTACCTTCCGAATAAAGTCATAGTTGGTTGGTTTGGAGAAGAACCAGGGAATGATCATCCTATCCCCTTGGATGATCACCGTAATGAAGACTTTTCGTACGATGCTAACCCCGAGCCAGAGGTTGAGAACCTACCCCGAGTAGCTCCCGTTTCAAATTCCTAACCCTCTTCCGGCTTTTCATGGCCTGACCCTGAGTGAGTGGAATGCTTGGAAACATGGAGCCAAGAACAAGATCAGCCCATGCCATTATTGACAACCGAAACTTTTACGACTTGAGCAATGAGGGCTTAGCAGATATAGTCTTGCCAATCTTGGTCCGCAGAGAGGCCATAAATGAGATTCAAGACAGGACAACCCTACATCAGATTTCAGAAGAAGTCGCCTATGCTAGAACGCATACCCTCCACACCCTTCTTCTAGAGGATGCTCACGAGAGATCAGAGAGAAACCATGAAACCCGGCTACAAGCACTAGCTGAATCACAAGCCGAAGTCATAGGACTCCGAGTACGCCAAATGGTGTGCGAAAGACACCTACTTGACAATGGAACGTCAATTGGTTGAACTAAGAGTGCACCAGAGGGATGACCGTCGCCCGTAGTAGACGCTTTACTTTATTTCCCTTATAACAAGAAACCGTGTTTTTCTGTCTATGCCCGATGTGGTATTTTCCATGAAATTATCTTGTTCAGTACGAGCTTTAGTTAGGTCTTTATGATGTCAGGAACTATCTTCTGGGGATATGATGTGAGACCTTTAAAAGGCCGTTTTCCAAAACCCTTACATCGTGAATATCAAAGATATTGACAGCCGGCTAACTTCTGTGTCATTCTTCATTCAAGTACTTTTATCTTACCTTCATTCGAGTCTATCTGAAACATGCTTTAGTCAAGTCATTGGACTATGGTGATTTATTCAGGAGACACTTCCAAGTCTCCTTCAGTGGTTGGATCTTGTTATTCACCAACCCACGATACCTCAGCTCGAACGACAAACGTCTTGTGACCATTCTACGATCATACTTCCATTCCGTACCAGGACTGCATCATAGGGATGTAGGTCAAACTTTAGAGATCATACTCTTACTCTTTTCATGAACAATCTAAGTACATCAGGGTCAACCATAATCGCTTACAAATCTTTACTCTTTCATGTTACAGAATCATGGCGTCGTCCGGAAACAACCAACCAAGCAACGAGACCTCTACTTTTCCAATGGACGCCGCCACCTTCCAAACGACAGTTACAGCTGCCGTAGTGGCGGCCGTAACCGCGGTCATGGCGCACCGTAGCGCTAACAGCACAGTCAATGCTGCTAATGGGAATAAAGTTTCCAATCGCAATATCCATCCAGGAAGTCATCCAACAGTAACATCCACAGGCTCGCAAAGCCAGAAAGCAGAGAACAAGAAAAGAAAATGTCAAGCCAAAGTGGAACGCAAACGGTTTCAGAAAATTGCCAGACAGCAGCCACAAACCTCTGCCATCCCAGTACCGAGCAGACCATATAAGGGAACACTCCCGAAGTGCGACCGGTGCAATTTCCACCACGAGGGAATGTGCCGCGTCTTGCAGTGCGTGAACTGCAACAAGAAAGGACACATTGCCCGTTTCTGTAAAGCTACCTTCACCACTAGGGCCAGCCTAGATTGCTATAACTGTGGTGAGTTTGGGCACTATAAAAGAGATTGCCCAAAGAAGGAAAACAAGGAAAGCACCCGTGTTCCCATAACTCCTACCCGACACTTCACTTCCTCCATTGATGTGGGTACTAGCCAGTCATGCCACCAATGCAGTGAGTTAGAGCACTTCAAAAAGGATTGCCCGATAATGCAGAACCCTGGAGTAGACGGGAAGATTCCCAGGATCACAGCTGCAGGAGAGCCTGCTCAGGAACCACGTTAATGTATTTAAGGCGTTTCGTTGTAACAGGCTTATAAACTATCTAGAACTAGTGCAACTAGAGTCTTACCTTTTGCGAGATCCTGTCTGTATAGGAATTCTCGTGTTGCGTATACTTGTCTTTTGTAGTATATCTTATTCGCAGCAATAGTCTAGTGGTAAATCTAAAGTACTGTAACTCTGTTCATGGTTGCACAGTTGTGTTTTGACTGTAATCGTCTATGTTTAATTCTAATGTCTTTAAAGTTTCTGTATGATTCCGACATTATCATACAATCAGATTCAATTTGATCGATGCGAAAACAGCTTCATGCGTACATCTCTTTCTTCTAGATCACTTATTCAGCGAAGCCGTCATATCAGAACACCGAAGTACTCATTCCAGGAGTACCCCTTAGTTATTTTTTTTTTCTTGCCGAAGAAATCCCCGAAGTACCACTCGTGCAGTACGTCAAGTTCAATCCAAGGATTCATATGATCGATCTATCACTGAGAATGGTATACATAAGAGTGATATATAATCAAGCGTCTACAGGTTTAGAATTGATGATTCCACTTTAACTTCTTTTTCCCCGATGGGATGTGAGCTTAAAGAAGAATCAGTTATTCGACTACCTTTTCAACCTTAATTATATGCAACTCGTATACCCGAAATTGTGATGGTGATACCATGTATGAATTCTAATATGAACTTTAGGACGGAGAAACTGCCTACGTATATGAGTAATCACATCGTCATGTGAATAAACTTAGAACCCAGTACAACTCCCGAAAACATATCGCCCTATAGTTTAAACACCCATGGAGATACCAGAACAGTGCAAACAACTAAGCGAACCACATAGAATTAGAATTAGAAGACTAGGTTTCTCACCCTAGAGAACCCCGGTCATATTCTTCCAGAGATCGACGAATCGCATCGTATGTGCCTCAGATATCGAGGACTTCGTCAAAACTTTCATAGAAAGCGTTATCTCTGCCTCGCATATACAAAATGGTTGAGCAAACGTAAGGAAAGAATTTACTTCCAGGAATGGATCTGGAATCCGAATATCACCAGTTCGAGTGTTAGGGGAGGATGTCCGAAAGACTACCTCCTGAACCCGATACAGACACTTCGAGTTCGTAGTGATACCTTTCGGATAGGACCAATACGCCCATGGTTTTCATGAGTTCAATGAAGGGTTACGTCTTTCTTACTTGGATCAATTCGTCATTTTCCCCATGAGATGACTTACTTATCCACCCTCGTAGTAAGAAGAAAGCCCATGGTAACAATCCTACAGTGGAACTTTCAGCAAAGTTCTCTAGGCACGAGTTTTGAAATTGAAGAGTAAAATTTCTAGGACACACTGATAGTAATGTGTGAAATTTTGGGTACTCTTTCAATTTGACAAAACCGTTGAGCATTATCGACACCAGAGACGCCGACAGTTTTTCACCAGATTCTAGGTCTTACCGACCCACCGCATTAGTTCATTCGGAACTCCTCGCAAGCTACAGAAACTCGTACGAATTTGACCCAGCAAGGGGTGGCCTTTGACTGGGAAGTTACGTAAGAAAAGGAACCTTTGAGATTCCAAGTGAGTAACCAAGTTCTTTAGGATAACTCACTCTGGGAATGGCTTAATACGCTTCGTAAAGCGTGGAAATCTAAATCCAAGTTAGACAGGACCTCCGAGATTCTTATCAGAATCGGTCCTGTGCCTCTCACAAACAAGACCTACTCCGCGAACTCAGTAACGTACTTTCTACTCTTCGCATCTCGATCGTGAAACCATACCTTTCCGTTAGGACTCTTGCAAGTCCACTCTTCGAGATCCTCAACTTCGTATTAGAACCGTAGTGACCCTCGACCGAGAGGTCAAGCGGACGAAGAAACGCCATCGCCAGTTAGTGAAGGTTCGTTGGAATGCCAACCAAGAAACCGTTATCACTTAGGTGCGTTAGAACCAATCGATTAGGAAGTTTCCTCCTCACGACTCGATTATTCGTGCATACTTCCTTGCTTAAGTTCTAATTTCGGGACGAAATTCCCTTTAACGGGGGGATGATGTGACAACCCGATATTTCGAGGCAATGTAATGTAAAACCAATCGAATTTAGGTCAAAATATAACTTTCCTAAAATCTTATTTGGGTTAATTAAAGTAGTAGGAACCGTATAAAGGTTTTCGTACATATAAAGAACCCTAAAATCCGAGTTATAATGAAGAAGTTATGACCAACCGAAGATTCTCGGAAAAACCGGCATCAGCGATTAATCGTAAAACGCGAAATTTCGATGCAATAGTCTTTAGCCTTAAGTATCTAAATGGAAGTCATAGACAACCTCAATCTATGATCGTGCACAAAAAGAACGTCCAAATCTGACTTCGGATGTGAAAGTTATGAATTTTAGAAGAAATTCCTTAATCACGTCATTTTAATAAATAAATAATAAAAATAATTTCGGAATTTGCCAACGAAATCTAAACGAAAGTTGTAGATCATGGTCTCACCTTCGCGTGGATATAAAGAACGTCAAAAACGGAGTTCGTATGAGGGAGATATGAATTTTAGAAGTTTAATTAAAATAAATATAAATTTAATTGTAAATTCCTGGTATTATCCGAAGGGGAGTCATCGGATAGGTCCGAAGTACGCCCTGCGTACCTTCGTACGCCCCGCGTACTGAGATCAAGGGCTTCGGATCGTCCACGTCGCCAATATCCGAGGAATCCGACCCGTCCGACCCGTCCGAAGCTCCGACCCGTCCGACCCGCTGTCCCGTCCGACCCGCTGTCCCATCCGACCCGCGTACCCAGCAACCCGTCCCATCCGAACCGAGGCAGTCGAGGCTTCGGTCACGCATGACGTACGCGTACGCGCTGCGTACGAGCGTACGCCCCGCGTACGGAGGCGGTTCAGCCTTCCTATAAATAGGATGCGAGGCTTTCCGAAAAAGTTGCTCAATTCTCTCATTTCTCTCTCGATCTTGCCTCGTTTTCCGTGCCCGTTATAACCCGAAGCTCTGGTCTTTTTGCTCAAGTCCCGAGGGTCGATTTTACTCCCGAGATTCCCGAGAATCCCGAGGAAAATCCGTTTCCCGAGACGAAACTCTGCCCGGTTTTCCATCTCGCTATCTTCAAGCTTTCATGTGAGTTCATACCCCTTAAATAATGTTTTAAACTACTTTTAAATGCTTTATGGGGGGGGATACAAGTAGAATCATGCTACTTTTTATGTCAATCGCATGTGATTAGTAAGTAGGAGTATATTACTTATTACATCAATCACATGTGATTAATATACAACATTCAAAAGATTTGGCTACTCATTAGCCGTTTTACCAAACAGTTTCCTTCAAATGATTTTTATAAACATTTTATATGTTTTAAACTCCTTATTACACTGTACCTCTTACTCTGTTTATCATATTTCAAACTTATTTACAACTGTGTTTCAAACAAATGTTCCTTGTACTTATATTGTTTTATCAAACTTATGCCTTCAAATTGTTTTATAGATTGACATCAAGTCGATCTTTCATTAAACTAATATTTATGTTTCAAATGTTTTACCAAACTTATTTATACTTTTTTTGTATTATAAATTGCATGCCTCTATATGTATAGTTATATAAGAAATGTTTAAAAGACTTAGGAAGGCTATTCACCCTATTTCCTTTTTCTCGATTTGAATGTGGTCTGGTGGGATATTGGATACTCATCCGAAGGTCGTTTAAATATTAGTTATATATCATGTGTACACATAAAGTCATAAAAGGTCCTTCCAATTCATCCTATGCCCTTGGGTAGCAAGGGTATACATCCATGTCCATACGTACCACTTAGATCACTAGTAAGCTACCATATGGGTAGTTCAGGAAGATACTAGAACTATTACTAGAACACGATATCATACAACGAGTCAGTTCATTCATGAGTCAATACTTTCTAGATTGTTGCTGTGAAATACATATACATCTATATTAGGACGAGAACATATACAATTATACTAGAACACTTACATGACAATACATGCTAGCTAAAGAGATCACACATTACAGCTAGCACACGTAGAACACTTCAGCACACCATAAGTACAATTATGTGATCACACTTACATGAGTACGCTTTCATATACATAGGATAGACGTCATTAGGGGCTATAGCTCAGAACCAGTTTAGGATCTAACTATACTGATAAATCACACTACGAACGTGATGGTTATATCGAGTATACATGATCGCAGGTAATGTGGTGCTCACGGCTTGCATTCATGCAGGGGTCGTGTGTGGGTCCTAAAATCCCTCTGATAGGGGAGCGAAACAGTCTGGGATCTAGACATCACATTATACCTTATCCATCAAATAAGGCAAGTTGAGTATCGGTGTATTGATATATATACATATATATATCCAAATACTGTGGTACTTGGTAGTATTACCCTAGATTTAAGGTAATAGGTACGGTTGTAGTTTGACACTACACCATAGTACCATCTCTTTCCCATTACATTCACTTCGCGAATTTTTCATAGGAAGCGCGGTAATGTAGATGCTATCTGTTGATAAATAGTAGCCCTTTTAGAGCTACGATTTAGTACTACGTTAATTTTTCCAGTACATATTTCAGTGATAACCTCACTTAAACATAAATATACAATCTATATTTTGAGTAATAATAGTTATACTTTGGAAAATATACATACTCTTACAAGAAACACACACACACAGAACAGTTAAGTCTTGGTAGAAGACTCCTTTTGTTACTAATAGAAATCATAGGGATTTCTAGGGATTTTCAAACATATACAGTTGAGCTACAAATATTTTCATACTTATACTCGTTTTCTTTCAAAGCAATGTCAAGTCTTAGAAATTATAAGTTTTCACAAATTAAGACACATTAATACTTATGATCTCACCAGCTTTATAGCTGATACTCGCTTTCAAAATTTCTTGTATCCTCAGGTCATCATAGACAGGTACCGATGCAAGGAAAACGGAAGATGGAGCTTATTCAAGGCTTATCTTTCATTTTGATTTATGCTTTAGTGTTTATCAAAATTTGTCAGAATACAATTGTATAATAATTATTTTATTAATGCAATGGATGATGTTGTTGCTTGTTTACTACTTTACATTGTTGTTGATATTATACATGACGTCCTCCACCCCAGAACGTTTCCGCCGTTCTCGGTTTTGGGGTGTGACAAAAAGTCTATTGTCCTTTTGTTTATGAATTAGGATCCATTGTCGCATAAAGATTTAGCCAGGATCCCGAACTTGGTCAAGTTATTACGTTTAATAAATGAGACTACCTATTTTTCTCTTACCTGAACGAAGGCTTTAGCTTCGATTCACTTAGAGAATTAATCAGTCATTACTAGCATGAAGACTTTCCCTCCTAGGGATACCAATAATTTTCCCACTATATTCATTCCCCATTTCATGAATGGCCATGGAGATATAATAGGATGCAAGGGTTCTGCCGGTTGATGTAGGATGTTGCTATGTCTTTGGCAAGCATCACACTTTTGAGCATGTAGAAAAGAATCTCTCTTCATGGTTGGCCAGAAGTATCCTATTCTTAGTATCTTGGAGCATAACGATCTGCCCCCGGTGTGATTGCCATAGTCTCCTTCATGTATGTCCTTCAAGACTTCTGCTGTTTCAGGATCTTCCAAGCATCTAAGGTATGGACCTGCCATAAACTTTTTATAGAGTTTACCATGGATTACCACAAATCTTGAGACTCTTGTTTTGAATGCTCTTTCATTTTTTTCTTTTGTTGGGATCGTGTCATTTTGCAGATACTCCATAATGGGTTGGGTCCATGATTGTGGACTTCTTTGAGGATCTTGTTCGTCGAGGTCCCTTCGAGGAGGGATCTAAGAGTCAGGATCATCAATAGCGGCTATGCTTGTTGGTTGTTTAGGATCATCGGATTTGTCGGAGAGGGTTTCTATGGTTGGGGTTACTATGTGGGTTATAGGAATCTTCGTTTCTGGTGAGATCCTAAGGGAGGATCCTAAGTTGGCTAATGTGTTTGCTTCTGTGTTTTCTTATCTGGGAACTTGGGTTAGGGTAAAGTTTTCGAAATTAGAAGCTAACTTTTTGAGGATATCCAGATATAGTGCTAATAATTCACCTTTCACTACATAAGATCCATTGAATTGATTAGTTAGTAATAAAGAATCAACAAATACCTGAAGATCCCTGATTTGAAGATCCTTAGCCAATTGTAATCCCATGATGAGTGCTTCGTATTCTGATTCATTATTGGTAGTTTTGAATTTCCATCTAACTGCTTGGTTTAGGATATCCCCCTATGGAGACTTTAGTATGATCCCTAGCCCAGTTCCTTTTATTCGAAGCTCCATCTATGAACAATGTCCATTTTCCCAAGTGTTCATCTTTTAGGAGTTGCTTGTCTTCCATGTCCACTTCGTTTCGTAGATCATCACTAAAGTCATCCACAAAGTTTGCTAATGCTTGTAACTTTATGGCGGATCTTGGTTCAGATCTAATGTTGAACATGCTTAACTTCACCGACCATTTCGCCATCTTTCCTAACATTTCCAGTTTTCTCATGACATTCTTAATAGGCTAATTAGTTTTTACATGTATAGTATGTGTTTCAAAATAATGTCTTAATTTAGTAGAAGTAGTTACTAAGGTAGGAATTAGTTTTTCTAGGTGAGAGTACTTGGTTTCAAGATCTACGAGACTTTTACTTACATAGTAGATAGGATGTTGGTCTCCGTTAAGATCATCGGCCAAGACAACACTTATCGCGTTTGAGGATACTGATAGTAGAGGAGAAGTAGATCCTCATCTATAGGCTTTACCAGTAATGGCGCAGAACTCAAGTATTTTTTGAGTTCCTGAAAAGCTTTTTCGTGGTATTTACTCCATTCAAACCTCATGCTCTTTTTCAAGATATCCTAGAAAGGTTTACATCTTTCTAAGGATCTTTAAATGAACCTGTTGAGTGCCGCCATCCTGACGCTTAACCTTTGAATGTCTTTTTATGAAGATGGATATTTTAGCTTGTTGATTGCTTTGATCTGCTCCGGGAATGCATCTATTCCTCTATTGGTTACCATAAATCCAAGGAACTTGCTCGACTTTATCCCAAAGTGGCATTTGAGCGGATTCAACTTTATATTGTATTTGTCTAGCATGTCAAATGCTTCTTTAAGATCACAGATATGATCTTCAGCTTTCATTGACTTCACCACCATGTCGTCAATATACACTTTCATGGTGTCCCCCAGCTTGTATTTAAACATCCAATTCACCAATCTTTGATATGTTACACCTACATCTTTAAGACCAAAAGGCATTACGGTGTAACAATATCTATCTGTTGATGTTATAAATGTTGTATCTTCTTGATCGGATGGTTCCATCTAGATTTGTTGGAATCTTGCTGAAGCGTCCATCAAGGTTAGGAGTTCGTGGCCAGCCGTTGCATCTATCATAGAGTCAATATGCGGTAGAGGGAAAGGATCCTCAGTACAAGCCTTGTGAAGATCCTTGTAGTCTACACATACTCACCATTTGTCGTTTTTCTTTTGTATGACAACCACGTTTGCTAGCCATCTTTGGAACTTCACCTCCTTGATCATTCCTATCTTGAGGAGCTTCTCTAATTCTTCTTGAATGATCTGATTCCTTTCGGGTGAAAATTTCCTTCTCTTTTGGTGTATTGGTCTAAAAGAAGGATCAATATTAAGTTTGTGAGTGAATATTCTTGTCTATACCTGTCATATCTTCATGTTTCCATGTGAATGTCTTGCTTCTGGTTCTTAAGAAGTTTAACAGATCTTTCTCAATTTGCTCAGGCATTGAGGATCCTATGAGGACTTTAGCTTCAGGATCCTTGATGCCCAAGGGCATTTCCTTCACATCTTGCTCCTTCGTTTCTAGAACGTGTCGTGGCCCCTGCCTTAATTGCTATGCTTGTTGAGGTTTTTTCAAGGATTTCATAGAGGTTTTATAACTTTCTTTTACTCCTTTTGATCTCCCATGATCTTCACTACCCCCCACGGAGTAGGCAATTTTACACACTGATGATATGTTGATGGAACCGCTTTTATCTCGTAGATCCATGATCTGCCTAGTATCACATTATAAGAAGATAAGGTGTCAATAACACATAAATTTTGTGTGAAGTTTACCCCCTATATGTATATTGGTAGCTTTATTTCCCCAATCGTGTGTTTTGTTTCCCCGCTAAATCCTATGAGGACCGAGGATCTCTTGATTGTTTATGCTTTTGGGATATTCATTCTTTTTAGCGTGTCTAGGAGTATGATGTTCACCGAGGATCGTCCGTCAACAAGGATCCTTCTAGCGAAATGGTTGGCCATGTACAGTGTTATCATGAGTCCGTCATGGTGAGGATCCTAAATGCCTTCCCTATCTGTCTCGTCAAATGTGATTTCCTTTTCACTGCTAACCATGGTAATCTTCTATGGTATATCTTCCTTTTCTGTTTTAGAGACCCTGGCATGTCTTTTGGCCTGAGAATATGAAGTACCATAGATGTTTGGTCCGCCTCTGATAACGTTAATTATCTTAGTGTTAGAGGATGGAGATCCTGGTTTCTCCAGGATCTTGTGACCATCCTAGCTATTCTCCTTGGATTTTTTTTCTTTTCCCCCGAGGAGGTACTTGATTTCTTTTCTTAGGGTTGTGTAGTCCTCCGTTATGTGACCGAAGTCTTCATGGTAAGCACACTATTTGGACTTGTCTTTCCAACTGGTGGACTTCTTATCCCTCTTTAACCATCTTGCTTTGTCAGTGATCTTCGGAAGTTCCTTTTCTTCTCCCTCGTCCTCGAGGGCAATGACCCTGTGATGATCCAGTTTGGAACAGGGCTTCGATTTGAAGGATCTCATGTCCAAGCATTCAGCCTTCCTGTTGGGGTTCTGATATTGACTTGAAGGGTTGCTTCTCTTCTGGATTTCTTTGTCCTCTTCAATCCTTATGAACGTCAATACTCGGTACCTGACTTCGTCCAATATTTTGCATGGGGTCATCACAAGGTCTTCACGGAAGGGTAAATCCTTCCTTAGTCCCATTTCGAAGGCCTCTATAACAGTATCCATGTCGATGTTGGGGATGCTGAGAGCTTCCCTACCAAATCTGTTAACGAAATCCCTAAGTCTTTCCTTGGGATCCTGGACCACTCTATAGAGATCATTAGTGATCTTCTCGAAGGTTCTGTTAAAAGAAAACTAGTTATTGAAAATATTGACTAAGTGTGAAAATGAAGTAATAGATTATGGGGGAATGTTTAGCAACCATTTGAGAGATGATCCTGTACAGGTTAAAACAAAGTCTTTGCATAGGCAAGCTTCCTTAAAGTGACCTGGGATGGAAATGATTTCCATCCTTTCTCGGTATTGTGTTATATGCTCTTCAGGATTTGTAGTTCCATCATAAAGCTTCATGTTTGGATTTTGGAAGTGCTTAGGAACTTCGGTATCAGCTATCGCAAGAGCAAATCACGAGATCCTATGACTTGTTGGAGATGCTTCTGGTATGGGTTGGACCACCCCGAGTACGCTTGAGATTATTTGTCTCGACTGTTGAAGTTCCCTGGCCATGTTTGGATTTATTCATGCATCAACATTAGTATAGTTAGTATTAATATTATTACTGTTTAAGAAGTTACTAGAATCAAGGTCTCAAGGAGTGTTGAAAGGCTCACTGAGATCATTGATCATGGATGTTCGATTGTTAATAGTTGTCCCCCAGGGTGACGCCTTAGTGGTAGGAACTGTGTTCTTCTGGTGATTTTATGTGGATCCTACATTATTAAAGTTCAGGATCCTTGGTTGTATAATTATAGGCGTCGTTTCCTGGGATTTCAGAAATTCTGCCTTCATCCTCTCCGCTTCTTTGATCAGTTCTCTATGTTGGATAAGGTGTCTAAGTCCATAACTATTTCTGGTATGTACTTGACCCGGTTTGGCATGGTCCATTTGGGTTGCATTGGATCATGCACTTGGGTAGAATAAATGAGAGAAATGACACTTACGGTTTATTAATATATTATAGGTTATGATATATTAATAATATTATTTAATTAGTATTGATCAAGAATTAATTTTGTGATCAAAAGGAGACTAATTAAATATATGGGCTAATTATGTAATCATCCATTTCTTTAATAGTGGGCTTGTAGTCCATGGTGTATTAAGTTAGGCTAAAACCCATGAGATGCTCCATGGATGCTCCATGGTTGTTTTGAAACCATGGATCCAAGAAATGGAAACTCATGTCATTTAGGGTTTACATGGTGTAACCCTACTTGTGACACACTATAAAAAGGATGTGTTAGCTACCAAAATCGGCCACTAGTGAGAACAAGAGGGCATAGTCGATTTCTAAGTGTCATGCATTTCACTCAAGGTTATTCCAAGTGTATTTGGTGTTGTGTGAAGCATTTGAGGCATCACATTTGGGGTGCTAGGCTCACAAGGATCTTAAAGGAATTCCAGCAACAAAAGGTATGTATCTCTTACTAACTTTTATGTTTAAAACTTCCACATGTATGCTAGATAGGTTATGAACCTTGGAAAATTAAATTTACATGTATCATAGTAAAACATAGATCCAAGGTTTCTAGGGTTGCATGTACACCATAGGAGTATTAGAATGCTCAAAACACATCAGTGATATCAGGGCCTAGGCTTGTTTTCGTGATATTTGATGCAAACTTGTTGAAAAAGCTGAAAAACTTGTTGTCTGGACAATGGACTCGCCGAGTCCATTGGGGGGGGGGGGGGGGGGGGGGGCTCGACGAGTCCAAGACAAAATTCAACCTACTCGTCGAGTAAGTTCTTGCACTCGACGAGTAGGAGGCTCTGACTGCAAGTTTTTGACTTTTGTTATGGGAAATGGACTAGAAACATTACCCTAAACTGTTTTGGTGTTTTAAAACTTGTTTTAGATGGTGTAATGGTTATGCTAATCCATTTACAATGGCTAATATCAAATTTCCATGTTTATATGTGTTCATATGATTCTTGAAGCTTTGATATGCATGTTCATGTTCTGATGAGTTATTGTTAGATCATAGGAATTACTTGCTAAATTGTTTAATGATTAATTCTTGATCAATTATGTGTTTAATGGGATCCATAATTTGTCCTCAAGTTATGGATAACCAAAAGCCACTTTCTTTTAATGTCCATTTAAAACACATAAGTTACATAAAAATGAAGAGTCTTCACTTTTATGAACTATTAACTCATAAGTTATGGAATTAAAAGTTTTGAATAGTTTTAAAACTTGCCCTCATGTTTTGGAATTTGTAAAGTTGCACATTTAAGAATACTTTAATTCCAAACCCTTAGAGTTTTAAAAATTAAAATTAAACCCTTATACTATTATAACATTAATGGTTAATAATTATATGTATGGATAAGATTAAGTTGTTTTACCATTAGTAGGCCTCATTCACGAAGCCGGTCTATAAGAAGGGTATAAGGTTGATGCCTATAAAATGGCAGCTTAATGGGTGTCCACTCTCACCCACCGCTTTCTTGATCGGTGGAGGGTCGTTAGCCGAACGGGTAGGACAATGACTTTAATTCTCATTAAAAGTATAATGATTATTATAAAGTAACTAAATGTTTTATAATTCTCAATCTTAGTTACTTTAGGAAAATGTGAATATGGTGCTAACCCATGAAATTCACACTTTATACCTTACCAAGTCGTTGATGGAGCGTGTGTGGGTAACCGGCACACTAACTTGGACTAGGAAGAATAACAAAGGGTGACTTAATGTTTATCATAGATCGGTGGAGCACGTGTGGATAACCGACACATTGATTAGGTGATAATATTAACGGTACCAAGTGAATTTGCATGGTTATTCACACCTTGTTTTGTGATCTTCGGCATCCCATTCACAAAACTTGATGGGTACATTCGAGATTGAAACATGTCATTGAAAGGTTCAACGAATCTCAAAGGAACCTAGGAACTTCAAAACCAATTAAAACCTAATAATTTATTTCATTTCATGGTGGAAATTGGTGAATCGTCATTTACCTACCTTCAAATATGTTATGGTTTAGATTACGACATCCCTCTTCTAAGTTATAATATATTGTGTTAGGTCGTAGACTTAATATTACATTTAGGTGTTTTATTAAGGACTCTATATATCTAATCTAAACTTGTTTTCTTCTTTTTAGATGTCTTCCAACAACAATGCTTCGGGCTCTAACCCTAACGGCTTCTTCTCTCTAATGAACCTTTGTGGGAGAGTCATCTTCGATGGTACAAATTTTATGGATTGGATCCGTAACATCAGGATGGTCAGTCATTACGAGGACAAGGAATATGTCCTCGACAAGGAGCTTAAAGAAATCGATGAGTCTACTGCTACTCCTGAGGAGATCACTAAATTCAGGACACATGAGAGAGATACCACTAAAGTGGCATGCATCATGATGGCCATAATGTCAACCGAGCTCCAAAAGTCCTATGAGGACTATTACCCTTTTGAGATGCACCAGGATTTGATGGAAAGGTACCATCAAAGTGCTCGTCAAGAGCGGTATGAAATAATCTCCTCCATGATCACAGCTCGAATGAAGGATGGTGAACCCATCACGGGCCACATGCAAAAGATGCAGAGGTATGTGGACCGTTTGTTGAAAATAAATGTTAACTTTCCTATAGAGTTGGCAATTGACATCATTTTGCACTCCTTACCTTCTTTCTATGACCAATTTCGAATTACATACCACATGAACAAGGAGGAAGTTACTCTCAGCAAACTTAAGGGACTTTTGAAGAAGGCAGAAAGTGGTCTTAAAGGTAAGTCGGTTGTTACTTCTACTCCTACTCCTACAGCTACCTCTGTTTTGGCTATCGGGCAAGGCAAAGGGAAGAAGAGGAAGACCCCTTCGAAGGGTGGGAAAGTGAAACCATCCCATGCAGGTATTTACACTATATTGTCTAATAACTCACCATATTCTAAGTCTTGGGTCCTTGATACAGGTTGTGGTATTCACATATGATCTGATTTGCATGGCCTAAGAAGAAGTGAGGATGTGGATCATGGAAAGATAAACCTAATCACAGGGAATAGGAAGGCTTCACCTGTTACCAAAATTGGATTTTATACTTTGTTGCTAAGTAGTGGGTTAAAGTTAGATTTGAAAAAATGTGTTTACTCGTCTGAAATGGCGACAAATATTATTTATTTTCATGGTTTCTACAAACAAGGGTTTACCTTTTTTTGATAGTGAATGTGGTGGTATTAATGCTTTCTTTAATAATTTTCTTTATTTTAAAGCATTACCTTGTGATGGTGTGTATGAACCTGTGTCGGTTGTAGATAACCTAGGAAATAATGTGTTGTGTATTGATTCTTCTACTAGCTTGGATAAAGCATCATTATGGCATTGCCGTCTTTGTCATGTAAGAAAGAAACACATAGGCCATCTCCAAAAGGATGGAGTCTTGGAGTCATTTGACCTAAAGTCAGATGATAGTTGTGAATCTTGTTTGCTTGGGAAAATGAAAAAATCACCCTCACCGGTACTTGTGCAGGGGGTGAGGGTTTGTTGTACCTTATACATAATGATGTATGTGGACCATTCAAAACTGCCACAAAGGATGCTAATCGCTATTATGTGACTTTTATTGATGATTTTAGTAGATATGGTTATGTCTACTTAATCAAGCATAAGCTAGAGACTTTTGAAAGGTTTAAATAGTTTAAACAGGAAGTAGAGAATCAATTAGGCGGGAACATTAAGATGCTTCGATCTGATCGAGGTGGTGAGTATCTTAGTACAGTGTTCCTTGACTATAATAAGGAGTGTAGGATTGTCTCACAATTGACACCTCCCACGACACCACAGTTGAATGGTGTGGATGAGAGGCGTATTCAGACCTTGTTGAACATAGTTCGCTCCAGATGAGTCGAGCTTCGCTACCAATCTCTTTTTGGGGGTATGCCTTAGAGACTGCCGCCCATATCCTTAATCTAGTCCCTACAAAGAAGGTTGCCAAAACACCTCATGAGATGTGGACTAGGAAAGTTCCCAATTTGGACCACATCAAGATTTGGGGTTGCGAGGCTTTCGTGAGACGCGAGACTCAAGATAAGCTTGAACCTCGAAGTGAGAGGTGTATTTTCATCGGCTACCCACATAAATCCTTTGGTTACATCTTCTATAGACCCAGTGAGAATGTGGTCTTTGTGGAAAGAAGAGGGGTCTTTCGAGAGAGAGAGTTCATAAGCCAAGGAAACAGTGGGAGGCAAGTTGACCTTGAAGAAATTAAAGAGTCAAGTGATGAAGCAACCTCAAACCCTAGCAATCCACCTGAGGAGGAAACTCCTGTTGATCCGGTTGATGAGTCTGTACCTCTGAGGCATTCAACGAGGGTTAGGAATGCACCTGAGCATTACTATGGTTTCCATATTACTGTGGAAGGTGATACATTTATCAGTGATAGTACACTGGTAAATTTGGATGAGCCTAAGAGCTTTAAGGAATCCATGGCAGGCCCGGAGTCTGCTAAATGGAAGGAGGCTATGGACAGCGAGATACAGTCCATGTATGACAATGAAGTTTGGAACTTGGTTGACAATGTACCCGGACGTAAGACAGTTAGGTGCAAGTGGATCTTCAAGAAGAAGACCAACATGGATGGTAAAGTGCATACTTATAAGGCACGACTAGTTGCAAAGGGTTTTACTCAGACTCAGGGTATTGATTATGATGAAACCTTCTCACCAGTAGCGAAGATAAAGTCTATTAGGTTCATGCTAGCCATTGCTACGTTTCATGATTATGAAATATGGCAAATGGATGTCAAAACCACTTTCCTTAATGGAAAGCTGGCTAAGGATGTTGACATGAGTTAGCCAGAGGGTTTTGTCAGTGTGGAGTACCCAAATAGAGTGTGCAAGCTTGAGAAATCCATTTATGCATTGAAACAAGCATCACGCAACTGGAATCTTTGTTTCGATGCAAAGGTCAAAGAGTTTGGTTTCTCGAGAAGCGAAGATGAGTCTTGCGTATATGTTAGAGCTAGTGGGAGTATAGTTAGCTTTTTGGTATTATATGTGGATGACATAGTACTCATAGGAAATGACATCCCAACTCCGCAGGAGGTGAAGTCCTGCCTTGGGAAGTGCTTTGCTATAAAGGACCTCGGAGAAGCTACCTATATCTTAGGGATAAGGATATTAAGAGAAAGCAGTAAAAGACTAATTGGAATTAGTCAGAGTACTTACGTGGATAAAGTGTTGAATAGGTTCAACATGCAAGACTCCAAGAAAGGAGATTTACCGATCCAGAGTAACGCCAAGCCGAGTAAGACTCAGAGCCCGAGTATAGAGGCTGAGATAGCTGAAATGAGTCGAGTACCGTATGCTCCCGCTGTAGGCTTGATCATGTATGCTATGACTTGTACTCACCCTGATGTGGCTTTTGCTTTGAGCATGTTCAGCAGATATCAGGGGAACCCTAGCAAGGCTCATTGGACTACGGTAAAGACCATTCTCAAGTATCTTTGAAGGACTAAGGATCGGGTCCTTGCCTTCGGTGGGAGTGATGACTTTAGAGTCGTTCGGTATAGTGATGCTAGCTTCCAGACTGATAGGGATAATTTCCGCTCTCAGTCAGTTTGGGTCTTTACCTTAAACGGAGGAGCAATTACTTGGAAAAGTTCCAAGTATAAGACGGTAGCTGATTCGACTTGCGAATCAGAGTACGTAATAGCGAGTGAAGCAGCGAAGGAGGAAATATGATTGAAAAACTTCATTGGAGACCTTGGAGTTGTACCAGCTATAAAGGAGCCTATGGAAAATTTCTGTGATAGTGAAAGTGCAGTTGCCTTTGCAAAGGAACCAGGGGATCACGGGAGATCTAGACACATCGACAGAAAATACCATTTCATCAAACATCGGATAGAAGAAGGACTCCTCATGGAAAAGAGGGTATCTTTGGATGAGAACCCAGCAGATCCCCTCACGAAGGGACTGAGTAGGATTAAGTATCTACATCATGTGAGGCACATCGGGCTGAAGGATGATATTAGTTTTACACATTAGATAGATATTTACGAAACTTGTAAAATGTAATCGACATTTGATGATGAATAAAAGTTGTTGTTTATTTATGAGTAAAGTATTGCTATCTTTGTAAATTATTTACTATTGTTTCAATTTTGCATGTTTTGACTTCTAGAATAATTATTTTATTCAAAATCTCCACAGTCGGTCATATGTTGGAAGTAGATATGAATCAAGATTGTCATGAAGTTGGCTTGTAGATGTCTAATTTGTTAGACATAGCAAGAGTTGCTACGACACTCATGAGTGCTCATAAGTTTTGAGTATTGAATTCAACCCACGTTTACATGTATCGCTTCATGGAATTTATCTCGAGTGATCGTGAGACATTAATATCATATAAGTCTTCAAACCTAGAGATATGAGTTGTTGACTATGAGTTGGTTATACACTGATTGTACGAAAACGCATTAGTAACTCGATGTTATAAAACGTGCCTTTGTGTATAATTCAAAAAGTAGTAGAACAAGCATATGAGTTGAAGTTTATCTGTTCCTTCTTGGATTAGAAGCGATATCTGGCCCCCTCGACGATTTTGTTTTGAACTATGCATTGGTCCTGGTCATAACTAACTTGATGTGTTCGACTAAGTTCTATGTCAAACAAATTGGAAATCGGGGAACAAACAGCTGGACAATAATTACGACATTGTTCCATGTATTTTTCCGACTGATATCATGAGAGCAGAGGATTTTATGATAACTTATCTTAAATGGCGTAACATCATTATCTTAGTTCCGAGAGACCTTGAAAGAGCTACGATTGCTAATCGGTTCCTGAAGTCATCCTTGCAGTAATAGTTATTAGACTTATCCAAGTGGGAGACTGTTGGATAAGGTGTCTAAGTCCATAACTATTTCTGGTATGTACTTGACACAATTTGACATGGTCCATTTGGGTTGCATGGCATCATGCACTTGGGTAGACTAAAATGAGAGAAAGGACACTTATGGTTTATTAATATATTATAGGTTATGATATATTAATAATATTATTTAATTAGTATTTATCAAGAATTAATTTAGAATTAATTTTGTGATCAAAAGGAGATTAATTAAATATATGGGCTAATTATGTAATCATTCATTTCTTTAATAGTGGGCTTGTAGTCCATGGTGTATTGAGTTAGGCTAAAACCCATGAGATGCTCCATGGTTGTTTTGAACCCATGGATCCAAGAAATGGAAAGTCGTGTCATTTAGGGTTTACATGGTGTAACCCTACTTGTGACACACTATAAAAAGGATGTGTTTACTACCAAAATCGGCCACTAGTGAGAACAAGAGGGCATAGGTGATTTCTAAGTGTGTTGGATTTCTCTCAAGGTTATTCCAAGTGTAATTGTTGTTGTGTGAAGCATTTAAGGCATCACATTTGGGGTGCTAGGCTCACAAGGATCTTAAAGGAATTCCAATAATAAAATGTATGTATCTCTTACTAACTTTTATGTTTAAAAGTTCCCCATGTATGCTAGATAGGTAATGAACCTTAGAAAATCAAATTTGCATGTATCATAGTAAAACATAGATCCAAGGTTTCTAGGATTGCATGTACACCATAGGAATGTTAGAATGCTCAATACCCATCACTCTATTCTCCTCCTACTGTTGGGTTAACTGTTGTGTCATTTTTCTCATCATAGCGAAGAGTTTTGTAGTACTAACTGAGGCAGTCGGATCCTGGAGTCCTGAAGATCCCAAACTACCTTGGTTAGTGACTGAATGGGTGTTTTTGTTGGAAGTATCAAGTGTTTTGAGTAAGGGGGCACTCAGAGGAGGCGTTAGGTTTTTGGTTTGAATGGAAGGAATAGAGGACAAAGAAAGGATCGGTTGTGTAGACATGATTTTTTCAAGGACTTCGAACACCAAGGCCCTACGGAGGAGCTCCGTCAGATTCATAGCACTTTTCACGTTTCGCACTTGCAGAAGTGCATATTAGACGAGGATGTGGTAGTGTCATTAGATGACATTCAGGTCGACAAACACTTGAATTATGTTGAGCAGTCAATGGTTTTATTAGAATGGAAGATAAAGGTTATGCACAACAAGGAGATACCTCTGGTAAAGGTACAGTGGTAGCATTGGAAGGGACCCGAGTGGACTTGGGAGACGGAGGCCGAGATGCAGGAGCATTATCCAAATCTGCTTGTTGCAGAAAACTTTGAGAACGCAGTCTAATTCAAGTGGGAAAGAGTTGTAACATTCTAGATTTCAGGTATTCTTCGAATCTTCCCTTGGTATTTTAATAAGTTAATTTTTTCCCTGATATTGGTTTGGACCTAGCCCAAGGGGCAGATTGGTAATTTTTGGAAGTTGATTAGTACGTTGGGCGTATATTTGGGAATGCCACACGTATTAGGGCGCGCCCTAGTACGCTGGGCTTAGATGTTGGGTTTTAAGCACTATAACACTCCTATGATGCACATGCAACCCTAAATGCTTTGGATCTATGTTTTCTCTAATTATACATGTAATAAAATTTCCAGAGCATGAAGCCTATATCTAGCATACAATTTGGTACATGAATCATAAAACTAGTTAGAATAACACCTCTTTATTGTAGCTTGTAGTTTTGGCCTCTCAAGAGCTTAGCACCTCAAGTGTGATGCCTCAAATGGTTCACAAACACTACGAACAAAGGAGGACTTTGAGAGAGATTATGGAGCACACAAAATCGGTTATATAAACTCTTAGAACACACAGGGTCACGATTTTGGCTAAGAGGCAGCATTTATATAGTGTAGGATTCCATGAGTCATGGGTAAACCCTAATCCATACACTTAGGTTACGATCCATATCTCATGTGGGATAACTCATATGGATACTTACATAAACTTAGCTCGACATGGATTAATAGCCAAAACACTATATATCACTGATTTACATAATCAGTCCCCATTAATTCAATTAGTCTCTTTTGATCACTAAATTAATTCCAAATTAATTCTTGATCAATACTAATTAAATAATATGATTTCACATTAATATATTATACTTGTAATATATTAATAAATCATAAATAACCGCTTCTCAAAAGTCCATCCTATCAAATTGCTCTGGTGAAGATGCTACTCTCGGGTCAAGTACATACCAATTATAGTTATGGGCTTAGACACCTAATCCAACAGTCTCCCACTTGGATAATTCTAATAACTATTATTGCAAGTACGACTTAAAACCTGACTAGCAATCGTAGCTCTCCAAAGCTGCTGTCGAACTCTGACCTAGTTAATGACGCGTCCATTAGATAAGGGATTATATATTCCTCCATTCTAAATATCGTATGGACTGAGACATGGATTATAATCATTCTCTCTGTCCATCTGTTGTTTCCCAATTTCTGATTTAAGATGACCAACTAATTGAACAAATCAAATCAGTCTAGGCTTGGCCAAGCGCTTAGGGTTTTCATCACTAAATCATCGAGGGCCCCACATATATCGCTTTTATCCCTCTAAGGGTAAAAGGAATGGATAAACTTGAACTCAAAGGCTTGCTTGTACTTACTCATCAAATCACACACAACAATATGTTTTATAACACCAAGTTACTAGTGCGTTTACATATGTCAATGTGCAACCGACTTGTAAACTACAACTCACAAGTCTTGGTTTCAAGAATATAAGATATTATCGTATAACAATCACTTGTGATGAAATCCATGAAGTGATTCAGATGAGCGTCGGTTTAATCCAATACTCTAATCTTATTTCAGGAGTGCTCGTGAACACTACAGCAAACTTGTGCTACGTCTAAAACACCTAGAAAATCTACAGTCAGATTCATCGCAGTCTTTCCTCAATACCTACTTCCAAAGTATGATCGACTGTGGATAGTTTGAATAACCTAGTTGTTCAGGAAGTCAAAATATGTAAAGTGAAACACAAGAATAATCGAATTCAATAAACCTTGGATCTATGTTTGTCTAAATACATGCAAAAGAATAATTTTCCAAGGTTCATAACCTATCTAACATGGCATGGGGAACATTTCAACATAAAAGAGTTAGAAGAGATTGCATACCTTTTTAATGAGTTTGGTTCTTAAGGAGTTTGAGGGCCAAGCACCAATAGTGTGAATGCCTCAAATGGAATCACAAAACACCACAAACTCTTGGAAAACTTTGAGAGAGTATACACACTTGTATATTTCGGCCACACACAAGCTCACACACACTAGTTCACTAGTTTCCATTTCATGCTCCATAAGCATGCTTATATAGTGTGCATGGTTAGGGTGAAACCCTAATAACCCATGACCTTTCCTTTTCCAAGGATCCATGGGTTAAAAGCTCCATGGATCATCCATGGACTTCCATCCAAGCCTAGCCCATTAACAAATGAGTGTTAGCCCACACCATATAAAACCAATAGCCCATAATCTAATTAGTCTTCCTTTTAATCTCTAAATTAATTCATAATTAATTTAAGACTAATACTAATTAAATAACATAACTTCATATTAATATATTATAACTTATAATATATTAATAAACATATATGTATAACTCTCATAAAATTATTCATAAATAGTTTGGATGAGATGCAACCCAAATGGACCATGCCGGGTCGGGTCAAGTATATACCAAATAAGTTATGGACTTAGACACCTTATCCAACAGTATGGTCTCATAACTTATGAATATAAATAAATCACCTTTTATTTAATCACCATATTGATTACACATTATTCATTGTATAATGTTTCGATTAATCAACTTAATACTTGAATTAAAACAATAGTTATCCCAAGCTCCAAGCATACACACTATGTTTTCCTATGGTCCTTTCTTTGTGAAATAGATCAATTGTACACATCTTCAATGAAACTCATTTCACAATTCCAAATCCTTACCGTAAATGTAAGAATACCATATTCTTGCCATTTACTGTAATCTGTTAAATTCTAAACTTATATGCAATGATCCTCTTGTAATGACTATGCACAAAAGTCATAGTAAATTGGCAACAGACATTACAAAGTGTTCCAATGGAGAGCAATTCCATGGAAACGAAGTCTCACATTCAAAGTACATTCCTTTAAACATCCTTCTTGCATTAAGCTTTCTAATCTTACACAGATTTAAAGAATGACTTCCACTTATGGTAACATTTCCATATTCCCATTTTGAGTATAACTTCTGAACAAGAGTTACCTTTTCTCAGAGTATGCCAACATGGTCTTTCCAAAAATTACACTATACTTCCAACTGTCCGTAAGTAACCAATCTTTGGTAAACCTTGAGTTTTCCACGACAATTGCTTAACCATTTTAGTCATATCCAGTTCTGATCCATTTTCCTTCTTAATGCCCTAGGCATTTGGAAAATTCAGAACACATAAATATTATAGCATATGCAATCGACCCTATACCCGAAGCATATGGGATACGATCCGTAATGTCTCACATAAAGACATGATACTTTACCAGTCTCTTGCTATAATATTTCCATATATAGAATTTCCTTATGTCGAATCTTTTCAACATAAGATTCATATATATTTTTTATTCAACTTGATTAAAATCTCAATCTAAGCTTTTAGAATTAAAATGAAGTATGAATTTGTCTCCCTTAATTATTGCAAAACAACTTTTCAAACTTTTGCAACTTTGGGATTTGAAACTTTTGTTTTCTATAATTAAAATTGCTAACCTACAACACTTAACATAATAATTATGCTCCCACTAGCATGATAATTATTATTTTACTAGCGTAACACTTATGCTCCCACTAGCTTTGACATGTATCCAGAAATCAGCTGGACTTCTGGAAATCAATACTTATTGACTTCCTTACCAAAGTTCAGATTTCGGATACAAGATGCTTCGATGAGACTTTATCTAGGCTTCTCAAACTCATACATCTTTCCTTAGATAGCTGAAATGTGTGTCTAAACAATTTTAGAAATTACAACAATAAGTCTCAAATGTTTACAACACCCGCATATTCAGGTTAGTCAATTTAGAGACAATAAGCATCAAAAATAACTTTTTTGATACAAGATTATTTAGAATAAATAATCTTGACCAAGTAATAGTATTTGTCACATGGTTTCCGTACATATAAAGAACGCTGAAATCCAAGTTATAACAAAGAAGTTATGACTCGTCGAAGTTTTATGGCAAAGCCGACACGACACCGGCAATAGTAAAAAGTGAATTTACGATAAAATACTTTCTAGCCTTAGCGATCTAAATGAAAGTCATAGTATATGTTAAACCGAGAGTGTGCATAAAAAGAACGTCCAAATATGACTTCGTATAAGGAAGATATGATTTTTCTAAGATTTAGCATAGTAGTGCACAGCCCGAAATTCGAATTTCAGATCGGTCGATTTTTAACAAAAACAGTCTAAACGAGAATTTAAGATCTCATTAATAGGAGCTCAACGATAAAAATACAGTCGAAAATGGAGCTCGTATGCAAAAGATATGGAAAAAACTTAGTCTCTACTCTTCAAGCGCGACAAATTCGATACAGATTTGTAAATTTGAGATAGAATAAGAATTAGTCGACGGAGTCTAAATAAAAGTTGTAGTGCTCATAAATACCAACGCATGGATATAAATAACGTTGAGAATAAAGCTCGTATGTTAAATATATAGACGAAACTAGGTCCATACTCTTCGAGCGCGATAAATTCGATACAGTTTTGTAAATCTGAGATAGAATGATAATTAGCTGACGACGTCTAAATGAAAGTTGTAGTACTCATAAATACCAACACATGGATATAAAGAACGTAAAAATGGAGTTCGTATGAACGAGTTATAATTTTTAATAGCACATTTATGTATTAAATAAAGCGTACGTCTACATATATACATATGTATATATCATTAGAAAGGTATCGACGATGCGGTCGTTATCAGACTAATGTTGAGTATTTTCGACATTAGTTTAGTATAGATATCATTAAATCTATTTAAAATATATTATAAAGGGGTGTTTAGTCATTTAATTAAATGTATAGGGTGGTTTTTGAAAATTCAATAACTATAAATAAGAGCCTCTAGGCTCTCATATTTCTTGCACAATTCTCTTGATTCAAGAGTCTTTCTTTTCTTATCCTCCGAGCATTTCGGTCCCTCGTGATTCGACTTCTCTTTTTGTAGTTTTTAGCTAGTATAGTAAGGTGAGGGTTAAAGCGTTGCAAGAATCTTTCTTAGAAAGATTCAGCGACGAAGTTTTGCCCCTGCAGAGCCCAACTCCTAGCTAAGTAAGTTATGCTACCCTACTTTAAATATATCTTATAATATCGTTATTATGAACCTATAAATAAAATTTATCAGTGATTCAAAGTCATCATACTGATTGAACTACTTACGGGAGTGGTGTCTAGAATGGTCACGTTGGGTATGGTTGTTAGATTTCAGAAAGCTATATGCCGAAATGGTCCTGCCTCCCAACTGTCCTGCCTGGCTGATCCTTACTTGATAGATCATGAAGTAGACTCTGAGTTAATGACAAATCTAGACTAATAATTAGTCGCAATAAATGTTAGACTAAAATCTAGTGGTAATAATACTAGGTTTCGTCGAAGGAAATCATATTGTTAAGAAGTGAAGCGCTGCTCGAATTTCAAGTCGTCACTTTAACAAGTGAGTGCATAGTTACTTTCATCTTACACATAGATATGAAGTATTTAATATAAATTACGTGTTATGAGTGCATAGTTACTTTCATCTTTCACATATGCTTGATGAACGATTTTATACATGTTTTAAATAATTTAAACTGTATATGAATTTTATATCTACAAATATATTGGGTAAAACATGGGTAGATGAATGATGAGATGTGAAATATGATATGAGTGAACATTAGCAGCTATAGACTTAGTGCGTAATAAATAACATCGGCGGCTATGGACTTAGTGCATATTAGATAAACATTGGTAGCTATGGACATAGTACCTGTTAGATAAACGTTGGTAGCTATGGACGTAGTACCTATTAGATAAACATTGGTAGCTATGGATTTAGTACCCGATGAATGAAATTTAGCAGCTATGGGTTAAAAGCTCCATGGATCATCCATGGACTTCCATCCAAGCCTAGCCCATTAACAAATGAGTGTTAGCCCACACCATATAAAACCAATAGCCCATAATCTAATTAGTCTTCCTTTTAATCTCTAAATTAATTCATAATTAATTTAAGACTAATACTAATTAATAACATAACTTCATATTAATATATTATAACTTATAATATATTAATAAACATATGTGTATAACTCTCATAAAATTATTCATAAATAGTTTGGATGAGATGCAACCCAAATGGACCATGCCGTGTCGGGTCAAGTATATACCAAATAAGTTATGGACTTAGACACCTTATCCAACAGTATGGTCTCATAACTTATGAATATAAATAAATCACCTTTTATTTAATCACCATATTGATTACACATTATTCATTGTATAATGTTTCGATTAATCAACTTAATACTAGAATTAAAACAATAGTTATCCCAAGCTCCAAGCATACACATTATGTTTTCCTCTGGTCCTTTCTTTGTGAAATAGATCAATTGTACACATCTTCAATGAAACTCATTTCACAATTCCAAATCCTTACCGTAAATGTAAGAATACCATATTCTTGCCTATGGTCCTTTCTTTGTGACTTAGACACCTTATCCAACAGACTCCCAATTGGATAAGTCTAATAACTGTATTTGCCTATATAACTTCAGGAACCAACCAGCAATCGTAGCTCTCGAAAACTCCATTGAACTATGAAGCGCCATTTTAAGACAAGTGATCATATAATCCTCTGTTCTCATGATATCAGCCGGACAAACACATGGAACTATGTCTTTCTTATTGTCTGGCAGTTGTTTCTCGATTTCCGATTTGTTTGACAAGGAACTTCACTGAACACATCAGTTTAGTTCCGACCGGGCCTGGTACATGGGTCAACATAAAATCATCGAGGGGCCCAGATATCGCTTCTATTTCTAGAAGGAACAGATAAACTTCGACTCATATGCTTGTTCTACTACTTGTTGAATTGTACATAAAGGCACATTTTATAACATCAAGTTACTGATGCGTTTATGTGCAATCAATGCACAACCAACTCATAGGTAACAACTCATATCTCTAGGTTTGAAGATTTATATAATATTATCGTCTCACGATCACTCGAGATAAATTCCATGAAGTGATACAAGTGAGCGTGGGTTTATGCAAATACTCATAACTTATGAGTACTCATGCATGTTGCAGCAACCATTGCCATGTCTAAACACCTTTAGCCATCTACAAACCCAATTCATGACAATCTTGGTTCATACCTACTTCCGACGTATGATTGATTGTGGAGGTTTGAATAAATTAATTATTCTGGAAGTCAAAACATGCAAAACTGAAACAATAGTAAATAATTGACAATGATAGTAACACTTTACTCATAAATAAATCACAAATTTTATTCATCATCAAACGTCGATTACATTTTACAAGTTTCAGGAAAACTATCTAATCTATAAAACTAATATCGTCCCTCAGCCCGATGCACCTTGCATGCTGAAAATGCTTAACCCTCGTCAGTCCCTTCGTGAGAGGATCTGCAGGATTCTCATCCGACGATATCATCCTTGCCACGAGGTGTCCTTCTTCAATCTTGTGTCTTATGAAGTGATATTTTCTGTCAATGTATCTGGATCTGCCATGATCTCTTGGTTCCTTGGCTAAGGCAACCGCACTATTGTTGTCACAGAAAATCTCCATAGGTTCCTTAATAGCTGGTACAACTCCAAGGTCTCCGATGAAGTTCTTTAGCCATATCGCCTCCTTCGCTGCTTCACTCGCTGCTATATACTCTGATTCACAAGTCGAATCAGCCACCGTCTCCTGCTTGAAACTCTTCCAAGAAATTGCCCCTCCATTTAAGGTAAAGATCCAGCCCGACTGAGAGCGGAAGTTATCCCTATCAGTCTGAAAACTAGCATCACTATACCCTAATACTCTCAAGTCATCACTCCCACCAAGGGTAAGGACCCAATCCTTAGTCCTCCGCAGGTACTTGAGAATGTTCTTTACCGCGGTCCAATGAGCCTTGCCAGGGTTCCCCTGATACCTGCTGACCATGCTCAAAGCAAAGGCCACATCAAGGCGGGTACAAGTCATAGCATACATGATCGAGCCAACAGCGGAAGCATACGGTAATTGGCTCATCTCGGCTATCTCTGCCTCTGTACTCGGACTCTGAGTCTTACTTAGTTTAGCATTGCTTTGGATCGGTAAATCTCCTTTCTTGGAATTCTGCATATTGAACCTATTCAACACCTTATCCAAGTAGATACTCTGACTAAGTCCAATTAGTCTTTTACTCCTTTCTCTTAATATCCTTATCCCTAGGATATAGGCAGCCTCCCCTAGGTCCTTCATAGCAAAGCACTTCCCAAGCCAGGACTTAACCTCCTGCAAGGTTGGGATGTCATTTCCTATAAGTAGTATGTCATCCACATACAGTACCAAGAAGCTAACTTTACTCCCACTAGCTATGACATACACGCAAGACTCATCTTCGCTTCTCGAGAAGCCAAACTCTTTGACCTTCTAATCAAAACAAAGATTGTAGCTACGAGATGCTTGTTTTAATCCATAGATGGATTTCTCAAGCTTGCATACTCTATTAGAGTACTCCACACTGACAAAACCCTCTGGCTGATTCATGTACACATCCTCGGCCAACTTTCCATTAAGGAAAACGGTTTTGACATCCATTTGCCATATTTCATAATCATGAAATGCTGCAATGGCTATCATAACCCTAATAGACTTAATCTTTGTTATCGGCGAGAAGGTTTCATCATAATCAATACCCTGAGTCTGAGTAAAACCCTTCGCAACCAGTCGAGCCTTATAAGTATGCACTTTTCCTTCCATGTCGGTCTTCTTCTTGAAGATCCATTTGCACCCGACTGTTTTACGGCCTGGTACATTATCAACCAAGTTCCAAACTTGATTGTCATACATGGACTGTATCTCGCTGTCCATAGCCTCCTTCCATTTAGCAGACTCCGGGCCTGCCATGGCTTCCTTAACACTGCTAGGTTCATCCAAATTTACCAGTGTACTATCACTGATAAACGTATCACCTTCCATAGTAATATGAAAGCCATAATAAAACGAAGGTGTGTTCCTAACCCGTGTGGAACGCCTCGGAGGTATAGACATGTCAGCTTGCTCAACAGGAGTTTCCTCCTCAGGTTGATTACTAGTGTCTGAGGTTCCTTCACCAATTGCTTCTTGAATTTCTTCAAGATCAATTTGCCTCCCACTGTCTCCTTGGCTTATAAATTCTCTCTCACGAAAGACCCCTCTTCTTGCTACAAAGACCACATTCTCACTGGGTCTGTAGAAGAGGTAACCGAAGGATTTATGTGGGTAGCCGATTAAAATGCACCTTTCACTTTGGGGTTCGAGCTTATCATGAGTCTCACGCCTCACGAAAGCCTCGCAACCCCAAATCTTGATGTGGTCCAAATTGGGAACCTTCCCAGTCCACATGTCATGAGGTGATTTGGTAACCTTCTTTGTAGGGACTAGATTAAGGATATGGGCGGCAGTCTCTAAGGCATACCCCCAAAAAGAGATTGGTAGCGAAACTCGACTCATCATAGAGCGAACCATGTCCAACAAGGTTCGATTACGCCTCTCAGCTACACCATTCAGCTGTGGTGTCCTGGGAGGAGTCAATTGTGAGACAATACCACACTCCTTAAGATAGTCAAGGAACTCGGTACTAAGATACTCACCACCTCGATCGGATCGAAGCATCTTAATGTTCCTGCCCAATTGATTTTCTACTTCCTGTTTGAATTCGTTAAACCTTTCAAAGGTTTCTGACTTATGTTTAATCAAGTAGACATACCCATATCTACTAAAATCATCAATAAAAGTCACATAATACCGATTAGCATCCCTTGTGGCGGTTTTGAATGGCCCACATACATCAGTATGTATTAGGTCCAACAAACCCTCACCCCTTTCACAAGTTCCAGTGAAGGGTGATTTTGTCATCTTTCCAAGTAGACAAGATTCACATCTATCATCCGATTTAAGGTCGAATGACTCCAAGACTCCACTCTTTTGGAGTTGGCCTATGCGTTTCTTGTTTACATGTCCAAGATGACAATGCCACAATGATGCTTTATCTAGGCTAGTAAAAGAATCAATATACAGCACATTATTTCCTAAGTTGTCTACAATCAACACAGTTTCATACACACCATCACAAGGTAACGCTTTAAAATAAAACACATTTTTAAAGAAAGCATTAATACCACCACATTCATTATCAAACGAAAAGGTAAAACCTTGTTTGTACAAAGCATGAAAAGAAATAATATTCCTCACCATTTCAGACGAGTACACACATTTATTCAAATCTAATTTTAACCCATTATTAAGCAACAAAGTATAAACTCCAATCTTGGAAACAGGTGAAGCCTTCCTATTCCCCATGATCAAGTTTAGCTTCCCATGCTCCACATCCTCACTTCTTCTTAGGCCCTGCAAATCAGAACATATGTGAATACCACATCCTGTATCAAGCACCCAAGAGTTAGAATATGTTGAGTAATTAGACAATATAGTGTAAATACCTGCATGGGTGGGTTTCACTTTCCCATCCTTTAGATCCTGCAAGTACTTAGGGCAGTTTCACATCCAGTGTGCCTTTTCATGGCAATAAAAGCATTCAGCATCCTTGGGAATGGCAGAAGGAGTGACAGAACCGCTCTTGGTCTTCGATGAGGAGCCTTCAAGAGACTTTCCCTTGGTACCCTTCGAAGGATGCTTCCTCTTTTTCCCTTTGCCTTGCCCGATAGCCAAAACAGGGGTAGATGTTGGAGTAAAAGTAGGAGAGGTAACAACCGCCTTGCCCTTAAGACCGGTTTCAGCGGTCTTCAAGAGTCCTTGAAGCTTGCTGAGGGTAACTTCCTCCTTGTTCATATGATATGTCATACGAAAATGGTCATAACAAGAAGGTAAGGAGTGCAAAATGATGTCAATTGCCAACTCCTCAGGGAGGTTCACATTCAGCTTCACCAAACGGTCCACATACCTTTGCATCTTTTGCATGTGAGCCATGACGGAATCACCATCCTTCATGTGGGTAGTTATTATGGAGGAGATTATTTCATACTGCTCCTGACGAGCACTCTGATGGTACCTTTCCATCAGGTCCTGGCGCATCTCAAAAGGGTAGAAATCTTCATAAGACTTTTGGAGCTCGGCTGTCATTGTGGCCATCATGATACATGCCACCTTGGTAGCATCTCTCTCATGTGTCCTGAATTCAGCGATCTCCTCAGGAGTAGCAGTAGACTCATCAAGCTCTTTTAACTCCTTATCGAGGACATATTCCTTGTCCTCATAACGAGTAACCATCCTGATGTTCCTAATCCAATCCATGAAGTTGGAACCATCAAAGATGACCCTCCCACAAAGATTCATGAGAGAGAAAGAACCAGTTGGGTTAGAGCCTGAAGCATTAGTGTTGGAAGACATCTGAAAGAAGAAAGCAAGTTTAGATTAGATATATAGAGTCCTTAATAAGACACGCAAATGTAATATTAAGGCTAGGACCCAATCACAATATATTATACTTGGAAGAGGGATGTCGTAATCTATGTAATAATATATTTGAAAGGTAGGTAAATGACGATTCACCAATTTCCACCATGAAAAACAAAATGTATTATTAGGTTTTAATTGGATTTGAAATTCCTAGATTCTTTTGAGATTCATTGAACTTTTCAATGGCATGTTTCAATCTCGATTGTGCCCTTCAAGTTTTGTGACTGGGATGCCGAGGATCACAAAACAAGGTGTGAATAACCATGCTAATTCACTTGGTACCCTTAATATTATCACCTAATCAATGTGTCGGTTAACCACACATGCCCCATTGATCTATGACAAACATTAAGTCACCCTTCATGATCCTTACTAGTCCAAGTTAGTGTGTCGGTTAACCACACACGCTCCACCAACGACTTGGTAAGGTACAAAGTGTGAATTCCATGGACTAGCACCATGTTCACATTTTTCCTAAAATAACTAAGATTGGGAATTAATAAAGTTTAGTTACTTTATAATAATCATTATACTTGTAATGAGGATTTAAAGTCATTGTCCTACCCGTTCGGCTAACGACCCTCCACCAGTCAAGCAAGCGGTGGGTGAGAGTGGACACCCATTAAGTCGCCATTTTATAGGCAACAACCTTATACCCACCTTATAGACCGACTTCGTGAATGAGGCTTACTAACGGCAGAACGACTTATTCTTATACATATATATAATAATTAACCATTAATGTTACAAATAGTATAAGGGTTGAATTTTAACTATTAAAACTCTAAGGGTTGGAATTAAAGTTTATTGAAGTGTGTGAAACTTTACAAATTCCAAAACTTGAGGGCAAGTTTTTTAACTATCCAAAACTTTTCATTTCATAACTTATGAATTAAAGGTTCATAAAAATGAAGACTCTTCATTTTCATGTAACTTATGTGTTTAAATGTGTGTGTTAAAGAAAGTGACCATTGGATATCCATAACTTGAGGACAAATTATGGACTCCATTAAAACACATAAATGATCAAGAATTAATTCTAAACAATTCAGCAAATAATTCCTATCATCTTCTAAATTCATAAGAACATGAACATGATCATCAAAATTTTCAAGAATTATATGAACACATAAAAATCATGGAATTTTGATATATGCTATTGTAAATGGATTAGAACAACCATTACACCAACTAAAACAAGTTTTAAAACACCAAAACAGTTTAGGGTAATGCTTCTAGTCCATTTCCAGCAGCCAAAGTCGAAAATCTGCACTCTGTCGCTCCTACTCGTCGAGTGCATGAACCTACTCGGCGAGTAGGTTGAAGATACACATGGACTCGGCGAGTCCCCCCATGGACTCGGCGAGTTCATCAGTCAGACAGCAAGTATTTCGACTTTTTCAACTATTTTGCATCAAGTATCAAACAAGCAAGCCTAGGCTCTGATACCACTGTTGGGTTTTGAGCAATCTAACACTTCCTAAGTGTGCATGCAACCCTAATAAACCTTGGATCTATGTTTGTCTAAATACATGTAAAAGAATATTTTTCCAAGGTTCATAACCTATCTAACATGGCATGGGGAACATTTCAACTTAAAAGAGTTAGAAGAGATTACATACCTTTTTGATGAGTTTGGTTCTTTAGGAGTTTGAGGGCCAAGCACCAATAGTGTGAATGCCTCAAATGGAATCACAAAACACCACAAACTCTTGGAAAACTTTGAGAGAGTATACACACTTGTATATTTCGGCCACACACAAGCTCACACACACTAGTTCACTAGTTTCCATTTCATGCTCCATAAGCATGCTTATATAGTGTGCATGGTTAGGGTGAAACCCTAATAACCCATGACCTTTCCTTTTCCAAGGATCCATGGGTTAAAAGCTCCATGGATCATCCATGGACTTCCATCCAAGCCTAGCCCATTAACAAATGAGTGTTAGCCCACACCATATAAAACCAATAGCCCATAATCTAATTAGTCTTCCTTTTAATCTCTAAATTAATTCACAATTAATTTAAGACTAATACTAATTAAATAACATAACTTCATATTAATATATTATAACTTATAATATATTAATAAACATATATGTATAACTCTCATAAAATTATTCATAAATAGTTTGGATGAGATGCAACCCAAATGGACCATGCCGGGTCGGGTCAAGTATATACCAAATAAGTTATGGACTTAGACACCTTATCCAACAGTATGGTCTCATAACTTATGAATATAAATAAATCACCTTTTATTTAATCACCATATTGATTACACATTATTCATTGTATAATGTTTCGATTAATCAACTTAATACTTGAATTAAAACAATAGTTATCCCAAGCTCCAAGCATACACACTATGTTTTCCTATGGTCCTTTCTTTGTGAAATAGATCAATTGTACACATCTTCAATGAAACTCATTTCACAATTCCAAATCCTTACCGTAAATGTAAGAATACCATATTCTTGCCATTTACTGTAATCTGTTAAATTCTAAACTTATATGCAATGATCCTCTTGTAATGACTATGCACAAAAGTCATAGTAAATTGGCAACAGACATTACAAAGTGTTCCAATGGAGAGCAATTCCATGGAAACGAAGTCTCACATTCAAAGTACATTCCTTTAAACATCCTTCTTGCATTAAGCTTTCTAATCTTACACAGATTTAAAGAATGACTTCCACTTATGGTAACATTTCCATATTCCCATTTTGAGTATAACTTCTGAACAAGAGTTACCTTTTCTCAGAGTATGCCAACATGGTCTTTCCAAAAATTACACTATACTTCCAACTGTCCGTAAGTAACCAATCTTTGGTAAACCTTGAGTTTTCCTCGACAATTGATTAACCATTTTAGTCATATCCAGTTCTGATCCATTTTCCTTCTTAATGCCCTAGGCATTTGGAAAATTCAGAACACATAAATATTATAGCATATGCAATCGACCCTATACCCGAAGCATATGGGATACGATCCGTAATGTCTCACATAAAGACATGATACTTTACCAGTCTCTTGCTATAATATATCCATATATAGAATATCCTTATGTCGAATCTTTTCAACATAAGATTCATATATATTTTTTATTCAACTTGATTAAAATCTCAATCTAAGCTCTTAGAATTAAAATGAAGTATGAATTCGTCTCCCTTAATTATTGCAAAACAACTTTTCAAACTTTTGCAACTTTGGGATTTGAAACTTTTGTTTTCTATAATTAAAATTGCTAACCTACAACACTTAACATAATAATTATGCTCCCACTAGCATGATAATTATTATTTTACTAGCGTAACACTTATGCTCCCACTAGCTTTGACATGTATCCAGAAATCAGCTGGACTTCTGGAAATCAATACTTATTGACTTCCTTACCAAAGTTCAGATTTCGGATACAAGATGCTTCGATGAGACTTTATCTAGGCTTCTCAAACTCATACATCTTTCCTTAGATAGCTGAAATGTGTGTCTAAACAATTTTAGAAATTACAACAATAAGTCTCAAATGTTTACAACACCCGCATATTCAGGTTAGTCAATTTAGAGACAATAAGCATCAAAAATAACTTTTTTGATACAAGATTATTTAGAATAAATAATCTTGACCAATTAATAGTATTTGTCACATGGTTTCCGTACATATAAAGAACGCTGAAATCCAAGTTATAACAAAGAAGTTATGACTCGTCGAAGTTTTATGGCAAAGCCGACACGACACCGGCAATAGTAAAAAGTGAATTTACGATAAAATACTTTCTAGCCTTAGCGATCTAAATGAAAGTCATAGTATATGTTAAACCGAGAGTGTGCATAAAAAGAACGTCCAAATATGACTTCGTATAAGGAAGATATGATTTTTCTAAGATTTAGCATAGTAGTGCACAGCCCGAAATTCGAATTTCAGATCGGTCGATTTTTAACAAAAACAGTCTAAACGAGAATTTAAGATCTCATTAATAGGAGCTCAACGATAAAAATACAGTCGAAAATGGAGCTCGTATGCAAAAGATATGGAAAAAACTTAGTCTCTACTCTTCAAGCGCGACAAATTCGATACAGATTTGTAAATTTGAGATAGAATAAGAATTAGTCGACGGAGTCTAAATAAAAGTTGTAGTGCTCATAAATACCAACGCATGGATATAAATAACGTTGAGAATAGAGCTCGTATGTTAAACATATAGACGAAACTAGGTCCATACTCTTCGAGCGCGATAAATTCGATACAGTTTTGTAAATCTGAGATAGAATGATAATTAGCTAACGACGTCTAAATGAAAGTTGTAGTACTCATAAATACCAACACATGGATATAAAGAACGTAAAAATGGAGTTCGTATGAACGAGTTATAATTTTTAATAGCACATTTATGTATTAAATAAAGCGTACGTCTACATATATACATATGTATATATCATTAGAAAGGTATCGACGATGCGGTCGTTATCAGACTAATGTTGAGTATATTCGACATTAGTTTAGTATAGATATCATTAAATCTATTTAAAATATATTATAAAGGGGTGTTTAGTCATTTAATTAAATGTATAGGGTGGTTTTTGAAAATTCAATAACTATAAATAAGAGCCTCTAGGCTCTCATATTTCTTGCACAATTCTCTTGATTCAAGAGTCTTTCTCTTCTTATCCTCCGAGCATTTCGGTCCCTCGTGATTCGACTTCTCTTTTTGTAGTTTTTAGCTAGTATAGTAAGGTGAGGGTTGAAGCGTTGCAAGAATCTTTCTTAGAAAGATTCAGCGACGAAGTTCTGCCCCTGCAGAGCCCAACTCCTAGCTAAGTAAGTTATGCTACCCTACTTTAAATATATCTTATAATATCGTTATTATGAACCTATAAATAAAATTTATCAGTGATTCAAAGTCATCATACTGATTGAACTACTTACGGGAGTGGTGTCTAGAATGGTCACGTTGGGTATGGTTGTTAGATTTCAGAAAGCTATATGCCGAAATGGTCCTGCCTCCCAACTGTCCTGCCTGGCTGATCCTTACTTGATAGATCATGAAGTAGACTCTGAGTTAATGACAAATCTAGACTAATAATTAGTCGCAATAAATGTTAGACTAAAATCTAGTGGTAATAATACTAGGTTTCGTCGAAGGAAATCATATTGTTAAGAAGTGAAGCGCTGCTCGAATTTCAAGTCGTCACTTTAACAAGTGAGTGCATAGTTACTTTCATCTTACACATAGATATGAAGTATTTAATATAAATTACGTGCTATGAGTGCATAGTTACTTTCATCTTTCACATATGCTTGATGAACGATTTTATACATGTTTTAAATAATTTAAACTGTATATGAATTTTATATCTACAAATATATTGGGTAAAACATGGGTAGATGAATGATGAGATGTGAAATATGATATGAGTGAACATTAGCAGCTATAGACTTAGTGCGTAATAAATAACATCGGCGACTATGGACTTAGTGCATATTAGATAAACTTTGGTAGCTATGGACATAGTACCTGTTAGATAAACGTTGGTAGCTATGGACGTAGTACCTATTAGATAAACATTGGTAGCTATGGATTTAGTACCCGATGAATGAAATTTAGCAGCTATGGAATTAGTGTTTTACGAACAAGCATTGGCATCTATGGACGTAGTGCCTGTCGTATAAACCCTGGAAGAAATGGACTTTGTATTGAACAAATAGAGGATAAATGATGCTTAGGGTAGACCCTTAAGAAAAAAGAAGATATTGGGGATGGGTAATTGGGTTAATTGTTTGATGATTAAACATAATAATTATATTATTGTGGATTGAAAACCCAATGTACTCACCAGGTTTCCAAACTTGACCCACTCAGTTTATTTGTATCACAGGCATCGATATGAAGTTAGATTACACTGAGAAACTAAGGAGATGTAAATCACTAGTGATAATGAATGTAAGTTCTGTTTATGCTTATATTTATGTATTGACGATGACATCCCAATGTTTTAAAAATGAATAAAATACATTTCTTCGAAAATTATTGATACCGTATTTATCATTTTTTTCTGGGAACAAATTCCGCAAAACTTTTATTTAAAAGGTTATTCTAATTTTCAAAATAAAGCATGAACAAATCAGTATTTTCTAGCCATGAAAATGGGGATGTCACAGTTTAGACCTTTTCCATTTCTCACAATTTGAACTATGAAGAGGGATGTCGTAATCATAATCGAATTTTAGAAAGCAAATACCACAATTGTTGTCTCCTTAAAATCTACTTGGTGAAAGCGTTTCCTCACAAACATTTTCAAGAAGTGAAGAGAAACCTTATGACACTTAGATTTTATGGTGTATGTGTTCCTATCTATGTGAATTTGTCATAACTATAATCACAAGTGTCACACCCCAAAACCAAGAACGGCGGAATACGTTATGGGGTGGAGGACGTCATGTACAGTATCATAACAATTGCATAATAGTAAAAACAAGTGACAACAACCATTTCATTAATATAGTAAATTTAATTACAAGCATGTTCTGTATAGTTTTGAGAGACACCAAAAGTATAACAAAATAAAAGATGAGTCTTGTATACGCTCCATCTTCTCAAAAGCTGCACCAGTACCTGTCTATCTTTGACCTGAGGATATAAGTGATTTTGAAAACGAGTATCAGCATAAAGCTGGTGAGTTCATAAGAATTTAGTGTCATTGCTTGTATAAAAGTAGTTACAATCACGTAATATAAAAGTTGTAATTAATGTTTAAGAATAGTAGAAAATCCCTAAAAAATCCTATATTTTCTAGAATTGAGTATTTGTAAGTTAAATCCTTCGAGTGTGTAAAAGTATTTCCATTTAAACTTTCAGTTATAAAAATAAGGTAATAAATTTCATTCAATTAACGTAAGTAAAGAATAGTATTGCCGGTTGGCTGTAGTAGTGTTGCAAACTTCAGTTAGTAATATATGTTTATTTACTTTGGGAAGTTAGCTTAGACTTTAAGTCTTAGTGTTGTTAATTTGGATATGGATTTGATCTCTCATTTAACCAAACTGAATGATAATAGACGGTCCGATGACCTTCCCGGTCATACGTAGTGTAGCGATGTAGTACCAATCCTGGGCATAGTCGGCTTCGACTGTAGTTAACAGTCGGGATGTAATAGCGTCCGTCCTGTATAGATCTATACATTTAGTGGTTCTTTCCTTTCAGGAAGCTCTGGTTACATGGTATTTGCGCAGTGGAGTGTCGTACAGAGGGATAGTGTGTAGTATATTCTGGATTAGTGTATTCTCTAGTATTATAGTATAGTAACTTTTAGTATAGTATATAGAGTGTTCTCCTTAACGTGCACTAACTCGTAGTAGTAGTATTTATAGTGGGTATCATAATAATAGAGGTAACGAGCAGTAGTCTTAACTATACCTATTATAGTTAAATAGTGTGCGGGATTGCAAGCCTTTGGTCTACAAAGGTATTGAATAAGATGAAGAGTTCCATATCTAACACAAATATATATGATATATAACTAACAATTCAATGACAGTCAGACGGATAACAGTATACCCTAAGACCACAATCAAACAAGAACAGGAAATAAGGCAAGTTATCGGTCCTAAGTCCATCAAGTCTTACTTATATAAATATATTGGTGTAGATATAGTTTAAAAGAAAAGTAATTTAAAGACAGTTTCAGAATAATTTGATGATTATCTAAAACAATTTTATTGACAAGTAGCTAAAAGTATAGAAAATCCGTTTTGGTTGCAGGTTATGAATCACATATGATTTGATACTAAAACTTGTTGCATTTAACCTATATCCCCCCCCCAAAACATGTAAAAACATTTGAAAAGGCTAATTAAGGGGTATGAACTCACCTGCAGCGAGTTTAGTGGGTGAAGTTGTCGGGTAGAATGCTAGACGCCAAATGAGAATATGAACACTCACACGGATCCTATGAAACATGTAGTGACACATAATGGTGTCTAATTAGTTATATAATCACTAAATAAGTAAGTAATTACAACTTAATGCATGAAATCACTTTGTTTTAAATGCTAGAAGGCTATTGGGTTGTAGGGAATTAGTGTAAAGCCTCACTATGGATTTTACTTCTCAAATACTCACCTTAGGTGAGTTTACGGTTGAAGGACCATTTCCCCCATGATTTTACGACCGTAAACTCATGGGAGGGGTATATTTGTGTGCCTTAAGGTTTCTTGTATCACTAGGTAGGGTTCTTGGGTCAAATCCAAGGCTTGAGGGGTGTTTTGGGTTCAAATGGGGCACTCCCTTGGAGTTTGCGGTCCTTAGACCACTCCTTGGGAGTTTACGGTCGTAAACACTAGGGTTGACGACCGTAAACCCATTAGCACATCATTCACTTGATGTTTTGTGGCCCTAAGCTCAAACATACAAGTCCCTAGCCCAAAAATCATGTTAAGGAAGGAGTTAGGGGCACCAAAATACCATCTAAGGTGTTTACGGTTTTGGTGTTTACGGCTCATGAATATTCATGGACCGTAAACCCATGTTTACCCTCTTAAAGGCCCGATTTTTGGTTTCTAGCTTCATGCATGTATGTTTCCAAGTCTAGGATGAGTATTAGAAGAGTTTTGGAGGGATTTTGGGCTACAAACCCCCCCCCCCCCCCCTTAAGGGTGTTTACGGTTTTGGGAGGTATTCCCAAACCGTAAACTCGAGTTTTTAAGGTTTTTGAGTGATTAAATCTCGATTTTGTATGAATGCAAAGTTAGACAACAAGTTAGGGAGTATTACTTACGATTTAGAGCTTGAATAAGGTGATTCTTGAACAAACCCACTTGTAGAGAGAGAAAGTAGAGAGAGAGAGAGTGACTAGAGTGGAAAAAAGCACCATCTAGTGCCCACTCACCCTTTATATAGGGGTTGGGTTTGTGGCTAGGTGGGAATCTACCCGATACTGATGTTGAACGGGGTTTAAATATTTTACCCGATTAAATGGTCGTAATTAAAAACTTTCTCCAACTAAATGGGAGGGCAATTCACGTGTTTTTATTTATTTCATTACGAGATTAATAAACTAAAATAAATAAAACATTCATTGATTTTTCCACTCCAAATTTGAACGGAATCTTAAAAAAAAATAGAATATTCCATTAACGGAAACGGGTTATAACGATGGAATAAATTTTGGGTTGTCACATCATCCCCCCGTTAGAGGAAATTGTTGGGTTTTGAGCATTCTAACACTCCTATGGTGTACATGCAACCCTATAAACCTTGGATCTATGTTTTCTCTATTATACATGTAAATAAGAACTTTCCAAGGCTTTAATCCTAACTAGCATACTATGAGGTAACTATACTACAAAGACTAGTTAGATGACATACCATTTGGTGTAGCTTGATGTCTTCAAGCTTTAAGAGCTTAGCCCCAATAGTGTGAAAGCCTCAAATGGAATCACAAATCACCAAAACACCTTGGAAGACTTTAGAGAATATGGATACTTGGCTCTCTCTAGTGAAATCGGCTAGCCCTTTTTAGTGTACCCACACTAGTGCCAATTTCACCAACCAATGACATCTTTATATAGTATGGAGACTAGGGTTAAACCCATGACCTTTCATTTCATAGTTAAACACTCCATGGACTATCCATGAAAGCTTAGCCCAACCTAAATGAACTTGGCCCATTCCATATATATAAGAGTCCATGTTTAATTAGTTCATTTTGATCACTTAATTAATTCTAAATTAATTCTTGATCAGTACTAATTAAATAATATGATTCCATATTAATATATTAGAACTTATAATATATTAATATTAATCATAAATATACTATTCTCAAAAGATTATCCATATAAATTGTGTCGGTGAAGTGCAACCCAAATGGACCATGCCGGGTCGGGTCAAGTACATACCAAATATAGTTATGGACTTAGACATTAATCCAACAGAAATTTTGTCCCGAAATTTAGAATTTAAGCAGCTAAGTTATTACAGTACTACTAAACAAAGAGATGGGGATACTTGAGCTTCATTTGATCCTCGCGCTCCCAAGTGAACTCCGGTCCTTGTTTAGCGTTCCAGCGAACCTTCACAATTGGGATGCGGCTTTGTTTCGTTCGTTTGACCTCTCAGTCCATAATCTCTGCAGGCTCTTCCACGAAGTTGAGGCCCTCGCTGACCTCAATCTCATCGATTGGAATTACAAGAGTCTCGTCGGATAGGCATTTCTTAAGGTTTGAGACATGGAAGGTAGGATGTATGTTACTGAGCTCGCGGGGTAGGTTGAGTTTGTAAGCTATGGGGACGATTCTGGCGAGAATCTCGAAAGGCCCTATGTACCTTGGGTTCAGCTTTCCACACTTTCCAAAGCGTATCGTGGCCTTCTAGGGTGAGACTTTCAAAAGGGCTCGGTCTCCCACCTGGAATTCCAAAGGTTTTCTTCGTTTGTCTGTATAGCTTTTCTGTCGATCCCTAGCGACTTTTAATCGTTCCCGAATCTGTACAATCTTCTCGGTCATTTCTCGAATGATCTCCTATTGGATTAGTGTCTAAGTCCATAACTATTTTTTGTATGTACTTGGCAACAATCATTACAGAGTATTCCAACGGAGATCAACTCCTTGGAAACATCCTTCTTGCATTAAGTTTCCTAATTTTACAGATTGAATACTTTCTAACTTTGAACCATTTCCATATTCCATTTTGACTATCACTTCCGAACAAGAGTTGCCTTTTTTCAGACTATGTCAATATGCTCCTTCCAAAGTCAACACTATACTTCCAACTGTCCTTGAGCAACCAATCCTTGGTAAACCTTAGATTGTCCTTAACAATTGCTTAATCATTTTAGTCATATCCAATTCTAGACCTTTTCCCTTCTTAATGCCCCAGACATTTGGAAAATTTTAGAAAGGATGAATATAGCACATGTAATCGATCCTATATCCGAAGCATATGGGACACGATTCATGATGTCTCACATAAAGACTAAACCAGTCTTTTGCTATAATATTTCCATTTCTATTTGCCAAGTTCTCATAATTCAGATTATGAAAAGGGATGCCATAATAATTATCGAATTTTAGAACGCAAATAACGAAGCCATATATAGAATTTCCTTATGTAGAGCCATTCCAACATGAAATTCATATATGTTCTTGACTAAATAAGATTAAGACCTCAAGCTAAGCTTTTAGATTTGAGATGAAGTATAATATCCTCTCCCTTAATTATAGCAAAACAACTCTTTTCCCAATTGAGACCTTTTGTTTTTCTATAATTAACATTGCTAACTTGCAACCTTTATCATAATTATCATGCTCCCACTAACATGATGATTAATAGCATAACACTTATGCTCCCACTAGCTTTGACATGTACCTAGAAATCAATTGGACTTCTAGAAATTAATACTTTATTGACTTTCTTACCAAAGTTCAGATTTCTGATACTAGATTGCCTTGATAAGACTTTATCAAAATCACACACCTCTCTTAGATAGCTCACAAGTGTGTCTAAACAATTTTAGAACTATGAAAAGGGATTCCGTAATCATAGTCTAAATTGTTTAGACCTTTTTCCATTTCTCATAAGTCAATGTTAGTGTGCCGGTTAACCACACACGCTCCACTAACGACTTTGAGAACTGCAAAAGTCACGATTGCTATCTACTTAAAATCTACTTAGTGAAAGAGTTTCCTTACCATCATTTTCATGAGTCGAAGAGAAACCTTATGACACTTAGATTTTATGGTATAAGCGTTCCTATCCATGTGAATTTGTCAAAACCATAACCACATGACTAGGTTAGTGACAAATCCTAACTCATATGGATTGAACTTGTGCAATCTTAACTTCTTGCCACCTGGCAGCTCAAGGGCCTGCCATTGCTTCCAAGTAGTTATCTAAACAATTGAGAACATGTAGAACTCAAATGTATAGCCAATTTAACTGGAATGGGCACAGAAATGTCAACACGATAGGTTATAAACCTCTAGTTGTGTGCTAGTGATGAAATACAGGTTTTTGTTCTTGATTACTTCTTGAAACCCATTCAGGATCTTTTAGACTCCCACTATCTCCTTGACCTATAAGACTTTCTTGCCAAATATTCAAGAGATAGTGTGTGGATTCTAATCAAGACAGACACTTAACACAATTAGCCTTAGTTGATCTTTGTTTTATCCAAAACATCACAACTTACCAATTTCAAATGTACAAGAGTAGAAAACTTATACTCTTACATTTGACAAGTGTTTTAAACCTTCTTTAAGACATGTCACTCAAGTTACAATCTTAGAGTATAACTCTATGAACTATTTTCGAATGAAGTATGAATCATCTTCTTGATTTAACCACTTCAACACTTCATAACTCCTCTTCTTAACTCTCATAATGTACTTAGAGGATGAATTGTGATAAGGTCTCAAAATCATTAAGATGATCTTAAAACATGATACTAAAGGACTCTCCCATCTTTTCAGATTTGAGAAACTTTTATCCTTCTGCCTAATTTGATTCTTCGTATTCTCTCTCTCATACATTAAAAAAAATTCAATGCTTCAGAATTATACTTAAGCTTGTAAGTATAATCATATTTACTAAACCTTAGTAAATCCTGACGAATAGTCTTATCCATCTTTTGTGGTGGACTTTGACAAGTGCACAAGAAAGTGTACTTGATCCCTTAGTCCTTCTCTTGACTCACACATCCATGTGAACAAGCGGTTAGTCTTAATTTTCCAATGCTCGAAAGTTCTCATTCGTCAAACTATACAACTTGCATGATTCTAAGTTTCTATCCAACTAAAAATTGGGTGATGAGAATCTTTCCTTATTTGGTAAATTTAGACACTACCATAAATGAAAGACTCAAATTCATATTTCCAATATTTCTATCAATGGAATCATATAAACTACATCTTTTTTCCCAAATGCCATTGTAAGGATATTTTTTTAAAATAAATAAAATTAAAAACTTTTCTTTTATTTTAAAACTTTGCGGAAAAGCTAATCCTTACAATGCAGATGTATATGAAAACTTGTTGTCATCTACTCCTAAGCAATCTATCATAACTCTTAAGCACGTGCTCAAAATTCTGATCACCGAACCATGCGATCGAAATCCATCTTCGCGATCAGAATCAGCATATACTTCCTTTATGTTTCTTTACTTTTCTTTGATTCTTAAAACATCAACATGTGACCCAGCCACATCATGTAATAAGAATCTCCAAGTAGGAACTTAATAGAGTTAGACCATGGACTTTACCTGAAATAAAGTCAAACTTATTGACTTTATCATCCTTAGGTAAGTTTAGCAGCTTCATAACCAAAGCCCCTTCCTTTGGCAATAGAAATATACGGATCCTTAGGTAATAGTACATGGGACTATCTCAGACTTAGCCTTTCTCTTTACCATTTGGTCAACCAAGTTGACTATGGCCAATCCCTTTCCATTGGGAAGAGAATGCATTTCTGGATTTCCTGTGTCACTATTGTCCCTGTCCATAATGTTTTGGGAAGTTGATCTCTTAATCAAATTTGCTTTACTAGTACACTAAATCATTTCTAATTTAGCATAACCAAGCAAATAGATAAGATCATTAAGGGTCTTGTCATAATCTATCTCATAGGAGTCCCAAAGGAACTCACTATGTGTCTTAGAAAGTGATTGAACCACTAACTTTCTCAAGACTTTGACACCCAATTCTCCCGGCTTGTCAATTTGTGACTTCATCTCCAAGATGTGATCACACCTAGACCTTGCCTTGCCAATAGGGCTTGAGTGACCTTGAACTTGTGGGTTAGGGAGACTAATTGGAGGAGGTGGGGGAAGTGAGGTTCCAAGATATTTGGGAAGATCATAGATGTCTGAACTTGACATCTTTTTGGAGATATTCAAGATAGTTGATTTAAATTCCTTAATATAACACCCAATATGAAATATTAATGCTAGGACCCAACAAACTATTTTATAACTTGGAAGAGGGATGTCGTAATCCAAGCTATAGAATATTTGAAGGTAGGTGAATGATGATTCACCAATTTCCACCATGAAAAGCGAAATAATTTATTAGGTTTTAATTGGATTTGAAAATCTTAGATCTTTGAGATTCATTGAACTTTCAATGGCATGTTTCAATCTCGAGTGTGCCCTTCAGGTTTTGTGACTGGGATGCCGAGGATCACAAAACAAGGTGTGAAGTAACCATGCAAATTACTTGGTACCCTTAAGTGTTTACCCCTCAATCGATGTGTCGGTTAACCACGCACGCTCCATTGATACTATGATAAGCATTAAGTTACCCTTTGCCTACATTGTTAAATACGAGTTAGTGTGTCGTTTAACCACACACGCTCCACTAACCGACTTAAACAAAGTGCAAGGTGTAATTTCATGGATTAGCACCTTATTCACATTTTCCTAAGTAACTAAGATTGGGTATTATTAAGAGTTTAGTTACTTAGTATTTATCATTAATACTTTTAATGAAGGGAGAATTATAGTCCTGTCAAACCCGTTCGGCTAACGACCCTCCACCAGTCAAGGAAGCGGTGGGTGAGAGTGGACACCCATTAAACTGCCATTTTATAGGTAGTAACCTTATACCCTCCTTATAGACCAACTTCGTGAATGAGGCCTACTAACGGTAAGACTGACTTTACTCTTATACATATATATAAATATTATTAACTTATAATATTATAAAGTATAAGGGTTGAATTTTAACTCTTTAAAATTCTAAGGGCTTAACTTGGAATTAAAGTATTCATAAAAGAAAACTTTTCAAATTCCAAAACTTGAGGGCAATTTTTGAAACTATTCAAAACTCTTGGATTTTCATAACTTATGAGTTTTAATTAAAGTATTAAAACTTTTAATGAAGAGACTCTTGGACATCCATAACTTGAGGACAAGTTATGGAGCCATAAAAACTATTTATAAGAAAAGACTCTTCATTTTTTTTTATAACCTAAGACATTTTTATGAGTTTTTAAGATTCATAAATGTGACTTTTCATATAACTTGAGGACAAGTTACAAAAACACATTTTATGAACAACTTTTAGATTAATTTGGATTCAAAACATCTAACACATATTTTTCATTAATCTAAAAAATAACTCATAAAACAAGGAAACATAAAACTTTTGGTAATCCATAACTTATGGAGGTTTCAAAAAACTCTTTAGATCAAACTTTTAAAACTAATAAAATAATCATATCATTTTATCCTTTACTAAATTTGAGCTAATTCAACTCATATAGCAAATGATTCAAATTTTACAAATAATTAGTTTTTCACAAAAAAATAGTAATTATCTTAAAATTTGACAAATGTCGTGGTTTTGTTTTTCCTTTTTTTTCAACTTTGAAAATAAAACATTTGCATCAATATAACAGAAAACAACACATGGATCTGATACCACTGTTGGGTTTTGAGCATTCTAACACTCCTATGGTGTACATGCAACCCTATAAACCTTGGATCTATGTTTTCTCTATTATACATGCAAATAAGAACTTTCCAAGGCTTTAATCCTAACTAGCATACTATGAGGTAACTATACTACAAAGACTAGTTAGATGACATACCTTTTGGTGTAGCTTGATGTCTTCAAGCTTTAAGAGCTTAGCCCCAATAGTGTGGAAGCCTCAAATGGAATCACAAATCATCAAAACACTTTGGAAGACTTTAGAGAATATGGATACTTGGCTCTCTCTAGTGAAATCGGCTAGCCCTTTTTAGTGTACCCACACTAGTGCCAATTTCACCAACCAATGACATCTTTATATAGTATGGAGACTAGGGTTAAACCCATGACCTTTCATTTCATATGATCCATGGGTTAAACACTCCATGGACTATCCATGAAAGCTTAGCCCAACCTAAATGAACTTGGCCCATTCCATTTATATAAGAGTCCATATTTAATTAGTTCATTTTGATCACTTAATTAATTCTAAATTAATTCTTGATCAGTACTAATTAAATAATATGATTCCATATTAATATATTAGAACTTATAATATATTAATATTAATCATAAATATACTATTCTCAAAAGATTATCCATATAAATTGTGTCGGTGAAGTGCAACCCAAATGGACCATGTCGGGTCGGGTCAAGTACATACCAAATATAGTTATGGACTTAGACATTAATCCAACAGAAATTTCGTCCCAAAATTTAGAATTTACGCAGCTAAGTTATTACAGTACTACTAAACAAAGAGATGGGGATACTTGAGCTTCAATTGATCCTCGCGCTCCCAAGTGAACTCCGGTCTTCGTTTAGCATTCCAGCGAACCTTCACAACTGGGATGCGACTTTGTTTCATTCATTTGACCTTTCGGTCCATAATCTCTTCAGGCTCTTCCACAAAGTTGAGGCCCTCGCTGACCTCAATCTCGTCCATTGGAATTACGAGAGCCTCGTCGGATAGGCATTTCTTCAGGTTTGAGACATGGAAGGTAGGATGTATGTTACTGAGCTCGCGGGGTAGGTTGAGTTTGTAAGCTACGGGGCCGATTCTGGCGAGAATCTCGAAAGGCCCTATGTACCTTGGGTTTAACATTCCATGCTTTCCAAAGCGTATTGTGCCCTTCTAGGGTGAGACTTTCAAAAGGACTCGGTCTCCCACCTGGAATTCCAAAAGTTTTCTTCGGTTGTCTACATAGCTTTTCTGTCGATCCCTAGCGGCTTTTAATCGTTCACAAATCTGTACAATCTTCTCGGTCGTTTCTAGAATGATCTCATGTTGGATTAGTGTCTAAGTCCATAACTATTTTGGTATGTACTTGACCCAATGGTGCGTGGTACTTTTGGGTTGCCTTCACCAAAGCAACTTGATCGGATGAATTATGGAGAGAGAGGATTAATTATGATTTATTAATATATTATGAGAATAATATATTAAAGGAGAAATCATATTGTTTAATTAATATTAGTCAACAATTAATAAGAATTATGTTTGTGGCCAAAAGAGATTAATTAAACTTAAGGGACCAGAATGGTAATTATAAGATAATTCTAATTGGGCTATGGATTACCTTATAATATAAGGTTGGACGAATTCTATGGGGAAACCCATTAGAAATTGTCCAAGGCTTATTAAGAAGGATTCCATTGGGTTGCTTAGGGCTTAAGCATCCAAATTAGGGTTTCCTTGTTAGATAACCCTAATAGTCTCACTATTTAAGGACCCCTTGGGCACCAAAACCGTGGGCAACTGAATCCTTAGGGTTTCGACACGTTTTTGGGTGTCTCTTATCTTCTCCTCTTCATCCTCTTGCACTTGGTGTTTGTCAACCATTAGAGGAGTGACATTTGTGACTCTAAGCTTTCTAAAGTCATTACAAGGAGGATTTGAGATTGTTATTGCTACATAACAATCAAGGTAATATCTTAAACCCATTGTTATGTTAATATTGATTATCATATGCTAGATCTAGGGTTTAAAGTCTTGGATGAATCACATGTGCAATAGAGAAACCTAGATCCAAGCATTAGGGTTTGTATGAGTACATAGGATGTTCTTATGGATAAAACCCATCAGTGGTATCAGAGATTTGATTGGTTTCTATTGTATTGATGCCTTGCATGTTCATTCTTGTTGCAAAATCGAAATTTTGGCTTTCTGACTGATGAACTCGGCGAGTTCCAATGTGGACTCGGCGAGTTGGCTCCTACTCGGCGAGTCCATAGAGGAACTCGACGAGTTCGAGCGTTAGAAGGAGGCAGTTTCGGGATTTCTTGTTATTTTTCTCAAAGATACTTGCCTTAACTGTTATGGGTCATTAAAATTTGAATTTTAATCATATTTTGAGTGTATCCTTGATTAAACAAAAGATAATTACCAATTGATTAGATAATAACTTCCTTATTTGATTAAAGTTTGATTATTTGTATTAATTGGGTAACTTATCTTGCAACAAATTAATTTTAGGTCAAATTAGATAATAATTAAATTAATTGTTTAATTTAAGCTATTTGCTATTTGATCCTTATGTTTTGAAAAGTTTCAAAAACTTGCCCTCAAGTTTTGGAATTTAAATTATGATTAAAAGGTTTGATTTTGAAATATTTAAATTCTAAACCCTAATGTTTTGAAATGTTTCAAAACTTGCCCTCAAGTTTTGGAATTTAAAAGTTGATTAAAAGTTTAATTTAGGAATGTTAAATTCTAAAACCCTAGTATTGTTTTGAAAAGTTCAAATCACACCCTTATGGTTTTATTAATTAATTTAGGTGTATAATTAAAGGAGATTTAATAAATCCATAAACTTTTGGTTTACAATTTAATTAAATATAAAGTGTAACTTATTAAATTAGACCACCTAGTATTTTAAAAGTGTAAGATACACCCTATACTATATATAACATTAAAAGTCTAACATTATATATATGTATGAGTAAAAGTCAGTCTTACCGTTAGTAGGTCTCATTCACGAAGCTGGTCTATAAGGGGAGTTTAAGGAAATTGCCTATAAAATGGCGACTGAATGGGTATCCACTCTTACCCACCGCACTCTTGACTAGTGGAGGGTCGTTAGCCGAACCGGTAGGATAGGACAGAAAACCTTCCATTATAAGTATAATGAAGCACAAAAGTAACTAAATGTTTAAAAAAAAATTCCCAATCTTAGTTACTGTAGGCAAAAGTGAATTGATGCAATTCCATGAAATTACACTTTGTACCCTTGCGAAGACGTTAGTGGAGCGTGTGTGTTTAATCGGCACACTAAATGGTTCTAAGCAAAGGTAGCGAAGGGTGACTCAATGTTTGTCATAGTTTGGTGGAGCGTGTGTGGTTAACGGGCACATCGAATAGGTGAGTGTAACATGTGCGGGCACCATGTAAGTTTGCATGGTTATTCACACCCACTTTGTGATCCTCGGCATCCCAATCACAAACTAGAGGGGCATATCGAGATTTAAACATGCCATTGAAAAGTTCAATGAATCTCAAAAGATCTAGGAATTTTCAATAGATTTACAAAATTAAACTCTTTTTCGTTTTTCATGGTGGAAAATTAGTGAATCGTCATTCACTTACCTTCAAATATTTTGCAACTAGATTACGACATCCCTTTTGCTAGGTTGTAGCGTATTGTGTTGGGTCCTAGCCTTGATATCTCATTTGGGTGATTTATTAAGGACTCAATCAATCAACTAACTTGAATTTATTTTCTCCCGTTTTGTAGATGTCAAGGTATGACAACTATGGTATTCCCAAATCCCGTGGAACAAGCTTTCCACATGAAGATGATATTCCACGATTCAATCGAGGAACAAGAAATCTTGCTTTGCTTCCTCTACCTCCTCCACTTATTCTCCCTAACCCACAAGTCCGAAGGCTTGAAAAGTTCAAACTCACTCAAGCCCTTTTGGCAAGTAAACTTAAAGAAGGAAAGTTGGTGTGTGCACACGTCCTAGGGATGAAGTCACACATTGATAGTTTAAGAATGATGGGATCAATTGTCTGTGAGGAGATGGTTGTTGACTGGGTTATTCAGTCACTTCCTAACTCGTATAGTGAGTTCGTAAGAGAGTACTATATGATGAACCGCGACGTGACCCTTATAGATCTCACTTATATGCTTATTGCTGCTGAATCACCAATGGTTTGACGCAATAGAAAAGCAAAGTTGATTGGTGAATCTGCCTTCCAGACCTCTATGGATATAGGCAATGGCAACGAAAGGCATGTCATGATCGAAAAGTTTGATCATATGAGAAAGGCAATGTCTGAAGTAGTTCCATGTGTTGTTCCAAAAGAGTCAATTTGCTTTTATTGCCAAGAGAAGGGGCATTGGAGACGAAGTTGCCCTATTTACCTAAGAGATCTAAGAGATGGGAGAGTCAAAACGTATGGCTCTACTTTAGGTAAAGTCCATTAACTAACTCTTTTAAGCTCCTATTGTAGATTCTTAATACATGATGTGTTAAGATTACAATTGATGTTTTGTAGGATCGAAGAAAAGAGAGGAAGCTTAAGGGAAGAAGTGAGCAAAATTTAATCATGAAGAAACGGATTTCGATCGCATTCTTGAAGATTAGATTCTTGAGCTACTACTTAGAGTTAGAATAAGATTGCTAAGAAATATGTATAAGCACATATTTTTTTTTATGAATTGCATTGTAAGGACAAATTTTTCCGCAATAAAATAAATTTTGATTTTATCCTTGCAAGGGCATGCATGGAAATTGATGTTTGAAGGTTTCTAATATTAGCAATAATGGATTTGATTCTTAATTATGTTATGTCGAGAATTTACCAAATATGGAAGAGTTTCTCATCGCCCAAATTTCAATTGGACAGAAACTTGGAATCATGCAACTTGGTTGCACGATGAATGAGAAATTTCATATTTGGAAATTAGACTAATTCGTTGACAAAGTGTCAAGTGAAGGACTAGGAGATAGAATACACAAAGTTGTGTGTTAATCAAGTCCACCACAAGAGTAACAAAGATATTCATCATGATTTACTAAAGGTTTAGTAAATATGATTATACTTATAAGATTAAGTGTAATTCTGATTTGAAAAGGTTTAAATCAATAGCAGAGCGAATAAGAAGAATCAAGTAAGCAGAAAGATAAAAGTTTCTCTATTCTAAGAAGAAGGGAGAGTACCTTTTATTATGTTTTATGATAGGTCTTAATGATTAAGAACCATATCTCAATTGATCCTCTAAGTGAGCCTTAGTACAATTGTATGTCTGAGAAGAGGAATCAAGAATTGAAAAAATGGTTAAATCAAGAAGTCAATCATACTTCGTTCCAAAAAAAGTCTTAGAGTTAAGATTGTGACATTGAGTGACAAGTATTAGGAAGGTTTATAACATTCATCAAATGTGGAAAGTTGTGATGTCTTGGATAAGACAAAGACCAACTAGGACAAATTTTATGAAATGTTTTGTCTTGATAAAAGCTACACTAACTCTTGAATATTTGTTTGAAATGTTTCTTGGCAAGAGAATCTTATATGTCAAGGAGTCAGTGGGAGTCTTAATGGTCTTGAAAAGTTTCAGGAACTAATCGAGAATAAACCTTATCGATCATCAGTAGCACACGAGTTGAGGTTTACAACCTATCGTGTTGACGTTATCTTGTTTCTGTGCCGTTCCAATCGAGTTAATTATGCATGTGAGTTCTATGAGTTCTCATTTGAATGCATAAAAGGCAAGAACCTTGATCAATGGAAAGTACATTGATAGGAAAGGGTGAGCTGCTTAACTACTTGGAAGACATGGTGGGCACAGGTGTTACCATAAGGCAAGAAATCAAGATTGAGAAGGTTCGGTCCATATGAGTTTGAATTTGTCGTAAACTTTGGTTTTGACAAATTCACATGGATAGGAACACATACACCATTAAATCTAAGTGTCATAAGATTCCCTCCTTCATGAAAATGACTGTGAGGAACTGTTTTCACTAAGAGAGATTTTAAGAAGATAGTGATTGCAAAAATTGGTTTCTCGAATTCGATTATGGTTACGGTATCCCTTTCCATGATTCGAATTGTGAGATTTGGCAATTAGTTTGAATTGTTTAGACACACATATGAGCTATCTAAGACAAAGGTGTATAAGTTTAAGAAGCCTTAATAAAAGATTATCAAAGCATTGGGTATTAGAAATATGAACTTAAAGAAATTCAATAGGCATTGTTTTTCTGAAAGTTAAGCTGTTTCTGAATACATGTCAAAGCTAGTGGGAGCATAAGTGTTATGTTTATAATAATCATCGTGATAGTGGGAGGATAAATGTTATGCATGTATGATTATTAAGGCAAGTATTGCAAGTTAGCAATATTAATTATATAAAACAAGAGTTATACTTTGCAAAGTCGCAATGGTTGAATAGTTGTTTTTCTATAATTAAGGGAGAGAATATTATGCTTCATTTCAAAACTAAAGGCTTAGGTTATGAAATGTTAATAACTTAGTCAAGGATACATAGTGTGTTCTGAAATTTTGATTATGATTACGGCATTGCTCTTCATGGTTCGAATTGTGAGAACGTAGCACATAAAATATTGTGGCAGAAGACTAATAAAGTATCAAATCTTTATGTAAGACATTATGCATCGTGTCCCATATGCTTCGGGTATAGGATCGATTGCAAATGCTATAATATTTGACCATTCTTAAATTTTCCAAATGTCTAGCGCATTTAGAGGGAAAAAGGACAAGAATCGGCTTTGACTAAGATAATTAAACAACTATCAAAGGACGATCCAAAGCTCGCTGAGGATTGGTTGCTTGTGAGTAGTTGGAAATATGATATTGGATGGACCATATCGACATTATTATGAATAGATAAGATTCTATTAAGAATGAGTTGTCATTTGGAAACTATGGAAATGTTTCCATATTGGAAGTTGGGTATTGAGAATCTATGTCTAGATTAGAAACTTTTATGCAAAAGGATGTTCAAAGGAATGTACTTTGAGTGAGAGACATCACATCTATGGAATTGTCTTGTAACAATCTACGATAGAGGACTTTGTAATTTCATTGGCAATAGTCATTGTGACTTTAGTGCAGTGATATTACGAAAGGATCATTGCATAAAATGTTAGAATCTAGCATATTCTATAAGTGGCAAGAATTTGATATTCTTTCACTTGTGAAAAGGATTAGGAGTTGTGAAATGAGTATGATTGGAAATGTGTTCATTTGATCTATTTCACAAAGTAAGAACCATAGGTAAACATTGTGTGCATGTTAAGAGCATGGGACACGTGTTGTAATAATTCAAGTAAAAAGTTGATTACCCGAAACAACAAATAATGAGTAATCAACATGGTGATAAATAAAAGGTGTTTTATTTATGCTCAAGGGTTTGGGACCATATAGGATTAGTATTATTCTTGTGTTTCACTTTGCATGTTTTGACTTCCTAAATAATTTAATTGGTTCAAAATAGTCAAATTATTCGAACGGGCCACAGTCGTTCATATGTTGGAAGTAGGTATGAATGAAGACTGTCATGAATTGGTTTGTGGATTGTCTAAAGTGTATTAGACATAAAAAAATGTTTGTTGCAACGTTCATGAGTGCTTATGAATATGATTTGACCATTGGATTAAACCCACGCTCACTTGGATCACCTCATGAATTGTATCACGAGTGATTGGTGAGACGATAACATCTTATATTCTTGAAACCGAGATGTGTGAGTTGTATCTTGCGAATCAGTTGCACATTGATAATATGTAAATGCACCAGTAACTTGGCGTTATAAAACATATTGTTGTGTGTGGTTAGGTGAGTGAGTGAAAACGAGCATTGAATCAAAGTTTATCCGTTCCTTTTATCCAAAGTAGGATAAAAGTGATATCTTTGGGCCTCTCGATGATTTAGTGATGGCACCTAAGCGCTTGGCCAAATCGGGACTAATTTGATGTGTTCAATTGTAATCTGTTGTCAGTCATCATAAATAGGAAATCGGGAAACAGTATAGTGCGAATGAATATATTTCATGTCTCATATCTATACGATATCTAGAATGGAGGAATATATGATCCCTTATCTAAAGGACACGTGTATCTGATAAGATCAGAATTGACAGCGGCTTTAGAAAGCTACGATTCCAGATCAAGATCTGAAGTCATACGCAGAATCGTTGTTAGACTTATCCAAGTGGGAGACTGTTGGATTAGTGTCTAAGTCCATAACTATTTTGGTATGTACTTGACCCGATGGTGCATGGTCTTTTGGGTTGCCTTCACCAAAGCAACTTGATAGGATGAATTATGGAGAGAGAGGATTAATTATGATTTATTAATATGTTATGAGAATAATATATTAAAGGAGAAATCATATTGTTTAATTAATTTTAGTCAAGAATTAATAAGAATTAAGTTTGTGGCTAAAAGAGATTAACTAAACTTAAGGGATGGAATTGTAATTATAAGATAATTGCAATTGGGCTATTGATTACCTTATAATATAAGGTTGGACGAATTCTATGGGGAAACCCATTAGAAATTGTCCAAGGCTTATTAAGGAAGGAGTCCATGGGTTGCTTAGGGCTTAAGCATCCAAATTAGGGTTTCCTAGTTAGATAACCCTAATAGCCTCACTATTTAAGGACCCCCTTGGGCACCAAAAACGTGGGCAACTGAATCCTTAGGGTTTCTACACGTTTTTGGGTGTCTCTTATCTTCTCCTCTTCATCCTCTTGCTCTTGGTGTTTGTGAACCATTAGAGGAGTGACATTTGTGACTCTAAGCTTTCTAAAGTCATTACAAGGAGGATTTGAGATTGTTGTTGCTACATAACAATCAAGGTAATATCTTAAACCCATTGTTATGTTAATATTGATTATCATATGCTAGATCTAGGGTTTAAAGTCTTGGATGAATCGCATGTATAATAGAGAAACCTAGATCCAAGCATTAGGGTTTGTATGAGCACATAGGATGTTCTTATGGATAAAACCCATCACTCCAGACCCGTGAGAGCGCTGTCAGGAACTCGTCCCTTAGCTAACTGAGTGTCACCCACCTCAGCCCAGCACAGAGGGGATCTGCACTTTCGGCCGTATAGGGCTTCGAACGGGGCTGCCTTGATGCTCGTGTGATAACTGTTATTGTAAGAAAACTCTACAAGGGGTAAGTGGGTATCCCATGCCTTACCAAAGTCGATCACACAGGCTCGCAGTATGTCCTCCAGGGTTTAGATGGTCCTCTCACTTTGCCCGTCGGTCTGCGGATGGTAGGTTGTACTCATGTCCAACCTCTTCCGTAAGGCGCTTTGTAGCGATTGCCAAAATCTCGAAGTGAACCTACTATCTCTATCGGAGATAATAGATATAGGGACACAGTGCAACCGTATAATCTCTTTAATGTATGTTCTTGTAAGTTTCTCCATCTTGTCTGTCTCTTTGATGGGTAGGAAGTGTGCAGACTTGGTCAATCTGTCGACGACGACCCATATGGTATCAATCTCACCTGTTGTCTTGGGTAGCTTGGTTATGAAATCCATAGTGATCCGCTCCCACTTTCACTTTGGTATCTCTGGTTGCTGGAGAAAACCTGATGGCTTCTGGTATTCGACCTTGACCTTCACGCAAGTAAGGCATTTACTCACGAAGGTAGCAATCTCTGCTTTCATGTTAGGCAACCAGTATAACTTTTTGAGATCCGGATACATCTTATCTAAACCTGGGTGAACGGAACATCGAATGTTGTGTGTTTCCTTCATAACCAAGTCTTTGAAACCACCGTGACGCGGTGTCCAGATTCGGTCCATGAGATATAAGGCTCCGTCACCCTTGACCTCCAAGTTCTTATCCATTCCACATAAGGATTCTCCCACCACATTCTCAGGCTTCAAAGCTCCGAGCTGAGCCTCCTTAATCTGTGCGGATAGATGCGAATGGATAGTCATTGTTAACGACTTGACTCTTCGACCAGAATACTCTTTTCTACTTAGGGCGTCTGCTACTACATTGGCTTTTCCCAGGTTATAACGAAACTCGCAGTCGTAATCACTGAGTAGCTCGACCCACCGTCGTTGTCTCATATTGAGCTCCTTCTGGTTCAGTATGTGTTGGAGGCTTTTGTGGTCAGTGTATATCGTGCTCTTCGTTCCATACAGGTAATGTCTCCAGATCTTTAGAGCGAATACGACCGCTCCTAACTCGAGGTCGTGCGTGGTGTAGTTAATCTCATGTGTCTTCAGTTGTCTCGAGGCATAGGCGATGACCTTATCTCGTTGCATCAGGAAAAAATCGAGCCCCTGGTTTGATGCATCGCAGTATACCACGAAATCATATGTCCCTTCGAGAAGGGATAATACCGGTGCGGTGCATAGGGCTCACTTCAGGGTTTGGAATGCCTTCTCCTGTTTCTCTCCCCAGTCAAGTGTCATGCCTTTCTGAGTCCATGTGGTGAGAGGTTTCGCAATCCGAGAGAAGTTCTGAACGACTCTATGGTAGTAGCCAGCGAGCCCTAGAAATTGACGAATTTCTGTAGGCATCTTCAGTGCTGACCAGTTCTCGATAGCTTTAATCTTGGATGGGTCCATGTGGATTCCTTCCTCACTAACCACGTGTCCTAAGAATTCGACTCTTCGGATCCAAAATTCGCACTTAGATAACTTCGTGTATAACTTCTCTAATTGTAGGGTTTCTAGGACTCGTCGTAGATGATCACTATGTTCTTCCTCACTCCGAGAGTAGACAAGTATGTCATCAATAAAGACGATGACGAACTGATCTAAGTAAGGACGACACACCCAATTCATCAAGTCCATGAATACTGCGGGTGCGTTAGTCAGTCCGAAGGGCATCACTACGAACTCGTAGTGTCCGTAACGAGTTCAGAAGGCTGTTTTCGGAATATCCTCCTCAAGCACTCGTAACTGGTGATACCTGGACCTAAGATCAATCTTGAAAAAGTAACTTGTCCCTTGCAGTTGGTCGAATAGGTCGTCTATACGGGGAAGAGGGTAGCAATTTTTGACCGTGAGTTTGTTGAGCTCCCTATAATCGATGCACATACGGAACGATCCGTCCTTCTTCTTCACGAACAAGACTAGAGCTCCCCAGGGTGAGAAGCTCGGTCTTATAAAGCCCTTGCTGAGCAGCTCATTAAGTTGACCGGACAGTTATTGCATCTCTGCAGGCGCTAAACGATAAGGCGATTTAGCTATGGGGGTAGCTCCTGGGACTAGGTCGATTCTGAACTCAACCTAATGTTTGGGAGGTAAACCTGGGAGCTCCTCTGGAAAGACGTCAGGGTAGTCGCATACAACGGGAAGTCTCTTAGATCTTTCGTTTTCTGGTTCGTGTCAACGACATGTGCAAGGAACGCATGATATTCCTTACGTAAGTACTTCTGGGCTTGAATACTTGAGATGATACGGAGGCTCGTACCGGGTTTGTCTCCGTAGATTAACAAGGTTTCGCTATTTGGCAGATTTAGGCCGATGGATTTGTCGAAGCATAGGATATCAGCGCGATGGAGACTCAACCAATCCATGCCAAAAATGACATCGAAACTCTTGATCGAAACTGGTATGAGGTCGATTAGGAATGAATGATCATCTAGTGTGAGGGTGCAACCTATGTAGATTTCGTTAGAGCTTTCTGTCTTTCCGTTAGCCATTTCGACGAATGTTTCTTTTAGTGGTTGAGGGGATTGCTTAAGTAAATATTTAAAGTTTTGGTTTTTGAAGCTTCTTTCTGCACCACTATCGAATAAAACACAAGCATAAGAGTTGCTGAGAAGAAACGTACCCGTGACTACTGTGGGGTCCGCTACTGCTTCATTGAGGTCAATAGCGAGTAGTCTTTCCATTTCTCCTATATTCCCAGCCTTCGGACATTTTTTCTTGAAATGCCCTACCTCTCCACAGCCATAACAGGCCTGGCTCACTCCCGAGCTGGGGACTTAAGAGATAGGTTTGGGTTGGGATCTGCAAAACCGGACGGTATGGCCCTTCCGGTCGCAGTTGGTGCAGTGCAATTCATGGCAGGGGCCGTTGTGATGGAAGGGGCACTTGGGACACTTGGGTAGGTTTCCAACATAGGTTTTTGCTGGTACTAGGGTAGCAGGAGTGGTGGCAGCATGGACAACTACCATCTGTTGGTTTTTGGAAGAGGATTGAGCTTTCTTGTCCCTCTTTTTTCCCACCTTTTCCTCTTGTTGTCGGATGTCTTGGGCGGTTCAGTGGCAGTAGTTGTTGTTGTTGATGGAGTGCAAGGAGTTTCATGATCAATCAACCTGTGGGACAACTCCGTGGCACTGTCAAAGGTTGCAGGATTTGAAGACAGAACATTTCCTCGATACGGGGGCACTAAACCCCAGATGTATTGTTCGATTTTCTTGCTTTCAGAAGGGATCATGTTAGGGCACATAGCTACCAAGTCGCAGAACCTGGCGGTATAAGCCACTATATCTGTCCCCTTCATCTTGAGGTTCCAGAGTTCCTCCTCAAGCTTCTGAACCTCACCTCTAGGGCAGTACTCCCTTCTCAGTAGGTCCTTTAGCGTGTCCCAGCCCATGGCATTGGCTGTTACTAAAGAGAGTGAATTGACATGGCCATTCCACCATGTCAGGGCCCTTTCAGTGAAGGTGGTAGCAGCGAACTTAATTTTGCTTTCTTCGGGGCATGAGCACATTTCCAAAACAGCTTCGGCTCTTTCGATCCATTGGGACAGAGCAAGGATTCCTCCGGTCCCATTGAAAAATGTTGGTTTACAGCTCATCAAATCCTTATAAGTACACCCTTGTGTACGTGAGGGAATTTCACCCTGTCTGGAATTGGTGCCCATTCTGGCTCCATTAGCATCGCCATAATTCATTTGGGCCATGGCTGTCGTTACAACTGCGGTCATAACCGTTTGAAACAACACTGGATCGAACTGCGGAGGAGGAGGTTGAGGAGGTGGGGTTTGAGTCGCAGGTCTACCTCTGTTCAGGCGCTTGCGAGGAGGCATCTTTTACTGAAAGTTCGTAGAGATGATGACAATAGTAAGAGTCTATTGCAAGTATGATAAGAGTGTTTTATGGACTAAATCAACATAGCCCAATAATTAGAGAGAGAGTCATAGCAACAGAGTAGTTAACTGCTAATTTTACTGGTATTAATGATGTAATACTTTCGGGAAAAGTGACCTAACAGTAGGTCTCACATCAAACCATAAGGGAAAATGTTGGCAGTCTAGAGGCCTAATTAGAGTACTTTTAAAGTTAGGGATGTTTACAAACAAGTGCTCTACCGAGCATAGAAAAGAAAAGGCTAGTCCTTAAACAAAAGAGTGAGACGTTTTGACATCTTATATTGGCGACGGGTACCCATTGGGCGAACCCTCAGATCAGCTAGTTGGCGCATAACTTCCTGAAAATGTCGTTCATGAGCCCTTTGACGTGCTCGGAGTTCCATAACTTCGGCTCGGGATGCAGCTAGATGTTGCTGCAGAGCCTCATTGGCCCTGCTCGTCCTATCCATAGCTTCTTCCAGTTGGCGAATGCGAACAGTGTTGAGGTTAGAGTTGGCATCAACTTCCACAACTCGGCCAATAGCTGCTTGACCTTGCTCGACGTTCCTGGCAATCCTTCGGACCATGATGGGCAAAACTCGGTCCGCTGATCCTCCTTCGCTTATGTTGTAGAAGCTTTGGTCTGCATTGAAAGGTACGGGCTGACCCTGCTCATCGCTCCATTGGTTCAAGGTTATTGCCCACATGGGAGTGGGACCTTGAAATTTCAGACGGGGGTTAGGGTTTGGGGCTACTGGGGGTAGGTTGTTAACTTCTGGCTCGGAGCTGGAGCTATCCGAAAAGCCTTCTACATGGTGATCATCCAATGGGATCGGGAGGTTATCTTCTGACTCCTCATTGAGCCATCCCCTATTACCTTGGTTTGGGTAGTACGGATCGCCGGGATGGTGAAAGCAAGCCATGCTATCTACGTGAGAATGGGGAAGGAAAGGTTAATAGACGTACTAATCTAGGATACTTATAAGATGATCGTTATTAGTCGACCCAATACTTGCCTAATGCATACCAATTACATGTAACCGAAGCAAAATAGTCCTTCGAATAAGCGACCCTAACTCCAGATCCCCAATCAAACAAGAACAGAAAATGAAGCAAAGGTCACAGATTCTAAGTCTATAGCGCCCAAGTCACATGTAACCTTGTGTATCCATTTAGCAACTATTGCCCTACTAGTAACGACCCTTTTTGTTATCTCATATGTAGTTAGTAGAAGGCAGAATACTCCTATAGTATTCTTGTTCTAACGTTCTTGTGGTAGTATTGGTAAGTTTTTAGACTTGTTGCAACACCACAACCACTCTTAGGCACATGCTAGTCACTCCTAGAAAGATATAGTTGATCAGGCTACATCCACCCAGATGTGACTATATGTCTCTAAGCTTAATTGTGTTCTTCAACAATCTTAATACTTTTGTTCTGTTCTAGTATGATACTGACCCTTTGTATTGGTGAATGTATATATATATATATATATATATATATATATATATATATATATATATATCTTGGTCAGAGTGTTTTAGTCCCGAAGTGTTTATAGTTCGTATATCTTTTATGGTTTGATATACTTGATTCACTATAAACAATGCTCTCATACCAATCTGTCACACCCCAAAACCGAGAACGGCGGAATACGTTCTGGGGTGGAGGACGTCATGTATAGTATCATAACAATTGCATAATAGTAAAAACAAGCGACAACAACCATTTCATTAATATAGTAAATTTAATTACAAGCGTGTTCTGTATAGTTTTGATAGACACCAAAAGTATAACAAAATAAAAGATGAGTCTTGTATACGCTCCATCTTCTCAAAAGTTGCACCAGTACCTGTCTATCTTTGACCTGAGGATACAAGTTATTTTGAAAACGAGTATCAGCATAAAGCTGGTGAGTTCATAAGAATTTAGTGTCGTTGCTTGTATAAAAGTAGTTACAATCACGTAATATAAAAGCTGTAATTAATGTTTAAGAATAGTAGAAAATCCCTAGAAAATCCTATATTTTCCAGAATTGAGCATTTGTAAGTTAAATCCTTCGAGTGTGTAAAAGTATTTCCATTTAAACTTTCAGTTATAAAAATAAGGTAATAAATTTCATTCAAGTAACGTAAGTAAAGAATAGTATTGTCGGTTGGCTGTAGTAGTGTTGCAAACTTCAATTAGTAATATATGTTTATTTACTTCGGGAAGTTAGCTTAGACTTTAAGTCTTAGTGTTGTTAATTTGGATATGGATTTGATCTCTCATGTAACCAAACTGAATGATAATAGACGGTCCGATGACCTTCACGGTCATACGTAGTGTAGCGATGTAGTGCCACCCCTAGGCCTAGTCAGCTTCGACTGTAGTTAACAGTCGGGATATAATAGCGTCCGTCCTGTATAGATCTATACATTTAGTGGATCTTTCCTTTCAGGAAGCTCTGGATACATGGTATTTGCACAGTGGAGTGCCGTACAGAGGGATAGTGTGTAGTATATTCTTGATTAGTGTATTCTCTAGTATTATAGTATAGTAACTTTTAGTATAGTATATAGAGTGTTCTCCTTAACGTGTACTAACTCGTAGTAGTAGTATTTATATTGGGTATCATAGTAATAGAGGTAACGAGCAGTAGTCTTAACTATACCTATTATAGTTAAATAGTGTGCGGGATTGCAAGCCTTTGGTCTACAAAGGTATTGAATAAGATGAAGACTTTCATATCTAACACAAATATATATGATATATAACTAAGAATTCAATGACATTCAGACGGATAACTGTATACCCTAAGACCACAATCAAACAAGAACAGGAAATAAGGCAAGTTATCGGTCCTAAGTCCTACAAGTCTTACTTATATAAATATATTAGTGTAGATATAGTTTAAAAGAAAAGTAATTTAAAAGCAGTTTCAGAATAATTTGATGACAATTTAACATTGAAAATGCGTTTGATGATTATCTAAAACAATTTTATTGACAAGTAGCTAAAAGTATAGAAAATCCTTTTCGGTTGCAAGTTATGAATTACATATGATTTGATACTAAAACTTGTTGCATTTAACCTGTATCCCCCCTCCCCTAAAACATGTAAAAACATTTGAAAAGGTTAATTAAGGGGTATGAACTCACCTGCAGCGAGTTTAGTGGGTGAAGTTGTTGGGTAGAATGCTAGACGCCAAATGAGAATATGAACACTCACACGGATCCTATGAAACACATAGTGACACATAATGGTGTCTAATTAGTTAAATCACTAAATAAGTAAGTAATTACACCTTAATGCATGAAAACACTTTGTTTTAAATGCTAGAAGGCTATTGGGTTGCAGGGAATTAGTGTAAAGCCTCACTATGGAGTTTACTCCTCAAATACTCACCTTAGGTGAGTTTACGGTTGAGGGACCAATTCCCCCATGATTTTACGGCCGTAAACTCATGGGAAGAATATATTTGTGTGCCTTAAGGTTTCTTGTATCACTAGGAACGGTTCTAGGGTCAAATCCAACGCATGAGGGGTGTTTAGGGTTCAAATGGGGCGCTCCCTTGGAGTTTGCGGTCCTTGGACCACTCCTTGGGAGTTTACGGTCGTAAACACTAGGGTTTACGATTGTAAACCCTTTAACACATCATTCACTTCGTGTTTTGTGGGCCTAGCTCAAACATACAAGTCCCTAGCCCAAAAATCATGTTAAGGAAGGAGTTAGGGGCACCAAAACACCATTTAAGGTGTTTACGGTTCATGAATATTCATGGACCCTAAACCCATGTTTACCCTCCTAAAGGCCCGATTTTTGGTTTCTAGCTTCATGCATGTATGTTTACCCTCCTTAAGGGTGTTTATGATTTTGGGAGGTATTCCCAAACCGTAAACTCGAGTTTTTAAGGTATTTGAGTGATTAAATCTCGAGTTTGTATGAATGCAAAGCTAGACAACTAGTTAGAGAGTATTACCTATGATTTGGAGCTTGAATGAGATGATTCTTGAACATACCCACTTGTAGAGAGAGAAAGTAGAGAGAGTGACTAGTGGTAAAAAGCTCCATCTAGTGCCCACTCACCCTTTATATAGGGGTTGGGTTTGTGGCTAGGTGGGAATCTACCTGATACTGACGCTAAACAGGGTTTAAAATTTGTACCCGATTAAATGGTCGTAATTAAAAAGTTTTTCCAACTAAACGGGAGGGCAATTCACGTGTTTTTATTTATTTCATTACGACATTAATAAACTAAAATAAATAAAACATTCATTGATTTTTCCACTCCAAATGTTAACGGAATCTTAATAAAAATAGCATATTCTATTAACGGAAACGGGTTATAATGATGGTATAAATTTTGGGTTGTCACAACAAGACAAGGTTAGTGACAAATCCAAACTCATATGGACTGAACTTGTTCAATCTTAATTTCTTGCCAGATGGCAGCTCAAGCGCCTATCATTGCTTCCAAGTTGTTTTGCAAACAATTGAGCACTCATAGAATTCACATGCATAGTCATCTTTAACTTGAATGGGCACAGAAACAAGAATATGTCAACACGATAGGTTACAAACCTTGAGTCGTGTGCTAGTGATTAACAACAGGTTTACTCTTGATTAGTTCGTGAAACTTTTCAAGATCTTTATGACTCCCACTATCCTCTTCACATATAAGATAAACAAATATTCAAGAGTTAGTGTGGTTTCTTGTTAAGATAAACACTTCATATCATTGGTCATATTTGGTCTTTGTTTTAGCTAAAACATCACAAATACCAATTTGAAATGTGCATTAGCAAGAACCATATCTTACTCCACATTTCATGACGTGTTTTAAACCTTCTTAAGATATGTCACTCAAGTCACAATCTTGGAGAATGACTCTAATACTCGATTTTGGAATGAAGTATGATTCATCTTCTTGAGTTAACCTTTTCAACAATTCACGATTCCTTTTCTTAGCCACATAAGTGCACTAAGATGTCCTTAGAGGATCAATTATGATATGGTTCAATAATCACTAAGATGATCATAAAACACGATACTCAACTACTCTCCCTTCCTTTCAGATTGGAGAAAATTTTATCTTTCTGCCTAATTTGATTCTTCTTATTCATTCTCCTTATACATTGAAACTTTTTCAATGATTCAGAATTACACTTAATCTTGTAAGTATAACCATATTTACAAACTTCAGTAAATCATGGCAAATAGTCTTATTGTTCTTTGTGTTGAACCCGACCAGCGCACAACCAAGTGTACCTGATCCCCTAGTCCTTCACTTGACTCACATATACATGTGAACAAGGAATTAGTCCTAATTTCCCAAAGACAAAGGTTCTCATTCATCAAACAACACAAGGTGCATGATTCCAAGTTTCAATCCAATTGAAACTTGAGTGATGAGAATCTTTCCTTATTTGGTAAATTATGACACTACCACAAACGAAATAATCAAATCAAGTTTCCGATATTGCTATTAGTGGAAACATATAAACAACAATTTTCATAAATGTCGTTGTAAGGAAACTTAAAATGAAATAAAATCAAAAAATTTCTTTTATTTATAAAATTGTGGAAAAACTTTTCCTTACAATGCAAATACAAATGAAAACTATGTTGTTAACTATTCCAAAGCAATCTATCAGAACTCTTAAGCAACAACTCAAAATTCTGATCATCAAGCCATGTGATCAAAATCCATCTCTTCGCGATCAGAATCAACTTACTCTTCCTTTAAGCTTCCTTTCTTTTCTTCGATTCTACAAAACATCAATATATAATTACATTACATCATGTATTAAGAATCTCCTAATAGGAACTTGATAGAGTTAGACAGTTGACTTACCTGAAGTAGAGTCAAACATTTTGACTTTACCATCTCTTAGATCTCTCAGGTAGTCAGGGCAGCATCGCTTCCAATGTCCCTTTAAATGGCAGTAGAAACAAATGGTTTCTTTCACATCGGCACATGAGACAATCCCAAAACTGGCCTTTCTCTTAAGATCAAACTTTATGACTTTAGCCAATTTCTCTCTCCTAGGAGAAGAAATTATTTATGGATTGTCATGGTTGTCCATGTAAATTTGGGCCAATCAACTTTGCTTTACCAATGTGCCAAATTATTTATGATTCAGCAGCAATAAGCAAATAAGTAAGATCAATAATGGTCATGTCGTGGTTTGTCATATAGTAGTCCTTAATGAACCCGCTATATGACTCAGGAAGTGATTGAAGAACCTAGTTAACAGCCAACTTTCTCGAGACTTTGACACCCAACTCTCCCAACCTGTCAATATGTAACTTCAACTCCAAGATGTAAGCACATATATAATTTACATCTTTGTGTTTGCTTGCTAATAGGGCTTGAATGACCTTGAACTTTTCAAGTATTTCAACATGTGGGTCAGGGAGAATAACTGGAGGAGGTGTACAAAGTGAAGTATGATTTCCAGTCCTACTAGTGCACGACAAGGGATTAATCTTTCACCTTGATCACCATGTGGGATATCATCTTCATTAGGATAGCTTTTTCCAAAAGGATAACGAAGACCAGAGTTGTTAGAACTAGACATCTGTTTGGGAGAAATTCAAGTTATTTGATTTAAGTCCTTAATATAACACCCAAAATGAATGTATTAAGGCTAGGGCCCAACACAATATTCTACAATTCAGAAGAGGGATGCCGTAATCCAATTGAAAAATATTTGAAGGTAGGTAAATGATGATTTACCAACTTCCACCAAGAAAAACAAAATTGATTATTAAGTTTTAAATGAATTGAACTTCCTAGATCTTTTGAGATTCATTGAACTTTTCAATGGCATGTTTAAATATCGATTGTGCCCTTCAAATTTGTGACTGGAATGTCAAGGATCACAAACAAGGTGTGAATAATAATGCAAATTAGCTTGGTACACTTAATGTTACAAATCATCCAATCAATGTGTCGTTTAACCACACACGCTCCATTAATCCATGATTAACATTGAGCTACCCTTTGCCACACACTGTCAGTCCCAAATTAGTGTGCCGGTTAACGAAACACGCTCCACTAACGACTTAACAAGGTGCAAAGTGTAATTTCATGGGTTAGCACCAAATTCACATTTTTCCTAAGTAACTAAGATTGGGAAGTTATAAGTGTTTAGTTACTTGGTATTTTCATTATACTTTTAATGAAAATGTCCTATCCTACCCGTTCAGCTAACGACCCTCCACCAGTCAAGGAAGTGGTGGGTGAGAGTGGACACCCATTAAACTGCCATTTTTTAGGCAGTAACATTATACCCCCCTTATAGACCGGCTTCATAAACGAGGCCTACTAATGGTAAGACTCTCTTTTTTACTTATACATATATAATATATTAAACTTTTAATATTATATTAGTATAAGGGTGTATTTTAAACTATTAAAATACTAAGTGGTTTAATCAATTAATTAAGCTATACTCTTAATTTAATTAAACTTTAACCATGTTACTATGGAATTTTTTATTCTCTTTTAATTAAATACTTTAATTAATTTAATAAAGCCCATAAGGTGTACTTTGAACTATTCAAATACATCAAGGTTCTAAATAAAAATTCAAAATTAAAAACTATATAATTAATTTTTAATTTATGAACCTAAGAGTTACACATTTTAATTACAAGAGTTTCTAAATTTGAGACTTTTCAAATACCAAAACTGGAGGGCAATTTTTGTACTTTTGAAAAACATTTGATTTCCATAACTTATGAATTTAATGTGGTTTTTATGGAAAAACTTTTCAACTTCCATAACTTGAGGACAAGTTATGGAAGACTTTAAAACATTTAAGATCAAATTTTCACCAAGCAAAATTATCATATAATTTTTTTATGATCTAGCTATACTTATAAGTTAAAACAATTTGTATTAACAATTTACAAGAAATTAGCCTATCATATAAACTAATACAAATCTTGAAATTTTGAAAATTGTCTTTTAATTGGATGAGGATCATCATTACCAATCAGAAAATACAATTTTTATGATTACAAAATAGTTTGTGGTAATGATCCAAGTTTGTGGTAATGATCCTAGTTTAATACGATACTATTTTTTATGATTAATTGGATGAGGATCATCATTACCAAATTAGAAAATACAATTTGCACCTCCTCACATTTTATGTCATTATTTCTGGGATTCTTTGATATGATACTATTTTGAAAACAATTTGTAAGCAATGAATGGTTTTTGTGATGTTTAAAAAGATTAAAATTTTCATGAATTTTATGGATTTTACAAGTTGGTATTAGAGCTTTGGTTTGAGTGAATTGGAGGAACACTCGTGTGAATCCAGTCTTAAACCAAGGAAAAGATTTTCAAAATGATTTTCAAATGGTTATGAAATGGTTTTGAAAATACTAAAGGAGGATGTGATGTGAACGATCAGCCAGAGCCAGTAAGTAGACCCCAAAATATCGTACTGTTATTTGATATTGTGATATGTTAGAATAGCATGCTAGTGATAGGCTAGGGAGCTGCAGGAATTGCACAATAGATGTGCTTGACTATATGATGTCTGATAGCTTAGGGTTTTCCGTATATGAAATTGACATCATTATTGTAGATGCTTAGTGTGTGCATCACGGTTGTATATAACTAAGATCGTATAGCCTGAGAATGTTTGGTTTGGCCTTATTTCCTATTCTTGTTTGATGAAGGGTTTAGGGAAGGATTGGATATTTGAATGTCTATAGGGTCCAGTGTTATGTATGGCTAGCATACACGAGTGCTGCAGGGTTGGTGGAAGTTTCATGGATGAGTTGTGCAGGGCCAGTTTGCCAGTTGTGAGATGTTTAGCTTTCCTCTAGGAGTGAGGATTGAGTGCTTTCCTATGTTATTGTATATTTCTAGGGTGTTGTGATGATCCTTGAGACAAATATGGGTAGGTGTGGAAGGTAGTATGGTCCCGTACTACTAAAAGCACAGGACCCAAACTCGTAGCAAGGAAGTCACAACCCCTAGGGTTTTATTGGGATTTGGTTCCCCGTTGTTTATGCGGATTATCTGATATCTCCATGGTGTATTTTTCAGTATGGTGGTTACGAGGCGATTTGAGACCGAATCCAGATTGATATTTGGAGCTGGCAATCAGGGCGGGCTAGCTGTGTCGGGGACCATTGGTCAGATGAGACCAAATGAGTTGGATGCCAGGATTCGGGAGATCCTGCATAAGGAGCTTGCTGCACTTTTCCGGACCGAGTTGCGAGAGATGTCTGGGTCTATTAAGACCATTATGGTGGAGTATTTTAATGAGCTATATGCAGCCATTGTCGAGACGGCTGTTGGTGTAGCTTTCGCACTCGTAGCAGCTACAGGCGGTGGGGCTGGTCGGTCCTTTTAGTATCGGGACATCGATAACACGAAGCCCTTAACTTTCGATGGAGTCTAGGACCCGATCATAGCCATGAGGTGGCTATAAAAAATGGAAGGATGCTTTTTCGCATGTTCATGCCCTGTTGACCAGAAGGTCAAGTGCGCTCTGAACCTGCTGAGGTATGGAGCGAAGGATTGGTGGAGGCTTTTTACCAGGTTGTATTCTGATGACCAGAGAGTTGGTATAATGGGGTTAGTTCATGGAGTTGTTTCGCTATCTCTACATTCCTCGGGTGGAGTGCAAGAGGTTGGCTCAGGAGTTTTTGGATTTGAGACAGGTTACAGAATCGGTGATGGGGATCACCCATATGTTTACTAAAAGGGAAATGTTTTGCCCAAAGTTTGCTTCCGAGCAGGCTCAGATGACTCGTTATCTGAGCATGCTCAAGACTGATATCAGACAGTCCGTTGCTACCCAGCATTGTGATATGTTGTTAGAGTTATAGGAGGCCTCTAGGCTGTGTGAGCTGGAGATCGAGCTTAAGTTGAGGGTGCAGAGGCAGGCCTCGGCGCAGTCGTAGCCTGCGCCAAAGCGGTCTAAGACCGCTGATACTGGATCTGGGGGCCGGAAGTATCGTACTCGTGATAAGGGCGGAAAAGCGCACGAGGGTACTTGTCTGTCGTCATTTGGGTGCCACAATGTGGCCGGCAGGGTCATATGGCGAGGGATTGCTGCCAACAGACATCATCACTCAGCTCTAGCATTGCTATCATTGCAACCAGGTTGTCCATGTGAAGGCCAACTGGTTTTTGCTCACTGACAGACCGGCGCAGGCTCCAACGCCAGCTACTTTAAGGATCACTAACGGGAGTCAGGGTAGGGCAGAGCCCCTAAGGGCTCGGGGACGTACTTTCCAGCTCACTGTCGAGGAGGCCAGGACATCACCAGATGTGGTGGCTGGTATGTTTCTATCCCTTATCTCATTTATTATATATATTGTATGGTCATGTGTTTGTACCTATGTTAGGTACGTTTTTAGAGAACTATTTTCCTGCTCTTGTATTTTTTGACTCGAGGGTGAGTTGGTCATTTGTTTCTCGATCATTTAGCAGAGGGTTCAGTTTGCCTTTAGGAGAGCTAGAGTGTCCATTGCAAGTCTCCATCGCTAACGAACACGGGGTTTCTGCTTCATCAGTTTACTAGGGCTGCATTCTAGAGATATCCGGGGTGTCTTTTCTGATTGACTTGATTCCTATTCCCATGAGAGATGTTTGTGTTATAGTGGGTATAGACTGGCTGAGTCGTTTCGGTGCCATGATCATCTGTGAGTGTCAGCGTGTGGTAGTTCGAATCCCAAGTGGGGGAGAACTGGTTATCTATGGTGAGGGCACCAGGTTGGGTTTTTGTTTTTGCTCAGCCGCCAGGGCTTGGTAGTATATTCAGCACGGGTGCGCAGGTTATTTGGCGTATGTGGTGGATACGCGGGTTAGGATCAGGTCTAGGTTTCTGATGTTCCAATTGTTAGAGATTTCACTAATGTGTTTCCAGAGGAGTTACCCAGAGTCCCTCCTGCGAGGCAGGTCGAGTTCAGGATCGACCTTGTGCCAAGTGCGACCCCTACTGCCAAGGTGTTGTACCGATTAGCACTGCCAGAGATGCATGAGCTTTCATCTTAGTTGCAAGAGCAGTTAGGCAAGCAGTTCATTCGTCCAATCAGTTCTCCGTGGGGAGCAATGATTCTCTTCATCAGGAAGAAGGATGGTTCACACTGGATGTGAATTGATTACCGGGAGCTGAACAAGTTAACGGTGAAGAATTGTTTTCCCCTTCCATAGATAGATGACCTTTTTGATCAGTTACAAGGAGAATCTTGGTTCTACAAGATAGATTTGAGGGCTAGATACCATCAGGTCAAGGTGCGGGAGGAGGACGTGGAGAAGACCACATTCCGAACTCATTACAGACATTACGAGTTCGTGGTGATGTAGTTTGGGCTCACCAACATGCCGACGGTATTCATGGACCTAGTGAATTCGGTATGCATACCGATGCTCGATCGCTCAGTTATTGTATTCGTCGATGACCCTCCCGGAGGGAGTAGAGGATTTTGTGGTTTTATGTGATGCATCCATCACAGGATTGGGAGCGGTCCTCATGCAGAGAGGACGAGTAATAGCCTATGCATCACGGAAGTTGAAGCCACATGAGTCGAGATATCCCACGCATGATCTTGAGTTGGGAGCAATGGTGTTCGCTCTCAATATCTGGAGACATTACCTTTATGGGCGCTATTGTACCATCTACACGGACCACTAGAGCTTGAGACACATCATGGATCAGCTGAACCTGAGCAAGAAGCAGCACATGTGGCTGGACATAGTCAAGGATTATGACTACGAGATCCTTTACCATCCGGGTAAAGCAAACGCGATGGCGGATTCCTTGAGCCACAAGTCAGTTGGATTTTCAATTCTGAGATCTTGTATCATGATTTCCATTGACTCTCCATTAGTGGGATTGATTAGAGAGGCCCATTCTGAGGGTGTACAACAGGAGAATTGGAAAATTAAGAGGATCAGGGGCGGGATCACCAGATTCATGCAGGATAGTCATGGATTATTGACCCGTTGTGGTTGGGTGTGGGTTCCATTGTCTGGTGGGGTCAAACAGATTATATTGGAGGAGGCTCATAAGTCTCATTTCTCCATTCACCCAGGGGGCACCAAGATTTACCAGGATCTGGGTTTTACTGGTGGTCATGCATAAAGCAAGAGATCACTTGGTACGTCGAGAGGTGCTTGACCTGCAGGATGGTCAAGGTCAAGCATCAGAAGCTGCATGACAAGATGCAGCCTCTGGACATTCCCATGTGAAATGGGAGCACATTACGATGGACTTTATGACCAAGTTATCGAGGACGGGGAAGGGATATGATGCTTTATGGGTCATCGTAGATCGATTGACCGAGAGTGCCCATTTTCTGGCAATTCGGGAGAGTTCATCGGCTGAGAAGTTGGACGATGTGTATATCCGTGAGATCGTTGCTTACCACGGGGTGTTGGTCTCTATTGTTTCAGATCGTGATGTTCAGTTCACCTCCCGATTCTGACAGAAGTTCCATGAGGAACTGGGCACGATACTACATTTCAGCACCACTTACCGTACGTAGATAGATGGCTAGAGCAAGCGGACCATTCAGACCCTCGAGAATATGTTGAGGGCATGCGCCATTGATTTCGGTGGGAGCTGGGACTCCCACCTACCCCTTGCAAAGTTCTCCTACAACAACAACTTTCATTCCAGCATTGATGCTCCACCTTTCGAGCTGTTGTATGGCTGGAGATGTCGTGCCCCAGTCTGTTGGGGCGAGGTTGATCATCGGGTCATGGGTTGGACCAAGGTAGTTTTGCAGACTATTGAGAAGATTCAACAGATCAGGCAGCGATTGCAGACTTCTCAGATTTTGCAGAAAAGTTATGCCGATCGGCACCAATCTGAGTTGGAATTTCAGGTTGGCGATATGGTATTGTTTAAGGTCTCACCCTCCAGGAAGAGGGGAAAATTGGGTCCCTGATATATTGGACCGTTTCAGATTATTTCCAGGGTTGGCAAGGTGGCGTATAGGCTGGACCTTCCGGAGGAACTCTGTCAGATTCATAGCACTTTCCACGTTTTGCAATTGCGAAAGTGCATATTAGACGAGGATGCGGTAGTGTCATTAGATGATATTCAGGTCGACAAAAACCTGAATTACGTTGAGCAGCCGGTGGCTGTCTTGGAACGGAAGAAAAGGTTCCGCGCAACAAGGAGATACCTCTGGTAAAGGTACAGTAGCAGCATCAGAAGGGATCCGAGTGGACTTAGGAGCCGGAGGCCAAGATGCGGGAGCATTATCCAAATATGCTTGCTACAGTAGACTTCGAGCATGAATTCTAGTTCAAGTAAGGGAGAGTTGTAACATTTTGGATTTCAGGTATTCTTCAAATCTTCCCTTGGTATTTTAATAAGTTAATTTTGGCCCCTGATATTGGTTTGGACCTAGCCCGAGGGGCAGTTTGGTAATTTTTGGAAGCTGAGTAATACACTGGGCGTACATTTGGGAACGCCCCACATATTAGGGTGTGCCCTAGTACGCGGGGTGTATACTCATGTACGTCGGGCGTACATTTGTCCAGATGAAACCCTAATTTTTAGGGTTTTTAGGGTATTTAAGCATCATTATGGGACATTGTGGCTCACTCTTTCAGCCTCCAAACCTCCGTTAGCCGTCTTGTGTGTGCATTCTTGAGCTCATAAGTGTGTTTTTGTGCCTTAAAGAAGAATATTGTGCATCAAGGAGTCAAGGAAGGAAGATTGGCTTGTAGATCTTGGTCCATCACCTGTTTTGGAAGCTCCAGAAGGTACAAAGGTTGTCTATTTCTTCTAGATCTTTCCTCGGTAGCTTATTTTCATTCTTTTGTCTGTAAAGTCCTATTATAACGCATGATTCGTTTTGGACGTTTTGAATTGTCCTTTCAGACCCTAGGAAGGGTTCTAAGTGATAAAAATGATATCCCAATGGCTAGAAATGTCCCATGCAATTGGTAGAAAGGTCTTATTGGATTAAGATCATATATTAAGGGCTTTTTGGACGTCCAAAGTGTTAAAGTTTGAGACTTTATGGTTCTAAGACACATTTGGTCAATGGATCTGGAATTTGGGCTTAAGTGCTTAAGCCATTAAGCACTTGTTGGGGTTTTGGTACAGCTCGCATACGCCCCGCGTAGAGAGCAATACGCCCCACGTATGGAGTTAATGTCCCCGTTTTCCAGTCAACGCAAGGCTCACGTACTCCCCACGAAACCTTGGGGTATGCCCAACATACGCCCTCTTATGGGTTTTCACAAGTTGGGCTTTGGATTTTGGGCCACCTTTGGGCTAGTTTGGTTTGGGCCCTTACTAAAAATTATGAACGGAAATGTCTTGGGCCAATTTTGGAAATGGGCCTTAGGATGAAGCCTAATTAAAGATTTGGGCCCAATTTGGAAATTTGGGCCAATTATGGGCCTTGTATGTTTGGACCTTTTGGATCAGGGATGTGGAATTGGGCCTTGGCCCGAATTAGAGAAAGGAAAAATGGACTATTACCTTATGTTTGGGCCCTTAGCCAAGATTGATATTCTAATTATTAATTGGTGTTTGTTTATTGTGATAGTTCAAGATTTACAGTGAGTCAGTAGTCGGAGGTTTTCAGTTCAATTCGACATTGTTAGGTGAGTTTTCCTCACTATACTAAGGGTTCTAAGGCACCAAGGCCGTCCCATTGGTTTTATATCCTAGTAGTTATTGATATGTTGAGTATGAGTTAGATATGCATGCTAGTTTGATATGCTAGTCTGGTAGATTTGTTGGACTACCTGTGATACCGTTTGATTATCTGTATGTGTATTTATCTTATACATGTTGACATGTTGTGTGGGTTGGGTTGAGGTTGTACTGCTCCATGCAGTAACCAACAAACCCTGGAGTATGCCAGATATGAGCTGAGGGCCAGGGAAGCATACCAGACTCATATTGAGGACTCATGAGCATTCTAGATACGAGGTAAGGGTCGGGCAGGGTATGCCAGACTCGTACTATGGGCTAATCTTTTGTATTCCAGACTAAGAGATGAGGGTGCAAGACAGAAATAAGATGTGGGACCGATAGGAAAGCCAGAATTATGTTGTGGGCTCGCGAGCAATCCAGACATGAGGTGTGGGCCCGATAGGCAAGCAAGATTCATGTTGTGGGCTCAGGGGTAATCCAGTATGTATAGTTGTGGACCCATTATATGTTGTTATTATGTGTGCTATTTGTTATGTATCAGTATTTTGGGGGAACTCACTAAGATTTTGGCTTACAGTTGTGGATTTTGTTTCAGGTACATCGGATAATCATGGGAAGGCGAAGGCTTGATCGTGCACCTCCTCACATTTTATGTCATGATTTATAGGATTCTTTGATATGATACTATTTTCAAAACAATTTGTAAACAATGAATGGTTTTTGTGACGTTTAAAAAGTTTAAATATTTCATGAATTTTATGGATGTTACGAGATTACAAGGAAAGCCCTTGATCCTTGCTAGGATCTCCGACGCAATACCTTAGGAGGTAACAATGGTCACCTGTCTTGATGATTTTATTAAAGTAAAATGACGATTACAAAGAATATTTTAGTAAAAACAAGTGAATAATATTGTAGAGTAAATTTCAAATAAAAGTCGTGCATTGTGTGCGAGATACAAGTGTCAATTTATAGTCTAAACAAGCCAACACAATGTCCGATCTTTCCGGGATCCTCTATGACCAACTTCACAAATGTTATTTGACTAAGTATTTTGGGTCTTTTGCACGGTTGAGATGATTCTTTATTGAGAATTGGTCTTCCCTTGACTACTTCTACATATGTATTAGTTATGAACAAAATATAACCGTTATAAATATTAATAAAGATAATAACGGTAGTAGCCGGGATCTCGAGGTAGCTGAGGGTCCTGGATATTTGAGGATCCTGAGTATTTTGAGGATCCTGGCCCTAACACCACCGTTTTCTAAAAATGAAAACTGATAAAAAAATACACATGTAAACACGCTTTCTAATTTTATAAAACTGAAAATGAAAAATGAATATGTTTTATGTAAACACGTTTTCTAAATTTTCCAATGAAAACTGAAAAACGGTAAACGAAACCTAAAAAGGGAAAACGAAATACGAAAAATGAAAATTGTTTTTCCGTAACTAAATGCAACCTAAATTTCTCAATTTTATCTTACTTTTGGTAGTTTGTTTGAGCTTAGAGGCGCTTTAATCTCGATCTTTGCCTCAGAATATTTGTTGTCTAAGAACTATGCAAGAACAGAAGTTGAAAAGAATATTGAGAGTATAGTGTTAAGATATTATAGGGTTTTGGTCATCACTTGTAACATGTCTTAAGTTGCAAATCCCCTAATGAAGACTCTTATGTGGGTTGATTCAGATTCTAAACCGACAATATTAACAAAGCCATGGTAAATGAAAAGAAAGAAATTAAAGCAAACTTTAAAGATTTCCAAGCAAGGTATCTTAATATTTAGTTATTTACATTTGTTTGTTTGTTTATATTTTTATGTACTAATTTAAAATCAACTTCACATATTATTATTTTTTTGTATATATTTTTAGGTATCAATTGATTCATAAGATCATTAATGATAGATGGTACAATCAATTAAATAGGACACTCCATATGACGAGTTATTATTTCAACAAAATGATGCAATATAGCCTTGATTTTGAGAATACACATTGGATTAAAGGTATGTTTTATATGTCTCTGTAAATCATTTGTTGTAATGACAATCTAGCAAAAACAATTGATTGTCAATTTGATCGACTCACAAATGCAAAAGGACTATTAGGTGTTAATGTAGCCAAGCTAACAAGGAACCCAAACAACTTCAGTTGATTGGTGGGATTAATATGGAGCTGACACACTCGAGTTGAGACAAATTTGATATGAGAATTTCGAGTTTGACATATTACTCATCTGGTTGTGAAAGGAATTGGAGAGCTTTTGAGATGGTTACTTACATATATCAACATTATTGTTTTATTATATTGTTTATTTTTTTGAGTTTGTTTATTTTGTTGTGTATGCACATTCTAAAAGAAAAAATCGACTACATCAGCGAAAGATAAACTATCTTGTATATGTGATGTACAACTTGAAGCTAGCTAAAGGGTAGAGAAGAAAATGAACAAGGAAAAGAACATGATATTGTGGGAACTGACACGTTAAATCTTAATGATGTGAGTTTTGATTATGAGTCTTTTAATTATCGTATAGATGAAGAGCATATTAAATCTTATACTTTTAAATTAAATTTTTTCTTTAATTCAAGTAATTTTTTTTACATATAAAAGTTCAAAAAAATTAAAAACTTTTTACCAAATATATCTTAAATTATTTATAACATTTATATTTAATATTTCACTAAAATAACAAAACAAAAAAAAATGTTCATGTCACATCATATATTCATCAACACACTTAGAAGCTCCATGATAAAAATAGATTATTTCATTATTTGAAACTTTACGAAAATTTGAAAATAATATACGTGTGAAACTTAAAATACTTAACATACTAATAAATTTTTGAAAACTCGTAACAATTATTATGACTTGACTATACACTTGCAATAATTCAAAAATTGATACATATAGTTTCCCAAGCTTGCTTAAAAGACACAAAAAAGTTTACATATTTATAAAATATTAAAATATACAATAACATGTAACATCGAAAATAATGTCAGATGTTTTGACTCTAATTTATCATTTTTATTAATAGTTAATTAATTTTTTATCAGGTGTAATTGATGCTGATGCTTGAATGTGGAACTTTCCAAAATGAAAATTAAGATATGTTAAAATCAAAATATATTGTTTTTGTAATGTTTCAACCTCAATTGAAATATGTATATGGAACTAATAAATTTTGTTAAATTATAGTAGTATTAGGAAGTAGGTGGATAGCTTTAGGAAAATACTAACATTAATTGAAGTATTGGGCTCACTATGAAAATAAGATAAAAATAGTCAGGAGTAAACACATTGAAAATAAAAATTTTAACTTGCAATAATAACCAGATAATAATCAAGAAGAAAATAACATCAATACGGAATGAAATCATGAACTAATCAACCATCAACATAAACAAATAAAAAAAAATATTTTCATTAATGTAAAGATATTTGAATACAAATATGAAGAAATAAAAGTAAACAATGAGTTCTTTTCTTCATAAGGTACATGAGATGGAAGTTATGGTTATTTGTGTGTTCTTGAAAGGTTATATATGTAAAGGCTGGTGACATAAATGATGACATAATGTTGTTCATACAGATGTGAATTAGAGTTTAGGAAAGGATGAATGCTAGGGTTTTTGTAACATCTTGATTTTTAGGTATTCCATTTATACCTTTGGTATGCAAATTGTTTGCAAGTTGGTCCGTAATGGCATTTTTGTAATTTTGGAGACTGTATGAGTATGATAGGCGTACGTTGAGTATGTTGGGCGTATGTGGTAGAGTACTAAACTCTAATATTTAGGGTTTGAACCCTATTTAAACATCATTAACTCCTAAGGCTCCCTTCTTTCACTAGCATCCAACCCCATTTCGACCCTTTCAAACCCTAATCTCTTGAGTGAGGAAATCTTGACCTTGAGTGTGCATTTTGGTGTTCTTGAAAGGGGGATGGGGAAGAGGAAACCATCTTAGAAGAGTGGAGCACTTTGGATCTAGAATCATATCATAATTTGACACCATTTGAAGTTAAAAAAGCTTTGATCTTGATGAAGTTTTACTTAGATATTGTTTAGCCATGGATTTGTATTAGTTTTCGTCCCATAAGCTTGATATTATGAGTATGGTTTACTCTAATTCATATGAGTTGTCCTTTCAGATGTTTTAGAGTGTTTAGAAGCACAAAAATATAATCTTGGCCATTAGTTTCCTTCCATGTATGAACTAGGATGTCTTAATGAGTAAAAAAGTTAGGGTTTTTGGTATTGAGCACTTAATATCCATGCAATACCATAAAGTTGGAAACTTTATGGTTAAGGACATCATTTGAGGACTAGATCTGGAATTTGGACGAAAAAACTTCAGGAATTAAGCTCTTAATAGATGGGAAAGGAAGCAGTTGCGTACGCTAGGCGAACCTGGGGTACGCTGCACGTACGAGGTCAACCAATCCATTTTTGGTCAAGGCCTAAGTACTCTAAGCATACAAGCTGAGTACATTGGGCGTACTCAGTTGAGTTGAATCGATTGACTTTTCGACTTTTTGACTTTGACTAAGTTTGACCTAACGGTATTTTGGGTATTTTGAGTTATAGTTGAGATTTATCACAATTTAATGTATATGTGGCTGGTAGAGTTGATATTTAGAGTAGTGACCTATTCAACTATGTGTTCAGACTGAGAGATGAGTTTACTAACTGTACTTCTGGGTTGAATGCACCAATTCTGACCCACTAGATTATGTATCCCGGTATAAAGGATGTTGCTATGTTGTAGTGATATGTTAGATCTACCTGTTTTTGGTTGACTGGTTATATGTTTATTATTACTGGATATATATATTATTTGTATGTATATGTCGAGATGGTATGGTGGGGTTGAGATTGTACTGTTTTGTGCTGTCAGTCAACAAACTAGGGCATTCCAATTGGAAGGTTGTGGGTCAAGTGTAATCCAACCATCAGGTTGTGGACTCAACATGTATTAGGAAATCCAACCAAAAGGTTGTGGATCAGGGCATTCCAACGGAAGGTTGTGGGCCAGGGGTAAAATATATGTTTGGTTATATGTTTGTGTGGTGGTACTTTGGGGGAACTCACTAAGCTTTAGCTAACAGTTTCAATTTAATTTTTCAGGTACTTTAGATGATTGTGGAAGGCGAACGCATGATCGTGTACATCCTTCAGATTTTATGTTATTGGATTTTGGGATACTCTAATTTATGAATTATACTTTTTAACCAATGTTTTTGTAAAGAATTATAATCTTGGGGTTATTTTAGAAAAATGAAAATTTACTCTGATTTTTGGTATGTTACAAGTTACTATTAGAGCCTTGGTTTGAGAAAATTGGATGAACATTCGTGTAAATCTGGACATAAACTAAGGAACTGCAAAAGTTTTCAAATGGTTTTCAAAAATTGTTTTCAAAAGTAACCAAGGAAGGATGTGATGTGTACGATCAGCTGGAGCAAGAAAAGTATACCCCAAGTATCCCACACTGTTATTTGTTATTGATGAGTATAATAGAACAACATGCTAGTGGTAGGTTAGGGATCTTCAGGAATTGCATGATAGAATTGCCTGATATATTATGCCTAATAGCCTAGGAGGACTTCTGATGTGCTAGATCGAATTGACATCATTAATATAGTTGCTTAGTGTGTACATCGTAGTGGTACATAACAAAGATTCTATAGACTAAGAATGTTTGGTATAGCCTTATTTCCTATTACTTGTTTGGTAGTGGGATTTGAAGGGTTTTGAGCATTCTAACACTCCTAAGGTGTACATGCAACCCTAGAAACCTTGGATCTATGTTTTACTAAGATACATGCAAATTTGATTTCCAAGGTTATTAACCTAACTAGCATGGCATGGGGAACTTTTAGACATAATAGCTAGTTGAGATACATACCTTTTGTTGTTTGGATTCCTTGAGAACCTTGTGAGCCTAGCACCTCAAGTGTGATGCCTCAAATGTCTCAAACAACACACAATACTTGGAATAACCTTGAGAGAAGTACACTTACTGTCACACCCTAAAACCGAGAATGGCGGAAACGTTGTGGGGCGGAGGACGTCATGTAATGTATCACAACAATGTAAAGTAGTAAACAAGCAACAACATCATCCATTGCATTAATAGTATAATTTTAATTACAAGTGTGTTCTTTCACAGTATAAGACAGCATAATGAATAATCAAAATAAAAGACGAGTCTGAACTGCTCCGTCTTCACAAAACCTGGTCGTCGTACCTGTCTATTTGTGACCTGAGAATACAAGTTATTTTGAAAGCGAGCATCAGCCAAAAAGCTGGTGAATTCATAAGTATTAATGTGTCTTTGATTTGTAAAACTTGTAATGAAAGTCTTGACATTGTTTTGAAAGAAAGTTCGTATAAGTATGTAAATGTTTGTAAGTAATGGAAAGTGTTTGAATAACCCTAGAAATCCCTATGATCCCTATAAAAGAAGTCTACTACCAAGACCCTACTATTTTGAAAGTAGTCTTCTACCAAGACCCTATTGTTTTGAAAGTAGTCTTTGCAAATGTGATGGTTTTTCCCTGTTTAACTATTAGTATAAAACTATAGTATACCTCGTTGTTTATGTGTATGAGTCACAATATAAAGGTAATAAGGAAAATAGTTATCTATATCAAATATATCCTACCTCGTCGATCATGTGAATGTGTCACAAAGTAAAGGAAGAAATAATTTAATGACCTAAGTATTATCCTTTTGTACTAGGATAACTAACAGTGTTAACTTAAGACATTCGTAGATGTACATTTACCTCTGTTGCTAACAGCTGGGTGTAGGAATAGTTAGTCCCTTAAAGTATACATGTAATGGTATCAACCGAAGACATCCGTAGATGTGCATTTACCTTTGTAGCTAACAGAGGTTCTACGAATGGTTAATCCCGCAAGGTATCCTTTGGAATGAGGATATAAAGTCCAATCTATCTTGTCGATTATGTGATTGCATTACAAAATAAAGATAAGAAGGAGAATTATATAACAATATCTACACATATAATATGTAATAGTAACTCATCATATAACATTTACGTAAAAGTATCCATGTAAACGTACTCATGTAAGCGTGTCTAGGTAAACGTACTCATGTAAGTGTATCTATGTAAACGTATTCATGTAAGCGTATCTATGTAAACATATTCATGTGAGCGTATCTATGTAAACGTATTCATGAAAGCGTATCTATGTAAACGTACTCATGTAACATGTAATGTACTAGTATAGACTCATGAAAGAACTGACTCTTGTGTGATTCCCTATACTTGGAATGGTAAGTGGTATCTCCTAACTATACCTATAATAGTTACTAACCATGTATGTGTATAACCTGAAGTATGCCTTTGCTACCCAAAGGTACTAAACTGACTGAGGAAACTTTTATGTCTCTATATGTATACATGATATATAACTGATAGTTAAACGACTTTCGGACAGATACCCGATACCCTACCAGACCACATCCCAACGGGGAAAAGGAAATAAGGCGGGTTAGCCTTCCTAAGTCCTTTAAACATTATTTATATAACTATACATATACAGGCATGCAATTGACAATATAAAATCATATAAGGATTCTTTTTATAAAACCTTTGAAAAAGATTAATACCTAAGAAAAGGTCGACTTGATGTCAGTCTATAAAACGATTTAAAGTATTTGCTTGACAAAACAGTTTAAGTATAAAGGAACCTTTGTTTGAAACACAAATGTAACAGGGTTTTGAAATGAACATACAGTGTTTAATAAACATATTAATAAAGTGTTTTAAACACCTAAAAACGTTTAAGATAAACATTTGAAGAAATCTGATTGGTAAAACAGTAAACGTAAAGTAGAGCCATTTGCATGTTAATTATTAATCACATGTGATTGATATAATAACTAAACATGATTCAAATTGTATTCCCCCCCCCCATAAAGCATTTAAAAACATTTAAAAATATTTAAAAGGTTAATTCAAGGGGTATGAACTCACCTGCAGTGAGTGAATCGGAAGGAAGTGTCGGACAAGTGCATGGTGTCAAGTGAAGACTTAGACACACTCAATGATCCTAATTACATATGAAAACATATGTATATAAACAATTAGTGATTATAACACTAATTAAACATGTATAAACATCCTATTGCGAGGAAAACACTTTGGTCAAGTGCTAGGAGGCTATCGGGTTGCAACAAAGGAGTGCAAAGCCTCATACGAGAGTTTATGGTCCAATGACCATCTTTATTGGAGTTTACAGACTAGGGGAGTTTACCCCGGGCCATAAACTCTCAATTGGTCACTAAAAGGGGCTTAAAACTCTAAGGGATTAAGTGGTTAATTGCTCCAAAGCTTTAAACAAGTGTTTGGGTGGGTTTAAGGTCCTAAAATGAACTTGTTTGGTGTTCACGGCCCTGGGACCATTCCCCCCATGAGTTTACGGCCGTAAACACATGGTAAGGAGTTCCATTTCGTGAAATGAAGTCCTTAACTCAAAGGGGTAAGGTTCTATGCTAAAATCCAAGGCTCACTAAAGTGTTAGGGTGTCATTTGCACCCTTAAAATGGGTTTACGACCCTAAGACCAAATCCCTTGGTGTTTGCGGCCATAATCTAATATGTAACATGGTATTTTGTGCTTTCAAGTCCCACACACATTAAGGTATGAGTCTAGACTAGTTTCACAAGGAAAGGAAGGGACTAGGGCACACTTTTGGCCATCAAAGAAGGGTTTACGGTCCAAGGTGTTCTTGGGCCGTAAACTCTTTGATCTTGGTTATTCCTTGTGATTTCTTGATGTATAGACATATAAAAGCCCTATTATACTCTAAGATAGAAGCACTTACGATTTGGGATGAAAGACTGAAGATCCTTGAGACAGAATCGGGTTTTTCTCTAGTTGAAAATGGAACAAATGAAACAAATATGGCTAAGGGCCATATTTATACCCCTTCGGGTTTTTGGTCCAAAATATCATTTAAGCCGTAAACTCCAACCTCGTGGACTTTTGAAACTTTTAAGCTGCACAAAATAATCTAGGGCATCCTCTCTCCTGATTTCTCCTAAAGTGTAAATCCGGAAATACTCAAACTTATTCCAAAAAGTCTGAAAATTTACAGCAATTGTTCTGACTTCTATTGACTTGATATGTTATACAGAATGGAAATTTCGGGTTGTCACACTTACACACTAAAATCGGTATTCCCTCTTACTTGCTTGTAGTGGCCGATTTTCCTAGACATGGGGCCTTTATATAGTTGTGACACAAGTAGGGTTACACCATGTAAACCCTAATTGTCATGGATTTCCATATTCCATGATCCATGGGTTTGTAACCTCCATGGACTATGCATGGAGCACCTTATGGGTTTTAACCCAATCCATACAAACCATGGATCATTAGCCTAACTATAAAAGAATAGATGATTTACATAATAAACCCCAGATATTTAATTAGTCTCTTTTTGATCACTTAATTAATTATAAATTAATTCTTGATCAACACTAATTAAATAATATTATTAATATATTAGAACTTATAATATATTAATAAACCTTAAGTGTTATTTCTCTCATTTAGTCTATCCAAGTGTTGCAATGTCGTGCAACCCAAATGGACCATGCTAACCGGGTCAAGTACATTCCAAAAATAGTTATGAACTTAGACACCTAATCCAACAGTCTCCCACTTGGATAAGTCTAATAACTATAACTGCAAGAATGACTTTAGGAACCGATCAACAATCGTAGCTCTTTCAAGGTCTCGTGGAACTGAGATGATGATGACACATCATTTAAGATAAGTGATCATATAATCCTCTATTCTAGATATCAGCCGGACAAATACATGGCACAATGTCTTACTTATTGTCTAGCAGTTAGTTTCCCGATTTCTGATTTGTTTGACATAGAACTTTATCGAACACATCAATTTAGTTCTGACCGGGCCTGGTACATAGGTCAAAACAAAATCATCAAGGGGCCCAATATCGCTTCTAATCCAAGAAGAAACAGATAAAATTCGACTCATATGCTTGTTCTACTACTTGTTGAATTATATACAAAGGCACGTTTTATAACATCGAGTTACCAATGCGTTTTCGTACAATCAATGTATAATCAACTCATAGTCAACAAGTCATATCTCTAGTTTTGAAGACTTATATGATATTACCGTCTCACGATCACTCGAGATAAATTCCATGAAGTGATACACGTGAGTGTGGGTTGAGCCCAATACTCAGAACTTATGAGCACCCATGAGTGTTGTAGCACCACTTGCTATGTCCAACAACTTAGACATCTACAAGCCAACTCATGACAGTCTTGATTCAAATCTACTTCCAACATATGATTGACTGTGGAGAATTTGAATAATATGATATACCATAACATAATTATTTTGGAAGTCAAAACATGCAAAATGAAATGATAGTAAACGATTGACAAAAGATAGCAACACTTATACTTATAAATAAAAAACAACTTTTATTTATCATCAAATGTCAATTACATTTTACAAATTCCAAAGCTATCTAACTACTAAAACTAATATCATCCTTCAGCCTTATGGACCTCGCATGTTGGATATGCTTAACCCTACCCAGTCCCTTCGTGAGGGGATCTGTTGGGTTCTTATTCGATGATACCCTCTTTGCCACGAGGAGTACTTCTTCTATACGATGTCTGATGAAATGATATTTTCTATCGATGTGTCTGGATCTCCCGTGATCCCTTGGTTCCTTGGCTCAGGCAACTGCACTTTCACTATCAAAAAAAATCTCCACAGGCTCCTTTATAGTTGGTACAACTCCAAGGTCTCCAATGAAGTTCTTTAGCCATATAGCCTCCTTTGCTGCCTCGCTTGCACCTATATACTCTGATTCGCAGGTTGAATCAGCCACTGTCTCCTGCTTGGAACTTTTCCAAGTAAGTGCTCCTCCGTTTAAGGTAAAGACCCAACCTGACTGAGAGCAGAAATTATCCCTATCAGTCTGGACGCTAGCATCACTATACCCTACTACTCTCAAGTCATCACTCCCACCGAGGGTAAGGACCCAGTCCTTAGTCCTCCAAAGGTACTTGAGAATGTTCTTTACCGCAGTCCAGTAATCCTTGCCATGGTTGCCCCTGATATTTGCTGACCATGCTCAATGCGAAGGCTACATCAAGACGAGTACAAGTCATAGCATATATGCTCGAGCCTACAGCGGACGCATACGGTACTCGACTCATCTCAACTATCTCAGCCTCTGTACTCGGCCTCTGAGTCTTACTCAATTTGGCATTACTCTGAATCAGTAAGTCTCCTTTCTTGGAATTATGCATGATGAATTTATTCAGCACCTTATCCAAGTAGGTACTCTGACTAAGTCCAATTAGTCTTTTACTCCTGTCTCTCAGAATCCTTATCCCTAGGATACAGGCAGCTTCTCCAAGTTCTTTCATAGTGAAACACTTCCTAAGCTAGGACTTTACTTCCTGCAAATTTGGGATGCCATTTCCCATGGGTAGTATGCCATCCACATACAATACCAAAAAGCTAACTATACTCCCACTAGCCTTGACATATACACAAGATTCATATTTTCTCCTCAAAAAGCCAAACTCTTTAACTTTCTCATTGAAACAAAGATTCCATCTGCGAGGTGCTTGTTTCAATCCATAAATGGATTTCTCAAGCTTACACACTCTATTAGGGTACTCTATGCTGAAAAAACCCTCTGGCTGACTCATGTAAACATCCTCAGCCAACTTTCCCTTAAGGAAAGTGGTTTTGACATCCATTTGCCATATTTTATAGTCATGAAATGCAGAAATGGCTACCATAACCCTAATAGAGTTCTCTCTCGTGAAAGACTCCCCTCCTTGCTACAAGGACCACATTATCACTGGGTCTGTATAGAGGTAACTGAACGATTTCTATGGGCAGCCGATGAAAATACACCTTTAATTTTAGGTTCAAGCTTATCGTGAGTCTCACGCCTCACAAAAGCCTCGCAACCCCAAATCTTGATGTGATCTAGATTGGGAACTTTTCCGCTCCACATCTCGTGAGGTTTTTTGGCAACCTTCTTTGTAGGGACTAGATTAAGAATATGTGTGGCAGTCTCTAAGGCATACCCCCAGAATGAGATTGGTAGCCAAGCTCGACTCATCATGGAACGAACCATGTCCAACAAGGTCTGATTATGCCTCTCAACCACACCATTAAGTTGTGGTGTCCTGGGAAGTGTCAATTCTGAGATAATCCCACATTCCTTATGATAGTCAAGGAACTCTATACTAAGATTCTCACCAACTCGATCGGATTGAATCAACTTAAGTAGACATATCCATATCTACTAAAATCATCAGTAAAAGTCACATAGAAGTGATTAGCATCCCTTGTGGCAGTTTTGAAGGGTCCACACACATCAGTGTGTACCAGATCCAACAAACCTTCACCCTAGCTCAAGAACCAGTGAAGGGTGATTTTCTTATTTTTCCAAGTAGACAAGATTCATAACTATCATCCGACTTTAGGTCAAATAACTCCAAGACTCCATCCTTTTGGAGTTGGCCTATGCGTTTCTTTCTTACATGTCCAAGAGGACAATGCCACAATGATGCTTTATCCAAGCTAGTAGAAGAATCAATACACAACACATTATTTCCTAGGTTATCTACAACAGACATAACTTCATACACACCATCACAAGGTAATGCTTTAAAATAAATAACATTATTAAAGAAAGCATTAATACTACCATATTCATTATCGAAAGAAAAGGTAAACCCTTGTTTGTACAAAGCATGAAAAGAAATAATATTCCTCTCCATTTCAGACGAGTAACAACATTTATTCAAATCTAATGTTAACCCACTACTTAGCAACAAAGTATAAACTCCAATCTTGGTGACAGGTGATGCTTTCGTATTCCCCAAGATTAAGCTTATCTTCCCGTGCTCCACGTCCTCACTTCTTCTTAGTCCCTACAAATCAGAAAAAATATGAATACCACAACCGGTATCAAGGACCCAAGAATTAGAATCGGGTGAGTTATTAGACAATATAGTGTAAATACCTGCATGGTTGGGTTTCACTTTCCTATCCTTCACATCTTGCAGATACTTTGGGCAGTTTCACTTCCAGTGCAACTTTTCGTGGCAATAGAATCATTCAGCCTCTTTAAGGTTAGCAGAAGGAGTGACGGAACCTTTCTTGGTTCCACTTGAAGAGGATCCATCAAGGTTCTTTCCCTTGGCACCCTTCGAAGGGTTCTTCCTCTTCTTCCCTTTGCCTTGCCTGATTACCAAGACATGCTGCGGTAGGAGTAGGAGTGGTAACAACCGACTTACCCTTAAGACCACTTTCGGCGGTCTTCAAGATTCCTTGAAGTCTGTTGAGTGTAACTTCCTCCTTATTCATGTTGTATGTCATTCGGAATTGATCAAAACAAGAAGGTAAGGAGTGCAAATGATATCAATTGCTAACTCCCCAGGGAAGTTCACATTTAGCTTCAGCAACCAGTCCACATACCTTTGCATTTTCTCCAAGTGGTCGGTGATGGGTTCACCATCCTTCATCCGGGTTGTTATCATGGAGCAGATGATGTCATACCTCTCTTGACGAGCACTTTGATGGTAGCGGTCCATCAAGTCTTCGTGCATCTCAAAAGGGTAATAGTCCTCATAGGACTTTTGAAGCTCAGTTGTCATCATGGATAACATGATACAAGACACTTTAGTGGCATCTCTCTCATGAGTTCGGAATTCAGCGATCTCCTCTGGAGTAGCAGACGACTCATTAAGTTCCTTCAGCTCCTTGTCGAGGACATATTCCTTGTCCTCGTAACGAGTCACCATCTTGATGTTTCAGATCCAATCCATAAAGTTGGAACCATCAAATATGACTCTCCTACAATGGTTCATGAAAGAAAAGGAGTCGGTAGGGTTTGAGCCAGAAGCAACATTGTTTGAAGACATCAGAAAAAGAAGAAAGACATATTTTGATTAGATATAAAGATAGTGCTTAATAAAACACCCAAATGTAATATTAACGCTAGGACCCAACACAATATTTTATAACTTAAAAGAGTGATGTCGTAATCCAAGCTATAAAATATTTGAAGGTAGGTGAATGACGATTCACCGATTTCCACTATGAAAAACGAAATAAATTATTAGGTTTTAATTGGTTTTGAAACTCCTAGATTCATTGAAATTTTCAATAACATGTTTCAACCGCGAGTGTGCCCTTCAAGTTTTGTGACTGGGATGTCGAGGATCACAAAACAAGGTGTGAAGAAACCATGCAAATTACTTGGTACCCTTAATGTTTATCACTCAATCGATGTGCCGGTTAACGACACACGCTCCACTGGCCTATGATACACTTTAAGTCACCCTTAGCCTACCTTGTTAAGTCCAGGTTAGTGTGTCGGTTAACCACACATGATCCACTAATGACTTAAACAAAGTGCAAAGTGTAATTTCATGGGTTAGCACCTTATTCACATTTTCTTAAAGTAACTAAGATTAGGAATTTATAAAAATATTTAGTTACTTTACTTTCATCATACTTTTAATTAGGATTTAAAGTCATTGTCCTACCCGTTAGGCTAACGACCCTCGGTCAGTCAAGGAAGCGGTGGGTGAGAGTGGACACCCATTAACTGCCATTTTATAGGCAACAACCTTATACCCCCCCCCCCCTTATAGACCGGCTTCGTGAATGAGGCCTACTAACTGTAAAACAACTTTTTTGTTCTTATACATACATACATACATACATACATACATACATACATACATATATATATATACATATATATATATTATTAACTTATAATATTATAAAGTATAAGTGTTGAATTTTAACTTTAAAATTCCAGGGGTTGGAACTAAAGTTTTTAAAGAGACTTTACATGTTCCAAAACTTGAGGGAAAGTTTTGTAACTTTCAAAACTTTTCATCTTTCATAACTTATGAGTTAATGGTTTATTAAAATTAGAGACTTTTCATTTTATGTAACCTATGTGTTTCATAATGGACTTTAAAAATGTGACTTTTGGTAATCCATAACTTGAGGACAAATTATGGATTCCATTAAAACACATCAAGATGAAGAATTAACCTACCAAGAAAGTTACAAATAATTCCTATGATCTTCTAAACTCATAAGTTCATAAATGTTCATATCAAAAATTTCAAGAATCATAAATAAACCCTACAAAACTTGAAATTTTGATATTAGTCATTGAAAATGGATTAGCATAACCATTACACCATCTAAAACTGGTTTTACAAGACCAAAACAGTTTAGGGTAATGTTTCTAGTCCATTTCCAGCAGCAAAACTCGAAAATCTGCAATCAGGGGCTCCTACTCGTCGAGTGCATGAACCTACTCATCGAGTAGGATGAATTATCACATGGACTCGTTTAGTCCCCCCCATGGACATGGCAAGTTCACTCAGCAGATAACAGTTTTTTTAGTTTTTTTTTTCACAAGTTCGCATCAAGTATTAAGAAAACAAGCCTAGGCTCTGATACCACTGAAGGGTTTTGAGCATTCTAACACTCCTAAGGTGTACATGCAACCCTATAAACCTTGGATCTATGTTTTACTAAGATACATGCAAATTTGATTTCCAAGGTTATTAACCTAACTAGCATCATAATAGCTAGTTGAGATACATACCTTTTGTTGTTTGGATTCCTTGAGAACCTTATGAGCCTAGCACCTCAAGTGTGATGCCTCAAATGTCTCACACAACACCACAATACTGATGGGTTTTGAGTATTCTAACACTTCCTAAGTGTACATGCAACCCTAATAAACCTTGGATCTATGTTTGTCTAAAATACATGCAAATAATTATTTTTCCAAGGTTCATATCCTAACTAGCATGGCATGAGGAACTTGAATCAAATAAACCTAGTAGAAATACTTACCTTGTAGTTGTAGTTGATTCCTTGGAGTTTTAGATCCTAGCACCAATAGTGTGGATGCCTCAAATGGAAATCACGAATCACCACAAACTTGGAACTTTGAGAGAATAGTCACTACTATCTTGAAATCGGCCCTCTTGCTTTACTCACCTCAACTAGTGTCAACTAGTTTTATTTCAAGAACCAAAGCCTCCTTTAAATAGTGTGGTGGATTAGGGTTACATCCATGTAAACCCTAATTGTGACAACCCAAGTGTTCGCGTTACATTTTCCCCATTACCATTAACGGAATATTCCACTGTATAAAAGTTCCGTTAGTTAGAGGGCATTAATTCAAGAAACATTCCAATTGTTTATAATTAATATGTCGTTAAGTCGTGATAAAAGGGAATAAAAACACATGACACACATTTCCATTAAATTGGAAAATGTCAAATTTTATTATTACGACCACTAAATCGGGTGCGACCAAAAGCCCCGTTTAACGGCAGTATTGGGTAGAATTCCACTGAGCCCCGACTCGGAAACCTATATAAAGGTGAGTGGAGTCCATTGGGAGACTTTTTACACACTCTCTCTATACCCTCTCTCTAGACCCGTTTTCGCCCCGAATCCGCAACCAAACGCTTCCAAATTGTCATTGTGTGTGTTCAAGTCCTTGCGTGACACCGAACGCCCAAACGGCACTTTCGTCGGACCTACTTACACCAGGTGAGTTCATACCCCTGAATGAACCTTTTAAATGCTTTTAAATTTTTTTATAGGTGGGGGATTACAAGTTAAACATGCCAATTATTATATCAATCACATGTGATTGATAGCCCGCATGCACAAGATTTTGCCACTGTACACTGTTTTTACCGAGTAGGACGCTATAACGCTTTTCAATTGTTTTAAAACTCTTACTTATACCTTTTAAACTAAATTCATTCTAAACTGGTTTGTGAAAGATTTTCCAAGATTTTCAAACATATTTTACAAAGGAATACAATGTGTGAAATTTTATGTTCGTAAAAGCTTTTCATTAAGATTCCTTTTTACGTATATTTTTATTTGAAGTTATTGCTGATTCGCTTATACTTATTTCATATTCCTACTCTGTAATGCTTCCACTTATACTGATAGTCGCTTATACCTGATGACGCTTATACTTATTTACGCTCTTACTCAGTGATGCGATTCTTCTTCACTTATACTTAATAACAACTCTATTTCACTTATACTTGATACGCTTTTGCTTCACTTATTGTTGCCTCTACTTCATGATACGCTTATACTTGTTCGACACTTCTACTTCACTTGCGACCGCTTCTACTTCACTTGTTAGACACTTCTACTTCACAAGGATCACTTTTACTTGAAACGCACTCAGTAATAGTTAGATGTATGTCCGTGCTTATATAGGTATAAATAAGTAATGATTGAAAGACTTAGGAAGGCTCGTCTGCCCTATTTCCTTTTCTTCGTTGAGATGTGGTCTGGTGGGATCGGGTAGCCGTCCGAAGGTCGTTTGGTTCATTAGTTAAATACTATGTATATGAGTATGGACATACAGGAAATTCTCTAGTCAAGTCAGTTAAGAGTCTCTACCTCTATTCTACACTTACTTTAGAAACACACTACCCACTGTTTGGAAGTCTCTACCTCTAGTATATCACTTACATTAGAAACTCATTCACCTCTAGAAACACACTATCCTCTATTTGGGATGCATCTTCGGGACGCGGCTTTCTCCGTCGTCTAGTTGGTAACCAGAGTCTCCTATAAGGAGAGCGGACATTGTGTGTATAGGCCTATACGGGATTGACAACCCCGCACCCTGACTGCTAGCTATAGTCCCGACCTACCAAGCCGAGGGGTGACAAATGTCACATTATATAGATGCTTGTAGGGCGTCTGGAACTCTAGTCAGTATGGTTACGAGTATCCTGGGTTGCCTTATAATTCATGGCTTTAAGGTAACGGTATTTCGTCAGCAATTTACACTGTATGCTGATGTCACTTTTCAAAGTCACACTGTTTTGATCTTGCTAGACGTATCTTTCATTTGATACTGTCTGGGGTCTGTAGTCTCTATTTTGACCTTGCTAGACGTATCTTTCATTTGATACTGTCTGGGGTCTGTAGTCTCTATTTTGACCTTGCTAGACGTATCTTTCATTTGATACTGTCTGGGGTCTGTAGTCTCTGTTTTGACCTTGCTAGACGTATCTTTCATTTGATACTGTCTGGGGTCTGTAGTCTTTGTTTTGACCGTGCGAGACGACCTTTCATTTGGTATCGTCTTCGGTCTATATTCACTGTATTAGAATTTACCAGCTGTACCTTTCACTTGATTTTGTCTTCGGTCTATATTCACCGTTTTAGACTTTACCAGTTGTAACTTTCATTTGGTACCTTCTGGGGTCTGTGTCTCCCCTTTTGTTAAACTGAACCAGGCGTGTCGTTAGTTCGATACTCTCCTAGAGTCTATGATTCTTTGCCTTAGTCAGCAGTCCTCACTGCTGAGGAATATGTTATTCCCTGATGTCTCTTGCTTTCTTTAATAATCAAATTCAGTATTTTGATAATAATAGCAATTAAGGGAAAACTACCTTTTACCACATTACACTGAACAGTCTTGGTAGAAGGCTGCTTTATTTACAGAAAATATAGGATTTTCTGGAAAGAACACTTATGCATTGAAAACACTTAAACTACTACTTATTAAAATTATTTGACTAAATGACACTAAATACTTATGAACTCACCAGCATTTGTAAAAATGTTGATACTCGCTTTTCAAATAACTTGTAATCTCAGGTCAGCAATTAGACAGGTACATCCCCGAAGCTGCTGATGAAGATGGCTTAAGTACCTTGCTGCACTTTATATATTTTGCTTGTATTACTTTGATACTATGTAATGTAACCATGTAAAATTATTACTACTAATGCAATGTATTGTTGTACTTTGATTACTATATTCATGTGTTGTGATACTTGACATGACGTCGTCCACCCCAGAACGTTTCCGCCGTTCCGGTTTTGGGGTGTGACAGATTTGTATCAAAGCCAGGTTTATAGTGAGCTAAGTATATCAATTCATAAAAGATATACAGCCTATAAATACAATGGGATAAAACACTCTGACCAAGAGTTATACTTTAAAATATAACCATATTTTACCAAAGTATAATAACATCCAGAATCTAAACACTCGAACAAAAGTATCACAAGAAGGACAATGATAAAACTCTTCGGATGTTGAGCACTACAGTCAAACCTGGGCAGTTATGTAATCGTAAGCTGGGATAAATGTAACCTGATCAACTACATTTATCCGAGATGCGATGAACATGTGCTTGGGAGTGATAGTGGTGTACAACAGGTCTGAAACTTACCAACTAGGATTGCTAGAGCCAAACATAAAGTTAAAATACTATAGGAGTATTTTAGAACGCTAAAAGATTCACACTAATCCCAGAATCATATTCAGAAGATAAGAAAACAAACAAGAATTAAAATACCAAAGGGGTATTTTGGGAATCATAAATAACCTTGCGTGAATAACTAAAAAGATCCTTATTGATATACCTACAACTACAGAGGGTATACTTCCAAGGTTATATATAATAAGGATCCCATAGGCTAAGAATGTGTGGTTTCGCTCTATTTCCTTTTCCTCGTTGGGATGTGGCTCTAGAGTAGTATCACATATTCGAAGGCCTATTGGATCTAAGCTATATATGATTTGTATACCCTATGTAATCGTAGCAGGACTTGATATGGATCATCCAGTGGAATGTCAATAATCTCTTAGGATTCTTTAGACATTTCCATTCTCGCGCAAACCCTGTAGACAACCCTACCCACTTCAGTGCTTGACAGAAGAGTTGAAGTCGACCCCGAAGAAGTTCATTGAGAAGATTTCTTGTTCGGAAATAAACGAATTGGGTCAAGACTATTGAATGCACCAAGTGCCCCTATTCTTTCAGGGACAGTGGTGAGAGATTCGCCTAAACTTCGGAGATTTCCAGTCATCCATCATGAAGTGATGACACCCAGAGTTGGAATCAGAAGAAAGGCGGAGTAGAAATTCAATATGTCCATACGAGAAGAGAACCCTAGGAAACTACCCAAAGGAAACCAACGCCGATTCCAGTCAAAGACACGAGGCAGAGAGCGGGAACCGGTACATGGGACCCGACAATTGTCTTTTCCTCGTGATCGTCACGTTAATACACCCTTAAAATAATACAATTTAGTGAGTTAGTGGTTACACTACTCAAGCTATGTGTTAGGTAAATCGTTGATTCCCGTTGCCAAATACACGATTAGGGCGGATCCTCGCATCTCTATTGAGAGAATTTAGTCATTTGCCCTTGTGAGCCTCTCTTTCTGCAGTTTCGTTTTGAACCCTTCTCAAATCTCTCCAGGCTGGAGAGAGTGAAACCTTTCCCAGTATAAAGGTAACTTAGTAGGAACGACTCGCATCTTATGGCCTTTTTCCGATACTCATACACCCACTTCGATTTCCAGGACTACATCATAGGGATGTAGGTCGACACTCAGACAACCAACATCCGAGGCACGGGAAAAATTATGCCTAATACGTTAAGGACAGAAATGTCCAGGGTTAACCATCACCTCTCATTACCTTTTATTCCTTTCCGTGTAGGAAAACCATGCCACCGAAGAAGCGTAACCAATCCACAAGCAAGAAACCTACTCTCTTATTCGATGAAGCTACGTTCCAAGCTGCAGTCTCAGCAGCCGTAGCAGCTGTCATGGCTCACCTGAATGCTAACACCGCCAATGTTAGCAAGGGCCCTGTCGGGATTTCCAATCCTGACGATGGACAGCAACAATCAGCACCTCCACACTCAGCCACCCAAGAACCTCCATTGAACCCACTAAAGAGAAAACTCAAGATAGAGGAGGGAGGTACCTCGGCTCAAGGACTTTCCAAAGGGCAACGAGCTGAGGTAGCCTATACCCCTGTCAATCCTTCCCTCCCGACCTCAAGAAGACCATACCTAGGAGACCTTCCCCACTGCAGCAAGTGCAGCTACCATCATCATGGTGCCTGTCGGGAACTCTATTGTGCTAGGTGCCACATGTTGGGGCACACTGCTCGCGTCTGTAGAACCCCGGTTGAGTTCATTCATCAACCACCAATGTGGCGACCCGTACAGTTTGCCACCTATGTGGTAAAATGGGACATTTCAAGAGGGACTGCCAACCGAAGAGAAAGACAAAGATACAGAAGGATCCTGACACTACTGCTTAGGGAGAAGCAGCAAGGAACTCGTTAGATTTTTGGTACGTCTCTCGATCTCGGATAACTAAACTAAGAACAATAAAAGACTAATTCCAAAATGTAAATTCTTCCCTGTAAGGCGAAAGTAGCAGCACTGTTATAAAATTTAAAAATTCATTAGGTAAAACTATAATGACTAAACATATACGTTACGGCCATGTATATCTAAGATGGACAGACCTAGAGTGAGCGAATGCCGCCTCATTTCCTGTTCCTCGTTGGGTTGTGGATTTAGGGCGGGGTCGCTCAGTCAATAGTCCTTCCCACCTTAAATATACATGACTAGTATATGTGAGGCGATTATAGAAATGCCTCGTGAGAATCCGTTCATGAAAAGATACTCTATTCGGAAACACTTAGAACTCTCTATAGTTCCGCGTCGACTCTATCGGTCCAAGTATCCGCGGTAGCGATACATATGACGAAACCCGAGACGCCTAGAACTAGTGTGCCTGTTCGGCACATGACTCTATCGATCTTCACTTTACATCATGTCAGAGTGTGCCAACTTCGACGACTCTATTGATCATGGTTTGACTTCGTGCAACCGTGTGTATATCCTTAAGTGCTGTGCAAAAAAAAAAAAAAAAAAAAAAAAGAACTTTCTCCGAAACCTTGTCAGAAAATAAAGGTTCCCCCGAACCTAAACCTAACACAAATAATCAAACTTAATGCAATCCGTCAATCATCCCTCTTATCTCAAACCTTCCGAAGTACCCAAGAGAGGGTACCCCGCGCTGTTGACCGACCCCTCGTCGTTAGATAAACACCGAAGCAAAGGACACTGTAGAAACTTCACTAGACGACAACCATTTGAGGCAGACCCCTTAGAATCCCCTGAAAGACCTTTCGCACCTCGCACAATAGGTTCGTGAATCCAGAGAATAGAACTCATGAGGCTGACCACTATAACCAGGTATACACGGGCATACATCAAGTATTGGCGGTTAAGCCGAGCATGAGCTCTACCACGGACCTTTTCGCAAAACACTTTCACCCTATTCCATAACATAGGAGCCGGAGTCAAGAGAATCACTGCGGGTTAAACTAGTAAAGTTCCAAGTGATGAAACTCTATACCCACTAGATTTGACCTAGACCGAGAAAACTCAGAACCTTCAGAAGAGTAGTTGCAGTAGATGCTCTAACTACTCAGGCACCTTGCCCACCCTGTTATAGACAGGTAGTGCCTATCATCCTCCACTCTCTTGCATGGAGGAGATCGTCGTCACACTGTAGACGATGAAAGACATCCTCCGAAGTGAACACTAGGATACCTAGAACCACAGGATGACCTTTGCAGCCAGGAATATTTGGTCAGAGTTAAGGTAGTTGCGTTAAATCTCATGACCCGGATCCCGAAGAGAATCATAGGCTTGACACCAGCCCTGGTGTTAGTCGAAGAGTTATGCAGGAACATGCACTTCCCACGCTAGAATGAACCACAGTCTTAACGATTCGTTGGACTATTAGGTGTTCCACGAATACTATCTCGCGCAGAGGTAGTAGAACCACCTCCCAAGATAGTTCAACACTCATCTGGTGAAACCCTATCTCCCCGATCCTCAGGGTTTCCGTAGCTCAAGGTGCGTTAGTGCAGGTCCATTTTGCACAAGCTTGAGATAGACACTCTACAGTAAACCTATAACCATAGTCACGCAACCCACTCGACGATCAAGAAAGTCTCTATCAGCCAGTTGGTAGAAAACACGAAACTGAAGACCACTTGAGATTCCTAAGAACCAACCTGAAGGACTACACATCCAATACGAAAGAGAACGTTAGGAACTTCGAAATGGTGATCACGCCAGTGATGGTCTTGCCATAGAAGTACACTATGTTCTAAGTACTGAAAGGCTCTACCCTTCCGAGAGCATAAGACCATCCGAGAATCCTCATGGAGACATGGTCGAACCCTTTTCAGGTCGCTACCACCTTCGGATATGCCACAAGATTCACATTCGACCGATCCACTTCTTAGACTTGATATGCGATTATCCGACATCACTCTTCGTACCCCACTCATCTCGATAGAATCCATGGAAAACTCTAACCTCATAGATACACCCGGCAGAACCCACTAGTTACTCGAGACGGAATCCGCATTCCGTACGTGGAGGTCAGTTGGAATGACAAACACAGACTAGAGTTCACTTGGGAATGCGAGGGCAACCGTATAGGAAGCATTCCTCTACCTCTTCTTGGCCATTCATACCTACCTTCTTGCCTAGAACTGAATTTCGGGACGAAAATCCCACTAACGGGGGGATGATGTGACAACCCAAGTGTTCCCGTTACATTTTCCCCGTTACCATTAACGGAATATTCCACTGTATAAAAGTTCCGTTAGTTAGAGGGCGTTAATTCAAGAAACATTCCAATTGTTTATAATTAATATGCCGTTAAGTCGTGATAAAAGGGAATAAAAACACATGACACACATTTCCATTAAATTGGAAAATGTCAAGTTTTATTATTACGACCACTAAATCGGGTGCGACCAAAAGCCCCGTTTAACGACAGTATTGGGTAGAATTCCACTGAGCCCCGACTCGGAAACCTATATAAAGGTGAGTGGAGTCCATTGGGAGACTTTTTACACTCTCTCTCTATACCCTCTCCCTAGACCCGTTTTCACCCCGAATCCGCAACCAAACGCTTCCAAATTGTCATTGTGTGTGTTCAAGTCCTTGCGTGACACCGAGCGCCCAAACAGCACTTTCGTCGGACCTACTTACACCAGGTGAGTTCATACCCCTGAATGAACCTTTTAAATGATTTTAAATGTTTTTATAGGTGGGGGATTACAAGTTAAACATGCCAGTTATTATATCAATCACATGTGATTGATAACCCGCATGCACAAGATTTTGCCACTATACACTGTTTTTACCGAGTAGGACGCTATAACGCTTTTCAATTGTTTTAAAACTCTTACTTATACCTTTTAAACTAAATTCATTCTAAACTGGTTTGTGAAAGATTTTCCAAGATTTTCAAACATATTTTACAAAGGAATACAATGTGTGAAATTTTATGTTCGTAAAAGCTTTTCATTAAGATTCCTTTTTACGTATATTTTTATTTGAAGTTATTGCTGATTCGCTTATACTTATTTCATATTCCTACTCTGTAATGCTTCCACTTATACTGATAGTCGCTTATACCTGATGACGCTTATACTTATTTACGCTCTTACTCAGTGATGCGATTCTTCTTCACTTATACTTAATAACAACTCTATTTCACTTATACTTGATACGCTTTTGCTTCACTTATTGTCACCTCTACTTCATGATACGCTTATACTTGTTCGACACTTCTACTTCACTTGCGACCGCTTCTACTTCACTTGTTAGACACTTCTACTTCACAAGGATCACTTTTACTTGAAACGCACTCAGTAATAGTTAGATGTATGTCTGTGCTTGTATAGGTATATATAAGTAATGATTGAAAGACTTAGGAAGGCTCGTCTGCCCTATTTCCTTTTCTTTGTTGAGATGTGGTCTGGTGGGATCGGGTAGCCGTCCGAAGGTCATTTGGTTCATTAGTTAAATACTATGTGTATGAGTATGGACATACAGGAAATTCTCTAGTCAAGTCAGTTAAGAGTCTCTACCTCTATTCTACCCTTACTTTAGAAACACACTACCCACTGTTTGGAAGTCTCTACCTCTAGTATATCACTTACATTAGAAACTCATTCACCTCTAGAAACACACTATCCTCTATTTGGGATGCATCTTCGGGACGCGGATTTCTCCGTCGTCTAGTTGGTAACCAGAGTCTCCTGTAAGGAGAGCGGACATTGTGTGTATAGGCCTATACGGGATTGACAACCCTGCACCCTGACTGCTAGCTATAGTCCCGGCCTACCAAGCCAAGGGGTGACAAATGTCACATTATATAGATGCTTGTAGGGCGTCTGGAACTCTAGTCAGTATGGTTACGAGTATCCTGGGTTGCCTTATAATTCATGGCTTTAAGGTAACGATATTTCGTCAGCAATTTACACTGTATGCTGATGTCACTTTTCAAAGTCACACTGTTTTGATCTTGCTAGACGTATCTTTCATTTGATACTGTCTGGGGTCTGTAGTCTCTATTTTGACCTTGCTAGACGTATCTTTCATTTGATACTGTCTGGGGTCTGTAGTCTCTATTTTGACCTTGCTAGACGTATCTTTCATTTGATACTGTCTGGGGTCTGTAGTCTCTGTTTTGACCTTGCTAGATGTATCTTTCATTTGATACTGTCTGGGGTATGTAGTCTTTGTTTTGACCGTGCGACATGTACCTTTCATTTGGTATCGTCTTCAGTCTATATTCACTGTATTAGACTTTACCAGCTGTACCTTTCACTTGATTTCGTCTTCGGTCTATATTCACTGTTTTAGACTTTACCAGCTGTACCTTTCATTTGGTACCTTCTGGGGTCTGTGTCTCCCCTTTTGTTAGACTGAACCAGGCATGTCGTTAGTTTGATACTCTCCTGGAGTCTATGATTCTTTGCCTTAGTCAGCAGTCCTCACTGCTGAGGCATATGTTATTCCCTGATGTCTCTTGCTTTCTTTAATAATCAAATTTAGTATTTTTATAATAATAGCAATTAAGGGAAAACTGCCTTTTACCACATTACACTGAACAGTCTTGGTAGAAGGCTGCTTTATTTAAAGAAAATATAGGATTTTCTGGAAAGAACACTGATGCACTGAAAACACTTAAACTACTACTTATTAAAATTATTTGACTAAATGACACTAAATACTTATGAACTCACCAACATTTGTAAAAATGTTGATACTCGCTTTTCAAATAACTTGTAATCTCAGGTCAGGAATTAGACAGGTACATTCCCGGAGTTGCTGATGAAGATGGCTTAAGTACCTTGTTGCACTTTATATATTTTGCTTGTATTACTTTGATACTATGTAATGTAACCATGTAAAATTATTACTATTAATGCAATGTATTGATGTACTTTGATTACTATATTCATGTGTTGTGATACTTGACATGACGTCATCCACCCCAGAACGTTTCTGCCGTTCCGGTTTTGGGGTGTGACACTAATACCCATGTCTCTTCATTTCCATGAGATCCATGGGTTAAAGCTCCATGGAGTATCCATGGACTTTCCATGCAAGCCTAGCCCATTCCAAATAAGCATTAGCCCACACTATATAAATATAGAAGCCCATATTTAATTAGTAATATCTTTGACCTCTAAATTAATCCTAGATTAATTATAGATCAATACTAATTAAATAATATGATCTTATATTAATATATAAGAACTTATAATATATTAATAAATCATAACTTGTACTATTCTCAAAAGATTATCCATAAATTGTTCGGGTGAAGTGCAACCCAAATGGACCATGCCGGGTCGGGTCAATTACATGCCAAATATAGTTATGGACTTAGACACTATATCCAACAGACTCCCACTTGGATAAGTCTAATAACTATAGTTGCAAGTATGACTTCAGGAATCGATCAGCAATCGTAGCTCTTTAAACTCTGTTGAACTAGAACGCGCCATTTTAGATAAGTGATCATATAATCCTCTGTTCTAGATATCAGCCGGACAAATACATGGAACATGGTCTTACTTATTGTCCAGCATTTGTTTCCCGATTTCCGATTTGTTTGACATAGAACTTAGCTGAACACATCAATTTAGTTCTGACCGGGCCCGGTACATAGGTCAAAACAAAATAATCGAGGGGCCCAGATATCACTTCTAATCCTAGAAGGAACAGATAAACTTCGACTCATATGTTTGTTCTACCACTCATTGAATTATACACAAAGGCACGTTTTATAACATCGAGTTACCAATGCGTTTTCGTACAATCATTGCATAACCAACTTGTAAGTAACAAATCATATCTCAAGGTTTGAAGACTTATATGATATTACCGTCTCACGATCACTCAAGATAAAATTCCATGAAGTGATTCCAGTGAGCGTGGGTTGAGTCCAATGCTCAGAAGTTATGAGCACTCATGATTGTTGTAGCCATGTCCAACACCTTAGACCTCTGCAACCAATCATGACAGTCTTGATTCATACCAACTTCTGACATATGACCGACTGTGGAGGTTTGAATAATATGATATACCAATCATAATTATTCTGGAAGTCAAAACATGCAAACGAAATATAGTAAACGATCGACAAGAGATAGCAACACTTTACTCATAAATAAAACACCTTTTATTCATCATCTAATGTCAATTACACTTTACAAATTTCATAATTTATCTAACTACTAAGACTTATATCATCCTTCAGCCCTATGCTCCGAGCATGTTGGAGATGCTTAACCCTACTCAGTCCCTTCGTGAGGGGATCTGCTGGGTTCTCATCCGATGATACCCTCTTTGCCACGAGGATTCCTTCTTCTATTCGATGTATGATGAAGTGATATTTTTTGTCAATGTGTCTGGATCTCCCATGATCTCTTGGTTCCTTGGCTAAGGCAACCGCACTATTGTTGTCACAGAAAATCTCCATTAGCTCTTTTATAGCTGGTACAACTCCAAGGTCTCCGATGAAGTTCTTTAGCCATATAGCCTCCTTTGCTGCTTCGCTTGCTGCTATATACTCTGATTCACAAGTGGAATCAGCCACTGTCTCCTGCTTGGAACTCTTCCAAGTGATTGCTCCTCCATTTAAGGTAAAGACCCAGCCCGACTGAGAGCGGAAATTATCCATGTCAGTCTAAAAGCTAGCATCACTATACCCTACAACTCTCAAGCTATCACTCCATCCAAGGATAAGGACCCAGTCCTTAGTCCTTCGCAGGTACTTGAGGATATTATTTACCGCAGTCCAGTGTGCCTTGCCAGGGTTCCCCTGATACCTGCTCACCATGCTCAAAGCAAAGGCTACATTAGGTCGAGTACACGTCATAGCATACATGATCGGTCCTACAGCTGAAGCATAAGGTAGTCCACTCATTTCTGCTATCTCATTCTCAATACTAGGGCTTTGTGTCTTACTCAATCTGGCATTACTTTGAATGGGTAACTCACCTTTCATGGAGTTATGCATGTTGAATCTTTTCAACACTTTACATAGGTGCTTTGACTAAGTCCAATTAGTCTTTTACTCCTGTTTCTTAAAATCCTTATCCCTAGGATATAGGCAGCTTCACCAAGGTCCTTCATAGCGAAACACTTCCCAAGCCAGGACTTTACTTCCTGCAAGGTTGGGATGTCATTTCCTATGAGTAGTATGTCATCCACATACAGTACCAAAAAACTGACTATGCTCCCACTAGCCCTGATATAGACACAAGATTCATCTTCACTCCTTGAAAAGCCAAATTCTTTGACTTTCTCATCAAAGCAAAGATTCCATCTGTGAGGTGCCTGTTTCAATCCATAAATGGATATCTCGAGTTTACACACTCTATTGGGGTACTCTGTACTGACAAAACCCTCTGACTGAACCATGTAAACATCTTCAGCCAACTTTCCATTAAGGAAAGCGGTTTTGACATCCATTTTCCATATTTCATAGTCATGAAATGCAGCAATGGCTAACAGAACCCTAATAGACTTTATCTTGGCCACTGGTGAAAAGGTTTCATCATAATCAACTCCCAGAGTTTGAGAATAACCCTTTGCAACCAGTCGTGTCTTATAAGTGTGTACCTTACCATCCATGTCGGTCTTCTTCTTGAAGATCCATTTGCACCGAACTACCTTACGATCAGGTACATGGTCAACCAAGTTCCAAACTTGATTGTCATACATGGACTGTATCTCGCTATCCATAGCCTATTTCCATTTAGCAGCCTCATTGCCTGTCATGGCTTCCGTGTAGCTGTTAGGCTCATCCAGACCTACTAGTGTCTCATCACTAATAAGTGTCTAACCTTCTGTCATAATATGGAAACCATAGTAATGCTTAGGTGCATTCCTAACTCTCGTGGAACGCCTCAGAGGTACAGACTCATCAATTGGCTCAACGGGAGTTTCCTCCTCAATTTGAGGGCTAGGGTTTGAAGTTCCTTCACCACTTGACTCTTGAATTTCTTCAAGGTCAATTTGCCTCCCACTGTCTCCTTGGCTTATAAACTCTCTCTATCGAAAGACTCCTCTTCTTGCTACAAAGACCACATTATCACTAGGTCTATAGAAGAGGTAACCAAAGGATCTTTGTGGGTAGCCGATGAAAATACACCTCTCGCTTCGGGGTTCTAGCTTGTCATGAATCTTGCGCCTCACAAAAGCCTCACAACCCCAAATCTTGATGTGGTCTAGTTTAGGTACTTTACCGGTCCACATCTCGTGAGGAGTTTTGGCAACTTTCTTTGTAGGGACAAGATTAAGGATATGGGCGGCAGTCTCTAAGGCATACCCCCAAAATGAGATTGGTAGAAAAGCTCGACTCATCATGGAACGAACCATATCCAACAAGGTTCGATTACGCCTCTCAGCCACACCATTCAACTGCGGTGTCCTGGGAGGTCTCAATTGTGAGACAATCCTACATTCCCTAAGATAGTCGAGGAAGTCTGAACTAAGATACTCACCACCTCGATCGGATCGAAGCATCTTGATGTTCCTGCCCAACTGATTCTCGACTTCCTATTTAAATTCCTTAAACCTTTCGAAAGTCTCTGACTTATGCTTGATTAAGTAGACATATCCATATCTACTGTAATCATCAATAAAAGTCAAATAATAACGATTAGCATCCCTTGTGGCATGTTTGAATGGTCCACACACATCCGTGTGTACAAGGTCCAACAAACCTTCACCCCTCCCACAAGAGCCTGTGAAGGGTGACTTTGTCATTTTTCCAAGTAAGCATGATTCGCAACTATCATCTGACTTTACGTCAAACGACTCCAAGACTCCATCCTTTTGGAGTTGGCCTATGCGTTTCTTGCTTATATGTCCAAGACGACAATGCCATAATGATGCTTTATCCAAATTATTATTATTAACAGAATCAATACACAATACATTATTTCCTAAGTAATCAACCATAGATACTGTTTCATACACGCCATCACAAGGTAATGATTTAAAAATAAAGAACATTATTAAAGAAAGCATTAATCGAACCAACTTCATTATCAAATGAAAGGTGAAACCTTGTTTATACAATGCATGAAAGGAAATAATATTTCTTTCCATTTCTGGCGAATAACAACACTTATTCAAATCTAAACTAAACCCACTACTTAGCGATAAAGTATAAACTCCAATCTTGGTGACAGGTGAAGCTTTCCTGTTTCCCGTGATCAAGTTTATTCTTCCTTGCTCCACATCCTCACTTCTTCTTAGTCCCTGTAAATCAGAACAAATATGAATACCACAACCGGTATCAAGGACCCAAGAGTGAGAATTGGGTGAGTTATTAGAAATGATAGTGTAAATACCTGCATGGTTGGGTTTAACTTTCCCATCCTTCACATCTTGCTGGTACTTTGGGCAGTTCCGCTTCCAATGTGCCTTTTCATGGCAATAGAAGCATTCAGCCTCTTTTGGGTCAGAAGAAGGAGTGATGAAACCTTTCTTGGTTCCACTTGACGAAGAGCCATCAAGGGTCCTAACCTTGGTACCCTTCGTAGAACTCTTTCTCTTCTTCCCTCATCCTTTCCCGATTGCCAAGACAGGGGCGGAGTTGGTAGGAGTAGGAATAGTAACAACCGCCGTACCCTTAAGACCACTTTCCGCGGTCTTTAAGAGTCCTTGAAGTTTTCTGAGTGTGACCTCTTCCTTGTTCATGTGGTATGTCATGCGGAATTGATCATAACATGAAGGTAAGGAGTGCAAAATGATATCTATTGCAAGCTCCTCGAGGAAGTTCACATTAAGCTTCAGCAAACGGTCCACAAATCTTTGCATTTTCTGCATGTGGCCCGTGATGGTTTCACCATCCTTCATGCGAGTTGTTATCATGGAGGAGATGATTTCATACCTCTCTTGACGAGCACTTTGATGGTATCTTTCCATCAAGTCTTGGTGCATCTCATAGGGGTAGAAATCTTCATAGGATTTTTGGAGATCTGCGGTCATAGTGGCCATCATGATGCATGCCCCTTTGGTGGCATCCCTTTCATGTGCCCTAAACTCAGCGATCTCTTGAGGAGTGACAACTGTCTCATCAATCTCCTTAAGCTCCTTATCGAGGACATATTCTTTGTCCTCGTAGCGGGTAATCATTCTGATGTTTCTGATCCATTCATTAAAGTTGGATCCATCAAAAGTGACTTTCCCACACAAGTTCATAAGAGAAAAGGAGCTACTAGGATTAGAGCCAGAAGCAGCGTTGTTTGCAGACATCTTGTAAGAGAAGAAAGAAAGAATTAGTTTATATATATAGATAGTCCTTAATAAAACACCCAAATGTAGTATTAACGCTAGGACCCAATCACAATATATTATACTTAGAAGAGGTATGCCGTAATCTAAGTAATAACATATTTGAAAGGTAGGTGAATGACGATTCACCAATTTCCACCAAAGACGAAATATTCAAAATATTTAATTTGGTTTTTAGAAACTCCTAGATTCTTTTGAGATTCAATGAACTTTTCAAAGGCATGTTTCAATCTCGAGTGTGCCCTCCAAGTTTTGTGACTGGGATGCCGAGGATCACAAAACGAGGTGTGAAGTAACCATGCAAATTACTTGGTACCCTTAATAAATTACCCCTCAATCGATGTGCCGGTTAACCACACACGCTCCATCGATACTATGATAAATATTAAGTCACCCTTTACCTACCTTGTTAAGTCTAACTTAGTGTGCCGGTTAACCACACACGCTCCACTAACGACTTAGACAAAGTGTAAAGTGTAATTTCATGGATTAGCACCTTATTCACATTTTTCCTAAAGTAACTAAGATTGGGAATTTAATAAAACATTTAGTTACTTTATAATATTCATTATACTTTTAATGAGAATTTATAAGTCCTTATCTTACCCGTTCGGCTAACGACCCTCCACCAGTCAAGCAAGCGATGGGTGAGAGTGGACACCCATTAAGTTGCCATTTTATAGGCAACAACCTTATACCCACCTTATAGACCGGCTTCGTGAATGAGGCGTACTAGCGATAAGACGACTTTAATCTAATACATATATGTATTATTATTAACTTATAATATTATAAGTATAAGGGTTGAATTTTAACTTTAAAAATTCTAAGGGTTGGAACTAAAATTTTTAATATGACTTTACTTGTTCCAAAACTTGAGGGCAAGTTTTGTAAACTTTCAAAACTTTTCATTTCTTGTAACTTATGAGTTAAATAGAGTAATAAAAATGAAGACTCTTCATTTTTCTAACTCTTGTGTTCTTTTAATGGTTTTAATTCAAGTGACTTTTGGTTTTCCATAACTTGAGGACAAGTTATGGACTCCATTAAAACACATAATGATCATGAATTAATCTACCACATAGGTTAAAAAGAATTCCAATGATCATCTAAACATCATAAGATCAAGAACATGAATATGAACACTTTCATGAATCAAAAATTACACATAAAACTTTGTAATTTTGATAACAAGTTGTTGTAAATGGATTAGCAAAGACATTACACCATCTAAAACAAGTTTTCAAGTACCAAAACAGTTTAAGGTAATGTTTCTAGTCCATTTCCAGCAACTAAAGTCGAAAATCTACACTCTGTGGCTCCTACTCGCCGAGTGCATGAACCTACTCGGCGAGTAGGTTGAAGATACACATGAACTTGACGACTCCCCCCATGGACTCGGCGAGTTCATCAGGCAGACAGGAAGTTTTTCGACTTTTTTCAATATTTTACATCAAGTATCAAACAAACAAGCCTAGGCTTTGATACCACTGATGAGTTTTGAGCATTCTAACACTTCCTAAGTGTACATGCAACCCTAATAAACCTTGGATCTATGTTTGTCTAAGATACATGCAAATAATTATTTTTCCAATGTTCATATCCTAACTAGCATGGCATGGGGAACTTGAATCAAATAAAGCTAGTAGAAATACTTACCTTGTAGTTGTAGTTGATTCCTTGGAGTTTTAGAGCCTAGCACCAATAGTGTGGATGCCTCAAATGGAAATCACGAATCACCACAAACTTGGAACTTTGAGAGAAGAGTCACTACTATCTTGAAATCGGCCCTCTTGCTTTACTCACCTCAACTAGTGTCAACTAGTTTTATTTCAAGAACCAAAGCCTCCTTTATATAGTGTGGTGGATTAGGGTTACATCCATGTAAACCCTAATACCCATGTCTCTTCATTTCCTTGAGATCCATGGGTTAAAGCTCCATGGAGTATCCATGGACTTTCTATGCAAGCCTAGCCCATTCCAAATAAGCATTAGCCCACACTATATAAATATAGAAGCCCATATTTAATTAGTAATATCTTTGACCTCTAAATTAATCCTAGATTAATTATAGATCAATACTAATTAAATAATATGATCTTATATTAATATATTAGAACTTATAATATATTAATAAATCATAACTTGTACTATTCTCAAAAGATTATCCATAAATTGTTCGGGTGAAGTGCAACCCAAATGGACCATGCCGGGTCGGGTCAATTACATGCCAATTATAGTTATGGACTTAGACACTATATCCAACAAATACTTGGGATAAACTTGAGAGAAGTACGCTTACACTCCAAAATTGGTTTTCCCTCTTACTTGTTTATAGTGGCCGATTTTCCTAGACATGGGGCCTTTAAATAGTTGTGACACAAGTAGCGTTACACTATGTAAACCTTAATTGTCATGGCTTTCCATATTCCATGATCCATGGGTTTGTAACCTCCATGGACTATCCATGGAGCACCTTATGGATTTTAACCAAATCCATGCAAACCATGGATCGTTAGCCCAACTATACAAGAATAGATGATTTACATAATCAACCCCATATATTTAATTAATCTCTTTTTTATCACTTAATTAATTCTAAATTAATTCTTGATCAATACTAATTAAATAATATTATTAATATATTAGAAATTATAATATATTAATAAACTTTAAGTGTTATTTCTCTCATTTAGTCTATCCAAGTGTTGCAATGCCATGCAACCTAAATGGACCATGCTAACCGGGTCAAGTACATTCTAGGAATAGTTATGAACTTAGACACCTAATCCAACAGGCTTAAGGTAGAACCAAGTATTAGACTATCTATAAGATCCAGGATTATGTATTGTTAGCAGGCACGAGCGGAATTCTATGGTAGAGAACGTTGTAATAATAATTGGGCCATGAGAGACTTTTTTAAGTATTGCAAAAGAAAGGGCCTGCTGATAGAGCTGGACGGGGAGGCGATACTAGTTATCAGGTCAGAGAGAGGCCTGGCCCGTAAGCTGGCCCCCTTAAAAAGCCATTACTTAATAAGGATATCTTTTTGATAAAGACAGCATTAGACCTGTACATTTTTGAAGCAGAATTCGGCCAGCGCATCGACCTGGTACAAAATGGCCATCTTACTGAATCCGAAAGGTCGACTACGACAAAAACGGGAAGTTTCATGGGTGAGTATGTATGTGAGTAGCCGGCCGAATGAGGAATAATTAGCCACTATCGATAGAGTGAGGATAAGATGTATGTGTATCCTAGTTGTGTATTTATTTTGGGAGTTTTTGATGATCCTTAAGACAAACATAGGTAGGTGTAGAAGGTAATATAGGCTCGTACTACTGAAGGCACAGGACTCATACGCGTACCAAGGAAGTCACGGACCCCGAGGGTTTGGTCTCGTTATGTGGTTGTAGCAATGTGTATTGTGGCGTTTCTAATATGTTTTCGTTTATTTTCAAAATGGTGGAGACGATAGGTTCGGGACCTGGAGTTGGTGGGTAGGGTAGGCCAGGTTTGACTGATGATCAGATTCAGGAGATCATCGCCATTGTGATGGCTATTGTTGTCTGTGGTTCTATGTCAGAGATGTTTGGGTCTATTAAGACCTCTGTGATTGAGCTATGTGATGATTTTTATGCTAATTTCTTTGACGCTTTTGTTTCTATAGCTACCACGATCGTTGTTGCTAAGGGGATTCGAGGGGGAGAGACCTTTTAAGTACTAGACTTTGACAATAAGAACCCATTAGAGTGTGACAACCCGAAATTTCCAATTGTACGAACATTATCTATTCAATAGAAGCCAGTTCAGTTTCAGTGATTTTCACACTTTTCCGAATCAGTTTGTGTACATTAGGGTTTATGTTTAAGGTGATATCAGGAGAGTGGATGCTCCTGGTTTTGTGAAATTTGGGCATTCCAAGTTTCATACTGTTGCAGTCCAATATCAGGAATAAAAATATTTTCTGCCAAAATATTCCAGGACTATAAATAGTTTTCTGAATTAAATTAATTCATTATTCACAATTCCAAATAGAGAAAAGTCATATTCTCTCTGACGGATCTTCGGGTTTTCATCCCATATTGTGAGTCTACTTTACTAAAAGTGTTTCAATACTTGTTAGATGCTTATTAACTTCAATAACATGTTTAGATTACAAGATCCGGGAGTTTACCGCCCAAGAACGTTCTTGGGGAGTAAACTCCAAAATGGAACTTTAAGGCTTCCTAGACCCGATTCCTTGCTAGAAAACTTGTAAAGGACTTTGTGTATGATCTTTATAGGCTAGAAATCATCCAAGAAACCCAAGTAATTGGAGTTTACGGCCAAGGAACTTCCTTGGGCCGTAAACCCCTTTTCAAGGGCATTTAGTGCCCTAAACTTCCCCTAATGCTTAAGGAACTTTACCCTCAAATGCTTGTGCCTATTTTAGACATCAAAACCCTTCAAAATCATAAGTTTATAGGAGTTTACGGCCAAGAACCCCTCTTGGGCCGTAAACCCCTTTTTCTAGGGTAAAAAGCATTCCAAACAACCCTTAGGCCTTAAGACAATTTACCTTGAACACATGGGACTTGAATGGAGAGCAAAGCACATCATAATCACTCCTTAAAAGGAGTTTACGGCCAAGGAACATATCTTGGGCCGTAAACTCCAAGTGAAGGCACAAAAGTGTGCCTCTTGTCCCCATTAGCCTTAGATAAAATCATGGAAGCCATCCTTGATGTTCAAGTGCCTCAAAACAATTAAAAGCCATCACCCCATAGGAGTTTACGGCCGTAAACTCTAGGGTGAATGGACTTTAGGCCGTAAACTCCCCTATGGAGTATTCTAGGGCCTTAAACTAATTCATGTGTTATTCCAACAAAGCTAGGAGTGTACTAGGATCAAGATAGCACTTTAAAACACCCAAAACCACCATGTCAGGAGTTCACGGCCATAAACCCATGAGTTTACGGCCGTAAACTCCAATGGGTGGGGTTTGTTGGGTGGTGAACTCTTATCCAAGGCCATTTGATGTTTCAAACCCTTTTGCCTTGTCCCGTAGCAACTTAGATGCAACCATTTGGACCTTAAACACTTATAAAAGTGTTTACATGTTTCCTAAGTGTCTTAACTTATTTATTTAAGTTATTATTTGTCTAATTAGTTATATATATGCTTATTATATGATAACTAGGCTCGTGCGTGTAAACAAGTCTCCGTTTGCCACCTAGCACGGTATCCGACACTGCAATTCAAACAGCTCACCACAAGTGAGTTCATACCCCTTGAATCAAACTTTGAAATGATTTTAACTGTTTTAAATACTTTATGGGGGGGGGGAATACAAGTCAAATATTTATAGTTATTGTTTCAATCACATGTGATTGCATTTAATCACATGTGATTAATAACTAGGAAAACAACGATTTTTACCACTGTTCAAACTGTTTATCAAACTGCTTTACTTTGAAATGTTTTACAAACTCTTTTACTATCCAAACTTATTTATAGACTGTGATTCAAACAAATGCTTCTTATGCTTAAACTGTTTTATCAACTTATGCCTGCAAATTGTTTTATAGATCGACATCAAGTCGATCTTCTCTTGAAATTATATTTATGCTTCAAATGTCTTATGAAAACTTATTTATGCTTTTATATATCCAATTGCATGCCCATATATGTATAGATATATAAATAATGTTCAAAGGGATTAGGAAGGCCATCCGCCCTATTTCCTTTTCCTCGATTTGGATGTGGTCTGGTGGGATTTCGGATGACCATCCGAAGGTCGTTTCCATATTACTTATATATCATATATACATGTATAGACATAAAAGTACTTCCATATTCATACTTATCAGTACACCAATAGTTAGTTATCATCGGGGTAACACAGGAACATATACAGCTATACTAGAAACAAGTACATATACAGATATACTAGAAACAAGTACATATACAGATATACTAGAAACATGAACATATACAGATATACTAGAAACAAGTACATATACAGCTATACTAGAAACAAGTACATATACAGCTATACTAGAAACAAGTACATATACAGCTATACTAGAAACAAGTACATATACAGCTATATGAGAAACATTACATATACATGAATACGTTGACAATTGTGATCCACTGTATCGGAGCATGCCTTAAATGTCATGGCCCGAGTTGTAGCCAGAATTCTCTTGGAGGGAGAGCGTGAGTTTGCGTATAGATCTATACTGGATTGACTATCCTACACCTTGTTGCTAGCTACAGCCGGACCTGCAGGTCTGCGGGTGCCAAACGTCATTTCTTTTATTACGACCATTCATTATGTCGTTGTTACCAGTCGATAGCATGGTGCAATTTATCACAATATACCTTAATATAAATCCGGTTTAAGGTAGTAGTAATTAGTACAACAGTAGTTCTTATTATACAAAACTACAGTACTACAATGATTTACCCATTACATATTTTAGTGATAACCTCACTTAAGCATTAATGTACAAACTATATTTTAACAAATGATAGTTATACTTGGGTAATTACACACTTTTACCACAGACGAGTTTACAAAACAGTTTAGCCTTGGTAGAAGGTTACTTTTATAGAAAATATAGGATTTTCTGAGAGATTCAAACTTTTACAAACACTTTCAAACATTTACTTACACTTTTACAAACTTATACATTGAGACAGGTTCAAGCGCTTTTGACAAGAAACATTGACACTAAAATACTTATGAACTCACCAGCTTAATGCTGATAAACTCTTTCAAAATAACTTGTATTCTCAGGTTATCAGTAGACAGGTACCGAGGCCAGCTTTTGAGAAGATGGAGTGCATTCAAGACTCATCTCATATTATTTTGTGTTTCACTATTTTTGGTGTCTATAACTGTACAGAACACACTTGTATTAAAATTATATATTTAATGAAATGGATGATGTTGTTTACTTATTTACATTTACTGTGTTGTGATACTATACATGACGTCCTCCGCCCCAGAACGTTTCCGACGTTCTTGGTTTTGGGGTGTGACAGATTGGTATCAGAGCATTGTTTATAGTGAATCAAGTATATCAACCCATAAAAGATATACTAATCTATAAACCCAAATGGGATTAAAACACTCTGACCAAGAGTCTATACTTTAAATAATAAAATATTTAATTAAGTATACTAGTCTGCATTCATACTAAAATCAGTGTCACAATGACAACAACAAAAGTATTACGATTGTTGAATATCACAAGTGAGCTCGGGGATGTATGGTCAGTCCTAGGAATGGCATAGCCTGATCAACTATGCTGGTCCTAGGAGTGATTAGCATATGCCCTAGAATGGTTGTGATATGTTAACAAGTCTAAAAACTTACCAACACTACCACAAGAAGATCAGTAGAACTTAAACTTAAAATACTATAGGAGTATTTTGTGCTACTAGTTACACGTATACTATATTCTTATACCTCTCTTCTCGCGTAGATCTAAATGGCTGGATTCCATCATGGCGACCCGTACTTTCCCAATGAAGGCAATGCCGGGTGGATCGATGAAGAGCCCGAAGATGAGCATCCAATCCCTTTGGATGATCACCTCGCAGAAGGCTTTTCCGATGGATCCGACTCCGAGCCTGAAGTCAACAACCTACCGCTTGTAGGTCAAGCCCCGAACAACAACCCTCGACCAGCGTTTCCAGGCCCTACTCCCATGTGGGCAAACGACTTAAATCGCTGGAGTGATGAGCAGGGTCAGCCCTTACCATACTTTGGGGACCGAACCTTTTACAACATCAGCGATGGTGGCTCTGCTGACAGGGCTCTGCCGGTAATCATCCGCAGAATAGCTCGTAATGTCGAGCAAGGTCGAGCAGCCATCGACCGGGTCATGGAAATTGATGCCAATTCAGGTGTCAATACGGTCCGCATCCACCGTCTTGAAGAAGACATGGAACGGACCCAAAGAACCAACGAAACCCTACAACAACAGCTGGCTGCCTCCCAAGCTGAGGTCGTGGAACTTAGAGCTCGTCAGACAGCTCAGGATCGACACCTTCAAGAGGTGTTTCGCCAAGTGTCCGACCTCAGGGCTCGCCCGAGGAATTCCCATCGCCATTAGATGATGTCTAGTACATCTCTATCTTTTGATTTAGGGATAGCCTTGAACTTATGTGCTCTAAGAAGCACTTGTCTGAAAAATATTCCTAACTTTCGATACTCTATTTAGGAATCTAGGACTGTCAGTCTTATCCTTTTGGTATGATGTAAGACCTACTGTTAGGTCGATTTTCCTTGAACTTATTACATCAGTAATACCCGTACTATTGAAATCTATCTAATCTGTGGGAAAAATCTGTACACTTGTGTATTCCTACTAATATTTCTTATTATGATTTCAAACACTCATTCAAACAGTTGGGCTATGGTTAGTTAGTCCATGGGTCACTCTCACGTGGATTACAAATTGATTCTTACCATCTTTCTTGTCCTTATAAACTTATAGCTGAAAGATGCCTCCTCGCAAATCTCCCAAGTATAGGAATAATCCTCCACCGCCTCCACCGCCTCCGGTCATCGATACTGCAGCCCTGAATGATGCCGTAGCTGCAGCAGTGGCAACTGCCATGGCTCGGTATCACTCATCAGGTGCCAGCAGAGGTGGAACCCCTGTGGAATCTATTTCGATTGAAATCCCTGTGCGCTCGAGAGAGTGCTCCTACAAGGATTTCACAAACTGCAAGCTGAAGCCGTTCTATGGCACCGGCGGAGTCATTGCTCTCTCGCAATGGTTCGAGAAGACTGAATCAGTCTTCGAAATCTGTTCATGCCCTGCTGCGAGCAAAGTGAAATATGCCGCATGCACCTTTGAGGATAAAGCCCTAACGTGGTGGAACGGCCACGTCAAAGCCCTAACTCTCGTCGTGGCTAACGACATGGGCTGGGAAACGATGAAGGACCTCATGACTGAGGAATGTTGCCCGAGGGGCGAAGTCCAGAAGTTAGAACATGAACTCTGGAATCTGACCATGAAGGGCACCAACGTGATCGCTTATACTGCCCGATTCAGCGAACTGGTGGCCCTATGCCCCAATATGGTTCCCACTGAAGGGAAAAAGATCGAACGGTACGTGTGGGGATTAGTGCCTCCGTACCAGGGGAATGTCTTAGCATCCAGCCCCGCTACCTTCGAGAGTGCCAAGCGATTGGCACAAAGACTCATTGACCATGGAGTCAAGACCCCTACAACCACAACCACCCTAGCCATCCCAGAACCATCCAAACCCGCTGGCACCAAGCGGAAGTTTTGGGATGAGAAGAAGAAGCAGCGAGCTGCAAAGAAACGACAAATCGTGGCAGTGCATGCCGCGGTAACCCCTACTGCTGTTACTGCTCTGGTGAAGCAGTATGCTGGAAGTTTGCCGAAGTGCAACAAATGCAACTTCCACCACAACGGCGCCTGCCGTGAAATGTAGTGTTCTAACTGCAACAGAAAAGGACACACCGTCCGATTCTTTAAGTTCCCGGCACAACCGATCTCCCAAGTTCCTGGCTCTGGCGCGAGCCCAACTTGCTATGGATGTGGCGAAACAGGCCACTTTAAAAGGGACTGCCCCAAAGCTAGGAATACTGGAGGAGCAGGGAGGGTACTAGCAATAGGTCACGGGGAAGCAGTTGCTAACCCGACAGTGGTGACTGGTACGTTCCTCCTTGATAACTCCTATGCATGCATTCTGTTCAATAGTGGAGCGGAGCGAAGCTTCGTAAACCACAAATTTGCTCGCATGCTTAAGCAACAACCACACGCACTTAATGAACAATTCACAGTAGAAATGGCCAATGGGAAAACTGAAAGTACTAATAGCATATATTTAGGTTGTCTTCTAACCTTAGATAACCATTCGTTCCCAATCGACCTGATGCCGGTCTCAATAAAAGTTTCGACGTTATTATCGGCATGGATTGGTTAAGTCTTCATCGCGCCGACATCATGTGCTACGAGAAAGCAGTCCGTCTAAACCTCCTGTCTAACGAAACTCTTATAGTCTACGGCGACAAACCTGGTGCGAGTCTTCGCATTATTTCTAGTGTTCAAGCACAGAAATATCTGCGCAAAGAATACCACGCATTCCTTGCTCACGTCGTCGACACGAACCTAGAAACGAAAGAACTAAAGGACCTCCCAGTAGTGAGCGACTTCCCCGACATTTTCCCAGAAGAACTACCCGGGTTACCTCCGCAACGACAAGTCAAGTTCAGAATCGACTTAGTCCCAGGAGCTACCCCAATAGCCAAGTCGCTCTACCGTTTAGCACCAGCCGAGATGCAAGAACTCTCTGGTCAACTTAACGAACTGCTCAGCAAGGGCTTTATAAGACCAAGTTTCTCACCTTGGGGAGCACCGGTCTTGTTCGTTAAGAAGAAAGACGGATCATTCCGTATGTGCATTGACTACAGAGAACTCAAAAAATTGACGATCAAAAATCGTTATCCTCTGCCACGCATAGACGATCTATTCGACCAACTGCAAGGGGCGAACTATTTTTCCAAGATTGATCTGAGATCCGGATATCACCAGTTACGAGTACTAGAGGAGGATGTGCCGAAGACAGCCTTCCGAACTCGTTACGGACACTACGAGTTCGTGGTGATGCCATTCGGATTGACCAATGCGCCCGCAGTCTTCATGGATCTGATGAATAGAGTATGCCGACCTTACTTGGATCAGTTCGTCATCGTTTTCATCGACGACATCCTGATCTACTCCCGAAGTAAGAAAGAGCATGGCGATCACCTACGACAAGTTCTAGAGACATTACGAAAGGAGAAACTTTATGCGAAGTTCTCGAAATGTGAATTTTGGATCCGAAGAGTCGAATTCTTAGGACACGTGGTAAGAGAAGAGGGAATCCACGTGGACCCATCCAAAATAAAAGCCATTGAGAACTGGTCAGCGCCAAAGACGCCTACAGAAATTCGTCAATTTCTAGGTCTCACTGGCTACTACCGCAGGTTCATTCAGAACTTCTCCCGAATAGCGAAACCTCTTACAACCCTGACCCAGAAAGGCGTGGCCTTTGACTGGGAAGAGAAACAAGAAAGAGCGTTCCAAACGCTCAAACGAGCCTTGTGCACCGCACCAATACTATCCCTTCCAGAAGGAATAGAAGACTTCGTAGTCTATTGCGATGCATCAAATCAAGGACTCGGATGTGTTCTGATGTAGCGAGGTAAGGTCATCGCCTACGCCTCGAGACAGTTGAAGACACATGAGGTTAACTACACGACCCACGATCTTGAACTAGGAGCAGTAGTGTTTGCTCTGAAGATCTGGAGACATTAGTTGTATGGAACGAAGAGCACTATCTTTACCGACCACAAGAGTTTACAACACATTTTCGATCAGAAGGAGCTCAACATGAGACAACGACGGTGGGTCGAGCTACTCAGTGACTACGAATGCGATATTCGTTATCATCCGGGTAAAGCCAACGTAGTAGCAGACGCCCTAAGTCGGAAAGAATATTCTGGTCGCAAGGTCAAGTCATTATCAATAACCATCCATTCACACCTGACTAAGCAAATTCAGGCGGCTCAACTTGAGGCCATGAAACCTGAAAATGTGTCGAGTGAATCCCTTAGGGGAATGGACAAGAACTTTGAAGCCAAGGGTGACGGAGCTTTATATTTCATGAACCGGATCTGGACACTGAAACACAGTGGTTTCCGAGACTTGGTCATGACCGAGGCACACAACACTCGGTATTCCGTCCACCCAAGTTCAGATAAGATGTATCTGGATCTTAAAAAGCTATACTGGTGGCCTAATATGAAAGCAGAGATTGCTACCTTCATGAGTAAATGCCTTACTTGCGCAAAGGTTAAGGTCGAGTACCAGAAGCCCTCTGGTTTACTGCAACAACCAGAGATTCCAGAGTGGAAGTGGGAGCGGATCACTATGGATTTCATAACCAAGTTGCCCAAGATGACGGGTGGACTTGACACCATATGGGTCATCGTTGATAGATTGACCAAGTCTGCACACTTCCTGCCTATCAAAGAAACCGACAAGATGGAGAAACTTACGAGAACATACATTAGGGAAATTGTACGGTTGCATGGTGTACCTATGTCCATTATCTCCGATAAAGATAGTAGATTCACCTCAAGATTTTGGCAATCACTAGAACGTTCCCTAGGAACAAGGCTGGACATGAGCACAGCCTACCATCCACAGACCGACGGACAGAGTGAGAGGACCATCCAAACACTGGAAGATATGTTACGAGCCTGTGTGATTGATTTTGGAAAGGCATGGGATACTCATTTACCCATTGTCGAATTTTCCTATAATAATAGTTATCACACGAGCATCAAGGCTGCTCCATTCGAAGCTCTCTACGGCCGAAAGTGCAGATCCCCTCTGTGCTGGGCTGAGGTGGGTGATACCCAATTAGCAAGAGGGAAAGCTTCCCACAGTACTCTCACCGGTCCGGAAATCATTCGGGAAACGACAGAGAAAATCGTTCAGATCCGTGAACGATTGAAAGCCTCTAGAGACCGACAGAAGAGCTACGCCGATAAACGAAGAAAACCTTTGGAATTTCAGGTGGGAGACCGAGTCCTTCTCAAAGTCTCACCCTGGAAGGGCTTGATACGCTTCGGCAAGCATGCAAAGCTTAATCCGAGGTACATAGGGCCTTTCGAGATTCTTGCCAGAGTCGGCCCCGTAGCTTACAAACTCGACCTACCAGACACACTTCGTAACGTACATTCTACATTCCACGTATCTAACTTGAAAAAGTGTCTGTCCGACGAGACTCTCGTAATCCCACTCGACGAGATCGAGATCAACGAGAGCCTCAACTTCGTGGAAGAACCTGTAGAGATCATGGACCGTGAGGTCAAGCAGACGAAACAAAGCCGTATCCCTATCGTGAAGGTTCGCTGGAACGCCAAGCGAGGACCGGAATTCACTTGGAAACGCGAGGATCAGATGAAGTTGAAATACCCTCATCTTTTCGCTTAATTGTTGTAACTTTATATTTACTTAAATTCTAATTTCGGGACGAAATTCCCTCTAACGGGGGGATGATGTGACAACCCGAAATTTCCAATTGTACGAACATTATCTATTCAATAGAAGCCAGTTCAGTTTCAGTGATTTTCACACTTTTCCGAATCAGTTTGTGTACATTAGGGTTTATGTTTAAGGTGATATCAGGAGAGTGGATGCTCCTGGTTTTGTGAAATTTGGGCATTCCAAGTTTCATACTGTTGCAGTCCAATATCAGGAATAAAAATATTTTCTGCCAAAATATTCCAGGACTATAAATAGTTTTCTGAATTAAATTAATTCATTATTCACAATTCCAAATAGAGAAAAGCCATATTCTCTCTGACGGATCTTCGGGTTTTCATCCCATATTGTGAGTCTACTTTACCAAATGTGTTTCAATACTTGTTAGATGCTTATTAACTTCAATAACATGTTTAGATTACAAGATCCGGGAGTTTACCGCCCAAGAACGTTCTTAGGGAGTAAACTCCAAAATGGAACTTTAAGGCTTCCTAGACCCGATTCCTTGCTAGACAACTTGTAAAGGACTTTGTGTATGATCTTTATAGGCTAGAAATCATCCAAGAAACCCAAGTAATTGGAGTTTACGGCCAAGGAACTTCCTTGGGCCGTAAACCCCTTTTCAAGGGCATTTAGTGCCCTAAACTTCCCCTAATGCTTAAGGAACTTTACCCTCAAATGCTTGTGCCTATTTTAGACATCAAAACCCTTCAAAATCATAAGTTTATAGGAGTTTACGGCCAAGAACCCCTCTTGGGCCGTAAACCCCTTTTTCTAGGGTAAAAAGCATTCCAAACACCCCTTAGGCCTTAAGACAATTTACCTTGAACACATGGGACCTGAATGGAGAGCAAATCACATCATAATCACTCCTTAAAAGGAGTTTACGGCCAAGGAACATATCTTGGGCCGTAAACTCCAAGTGAAGGCACAAAAGTGTGCCTCTTGTCCCCATTAGCCTTAGATAAAATCATGGAAGCCATCCTTGATGTTCAAGTGCCTCAAAACAATTAAAAGCCATCACCCCATAGGAGTTTACGGCCGTAAACTCTAGGGTGAATGGACTTTAGGCCGTAAACTCCCCTATGGAGTATTCTAGGGCCTTAAACTAATTCATGTGTTATTCCAACAAAGCTAGGAGTGTACTAGGATCAAGATAGCACTTTAAAACACCCAAAACCACCTTGTCAGGAGTTCACGGCCATAAACCCATGAGTTTACGGCCGTAAACTCCAAAGGGTGGGGTTTGTTGGGTGGTGAACTCTTATGCAAGGCCATTTGATGTTTCAAACCCTTTTGCCTTGTCCCGTAGCAACTTAGATGCAACCATTTGGACCTTAAACACTTATAAAAGTGTTTACATGTTTCCTAAGTGTCTTAACTTATTTATTTAAGTTATTATTTGTCTAATTAGTTATATATATGCTTATTATATGATAACTAGGCTCGTGCGTGTAAACAAGTCTCCGTTTGCCACCTAGCACGGTATCCGACACTACAATTCAAACAGCTCACCACAAGTGAGTTCATACCCCTTGAATCAACCTTTGAAATGATTTTAAATGTTTTAAATACTTTATGGGGGGGGGAATACAAGTCAAATATTTATAGTTATTGTTTCAATCACATGTGATTGCATTTAATCACATGTGATTAATAACTAGGAAAACAACGATTTTTACCACTGTTCAAACTGTTTATCAAACTGCTTTACTTTGAAATGTTTTACAAACTCTTTTACTATCCAAACTTATTTATAGACTGTGATTCAAACAAATGCTTCTTATGCTTAAACTGTTTTATCAACTTATGCCTGCAAATTGTTTTATAGATCGAGATCAAGTTGATCTTCTCTTGAAATTATATTTATGCTTCAAATGTCTTATGAAAACTTATTTATGCTTTTATATATCCAATTGCATGCCCATATATGTATAGATATATAAATAATGTTCAAAGGGCTTAGGAAGGCCATCCACCCTATTTCCTTTTCCTCGATTTGGATGTGGTCTGGTGGGATTTCGGGTGACCATCCGAAGGTCGTTTCCATATTACTTATATATCATATATACATGTATAGATATAAAAGTACTTCCATATTCATACTTATCAGTACACCAATAGTTAGTTACCATCGGGGTAACACAGGAACATATACAGCTATACTAGAAACAAGTACATATACAGATATACTAGAAACAAGTACATATACAGATATACTAGAAACATGAACATATACAGATATACTAGAAACAAGTACATATACAGCTATACTAGAAACAAGTACATATACAGCTATACTAGAAACAAGTACATATATAGCTATACGAGAAACATTACATATACATGAATACGTTGACAATTGTGATCCACTGTATCGGAGCATGCCTTAAATGTCATGGCCCGAGTTGTAGCCAGAATTCTCTTGGAGGGAGAGCGTGAGTTTGCGTATAGATCTATACTGGATTGACTATCCTACACCTTGCTGGTAGCTACAGCCGGACCTGCAGGTCTGCGGGTGCCAAACGTCATTTCTTTTATTACGACCATTCATTATGTCGTTGTTACCAGTCGATAGCATGGTGCAATTTATCACAATATACCTTAATATAAATCCGGTTTAAGGTAGTAGTAATTAGTACAACAGTAGTTCTTATTATACAAAACTACAGTACTACAATGATTTACCCATCACATATTTTAGTGATAACCTCACTTAAGCATTAATGTACAAACTATATTTTAACAAATGATAGTTATACTTGGGTAATTACACACTTTTACAACAGACAAGTTTACAAAACAGTTTAGCCTTGGTAGAAGGTTACTTTTATAGAAAATATAGGATTTTCTGAGAGATTCAAACTTTTACAAACACTTTCAAACATTTACTTACACTTTTACAAACTTATACATTGAGACAGGTTCAAACGCTTTTGACAAGAAACATTGACACTAAAATACTTATGAACTCACCAGCTTAATGCTGATAAACTCTTTCAAAATAACTTGTATTCTCAGGTCATCAGTAGACAGGTACCGAGGCCAGCTTTTGAGAAGATGGAGTGCATTCAAGACTCATCTCATATTATTTTGTGTTACATTATTTTTGTGGTCTATAACTGTACAGAACACACTTGTATTAAAATTATATATTTAATGCAATGGATGATGTTGTTTACTTATTTACATTTACTGTGTTGTGATACTATACATGACGTCCTCCGCCCCCGAACGTTTCTGCCGTTCTTGGTTTTGGGGTGTGACATAGAGCTTGATGGGGTCGGGGACCCGATTGTAGCGATGAGGTGGATGTCAGATGTGGAGGTTTGTTTCTTCACATGTTCTTGCCCATTTGACCAGAATGTCAAGTGTGTCACGAACCTTCTCCGGTTAGGGTTAAAGGATTGGTGGAGATGGTGACTGGTTCTTACACTCCTGAGCAGAGAGATGCTGTTACTTAGGAGCAATTGTTGGAGATGATACGTGTGGGATACGTTCCGTTCGTGGAGAAGGAGAAGTTGGCTCAAGAGTACTTGGATCTGAGGCATACAATTGAGATGGTGATGAAGATCATCAAGACGTTTACTGAGAGCGATCCTTTCGACCCTGATTTTGTTACTTTGGATCAAGCTTAGATGAATTGGTACTTGTCACACCCCGAAAATCAAAGGCGGAAACATTCCGGGGTTGACTCCAAGTTGTGTATCAAATCCAATGTACATAGTAATCATAGTAAACAACCATTACATTACATATATATGAAACTTTACATTTGGTTCAAAAGTAAATTGTACAAAAGTTATACATATATCATATGAACAAAACGAGACGAGTCTTCCACACACTCCGTCTTCACCAAAAGAGATCATCGGGTACCTGTCTACCTTGGACCTGAGAATACAAGTAGTTTGAAAATCAGCATAAAGCTGGTGAGTTCATAATCGGTTTTTGTTTTATGAAAATGTATCGGTTTCCTTTAGTTTTCCGAAAAAGTTTGTTATCCAAGAAAATCTTATATTTTCTTATATTGAGCAGTTTAGTTATCTTTCATTACAGTTCAGTTACGCGTTAAAAGTTAACCCCAGGAAAATCCCATATTTTCCTAAATGCAAGATTGATTGAATAACACAGAGTATAGTTTAATACACAAACTATATATTGAAAATCATAGGATTACTATCCCGGATTAGTTAAGAATACCATAATTTACACGAACTGTAGATAGAAAGTAGTTTGAAAACCTTGGGACTAACATCCCGAACTAGTTACAAGATAGTTTGATATACTAGGAAATATAGATTGAGAACCATGGGACTACTATCCCGAACTAGATATAAGATTGTTTGAAAAAACCATGGGATCACTATCCCGAACTAGATATAAGATAGTTGGTTAAACTCATGGGATTATCATCCCGTACTAGATATAGTTTCAAAACCATGGGATTACTATCCCGTACCAGATATAGATTTGAAATCATGGGACTATCATCCCGTACTAGATATAAGATATATACATACTGAATACCATGGGATTAACATCCCGTATCAGATACAAATTCGATAGACTGAAAACCATGGGACTACCATCCCGAACTAGATACAAAATAGTTTGATAAAACCATGGGATCACTATCCCGAACTAGATAAAGATTCTAAAACCAAAGCTGTGAATAAACTTATATTAATACATATTGTGAGTCGGGTAACCATGCTGATACGACAATGAGACCTCCTTGACGTTAGTCAGACGTCGGACGATATCCAGAATTTTTCACCCCAGACGTGCCCGCCTAACTGTAGCTAGCAGTTAAGGTGTGGGATTGTCAGTCCCAAATAGATCTATTCACAAATTCCTCGCTCTCCCTCCAGGAGACTCTGGTTACACTTCCAAGGAGGATTTACTGATCATCCATAAAGGGTAGTGACTAACTCACAAACTAGTACTAAACTATTCACAGGATTCTCATACGATATCAAACATACAAAGATTATGAAACATAAGACAGTGAAATTAGATACATACAATGAAACTATCTGGCAATACATTCAAATGATACGGAGATAAACTGAATCAGACATAGTTTATCTAATAACTTTATATAGATATCAGTACATGATAAAACGAACACTAAAGAATTCCCAAATTATTCCCATAATAATTTGATTAGTTTGGTTATTTTCTTAACTAAAATCCATTTAGTTGTAATTGATAAATCATTCCTTATGCTCAGCATAATACATAAGGAGTAAAAGAGTTTATAAGTTTTCCAGATATTATTTGAAACATATCAATGTTAAGATTTGAAAACAGTTATAGTTTGCTTGTATTCCCCCCTGAAAACATTGAAAAACACAGAAAAGGCGTAGGGGTATGAACTCACCGAACGGGAAACGTGACAATTTCGGATGCTAAATGTTGGTCCGGGGCTTGCAAACACACGAGGTTCCAAAGTATAATGTAAAGATACACATTTGTATCTAATTAGGACTTAGATTGATTATTTGATAGGGACAATTGCTTCTAGTCGCGGAAACACCCCATTACGATTGTTTGGAGGGACCCGGGTGGCGTTTAAGGACGTGTAATAGCACTAGGGACTTTGGACTTGAGTTTACTCCCCATGAATAAACTCATACAAGAGTTTTCGGCCATAACACCCATTTCCCATGAGTTTACGGCCGTAAACTCATGGTAGGGTAGTTTATGGTGCAAAATGGCTTTAAACACTTAGGGATAAATGTTAGACTTTGGTTTAAGGACTTGGAATAATTTTTAAACACCAAATAAACAAATTTAAGGGATGTTACGGCCTAGCATAGGACTCATGGCCGTAAACTCCTATAAGCCCATGAAAAATTGTGTTTTTGGATTCCAAACAAATCACATGTGATTGCTAAAATTATTTCAAGGCCTTACATGAATTTTTAGGCATAAAATGATATGTTTTTAGGAGTTTACGGCCATGGAACACCTTCTATGGCCGTAAACTCTCAAATGGAGAGTTTGGATGGTTTTAAAGTCCTTAAACTATTTTTGGTTGGTCCTATGATTTATTCCAAGGCTTTTGGTGGTGTTGGATAGCTTTCTAACACCTTGAAATTGATTTTACACCATGTTTTAAGGAGTTTACGGCCCAAGCACACGCCTTGGCCGTAAACTCATATAAATCCCTCAAAAATCATGTTTAAAGTGTTCCAAGGCTAAAGCAATTATTCTAGAAATCATATCTATGTCTTGTTGAGGTTTAGGAAGGGTTTAAGGGCTTAAAAACCCTTTAATCATGAGTTTACGGCCTAAACACCGTCCTTGGCCATAAACTCATATACAAGTCCCCAAATTATAGATTAAGGCATTCTAGGTCCATTCCATAAAGTCTTTAAGCCATATCTAAGTCCCAAAATTGTTTAGGAGGGGTTTAAAGGCATAAAAACCCACTTATTATGAGTTTACGGCCTAAGCTCCTTCCAGGGCTGTAAATTCATATACAAGGTCTTAAATCATGATTAAATCTCGAATTTGAAGGTCAAATATGCTATATAATGAGTTTAGGAAGGTACCTTAAAGATTTGAGGCCTTAAAATTGAGTTTTGGACCCTTAAACTTGGATTTAGGAGAGAGGTTAGAGAGAGAGTAGAGAGAGGAAGAAAAAGCTTCAAATGAATGTTTAAACACGTTTATATAGTTCCCAAAACTTGGACTCGGTGGAATTCTACCCGATACCGGCCTTAAACGAGGCTTTAGGTCGCACCCGATTAAGTTTCCATCACCCGGCGAGGACGTTTCTAAAAATTATGAAATAAATATTTTTGGGCTAGATTCATGAGTTCCTAAATGGTTTGGACACTCATTGGATTAAAATAAACATATAAATTTAACTAACTAAACCCAAAAACGACATCGAACGTTTCGACATACGGCGAGTTATACGGGTAGAATGGGTTTTCGACGATGAACAACTTCAGGTTGTTACAGTACTTGATCATGCTCAAGACGGATATCTAACAGTTTGTGTCCACCCAGCGGTACGGTACCCTCGTTAAGCTTCAATATGCCACGAGCAGGTGGGAGATTAAGATGAAGATTCTAACGAGGGAGTTGACGCAGGCCACTATTCAGTCACAACCTGCAGTGAAGCGACTCAATCCCGATTATTCGTGATCTAGGGAACAGAGGAGCCACACTTGTGGCAAGTGCGGCAAGGTTCATGAGTGTGCTTTCCGATCTTCATCTGGATGCCACTATTATGGCAAGGAGGGACATTATGCCAAGGATTTTCATAAGCAGAACCCAATACTGAGCACCATGATTTGTTATCATTGTGATCAAGTGGGTCATGTAAAGACCTAGTGTCCATTGCTCATGTCTAGGCCGGTGCAAGCTCTGACACCATCTACTCTGAGGATCATGGATGGACGTGTCACACCCCAAAACCGAGAACGGCGGAAACGTTCTGGGGTGGAGGACGTCATGTATAATATCAACAACAATGTAAAGTAGTAAACAAGCAACAACATCATCCATTGCATTAATAAAATAATTATTATACAATTGTATTCTGACAAATTTTGATAAACACTAAAGCATAAATCAAAATGAAAGATAAGTCTTGAATAAGCTCCATCTTCCGTTTTCCTTGCATCGGTACCTGTCTATGATGACCTGAGGATACAAGTAATTTTGAAAGCGAGTATCAGCTATAAAGCTGGTGAGATCATAAGTATTAATGTGTCTTAATTTGTGAAAACTTATAATTTCTAAGACTTGACATTGCTTTGAAAGAAAACGAGTATAAGTATGAAAATATTTGTAGCTCAACTGTATATGTTTGAAAATCCCTAGAAATCCCTATGATTTCTATTAGTAACAAAAGGAGTCTTCTACCAAGACTTAACTGTTCCGTGTGTGTGTGTTTCTTGTAAGAGTATGTATATTTTCCAAAGTATAACTATTATTACTCAAAATATAGATTGTATATTTATGTTTAAGTGAGGTTATCACTGAAATATGTACTGGAAAAATTAACGTAGTACTAAATCGTAGCTCTAAAAGGGCTACTATTTATCAACAGATAGCATCTACATTACCGCGCTTCCTATGAAAAATTCGCGAAGTGAATGTAATGGGAAAGAGATGGTACTATGGTGTAGTGTCAAACTACAACCGTACCTATTACCTTAAATCTAGGGTAATACTACCAAGTACCACAGTATTTGGATATATATATGTATATATATCAATACACCGATACTCAACTTGCCTTATTTGATGGATAAGGTATAATCTGATGTCTAGATCCCAGACTATTTCGCTCCCCTATCAAAGGGATTTTAGGACCCACACACGACCCCTGCATGAATGCAAGCCGTGAGCACCACATTACCTGTGATCATGTATACTCGATATAACAATCACAATCGTAGTGTGCTTTATCAGTACAGTTAGATCCTAAACTGGTTCTGAGCTATAGCCCCTAATGACGTCTATCCTATGTATATGAAAGCGTACTCATGTAAGTGTGATCATGTAATTGTACTTATGGTGTACTGAAATGTTCTACGTGTGCTAGCTGTAATGTGTGATCTCTTTATCTAGCAAGTATTGTCATGTAAGCGTTCTAGTATAATCGTATATGTTCTCGTAGTATAGTTGTATATATTCTCTTCCTAGTATAGACTCATGAATGAACTGACTCATTGATCTAGCAGTTGTAATAGTATGATTCTGTGTTACCCCGATGGTAACTTGTTAACAGTGTGTTTAGTACGTATGATTATGGAAGTACTTTTATGTCTATATATGTATATTTGATATATAATTAATATGGAAACGACCTTCGGATGGTCACCCAAAATCCTATCAGACCACATCCAAATCGAGGAAAAGGAAACAAGGTGGATAGCCTTCCTAAGCCCTTTAAACATTATTTATACGTCTATACATATATGGGCATGCAATTTGTAATATAAAAGCATAAATAAGTTTGGTAAAACATTTGAAACATAAATATTAGTTTTAAGGAAAGATCGACTTGATGTCAATCTATAAAACCATTTGAAGGCATAAGTTTGATAAAACAATATAAGTATAAGGAACATTTGTTTGAAACACAGTTGTAAATAAGTTTGAAATATGATAAACAGAGTAAGAGGTACAGTGTAATAAGGAGTTTAAAACATATAAAATGTTTATAAAAAATCATTTGAAGGAAATTGTTTGGTAAAACGGCTAAATGAGTAGCCAAATCTTTTGATTGTTGTAATTTCATCACATGTGATTGATGTAATAAGTAATATACTCCTACTTACTAATCACATGAAATTGACATAATAAGTAGCATGATTCTACTTGTATCCCCCCCCCCCCCATAAAGCATTTAAAAGTAGTTTAAAACATTATTTAAGGGGTATGAACTCACATGAAAGCTTGAAGATAGCGAGATGGAAAACCGGGCAGAGTTTCGTCTCGGGAAACGGATTTTCCTCGGGATTCTCGGGAATCTCGGGAGTAAAATCGACCCTCGGGACTTGAGCAAAAAGACCAGAGCTTCGGGTTATAACGGGCACGGAAAACGAGGCAAGATCGAGAGAGAAATGAGAGAATTGAGCAACTTTTTCGGAAAGCCTCGCATCCTATTTATAGGAAGGCTGAACCGCCTCCGTACGCGGGGCGTACGCTCGTACGCAGCGCGTACGCGTACGTCATGCGTGACCGAAGCCTCGACTGCCTCGGTTCGGATGGGACGGGTTGCTGGGTACGCGGGTCGGATGGGACGGCGAGTCGGACGGGACAGCGGGTCGGACGGGTCGGAGCTTCGGACGGGTCGGACGGGTCGGATTCCTCGGATATTGGCGACGTGGACGATCCGAAGCCCTTGATCTCAGTACGCGGGGCGTACGAAGGTACGCAGGGCGTACTTCGGACCTATCCGATGACTCCCCTTCGGATAATACCAGGAATTTACAATTAAATTTATATTTATTTTAATTAAACTTCTAAAATTCATATCTCCCTCATACGAACTCCGTTTTTGACGTTCTTTATATCCACGCGAAGGTGAGACCATGATCTACAACTTTTGTTTAGATTCCGTTGGCAAATTCCGAAATTATTTTTATTATTTATTTATTAAAATGACGTGATTAAGGAATTTCTTCTAAAATTCATAACTTTCACATCCGAAGTCAGATTTGGACGTTCTTTTTATGCACGATCATAGATTGAGGTTGTCTATAACTTCCATTTAGATACTTAAGGCTAAAAACTATTGCATCGAAATTTCGCGTTTTACGATTAATCGCTGATGCCGGTTTTTCCGAGAATCTTCGGTTGGTCATAACTTCTTCATTATAACTCGGATTTTAGGGTTCTTTATATGTACGAAAACCTTGATACGGTTCCTACTACTTTAATTAGCCCAAATAAGATTTTAGGAAAGTTATATTTTGACCTAAATTTGATTGGTTTTACATTACATTGCCTCGAAATATCGGGTTGTCACATCATCCCCCCGTTAAAGGGAATTTCGTCCCGAAATTAGAATTTAAGCAAGGAAGTATGCACGAATAATCGAGTCGTGAGGAGGAAACTTCCTAATCGATTGGTTCTAACGCACCTAAGTGATAACGGGTTCTCGGTTGGCATTCCAACGAACCTTCACTAACTGGCGATGGCGTTTCTTCGTCCGCTTGACCTCTCGGTCGAGGGTCACTACGGTTCTAATACGAAGTTGAGGATCTCGAAGAGTGGACTTGCAAGAGTCCTAACGGAAAGGTATGGTTTCACGATCGAGATGCGAAGAGTAGAAAGTACGTTACTGAGTTCGCGGAGTAGGTCTTGTTTGTGAGAGGCACAGGACCGATTCTGATAAGAATCTCGGAGGACCTGTCTAACTTGGATTTAGATTTCCACGCTTTACGAAGCGTATTAAGCCATTCCCAGAGTGAGTTATCCTAAAGAACTTGGTCACTCACTTGGAATCTCAAAGGTTCCTTTTCTTACGTAACTTCCCAGTCAAAGGCCACCCCTTGCTGGGTCAAATTCGTACGAGTTTCTGTAGCTTGCGAGGAGTTCCGAATGAACTAATGCGGTGGGTCGGTAAGACCTAGAATATGGTGAAAAACTGTCGGCGTCCCTGGTGTCGATAATGCTCAACGGTTTTGTCAAATTGAAAGAGTACCCAAAATTTCACACATTACTATCAGTGTGTCCTAGAAATTTTACTCTTCAATTTCAAAACTCGTGCCTAGAGAACTTTGCTAAAAGTTCCACTGTAGGATTGTTACCATGGGCTTTCTTCTTACTACGAGGGTGGATAAGTAAGTCATCTCATGGGGAAAATGACGAATTGATCCAAGTAAGAAAGACGTAACCCTTCATTTAACTCATGAAAACCATGGGCGTATTGGTCCTATCCGAAAGGTATCACTACGAACTCGAAGTGTCCGTATCGGGTTCAGGAGATAGTCTTCCGGACATCCTCCCCTAACACTCGAACTGGTGATATTCGGATTCCAGATCCATTCCTGGAAGTAGATTCTTTCCTTACGTTTGCTCAACCATTTTTTTTTTGAGAGGTAGAGATAACGATTTCTATGAAAATCTTGACGGATTCTTCGATAACCGAGGCACATACGATGCGATCCATCGATCTCTGGAAGAATCTGACCAGGGTTCTCTAGGGTGAGAAACCTAGTCTTCTAATTCTATTACTGTGTGGTTCGCCAAGTTGCTCGTGCTGTTCTTGTATCTCTGTGGGTGTTTAAACTATAGGGTGATCTGTTTTCGGGAGTTGTACTGGGTTCTAAGTCTATGACGATGTGAATACTCGTATACTTAGGCAGTTTCTCCGTCCTGAAGTCCATTTGAGAATTCATACAGGGCTTCACGATCACCATTTCGTGTATACGAGGCGTATATAATTAAGATTGAAAAGGTAGTCGAATAACTGATTCTTCCTTACCCTCACACCCCAAGGAGGAAAAGAGTTAAGGCGAAATCATTAATTCTAAACCTGTAGAACCTTGATTATATAACACTCTTATGTATACCTTCCTCAGTGATAGATCATCCGTATGAATTTTCCTAGATTGCACTTGACGTACTGCACGAGTGGTACATCGAGGATTTCCTTGGAAAGAAACTATCTAAGAGGTAATCCTGGAATGAGCACTTCGGCGATCTGATAAGACGGCTTCGCTGAAAAAGTGATCTAGAAGAAAGAGATGTACGCATGAAGCTGTTTTCGCGTCGATCAAATTGAATCTGATTGTATGATAATGTCGGAATCATACAGAAACTTTAAAGACATTAGAATTAAACATAGACGATTACAGGCAAAACACAACTGTGCAACCATGAACAGAGTTACAGTACTTTAGATTTACCACTAGACTATCGCTGCGAATAAGATATACTACAAAAGACAAGTATACGCAGCACGAGCATTCCTATACAGACAGGATCTCGCAAAAGGTAAGACTCTAGTTGCACTAGTTCTAGATAGTTTATAAGTCTGTTACAACGAAACGCCTTAAATACATTAACGCGGTTCCTGAGCAGGCCCTCCTGCAGCTGTGATCCTGGGAATCTTCCCGTCTGTGCCAGGGTTCTGCGTTATCGGGCAATCCTTCTTGAAGTGCCCTAACTCACCGCATTGGTGGCATGACTGGCTAGTACTCACATCAGTGGAGGAAGTGAAGTGTAGGGTAGGAGTTATGGGAACACGGGTGCTTTCCTTGTTTTCCTTCTTTGGGCAATCTCTTTTATGGTGCCCAAACTCACCACAGTTATAGCAATTTAGGCTGGCCCTAGTGGTGAAGGTAGCTTTACAGAAACGGGCGATGTGTCCTTTCTTGTTGCAGTTCACGCACTGCAAGACGCGGCACATTCCTTCGTGGTGGAAATTGCACCGATCGCACTTCGGGAGTGTTCCCTTATATGGTCTGCTCGGTACTGGGATGGCAGAGGTTTGTGGCTGCTGTCTGGCAATTTTCTGAAACCGTTTGCGTTCCACTTTGGCTTGACATTTTCTTTTCTTGTTCTCTGCTTTCTGGCTTTGCGAGCCTGTGGATGTTACTGTTGGATGACTTCCTAGATGGATATTGCGATTTGAAACTTTATTCCCATTAGCAGTATTGACCGTGCTGTTAGCGCTACGGTGCGCCATGACCGCGGTTACGGCCGCCACTACGGCAGCTGTAACTGTCGTTTGAAAGGTGGCGGCGTCCATTGGAAAAGTAGAGGTCTCGTTGCTTGGTTGGTTGTTTCCGGACGACGCCATGATTCTGTAACATGAAAGAGTAAAGATTTGTAAGCGATTATGGTTGACCCTGATGTACTTAGATTGTTCATGAAAAGAGTAAGAGTATGATCTCTAAAGTTTGACCTACATCCCTATGATGCAGTCCTGGTACGGAATGGAAGTATGATCGTAGAATGGTCACAAGACGTTTGTCGTTCGAGCTGAGGTATCGTGGGTTGGTGAATAACAAGATCCAACCACTGAAGGAGACTTGGAAGTGTCTCCTGAATAAATCACCATAGTCCAATGACTTGACTAAAGCATGCTTCAGATAGACTCGAATGAAGGTAAGATAAAAGTAATTGAATGAAGAATGACACAGAAGTTAGCCGGCTGTCAATATCTTTGATATTCACGATGTAAGGGTTTTGGAAAACGGCCTTTTAAAGGTCTCACATCATATCCCCAGAAGATAGTTCCTGACATCATAAAGACCTAACTAAAGCTCGTACTGAACAAGATAATTTCATGGAAAATACCACATCGGGCATAGACAGAAAAACACGGTTTCTTGTTATAAGGGAAATAAAGTAAAGCGTCTACTACGGGCGACGGTCATCCCTCTGGTGCACTCTTAGTTCAACCAATTGACGTTCCATTGTCAAGTAGGTGTCTTTCGCACACCATTTGGCGTACTCGGAGTCCTATGACTTCGGCTTGTGATTCAGCTAGTGCTTGTAGCCGGGTTTCATGGTTTCTCTCTGATCTTTCGTGAGCATCCTCTAGAAGAAGGGTGTGGAGGGTATGCATTCTAGCATAGGCGACTTCTTCTGAAATCTGATGTAGGGCTGTCCTGCCTTGAATCTCATTTATGGCCTCTCTGCGGGCCAAGATTGGCAAGACTATATCTGTTAAGCCCTCATTGCTCAAGTCGTAAAAGTTTTGGTTGCCAAAAAAAATGGCATGGGCTGATCTTGTTCTTGGCTCCATGTTTCCAAGCATTCCACTTACTCAGGGTCAGGCCATGAAAAGCCGGAAGAGGGTTAGGAATTTGAAACGGGAGCTACTCGGGGTAGGTTCTCAACCTCTGGCTCGGGGTTAGCATCGTACGAAAAGTCTTCATTACGGTGATCATCCAAGGGGATAGGATGATCATTCCCTGGTTCTTCTTCAAACCAACCAGCTATGACTTCATTCGGAAGGTACTGGTTGTCAAGGGAATGGAGTCCAGCTATGATTTTTATGCGAGAATTTAGGGTAAGAGGATAATTATTAGACGAACTATCTAGATAATTATGTAGAAAACCTTCATTAGTTACATCGCTAATTGTGAAGTGCATACCAGCTATGTGTAATCTAAACAGGATAGACCTTCGAATAAGTGACCTTATTTCCAAATTCACACAGAATAGGGGTAAGGCAAAATTACCACTGATTCTAAGTCTATGACATCCTAATTACATATAGCCTCAGTGTATCCACTTAGCAACTATCAACTTAATAATGAAGATCCCGTTTTAATTCTCAAGTATAAAGTACTTATAGTAACACCAAATACTCCTATAGTATTTTAAATTTTTATGTTATGTTCTATTGTTCTCATTGTGGTAGGGTTGGTAAGATTTTAGCATTGTTGCAACCACACACTTAAACTTAGGCACATGCTAGTCAACCCTCGGATAATATAGGCGATCAGGCTATATCTTCCCAGTTTTGACCATATGTCTCTAAGCACACTTGTGTTGCCCAACAATCGTAATTCTTTTGTACTGTCCTAGTGACACTGATTTTAGTATGAATGCAGGCACGTATACTTACTTAAATATTTTATTTAAAGTATAAACTCTAAATCAGAGTATTTTTAATCCCATTGTATTTATAGTTAGTATATCTTTTATGGGTTGATATACTCAATTCACTATAAACAATGCTCTGATACCAATCTGTCACACCCCAAAACCGAGAACGGCGGAAACGTTCTGGGGTGGAGGACGTCATGTATAATATCAACAACAATGTAAAGTAGTAAACAAGCAACAACATCATCCATTGCATTAATAAAATAATTATTATACAATTGTATTCTGACAAATTTTGATAAACACTAAAGCATAAATCAAAATGAAAGATAAGTCTTGAATAAGCTCCATCTTCCGTTTTCCTTGCATCGGTACCTGTCTATGATGACCTGAGGATACAAGTAATTTTGAAAGCGAGTATCAGCTATAAAGCTGGTGAGATCATAAGTATTAATGTGTCTTAATTTGTGAAAACTTATAATTTCTAAGACTTGACATTGCTTTGAAAGAAAACGAGTATAAGTATGAAAATATTTGTAGCTCAACTGTATATGTTTGAAAATCCCTAGAAATCCCTATGATTTCTATTAGTAACAAAAGGAGTCTTCTACCAAGACTTAACTGTTCCGTGTGTGTGTGTTTCTTGTAAGAGTATGTATATTTTCCAAAGTATAACTATTATTACTCAAAATATAGATTGTATATTTATGTTTAAGTGAGGTTATCACTGAAATATGTACTGGAAAAATTAACGTAGTACTAAATCGTAGCTCTAAAAGGGCTACTATTTATCAACAGATAGCATCTACATTACCGCGCTTCCTATGAAAAATTCGCGAAGTGAATGTAATGGGAAAGAGATGGTACTATGGTGTAGTGTCAAACTACAACCGTACCTATTACCTTAAATCTAGGGTAATACTACCAAGTACCACAGTATTTGGATATATATATGTATATATATCAATACACCGATACTCAACTTGCCTTATTTGATGGATAAGGTATAATCTGATGTCTAGATCCCAGACTATTTCGCTCCCCTATCAAAGGGATTTTAGGACCCACACACGACCCCTGCATGAATGCAAGCCGTGAGCACCACATTACCTGTGATCATGTATACTCGATATAACAATCACAATCGTAGTGTGCTTTATCAGTACAGTTAGATCCTAAACTGGTTCTGAGCTATAGCCCCTAATGACGTCTATCCTATGTATATGAAAGCGTACTCATGTAAGTGTGATCATGTAATTGTACTTATGGTGTACTGAAATGTTCTACGTGTGCTAGCTGTAATGTGTGATCTCTTTATCTAGCAAGTATTGTCATGTAAGCGTTCTAGTATAATCGTATATGTTCTCGTAGTATAGTTGTATATATTCTCTTCCTAGTATAGACTCATGAATGAACTGACTCATTGATCTAGCAGTTGTAATAGTATGATTCTGTGTTACCCCGATGGTAACTTGTTAACAGTGTGTTTAGTACGTATGATTATGGAAGTACTTTTATGTCTATATATGTATATTTGATATATAATTAATATGGAAACGACCTTCGGATGGTCACCCAAAATCCTATCAGACCACATCCAAATCGAGGAAAAGGAAACAAGGTGGATAGCCTTCCTAAGCCCTTTAAACATTATTTATACGTCTATACATATATGGGCATGCAATTTGTAATATAAAAGCATAAATAAGTTTGGTAAAACATTTGAAACATAAATATTAGTTTTAAGGAAAGATCGACTTGATGTCAATCTATAAAACCATTTGAAGGCATAAGTTTGATAAAACAATATAAGTATAAGGAACATTTGTTTGAAACACAGTTGTAAATAAGTTTGAAATATGATAAACAGAGTAAGAGGTACAGTGTAATAAGGAGTTTAAAACATATAAAATGTTTATAAAAAATCATTTGAAGGAAATTGTTTGGTAAAACGGCTAAATGAGTAGCCAAATCTTTTGATTGTTGTAATTTCATCACATGTGATTGATGTAATAAGTAATATACTCCTACTTACTAATCACATGAAATTGACATAATAAGTAGCATGATTCTACTTGTATCCCCCCCCCCCCCCATAAAGCATTTAAAAGTAGTTTAAAACATTATTTAAGGGGTATGAACTCACATGAAAGCTTGAAGATAGCGAGATGGAAAACCGGGCAGAGTTTCGTCTCGGGAAACGGATTTTCCTCGGGATTCTCGGGAATCTCGGGAGTAAAATCGACCCTCGGGACTTGAGCAAAAAGACCAGAGCTTCGGGTTATAACGGGCACGGAAAACGAGGCAAGATCGAGAGAGAAATGAGAGAATTGAGCAACTTTTTCGGAAAGCCTCGCATCCTATTTATAGGAAGGCTGAACCGCCTCCGTACGCGGGGCGTACGCTCGTACGCAGCGCGTACGCGTACGTCATGCGTGACCGAAGCCTCGACTGCCTCGGTTCGGATGGGACGGGTTGCTGGGTACGCGGGTCGGATGGGACGGCGAGTCGGACGGGACAGCGGGTCGGACGGGTCGGAGCTTCGGACGGGTCGGACGGGTCGGATTCCTCGGATATTGGCGACGTGGACGATCCGAAGCCCTTGATCTCAGTACGCGGGGCGTACGAAGGTACGCAGGGCGTACTTCGGACCTATCCGATGACTCCCCTTCGGATAATACCAGGAATTTACAATTAAATTTATATTTATTTTAATTAAACTTCTAAAATTCATATCTCCCTCATACGAACTCCGTTTTTGACGTTCTTTATATCCACGCGAAGGTGAGACCATGATCTACAACTTTTGTTTAGATTCCGTTGGCAAATTCCGAAATTATTTTTATTATTTATTTATTAAAATGACGTGATTAAGGAATTTCTTCTAAAATTCATAACTTTCACATCCGAAGTCAGATTTGGACGTTCTTTTTATGCACGATCATAGATTGAGGTTGTCTATAACTTCCATTTAGATACTTAAGGCTAAAAACTATTGCATCGAAATTTCGCGTTTTACGATTAATCGCTGATGCCGGTTTTTCCGAGAATCTTCGGTTGGTCATAACTTCTTCATTATAACTCGGATTTTAGGGTTCTTTATATGTACGAAAACCTTGATACGGTTCCTACTACTTTAATTAGCCCAAATAAGATTTTAGGAAAGTTATATTTTGACCTAAATTTGATTGGTTTTACATTACATTGCCTCGAAATATCGGGTTGTCACAGGACGCCAGGGTAGGACGGAGCCCCCGAGGGCTCAAGGTTGTGCTTTACAGTTCACTGCAGAGGAGACCATGGCAGCGCCGGACGTCATTACTAGTATGTTTCATTTATTATTTATGTCATTTATTAATTTTATGATATGCTTGTGTTGATAATTCTACTAGGTACCTTCTTGGTGAAATCTTTACCTGCTCTTGTGCTTTTTGACTCGGGTGTGAGTCGGTTCATTGTATCTCAGTCCTTCAGTAGATGTTTTAAAATGACTCTTGGAGAGTTGGAGTGTCCATTATGGATTTCTATCGCCAATGAACACGGGATTTCTGCATCGAGCATTTATCAGGGTTGTGTTTTGGAGATCTTCAGGGTGTCTTACCCGATTGATCTGATCCCTATTCCCATGGGGGGACGTATGTGTGATATTGGGGATGGATTAGTTGAGCGGGTTTGGTGTGATGATCGACTATGAGGGTCAACGGGTGGTAGTTCGAACCCTAAGCGGGGGAGAACTGATTATTTATGGAGAGGGTACCAGGATTGGATCAACCTTTTGTTTTGCTGCTAGGGCTCGACAATACCTGCAGCACAGGTGTATAGGTTATATTGCATATGTGGTTGACACCTGGGTCGGGAAGGAGGTTTCTATTTCGGATGTGCTTGTTGTTATAGCGTTTGTTGATGTGTTTTTGGAGGAGTTACCCGGTGTGCCTCCTAAGAGGCAGGTTGAGTTCAGGATCGATTTGGTCCCCGATGCAGCCCCTGTTGCTACGGTGTCGTACCGATTGGCACCATCAGAGATGCATGAGTTGTCCTCTCAGCATCTATTGGTCAAGAAGTTTATTAGAATGAGCATTTCATTGTGGGGAGCACTGATCTTGTTTGTGAATAAGAAGGATGGTTCACACCAAATGTGCATTGATTACTGGGAGTTGAACAAGTTGACGGTGAAGAACAATTACCAACTTCTTCAGATTGATGACCTCTTCGATCAGTTGCAGGGTGAGTATCATCATATGAAGGTTAGAGAGGAGGATGTGGAGAAGACTGTGTTTAGGACTCATTATGGTTATTACAAGTTCGTGGTGATGTTGTTTGGGCTCACCAACGCACTGACATCATTCATGGACTTGATGAATCGCTTTGGGCTCTTCGATTAAACTATTATCTGCATCAATTCATAACTCCAAAAGTGGAATTATATCGTTAAATTCTCCCGTGAACTTCCTCAAATAACACACATGGAAAGTTTTATGAATATCGTCCAGTTCTTCTTGTAATTCCAGCTTGTAAGCTTGGTTCCTAATCCTCTAAAGAACTTTGAATGGTCTAATAAACCTTGTATTTAGTTTCCCTCTCTTTCCAAATCTTATGAGTCTCTTCCATGGTGATACTGTGAGCAACACCGAATCTCAAACTTCAAAAGTCATTAGTCGCCACTTTTTGTCAGCATAGCTCTTTTGGCGATCTTAAGTTGCTAACATCCTTTCTCTAATTACCTTTAGGTTTTTAGTAGTTTGATGGACTATTTTGGGACCCATAAACTATTTTTCTCCAGACTCAAGCCAATAAAATGGTGTATGACACTACTGTCCATACAAGGATTTATAAGGTGCCATCTTAATGCTCTAATAGTAACTATTGTTATAATAAAACTCTACTAGGGGTAAATCCTCATCCCAGTTACCTTGAAATTCTAGGGTACTTTCTCTTAACATATCTTCCAGTGTTTTAATTGCCCTTTTGCTTTGACCATCAGTCTGTGGATGGTAGGCTGTACTTAAACGCAACTTCGTACCATTTCCACTTGTAGGCTCTTCCAAAACCTTGATGTGAAACGACTATCACGATCTAACACAGTCATTAAGGGAACACCATGAAGTCTTACTATCTCCTTCACATAGGCATTTGCAATCTTATCCATAGACCATCTCTCATTGGCTGTTATGAAGTGTGCACTCTTTGTGAATCGATCCATGATTACCCAAATCATGTTGTGACCATTCTTCGTCCTAAGTAGTTCAGTCACAAAATCCATGGTGATGTCTTCCTACTTTCCCATGGCTACAGGCAAGGGCTCCAAACTCCCATACAGTTTTATGATGTTGTGCTTTAATTCTTGCACATGTTACACACTCTGCCAGATACTTTGTAACATCGAGCTTCATCGTCGGCCACCAGTAGTAAGGTTTCAGATCCCTATACATCTTAGTGTTGCCGAGATGAATCGAGTATATGGTTTTGTGAACTTCTTCCATGAGAAGATCTCTTATTCCTCCTACCTGAAGAACCCAAATCCTATTTTGGAGTACCTTCAATCCTTGACTATTTATATCGAATACCAACGTTTTTCCTAAACGTTCTTCCTTTTCGATCATTTTTCTCCAAATCTTCTTCTTTAGCTTTCTTAATGCTTTCCAGAATTGTCGATACAACTTCTATTCTTAATGCTCTTGGCCTTTTTCTTTCTAGGTTTACTTTTCAACTCAGAGCTTCAGTTACGATATTTGCTTTACCAGGTTGGTAAAGTATCTCGCAGTCGTAATTCTTGAGTAATTCTAACCAACGTTATTATCTCATATTCAATTCTTTTTATCAAGAGGTATTGGACACTCTTATGATCAGTGAAGAGTTTGCACTTTGTGCCATAAAGATAATGCATCCATATCTTTAATGTGAATACAACCACTGTCAACTCCAGATTATGAGTGAGGTAGTTCTTCTCGTGCTCTTTTAGTTGTCGAGATGCATATGCTATTACCTTATCACTTTGAGTCAGAACATAAACAAACCCAACTCTAGATGCATCACTATAAACTGCAACGTCTTCAACTCCGCCAGGTAAAGAAAGAATTGGTGCTTCACACAACTTCTTCTTTAATTTCTCGAATGCTTCTTCATGTTTCTCACTCCATGTATATGTAGCTCCTTTATAGGTCAAAATTGTCAATGGAGCAGCTATCGATTATAAACTTTGGATAAACCTTTGATAATATCCAGCTAATCCCAGAAAGCTTCGAATCTCGGTGGGACTTTTAAGACGTTCCCACTTCATTAGAGCTTCAATATTTGCTGGATCAACCATTATTCATTCCTGGTTAACCACATGACCCAAGACTTCGACTTCCCAAATCCAAAAATCATAGTTGGAAACTTTTGCATACAACTTCTCCTTCTTTAAAACTTCTAATACTTCTCGCAAGTGCTTGCCATGCTCCTGCTGGCTCTTTGAGTAAATCAGAATGTCATCTATGAACATTACTACAGATTTATCGAGGAATGATTTAGAAACCCTATTAATCAAATCCATAATTGCAGCTTGAGCATAGGTTAGTCCAAATGACATAACTGAAAACTCATAGTGTCTATATCTCATTCTTAATGAGGTCTTCTCAATATCTTGCTCACTCACCTTCAGCTGGTGATATCCAGACCTAAGATCGATATTTGAGAAAAAGATCACACCCTGCATCTGATCGAACAGGTCGCCAATCCTAGGCAATGGGTACTTGTTCTTCATTGTTTCCTTGTTCAGCTCTCTATAGTTTATAAACATCATCATGATCTCGTCCTTCTTCTTTACAAATAACATCGGAGCTCCCCAGGGGTAAAGAACAAGGTCTAATGAAACTTTTATCCAACAACTCCTGAAGTTGCGTCATAAGCTACTTCATCTCTGTTGGTGCTAATCGGTATGGTGCTTTTGTTATCGGTGTGGATCCTTGCAACAAGTCTATTCGAAACTCTACTTGTCTATCAAGGGGAAATCCAGGAAGATCTCCGGGAAAGACTTCCAGATAGTCACACACTATAGGTGTTCTTAGCATCTCATTTTTCTCCTTCTTTGCGTCGATTACAAATGACAAGTATGATGTACATCCTTTAATCAAACACTTTTTGGCTTTCATCAGTGTGACACCCTCGATCTAAAACATCTAATCTATAAGAATTATCAAGATTTTATTTATTAATGCAGAAAATATGCTCAAAATTTAAAACTTTTATATCCCATGTTAAATCAAATAAACACAATATAAATTTTATCTGTTTATATAAAATGAAGAATACAACAATAACAACCTACAATCTAAATCTTGATTTTGTGCTCATGTCTTCTCTTCCAGTACCTCGGCTGCTATTACTTTTACCTGCAAAACACAGAAATCCCTACTACATCAGATACAAGGTCTGGTGAGTTATTCTCCTATCTTTAATTACAATCTGTCTCATAATTATTATTTCTCGTCATAGTTACTCGTCCAACTCATCACATATTCTACATATATCTTGATTTTCTCATCTCTATTCTATCTCTCATACTCTATTTAATTTCATCTGTACTCAAAATAATGTACTTTATAATATCTCGTTTTTGTTAAGTCTCACTGACTCTATATATCCTTTCTCGATCTTATTTGCTTCATATATATGTATATATTTCAACTCATACACCCTCTCATATAATATATATATATATATATATATATATATATATATATATATATATATATATATATATATATATATATATATAATTGTATTCTATGTTGTATGTCATTTCTGATTCGTTTATTACAAAAAAAATGGTATTGTACTTTCCACGTCGTGACTCATCTGTGTGACATCGTGAATACTGCATATTTAGCAACATCCTTAATTTCCTGATTTACCCTCACTCATCTTATCCCACTCTCAATGCATTGAGTCCTTCCCATTAAAAACTTATTACATCAATCTTTTATCAATATCAAAACTCTCATCGATTTGACCATTACGCAAATTAACCAAATACCCTCATTGGTATAATCATCAGTGTGACACCCTCGATCTAAAACATCTAATCTATAAGAATTATCAAGATTTTATTTATTAATGCAGAAAATATGCTCAAAATTTAAAACTTTTATATCCCATGTTAAATCAAATAAACACAATATAAATTTTATCTGTTTATATAAAATGAAGAATACAACAATAACAACCTACAATCTAAATCTTGATTTTGTGCTCATGTCTTCTCTTCCAGTACCTCGGCTGCTATTACTTTTACCTGCAAAACACAGAAATCCCTACTACATCAGATACAAGGTCTGGTGAGTTATTCTCCTATCTTTAATTACAATCTGTCTCATAATTATTATTTCTCGTCATAGTTACTCGTCCAACTCATCACATATTCTACATATATCTTGATTTTCTCATCTCTATTCTATCTCTCATACTCTATTTAATTTCATCTGTACTCAAAATAATGTACTTTATAATATCTCATTTTTGTTAAGTCTCACTGACTCTATATATCCTTTCTCGATCTTATTTGCTTCATATATATGTATATATTTCAACTCATACACCCTCTCATATAATATATATATATATATATATATATATATATATATATATATATATATATATAATTGTATTCTATGTTGTATGTCATTTCTGATTCGTTTATTACAAAAAAAAATGGTATTGTACTTTCCACGTCGTGACTCATCTGTGTGACATCGTGAATACTGCATATTTAGCAACATCCTTAATTTCTTGATTTACCCTCACTCATCTTATCCCACTCTCAATGCATTGAGTCCTTCCCATTAAAAACTTATTACATCAATCTTTTATCAATATCAAAACTCTCATCGATTTGACCATTACGCAAATTAACCAAATACCCTCATTGGTATAATCATTTATTTTGACATTTTTATTTATCTTTAATACATATACTTACATAAAAGTCATATTTATTTACATAATCAAAGATTTCACTATTAACTTTGATATTATACTCATTTCTCAATTTTATCCTCGAAAGGGAGTATATTTATATTTCAAAATTGTTTCCGAATGAAGCATACTCATATCTCATCATCTATCCCAAAGGAAAGATACTCATATCTCATCATTAATCCGGAAGGAAATATACTCATATCTCATCATCAATCTTGAAGGAAAAATACTCATATATCATCATCAATCCCGAAGGAAATATACTCATATATCATCATCAATCCCGAAGGAAAAATACTCATATATCATCATAAATCCTGAAGGAAGTATGCTCATCGCATGCTATGCTACATGTTTACACATAATATCTATGTATATTAATGATCTATTATTAACTCATCATTTGATGGTATTCACTTAGTGCCTCAAATTCACACACGCACACACCGATATATATATATATATATATATATATATATATATATATATATATATATATATATATATATATATATATATATAATTTAAACATATAATAGTCATAAGGAAAAGTGAGAGAAATAACTCACCTTATTCTTTAGGGCTTGTTCAGATGATATTCCAACTTGGGACTTCCTTGATCAACCTATTTCTCTAGATTGCCTAATCAAAATTTAACTTATATGCATCATTAACCATATCATTTACATAGTTTAACTCATGTATATCGACTCTCATTTATAAAATCATATCATCATCTCATCATTCATAAAAAAATCTATACATATATCAATCATTATAAATTCTTAGTTAGTTCATCCCATCTATTATAACATTACAAAAATCATATTTCATCATTAATGGACTTAATTCATGAACTCACACCTTTCACTTATGGACCCTAAATCTCATGGATTCAATTTCTCATATAATTGTTCAATCCTCACACAAGGTTCATAATAATTGAAATAAGTTATAATTAAACTATACAACATCAACTACTGTCTTTATTTCATCATTTGAACTCAAACCCCCCACTTAGGGTTTCATCGAACCTTCAAAATCTTACCCTAAATCCGAAATTAGTGGGTTAGAAGATGAATTTATTACCTTATTTCATCAAATAGAAGCTTAAATCAAGTTATCCCTTCAAAAATCGTCCCATACGGCTTAAGTGTGTGTTTTCCGCACCTGGGGGTGTTTGGGTGTTTGGTTTTCGAACACAATCATTCACAGATCATATTTTTATGGTCAGAACATGTTAACATCGTGAGCCTATCTTGCTCACGTTGTGAATACTTGCAATAAGCAAAGTATCTTGCTGATTTTGTTCCAGCTTTAGGCAGTTTTTGTCCCAACTTCAAATGCGCATATCTTCTTTGTGTCTTATCTGTTTTTTATGATTTTTATATCCACATGAAGGTGGAAACTTAATATACATGTTTTTAAGTCATATATAACAGAATTAATACATATCTTAATCTATTAAGTCATGAAGTTGGCCTAAAAAACATAAAAATACTAATTTTACCCTTTTGGCCAAAAATGCATTTCTCATGCATTTGTTCTCTGGAATTCAGCCATATAACTTCTTATAGTGAATTAAAATTGTTTTGACCATCTCCATGAAGTTACAACTTCATATTCCCAACTTTTCTTATAAATGATCAAATTGCCCTTTTTGGTCAATTTTTGAGTAAAAGTCAATCTTTCTAAATTTTGGGTTGTTACAACTCTTCCCCCCTTTAAGGGATTTTTTCCTCAAAATATTTTCTTGCTCTCTCAGTTATCCTCTCACTTAATGATCTCCAATCTAATATTATTCTCTTATTTAACCTTACAACCCGAAATAGCAATCTACTTTCCAATTATTTGAATTATCAATGCAATGGCTAATCTTTCTCAATTTATTTACTTTAAATGGTTACTATGGTACATCTATTTCTTTATCTACTCTCATGCAACTTCATTGCGTGATTCATATAATTTTTCATTATTTGTCCCACTTTTACCTAATCATGTTAATCACTTATCTTTCTCTTTCTTTCTCTCATATATGTTGTCTCAATCCAACATATCTCTTTACTATCTACTCACTACTCATCCTACTCATACTCTATTTCATCTTGTGTTTTATTTTCCAATAATCTCCTTAATTTTTTGTAACACCGTGAATTTCAAAATAATTTTTCACAAATTATAAAAACATTTCTCATTTAATTTCATAAAAACATTAAGTTTCAAATCCCAAATCACATCATACAAAATCCCAAGATCATATATATATATATATATATATATATATATATATATATATATATATATATATATATATATATATATATATCAAAAATCCCATGCGTGTGTAAAGATCAAGCCGGCGCCTTCCCACGGTCATCGCTAGTACCTGAAACAACAACACTAACACTGTAAGCACAAAGCTTAGTGAGTTCCCCAAAATACCACACACATAACACATATTAGCCACTCGAGGCTATAACTCTATGGGTCCGTGCACCCAAACTCTGTGAACCCTCAGGTTCTAACTCTGTGAACCTTCTGGTTCCAACTCTAAAACATACACAGCATAAATCACATAGAAATAATGCAGTACAACACAACACATACATATGGCATACAAATACTCTGATCACGTAACTCTGGTTACCTACTCAAGGTAAAGTATAGTGAGAAGACTCACCTCGCGTATCTCGATAACTCGCGAATCCTGGAATCACTCGTGCTCAATCCTCCGAGCTATAATCCTCCTATAACATCATAAGTCTCTTAATTAACACTTTTACCACTAAGGTTGACTACCCCTATCAAGTCAACACTGGTCAACTCTGGTCAACGGTCAACGGTCAACTTTGACCGGACTCGGCGAGTGCACTAGGGCGACTCGACGAGTCTAAGCGTTTTCACCAACTCTCTAGGATTCCCTTTTTGACACGTCGAGTATTCCCCTGACTCGACGAGTTCCACCTGGTATGAATCGCGGGGCCACCCCGACTCAAGTCGCCGAGTCTCAAGAACAACTCGGCGAGTTCTAGTTCGACTCAATCCACCTGTCAACCCTCTCTAACTCTCCCTGACTCACTGAGTCAACCCATAACTCGGCTAGACCACTCACTGAGTGGTTAAGGACAATCTGCATGCTACTCACCGAGTCTGTTCTTCAGACTCGGCGAGTCCATGCCATGCATCAACTCAAACTTGCTTCTGAGGTCAGATCCGCTCCAACAACTCATAGATCTGGCCCTCCTAAGCTTATTCATCATGTAAAGTCCATATCTTGGTGCTCATAACACACCCCATGACTCATAAATGGTGTTTTGACCTCAAGCACAAAGACCCCAATCCAAAAACCCCATGGATTCATAAAAAGCTTGGGCAAAGAGACACTCTGGACCTCTAAAGGTCCAGATCTAGAACCTAATTCGCTTAAGGGACCAAGGAAGCACTAGATCTAGTCACAAAAGGGCTCAATAAGCCCTAAATCAACATAAACATCAACATAACAGAGAATAGATCGAAGGTAGTACCTCAAATGTGATGTTCTCGACCTCAAATCTTTCAGGAAGTGGCTCCTCTTGATTCCCCTTAGTTATTGCTTCCTTTCCCTTGCAATATAACACCTCCAAGGTCAATAATGGCTCCTTGCTTTGCTCCAAACGCTCAAACTCGCTAGGGTTTCACTCAGGGGTCTGGTGAGCACAAATGACGGCCTTAAGGCCCTTTAAATAGGTCTCAAACCCGAGAAATTAGGGTTTCATTAAACACCTTGGACTCGCCGAGTCCAGGCGCGAACCCGCGTCTAGAATCGCGATCCTACTCGGCGAGTTTTTGCTCCAACTCGCCGAGTCCCCTCACAAAACACCAAAAACATAAACATAAAAGATACCTGGGAATCCAAACTGTTACATTTTTTTCTTTTCACTCTTCTCTTAATTCAATTTATCTTACATCTTGTTATACTCAGGTTTCTCTCATCTTACATAAAGTGCTTTCTCACATTATGTGTTCATCATAATCGTTATTTTATTCTCAATATAAATATGTCAAAAATAATATTTTAGTTATCAAGATCACTTTGTCTCTCATTCTTCTCCACTCTTTTTCAAACTCTTAAAAGAATTATCATATAAATCTTAGACTAAATTACACGAATGGTCCCTATGGTTTAGGGTAATTTGCGTATTTGGTCCCTAACTTTTTTTTAACTTGGAAGGTCCCTACTGTTTGTTTTTGTTAGGCACTTGGTCCCTATCTTACCTAAAAAGACTATTTTGCCCTTGATTCTTTAATTTATTTAAATAAACACACCCCAACCCCATCCCCCTCATCTTACCTTACCTATCCCACCATTTTTCCTATTTAAATAATAGTCTTTTTAGGTAAGACAGGGACCAAACATGTAACAAAAAAAACAGTAGAGACCAAGCGCATAATAAAAACAAGCAGTAGGGACCTTCCGAGTTAAAAGAATAAGTTAGGGACCAAGCTCACAAATTACCCAAAACCATAGTGTAATGTCCATGTTTCGAGGCTAACCATTTATGCGATGATGTAATAGAAAGGGTCAACAAATGTAACTTATTTTGAAGAAATAAAAAGGAATTATTTGAGTATTACGTGAATTATGTGTTTTATACTTGTTTATAATGATATAATAAATTAAGAATGAGTGTCATGCGGGTTGTAGTGAATGTTGGAGGAGTTTATGTGATACCACCAGAGGATGAAGAACAAAAAATAGGGAAACAAGGAGAACAACCTCGGCCTAGGCGGAGGAATGTGAGACCCCGAGGAGAGAGGGGACAACCATAATAACCACCTCAACCATTTGAGGGTGGTATACCGTCTGATCCGTTTCAAAGTCGGGTTGGTTTATATTTAGACAATCTTTGTGGAGGTCTTAACTATAACACCCAAATGCTCGATGCTTTATCTATACATTTGAATATGGAGTGACTTCCCATGATACCACCTCATTGCCCGCATATTCCAACATGGGAAGAGCTATGGACAAGATAAGGAGACATGGCAGGAACTAATGGAGCTCGAGGCGATGACGATGATTATTAGTTTTTATTTATTATGGTTTTATTTGGTTTTGGAACTTGTTTGTTTATCCTTTTATTTGTTTGGAACTTGTAACCAGATGATGGATGATTATTTCCTTTTCTTCTCTATAACTTGTTTTGTTGCAGATTTCGTGAGTTTTCTTGAGCGAGAAGTTAAGAGTTAGAAGTTTTCGAGAGAAGCCGTGTCATTTAGAATTATGAGTCGAGACCCACAATCATAGATAAGTGTGCGGTTAATCGAGATAGAAGTGAGTTAGAAAAGAGTCACGAAATATACAATTAAGAAGGGTCTTAATCTATTAAGACACAAGTTCATATTACACTCATTTAAAGAAGAAGTGCTTTCTATGATGCCCAGTTTCCACGATGTGGACACCAAATACACATTATGGATTGAGTTTAATTCACGAATTCAGAAAACAACATTAATCGAAGCCACGTTGTGTATTCCTACACCACAACGTGGAATGCATAAATTACATTTTTCTTCTTCTCTACACCATGCAATGTGGCATATGCTTTCCTACATTGGTCCATTATGATTTGAAGCTTTTCTACACTACATTTGTTGAAGATTAAAGTCTCAGATTCATATTTTGCTGGCATATTCACATATCTCATGTATTAAAGATCCAAGTTCATATTCTATGAGAGTCCAAGTTCAAGATGCTCAAGTTTTCCACACTGTGAAGAATCGATCTCGTCACTTCTACCCAGGGGAGTTTGTTCCTTTTTCTCCCTTTTATTGCTTTTAATTTATTTTATGCACAAAATGAGGGCATTGTATGTAATAAGTGTGGGGTACGGGGTCGAAAAAGCAAATTGCTAGAAAATTATAAAAAATTAAAAATTTAGAAAAATTTAGAAATGGATTTGAAATAATAATTTGAATATAGTAATAGTTTAAACTTAAGCTCCTAGTATTATCTGGGATGATCCAATGCGAGCTCAATGTTTAATTGAGTCAATACATGTTATACTATATTTTTGGCTTCCCATGTCTTAGTGAAATGTTATGAGATATGAAAAGGTGATCGGGTAGTTTATATGGCATAATATGTTTTGTAACATAAACCTGAAATCTATCCAGGAAAGCTTATGTAGTAACTGCACATAGACTAATAACTTTAACCAATAAATGTTGAAGTTAAGCTACCATGCTTAAGCATGTAGGATTTGAATGAAAAAAAAAGTGAGAAATTAAAAAAAAATAGAGAGAGAGAGAGAGAGAGAGAAATTATCAAAAAGTTTAAAGAATTTTGGAGCAGTCAAGTATGAAATCCAAAGATCAAAATTCTGAAGAATCAAAAGGTTAAAGATACCAAAAATCAAATAAAAAGGTGGTGAATTCAAAGAAATCAAAGAAGAGATGAATTCCAAGAGCTCCATTGTGGTATCTAAAGTTGTAATTTCTAGATTATGTATGCTCGGGTAGCTTGACCAAAAATACCTTGAGGTTAAGAAAGATTTATGAGGATTGAATCAAAGGGTTGCAGAAATGAGTATCGTATAAGCTAAGAGGCGAAGGTTCATAAGGATTGTGAGTATTTAGGATTAGGGAAGCTATTATGACCTTAGACACAAATATGCGCCTTGAGGTCTTGGTATAATAGCTGAGTTCAAAATGGATTGTTGTATGTGATGCTAGTGATGAAGGATTGAATTAAAAATAATTAGTTTTGCTTGAGGTCAAGCAAAGGATAAGTGTGGAATATTTTGATATTGCCATATTTATACATACTTTTAGGCAATATTTGAATACATTTTTATACATATTTTGGTTATTTGCATAGAATAATGGTATTTATAAGATTAAATTGGAATATGCATCTAAAAGAAGTCATTTTGAAGACTAAGGACTAAAATTGACAAAAATGGGAGCTTTGGAGGCTTGGAAGACTAAAGAGAAGAAAACCCACGAAAACAACTGAATCCACGTCATGGATATCACTTACACGATGTCGAAAGGAAAATTCTGGAAGACGAGTACGTGCAAAGTCGAAATCCTTGCCCGATAAGGTATCAATTAAGGCCACGATGTGGAGCTTAAATTCTCGAAAAGTATCAATTAGATACTTACGGGTTTGAGAAGTTGGTTTTGGAAGATTTGGGTTCCATAAGTCGTTTTTCAGAGGAATATAAGTCAAAACCCCCATAATTTCAACCAAAGAAGAAGAAGGAGATCATACCTTGTTTATAGTTTGGTACGTTACTATGTCTTTAAATATGAAGTTTACTTTGTGTGGTTACTTTGATGAGTAGCTAAATCTAGTTGCTTCTGTTAGCTAGATGAAGCTGCAACTCATAGTTTGGTTAGATTAATTTAAACTTTTCTAGTTGGTTAATGTCTTGTGTTTGATTGTTTATACCTATCATGCTTAATTTTATACAAGATTGCTTTAAGTTTATATTATGTGTAGTTAATGACTATTAATCTGCACGAATTTGATTACCTAGTAATTTAGTGAACATTAAATTATTGGAGCTAAGATCGAACCAATCTTAGATAAGTAATTAAAGTATTGAATTTGTCCGTGCTAGAGAACTCATATTATGACCATAATTGTGTTTGTTAACTCAATCTTACATAGCTCGACTCCTATCTAATAATTGATTATGTGTTAAATTGTGAATGACCATGCATAACTCTACATGAATTAATTCATGGTAACCAAAGGGAATTGTCATAATTAATAGTTAAACCATTTAGGGAAGATGAATTCAAACTAACATAAGTGTTTTTATTATTTGATTTAATTGTGTTAAGAATTTAAGTTTATCTAAACTTGCAAAATTAGATAAAAAAACATTTTACTTTTGTTAGAATTGTAGATTAATTTAATAGTAAGTAGGTTAAATAATTAATTTCGTTCTTTGTGTTCGATACCCGACTTTTGTGCTATACTATTTGCGAGGGGTACACTGCCCTGTGTAGGTAAAATTAGGTGTAGCTATTTTCTTGCATCAATGAGCACTTACCCCTGGTAGAGTTTTCCTACAACAATAGTTACCATTCGAGTCTCAATATGGAACTTTATCAAGATTTGTATGGACAGAAGTGTCGTACGCCGTCATGTTGGATCGAAGCTGGAGAAAAGCCTTTTATCGGCCCCGATATAGTCCATCAGACTGCTAAAAACCTGAAAGTGATTAGGGAAAGGATGTTAACAACTCAAGATCATCAAAAGAGCTATTATGACAAGATGAGACGATCGATGACATTCAAAGTAGGAGATTCGTTTTTGCTTAAAGTCTCACCGTGGAAGGGACTGATAAGATTTTGGAAAAGATGGAAGTTGAGTTCAAGGTTTATTGGACTGTTCAAAGTTCTTCAGAGGATTGGGAACCAAGCCTACAAGTTGGAATTGCTAGAAGAACTAGATGATATTCATAACACTTTCCATGTGTGTTATTTGAGGAAGTTCACGAGAGAAGTTCCCGATATAATTCCAATTTTTGAGTTAAGGATGGATGAAAATAAGAGGCTAATTGAAGAGTCGGAGGCGATTGTTGACCGTAAGATGAAGAAGTTACGACGCAAGATGGTCGACTTAGTGTTTGTGTGATGGAAACATACAAATGGGCCAAACCTCACCTGGGAAATGGAGAGTGACACGATGAGTTGCTATCCACATTTGTTTGTTGATGCATGATTCCGTGGACAAAATCATCCTAAGGGGGAGAGAATTGTAATGCCCATGTTTCAAGGTTAAGCATTTATGCGATGATGTAATAGATAGGGTCAACAAATGTAACTTATGTTGAAGAAATAAAAATGAATTATTTGAGTATTACATGAATTATTTGAAATTATGTGTTTTATACTTTTTTATAATGATATAATAAATTAAGAATGAAAATAAGCGTCAAAAAATAAAATGTTAGATAAACCCAATATCTATGAAGAAATTTGTAGCAGTCGTGACAAGGATTCAGGAGATATACAGAACGCCAAAATCCGAGTTATAACGACGATGTTATGACATGTTGAAGTTTCGCGACAAAACCGGCACGATGCTGTGTGACGTAGAAAGTGAGTGTACGATAAAGTGCTTTTTAGCCTTAGGGATCTAAATGAAAGTAATAGTATACGTTAAACCGAGAGCGTGCATAAAAAGAACGTCCAAATTCGACTTCGTCTGAGGAAGTTATGAATTTTCTAAGATTTGACATTATAGTGTGCACGGAGTTCGAATTTTAAATCGAGCAATTTTTAGCCGACACAACCTAAACGAGAATCGAAGATCTCGTTAATAGGAGCTCAACGATAAAAATACATACAAAAACGGATGTCATACAACAAAGTTATGAATTTTTAACGAACTATTCCTGTCACGTCCTATTAAAAATATAACTTTAAAAATAAAGTCAAAATTAGCCTATAGGATCTAAACGAAAGTTGTAGAGTACATCTCTACCTATGCGTGGATATAAAGAATGTCCAAAACACCCTCAAGCCTAGGAAACCTCCCTAGCACTAGAAGGAAGCCTCGGAGCACCCGAAGGCTCCAAGAAAAAGAGTTTTTCGGTTCAGAAACTCTGCCCCCGCAGCGCCCGGTTTTCAAGCAAACCTTTCGACTTCGTCAAAGGAAATCATATTTTTAAGAAGCGAAGTGTTGTGCGAGTTGGAATCACCACCATATCAAGTGATTACATAGTCACTTTCATCTTACACATAAATATAAAGTATTTGCATAAATTATGTGCTATATGTGCAAATTATCTGTTTATCTTGAGATATATGTTGGATGAAAGATTTAAACTTTTTCAGATCTAAACTGTATATGTATTTTAGACTTTGAGATATGTGTTGTATAAAATATCTAAACTTCTTTCTTTTTAGATCTAATTTTTTTTTTCTTCTGATCTAAATTGTATATGTATTTTATACATTGAGATTTATGTCAGATGAAAGATTTAAACTTTGTTTTTCAGATCTAGAACGTATATGTATTTTATATCTACGAATATGTTGGGTAAAACATGGGTAGATGAAATAGTTGATGTGTGATGAAATAAAATAATGAGAGGCCTCAATGATGATGATGATCTAGTCATCTAGTGGAGTATGGATTACGACCACGGACTATTCTAGATAGTCCAGTGGAACGCTAGCAGGCTCGCAACCTGTATGTGTTTGTTTGAACTACATGTTCACCAGGTGTACTCCATCCCTCTTATGGTTGCCTTATTTGACATAAATTGCTGAGGTATCCCATAAGCAGTGTTGTCACCCCGATGAAAATCCTTAGGCTAGGTCCCTTCTAATAGATGCCTTAGGGACGTAAAGTGAGGATAACAGGAACGGGTAATCGGGATGAATGATTTGGAGAAAATAATAATAAACTTATTTATTGTGAGTTGAAGACCCAATGTGCTCACCAGGCTCCCCAGCCTGACCCACTCAGTTTTTGTATTACAGATAGTGATACAAGAGCATAGACGCAATGATCTGACGAGAGATTATGGATTATAGGTCAGTAGAAAATAAATAGAATGTTGTAAGGCCTATGTTGTTTTTTAGGCCAACTTTGTTTTGTGGCCTATGTTGTTTTGTTTATGCTTTTGATTTTTATTGACAATGACGTCCCGAAGTTTGTAATGTAATGAAAACACATTTCTTCGGAAATGCTTTGGTAAAAATTTATCATATTTTCTTTTGGGAACAAATTGCGCAACATTTTTCTTTAAAAGTATACTCTGATTTCCAAATAAAGCATAAACAAATCGGTCTTTTCTGACCGTGAAATTGGGGATGTCACACATAGGGACCATTCATGTAATTTACTCTAAATCTTATTATATCATATCCTCTTGTAAGTTCAAACATATTGGTTAATTTCTCTTATATTTAAACACATCTTGTGTCTGTTAGTAATATACCTCCCGTCTAACTCTTTACTGGCAACCAACTTTAATTGGTAGGGAAAAAGGTCCCGACAATTACAAATCGATACTTTTTTTTACATTCTTCTTAATAGTAAAATTAATCAATATTCCTACTCATATTCTGAATATTCCTCCACTACTCTTCTCGTCTCTATATTTATTTCAATTCATTATTATAACTCAAGTCACCCATTTCCCTTAACCTTCCTCAATAATTATTTGGTACTCGACTTACGACTCATCCTCAAGCCACGAGTGCAAATACTCATAGCAATTATCATCATTAAATATCAACTAGACACGTCGCAAATCGATCTTATTATAAGTTATATTTCGAATGTTATCACTTACTCACAAATCACTCAAATCAATTTCAATCTAATTACTCTCTACAATACACGCAATGTGGTTAATTTACTCAAATATCCACAACCACTCACATCACTCAGATTATTGATTACTTACTCAACTAGACGAATTCTCGCGCGTTGCGCAACGTAGGTTAAAAATATAGTGTTAAAATGTTGAAAATATATATATTTAAAATGGTTATATTATTGAAATTAACTTTGACATAATATTTTGAACAATATTATTCATTGACATTATTCCACATTCCTCATTAATAAAATTAAATATAATTATCTATTTAATATTACTTTTAACAATTTTTATGATTTATTAATTTAAATTTTTACGTATGCGATTATTTTCTAATTTCAATAATGATGTTCATTTAAAATACAATTTATTTGTTATTAACATTATGTAATTTATAAAATGATGTTATTATCATTTAAAGTTATTGTTCTTTAGTTTTAAACCACTTATTATTATTATTAATTATTATTAATAAGTTAAAGAAAACTTTTAAAAAACTCTTAATACTACTATTAAAATGTAAAATATACACTAGTTAATAAACTGATAAGATAAACAATTTGCATTTCAAAAGAGATTTGCATGGATAATACGACATATCCATGATCTTTATAATTTGATTTTATGATTTATAATTTTGGTTCATTATTTTTAAAACCACTTATTATTATTAATAAACGAAAGAAAACTTTTAAAAGACATTTTTTATTATAATTAAAATGTTAAACATATACTAACATATAAAGTGATAAGATAGACAATTTACATTTTAAAGAGACTTGCATGGATATTATGTATAATATTGCATTTCCATGATTTTTTTATTAATTATTACTTTGAAGCAACACAAACATACAAACATATAGACAATATTTAATTAAATAATATTTATATCAGTTTTCATAACATATGATCGATAATATGAATCTAATCTAATTTACATTAAAGCTTCAACCACAACATACAATGATTGTCTTAAAAGAATAATTAAACCAAGAAAAATATAAATAAAGAATTAATATATAACAAACTTACAAATTAAATCTTTAACATAATAATATGTCTCGAAAAATGGCCCAAAGCCCTTAAACCAACACAAAACATTTAAACTTGTTTTCTTTGTGAATTTGTATGTGGTTTGTATTTGTGTCTACTCAAAGAGAATGACATTTTTATCGTAGACTATCCATTAATTGCTAATTAAACATATTATATAAGTTATAAAACCTTTCATGATATGTGATTAATTACTCTGAAGGTGAAAATGTGTGGGGGGTTTCAAATGCATGATGTGCTTGGAAATTTGTATGGGGGTTTCAAATGCATGAGGTGATATGAAAAATGCCTCATTTATAAGTATAGTATCATATAGATTATAAAAATATCTTTAGGAAATATTTTAGTTAAAATGAGATTACAATTTAGTTTTTGCATTTAGCACTACAATTTATCACTTTTAACTATTCACAAAATATTCTTTGGGTTTTTAAGTGAAACTAAAATTTATATTTAAGTTGACAATGTAATGTTATATTTAAATTAGCAATTTAAGTATTTTGTCCAAACTGTTCAAAAGTTGTAGCTTTAAACTGATAATGGTTTACATATAACATTATATTAAATTTAATAAATTAAGTATAATATGTTAAAAGTTAAAGACATAACTTTATAAGTAGAAGTAAAGATATTATTTTAATATTAAAATTTATTTTATTTATGATTACACTTTATGTTTGATATTTATTTAACATTATTAAAAAACTTTTAATCATTATAAAAAAGACACTACAATTTATCATTTTAAACTATTTACAAAATATTATTTGGGTTATTTAAGTTGACTTATAATGTTATATTTAAATTAACAATTTAAGTATTTTATACAAATTGTTCAAAAGTTGTAGCTTTAAAATGATAAATGTTTACATACAACATCATATTAAAACTAATAGGTTAAGTATAATATATTAAGAGTTAAAAATATAATATTGTAAGTAGAAGTAAATATTTTCTTTTAATATTGAACTTTAGTTTATATTTGATTACACTTTAGGTTTGATATTTATTTAACCTTATTAACCAACTTATAATCATTATTAGAAAGAAATTGAAAAGTCATGAGAGTTTCAAATGAATGTAGTGAAAGGAAAAATGTTTCATTTATAAGTATAGTGGACAAATTCACGCGCGTTGCGCAATGTGTAATTGTATTGTTTAAAATCTTTATTTTTATAACGGGTGTTTAGTTGTTAGAAGTTACTATGACCAAGTTAATAAAATTCATCAACTTCTAGATTAAAAAGCAAGACCTTCAATCTAAAAGAAAAACCTTTACTAAGTGGGTTAGTCTCACATTGACGTTTAATTAAATATAAATTTTCAGTTTAGGTTTTATATTTAAAAATATACATAATTTTTAACTATTAGAAAAATAATCTTATGATACTTTGATTTATGGTTGTGATTTAAAACCATTTTTATTTTAACCAATAAGTTATATGTATATATTAGGTTGAAAAATGAAGAGTTGGTTTGAATAATTGATTTTAATGTATTAAATAAATCAAATTAAAGAGGTTAAAGTGAATGCTTTAATTAAGTTAAAAAAAAAAACCGAGTATGTTTGGCTCATTACTTGAAAGATCAAGAGTTTGTGTAACATTCAAATGAATATTTTGCATTAATATGACATTTATTATAAAATAAGAACCAAGATTAGTGAATAACTAAAAAAATACTTGGCATTGAGATTTCTTATTAGGTGTTTGTTTTATAGTTTCAATATTTATTATCATTTATATTATTAATAATTAAGAATTTTTTGTAGGTTTAAGTTGTGGAGGTAGCTTGTTCGAGCTATGTGTTTCTTCATAAAAGTCTAATTATTATTTTATTGCAATTAATGTGTTTGATTCCTTACTCTGTTAATGTCGATTTAAGAAAATCACTGCATTGATAATTTTCAAGAATATGAAACATGTGAATGGATAACAACAATAGAATTACAAACCAAGAGATACACAATTAACAACGGTAAAGGGTAAAGTTTTTTGCATCATCTTTAAAAACAGCAATGCATCATCTCTTTAAAAACTACAAATTTCCTCATAAATTCAGCTCATTAATGTGAATTTCTACATCTCAATATGAACTTTAACACAAAAACATGCATATTGTTCAAAATGTAAGGTAATCTTTAACTTCAATATTCATTAAATCTCGGAGTGTTTATAAATAAGTTCAACAAATTATGCATATCACATTTCAAGCAGAGTTAGAATCATAAAACTTGAAGTTAAATCCTCATCCTTGATTGCTCCATTCACCAATTCAATTTTACCCCCAATAATATAAACTTATAAGAAATGGATTGTATAGAGCCTTGCCTTTCAAAAAATAATTGCTCATACCTGTATGCTCAATAAAATATTGCATGTGCCAATTTTTAAAATAGATGTTAGAAAGTTCTCAAACCTAAGAGCTACTTTTATTCACGATTAAAAACACAATATTTGAACAAACCAACAAAAAAACAATTGTTTTGATTATAAACACATACCTTGCTTATTATAGATTTTTGAACTTCAATATTATATTGACAACATAAGACTTTCATTTACACCAAAACAGAGAACAGAGGATCACTAATTAGACAAAAGAAGTATTTTGTTTTCGTTTAGGATATTTTTTCTATAGAAGTAAGTATTTATAGGCTAACTATATTTGTGTCGAGGAAATTTCAAAAGTCAACTTAAATCCTATAAGTTGAATAGTCTTAGAAGTTTCAAATGAATGAGATTCATTACTTTGAAGGTGAATGGGTGTGGGGGTTTCAAATGCATGAGGTGTTGACAAATTTTTATGGGAGTTCAATTGCATGAGATTCATGGAAAAATGCTAGCTTTATAAGTATGTTTGATTTACTCAGATCAATCGATTCAATCACTTAGATCAAATATTACTCATTCAAATTAATTACTAAAATTACTTGGGTAAATATTATTTGCTTATGTCAATTACTCTACTCAAAATTAAGCACTCGGATCATTTAATGTAATTATTATTAATTACTTAAGTCAATCTCAATCCTTTAGATCATTTAATCAAATTAATTAATCGGATCAATAACTCAGATCAATTGGATCAATTACTCAGAGCACTCATATCAATAGATGAATCAATCAATCACTCATATCAACTGGATCAATTTCTCAACTCAATCTATTACTCAGATTAATCAAATCATTTTACTCATATCAATCAAATCAATTAAATTAATCACTCATATTAACATTAATTTCTCATATCAATCATTCATATCGCTCTGATCAATTACTCTAATCGATCATTCCAATCAAATCAATCTCAATTGCTTAGATCAATCACTTAGATCAATATCAATCATTAAACTAAATCACTAGGATCGCTCATATTAATTGGATCGACTCCTTGCATCAATCACCCTTACTAGCCTTGACTTAGGATAATTTCCCAACAAAATTTATGGTTTTTCTCAATCTTTCCAGCCTTGTTACTCAATCATAAGAACTCCAATTTGGACAAAATTTATATCGTTGGAACGCCTATTAGGAGTACTATAAATTTCATATAATTAGTTTCATCTAAATATGTCTAGAACTAGAGTTATTCGGCTGTGAACATGGAGGTCTGAACATTTCGGCAGTTTCACATATTTGAACAACCATCTTTAAACAATCATATCTCATTCACTACACATATGTTTTGTCTGATTCTTCTTCATGTGTATTCTTTGTTATATAGAATATAACTTTACTTTACAAATCTATTTCAAATGAACTATAGTTGTCGACTTATTAAGCTGCAAAGTTGTGACAACCCGAAACTTTTTCCGTTTATGTTTCGCATTTTCCGTTAATGAAATTTCAGATCCGTTAACCTTTCCGTCAAACTTTTTGGTTTAATAAAATAATCTAGTTATATTTAATTAAATTATTTACGAGTCGGAACCAAAAATAGCGCGGAAACCCGAAAATCTCGAGAAAACAACATTTTCGGTCTAAAATGGGATTACGGCCGTAAACTCGTTTACGACCGTAAACTCCGTTTATGGTCTGTGACGAGTGGACCCCACTTTCACCCTATAAATATGATGCTCCAGACTTCATTGGGACGTTTCTGGCCTCATTCTCTCATCCTCTCTCTAAGATTCATCAACCATAAACTCTCAAAATCGCGTTTTAACTCCGGGAAACATCGAAAAATACCATTTGGAGCCTTTGGAACGTCTGGGATCACTCTCCTCATCGAAATCAGCATCCAAACATCATTTTCCGAGTTTATGGTTCAACTTTCAAAGACCGTAAACTCAGTTCTTGAGTTTACGGCTGTAAACTCGGCCAACTTCAGAAACCGTAAACTCGTGTTCTAAGGCCGTAAACTCATTCCTTTGATTCAAGCAAGTCTCAGTAACATTCCTCAACCAAATTCAAGTGTATTCTTTGTTATATAGAATATAACTTTACTTTACAAATCTATTTCAAATCAACTATAGATGTCGACTTATTAAGCTGCAAAGTTGTGACAACCCGAAACTTTTTACGTTTATGTTTCGCATTTTCCGTTAATGAAATTTCAGATCCGTTAACCTTTCCGTCAAAATTTTTGATTTAATAAAATAATCTAGTTATATTTAATTAAATTATTTACGAGTCGGAACCAAAAATAGCGCGGAAACCCGAAAATCTCGAGAAAACAACATTTTCGGTCTAAAATGGGATTACGACCGTAAACTCCATTTATGGTCTGTGACGAGTGGACCCCACTTTCACCCTATAAATACGATGCCCCCGACTTCATTGGGACGTTTCTGGCCGCATTCTCTCCTCCTCTCTCTAAGATTCATCAACCGTCAACTCTCAAAATCGCGTTTTAACTTCGGGAAACATCGAAAAACACCGTTTGGAGCCTTTGGAATGTCAGGGATCATTATCCTCGTCGAAATCAGCATCCAAACATCATTTTCTGAGTTTACGGTTCAACTTACAAAGACCGTAAACTCAGTTCTTGAGTTTATGGCCGTAAACTCAGCCAACTTCAGAAACCGTAAACTCATGTTCTAAGGCCGTAAACTCATTCCTTTGATTCAAGCAAGTCTCGGTAACATTCCTCAGCCAAATTCAAGTGTTTTCCGACACTTTATTTATCAAAATCGCTAATTTAGATACATATACGTACTTATTTGATAATAGGATTTCGTTGAGTGTCACGTGCATCAACTCGGGAATCCTTATTTCAGTCAACCACTCCACGCAACAACTGTGAGTTCATATCCCTACATTTTTCTTGTTTTTTTAATGTTTTAGGGGGAATACAAGCCAAACGCTAAGTATTTTGTTAAAGTTTTTAACTTATTAATGCAGTCCAACGATTTCCACATTAAATAACATATTCAGATATTTTATCTCCTTTTGTAATATGTTGAACATAAGGGAAACTTCTATTTGGGAAATACAACTTCTTAGCTTTCAGAAAGGTTTTTACAAAACATTTTCCATATCAACTCTAATGAACTATAATGGGTATAGTTTGGGATAAACCTCTAGGCAATCTCTACTTAATCAAATTTCATAAATCAATATATATATATATATATATATATATATATATATATATATATATATATATATATATAAGAAATCAGTATAAAACAGTAATTATCCTTGAATAAATGTACTTTATACTTCTGAGAAAACATATAACATAAACTAAATTTGTCATAGTTTATATATATATATATATATATATATATATAAACTATGACAAATTTAGTTTATGTTATATGTTTTCTCAGAAGTATAAAGTACATTTATTCAAGGATAATTACTGTTTTATACTGATTTCTCGCTAGTAAACTAGATTATACAGAATTGTGAGGCGCTACTTCTATACTGTACCCTTAGGTGTATAGTGATAAATCCTTTTAGTATAACCAGAGTCTCCTAGAAGGAGAGCGTGAGATTTGTGAATAGATCGATATGGGACTGACAATCCCACACCTGAACTGCTAGCTATAGTTAGGCGGGCACGCCTGGGGTGAACAAATGACATTTAGTTTAACGCCTGAAGAACGTTATAAAGGTCTCTCGGTCATATCAAGTATGGTTATACGACTCGCAAATAAGTATAAACTAACTTTGTTTACGGACTCTACCCTTCATGAGTTTTATTTTGAGTAATAAAACTACCTATCTATAGAGATAGTATTCAGGGATTTCTAAACTGGCATTTCTACCTCTAGGACGGATAACATGATTTCTAAAACTGATGGTTTATCTTTTACTAATGGATATTCTTTCAACACTACTTTTCATAAGAAAATATAGGATTTTCTTGAGGAACACTTTTCAAAAGCATCAAAAAACATTTTTCTCTAAAAACTAAATGCTTATGAACTCACCAGCTTTATGATGATATTTTTCAAACTGCTTGTATTCTCAGGGAATTAGTAGACAGGTACTTCCAGGAATTTGGTGAAGCCAGAGCAATAAGAGTCATGTTTTCTATATTATACATACTTTTGATGTATTTAAAACAAGTTTCAAACGGATGTAAACATTTTTCATATTTGTATTCAATATTTGGTTGTGTTTACTATACAAATTTCGTGATACTACACATGACGTCCTCCACCCCGGAACGTTTCCGCCATCACGGTTTCGGGGTGTAACAGATTGGTATCAGAGCCCTTGTTTATAGTGAACTAAGTATACCGAACCTTACATGGTATACAACTATACATATAAAGGGGCCTTAGTGCTCTACACTAAAAGTATGCTTTCAAAATTATAAGTATTTTTATAAAAGTATACGAGCATCCATACCTAATAGAATTCGTGTCATTAGTAGAACAACACAAGAGTATGTTGGATGATGGAACGTTGCGGTTAAACCTGGGAAGTTATGTAATCATGTCTAGGGTGAATATAGCCTGATCAACTATATTCAATCAAGACATGACCAACATGTGTTTGGGGGTGACTGTGGTGCTACAGCAAGCATGAAACTTACCAAAATCATCTCACGTAAAATACTATAGGAGTATTTTCGCTAGAGCTAAACTCAGTATACGGATTCACTCTAAGTATTGCTACCTCTCCTTTCTTAAGCGATAACTTACTTGTGTTAGTAACCTTTCTATGATTATCGCTCAGTAGAATACTTTCATTATCAGGATGAGATATATTTTGTTTTTGTATCTCGAGGACTTACCATCCTCTTCTTCCTGATTGTTTCTAGAATAAGATGCCTCCACGACCAAGACCCATCAAAAGGAACAACGACACTCCACCACCACCACCACCTCCTCAGTTTGACCCTGTCATGTTCCAGGCAGCAGTTACCGCCGACGTGACTGCAGCAATGGCACAAGTGAACGTTGGGGGAGCTGGAGGTGGAACCGACCCTCAAAGGCAAGATGGAAGTCAGGGACATCAGAAGGAGTGTTCCTAAAAGGACTTCATGACTGCAAAACCCAAGTCCTTCGACAGAAACGGAGGAGTCATCACTCTGACTCGATGGATCGAGAAGATCGAATCCATCTTCGAGATTTGCGCCTGTTCCGAAGACAACAAAGTGAAGTTCACCGCATGCACCTTCACTGACAGAGCTTTGACCTGGTGGAATGGTCGATTCAAAACCCTAACCCTGCTAGTGGCTAATGACATGGGTTGGGAAAGACTGCAGGAGATTATGCTTGCGGAATACTTCCCGAGGGGCGAAGTGCAAAAGTTGGAGCACGAACTCTGGAACTTGAAGATGAAGGGTTCCGACATCATTGCTTACACCGCTAGATTCTGTGATCTGGCTCTCCTCTGTCCGGGAATGGTCACCCCGGAAAGCAAGAAAATCGAGAGGTACATCTGGGGACTGACAAAGCCAACCAAAGGAAATGTCATGGCTGCTAGACTGGCCATATTCGAGAGCGCCAAGGACCTGGCACAGACTCTGATCGATCATGGAATCAATCTGGATGAGGCCTAAGCGGTCACCGAGTCACAAAAAGAGAGTGGTGAGAAGAAGAAGAAGTTTTGGAACAAACGCAAGGGCCAGTCTCCTCAGGAGCCCTCGAAGAAGCAATAAACAGTGGCATTCCACGCCGCTACTACTACTACTACCCCCACTGTTGTTCCAACCACCCAAGCTCCTACCGATGGTTATTCAGGGAAACTACCTATGTGCAACAAATGTACCTTTCATCATCACGGACCATTTTGTGATTTGAATTGCAACAGTTGTGGAAGGAAGGGACACATGACCTGATACTGCAGAGCACCAGCTCAACCAACCAATCTGACTCCTGGAGCGGGTGCCAGCCAAGCCTGCTATGGATGTGGAGAAGTTGGGCATTTCAAAAGAAACTACCCCAAGGCGACAACAGGTGGCAATGCAGGAAGGGTACTGGCAATGGGTCAAGAGGAAGCGGTCGCTGATCCTACCGTTGTTACGGGTACGTTCCTCCTTGACAACTCTCATGCATGCATTCTTTTCGATTCTGGTGCGGAGAGGAGTTTTGTTAGTCATGCATTCAAACATTTAATCAAACATAGATCCCAACCTTAAACCAAAACGTTCATCGTCGAGATGGCTAATTGAGAGAAAGAAAGTGCGAACGACATATTCCTAGGCTGTACTCTTACCTTAGGCAATCATTCCTTTTCTATCAATCTTATGGTTGTATCTATTAAGAGTTTCGATGTCATTATCGGTATGGATTAGTTAAGCTCCAATCATGCTGATATCCTCTGCTTCGAAAAAGCCATTCGCCTCAACCTTCCCTCTAGTGAAACCCTCATGATTTATGGTGATAAACTTAGCTCAAACCTTCGTATCATCTCGTGCATCAAAGCTCAGAAGTACATGCGGAAGGAATGCCATACATTTCTAGCTCATGTCGTTGATGAGACGCAAAAGGTTAAAGACCTCGAGAGTCTTCCCGAAGTCTGTAACTTCCCTGATGTCTTCCCTGAAGACCTCACAGGAATTCCTCCCGAGCGTCAAGTCGAGTTTCGTATCGACTTAATCCCTGGAGCTACTCCTGTAGCTAAGTCCCCTTATAGTTTAGCACCGGCAGAAATGCAAGAGTTATCTAGCCAGCTCAATGAGTTGATCCGCCAGGGATTCATAAGACCGAGTTCCTCACCTTGGGGAGCTCCGATCTTATTCATGAAAAAGAAAGATGGATCCTTTTGGATGTGTATCGACTACCGAGAGCTAAATCACCTTACCATCAAGAACCGAAATCCCTTACCCAGAATCGACGATCTCTTCGACCAACTTCAGGGAGCTAGTTATTTCTCAAAGATTGATCTAAGATCAGGGTACCATCAACTGCGATTTCATAAGACTGATGTGCCCAAAACAGCGTTCCGAACTCGCTATGGACACTACGAGTTTGTAGTAATGCCCTTTGGTCTAACTAACGCACCGGCAACATTCATGGACCTGATGAATTGGGTGTGTCGTCCTTTCTTAGACAAGTTCGTGATTGGGTTCATCGACGACATACTTGTCTATTCGCGGAGTGAGGATGAACATAAACAACACTTGAGACAGGTGTTGGAAACGTTAAGGGCAGAAAAGCTGTATGCGAAATTTTCAAAGTGCGAATTCTGGATCAGGAAGGTGAATTTCCTTGGGCATGTGATTAGAAAGGAAGAAATACACGTGTATCCTTCCAAGATCAAGGCGATTGAGAACTGGTCTGCACAAAAGACACCCACATAAATCCGGCAATTCTTGGGTCTCACGGGCTATTATCGCAGGTTCATCCAAAACTTCTCCAAAATCGCTAATCCTTTAACTACTCTGACTCAGAAGGGTGTAACCTTTAGTTGGGGAGCCAAACAAGACGTTGTGTTTCAAACATTGAAGCAGGCCCTATGCAGCACACCTATCTTGTCCCTGCCCGAAGGGACAGAAGACTTCGTTGTCTACTGTGATGCATCCAATCAGGGCCTAGGATGTGTTTTCATGCAGAGAGGAAAGGTCATCGCATATGCCTCAAGGCAATTGAAAACACACGAAGTTAATTACACAACTCACGATTTAGAGTTGGGAGCAATGGTCTTTGCGTTAAAGATCTGGAGGCATTATCTTTACAGAACCAAGTGCACTATCTTCACCGATCATAAGAGCTTGCAACACATCTTTAATCAGAAGGCGTTAAACATGAGACAGCAACGATGGGTCGAGCTACTCTGTGACTACGAGTGCGAAATTCGCTACCATCCCGGCAAGGCCAACGTGGTGGCAAACGCCCTCAGTCGAAAGGAGTATTCAGGGCGTAAGGTGAAGGAACTAACAATGACCACCTATTCCCATCTATCCGCGCAAATCAAGGAGGCTCAGCTGGAAGCCTTAAAACCCGAGAACGTATTAGATGAAGCTTTGCGGGGAATGGATAAGAACTTTGAGGTCAAAGGAGACGGAATGTACTATTTCATGAACCGAATCTGGACCCCAAATTTCGGTGGTTACAGAGAGGTTGTCATGAATGAAGCTCACAAGACTAAATATTCCGTTCACCCAGGTTTGGATAAGATGTATCTGGATCTCAAAAAACTCTATTCGTGGCCGAACATGAAAGCAGAGATTGCTACCTTCGTGGGTAAGTGCCTAACTTGCGCCAAGGTGAAGGTCGAATACCAAATGCCCTCAGGTCTACTTCAACAGCTGGAAATACCTGAGTGGAAGTAGGAAAGGATAACCATGGATTTTATCACCAAGTTGCCCAGATCTCTAAGTGGGCACGATGCCATCTGGGTAAATGTCGATCAGTTGACGAAGTCCGCCCACTTCCTGTTAATGAAAGAAAGCTTCAAGATGGAGAGACTCACACGGATCTACCTTCAAGAAATAGTTCGTCTTCATGGTGTACCTGCATCCATTATCTCCGATCGAGATAGCAGGTTTACATCAAGGTTCTGGCAGTCTTTACAGAAGGCTCTTGGAACTAAGTTGGATATGAGCACGGCTTATCATCTGCAGACTGATGGACAAAGTGAGAGAACAATTCAGACCTTGGAAGATATGTTGAGAACCTGCGTCATGGACTTCGGCGCGTCATGAGACACTCATCTTCCTTTGGTTGAATTTTCCTACAACAACAGCTACCATACCAGCATCAAGGCTGCGCCGTTTGAAGCCCTTTATGGCCGTAAGTGCAGATCCCCTCTGTGTTGGGCCGAGGTGGGTGACCCGCAGCTAGCCAGGGGACAAGTTCCCGACAGTGCTCTCACTGGTCCTGAGATCATCTGAGAGACAACTGAGAAGATTGTGCAAATCCGAGAGCGTATGAAAGACGCACGGGACAGACAAAAGAGCTACGCCGATAAGAGACGTAAACCCTTGGAGTTCCAGGTTGGCGACCGCGTCCTTCTGAAGGTCTCCCCCTGGAAAGGCATGATATGCTTTGGAAAGCGTGGAAAGCTAAACCCAAGGTACATTGGGCCGTTCGAAATCCTTGCTAGGATCGGTCCCGTAGCATACAAACTTCAGTTACCACGAGAACTCAACAACATCCATCCTGTTTTCCATGTATCAAACCTAAAGAAGTGTCTATCCAATGAGAAACTTGTGATTCCTCTCGACAAGATTGAAATCAATGAGAACCTCAACTTCGTGGAAGAACCGGTCGAAATCATGGACAGAGAGGTCAAACGAACGAAACAAAGTCGCATCCCGATAGTGAAGGTTCGCTGGAATGCCAAGTGGTGACCTGAATTCACTTGGGAGCGATAGGACCAGATGAAACAGAAGTATCCGCATCTCTTTCCTAATCCATGATTTGTATTCTAGGTTCAAATTTCGGGACGAAATTTCCTCTAACAGGGGGATGATGTGACAACCCGAAACTTTTTCCGTTTCTGTTTCGCATATTCCGTTAATGAAATTTCCGATCCGTTAACCTTTTCGTCAAACTTTTTGGTTTAATAAAATAATCTAGTTAAATTTAATTAAATTATTTACAAGTCGGAACCAAAAATAGCGCGGAAACCCGAAAATCTCGAGAAAACAACATTTTCGATCTAAAATGGGATTACGACCGTAAACTAAGTTTACGGCCGTAAACTTGTTTACGACCGTAAACTCCGTTTACGGTATGTGACGAGTGGAACCCACTTTCACCCTATAAATACGATGCCCCCGACTTCATTGGGACGTTTCTGGCCGCATTCTCTCCTCCTCTCTCTAAGATTCATCAACCGTCAACTCTCAAAATCGCGTTTTAACTTCAGGAAACATTGAAAAACACCATTTGGAGCCTTTGGAATGTCCAGGATCACTCTCCTCGTCGAAATCAACATCCAAACATCATTTTCTGAGTTTACGGTTCAACTTTCAAAGACTGTAAACTCATTTCTTGAGTTTACGGCCGTAAACTCGGCCAACTTCAGAAACCGTAGACTCGTGTTCTAAGGCCGTAAACTCATTCCTTTGATTCAAGGAAGTCTCGGTAACATTCCTCCACCAAATTCAAGTGTTTTCCGACACTTTATTTATCAAAATCTCTAATTTAGATACATATACGTACTTATTTGATAATAGGATTTCGTTGAGTGTCACGTGCATCAACTCGGGAATCCTTATTTCAGTCAACCACTCCACACAACAACTGTGAGTTTATATCCCTACATTTTTCTTTTCTTTTTAATGTTTTAGGGGGAATACAAACCAAACGCTAAGTATTTTGTTAAAGTTTTAAACTTATTAATGCAGTCCAACGATTTCCAAGTTTAATAACATATTCAGATATTTTATCTCCTTTTGTAATATGTTGAACATAAGGGAAACTTCTATTTGGGAAATACAACTTCTTAGCTTTCAGAAAGGTTTTTACAAAACATTTTCCATATCAACTCTAATGAACTATAATGGGTATAGTTTGGGATAACCCTCTAGGCAGTCTCTACTTAATCAGATTTCATAAATCAATATATATATATATATATATATATATATATATATATATATATATATATATATATATATATATATATATAAACTATGACAAATTTAGTTTATGTTATATGTTTTCTCAGAAGTATAAAGTACATTTATTCAAGGATAATTACTGTTTTATACTGATTTCTCGCTAGTAAACTAGATTATACAGATTTGTGAGGCGCTACTTCTATATTGTACCCTTAGGTGTATAGTGATAAATCCTTTTAGTATAACCAGAGTCTCCTAGAGGGAGAGCGTTATATTTGTGAATAGATCGATTTGGGACTAACAATCCCACACCTGAACTGCTAGCTACAGTTAGGCGGGCTCGCCTGGGGTGAACAAATGTCATTTAGCTTAACGCCTGAAGAATGTTATAAAGGTCTCTCGGTCATATCAAGTATGGTTATACGACTCGCAAATAAGTATAAACTAACTTTGTTTACGGACTCTACTCTTCATGAGTTTTATTTTGAGTAATAAAACTACCTATATATACTGATAGTATTCAGGGATTTCTAAACTGGCATTTCTACCTCTAGGACGAATAACATTATTTCTAAAACTGATGGTTTATCTTTTATTAATAGGTATTCTTTCAACACTACTTTTCATAAGAAAATATAGGCTTTTCTTGAGGAACACTTTTCAAAATCATCAAAGAACATTTTTCTCTAAAACCTAAATGCTTATGAACTCACCAACTTTATGATGATATTTTTCAAACTGCTTGTATTCTCTGGGAATTAGTAGACAGGTACTTCCAGGAATTTGGTGAAGCCAGAGCAATAAGAGTCATGTTTTCTATATTATACATACGTTTGATGTATTTAAAACAAGTTTCAAATGGATGTAAACATTTTTCATATTTGTATTCAATGTTTGGTTGTGTTTACTATGCTTGTCATACAAATGTTGTGATGCTACACAAGACGTCCTCCACCCCGGAACGTTTCCGTCATCACGGTTTCGGGGTGTGACAAAAGTTGACACCTTGCAGCTGCCAAATTTCCAAATCAACTTCCAATAAATTTTTATCTAACATTACAGACTTGTAATTTCTTCGTTAAAACTCCTTTTGACCCGATTATTTTTAATATTGTTTCATTTTCAGGTCTATTACAAGTTAAATTTTTACCCTTTTTCTTTACCTCACCTCTAAGGTTATCATTTAGGGCCTCAAAGTTAGCACTTCATCACTTTAACTAATATCACTCATTTGATAAATTTTATCATATTAATAAGATCAATCCGATTAATCAATCAAGCTAATCACTCAGATTAGTTATTTGATTCAATAATAATAAATCTCATATTGGGATTTGGTCTCGTCGTATCTCGACAACCCAAATCATAATCATCGTCTACACCAGGTGTCACACCCCAAAACCACGAACGGCGGAAGCGTTCAGGGGTGGAGGACGTCATGTACAGTATCACAACAGTGTAATATAATAAACAAGCAACAACATCATCCATTGCATTATAAGTAAAGTTTAATACATGTGTGTTCTTTCATTGTAATAAGACACCAAAAATATACAATCAAAATAAAAGACGAGACTTGTCTGCTCCGTCTTCTCAAAACCTGGCCTCCGTACCTGTCTACTGATGATCTGAGAATACAAGTTATTTTGAAAGCGAGTATCAGCTTTAAAGCTGGTGAATTCATAAGTATATAAGTGTCATTGCCTTGTTTGTGAAAATCTGTTGTGAAAGCCATGTAAACCTTTAAATGAAAATGTTGAGGTAAGTATGAAATCCCTAGAAAAACCCTTATTTTCTATAAGTATGAAATGTAGTCTTCTACCAAGACCCGAATGTTATGTACGTATGAAGTGTAGTCTTCTACCAAGACCCGAATGTTTTGTAAGTATGAAGTGTAGTCTTCTACCAAGACCCGAATGTTTTGTTAGTATGAAGTGTAGTCTTCTACCAAGACCCGAATGTTTTGTTTGTAAAATGATAGTTTTCCCTTTTTATTGACTAGTACTAAAAGTGCTTAGTCTAACTCATCGTTTATGTGAATGCATCACAAAATAAAGTAAACAGGAAAATGTACTACTGTAAGTGTCGTCACTGGGTACTAGGACTAACACAACATCGCATTAAGCGAAATATGTAACCTAATGAACATCCGAAGACTGTCCAAAACAAGTATTAATGTAAGTGTCATCGCTGGGTACTAGGAGTAACACAATCATCGCAATAAGCGAAAGGTATAACCTAATGAACATCCGAAGATTGTCCAATTGTCCTCTGTAGCAGCGGCAGGTGGGTGGAAGGGTTAGTCCCAATCGATCTACCTAATATAAATAGTAACCTTAGACCTCCGTAGATGGTCATCGACCACTGGTGCTAATCAGTGGGGTTCGGAATGGTAAGTCCCGCCTAGCTATCCCATTGAACCGAGATAGGAAAGACAATTTACACAGTAAGTACTAATAAATCATCCTCGTAGTCCTAAGTACAAGTATCTAGGTAAGTGAATACAGGATAATGCACCTATGTAAAAGTGTTCCTGTATGGCATTCATGTATGTGTGTCCATGTAACAGGTAAGTATATGTGAACATATTCGTGTATCAGGTAAGCATCTGTAAGTACTCATGTATCAGGTAATGTACTAGTATAAACTCATGAATGAACTGACTCTTGTGTGATTCCTTGTAATAGAAGTAATGATTGATATCTTCAAATTATCCCTATGATAATTTACTGTAATATAACTGGTTGATCATGTAGGTTTATACACTCTTACTACTCAAGGGTGTGGGAAACTAAATGAAAGATGTAAACTATAACATCAATACATATATAAGAATATAAGTGTATATGCATAGTTTAGTTCAAGAATGTAAAATGGTTTTGTAAGACATCTTATGGGTTTTGAACAATAATTAACAATGACTTGATGTCATTTTAATAAACATTTCAAAGGTAAAACATTTGGTAACAATGTGTTTTTAAGATGTAAAATCATTTTATGCATCACATTTTGTAGCATGTGAAATCTGTTAAATGACAAACACAGTTATAAAATACATATTCAATAACATGTTTGTTTCTACTTGTATTCCCCCCCCCCCCCCCCATTAAAGCATTTAAAATCATTTAAAATATTGATTAGGGGTATGAACTCACCTGTAGTTTGTGATTGGGATGAACTGAACGGTATAGGATGGCTAGGTGTCAAGCGAGGACTTGTACACGCACTACGATCCTAATGAACATATAATCACACATATATGCATTCAATTAGTCTTAAATCACTAATTGATAAAGTTAAGACATCCTAGACATAATAAACACTTTATATAAGTGTTTTAAGCCCTAAGGATTGCATCTTAGCCATTGTGGGACAGGGTATTTGTGTTTAGGGTTTCCAGAGGACCCTATAAGTGAGTTTACTCCCAATAAACCATCACACATGGAGTTTACGGTTGTAAACTCTTGAGTTTATGGCCGTAAACTCCCAAACATGTGTGTTTGGTGTGTTTTGAAGTCCCAAATGCTTTCTAGAATTATTCTAACTTGGTGGTTCCATTCTTGAAGGGGTTTAAGGTCTAGAAATACTCCAAATAGGAGTTTACGGCCCATAGGCCAATCCCCTTAGAGTTTACGGCCGTAAACTCTAAGTATTGGGTGTTTTTGTTGTTTTCAAGCCTCTTGCTTTTGAAGGACATGTTCTAGACAATTGTTTAAGGTAAATGAGGACCCTAGGCACACTTTGGTGCCATTCTTTCATGTTTACGGCCCAAGAGCATTCTCTTGGCCGTAAACTCACTTGGTTAAGTGATTTGGATGAGTTTTGGTCCTTCAATTAAGTGGAAACAATTTCTTGTAAAGGTCTAGGGCTTTAGGTGTCATGAAAACACCCCTTTTGTCCATTTTATGGAGTTTACGGCCTAAGATACACTTGGGCCGTAAACTCACATTTGTTTGTGTCATTTGATGTGTTTAAGGCCTTACACTACATGGGAAAATAGTCTAGATACAAGCCTTAAAGTCTTAGAGTCCTTAAATCACCATTTTGAGCTTGAAAAGGGAGTTTACGACCTAAGCAACTCTTGGGCCGTGAACTCCCCAAACTTGGGTGATTTGTGGTTGTTTTCTTGTCCCTAACATGCATACATAAGATTCTAAGGCTTTATCATAACACAAGTGTCGGTTTTGGCTTCGTTTCGGGAGTTTACCGCCAAGGAACACCTTGGGGAGTAAACTCCTAGATATAATGATTTAGCCATCTAAATCATGTTATAAGCATCTAATAAGCATTCCAATCACTACTAGAAAGAGTTACTCACATTTTGGTATAAAAACCCAAAGATCCATGAGAGAGAAAATGGATTTTCTCTAGTTGGAAATGTGAAAAATGAATGAATTTGGTTCAGAAATCTATTTATAGTCCTGAAATATTTTTGGCAGAAAATATTTTTATTCCTGAAATGATCTCTAATATAATAGAGTGTTGGAATAACAGTGTTGCACAAAACCCTAGTGCACCCACTCTCCTGATATTTCCTGAAGTATAAACCCTGAATTACTCAAACTTACGCGAAAAGTCTTAAAATCAACTGTGACTGCTATAACTTCTATTGAAGTGATATAGTTTGTACAGAATGGAAATTTCGGGTTGTCACACCAGGAAACCAAATCATCTCTCATCCATCTATCATAATAATCTCGTGATCTCAATCAAAATCATCATTATCATGTTTTAATTTATATACGTTTATATCTTACATTTTTTATATATATACTCAAACCTTTAAGGTTAGTCAATCTATCTTACTCAAGCTCTTCATGATCTTTATCTTCACACATCTTCAGCCGTGTATTATGATCTCTTAGTATTTTTTTATCACATACCAGCTCATAATCTCTGCATCTCATCTATCTTCCACGGTTTAAGACTATGTATGGATACACCAAACCTAATTCACATAAACTATGACTCTGATACCAACTTGTGACACCCTCGATCTAAAGCATCTAATCTATAAGAATTATCAAGATTTTATTTATTAATGCGGAAAATATGCTCAAAATTTAAAACTTTTATATCCCAGGTTAAATCAACTAAACACAATATAAATTTTATCTATTTATATAAAATGAAGAATAGAACAATAACATCCTACAATGTAAATCTAGATTTTGTGCTCCTTTCTTATCTTCCAGTACCTTGGTTGTTATTACTTTTACTCGAAAAATATAGAAATCCCTACTACATTAGACATTAGGTCTGGTGAGTTATTCTTCTATCTTTTATTACTTTCTCTCTCATAATTATTATTTCTCCTCATAGTTACTCGTCTAGCTCATCACATATTCTGCATATATCTTGATTTTGTCTGTGACTTTCTCTCCTATCTATTCTATCTCTCATACTCTATTTAATTACATTTATGCTCAGAATGATGTACTTTTTTATATCCCATTTATGTTAAGTCTCACGCACTCAATATATCCTTTCTTGATCTTATTTGCTTCATATATATATATATATATATATATATATATATATATATATATATATATATATATATATATATATATATCCCTCTCATATACTCTATATATCTCATCTTTATTTAATCTTGTATTCTATGTTGTGTGTCATTTCTCATTCATTGCTAAAAGTTTTTATTACAAAAGAAAATAGTATTGTACTTTCTCACATCGTGACTCATTTGTGTCACGTCATAAATACTGCAAATTCAGCAACTACCTTAATTTCCTGATTTACACTCACTCATCTTATCCTACTCTCACTACATTAAGTCTTTCCCATAAAAAACATATTTATACTCTAAGATTACATCAATCTTTTATCAATATCAAAACTCTCATCGATTTGACCATTGCGCAAATTGACCAAATACCCTCATTGGTCTAATCATTTATTTTGAAATTTGTATCGATCTTTAATACATATACTTACATAAAAGTCATATTTATTTATATAATCAAAGATTTCACTAATAACTTAGATATTATACTTATTTCTCAATTTAATCCCCGAAGGGAGTATATTCATATTTCAATATTCTTCCCGAAGGAAGCATACTTATATCTCGTCATCTATCCTGAAGGAAAGATACTCATATCTCATCATCAATCTCGAACGAAAGATACTTATATCTCATCATCAATCTCGAAGGGAAAATACTCATATATCATAATCAACCCTGAAGGAAAGATACTTATATATCATCATCAATCCTGAAGGAAAAATATTCATATATCATCATAAATCCTGAAGGAAGTATGCTCATCGCATTCTCTACTACATGTTTATATGTATATCTCATACATATATGCCGATAATATACATACATGCTCAAATACATAATATCTATGTATATTAATGATCTATTATTAACTCATCATTTGATGGTATTCACTTCGTGCCTCAAATTCACACACACACACACACACACACACACATATATATATATATATATATACACATATGCGTTAATAATAAATTTAAACATATAATAAGCATAAGGAAAAGTGAGAGAAATAACTCACCTTATTCTTTAGGGCTTATTTAAATGATATTCCAACTTGGGACTTCCTTGATCAACCTCTTTCTCTAGGTTGCCTAATCAAAATTTAACTTATATGCATCATTAACCAAATCATTTACATAGTTTAACTCATGTATATGAATTCTCATTTATAAAATCATACCATATCTCCTCATTCATAAAAATCTATACATATATCAATCATGAAATATTCATAGTAAGTTCATCCCATCTATTATAACATTACAAACATCATATTTCATCATTCAAGGACTTAATTCATTAACTCACACCTTTCACTTATGAACCCTAAATCTCATGGATTCAATTTCTCATATAATTGTTCAATCTTCACGCAAGGTTCATAATCATTGAAATAAGCTATAATTAAACTATACAACATCAACTACTATCTTAATTTCATCATTTGAACTTAAACCCTTCACTTAGGGTTTCATAAAACCTTCAAAATCTTACCCTAATTCTGAAATTAGAGGGTTAGAAGATGAATTTCTTACCTTAATTCATCAAATTGAAGCTTAAATCAAGTTATCCCTTCAAAAATCGACCTATATGGCTTAAGTGTGTGTTTTTCACACCTAGGGGTGTGTTTGGGTTTTGAATAGAATCATTCACATATTATTTTTATGGTCAGAACATGTTCACACCATGACCCTATCTTTCTCACATCGTGAATGCAGGCAATAAGCAAAGTATGTTGCTGATTTCGTTCCAGCTTTAGGCAATTATTGTCCCAACTTCAGATACACATATCTTCTTTGTTTCTTATCCGTTTTTGATGATCTTTATATCCACACAAAGTTGGAAACATAATATACATGTTTTTTAAGTCATATATAATTGAATTAATACATATTTTAATCTATTAAGTCACGAAGTTGGTCTAAAAAGCATAAAAGTACAAATTTTACCCATTTGGCCAAAAATGCATTTCTCATGCATTATTTCTATAGAACTCACTCATATAGCCTCTTATAGTGACTTAAAATTTTTTTGACCATCTCCATGAAGTTAAAACTTCATATTCCCATCTTTTTCTCATAAATAACCAAATTGTCCTTTTTGGTCAATATTTGACTAAAAGTCGATCTTTCTAAATTTTGGGTTGTTACAATTAGGGAGATGATTCTACAATTTACTCTGTGTTGGTCCCCGTACACCATCAATGAATCTTTTTCGGGTGGATTTACTCTCAACATCTTCTCCCTACATAGTATCTCGGCATCGTTTGCACTAAGTCAATCCAATCCTAATATTATGTTGAAACTGTTCAACTCAATGGGCAATAATTCATCGTGGAATTTATTCCCATTCAAGTCGATGACGATGTTTTTAATGCAATCACTAACAGGTATGAATTTGCCATTATCAATTTCCATAACTAAAGCACTATCTAGTTTATCTACAAGGAATGAAAGTCTTCTACCAAATTTATGTGATATAAAAGAGATATTATCTTCACAATCAAACAATATATTTTAGAAGATAATCTATTTACAAGAAATGTACTTGAAGCGACATATTCTTCCTCCCTTTCTGCTTCCAAGGTCATCTGAAATGCTCTCCTTTTGGCCTAGGTGTCACATTAGGCTTTGCATCCTCCTTCTTTTTCGGGTCGTCCTTAGCAATGTGTCCTTCTTCATTACAATCGTAACACACCTTCTTGTTGAATGTACATTCATTGGTGTAATGACCAGTTTTCCCGCACTTGAAACAAGTCAACTCCTTGCTACATTGTCCAGAGTGCTTCTTCTTACACTTCTCGCACTATTTTGCTTCTCATACACCTCCAAACTTCTTGGAACCATACTTTGCAAATCTGTTTTTCTTGTTAGATCTTGAAGATCCCCCAAACTTCCTCTTTTCTCCTACCCCTGCTCTCTCCAAATCCTGCTCCCTTAACTGGGTCTCAACAACTTAGTTGCCCATATGACGACTTTCAAGGTGGTTACCTGTTTGACCATTGGACCAAAGTCTGCTGACAATCCATTAGCAAACTTGTTAACCTTGGAAAGTTGAGTTGGAACCAAGTAAGGAACAAGCTTCGTTTTCTCTGTAAACTTGCAGCATACTCGCTGACACTCATCCTTCCATTATTTAGATTCTGGAACTCGTTGTTGATCTCCATAAGATCCTACTCAGAGCAGTACTGTATTTTCTGTTGCACCAAAAAGTCTTCCCAAGACATGTTACTAGCTTCTCCTTTGGGCATGGTATCAACAAGTAACTTCCACCGACTTAATACCCTAGTCATTAATTGTCTAACTGCGAGAACGTTCCTCTGCTTGTTTTTGCAGTCGCAACTTTCAAACATCATCTCCATCTCGGAGATCCAATCCATGACTTCTACCAATATTAGGCTTCCAAAAAGACTTATTGGTTTGGATGTCATGAAATCCTTATACTTGCTCAATGTCCATCATTTCCTTCATTTGGTTGGTTCTTTCTAACCACTCTTGGCTGAAATTGGCTAATAATCTGACTGTAGTTTCCCTCCTCAGATTGTCCTTCGTTCAACTCAAGTTGCACCACAACTACAGTAGGTTCATCCCTATTAATACCCAACATTTGTCTCATCTCATCCCTTTGTTCGGCCATCATAGCCCGAATCATTTCTTGGACTCCTGTCATCATGATTGGCTCGGGTGAAGCTGCGACCTATGGTGTACTCTCAATTACTCGTGGCTAAGGCTGCTGATTACCATTTCCTAATTCGCTTCAAGTTCTCACCATGTCGATTTATACACCAAAGTAGATTTTCAGTCTACAGTGATGAAAATTAAGATAGGGAAAGCTTTATTTACGATAGACGTATAAATCACCTTATCACTCCGAAAAGTTACATGTCAGTTCTAATATCATAGTTAAACTTTTAGAAATCTAAACACATAAAATTTCAGATCCATTCGGCAACACACCATAGATCTGATGTAACATCCCAAATTTCGAGTCCAAAAATTTCTTTTAAAAACAATACTAATTCATAGCGTTAAGTCATTCAAACATACAAAAAGGGTTTATATGACAAATCATAGTTTCATTTCCAAAACACTTGTTTAATTATCAGAGTAAACATCCCAGGCTAACTTGTCATGGTGTGTGCACTGCAACCCTCCCGAGCTCCTCTTCTGAATACTGAACACCTGAAATCAAAACTGAAAACCATAAGCACGAAGCTTAGTGAGTTCCCCAACCTACCGCATACCATATATATCTACTGATCCATACATGTCATACATAACAATGAGCACATAACCACATACTGGGCTCCCGCCCACTACATTGGGCCTCGCCCGCTATCAGACCCCGTCCACCACCAGGCCCCACTGGCTTCCAGCCCTGCTCGGCGTACAGATCTGTTTTCCTTAGGCCCCGCCTGTCTCCGGGCCCCGCCCGCTAACATATATACTAGCATACAATCATATCACAACACATAACTAACATACTCTACTGGATTACTGTGCTAAGGCCTCGCCTATCTTGGGCCTCGCCCCTGTCCTGCTACTGATGAACCATGGAACCCCATCCATGCTCCTACTGAGAATGAGATACGGGCCCAACCCACACTCACTCTTTTCCTTACTTGGGCCTCGCCCCTGCTCTACTGCTAATGAGGTATGGAACACCGTCCACACTCTGCTATTGGTGAGATATGGGACCTCTCCCACACTCACCTCCCTACCAGGCACATACATGTATCACACACACTCACTTCCCTACCAGGCACACACACTCACCTCCCTACCAAGCAATCTTCAACAGACTCGCCGAGTTGTTCTTCAACTCGCCGAGTCCATGATCATGTTCATACAACTCGCCGAGTACACCCATCTGACTCATCGAGTCCATTCAGCTCTCAATCCATACAGTGGCTTTTCGAGCCATGTAGGGGCTCCAACCCATAGATCCACTCTTTTAAAGTCTAAGCCCCACGTAAAGTTGCAAACTTTACGTGAAACCAATGAGCTAAAGGCCCAAAACACTCTAGGGCTAGGGTTTAAGACAAAGGGGCTTCACCACTAACTCATTGACTACTGCTTTAAGACATTCTGGACCATCACAACCCTAGATCTGAAGTAGCAACCTCAGATCTAAGCCCCAAACCCGAAATAGATCTCAATCTTACCAAAATAGCCCCAAAATCTCATTCAAGAATAGATCTAGATGCAAAAAGGGTGAAGGTAATAGCTTATTACCTCCAAGATGACCTCCCACTGAAGAATAATCCAAATCTCTATAAACCCCCTTGATCCAAGCTTCTTGATCTTCAAGATCTCTTCAAAAAAACCACTTATCTAAGCTCCAAATTGCTTCCAAGGACTGTCACTCACGATTTAGGGTTTCTGGATCTCAAAAGGGTGGTAAAGAGGTTGCGGAAGGGATGTAATGTTCTTTAAATAGGGCACAACCCCAGGGATTAGGGTTTTTTCTCGTCCAGACCAGACTCGCCGAGTCCAATAGTCGATTCGCCGAGTCGGTCACTTACTCTTTGCCCCGTAGTACTTATGTTGGACACAACTCACTCAACTGACAATTCTTCCGGTACTCCCCGAGTACTTATGTTGGACACCCTAGGGGTTCACCCCCTTATTCCTTGCGCGTTTAGTGGCCTTCCCAGGGCAACGTTCCATAACTAATCATTTCCTCCATCACTGTGAAGGACATATCCTTCGCGGTACCCATTAATCCAGTCACTCCCGATGCTGGTCACTACTGTCGATACATACTGAATACTTCTTACTACTATAACTTAGTGCTGAGTACCCATCCCAACGAATGGATCAGATAATCCTTCGAGTAAAATATTCATCCCTACAACAGTTAGACTCATACGAGAGCTGCGCAACAGGGTCAAATCCTTCCCTCTGAGATTATTTAACCCTACTGCGAGAGGTGTAGCACTCCTCGGTCAACCAGTTGTCTCATACCATACTTCTCTTATCATTACCACCATTAACTGTAAATTCTGTTGTCCCTTATCCGCCTTCTGGATTAACTGATACCACCCTGGTCCCAACTAATCTGCCAATATCTGGGTTACCGGACTTCCACCAGTTACTACATCCAGCACAATCTCTTAGTCGCTCCCAGCGACTTCTGGAGAAACTTTGGCTATCTAAGCTGCTCTATCTACTCTGCCACTTTCGCGTCACAAGTCCTGGGATCCTCGATCCCCCTATCCTGACTCTAAGGTCCCTACTAGGTCCCACCTGCCTAGCTACTATTGCACGGGCCTCGCCCATGGGTCTCACCCAACCCATACTACTGAGCAACCTTGCACCCAGGTCTCACCTATATTGTTGCTAACATACGGGCCTCGCCCACAGGTCTCACCCAACTGCATACTGGAGTGGCCTCACCTAACAAGGGCTATGCATGCCAACTCCATACTAAATCTCAACGACTTAGCCTTTCCTGATCCCCATCGCCGACTAGGAGATAAGGGCCTCTGCCCACACTCTGCGAACTAAACTGCTAATGAACGTTACGGCTTACCCACGGTCTTGCGACACTTTCCTCACGAATTGTTGTTGGGGAATGTTGCGGCTACCCCACAGTCTTATATCCCGCCTAAACTCGCACATGGCGAAGGCTCCGCGACCTGGTTGAACCAGTCACCCGCTAGACATGAATACACAAACTCAAGGTTGGAAAGTTTCTCCAACTCCCAACTAACCTGGTCCTCCATCCAAACAGCCACTTGAGCTGCTTCCTTCCTTATCAAGACTGAGAAACCACCCCAGTCTTGTACTTACTTCTATCCTTGGTCACACGGATGGCTCTCCCCCACTTTGACTTGACTAGCTCCTCACAGCTCACAACTTAGAAGAATTTCCAATTCTTCCTACCATCCACTAGTCACTTCGCTGAAAACCCGACTTACCACAACTGGGGATCTAACCGATCCATTTCCAATCGACACCTTCCCAAACTAGCGAGGCACTACCAAGCCCCTCACAGGCATGCTACAGATAATGCATTCTAAGTAACCTACTCTAAAGGAGACGACCTCCAACTATCATTCTAACATCCAAGGTATGCAGATGGCATATAAATCAATCACTAGCAAGTCGCAAAATCCGAAGTATCATTATCAATACCGATGCAGAACCATAACAATAAGACCACATCATAAGCTGATAGAGAAATGAAAGAAGATATGTACCTGACACATCGGGCTACTCACACCTCATTTGAAACTAACTGATACGCCCTGCTCCTCACTGCAGGCGTCTCTGCCCAACCCTGATGGTCGTCGGTGATCCTCATGGTTGCAGGGCAGGCGCTATCACCTGTCCTGGTGAATGCAAACTCGGACATTGGGACTTCTTGTGGCCCCTCTGTCTGCAATGGAAACATAACAGGTCTGATCCATGGGTGGTGGTAGCAGTACAATCTCTGCTGAAATGACCAATCCGGCCACACTTGAAGAAACCACAATCACCACCGCTGCCACTCCTACACGCACCCTCATGCGTCCTGCCGCACTTGCCACAGCGGTCCCAGTCCTGAGGACCTCTCGATCTAGAGTCTGATGTCTTGGGTCTCTTCCCCGATCCCGTAGATACCTGAACCTCCTCTGGCTTCCTCTTCCCGAGGTGTTCCAGATCGATCTCCCTTTCCCTGGTCCAAGCAATCATATCCTCCAGCGTCTTGCAGCTGGACCGACTCACAAACTCTCTAATGTCGTCTTTCAGCATATCGTGATATCGAGCCTTCTTCATCTCCTCATCCACGACATACTACGGAACAAGAAGAGTCCTCTCCCTAAACTTGGCGGTGATCTCCGCCTCCGTCTCGGTCGTCTGCTGTAGATCCTGGAACTCCCAGGCTAACTGCTGCACCTCAATAATCGGTTCAAACTCAGCCTTGAACCTAGCTGAGAAATCACTCCATGTCATGGCGTCTAACACGGCATCATCCCCGATAGCATGAACAACTTCCTCCCACCAATCCCGTGCTCTGTCCTTCAGAAGACAGGAGGCGAGTCGAACCTTGTCCCCCATGAAAATCTACCACTAGTAATGGGGTCCCTAGCCCCATGAAAATCTGGAGCTCCACAAGCCCTGAACTCCCGGAAAGTCAAAGTACACGCTCCCAACATAGCCATCATCTCTGTGCGAAAGGCTCCAAGCCTCTCATCCAAAATCTCCAGGATGCCCTCCTTGACCGTGCCAAAGATCACAGGAGTTTGGTCAAGAATACCGCGCGTAATCTCAGCTGATACAAACTCTCTCGTCCACTCCTGGAGCTGCTCGATCCCTGAACCCAAGCCTAACCCCTCTCTAAAACCTGATCCATCCATTGGTCCATCTTGCGATGTCGTCATACTGAAAACATGCCATAACAATCATCAAAATACATATCACTGCTGAGGGACCTCACACGCACTGCAAGTTCCCTGGTTTTGTCTCAGCCCCTCTTGAATCGAGTACGGATCCTCTGCTTTCAGTAGTGCGGGCTCATACTACCTTCCACATCTATCCGTACTTTCCTCAAGAGTTTCCTCGACTCCACCAAGTCCCTTGCACGACTACCACTGCTCCCAGCAGTAAACTCATCCTAGGCTTATCCTAGGGAAACTTCCGACCCAACCAGTCCTCAACTACTGATGGTTTCCTTGTAATTCCAATCAGCCATTACCTGAATACCATCACATGTGACGAGGCTCAGATAATCCTTCAAGTAAGGACTCGTCCCTACAACGGTTAGACTCAAACAAGAGCTGCGTAGTAGGGTCAGGAACAAAACTCTGAGATTATTCAACCTTGATCACATGTGACTTAACGTATTCATCTAATAGCTAACTCCCATCACTCAGAATCCCATGAAGCACAAAGCAAGCAACATTCAGACCAAAGGAAATCTAACCATAACATAATTAAGCAGTTTTATCAAAATACAAGAATCTGTACTAGCATGCAATATAAGCTCACATAATCAGGCATAACCTAAACATGTTATCCTACCACTGTCTAACCAATGCTAGCATATAGCTCAATAAGCGCATATAACAGGCACCTAAGGCATCCTCCTAGATCCTTAGCCCTAAATCTAGCATGTTGATCACATATTCATAACATAAACTTGTATGGGTAATTTTGAGAACTTACTTGAGCTCGGCTGATTGCATGCACCACACTCTTTTCTCTTTTCAAAATTCCTTTTTCTTTTTCTAAACCCTTTTCTTTCCTTAAAATCCTTTTACAAATATGGTTTTTCTTTTGGAAAAATTTTATACCACTTCCTCAGTATGAGTTCAGACACACCCGAGAGTGTACCCGGATCCCTCAAACCAAGGCTCTGATACCAACTTGTAACATCCCAAATTTCGAGTCCAAAAATTTCTTTTAAAACAATACTAATTCATAACGTTAAGTCATTCAAACATACAAAAAGGGTTTATATGACACATCATAGTTTCATTTCCAAAACACTTGTGTAATTATCAGAGTAAACATCCCACGCTAACTTGTCGTGGTGTGTGCACGGCAACCCTCCCGAGCTCCTCTTCTGAAAATTGAACACCTGAAACCAAAACTGAAAACCGTAAGCACGAAGCTTAGTGAGTTCCCCAACCTACCGCATACCATACATATCTACTGATCCATACATGCCATACATAACAATGGGCACATAACCACATACTAGGCTCCCGCCCGCTACATTGGGCCTCGCCCGCTATCAGACCCTGTCCGCCACAGGCCCTGCCTGGCTTCGAGCCCCGCTCGACATATAAATCTGTTTTCCTTAGGCCCCGCCTGTCTCCGGGCCCCGCCCGCTAAAATATACTAGCATACAATCATATCACAACACATAACTAACATACTCTATTGGATTACTGTGCTAAGGCCTCGCCTATCTTGGGCCTCGCCCCTGTCCTGCTATTGATGAATCATGGAACCCCATCCATGCTCCTACTGACAGTGAGATACGGGCCCAACCCACACTCACTATTTTCCTTACTTGGGCCTCGCCCCTACTCTACTGCTAATGAGGTATGGAACACCGTCCACACTCTGCTATTGGTGAGATATGGGACCTCGCCCACACTCACCTCCCTACCAGGCACATACATGTATCACACAGACAACAAGTATAACTATCATACAAACCATTCCTTGGGCACCCGCCCGCTAACATTGGACCTTAGTCCCGAATGTCATACAAGGATACTGTGCCTAGGGCTAACCCCCGGGTCTTCCTTCTCATAACTACATGGGCCGGCATTGTGGCCGTAGACCCATTCACACAAAGGGAAACTCACCTGCACTGCTGAACTTTGCTGATAACCCTCTGGCTGTTGTCCGACAACTCTCTGAACCGCTGCTCCACTAGCTCCCCGAGCTACTAATATCAACATAACACTTAGCTCCAAACTGAACTCTACAAGTCAACTAAGTCAACTCTGGTCAAAGTCAAAGTCCTGGTCAAAGTCAACCTTCTAGTTGACTCGAATCGCCGAGTCAACTCATAAACTCGCCGCGTTCTTAAACTTAAAAACTCTCAAAATACGACTCAACTCGCCGAGTCACCCCAAGACTCATCGAGTTCAACGATCTCTGAGTCCCATCCTGTCCAACTCACTAAGTCACCACTCAACTCACCGATCTGCGTCTTAACGAGAAAAAGGTTGAGGTTCTACGACCAGACTTGCCGAGTCCAAGAACAGACTCGCCGAGTCCAAAGCAATCTTCAACAGACTCGCCGAGTTGTTCTTCAACTCGCCGAGTCCATACTCATGTTCATCAAACTCACCGAGTACACCCATGTGACTTGTCGAGTCCATTCAGCTCTCAATCCATACAATGGCTTTTCGTGCCATGCAGGGGCTCCAACCCATAGATCCACTCTTCTAAAGTCTAACCCCCACGTAAAGTTGCAAACTTTACGTGAAACCAATGAGCTAAAGGCCCAAAACACTCTAGGGCTAGGGTTTAAGACAAAAGGGCTTCACCACTAACTCATTGACTACTGCTTTAAGACATTCTGGACCATCACAACCCTAGATCTGAAGTAGCAACCTTAGATCTAAGCCCCAAACCCGAAATAGATCTCAATCTTACCAAAATAGCCCCAAAATCTCATTCAACAATAGATCTAGATGCAAAAAGGGTGAAGGTAACAGCTTATTACCTCCAAGATGACCTCCCACTGAAGAATAATCCAAATCTATGTATAAACCCCCCTTGATCCAAGCTTCTTGATCTTCAAGATCTCTTCACAAAAAACACTTATCTAAGCTCCAAATTGCTTCCAAAGACTCTCACTCACGATTTAGGGTTTCTGGATCTCAAAAGGGGGGTAAAGAGGTTGGGGAAGGGATGTAATGTTCTCTAAATAGGGCACAACCCCCAAGATTAGGGTTTTTTCTCGTCCATACCAGACTCGCTGAGTCTAATAGCCGCCTCGCCAAGTCGGTCACTTACTCTATGCCCCGGATCCCGCTCTGAATCGTCGAGTTCCTCCCTGGACTCGACGAGTTGACTCTTGACTTAGAGCTTTTCCTTTCTTTTCTTGGTCTTTCTGATTATGGGTGTTACAATCTGATAGCATTGTAAAGCATATACGGCATCTTATAACATAAATCATTTAGCACATGAAAGCAATTCAAGCATCTTCCCTAAATAAGCTAATGCCTGTGTCTATTTACGGCTACTTCCTAAATATAACATACACTCATCTCACAATCATCGCTTAGCATTTTAAGTTTAAGTCTAGAAATCCTATGAGTTCCTAGTGTAACAACGTAATTTTCAAAACAAAATTTTCCTTTTTCAACAACCAAAATTACATTTAAAATCATTCTCAAAGGAGTATTTCATAATTGTTATTACTCAAAACACATTCCCAAGATCATAGACAAATATCCACTCTGTGTGTACGGTTCACGTCGGCGCCTTCCCATGGTGATCATTAATACCTGAAACACATAACACAACAATTGTAAGCATAAATGCTTAGTGAGTTCCCCAAAATACTGCATACAACACATACGCCACTCGAGGCTATATCATGACCCTCCGATCGATGTGTCTCAGCGGGACCCTCCAGTCCCGTAGCTCGTTGGACCCTCTGGTTCAGTCATAGCTTGTTGGACCCTTCGGCCCGGTCTGTATCGTTGGACCCTCCGGTCCGGTCTATAAAATCATACAACATACATATATCACATAACACATAATCTCATACATAACACATAAGACCCTCTGGTCAACACATAATACCACTCTAGGTAACGTATAGTGAGAAGACTCGCCTCGTGTAACTCGGTAACTCGGAAATCTCGGACTCAGCGAAATAAGACATAGACTCCGCCTAATCATAGGAAATAAACACTCGTCATCAAAATATTTCCCAAGGCTAGACCATTCCCTCTAATCACTCTCAGGAAAGGTAAAAGACCATTTTACACCTTACTTGGCTCAAATACACTAAAGTTGACCAAACCCTAAAAGTCAACAAAAGTCAACCCTACGGGTTACGCTGCGCGTACCAAACATGTACGTTGGGCGTACCCGGAGCCTTCACATAATTAGGGTACGCGGCCCCTTACGTCGCGCGTACTTGGATTACGCCCAGCGTAATACCCAGCTTCCTTATCCATCTCATTCAGGTCTTAATCGGTTAAGACTTGCATCCAAAATTTAGATCTGACTCCTCTAATATGACTTAATCCATAAAGTTGAAACCTTTAAGCCTTTGCATGCCTGTAAAGGTCACTTTGTTCTCAAAACACCTTTCCTCTTTCCATAATGAGACTATAACTCATGCATGACACAAGATCCACGTCCAAGACTGGATTTTTATGAACCCTCAATATAATGTACACTAGAAAAGGTCAGATCTAAGCTCATGGAGACTCGTTGCACACAAAGTCTCCAACTTTGAACCAAAAACCCTAAAAATGGTCTAAAAAGCAAAACTTATGAAGAACAAGGAAAGCTTTGAGCTTTTTACCTCAGAAAGGATCTCCAACCACTGTAGAACTCGGATCTACACTTGTTCTTCAACTTCTAGATCCAACAATGGCTCCTTCTTCTCCTTATTCACCTTGAAAAGATAACTTCAAGCTCAAAAACACACACACAAGCTAAAGCACGGATGTCAGCTCTCTAAGGACTCACTCAAGGGGATATGGTGGCTAGGGCAAAGGACTACATGTTCCTTTTATAGTGCACAATCCAGAAATTAGCGTTTGCATCTGGGCTCACTAAGCCCAACATAACCCCTGGGTACGCCTAGCGTACCTGGGCAAGTCCGCGTTTAATTTAAGCGCGTGAGTACGTGCGGTGTACACCTCAGTACGCCCAACGTACTCACCAATCCAACATACTACTTTAAGGGACTAATTTGCCAACTCTCCAAAATAGAAGGGTCATAAAGCTTACCTAGATTTCGGGCTGTTACAATTCTCCCCCACTAGAACTAGACTTCGCCCTCGAAGTCTCATGTCGCGTACAACTCCGGATGCTGCTCCCACATCTCCGACTCTGGCTCCCAGGTCATCTCGGACCCTCTCCGATGTTGCCACTGGACCTGAACCAGGGGCACTTCCTTGTTCCTCACAACCTTGATCCTCCGATCCAAGATTGCGATCAGCTTCTCAGCATAATTCAGACTTGCGTCCACCAGGATATCCTCTAATGGTACCACTGCCGACTCATCGGCAATACACTTCCTCAGCTGCGACACGTGGAAGGTATCATGAATCTGGTCCAACTATGCTGGTAGCTCCAAGCGATACGCTACTTTGCCCACCCTCGCGATCACTCTAAACGGCCAAATATACCGAGGTCCCACTTGCCCCTCTTCCTGAATCGGATCACTCCTTTCCAAGGACATGCCTTCAGGAGCACGAAATCACCGACCTGGAACTTGAGTTCGGAACGTCTCCTATCCGCATAACTCTTCTGGCGACTCTGAGCGGTCAATAACCTCTTTCTGACCTGCCGTATCTGCTCTATCGTCTGAAGCACTATCTCCGTACTACCCATCACATGTTGCCCTACCTCGCCCCAGAAAATGGGGGTACGACACCTCCTTCCATACAACAGCTCAAAAGGTGGCATACCAATGCTCGAGTGATGACTGTTGTTATAGGAAAACTCAGCTAAAGGCAAATACGTGTCCCAACTCCCGCCGAAATCCAGTACACATGCTCGAAGCATGTCCTCAAGCGTCTGAATCGTCCGCTCGCTCTGCCCGTCGGTCTGTGGGTGGTATGCGGTACTAAAATGCAGCCTCGTACCCAATTCCTCATGAAATTTCTTCCAGAATTTGGAAGTGAAACGCACATCTTGATCTGAGACGATCGAGATCGGTACTCCATGCCGCGATACCACCTCCCTAACGTACAACTCTACCAGCCTCTCTGCGGAAGAGCTCTCACTGATGGCAAGGAAGTGAGCGCTCTTCGTCAACCTGTCTACAATCATCCAAATCGCATCGACACCCCTAGCCGTCCTCGGCAATTTGGTGATAAAATCCATGGTAATCTGTTCCCACTTCTATTCGGGAATCTCTAATGGCTGCAACTTACCATGCGGACGTTGGTGCTCTTCATACAGGGCCACCAATACTCCCTTTTAGGTCCAAATACATCTTAGTGGCCCCGGGATGGATCGGGAACTTCGATCTATGCGCCTCCTCCATCAAGACGGTACGCGCTCCGCCCACAAACGGTACCCAAACCCGACCCTGAAAGGTCAGAATTCCTCGACTGTCGGTAACAAACTCTGATACCTGCCCGATCACTCGCTCCCTCTTGCGGTTCTCCGGTCTCACGGCCTCCGCCTGGGCCCCTCGAATGGTGTCCCATACCGGATTCATCATTGTCAATCTCATGCAAACATCTCGTATCGGGGTGCCCTCCGCCCTATGGCTCAGGGCATCGGCTACAACATTAGCCTTGCCCGGGTGGTACAGGATCTCATAGTCGTAATCCTTCACCACATCCAGCCATCTCCTCTGGCGCATATTTAGGTTGGGCTGATCCATCAAATACTTCAAACTCTTGTGGTCCGTGTATATAGTACACCGAACCCCGTACAGATAGTGACGCCAGATCTTGAGGGCGAACACCACTGCCCCCAACTCCAGATCGTGGGTGGGATACCTCGAATCATTAGGTTTTAGCTGCCTGGATGCATATGTTATCACATGCCCCCTCTGCATAAGCACCGCTCCCAACCCTGATATCGATACATCACAGTACACTACAAAATCCTCCATCCCTTCCGGGAGTGCGAGCACCGGAGCTTCGCACAATCTATGACGAAGTGTCTCAAATGAGGTCTACTGCTTTGGACCCCATGAAAAAGCAACCCCCTTCCGGATCAACTTGGTGAGTGGCACGGCGATCTTAGAGAAATCCATAATAAATCTCCTATAATAACCAGCCAACCCAAGGAAACTCCTGATCTCGGTAGGTGACCTCGGCACCTCCCAACTCATCACCGCCTTGATCTTTGCCGGATCGACCAATATCCCTTTCTGGTTAACGAGGTGCCCTAGGAACTGGACCTCTCGTAACCAAAAATCACACTTGGAGAATTTGGCGTAAAGCCTCTCCGATCTTAGAACTCCGAGGATCTCCCTCAAATGCTCCTCATGCTGCTCTCTGGATCTTGAATACACCAAGATATCGTCAATTAATACGATCACCGAACGATCCAACATCGGCCTGCACACCTTGTTCATGAGGTCCATGAACGCTGCTGGTGCATTGGTGAGCCCGAAAGGCATCACCACGAACTCATAATGCCCATAACGAGTCCTGAACATTGTCTTCTGGATATCTTCATCCCGAACCCTCATCTGGTGATATCTCGACCTCAATTCTATATTGGAGAACCAAGACACTCCCTGCAACTAATCGAACAGATTGTCGATCCTCGGTAATGGATAACGGTTCTTGACCGTTAGCTTGTTCAACTCCCGATAATCAATACACATCCGGTGTGAACCATCCTTCTTCTTGACAAAAAGAATCGGCGCTCCCCAAGGTGATCTACTCGGTCTAATAAACCCCTTCCCCAGCAGCTCTTGAAGCTGCGAGGATAAATCCTGCATCTCCCACGAGCCTTTGGTGCCTCGGCCTTCACTGGCCGGACCTCGGTAGCCCTAGCAGCAGGCGCAAATCCCTGAAGTAGCTGAGGGCACTCGGCCTTCCGATGGCCGGTCTGGTTGCAATGGAAGCAAACCGAAAATCCCTAGGGGCAATCCCTCGTGATATTCCCCTCCTTCCCGCACTTGTAGCATACTCCTGCCCGGCACGACCCCTCGTGACTCTTGCCGCAATTCCCACAAGTGCGGCCCTTCGTGCTCCCAGATCTCGAATCAGCGGGTCTGACCCGCTCGGATGCCGGCTGAGACTGAGTCGGCCGCCGATCCATCCTCTGTGACTCGGCCTCCTCCCTGGCCTGAGTCTCCAACTCAATCTCCCTCTTCCGGGCATTTCCCTGGAGCTCAGCAAATGTCTGGTAAGTCTAGTTCGCCACGAACTCCCGAATATCTCTCCTCAGAACACTCAGATACCGGCTCATGCGAGCCTGCTCAAAAGACACCTGCTCAGGGCAAAACATCTCCCTCTCATGAAACTTCCTGGTAATAACTGTAACAGAATCAGTATCCTGCTTGAGGTTCAAGAACTCCTGAATCAACTGTTCCTTCTCCATTGGGGGAACATACTCGTCTCTGAACATGGCGGTGAATCTCTCCCAGGTCACCTCAGAAATCTCTGCCAGAGTGAAGCTCGCCGTCATGAACTTCCACCAATCCTTCGCTCCCAAGCGGAGCTGGTTTAGAGCGAACCGTACCCTCAAGTGCTCTGGACAATAACACGTATAGAAACATCCCTCGATGTCAGAGATCCATCTCATCGCAGCAATCGGGTCCTACGTCCCATCGAACTCTGGTGGCTTCGTGTTACTAAACTCCCGAAACAACAACGAGTCACCTCCCTGAGGTCTTGCAGCAGCAACAGCAGCAGTAGCTACAGCAGCCACAGCCTCAGTCACTGCTGCATACCGCTCGTCAAAGGTCTCAATCAATGTGGTCTTGATGTCCCCGAACATCTCTGGAATCTCAGCCCGGATGGCAGCAGCCACCTCCTCATGAATCAATCGACGGATCTCCTCGTCGCTGACACCACTGCTCTCAGGTGTGTGTCGTGTCCCAACCATGATGCCTCTGAAACACAACATATAAATATCAAAGACTCGATCGAGCATACTCACACTCGATAATGCAACCCTACTCGTCCTCCAATATCCAAAGGATTCTTACTTGGACTACTCACTGATCCGGTGTCTTCAGTAGTACGGGCCCTATACTACTATCTGTTGGGGTGCAAAGTTCTTCATTCATGACTTTGTAAATGTTTGACTTTTGTAAAACCCACTTACATGTGGTGCTTTAGCCTTTAGACCCATTTGTTAGTTAGAGTGAGAGAGAGACTTGTAAACACCTCTATATAAGGTGGGTTTGTCCACTTGTAGAGGTGTGCTTGAGAGATGTAGTCATAGTGATTAGTGAGTGAGATATTTATGAAGCTCTAGACTAGATCCATTTTTGTACTCATTTACTATGATCGAATATATCTTTTAGCACCCAAATCACCATGTTCAATTGTGCAAACTTAAATTCCGCATGTCAAACCATGTTATTTGTCACTACAATTGGTATCAGAGCGGGTCTTCAAGATTAAAGTGATTTTTGAAGAACGATTCTCGATTTGGCAACTTTTGTCACAATTTGAACAATTTTTGGTGAGTCTCTCTATGATCTCTCTTAATTTGGAAAATTGTTAGGGTTTAAATGTTGTAATATGTCGAAGTGTTAATTAGGTTGTTACGAAGTATCTTTTGTCTTCGTAAGAAGTGTCTTCAGATGTAATGTTATTCTTACTAAGGCATTATAATGAATAGTCTTAATGTCTAGTGCTTTTGTTCTCCTATAAATAGGGGTCTGTACTAAGTGAGTAGAAGAACTTTTTACTCAGTCCTTACAGATTATTCTTTGTACTCTGTAAAATCAAAAGCATAATATGAGCTGAACAAATATTATATTTACTCTTGTGTTCATCGTTTTTCTTCTTTCTGAATTCTGACTTGAATTGATCTTAAACTCGATTTCAAATCTCATCAATTGGTATCATAGCAGGAATCCTTTATGTGATCTGATTTTCATACGATCAAAAAGGTTTTTGAATCTACTGTTTGATTCAAAAAGTTTCCGTCCTTTTTGAAATTGAAAAATTCTTCTTGATCTCAATCTAGGATTTGATTCTGCAAAAATATTTGTAAATCGAGTGTTCGTTGTGTGATTCTGAGTTGAATTATACAATTTGATTTCAATATTCTCAAAAGTTTTTGTATCATCTTGAAGTTCTTGTCCGTACAACAATGGCGTCATTCAATCTGAATTCGATGACAACATTTTCTCATTTGCTTGGATCATCCACAAAAATTCCAATGCTTATTCCAGAATATTATGATCAGTGGGCAGATCGTATGGAAGATTACTTGAACGGATTGGATGAAGAATTATGGAAATGCATCACAGGAGAAATCAATCAACCTGCACAAGTTCAGCCAATCGGAATGTCTTCAAGTAGTTCAGAAGTTGATAATCAACCCGGTCGTTTAAAACGACTGGAGAAGAATGCATGAGGGAATTAAGAGGTGCGTTGCCTCCTGTTGTGTACAATTATGTCAGAACATGCAAAACAGCTAAAGAAATCTGGAACAATCTCAAAGACAAATTTCAAGGAAGTGAAAAGACGAAGATCACATCTGTGAAACAATGCCTGGTAGAACTCAAAGATTTCAGAAAAAAAAAGATAATGAGTCTATTGAAGCATACTATGATAGGTTCAACGAGCTAATCTATCGTTGTAACCGTTATAGTATAATAAGATCATCAATGGAGTACAATTTGATATTTGTAATGGGACTTCGAAAGGAGTGGAGGAGTGTGAGTATGATGGTGAAAAATCAAAAGAGTTTTGATACTTCGACTTTGAATGACTTGTACAATCAATTAAAATATCATGAAAATGAAGTTAATGAAATAGCTGAGGAAGCGATAGCAAGTCTTGGTGGACCATTGGCACTAGTTCCGAAGGTTTCAGAAAGAGAGAATGAAAAATCGAAGTCTGATGAAGAAGAAGGTTTTCTGATGAATTCTGATGATGAGGCTGTTGCATACTACTCAAACAATAGAGTAAAGAAATTTTTTAAGAAACCTTTTAATCCAAAGAAGTCATCAGATTCGAAGGGTAGTTTTGAGAACAAAAACAAACTGGATGAAAAGAAGAAAGAAATGAAGACAGATTCGAAGAATGAGTTGGAGCAAATGAAGATGATATTGAAAGGTGATACAGGTATTAATTGCCATTATTGCTATGGAGCAAATCATTTGGCAGTAGATTGCTTGTTGAGGAAGAAGGAAGAAAAGAAAAATAAAACAAAGGATGAAGCATACTACACTGAGAAACTGGAGGAAGTAAAGAAGAAAGCAAAGAATTTGTCATTAGTGGCTCATGGAGAAACTGAATCAGATGGCACATATCAAATATGGTCTTCGGGTTCAGATGATGAAGAGATGAAAAATCCAACACATAGAGCTATGTATGCAAAGATGGAAGAGGATTCAGATGATGAACAGACTTACGAAGTGTGTGGGCAATGCTTCGTTTCGAAGTCTACTGACAGGTCGCCCATGACTACCAAGGTACGTAACATTCTTGAATCTTTTAACATTCCAGTTTCTGCATATAATTCTGAGTTAGTATCTTTTGATGAAACTGTTACTTACTTTGATTCAATCGTTGTGTCTGCTAGCAATGAAGCGAAAAAGTTAAGTGATCAATTACTAGAGACAAGAAAAATGTTGGATTCAAAAGTCACTAGGATTGATTACTTAGAATTGCAAGTTTCAAATATTATGGAGGATAGAGAAAAATTAGCAAAAGAAATAAACTTGTTATTAGCACAAAGAAATATTTTCTGTAATTCTGCAAAAAGATTGTATGGAAAATTAACTGAGCTACATCATTCGTGTGAAATAAGTAAGGAACAACATAGAAAATTACTACCATTTTTAGCTTATGATAGAGCTAAGGTAGATAGTATTTCATATAATTGTGAAAAAGAAATTTCTGATTTCAACAAAGTTCCAGATGATAGGTTTAGATTTGGAATTGCTAAAGTCGAAGATTATCTTGATGCTAATGATTTAGTAAAAATTGTAAATGAGACCTTATCTAAATCAGAACAACTTTGAATTTTGAAAAAGACTGAGAATTCTACATCTAATTGTGAAACTAATATTGCTGATATTGAAGATAATTCTGATAATATTAGTGAAATTAGTGATTTAGAAGATGTAGATTGTTCTCAATTGTCTGTCATAAATGTAGCAAATTCATTTAAAGGGAAAGAAAAATGTGAAGATTTATTATAAAAAATTGAAACTGATAAAGCCTCAACTTCGAAAGTTTGTGATATGGAGTTTGTGGAAATACATGAGAGTCAAACCGATGATAGTGACAATGAGGAAGAAAATACAAATTCGAAGCCAATTCAAAGGTTGAAAGAAATTGAAATTCCTCGAGTGGTTGTTGATCAAGTCTATTTGGATACACAAGAATTTGAGAAAATTCTTAGTGAAAAAGGTGCTCATTATCTTGAATCGAATACTGTCGTTTATCCAATCTTCAAATGCACTGATGATATTGTGTTCCCAAATCAAGTTTTCGTAACAACAGGTAATGTTGAAAATATAAAGCCTGAATTCAAAAAGATGATCGAGGAAGACAATATGCAAGCGTCAAATGAAGGATTCTTTTCAAATCAAAGTACAGTTGAAAACAATCTTACAAAGAATTCATATAAATTTCAACATCAAAAACCAAAAAGAGTATGGATTGAAAAGTCAAAAGTTGAAAAGAAGGAAGTTAACCCAACTGAAAATGTGTTTACAAAGCACGAAGGTGTTAAAACAGATATTAAAACAATCAACAAAGCAATAAACCTAAATTCAAAAGAATTTAAAGCTCAAGTTGAAAATTTTTCAAAGGAAAATAATATTTCGAAACGTCAAGCGAGAAAAACAATTTTTTGGCAAACTGTTGAGTCATCAAAATGATATCAACAAATTTTTCAAAAAGAAGAAAAGTTTTTAAAGAAAAATCAAAGTCTCAAATTTTTGAAAAGAAAAATGCTTCGTTTTTAAATAATGAATCAAAAGTTTCAAATGGAACAAAAACAACAATACCAAGAAATTTTTTTCAGAAAAAGGTTGGAACACAGACTTCAAAGTTACAAAACAAAACATCGTATCATGAATCATATCTTTCAAAACCAAAAGTTGATTATGTTCCAAATTCAGCAAAATGTTATAATCCTTTGAAGAAACAAGCTGACAAAGTCTCATATGCAAAGGGAATAACAACAAAAAGAAATATTGATCATTGGTTGGAAGGAAAAGGAAAGATATACCAATCAAGTAAGTTTTCGAAAGAACAGATACATGAGGCGTATGCCAAGTATGCTAATACTTCAACGAATGGTAGTTCATCATCCAAAGAGTCAGATATATCAGTTAAAGTTTGGCAGCCGGTCACAAAAGCAAAAAGTGAAAAATCACAAACTCAAGATGCGAAGGGTGTAATTAGTAAAAATTTGAAAATAATGCAAACTCATATATCTGACCCTTCGAATGAAAATGTTAAATTTATTGACAGTTTCAAAACCAAAGTTTGTGATTGGGTTAATGGTTGTACTTTACAATTGAAACACAAACCTAATATGAATGGACCCAACAAAACTTGGGTACCTAAATTTTTCCAATGATCGCAGGTACTTTGTGACGAGCAATATGATAACAAATGGTATATTGATAGCGATTGCTCACGTCACATGACTGGGAAGAAGGAAAACTTGCGAGATTTTCGAAGCCTAGAAAATGGAGGAGTGGTTAAGTTTGGTAATAATCACAAATGCAAAGTCAAGGGTTATGGAAAGATAACGAATGGAAATTTCACTATCAACAGAGTTGCATTTGTTGAAGGTTTACAACACAAGTTGATAAGTGTGTCACAACTTGTTGTGGGCACTGGAAATCAAGTTCTTTTTAATGAAGAAGGAAGTGTCATTTCGAATGTTAAGACAAAGGAAGTTTTACTTAAGTCAAAAAGAAAAGGTGATATGTTTACATTGGATAGTGTTCCTATTGTAGGCAAACATGTTGTGTGTTTACTTTCGAAGGCTGCTGCCGATGTTAGCTGGTTATGGCACAGGAGATTATCACATCTCAATTTTCAAAACATCAACAAACTTGTCATACAAGATCTGGTAAGAGGTTTACCCATTCTTAAATATGATAATGACAATTTGTGTGCAGCTTGTGAAGTAGGAAAACAACACAAACAAGGTCATCCTATCACAATAGATACGAAGATTGTTGAACCCCTCGAACTCTTGCATATTGATTTATGTGGTCCTTCAACAGTTGCTACTCTTAACAAGAAAAGGTACATTTTGGTAATTGTAGATGATTTTTCAAGATTTACATGGGTTTATTTTCTCAGGTTAAAATCCGAAGTTCCACAAATGATGATTGATTTTATCAAGAAAATGAAAGTTTCATTGAAGAAGTCAGTTCGAAAAATTAAAAGTGATCATGGAACTGAATTCAAAAATCGTGTCTTTGATTCATTTCTGGTGGAAAAAGGAATTTCGCATAATTTTTCATCTCCTTATACACCACAACAAAATGGTGTAGTTGAGAGAAGAAGTCGATCATTATGTGAAGCTGCAAGAACAATGTTGGCTTATTCGAATTTACCTTAATATCTTTTGGCTGAAGCTGTTTCAACTGCTTGTTTTACTCAAAATCGATCATTCATTCATAGACGGTTTAATGTTACTCCTTATGAAATAATCAATAATCGAAAACCTAATGTCAAATTTTTTCATGTTTTTGGATGCAGGTGTTTCATAATGAATCTTAAAGATAATCTTTCGAAGTTTCAAACAAAAGCGGATGAAGGAATTTTCTTGGGATATTCACACAATTCAGTTGCTTATAGAGTGTTAAATAAGCGAACTCGCAAAGTGGAAGAAACTTTTAATTTGACATTTGATGATCATTACATTAAAAAGTCTAATCATAAATTTGCGAATTATCCTATTTTGCAAAATTCTTCAAATATAGATGATTCAATTGAAATGGATGATGTTAATTATGATTCGATTTTTGGTATTTCAGATCAAGCAATTGATGCAGAAAGAAATGCAACCGATAATCAAACATCAGAAAATTCGAAGCATAACAATGATTCAATTTCGAATTTGAATCTAAACACAAATGAACAAGCTGATGATCCAGTGGAGGGGGAGCACTTGGATTCAAATAGTTTTGTTGAGGGGGAGCGTTATAGTGAAAGAGATAACATGTCAACAAATGTTAATGTCGAAGAGGAGCCAATCATTGAAGAAGAGTCGATCAGTGAACCAGAGCAAAATATCGAAAAGGAGTCAATCATCGAGGGGGAGCCTATACTTGAGAATGATCCAATTTTTGAAGAAGAACATTTTGATGATGTTGTTGATTCAATTTCCATAAATGGATCAGAAACAGATGTTATGTTCGAAGATGCACTTTTGGATTTTGATCCTAATTATCCACCATTGGATAAATGGACAAAAAATCATCCAAAAGATCAAATTCTTGGTGATCCACAAGCAGGTATAATGACAAGGGCACACCTTCAAGAGTTATGCATGTTTAATGTTTTTACTTCCAAAATCGAACCAAAGACAGTTAAGGTTGCAATGGAACACTCTGATTGGGTTGTTGCTATGCAAGCTGAATTGTCTGAATTCGAAAGAAACAAGGTTTGGAGATTAATTCCAAAACCTGTTGATGTGTCAATTGTTGGACTCAAATGGATTTATAAAAACAAATATGAGTACAACATATAATTAATTTGTGTGACGCGTGACACGACACGGATATACACGTTTTTAACTGAGTTACACGAAAACACAGATAAACACAAATTTAAATTTGTATATATGCGTATATACATGTATTTACCTGTCACATGTCATCTGTTTATACGTGTTAAGCGTCAACACATTTAATTTGTGTCTATACATGTTTAAACGGGTAAATTCGTGTTAACATGTGTAAGACATACAATATGAATTTAAAATTCGTATCGATATGAATAGACACAAAATACTAATTTCTACAACACATTCATGGAAACTCGTGTCGTGTTAATCATGTTGCGTATCAAATTTTTTGTCTAGCTTTTACCGTCACATAAAGGACCTTAAGTCCAATCAACCGTAACCGTCACATGAAATACTCCAAGTCCAACCAACCCAACTGTCTTATGAAGGACTTTAGATTTAGTCAACTGTAGTTATCATATATATAGGACCCCAAAGCCTTAAAGTCGTAATCGCCATATATTGATCATTTACACTAGATAATGTGCCGAACTGCAACCTCTCAAACGCCTTCATATTAAACATTAAATAACGTCAACCTAATCTCTCTGACAAAGTAAGATGTGCATTTATGATGATATATCATTATAAAGACAGTCTAACTATAATACTTACCAGAATATATCTCATTTATGGGAGGGATCCAATCGTACACTAGCCACACCCAGTCGTACACTTGCCACACCCAAATAAGGAACTTATCGGGAAAATGCACAACACTAAACATATATCTTTCCTTTTAAAGAACCGTTTCTCCTTAAATAAGCCAAGTCCGGTAAACCCCCTCACCTATAACACCTCGTTTCCGAGTTCAACTTAACGAGAGAAAAGAAAGAAAATAAGTAGAAATGAGAAGAAAATAAAAGAAATTGGTGTTCCCGAGTTTCATTAAGGGAAGGAAATGAAAGAATCACTTTCCCTCATAATTCTCCTTCTGATCTGGGAGAGTTTGGAAATAAATAACAAAATGATTAATTTTCCTTCCACTTTTCTCCAACTCAAGAACATAAAAGAAAATTTTGTTGTCATTTCCTTTCTTTCATGACTTTCTTTTCTATTTTTTTTCTTTCCTTAAATTTAGAAACTAGATGTAAAGGTCTTAAGCAAGTTCTTTATTTGAGGTAACGTCACATTCTTTATCTCCCATATTTTCATTCTCACTGTATTCACTAACTTGACCATCTAATCGGAATCTTGAAATCAACTCCAAAACCCAGATGATAGTTTGGTTTAATTGTCAGGTCGGCTGGACCTATTCAAGTCTCATAGTGCAAAGAAGTGAAAGTGTGAAACCATGTAATTGGGGCTAAAATTGTGACCATAATTCGTTGAAGATGTACCATAAGTTCTTGAAAGTAATATGAAAACCATACACAACTCAAATTTGTTTGCCATAGAGTAGTAGATATTGAAAAGACATAAAAATAAAAAAACAAAAAATAAAAAATAAAAAATAGATGGGGATGTAGGTGCTGTTTGTTTTTTTGAAGAGAAATTGCGTGAAGTCTACGGACCACCTCTGCAATCATCTGTAGCAGAAGAGGTGGAACAAACAGCTGCAGCATGTAATAAAAAGTATGTTTGTTTTTTAACGTTTGAAGACTGTTGTAGTAAGTTAAACTAAGGCATGAAGATGTTTGAAGCAGTTGGTTTAGTGATGCGCCACGCATCACATGCGCAATAGCTTTTAAGCAGAAGTCTTCTGAAAAACAAACAACTACAATTGGCCAAGTGCTGCGCGACACAGTAATAACTTGTTTGATGGTTTGAAGTGTTTTTTTTTAAAACCAACAAAACCCGTATAGACTCCTAAAATGACACCGCAAGTAGGTTTGCAATGGCGTGTCAAATTTACAACGTACTCACCAATCCAACATACAGCTTTAAGGGACTAATTTGCCAACTCTCCAAAATAGAAGGGTCATAAAGCTTACCTGGATTTCAGGTTGTTACAATTCTCCCCCACAAGAACCAGACTTCGCCCTCGAAGTCTCATGCCGCGAACAACTCCGGATGCTGCTCCCGCATCTCCGACTCTGGCTCCCAGGTCAGCTCGGACCCTCTCCGATGTTGCCACTGGACCTGAACCAGGGGCACTTCCTTGTTCCTCAGAACCTTGATCCTCCGATCCAAGATTGCGATCAGCTTTTCATCATAATTTAGACTTGCGTCCACCTGGATATCCTCTAATGGTACCACTGCCGACTCATCGGCAATACACTTCCTCAGCTGCGACACGTGGAAGGTATCATGAATCTGGTCCAACTCTGCTGGTAGCTCCAAGCGATACGCTACTTTGCCCACCCTCGCGATCACTCTAAACGGCCAAATATACCGAGGTCCCACTTGCCCCTCTTCCTGAATCGGATCACTCCTTTCCAAGGACATGCCTTCAGGAGCACGAAATCACCGACCTGGAACTTGAGTTCGGAACGTCGCCTATCCGCATAACTCTTCTGGCGACTCTGAGCGGTCAATAACCTCTTTCTGACCTGTCGTATCTGCTCTATCGTCTGAAGCACTATCTCCGTACTACCCATCACACGTTGCCCTACCTCGCCCCAGAAAATGGGGGTACGACACCTCCTTCCATACAACAGCTCAAAAGGTGGCATACCAATGCTCGAGTGATGACTGTTGTTATAGGAAAACTCAGCTAAAGGCAAATACGTGTCCCAACTCCCGCCGAAATCCAGTACACATGCTCGAAGCATGTCCTCAAGCGTCTGAATCGTCCGCTCGCTCTACACGTCGGTATGTGGGTGGTATGCGGTACTAAAATGCAGCCTCGTACCCAATTCCTCATGAAATTACTTATAGAATCTGGAAGTGAAACGCACATCTCGATCTGAGACGATCGAGATCGGTACTCTATGCCGCGATACCACCTCCCTAACGTACAACTCTACCAGCCTCTCCGCGGAAGAGCTCTCACTGATGGCAAGGAAGTGAACGCTCTTCGTCAACCTGTCTACAATCATCCAAATCGCATCGACACCCCTAGCCATCCTCGGCAATTTGGTGATAAAATCCATGGTAATCTGTTCCCACTTCCATTCGGGAATCTCTAATGGCTGCAACTTACCATGCGGACGTTGGTGCTCGGCCTTAACCTTGCGACAGGTCAAGCACCTCTCTACGAACCATGCGACGTCCCTCTTCATACAGGGCCACCAATACTCCCTTTTAGATCCAAATACATCTTAGTGGCCCCGGGATGGATCGGGAACTTCGATCTATGCGCCTCCTCCATCAAGACGGTACGCGCTCCGCCCACAAACGGTACCGAAACCCGACCCTGAAAGGTCAGAATTCCTCGACTGTCGGTAACAAACTCTGATACCTGCCCGATCACTCGCTCCCTCTTGCGGTTCTCCGGTCTCACGGCCTCCGCCTGGGCCCCTCGAATGGTGTCCCATACCGGAGTCATCATTGTCAATCTCATGCAAACATCTCGTATCGGGGCGCCCTCCGCCCTACAGCTCAAGGCATCGGCTACAACATTAGCCTTGCCCGGGTGGTATAGGATCTCACAGTCGTAATCCTTCACCACATCCAGCCATCTCCTCTGGCGCATATTCAGGTTGGGCTGATCCATCAAATACTTCAAACTCTTGTGGTCCGTGTATATAGTACACCGAACCCCGTACTAATAGTGACGCCAGATCTTGAGGGCGAACACCACTGCCCCCAACTCCAGATCCTGGGTGACCTCGGCACCTCCCAACTCATCACCGCCTCGATCTTTGCCGGATCGACCAATATCCCTTTCTGGTTAACGAGGTGCCCTAGGAACTAGACCTCTCGTAACCAAAAATCACACTTGGAGAATTTGGCGTAAAGCCTCTCCGATCTCAAAACTCCGAGGATCTCCCTCAAATGCTCCTCATGCTGCTCTCTGGATCTTGAATACACCAAGATATCGTCAATGAATACGATCACCGAACGATCCAACATCGGCCTTCACACCTTGTTCATGAGGTCCATGAACGCTGCTGGTGCATTGGTGAGCCCGAAAGGCATCACCACGAACTCGTAATGCCCGTAACGAGTCCTGAACATTGTCTTATGGATATCTTCATCCTGAACCCTCATCTGGTGATATCTCGACCTCAAGTCTATCTTGGAGAACCAAGACGCTCCCTGCAACTGATCGAACAGATCGTCGATCCTCGGTAACGGATAACGGTTCTTGACCGTCAGCTTGTTCAACTACCGATAATCAATACACATCCGGTGTGAACCATCCTTCTTCTTGACAAAAAGAATCGGCGCTCCCCAAGGTGAGCTACTCGGTCTAATAACCCCCTTCCCCAACAGCTCTTGAAGCTGCGAGGATAAATCCTGTATCTCCCACGAGCCTTTGGTGCCTTGGCCTTCACTGGCTGAACCTCGGTAGCCCTAGCAGCAGGCGCAGATCCCTGAAGTAGCTGAGGGCACTCGGCCTTCCGATGGCCGGTCTGGTTGCAATGGAAGCAAACCGAAAATCCCTAGGGGCAATCCCTCGTGATATTCCCCTCCTTCCCGCACTTGTAGCATACTCCTGCCCGACACGACCCCTCGTGACTCTTGCCGCAATTCCCACAAGTGCGGCCCTTCGTGCTCCCAGATCTCGAATCAGCGGGTCTGACCCACTTGGCTGCCGGCTGAGACTGAGCCGGCCGCCGATCCATCCTCTGTGACTCGGCCTCCTCCCTATCCTGAGTGTCCAACTCAATCTCCCTCTTCCGGGCATTTTCCTGGAGCTCAGCAAATGTCTGGTAAGTCGAGTTCACCACGAACTCCCGAATATCTCTCCTCAGAACACTCAGATACCGGCTCATGCGAGCCTGCTCAGAAGACACCTGCTCAGGGCAAAACATCGCCCTCTCATGAAACTTCCTGGTAATAACTGTAACAGAATCAGTACCCTGCTTGAGGTTCAAGAACTCCTGAATCAACCGTTCCCTCTCCATCGGGGGAACATACTCGTCTCTGAACATGGTGGTGAATCTCTCCCAGGTCACCTCAGAAATCTCTACCAGAGTGAAGCTCGCCGTCACGAACTTCCACCAATCCTTTGCTCCCAAGTGGAGCTGGTTCAGAGCGAACCATACCCTCAAGTGCTCTGGACAAGAACACATATAGAAACATCCCTTGATGTCAGAGATCCATCTCATCGCAGCAATCGGGTCCTACGTCCCATCGAACTCTGGTGGCTTCGTGTTACTGAACTCCCGAAACAACAACGAGTCACCTCCCTGAGGTCTTGCAGCAGCAGTAGCTACAGCAGCCGTAGCCTCAGTCACTACTGCATACCGCTCGTCAAAGGTCTCAATCATTGTGGTCTTGATGTCCCCGAACATCTCTGGAATCTCAGCCCGGATGGCAGCAACCACCTCCTCATGAATCAATCGACGGATCTCCTCATCGCTGACACCACTGCTCTCAGGTGTGTGTCGTGTCCCAACCATGATGCCTCTAAAACACAAAATATAAATATCAAAGACTCGATCGAGCATACTCGCACTCGATAACGCAACCCTACTCGTCCTCCAGTATCCAAAGGATTCTTACTTGGACTGCTCACTGATCTGGTGTCTTCAGTAGTACGGGCCTTATACTACTAACCACACCGCATCAACATTCACCCCAAGTCCTCCTCCTTGGATCCCGGATCACAAGTACTCTACTCTCGCTATGCGTTGGGTACCCTCTGATAGACCTCTCATGAGCTCCTAACTACTACTTACTCGCTCTCAAGGCATCTCATAGCAACAGTAATCTCCTAGGCTAAGGCATCACAAATCAGGCCACTCTAGTCGTAATATGAATACCTAACCTACTCTAGCATGCATAACATAACATAGCATATCTCATAACACATAATGTAAGGGTATTTTGGGGATTCACCGTTTGGGCGATGGCTGACCGTACACACTGCTCTGCTCTGGTTGCCTCAAAACTCCTTGCTCTTTTAGAAAATTTAGTTTTTATTGTTGAAAATTTCTCAAATCCTCAGTTTGAGTTCAGATACGCCCAAAGGTTCATCCGAGTCCCTCAAACCAAGGCTCTGATACCAACTTGTAACAACGTAATATTCAAAACAAAATTTTCCTTTTTCAACAACCAAAATTACATTTAAAATCATTCTCAAAGGAGTATTTCACAATTGTTATTACTCAAAACACATTCCCAAGATCATAGACAAATATCCACTCTGTGTGTACGGTTCACGCCGACGCCTTCCCACGGTCATCGCTAATTCCTGAAACACATAACACAACAACTGTAAGCATAAATGCTTAGTGAGTTCCCCAAAATACCGCATACAACACATACGCCACTTGAGGCTATAGCATGACCCTCCGGTCGATGTGTCTCAGCGGGACCCTCCAGTCCCATAGCTCGTTGGACCCTCCGCCCCGGTCTGTATTGTTGGACCCTCTGGTCCGGTCTATAAAATCATACAACATACATATATCACATAGCACATAATCTCATACATAACACATAAGACCCTCTGGTCAACACATAATACCACTCTAGGTAACGTATAGTGAGAAGACTCACCTCGTGTAACTCGGTAACTCGGAAACCTCGGACTCAGCGAAATAAGACCAAGCCTCCGCCTAATCATAGGAAATAAACACTCGTCGTCAACATATTTCCCAAGGCTAGACCATTCCCTCTAATCACTCTCAGGCGCGACGTACACCTCAGTACGCCCAACGTACTCACCAATCCAACATACAAGTTTAAGGGACTAATTTGCCAACTCTCCAAAATAAAAGGGTCATAAAGCTTACCTGGATTTCGGTCTGTTACACCTAGTTCGCTTAAACTAATGCTCTGATACCAACTGTGACATCCCCAATTTCAAGAGAAAAAAGACTGATTTGTTTATGCTTTATTTAAAACTAGAGTATCCTTTTGAAGAATAATATTGTAGAATTCGTTCCCAAAATATGATAAAGATATTATAAAAGAATCTTCGAAGAAATATATTTTAATTATATTAAAAACGTTGGGATGTCATCGTCAATACAATATGTAAGCATAAACGGAAATAATACATGTCTTACAAACATCTATTATTCTATTGACCTATAATCCATAAATCTCTCATCTGTTCATCACACTTCTGCTCTTGTTATGCTCCCTGTAATACAAGAAACTAAATGGGTCAAGCTTGGGATCCTGGTGAGCACATAAGTTTTCAACCCATAATAATTAAATTCTTTATTTTTATCAAATCATTCAACCTGATTACCATGGGGGGATGGAGTACCATGGGTGAACATTTAGTTCAAATATGCCTACAGTTTGTGAGTCTGCCAGTGTTCCACTAGGCGATCTAGAATGGTTTGCGGTCGTCATCTATACTCTGTTAGATGACTGGATCATCTTTAAAGTCAAGGCCTCTCATCATTTATCTCATTTTTCATCTTATATCATCTTTCATCTACCCATCTTTACCCAACATATTTATAGGTATAATATATATATATATATATATATATATATATATATATATATATATATACAGTTTAAATCAAGTAGAACATGTATAAATCGTTCATCCATCATAGATATTAGGAACATAGATAATAGGCACATATAGCATGTAAATAATTCATATCTATGTGTTAGATGAAAGTAACTATGCACCCACTTGTTAAAGCGATGACCCAAAACTCGGACAACGCTTTGCTTCTAGCAATTTTCTTTTCCTTTGACGTAACCTAGTATCATTATCACTAAGTCTTAGTATAATATTTCTTGCTACTAATCATTAGTCTAGATTAATCATTAATTCAAAGTCACAAATTGGTACAAATGACAGCAACCACCATGTGGAGGGTTGATTAATCATTAAAGCGATGACTCAAAACTCGGGAAACCGTGATCGAGGGTTGAAGTCGACATCAATGACAGCAACCACCATGTGGAGACCAACGAGGGTGCTATGACCTCAACCACAGGGGACCGACTGACAGAGCCCTCCCGGCGAAGACCCGGCAGATCGTGAACATCGGGGATTAAAACAGGAAGACTACAACCTGAGTTCAGAAAACTGCACACTACTACAGACCCTGCCGTCTCACGTACCTGAAACTCAGAAAAAGACTACTATTTTAGAGGCCAACTCTCTCCTTAGGACCTTATCGCCACTCGGGCAGAAGTAAAAGAGTAACAGGGTAGACACACGACATTCAAAGAGGGGATGATTGCAACCAAGCGTCGAATTGCAAAGCTGCAAGGTGCATCGATTTTGCCTCGGGCATCACAAGGGACGGATCGTCATAAGTGAATCTATACCGCTCACGAGACCCTGTAAATTAAGATCATGAGTACACGTTGGTGCTACTTTATTCTAGGTGTAAACATGACACTGTGATTTAAGCGGTCATATTAATCGAGAGATCTAGTTGCTATCAGAACTTTTCCTTGCATAGATGTGAGGTAGACCTGCATCGAAGTCAAAATTTTCACTGAAACCATAATTACTAGAATCATATTAACAAGATGGGCTTAGGACATACCTAACAGACTCGAAGGTCTATTTAGTCTTTATTATATAACTAAGCATACATCAATTGGTCACTATAAGGACCTAGCTTGGGTCAAATTACAAAGTTTCACTTGGGCACAGAACTACTAAAATACATGAGTTTATCATATATAGGCTCTCGTTATGAAATGTTTTCAGAACACCATAAAGCAACCGAAATATGTTACAAAATGAACTAAGATAAACTTAGTTAGAAAACTCGCGACGCATAGCCCTTTCTAACGACTCATTATCGTCTCACCTTTAAACATTTTGGTGAAAGGGTGCCTTCTTCGTAGACCTATAGGGTGCGACCATACCATCACTAATGCACCAGATCCCATCAAAACTCCTCAGCTAAGTGTGTTTGGACAAACATGATCCTAAGTTGAGTAAATCTTAACGCCCGTACAAAACCTACCAAAACTCATGAAATTCATTCATATGGACTTCCCTTATGAATTACATGCAAGACATTCTTAAGTCGGAGCATAATACAGAAAATCTAGTTCAATAATAACCGACTTGTCTTTACTACTGGGAACTTACCATCTGATCATTTTTACAAACTTATGACAGAACTATGCCACCAAGGAAAAGACCCAGACCTTCCGACAGCACAGCACCACCACCTCCAACGCCACCTCCACAGTTTGATCCCGCAATGTTCCAAGCTGCAGTAACAGCAGCCGTGGCAACTACAATGTCACAAATTGGTACAAATGGTACAAATGGTACCGGTGGTGCTGGATATGGAGCCACAAACTCTAACCACGGGGACAGTACAGGACGTACGAGGGAATGTTCGTACAAGGACTTTACTAGTGCTAAACCCGATTCTTTCAATGGAAGCGAGGGCGTCATCACCTTGATGTAATGGTTCGAAAAGACCGAAACGGTCTTTGAAATTTGTGCATGCCCCGAGGCAAGCAAGGTCAAATTTGCAGCATACACTTTCTCTGGCCGTGCCCTCACTTGGTGGAAAAGTCACGTTAACTCACTAACGCTTGCAGTGGCTAACTCGTTAAGTTGGGAAGACTTAAAGAAGATGATGCTGAAAGAATATTGCTCAAGAGGTGAAGTGCAAAAGCTGGAGCAAGAACTGTGGGATCTCAAAATGACAGGCTCCGACATTACAACTTACACCACCCGATTCTGTGATCTAGCACTCCTTTGTCCCGCAATGGTCACCCTGGAAGACAAAAAGTTGGAGCGATACCTCTGGGGATTGTCCCCCGAAATTCAAGATAGCGTGTTGGCCTCAAGACCAACTACCTTCGACAGCGCCAAGGAGTTGGCACAGCAACTCATCGACCATCGTGCCAGCCATGACACTACGACAACCACCCTTAACCAAGCAAGAGGAGGGAACAACAAAAGAAAGTTTTGGGACAACAAGAAGGACCAACCAGCCCAGGACTTCGCTAAGAAGCAACAGATTGTTACTGTTCATGCTGCCACAACCCTCACCGCGCCAACTCCCATAAAAGAATACGCTGGAACCCTTCCGAAATGCAACAAGTGTAACTTCCATCACACTAGGGCTTGACGGAAGATGCATTGCAAAAATTGCGACAAAGAGGGGCACACTGTCCGTTTCTATAAGGCACCAGCACGACCCATCAACCAGGTCCCTGGCTTTGGAGTATACCCAGCCTGTTACAAGTGCAGAGAAACGGGACACTTTAAAAGGGACTGCCTAAGAGCAAGAGATGTCAGTGATGGTGGAAGGGTGCTTGCGATCACCGCAGGAGAGACCACCCCGGAACTGCCCGTAAATATCAGTACGTGTTTCTAACATCGACGTTAAAATTCTAAATTTCTTTGTTTGCTAAATCTAGCATCGATTAAAGTATATCGACCATTAATCTCGAGAACACGGCAAAACTCAAATAAGTCTTATCGCCTATATAAAAACACAGGGTTTTTACTAGTGAGTCTATGATGGCTAGTGTAAACATTATGGTCATATATCATTAAGATTCTATGGACTTAGAATGCGTGATTCCACCTCATTCCCTGTTCCTTGTTTGGTTGTGGGCTTAAGGCGGGGTCACCCATCCGAATGCCCTTGCAATCTTAATGATATGCGACTAGTTTACACCAAGCGGTTATAAAGGAACTGGTAGGATTTATAATACATATTTCGTCACAATTTGTGAAAAAATCGTAATGACGGAACTTGCTAACTAAGTTATAAAGTATTCATAGTGGTAATGCCAAGGATTAAACAGGGAGCATAAACAATAAGAAATTCGAAGGTCGTCATGTGACATCAGGCGGGTTGTTCCTCACTATAATCAATTTCTTGTACTACAAAAAGTTTCCCCCATCTTTCCTCTAAATTCTTGAATCCCCAATCAAAATGCAAATTTCGGGACGAAATTCCCTCTAACGGGGGGATGATGTGACAACCGTCAATTTCCGGTCGAGTCAAAGTCAACTAAAGTCAACAAGTCAAACCAGTCGACTCAATTAACCCTTGCGTACTAGGGTTTACGCTATGTTATTTCCATACAACTCGCTATTCTAATGAGAAATCACCAAAGGAAAAGTTCGTATATCTATATTTCATTAACCTAAAACGGCGTTAAGTAAGGAACCAGACCGATAAAACAATGTTGCATACTCATCGGGAGTGTGTAAGATCCTTAAACATGGCTTAACGGGGCTTACGGACCTTGCGTTGCGGAGCCAAACACTCACAAATGTCACACACGAAACCTCTCTCAATCGTTTTCACTCTATCTCTCTTTATCTAGAATCTCTCCCAAATCTCTCTAAGTATGAGAAATCTCTCCCAAATCTCTCTAAGTATGAGAAATCTCTCCCAAATCTCTCCAAGTATGTCAATCTCTCCCAAATCTCTCCAAAATGTCAAATCTCTCCCAAATCTCTCTTTGTATGAGAAATCTCTCCAAGAATGAGGAATCTCTCCCAAATCTCTCTCCATATGAGAAATCTCTCCAAGTATGTGAAATCTCTCCACATATGTCAAACCTCTCTCAAAAGTTCCTTAAACATTTTGTAGTCTTTCGGGCCATCCCGACCCTTAACCAGGTCAAAAACCGCTTAAAACAGGGTAAAAACGGATAAAATAGACGTAAGGACCCGAAACCCCTCTTAAGGAGTCGAACCCTCTTAAGGACTCGAAACCCCTTTTAGGAACCGAACTTGTCAGAAGCGAAGGCATCAGAAGCGAAGGTGTCAGAAGCGAACCCCCCTTCGGACCGAAGCTCGGCCGACCGAACCTCGCACAAGGAACCGAAGGTACCTTCGGTCCATTTCGCCTCCTACCCTTTCGCTCCATTTCGCCTTCGGCCCTGCAGCAGAAGGGACTGAACCTCGGCCTAGGACCGAGAGGCCTCGCAGGAAGCTCTTTTTCACCTGGTTTTCGACTAGTTTTGCGTTTTGGGCCCGTTTTTAATTGTTTTAACGCGGGATTTTCACCGAAAACTTTATTTTAACATATAAGGCCCCATATTTATTAATTAATCACATTTTTAGGGATAAATCTTATCCAAGAAGAGTGAGTGAACTACAAGAGGTGGAGTGTTGAGTTTTCTTTAGTTATGACACAAGCAACCACCGACACCCACTCCATGACCAACCACACTCCTTCCACCATACCTAGGTCATGCCAAAGTACTTTATCATGATTTCCAGCCATTTCCCACGTTCTTAGAGATGGAACATCCATCCTCTCTCCTCACACTCCATTCATTCTCTCATTTTCTCTCATTCTTCCATCAAGATCAAACTTCATTTTCTCTCTCTAAAATTCGAGATTCAAGGCCATTCTCCAAGCTTTTATTCTACTTTTGGTAATTATTAACATCCTCCATACGATTATTACACCCTATTCTACTCCAATCATAGATTGCTTACACAAATTCCATCATTTTGGTGTTAGATTCTCAAAAATCTTCAAGGCATCTTCAAGTGTTCTTGAGTTAAACACTTCTTTTATCCATCATCCATCTACTGAAATCACATAAGGTGAGTTCATAACCCTATAATTTCATGTTTTCTTAAGTTTTAAGGGGGGGAATACAAGTTAAAACACCAAGAACGCAACTAAACTCATTTAACAGCCTTCATCAGAAAAGTTCAACTCCATTCACAGACTGTTTTGGGCAGCTTAAACATTTTAGTTTTCAAAACTGTTCTAGGTGCAAGTAGTTCCAGTTCTTAGCTTTAAAATGACTACTTGCACATCTCCACATGATTTTTCTACAATTTCTGGTGATTTTTGCAAAACAGCCTATCATTTCAAGAACAAATTTGGACCAGTCTGTGAATATGAACATTTTAACACAAGTTAAAGACTTCCAAAAATCATGATAAAAATTATGAATAAACTAGACACATTTTAGGAACTCTCAGAATTTACGGATTCAGTTTTCGACTTCGTATAATTTTTCTATGATCTTTCTAAAACAGTGCAGAAAAGTTAAAAACTAGTTAACAGCTTTTAACTTTCAACACACTTTGTAACATGTTGAGCAAAGTGTTAAATCTTTGATGACTTCATATTTTACATGCGTTTCTTGTTGTGGTATAAATATATAACAGAAAATACTCACTGAATTGTAAGAATCCTCCATCATTACCATTACTACAAAACAAAGCAAGATAAACATAGTTATATTTTGCTATACATTCAACTTACATAGGAAAGGGTTCTTATATATACAACACAAACAAACATACTAAACTATAACAGGTATAGTTAGGTTGCCTATACATTTCAAACATCTTGATAAACTATAATAGGTATGGTTTATGTTCATTTACATTACAAAAGGTTTTCATACGAAAAAGGGTACAAATACAAAGTACCGGTTTTATACGAAAAGGGGTACAAATACAAAGTACCGGTTTTATACAAAAAAGGGGTACAAATACAAAGTACCAGGTTTTATACGAACAAGGTGTGACAACCCAAGTTGTTCCGTTACATTTCCCTGTTACCGTTAACGGAATATTCCAGTTTATAAAAGTTCCGTTAATTAAAGGTCGACAATTTAATAAACATTTCAATTGTTTACATTTAATATGTCATTAAGTCGTGATAAAAGGAAATAAAAACACATAACACACATTTCCATTTAAATGGAAAAAGTTAGTTTTTATTATTACGACCACTAAATCGGATGCGACCAAAAGCCCCATATAACGGCAGTATTGGGTAGAATTCCACTGAGCTCCAACTCCCACCCATATATAAAGAGGAGTAAACTCCATTTGGAGCTTTTCCACCCTCTCTCTCTCTATACTCTCTCTCTCTCTCTCTAGACTCGTTTTCGCCCCAAATCCACAACCAAACGCTTCCAAATTGTAAGTCCACTTACCCTAACTTACTCTAAACATTATGATTCGTGTTTATAGCTTAGAATTGGACCATTTAAGCTGCTGAAAAGGAGTTCACGGCCTAAGCTCCTCCTTAGGCCGTAAACACCTTAAAAGAGGCCAAAATGACCCCAAAATGTCCCTAAAGGCTTGGAAATAAATTGAGGTATTAGCCTAGGAGTGTTTAAACATTAAAACACATGGATTTAGGGGATAAAAGAGAGTTTATGGCCCAAACACATGCTTGGGCCGTAAACACCTCTTAAACATGTCAAAAAGCCCCAAAAACACTCCCAAATCACCCTTAGGCTTCATACATAATTTAGGGACTTGGTATTTTGGGTTTAAACCATTTAAACACATCGAAATGAAGGGGAAAAAGGAGTCTATGGCCCAGGTATGTACCAAGGCCGTAAACACCCCTAAATGTGCCAAAATGATAGTTTTAATTCCCCCAAATGGCCTGACACTTCATTATAAGTTACTAGCAAGGTATTAGGGGCTTGAAACTTCACAAAACTCAAGGAATGAGAGTTTACGGCCGTAAACTCCCTTAGGAGTTGTCCCTGGGCCGTAAACTCCATTAAGATGCCCTTAAAGACCTTAAACCCACTCATACTATATAGTTTTGGACCTAGACTAATTCCATGAACAAGTTAGAAGCCTTAAAACACACTGGATACCCTCACCATGAGTTTATGGCCGTAAACTCATGGTGAGTAGTCCCTGGGCCGTAAACTACATATTAAGGGATTACTCTCGGAGAGTAAACTCCATTCCTAAGCCATACACACCCTTAGACGCTACCCGGGACACCCAAACACTTATCCAAAGTGTTTTCCGTTCCTTTGAGCGCGTATATTTGTTTAATTAGTATTAAATATACTAATTGTATGTGAACATATGTTATCATATGTTAAATAGGTCATTGAGTGTGTTCGAGTCCCTACGTGACACCGAACGCCCAGTTATCATATCAATCACATGTGATTGATACCCCGCATGCACAAGATTTTACCACACTGTACACTGTTTTACCGAGTAGGACACTATAATGGTTTTCTAAAAGGTTTTCATTTGTTTCAAAACTCTTACTTATACGGTTTTATCTAAAATCATTTCAAACTGGTTTATAAAGGTTCCAAAGATTTCTAAAGGTTTTCACACTTATTTTACCAAAGAATACAAAATGCGATTTTCTTAAAATATAAAGGTTTTCCAAAGTTACGTCTATGTTTTTATACTTCTACTTGATAACGTTTCCACTTTGTGATACACTTATACCTGATGGACGCTTATACTTGTTCAACACTTCTACTTCACTTACGACCGCTCCTACTTCACTTGATAGACACTCCTACTTCACAAGAATCACTTCTACTTGATACACACCCAGTCGTAGTTAGATGTATGTCTGTGCTTATATAGGTACATATAAGTAATGATTGAAAGACTTAGGAAGGCTCGTCCGCCCTATTTCCTTTTCTTCGTTGAGATGTGGTCTGGTGGGATCGGATGGGCGTCCGAAGGTCGTTTGATTCATTAGTTATATATTATGTATATGAGTATGGACATACAGGAATTCTCTAGTTAGTCCAGTTAAGAGTCTCTACCTCTAGTCTACACTTACATTAGAAACACACTACCCACTAGTTGGAAGTCTCTACCTCTAGTTCAGCACTTACACACTACCCACTATTTGGAAGTCTCTACCCACTATTTGGGATGCATCTTCAGGACATGGCCTTTTCCGTCGTCTCGTTGGTAACCAGAATCTCCTGTAGGGAGAGCGGACATTGTGTGTATAGATCTATACAAGAATGACAACCCCGCACCCAGACTGCTAGCTACAGTCCCGGCCTACCAAGCCAACGGGTGACAAATGTCATATTTTAGACGCTTGTAGGGCGTCTGGTACTCTAGTCAGTATGGTTATGAGTATCCCGGGTTACCTTATAATTCATTGGCCTTAAGGTAACGGTGTCACACCGGCAATTTACACTGTATGCTGGTATCACTTTTTCAGAGTCACACTGTTCTGACCTTACAAGACGTATCTTTCATTTGATACTGTCTGGGGTCTGTATTCTCTGTTTTGACCTTACAAGACGTATCTTTCATTTGATACTGTCTGGGGTCTGTATTCACTGTTTTTGACCTTACAAGACGTATCTTTCATTTTATACTGTCTGGGGTCTGTGTCTCTATTTGTTAGACTGAACCAGGCGTGTCGTTCATTCGATACTTTCCTGGAGTCTATGATTCCTTGCCTTAGTCAGCAGTCCTCACTGCTGAGGCATATGTTATTCCCTGATGTCGTTTGCTTTCCTCAATAATCAAATTCGGTATTTTGATAATGATAGCAATTTAGGGAAAATGACTTTTTACCACATAACACTGACCAGTCTTGGTAGAAGGCTGCTTTATTAAAGAAAATATAGGATTTTCTGGAAAGAACTTTAATACACAGTAAACACTTAAACTACTACTTTATAAAGTTATTTGGATAAATGTCATTAAATACTTATGAACTCACCAGCATTTGTAAAAATGTTGATACTCGCTTTTCAAATAACTTGTATTCTCACGTTAGCATTAGACAGGTACATCCCAGGAGCTGTTGATGAAGATAGCTTAGTACCATGCTGTATTTATTCTATTACTTGTATTACTTTGATGTATTAATGTAACCATGTAAAACTATTACTATTAATGCAATGTTTTGTTGTACTTTGATTGCTATAATGCATGTGTTGTGATACTTGACATGACGTCATCCACCCTAGAACGTTTCCGCCGTTCCGGTTTTGGGGTGTGACACAAGGGTACAAATACAAAGTACCGGCTTTATACAAAAAGGGGTACAAATATAAAGTACCAGGTTTTATACGAAAAAGGGTACAGATACAAAGTACCGGTTTTATACAAAAGGGGGTACAGATACAAAGTACCAAGTTTTTTTTATACAAAAGGGGTACAAATACAAAGTACCAGGTTCACATGAAATAGTTTTTATGATATTAAAACTATATTTCATCTAGAATTGTTAGACTTCAGCTATAATTGCTAAGTGTATATGCTAGAGTTATATAAGAATCTAGTCACAATCGACTTACAATTGGTGGGCCCGCCATATCTCCTGTTCCTTGTTTGGTTGTGGACCTGTGGCAGACCCATTATATTCAACGGGTTATTCAACTAAAATTTTTATATAATTCATATACGCTGAGTGATTATAGAAGGAATCTATGGGTCTTTCTAGGATTCATTATCGCATATCATAGAAGCATTCATTTCATACATAATAAGGAAAATATTGGATTTTCTGGAAACATACTTTGTTGCTTTTACAAGGAAAACAGTTTCATTCTAAAACAAAACTCTTATGAACTCACCAACTTAATTGTTGACACTTTTTCAAAACTACTTGTATTCTCATGAAATCAGTGAAACAGGAAAATCAACAACATTTTGAGGATGGGACGATAAATCGTCAAACATTTCATTTTGTCATCATAATGTAATTGATTTTGAAACATGTAAACTTGCTATGATGTAACTTTCTCAATTATATTTATGATGGTTGTATTTACTTTGAGCACTATTATACTCATTGTTGTGATACTATATATGAAGTCCTCCACCCCCGAACGTTTCCGCCATCCTTGGTTTGGGGGTGTGACAAAACATAACTTGATTTATAGGTGGTTAGCGAAAAAACTGATTTTGCACAGACAAAACTTCTAAAATAAAATCTCTATTTCTCGGGGATTTCTAATGATCCAGAGCTTCGCTACTAACCCTTAGGAAGTACTAGAACAAGTCCTAGGAACCTTGGGGGGTTTGGGAGAGATTGGAATAAAGATGTGTGAGGAAATTGGTGAAATTCAGCCTTTATTTATAGACTACCAGAAACCCAGTATGTTGGGCATACTACAAATTATAATGTGCGTAATGGTTACGCTGGGCATACATAAGTATTACATTGGGTATAATATGCTACATGTCGTCATCTGATCGCAAGTCGTGAGGAGGAAGGGGGTGTGCCAGATCGTGACACGTGTCGCACCCTTGTTAATCCAAAAATTAATTTCCTGTAAAATTCATAACTTTTTGCATATGAGCTCCATTTTTGACGTTCTTTATATCCATGCGTAGCTATTGACAGGATCTACAACTTTTGTTTAGACTCTGTCAGCTAATTTTGAATTTATTTTTAAAATTATATTTTAATAGACTCAAACAGTTAAAGTTCGTTAAAAATTCATAACTTTGTCATCCAACGTCCGTTTTCGACCGTCTTTATATTATTGAGTTCATATTAATGAGATCTTCAGTTCTCGTTTATATTGTTTCGGCTAATAATCGACCAATCTAATATTCGATTTCTGAGTTGTATTAAGTTACGTTGAATCTTCGAAAAATCACAACTTCCTCTAATGAAGTCAGATTTGGATGTTCTCTATATGCACGCTTTCGGTTTAATGAATATTACAAATTTCGTTTAGACCACTTAGGCTAAAAAGTAATTTATCAAAAATTTACTTTTTACGATACGTAGAGTTGTGCCGGTTTAATCGTGAAACTTCAACGTGACATAACTTCTTTGTAATAAGTCGGATTGGAGCTTTCCTTATATCTCCGAAATCCTTGTCACGACTACTTCACCTTTAGTCAAAGATATTAGGTCTAATTATTATTTTATTTTAGACGCATATTTATTCGTATTTTATTATATCTTAATAAACACGTATATTGCACATAAATTACATAATACTCAGATATTTCTTCCTTAATTGCATCAAATAGGTTACAATTGTTGACTCTAATTATTACATCATCTTATTAATGCTTAGCGAGAAACACGAGCTTTATAAGATCCCACCACCCAAATCTATTAAGACATGAAGATAAGGAACAAATCAAGAGATCTAGTAACATAGCAAAGAAAAGGTTGGATCTTGGACACTCACCAATGTCCAACAGATATGCTATCTGAAGGAAATGATGCTTGCCAGGTAACTACCACAACAAGGTCCTCCTTCTACTTCAAAAAATCACCAAAAACACCAATAATGAGCTCACAACTTCAATGGAGGATACGGTTAGGGTTTATGAGTTTGAGAGGGTGATGGAGGCTGAATGATCACAAATCCCTAGCCTTAATGTTCTTTATATAGGACCTTATGACATTCCCAAAATCACGGCCAGAAAAGACCGGTTTGTTTATGCTTTGTTTAAAAATCAGAGTTACATTTTTAAATGAAAGTGTTGCGGAATTTGTCCCAAAACAAAAATATGATAAAGATTTATCAAAAGCATTTCCATAGAAATGTATTTCATTAAAAGACTCGGGATGTCATGTTCGTACAGATCAAAAGCATAAACAGTACAATATAAGCCTTACTACATTATTTCATATCTACAGGCCTATATCCGTAATCCCTCGTCCAAAACATCACACCTATGCTCATGCGCCACTACCTGTAATACAAGAAACTGAGTGGGTCAGGCTTGGGAGCCTGGTGAGCACATAGGGTTTTCAACCCACAATAAATAAGTTTATTAATTTCATCGATCAACAATAACCCGATTACCCGTTCCCGTTATCCTCACTTTACGTCCCTAAACACCTATCATAAGGGACCTAGCCTAAGGATCATCATCGGGACGGACACTACTGCTAAGGGGATTCCTTGGCAATAAATGTCCTAAAGGCAACCATGTGGGGGATGGAGTACACCGGTGAACACATCGTTCACAAACACCTACAGGTTACGAGCCTGCTAGTGTTCCACTGGACTGTCTAGAAGAGTCCGTGGTCGTCATCCATACTCCGCTAGATGACAGAAACAACAACATCAACATCGAGGCCTCTCATCATTTTATCACACATCACCTATTGCATCTACCCATGTTTTACCCCAACATTTTCGTAGATATAAAATACATATACAGTTTAAATCATTGAAAACATGTATAACAACGTTCATCTAGCATAGATAGCAAGTATTCAAATAATATGCACACATAGCACGTAATTTATATAAAATACTTCATATCTATGTGTAAGTTGAAAGTAACTATGCACTCACCTGGTAAGGTGGTGACTCGGCACTCGGACAGCTCTTCGTTACTTCTTAAAACAATTTTTCCTTGACCAAACCTTGTATTAATACCACTAGAGTTTAGTTTTAACGTTAATCGCGACTAATTAATAGTCTAACTATTATTACTATTATATAAGCGTTAAATAACACTCAATATAACTCATAATAATAGCCTAAATAATTATTTTAATGTCCTAATAATGTTACTATAATTAAATAAAAGCTATATTAAATATAGTATAGGCGTAACTCACTTACAATGGGTTTTTACTAAAAACCGGACTTCGCTGGAGCAGCGTTTCCGAGCCGAAAGCTTTTCTTCTCGGAGCCGTCGGGCGCTCCGTGGCTTTCTTCTCGTGATAGGGAGGTTCCCTAGACTTGGGAGGGGTTTAGGGAGGCTAGAGAGAAGTTAGAGAGAGAAAGAGAGGCTTATGGTGTGAAGAAAATATGAGGAGTTCACCCTTGTATTTATAGGAGTTTTATAGTAAAGTAGTCTCTAAGCTTCGTCCATAACTTTTGCATACGAGCTCCGTTTTTGTCTGTCTTTTTACCGTTGAGTTCCTATTAATGAGATCTTCAACTTTCATTTAGACCTCGTTAGCTAATTCTCATTCTATCTCGGATTTACAAAACTGTATCGAATTCGCCGCGCTCGAAAAGTAGAGACTAAGCTTCGTCCATAACTTTCGCATACGAGTTCCGTTTTTGTCTGTCTTTTTACCGTTGAGTTCCTATTAATGAGATCTTCAACTCTCATTTAGACCTCGTTGGCTAATTCTCATTCTATCTCGGATTTACAAAACTGTATCGAATTCGTCGCGCTCGAAAAGTAGGGACTAAGCTTCGTCCATATCTTTCGCATACGAGCTCTATTATCAACGTTCTTTATATCCACGCGTTGGTATTTACGAGTACTACAACTTTCATTTAGATCCCGTCGGCTAAAAATCGACCGATCTAAAATTCAGATTTCGGGCTGTGCACTGCTATGCTAAATCTTAGAAAAATCATAACTTCCTCATACGAAGTCAGATTTGGGCGTTCTTTTTATCGATGTTCTTAGTTTAACATATTCTATGACTTTTGTTTAGATCACTAAGGCTAAATCTCACTCTATCATAAATTCACTATTCACGCTTCCCGGTATCGTGCCGGTTCTGTCGTGAAACTTCGACGGGTCATAACTTCTTCGTTATAACTCGGATTTCGGCGTTCCTTATATGCACGGAAACCTTGAGACATATTATACAACTTTATGTAGAGATATCGGGATTATCTCACACTTTAATTTTGACGCTCATTTTTATTCTTTATTAATTATACATTTATAATTAAATAATAAACACATATAATTCACATAATACTCAAATATTTCATCTTTATTACTTCAAAAAGAGTTACAAGAGTTGACCTAGACTATTACATTGACAAAAATGCTTAGCCCTGAAACCCGGGCGTTACAATTCTCTCCCCCTTAGGATGATTCCGTCCCGGAATCATGCATCAGCAAACAGATGTGGATAGCGACTCATCATGTCATCCTCTGTTTCCCAAGTGAGATTCGGCCCATTCGAATGTTTCCATCGGACTAGCACCAAGTTGACCATCTTGCGTCGTAACTTCTTAGTCTTACGGTCAACAATTGCCTCAGGCTCTTCGATTATCCTTTTATTTTCATCCATCCTTAACTCTGAGATTGGAATTATGTCGGGAACATCTCCCGTGAATTTCCTCAAATAACACACATGGAAGGTGTTATGAATACCATTGAGTTCTTCGGGCAATTCCAGCTTGTAAGCTTGGTTCCCTATCTTCTGAAGAACTTTGAACGGTCCAATAAACCTTGGACTCAACTTTCCTCGTTTCCCAAATCGTATAAGTCCCTTCCACGGTGAGACTTTAAGCAAAACGGAATCCCCAACTTTGAAAGTTATCGGTCGTCTTTTCTTGTCAGCATAGCTCTTCTGACGATCCTGGGCTGCTAACATCCTTTCCCTAATCACCTTCAACTTCTCAGCAGTCTCATGGACTATCTCGGGGCCCATAAACTGCTTCTCTCCGGCTTCAAGCCAACAAGACGGCGTACGACACTTCTGCCCATACAAGGCTTGATAAGGAGCCATCTTGATGCTCGAGTGAAAACTATTGTTGTAGGAAAATTCTACCAGAGGTAAGTGCTCGTCCCAATTCCCTTGGAATTCGAGGGGTACATGCTCTCAACATATCTTCCAGCGTCTGAATCGTTCTTTCGCTCTGACCATCAGTTTGCGGATGGTAAGCAGTACTCAAACACAACTTTGTACCTAACTCCTCTTGTAGACTCCTCCAAAACCTTGACGTGAAACGACTATCACGATCTGATACAATCGTAAGAGGGACACCGTGAAGTCTTACAATTTCCTTCACGTAAGCATTTGCGAGCTTATCCATAGACCACTTCTCGTTGGCTGCTATGAAGTGTGCGCTCTTGGTGAAACGATCCACGACTACCCAAATCATGTCGTGACCGTTCTTCGTCCTGGGCAGTTTAGTCACAAAATCCATGGTGATGTCTTCCCATTTACCCATGGATACAGGTAAGGGTTCTAAACTCCCATACGGTTTCTGATGTTGTGCCTTAACCCTCGCACATGTTACGCACTCGGCCACATACTTCGCAACATCGAGCTTCATCGTCGGCCACCAGTAGTAGGGTTTTAGGTCCCTATACATTTTAGTGCTACCGGGATGAATCGAGTACATGGTCTTGTGTGTTTCTTCCATTAGAAGATCTCTTATTCCTCCCGTCTTAGGTACCCAAATTCGATTTTGGAATACCTTCAGTCCACGACTGTTTGTACCGAACACTAACGTTCTTCCCAAACGTTCTTCCTTTCGGTCATTTTTCTCTAAAGCTTCTTCTTGAGCTTTCCTGATGCTTTCCACAATCGTCGAGACGACTTCAATTCTTAACGCTCTTGGCCTTTTCCTTTCAAGATTAACTTTCCGACTGAGAGCATCAGCAACAATATTTGCTTTACCTGGGTGGTAAAGTATCTCACAGTCGTAGTCCTTGAGAAGTTCTAGCCAACGTCGTTGCCTCATGTTCAACTCCTTCTGATTAAAGAGGTACTGGAGACTCTTATGATCAGTGAAGAGCTTGCACTTCGTGCCGTAGAGGTAATGCCTCCATATCTTTAAGGCAAATACTACCGCTGCCAACTCCAGATCATGAGTGGGGTAGTTCTTTTCGTGCTCTTTCAATTGTCGAGATGCGTATGCTATCACCTTTTCTCTTTGGGTCAGAACACAACCCAACCCGACTCCAGAAGCATCACTATAAACCGCGAAATCTTCGACTCCATCGGGTAGAGAAAGTATCGGTGCTTCGCATAACTTCTTCTTTAGCTTCTCGAACGCCTCTTCGTGTTTCTCACTCCACGTATACGTAGCTCCTTTATGAGTCAAAGCTGTTAATGGAGCAGCTATCGAAGAAAAGCCTTGGATAAATCGTCGATAATATCCGGCTAATCCTAGAAAGCTTCGAATTTCCGTGGGACTCTTTGGACGTTCCCACTTCATTACAGCCTCGATCTTTGCGGGGTCAACCATTATTCCCTCCTGGTTAACAACATGACCCAAGAATTGGACTTCCCGTATCCAAAAGTCGCATTTGGAGAACTTTGCAAAAAGCTTCTCCTTCTTCAACACTTCTAATACTTCCCGTAGATGCTTTCCATGCTCCTCTTGGCTTTTTGAGTAGATGAGAATGTCGTCGATGAACACTATCACGGATTTATCGAGGAATGGTTTACAAACCCTATTCATCAAATCCATGAATGCTGCGGGAGCATTGGTTAGCCCAAATGACATAACCAAGAACTCGTAGTGTCCATATCTCGTTCTGAATGCAGTATTTTCAATATCCTGCTCTCTCACCTTCAGCTGATGATATCCTGACCTAAGATCGATCTTTGAGAAGTAGCTCGAACCTTGTAGCTGATCGAATAGGTCATCAATCCTCGGCAATGGATACTTGTTCTTCACCGTTGCCTTATTCAGCTCTCGGTAGTCTATGCACATCCTCATGCTTCCGTCCTTCTTCTTTACGAATAACACCGGAGCTCCCCAGGGTGATGAACTAGGTCGAATAAAACCGTTGTCCAACAGCTCCTGAAGTTGCGTCATGAGCTCCTTCATCTCCATCGGTGCTAATCGGTAAGGTGCCTTTGCTATCGGTGTTGTTCCTGGTAACAAGTCTATACGAAACTCCACTTGTCTATCAGGTGGTAATCCGGGAAGGTCTTCGGGAAAGACTTCCGGATAATCACACACAACCGGTATATTCTGCACCTCTTTCTTCTCCTTCTTGGCATCGATTACGAATGCCAAGTACGATGCGCACCCTTTGGACAAACATTTCCTGGCTTTCATCAGGGAGATGATTCCAGAATTCACTCTGCGTTTGTCCCCGTACACCATAAATGATTCCTTTCCGGGTGGGTTCACCTTTACTATCTTCTTTCGGCATTGAATCTCAGCATCGTTAGCGCGAAGCCAATCCATACCCAAAACGATGTCGAAACCGTTTAACTCTATGGGTAATAGCTCTTCGTGGAATTCGTTTCCGTTTAGGTCAATGACGATGTTCCTAATACGATTACTAACAGGTACGAATTTGCCACTGGCAACTTCTACAATCAGGGCATTATCTAGTTTTTCTACAGGCAATGCTAATTTCCCACCAAATTTATGCGACACAAAGGAGTAGTTGGCTCCGGAATCAAATAGTATATTTGCAGGCAAACCATTTACAAGAAAGGTACCTGAAGCGACGTCTGCTGCCTCCTTTGCAGCCTCGAGCGTCATCTGGAAGGCTCTTGCCTTCGGCTTCGGTGGTATGTTGGGTCTTCCTGTCTCCTTCTTCTTCGGGCAGTCCTTCAAAATGTGCCCTTCTTCATTGCACCCATAACAGGCTTTCTGGTTGAGGGTGCATTCATTGGCGTAGTGCCAAGGCTTTCCGCACTTGTAACAAGTGACCCCTCCGTCACACTTCGCAGAGTGCTTCTTCTTGCACTTGTCACACCATTTCGCTTCTGATCCTCCTCCCCTCGAACCAGACTTCGAGAATCTACTCTTCTTGTTGGACTTCGAGGATCCATTGAACTTCCGTTTCTCACCAACCTCAGCCCTCTCCAGACCTCTTTCCTTTTGTTGGGTCTCCACATTCTTAGCTGCTCGAACAGCTGATTTCAGAGTGGTTGCCATCTTGACTGTTGGGCCAAAGTCAGCCGGCAGTCCGTTTGCGAATTTCTCAATTTTGGAAAGTTCGGTTGGCACTAGGTATGGAAACAACTTCATCTTTTCCGTAAATGCAGCAGCATAGTCATCGATGCTCATTCTCCCCTTCTTCAAATTTTGGAACTCATTGTTCAGATCAATCAGGTCTATCTCTGAACAGTACTGCGCCTTCAGTTGTTCCAAGAACTCATCCCATGACATTTTCAGAGCTTCTCCCCGTGGCATTGTATCTGCCAATAGCTTCCACCAGCTCAAGACTCCAGTTTTCAATTGTCTCACAGCGAAGACAGTCTTCTGCTTCTCGCTGCAGTCGCAGCTCTCAAACACCATCTCCATCTCGGAGATCCAGTCCATAATCTCAACAGGCTTTGGGCTTCCTGCGAGACTTGGTGGTTTCGCACCCAAGAAATTTTTGTACATCCGCCCATCCTTGTTGTTTCTCCCTTCTGGGCCATCCTTTTGCTCACCTTGAGTCCCTACTTGACTCACTTGGCGGCTATAGTTCCCTTCCTCAGATGGCTCGGGAACTGGCTCCGTCGGTTCAACATGTATGGTAGGTTCGTCCCTATTTTCGTGGAGCATCCGTCTCATTTCTTCCCTTTGTTCAGCTAGCATAGCCTGAATCAAGGCTTGAACCCCAGCCATGGTGACTGGCTCAGGTGCAACTTCTTCAACAATAGGTATCTGCTGAACCACTGGGGGTTGGTTCCTACCTCCATTTGCGTTCACGTTTCCGCTACGGGTCCTTGCCATCTTGATCTATACACCGAATAAGGTGAATTTAGATCTTTATTTAGGATAGACGTTTTAAATCGTCCTTATCACTCCGAAATGTTTACATGCTAGTTCTAATATCGTAGTCGTACGTTTAGAATCCTAAACACATAAGGTTTCCAGATCCGGTCGGCAACAGACCATAGATCCGAACAATTAATTGCATATTATGCACAAAGCATTTAGCACATAAAAGCATTTTAGGCACAATTCCTAAAATAAGCTAGTGCTCACCCTCACAATCATCGCTTAGCATTCTAAGTTTAAGTCTAGAAATCCTAAAAATTCCTAGTTCGCTTAAACTAATGCTCTGATACCAACTGTGACATTCCCAAAATCACGGCCAGAAAAGACCGGTTTGTTTATGCTTTGTTTAAAAATCAGAGTTACATTTTTAAATGAAAGTGTTGCAGAATTTGTCCCAAAACAAAAATATGATAAAGATTTATCAAAAGCATTTCCATAGAAATGTATTTCATTAAAAGACTCGGGATGTCATGTTCGTACAGATCAAAAGCATAAACAGTACAATATAAGCCTTACTACATTATTTCATATCTACAGGCCTATATCCGTAATCCCTCTTCCAAAACATCACACCTATGCTCATGCGCCACTACCTGTAATACAAGAAACTGAGTGGGTCAGGCTTGGGAGCCTGGTGAGCACATAGGGTTTTCAACCCACAATAAATAAGTTTATTAATTTCATCGATCAACAATAACCCGATTACCCGTTCCCGTTATCCTCACTTTACGTCCCTAAACACCTATCATAAAGGACCTAGCCTAAGGATCATCATCGGGACGGACACTACTGCTAAGGGGATTCCTTGGCAATAAATGTCCTAAAGGCAACCATGTGGGGGATGGAGTACACCGGTGAACACATCGTTCACAAACACCTACAGGTTGCGAGCCTGCTAGTGTTCCACTGGACTGTCTAGAAGAGTCTGTGGTCGTCATCCATACTCCGCTAGATGACAGAAACAACAACATCAACATCGAGGCCTCTCATCATTTTATCACACATCACCTATTGCATCTACCCATGTTTTACCCCAACATTTTCGTAGATATAAAATACATATACAGTTTAAATCATTGAAAACATGTATAACAACGTTCATCTAGCATAGATAGCAAGTATTCAAATAATATGCACACATAGCACGTAATTTATATAAAATACTTCATATCTATGTGTAAGTTGAAAGTAACTATGCACTCACCTGGTAAGGTGGTGACTCGGCACTCGGACAGCTCTTCGTTACTTCTTAAAACAATTTTTCCTTGACCAAACCTTGTATTAATACCACTAGAGTTTAGTTTTAACGTTAATCGCGACTAATTAATAGTCTAACTATTATTACTATTATATAAGCGTTAAATAACACTCAATATAACTCATAATAATAGCCTAAATAATTATTTTAATGTCCTAATAATGTTACTATAATTAAATAAAAGCTATATTAAATATAGTATAGGCGTAACTCACTTACAATGGGTTTTTATTAAAAACCGGACTTCGCTGGAGCAGCGTTTCCGAGCCGAAAGCTTTTCTTCTCGGAGCCGTCGGGCGCTCCGGGGCTTTCTTCTCGTGATAGGGAGGTTCCCTAGACTTGGGAGGGGTTTAGGGAGGCTAGAGAGAAGTTAGAGAGAGAAAGAGAGGCTTATGGTGTGAAGAAAATATGAGGAGTTCACCCTTGTATTTATAGGAGTTTTATAGTAAAGTAGTCTCTAAGCTTCGTCCGTAACTTTTGCATACGAGCTCCGTTTTTGTCTGTCTTTTTACCGTTGAGTTCCTATTAATGAGATCTTCAACTTTCATTTAGACCTCGTCAGCTAATTCTCATTCTATCTCGGATTTACAAAACTGTATCGAATTCGCCGCGCTCGAAAAGTAGAGACTAAGCTTCGTCCATAACTTTCGCATACGAGTTCCGTTTTTGTCTATCTTTTTACCGTTGAGTTCCTATTAATGAGATCTTCAACTCTCATTTAGACCTCGTTGGCTAATTCTCATTCTATCTCGGATTTACAAAACTGTATCGAATTCGCCGCGCTCGAAAAGTAGGGACTAAGCTTCGTCCATATCTTTCGCATACGAGCTCTATTATCAACGTTCTTTATATCCACGCGTTGGTATTTACGAGTACTACAACTTTCATTTAGATCCCGTCGGCTAAAAATCGACCGATCTAAAATTCAGATTTCGGGCTGTGCACTGCTATGCTAAATCTTAGAAAAATCATAACTTCCTCATACGAAGTCAGATTTGGGCGTTCTTTTTATCGATGTTCTTAGTTTAACATATTCTACGACTTTCGTTTAGATCACTAAGGCTAAATCTCACTCTATCATAAATTCACTATTCACACTTCCCGGTATCGTGCCGGTTCGACGGGTCATAACTTATTCGTTATAACTCGGATTTCGGCGTTCCTTATATGCACGGAAACCTTGAGACATATTCTACAACTTTATGTAGAGATATCGGGATTATCTCACACTTTAATTTTGACGCTCATTTTTATTCTTTATTAATTATACATTTATAATTAAATAATAAACACATATAATTCACATAATACTCAAATATTTCATCTTTATTACTTCAAAAAGAGTTACAAGAGTTGACCTAGACTATTACATTGACAAAAATGCTTAGCCCTGAAACCCGGGCGTTACAGACCTAAATCCCAAAATTAGGGTTTTGCACTAAAAACACCTACCACGCCATGACGCCTATGACCATGTCGTGGCGGGTGCACGTGGTCCAAAACATCCCTCTATGTTGTGGTGATGCTCCACTTCGTTGTAGCCATCCAAAAAAATAGAAATTAATACAAAACTGGATTTGTACCTTGAACGAGTGTTACAGATAAGCCATGCAAGTGCATAACGTTTGGAACTTTATCACTTAGGACATTTATTTAGACTAGATCTGAGAGTTGGACGTGGTGTCCTTATGAAATAAGCTCATAATTGAAAGTTTGGATTCAACATAAGTACAGAGGATGTACTTATGGCTACGTAGTGCGTATCCTTGTTTTGTCTCGTAAAATCCATCTGATGCTCTATGCAGGGCGTAGAGCTGTTACACATGGTATAACCTGGCTAATGTTGACTTTTGACTTTTGACCGCTAACTGTTGACTTTGACCAAGTTTTACTTCAGGTCAAATGGGGTAATTTGAGTGGGAGATTGAGGCTTGGTCCCTATTTGATGTTTAGGTTATCTGTAGAGCCAATATTTGTAGCAGTGATCAGTTTAGCTATCTTCTAGACTTTAAGGTGAGTTTTCCTCACTATACTCGTTGGCCAAATGCACCAATGCTAGCCTACTAGGTTGTGTTATGTATCATGGTATATAGTATGTTTCTGTGTTGTGGTAACCTATTAGATTGGTAGAACTGTATGATTACTTGTACTTGCTGATTATTTTTTATCTGTTGCATATATTGAAATATTTATGGTGGGGTTGAGGCGAGAGACCAACAAACCCTGGATGGGTGGGTTGATATGGTACTGCTCCGTGCGGTAGACCAACAAACCCTGAATAGTTGAGTTGATGCTATAAGCCAACACACTTTGGATGGTTGGGATGAGGCAAGATGCCAACAAACCCTAGACGGTTGCTTGAGGCTATGGGGCAACAAACCCTATATTCATGTATTGTAGTTATTATCAGTGTGTGGAGTATTTTGGGGAACTCACTAAGCTTTAAATTACAGTTGTGAATTTTAATGTTTTAGGTACTTCAGATGACCGGGGGAAGACAAAGTCTTGAAAATACACATCATCCTATGGATTTTTATGATTTAAGAGATGTTTTGATACTCTGATTTTATGAAATTTGGAAACAATTTTTGGGATGTTACATTATATACTTAAGAATGTTACAAAACAAACCCTCAAGATTATACTGTTTTTTCTCTTACTCATCATATCTAACTCCAATATTTATTTAATTAGTGTTTAATTAATCTTATTAATTTTGTTATTTTCCATAAAAATTTGTTTTCACGAAATGACCCAAAACTTCTAGGTCCAAAATCAAAATGTTACAACTTGGTTGACAACCAAGTCCAACTTTGGAATGAGGGACTTGATGATGTTTATCTAATAGAAAACACATGATAAAACGACCACATAAATAATTAGAACTTGCAAGCACGACGAGTAGTTACTAGACCTCGCAATCCGTGTTTGCGTGTTGTGTATACGTGTGCAGCACGAATTTACATGACATAAATTTGACAGACATGACACACGACCCACGACACAAATTGTAAAACGTATCTTGGGAATCAAATATGAGTACAACATATAATTAATTTGTGTGACGCATGACACGACACGGATATACACGTTTTTAACTGAGTTACACGAAAACACAGATAAACACAAATTTAATTTGTGTATATATGCGTATATACATGTATTTACGTGTCACATGTCATCTGTTTATACGTGTTAAGCGTCAACACATTTAATTTGTGTCTATACATGTTTAAGCAGGTAAATTCGTGTTAACATGTGTAAGACATAAAATATGAATTTAAAATTCGTATCGATATGAATAGACACAAAATACTAATTTCTACAACACATTTATGGAAACTCGTGTCGTGTTAATCATGTTGCGTATCAAATTTTTTGTCTAGCTTTTACCGTCACATAAAGGACCTTAAGTCCAATCAACCGTAACCGTCACATGAAATACTCCAAGTCCAACCAACCCAACTGTCTTATGAAGGACTTTAGATTTAGTCAACTGTAGTTATCATATATATAGGACCCCAAAGCCTTAAAGTCGTAATCGCCATATATTGATCATTTACACTAGATAATGTGCCGAACTGCAACCTCTCAAACGCCTTCATATTAAACATTAAATAACGTCAACCTAATCTCTCTGACAAAGTAAGATGTGCATTTATGATGATATATCATTATAAAGACAGTCTAACTATAATACTTACCAGAATATATCTCATTTATGGGAGGGATCCAATCGTACACTAGCCACACCCAGTCGTACACTTGCCACACCCAAATAAGGAACTTATCGGGAAAATGCACTGTTTTGAAAACCGGACCGGACCGGCCGGTTCAACCGGTTAGACCGGGAACCGGTCACAAATCCGGTTCAAAAGGGCCTAAAAACCGTTTGTTTTGGAACCGCAAAAAACCGTACGGTTCACAAAAAACCGGCAAAACCGGTGGCGGTTTAACCAGCAAAAACCCGGTTTTTATCAAAAATTAAGGCCATCCGGCCACTGAAAGCATGGTCCACGCGTTGGTTCCTTTTAAAAGGACATCAGCCTTGAAACTTTTTATCCACAGCCGATGTGGGATAACTTTGCCACCTTATACTTCTTTCCATCTATTTATTAAGATATAATTTCTTTTGTTTCTTTTCATCTAGTCGATGTGGGAACTGGGAACATGGAGAAAAGCAATAACAAATTCACAAGTTAAATTCACAAGTTGAAAGCAGGTTATTTTCTTAACATAAATAATAGAGATTATTAATTTATTATACCCTTTTACTCCCAGCTCACCGAAATATGAACTGTAATATATATATATATATATATATATATATATATATATATATATATATATATATATATATATATATATATATATATATATATATATATATATATATATATATATATATATATATATATATATTCGGTTTTTTTGTCCGGTCCGACCGGTTGGACCAGTTGAACCATCGACCCGCTAACGAGACCGGTTCAATGTCCGGTCCGGTTTTCAAAACATTGGGAAAATGCACAACACTAAACATATATCTTTCCTTTTAAAGAACCGTTTCTCCTTAAATAAGCCAAGTCCGGTAAACCCCCTCACCTATAACACCTCGTTTCCGAGTTCAACTTAACGAGAGAAAAGAAAGAAAATAAGTAGAAATGAGAAGAAAATAAAAGAAATTGGTGTTCCCGAGTTTCATTAAGGAAAGGAAATGAAAGAATCACTTTCCCTCATAATTCTCCTTCTGATCTGGGAGAGTTTGGAAATAAATAACAAAATGATTAATTTTCCTTCCACTTTTCTCCAACTCAAAAACATAAAAGAAAATTTTGTTGTCATTTCCTTTCTTTCATGACTTTTTTTTTCTTTCCTTAAACTTAGAAACTAGATGTAAAGGTCTTAAGCAAGTTCTTTATTTGAGGTAACGTCACATTCTTTATCTCCCATATTTTCATTCTCACTGTATTCACTAACTTGACCATCTAATCGGAATCTTGAAATCAACTCCAAAACCCGGATGATAGTTTGGTTTAATTGTCAGGTCGGCTGGACCTATTCAAGTCTCATAGTGCAAAGAAGTGAAAGTGTGAAACCATGTAATTGGGGCTAAAATTGTGACCATATTTGGTTGAAGATGTGCCATAAGTTCTTGAAAGTAATATGAAAACCATACACAACTCAAATTTGTTTGTCATAGAGTAGTAGATATTGAAAAGACATAAAAATAAAAAACAAAAAATAAAAAATAGATGGGGATGTAGGTGCTGTTTGTTTTTTTGAAGAGAAATTGTGTGAAGTCTGCGGACCACCTCTACAATCATCTGTAGCAGAAGAGGTGGAACAAACAGCTGCAACATTTAATAAAAAGTATGTTTGTTTTTTAACGTTTGAAGACTGCTGTAGTAAGTTAAACTAAGGCGTGAAGAGGTTTGAAGCAGTTGGTTTAGTGATGCGCCACGCATCACACGCGCAATAGTTTTTAAGCAGAAGTCTTCTGAAAAACAAACAACTACAAATGGCCAAATGTTGCACGGCACATCAATAAATGGTTTTACGTTTGGGAATATGACTTATGAAGGTAACTAACTTTTTGGAAGTGTTCACATCTGGGTAACTATATTTTTTTTGTACACATTTAGGTAACAAACTTGTTGGAAGTGTTCACATATAACCATTATGACCTGCTATAGCAGGTTAAATCCTAGATGTAAACGCTTTCAACAAGTTCGTTACCTAGATGTGTACAAAAAAAAATAGTTACCTAAATATGAACAAAACGAAAAGTAAAAATTAAATTGCACGAATGGTCCCTGTGGTTTGGGGGAATTTGTATTTTTGGTCCCTAACTTATTTTTTTTAACTTGGATGGTCCCTACTGTTTATTTTTGTTGCGCGTTTGGTTCCTGTCTTACCTAAAAAGACTATTGTGCCCTTATTAATTTATTTTTTAATTAATTTTTTTATTTACATATTTATTTTTTACATATTTAAAAAAATTAATAGACCACACATATTTGTATCTCCTCGGATAATCCCTACTATTTATTTTTTAATTAATTTATTTTTTTAACTCGGATGGTCCCTACTGTTTAATTTTGTTACGAGCTTGGTCTCTGTCTTACCTAAAAAGACTATTGTGCCCTTATTAATTTATTTTTTAAAATAATTTTCTTGTTTATGTACTTATGCTTTATGTATTTAAGAAAATTTAGTAGACCCCGCATATATGTATCTCCACACCATCCCGTCTCTCATCATTCTCAACTTCTATTTATTTTCCATTTTTAGTGATATCGACGTCTTCATCATCACTTCTTTTTTCGGTCTTTCAACTCTGTCGAATCAATACCGCAACCCACTAAAGATGAAGAGACTGTAGGTTATGGTGTTGGTTCGCTAGAGTTGAAATACCAAAAAAAGAAGGATGGTGAAGACGTCGATGTTACTAAAGATGGAAAAGAAATAGAAGTTTGGGAGGATGAGAGATGAGATGGTGACCGGTAAGATTCAAATTAAATTTCTCAAATGTGGTTTCAGGATTACGGTGAGGAGATACAGATATGTGGGGTATATTAATTTTTGTAAATATATAAAAAATAAATATATAAATAAGAAAATTAATTAAAAACAATTAATAAGGTCAAAATAGTCTTTTTAGGTAAGACATGAATCAAACGTGTAACAAAAATAAACAGTAGGGACCATCCGAGTTAAAAAAAATAAATTAATTAAAAAATAAACAGTAGGGTGGTCTATTAATTTTTTTAAATATACAAAAAATAAATACATAAATAAGAAAATTAATTAAAAAATAAATTAATAAGGCACAATAGTCTCATTAGGTAAGACAGGAACCAAACGCGCAACAAAAATAAACAGTATGGACCATCCAAGTTAAAAAAAATAAGTTAGGGACCAAAAACACAAATTCCCCTAAACCACAGGGACCATTCGTGTAATTTAATTTTTACTTTTCGTTTTGTTCATATTTGAGTAACTATTTTTTTTTGTACACATCTAGGTAACGAACTTGTTGAAACTGTTCACATTTAGGATTTAACCTGCTATAGCAGGTCATAATGGTTATATGTGAACACTTCCGACAAGTTTGTTACCTAGATTTGTACAAAAAAAAGATAGTTACCCAGATGTGAACATACCGAAAAGTTAATTACCTTCGTAAGTCATATTCTCTTTACGTTTTGAAGTGTTTTTTTTGAAAAAAAACAAATTGGACCCGTATAGACTCCTAAAATGACATCGCAAGTAGGTTTGCAATGGCGTGTCAAATTTACAAACTTAAACAAGGCCAAAAAAGTGAGCCAGTGTCAAAATGCGTGACGCCATTTTAGAATTTTAAAACGATACCTACAATCCGGCTAGAGCCTACTTGAAAGCGAAAACCTCCATCAATCCTAGGTAATATAAATACTCGAGATGCACTTTACATTTTCAAATCCCGCCGGCTTCTTCTCACTGCTCAAAGACCTATAATCTCGATCTCACTGAACACTGCTGCTCCGATATGACCTTCTACTTGTTCAGGTTAAGCTCCGGCGATGTGGCTGGATTCAAACTGCTGTTTTCATTGGCGATTATCTATGGATTGTTGTCTACGGTGGCGTATTACGTTACGCACATGAAATTTATTACGCCTTTAGGCATCGACGCTCCTCTAGATCGGTTTTCTGAAGCCAGAGCAGTTGAACACATCCGCGTTTTGGCTCATGAAATTGACGGTCGTCAGGTACACATACACTTTGTGTATTGATCGTAATTATAAGTTTACGTATCGTTTTACTCTACGGCGGTGTTAATTAATGGAAAGAGGTTTGGATTTTATATAAAAAGAACGCGTATATACATCCATATTGTCTTTCCGTTCTAAAGTGAAACTAGTTGGCGTAAGTGACAAGCTTGCGGAATCTGGATATCATTAATGGAGCCACCTTTGGCGTTTAGATGTGTTGCCTCTGTTAACTTCCCATCATGCTTCTAGTTTTGTAAAGTATTTTGGTTTCCAGTCCTTTGATTTGTGCTTTACCTTATTTAGGTTGATAACGATTTGCTCTAAATTCGGTTCATCCACAGAGTCATCACATATGATTCCACGTTAAGGGTAGTTTTGAAGCTAGCAAGCTTAGCTTTCATCTGACATTCTTATGTTATTAGTTATGTCACTGTCCATGTCTAAGAAGAAACAAAGATAGTAACAGTGGTCCATCTGAAGAAAAATAACATGAGAATCTTAAAAGGGAAATTGAAGTTAACTGATAATGTGGTATGCACAGATTAAACTATAAACTTTTAGATGAATTTGTGACAAAACAAGCTGATCGACCATTTGACTGATTGGTGAACATATATTGACTTTAATTGTTGTCTTCCTCTCACATGCTGGAAGTGAAACCATACAAAACTTTAATTGAATCAAAAGCCCTTAAGTTGTTTGTTCTTGATTAATCTTAATGGGCTATTGATGATAGGAAGGGCGTCAAGGTTTACATGATGCTGCCAAATATATTAAGACACAATTGGAAATGCTGAAGGCTCGTGCTGGATCTAATGTAAGGTTGGTATTTTTCGTTTGTTCTTTCTAGAAGAATATATGCAACTAATAAATGTTTATTATTATTATTATTTTTTCTTTTGACTGTTTCAGGATTGAAATAGAGCAAGATGTGGTGAATGGCTCTTTCAATATGATGTTTTTAGGCCACAGCTTGTCTCTTGGATATAGGAATCACACCAATATAGTAATGAGGTACTTCAAGATACTGTCAACTGATCATAATCATATAGAGTTTCTTCATTACAATTCCCCATGGGTATAACTTGAGCTAACTTGCAGGATTTCTTCATTAGAATCAAAAGATACAGACCCTTCCATTTTATTAAATGGACATTTTGATAGTCCACCTGGATCACCAGGTGCTGGTGATTGTGGTTCATGTGTTGGTAGGCTTCATTTCTTGAACTTTTTTACTTTTGTTATCCATATTCATCTTACAAACATGTTTTAAATTTCATCATTTTTTTGTTCACTTGCAGCATCTATATTGGAGATAGCACGGCTAACAATTGATTCTGGCTGGGTTCCTCCTAAGCCACTTATTTTTCTGTTCAATGGTGCAGAAGAACTTTTTATGCTTGTAAGTTCTTTATGATATACTTTCAACTGTAAAAAGAAGAAATCACAAAACAAAGGCTTTCTATTGGATGCTACAATTGTGATTTTTAATCTACATACTTGCTTTTCAGGGTTCACATGGCTTTATAACAACTAATAAATGGCGCAATACAATTGGAGCTTTTATAAATTTGGAAGCATCTGGGAATGGAGGGCTTGGTAAGTAGTTGAAGCCTTGTTTAAATGTATTTGTGCTTTCTTAAGATTATGCATTTCTATGTTCTGGTGTGATTATGTTCTTTGAGGTTTTTATATTCAAAAGAATATAATTATTAATTAATATTTAAAAATTACAGATTTTGTGTGTCAATCTGGACCTGGGTCTTGGCCTTCAAAAGTCTATGCTGAATCCGCCATACGTCCTATGGGCAATAGTGCAGCTCAGGTTTTACAATTCTCTATTGCTTCAAGGACAAATTATTATTATTATTTTTTTCATTCCATCATTGAATGGATTAATAAATTGTAATATAACCTGGTTTTATTTTAAATTTTTTAAAGACACAAATCTTTGTCAAGAATTTCATGATTTTTAGTTTAAATCATAATTTTATTTTGTAATTATAGCTAGAAATATTTTTTTTATTGTGATATCAGTTGGCTTTCACTGAGTTTCTATTATGCAAAAATTTTAGCTTTGAAAATAATATATTCTATAAACCATTACATTTTGCGCACTTTTACGATTTAAGCACCAATACTTTATCTTTTCCAATCAAACCATAAAAGTTTCAGCTTTCTTTTTCAAATTAATCACTTTGACCTGAGGATCAAAGGTCAAAACTGTCAATTTGAAAAATCTGAAAAAAAAAATGCCACAACATCTTTTAGTGAAACCTGTGTTCACAGATTAAAATTTCCAATTTTGAAAAAATATCTGGAACTTTAATTAGAAAAAGAAAATGAAGTGTCCATGGTTAAAACTATACCAGTAATATATAATGAATAGTGTTAAAACTATACCTTGTATTTACAAATGGGGTTAATCTCATAAAAGACCTTATATTTTGTGTTTTTTCCGGATTAAACCTCATCCTTATTTTTTCCATGTAAAAGACCTTATATTTATTCATTTTTTCCAAAAAAACCCTCAACTTTGTCTTTTTTTTTTTTTTTTTTTTTTTTTTTTTTTTTTTTCCCGAAAAAACCCTCAACCTTCTAAATGATTCCAAATAAATCCTCAACTTTTCTAGTTTTTCCTAAAAAAGCCCTCACATTTTACAGCTTTTTTTAGAGAAAAATGCCTAAAAGGTTGCATCGGAAAAAATGAAAAAAAAATGCAAGGTCTTTTTAAACACAAAATACAAGATCTTTTATGAGATTTACCGTTTACAAATAATATAAAAGAAAGAGTAGTAGGTAGGTAATTAGGTATGAAGTTGTGAGTTAATAATTAATGTATTTGAGTGTAATATTTATTTGTAGGACATATTTTCTTTTGTTCCTGGGGACACAGACTACAGAATGTTTGCCACTGACTTTGGGGAGATTCCTGGGCTGGACATTATCTTTCTCCACGGGGGTTATTTCTACCACACCTCAACTGATTCGGTAGAAAGATTATTGTATGACTTACCACTGCTACTTTGGTACACTTCACTAATTTTCAATTCCATGACTACCCTTCTCAACTCATTTCTCTAATTCATTCACTTTTTTTTTTTTCTCCACTAGACCTGGAAGCATCCAAGCTCGTGGGGATAACTTATTCAATCTTGTCAAAGCCTTCACTATTTCACCTAGTCTAAAAAATGCACATCAGAGGGGAGTTTATAGAGACTCCGGTGTTTCAAAAGATGATGAGCAGCAGCCTATCTTTTTTGATTACGTATCATGGTTCTTGGTAGGCTTCTATGCTCTCGACTGTAAGGGTAATTTGGTCATTTAGTCACTTTATCTATACAAGACCTACGTGTTGTTTCTATTTTAACTTAATGAACTTAATATATAACAAACTTAATGGATTCAGTTTTATATGATGACTGTTTCTTTTATACACAATATCTTAATAGGTTAAGTTCAGCCATGATTTTATAATTGGTATTTCAAAATTGTCCTTATATTTCACTACATAAAATCACATTTTCCATTTGTTTTTAATCTTGTAAGCACCCCATATCTATCTTTTTGTTTTTTAATCTTTCTATGTATTAAAATCTCTTCCTTTTTTTGATTTTTTTTTTCTGTTGCCGTTTTTTATGAACCAAGAAACCTCAAATATATATATTTCCACATTTTTTTTTATCTAAAACTTAAATTGAATAGTTTGACTAAAATTTTCCAATGAGAATGCATGTACAAACGATTAAAAAAAATCCCAGAAACGTAGGTTTTTTTGTTGGAAAAATTCAATATGGTCTTTTTATTTAATTTGTTATTCTTTCTTCTTTTTATTAATTTTCCTTACCTATATTTTGATTTTTTTTGACGGTTGATCGTTTTTAATTTGTATAACATGGCCATTTATAATTTATTCTTTCTCATTACTTATGTTATTTGTTGTTAATAAATAGAAGGGTAAATTAGTCATTTATTCATATTCAGACAGTACAAATAAGAAACACTATTTTATATCAGCAACACGTTATCCACTCAGACATCATTATCCATTCAGTATGCTTTATCAGTTCAGGACTTAACAGGAAAAAAATAAAAATAAAGAAACAGGCTCTTTCTTTTTCTTTAGTAGCTGAATAAAAGATTTTTGTTTTCTAAATCTTGTTATTTATAAAATTCAGGTTTACTATTCTAGAAAGCAAGGAATGATATTTCATAGTATGCCTGTTGCCATCTTTCTACTCATTCCATTTTTTATGTGGTTTTCAAAGTGTGGCCTGAAATGCTCATTTGCTGCCTTATTTGACAACATTAAAGGTAAGGTAGTAAATTAAATTCTTTTGAAGTTTAAACTCTTGTTTATTTTGAGCTAATAATTTTAATTTGATCCTTTGGGGTATTTCAGGAATCTTGTTTCATCTTATTGGGATTATTTTTGGAGTTATATTCCCAGTTGTCTTTTCTATCTTGAGGTTGTTATTCTGCGCACAGTCAATGAACTGGTGAGGATTCTTTTTATTTTTCTTACTTGAAAAAATGATTTAATAAAAAATGTAACATTATTAAACAATGATTATTGTAGGTTTGCTCATCCTTATCTGGCTTATATGATGTTTGTTCCATGCTCACTTGCTGGGATGTTATTTCCAAGAATCTGTTGGAACTATTTTCCTCTCTCTCAAGCTCCTTATCTTGTCAAATCATCAAAACAGGTTTCTTTTTTTATTTTTTTGCAAGTCCTTTAGTTATATCAAGAAGCTTCATCATCAATAATTGAAGATTTTACGCTTTAACTAATGGGATGTGGCAATAAAATGTTAAATAACAGAGACACAGTCTCATAATATGAATCATAAAATAGATAACTAAAGTAGAAAGTATGTGCTGTATCATTAAATATTAGAAAACATATGATATAAGTCATAATTCCTTTGGGTTCCAATTTATTCAGATTCTAATTTCTTTTAACAGATTATATTCCTTCAAAAACATGATGTGGACTTTCTTAATTTATGCTTCTCAATTCTTCATATTTGATATTGTTTTTCAGGAACTTATCGATGAATCCCGGTTTTGGGGTGCATTTGGCTTATATGCACTCATCAGCATGGTGCGTGTTATTTATTATTTTTATTTAAAATCATTAAATTTTTCTGTTTTAGCAGATTGGTTTAATTATTTTTTAATTTGAAATCCAAGCAAAAGTGTCAACAAGTAAAAACTAATGCAAGATTTCTGAATGCAGGCTTATTTTAGTGCTGGATTAAGTGGAGGTTTCTTGACTTTATCTTTAGCTGCTTTAATGATTCCTGCATGGATTTTCTTCCATTTATCTGTCAAGTACTATGGTCGTGAATCACTAACGTAAGCATTACAATTTTCAGTAAACTTTAATAGTGTTTGGTTGGTATGATGGAATCAGAGAAGGAATGGAATTGTTGATTCCATTTGACTTGTTTTCTCAGGTCAGCAGCATGTTTTTTGGTACCTACATTACCTCTACTCTTACACAGTGTGTATTTTTCGGTGTTTCTTGTCCAATTTTTAATTGAGAAAATGGGTATGATGGGGTCCATTCCTCCTCCTCATGGTTAGCACTATAATTTCTCAAAATTCATTTTCATAATTCCTCATAAACCCTAAACGTAACTGATAGATATTTTTTTATTTTTATACAGGGTACTTTGTTCCTGATGTTATAGTGGCTGCAACTATTGGAGCATTGACTGGTGTGTGTGTGGGACCCATTTTACCAGTTATTGGTCATTGGTTGGCCAGATCATCTATTATGCAGTTCTTGCTGCATGCCACTGTGATTTCCATGGCCCTCTCTTCACAGTTTTTTCCATACACAATTGATGCCCCAAAAAGGGTTATTTTACAGCATACTGTTGTTACTGCAGGTATTTTAATTTTAATTAAACCTATTAAAAAAAGGGTTATTTTACACTACATAAAACTTTAAATTCTATAAAGACAACTGTAGTTTGGAAATTGTTCGGTCTAACCATTCGAAGAACTCTATTTTTTTTAACCATTAAAACACAAAAAAAAAAAAAAAACTTTAACTGGAAAAATATTCTTCTGATTTTTTTTGGGATTCCTTAACGGAAAAAATAAACTCAGTGGTTTTTATGGAATTTGGCCTTTAAATAATAAAATGACATTATCTTTATTATAACTTTTTTGAGAATAATGAACTTTCATTATGATTTATTTTTTATTTTTGTGAATAAAAGTTTGTTAATTGTAATCAAAATAATGCAAAGAATAGAGTTAAAGCTATACCTTGTATTTCCAAACAATATAAAAACATACACACACACACATTCCATGATCCAACCAAATCTCTTTCAGTTTTATCTTTTTTCAACTGCTATTTTTTTTAACCTTTTTCTCATAAACAGACTTTTGATTAACAGATGCAGGACAAATCGATGACATCAGCTTTGATATATCTGTATTGGACTCCAATGCATTACCTTTCCTTTTCAAACATGCTCCTGAAGTAGCAAAACACCTCAAAATTGATTCAGATTTTTCATTCAACACAGCTAATCAGTCTTACCGAGAATCCTGGATGGTAAAACACTAAAAATATTTACCTTTTTTTTTTTTTTTCTTTTGTAAGGAAGTTGGAGTTATGGAGTTTGTTCTTTTTGTCAGGCAATATATCCCCTGTCTGATTTGTTTTCAAGAAGCTTGAAATTCCCTGCTAATAGAGATGAAATCTTGAAGAATTATAGTTATTTTCCTCATATATCAACTACTAAGCAACAAACTACCTCCATTGATGGGTCCCGCAGAGTTTACTTGGAATTTTCTTTGGGGTATGCTTTCTTTCTTCCATTGGAATGAAAAAAAAACTGTTTGTTTTGCCTGATGGAATGGAACATCTGATTTCTATCATTTTGTTAAATTTCATTCTTTATTAGGCCGGGGTGTTCTTTTTCATCAGTTTTAATATATTAAGTTTTTAATTAAGAATTTTATGAATTATTTTCTAAAAATAAGTAGAAAATATCTTTCTTTATTATAAATATTATAATCTTATTTTCATGTTCAGTTCCTTGAAGGAGGTATGGGTTACAGTCCTCAACATTACAGGCCCAATTTCCGGTTGGTCATTTGCAAACGCTACCCTTCCAGGTAAATTTTTGTCCTGTTCACATCACTCAGTCACAGTCAGAGTCACAATCACAGTATTTTTGTGACTTTTTGCAGCTCCTGAAATTGTTAAAGGGGCCCCTCCATCATATATTTGTAGACTTAGTGGTGTAGCCAAGGAAAACTGGACCTTTTGGTTGGAGGTAATTTAATATTCTATTTATTCAATAACAGTAATAAAATTTATATAAAATCAGTATTTATTTATTATTTTGTTTTATAGACAAATAGTCCCGGAGATATTCGTATTGAGGTTGGTGTTGTAGAACAATACTTGATGGAATCAATGAAGAAATTAAAAGATAGTTTTCCAGAGTGGGTGGATGTCATTGCATTTTCAAGTTTTTTGTCCACGTATATCTTTTAGTTTAGTACCAAACTTACATTTATTTATATTGTGTTGTTTTAGTTTCAAACTGTCTTTAATATCATTTATTTTATGGTAGCAATATAGGTAGTCACTTTGTTATAGTACTTGAAAATGTGTTGATTTGGTGATACTCACATCCTATTTATTGTCATTTTAGTGAATAGCTCATTTTTACGTATAAACATAATCTTGTAGCTTAAAATTCTTCTTCTTGAATTCATGAAGATTAGTAACATGTGGAGTGTCATCTCTAGTCATCAATTCAACATTTTGACTTCTATGGATGTGAATCTTCATTCGGTTGTATATTGGAGGGTATTGCTTTGTTTCGTAACAAATACTTTATGACACTAATCAATGGCTTAAAGTTAATTATCAGAGTGAAATCAAAGAGAAAAGAACAAGATTGTTTATTGTATTGATTCTTGAAAATTAATACAAGCACAAAGCTTTTATACAAACTCAGACTAATTAACCAATTATCTAACAACTACTTAATACTAGTTAAGTTAACTAATGGTAGTTAGACTATCTTCTAACAACCTAATATAATGATGACATCATAACAAACTTAACGGTCAACATGACTCCTAATCACCCCCCGCCCCCCCTTAAGATGAGTGTTGGAAAATGTTGTGCAAAGCCATCTTGGACATGATTGGTAGTTTATGACGTGCAAGGGCTTGGTGAGCATGTCTGCAAGTTGGTAAGTGGTTTATATAGGTAAAAGCTTCACAATTTTATCAAGCATATTGTCACAAATGAAGTGACAATCAATTTCTATATGTTTAGTACATTCATGGAATGTGAGATTAAGAGCTAATTGAATAGTTGACTCATTGTCATAGAAAATAACAGTTGGTTCATTTTGATAAACCCCAAAATTATTAAGTAAATGATGTGGCCAAACAATTTCTATTATAGCAATAGCAAGAGCATGATACTCTGCTTCAGTTGAGGACCTTGACACAATTGTCTGTTTCTTTGACTTCCAAGGAACCATGGATTCTCCAATGAAAACACAAAAAGTAGTCATGGATCAACGAGTGTCTGGACATCCTGCCCAATCTGATTCAGGAAAGGCACAGATCTTCAAGGAGCTGTGTGAAGAGAGAAATAAAACTTTGCCAGGAATTTAGCTTCAAATATTTGAGAAGATGGGTTACAGCTTGCATACAAGGAACTCGTGGATTTGTGACAAATTGACTTAACCTATTAACAAAATAAGTTATATCAGGACATGTAATTGTCAAGTACATCAGTTGGCCTATTAAACGTCTATAGGAAGCAGGATCATGTAATGGAATACCCTCAAAATTTGAGGTCTTACAAGCCGGATCCATTGGGTATTGAATTGGTTTCGCTACCAAATTACCAATATCTTCAAGTAACTTCAAAGCATATTGTCTTTGGGAAATAAAAATCCCTTGCTCAAACCTTGCAATTTCTGAACCCAAAAAATGTTGAAGTTTGCCCAAATTCTTCAATTTAAATTTGTTGCTTAAGCTCTCTTTAATGAGATTAATCTCAGACATAGATGCCCCAGTTAAGACTATGTCATCAACATAGACCAACAATGACACATAAGTCTTGCCAACTCCTTAGAATAATCTGCTTTGGACTAAATGAAGCCTTGAGAAATAAAAAAAGAGGAGAATTTGGAGTATCATTAGTGGGAAGCATGTCTTAAGCCATATAGTGATTTTTGTAATTTACAGACCATAGGATTCTTGTCTGAATGAGTGACTGAAGGAGTGTAACCTTGGGGTAAGTGCATATAAACCTCTTCTCCTAAATCCCCATTCAAGAATGCATTATTCACAGTTAATTGAATAAGAGGCCATGACTTTTGAGTGGCTAAAGTTAATAAAATCTTGACATTAACCATTTTGCCCATTGGGGAAAAAGTGTCAAGAAAGTCAATACATTCTTGTTGATTGAATCCTTTAGCCACTAAGCGAGCCTTATACCTCTCAATAGTACAATCTGATTTCATTTTGCCTTTATAAACTCATTTGGAACCGAGTGGTTTTTGTAAGTGATTAAAATCTATTAAATGTGCGGACAAGGTTTGCAAACACAAATCTTGAATTAATCTTTTATATCAATGATTACTAGTAATTAAGATCTAGTCAAGTCTGGTCAAACCAGTGAAGACTTGAAGTAAATAACTTCAACAAAGTATTCAAGAAGATTAAATAAACTAAAGTATGAACAAAGTAAAGAAATCAAGAACAAGAAGAATTTATGAGAGATGATTGAAAGAAATTTGAAGTGAGGTGAAGGATTCTATTGATGCACAAAAGACGTGTGTAAGATGTTTTTTTAGTACAAGCTTGACACTTGTCACACCCCAATACCAGAATGGCGGAAACGTTCTGGGGTGGAGGACGTCATGTATAACATCACAACCAATGAATAATAACAATCATAACAACATAATCATTACAGTGAATACTTAAATGAAAATAATTACATCAGTTTGGAACTTTGTCTGAAACTTGTTTGGTTTACATCAAATTGTATATAAAGATATAAACACAAGACTCTTATTGCTCCAGCTTCTCAAAAATCCAGCAGGCACCTGTCTACTGATTTCCTAAGAATACAAGCAGTTTAAAATATCAGCCTAAAGTTGATGAGTTCATAAGCATTTAGTTTTGATGGAAAGATGTTCTTTGATTCTTTTGAAAAGTGTTCCTCAAGAAAATCCCATATTTTCTTATGAAAAGCAGTGTTGAAAGAGTATCTATTAGTAGAAAATAGACCATCAGTTTTAGAATGCCGGTATTATCTTGGGAAAATCCCATATTTTCCCTAAAATCAGTTATCCGTCCTAGAGGTAGAGATGCAAGTATAGAAATCCCTGATTACTATCAGTATATATATATATATATATATATATATATATATATATATATATATATATAAGTAGTTACTTAAAATAAAACAAATGAAGGGTAGAGTCCGTAAACTAAAGTTAGTTTATACTTATTTGCGAGTCGTATAACCATACTTGATATGACTGAGAGACCTTTATAACGTTTTTCATGCGTTAAGCTAAATGACATTTGTTCACCCCAGGCATGCCTGCCTAACTGTAGCTAGCAGTTTAGGTGTGGGATTGTCAGTCCCGAATAGATATATTCACAAATCCCACGCTCTCCCTCCAGGAGACTCTGGTTATACTAAAAGGATTTATCCCTGTACACCTAAGGGTACAATATTGAAGTAGAGCCTCACAATTCTGTATAATCTAGTTTACAAGCTAGAGATAGTATAAAACAGTATTTACCCTTGAATAAATGTACTTTATACTCCTGAGAAAATATATAACATAAACTAAATCTGCCATAGTTTATACATATTCATCCATGAAATCTGATTTGGTAGAAACTGCCTAGAGGGTTATCCCAAACTATACCCATTATAGTTTATTAGAGTTGATATGGAAAATGCTTTGTAAAAACCTTTCTGAAAGCTATGAAGTTAGATTTTCAAATTAACAGTTTCCCTTATGTTAAACATATTACAAAAAGGGATAAAATATCTAAATATGTTATTAAACATGGAAATCATTGGACTGTATTAATAAGTTTAAAACTTAATAAAATACCTTGAGTTTGGCTTGTACTCCCCCATGAAAACATTAAAAACATGGAAAATGTAGGGGTATGAACTCACCTCGGGTAACTGGTTTGATTGAAGGATCGATACGGAGAGCTGGGTGTTCAAGTGAAGCCTTCAACACGATTTGATCCTAATTAACACGTAATGACACATAAAAGAGAAAAATGAAGGTATTTCACCACTAGATGTGATGGAAAACCACTCTAGAGACTTGGAACTACTTGCACTAAGTGATAGGACCTTGTAGGGTTGCATAAGGGTAGTGTATGGCCACCTTGAGTGTGTGTGCGGCCCAAGGAGTGTGCGGTCGTACACTCATGATGGGAGGTGCCCTTGTGGTGTTTTCAAGGTCCATACTTGCATCCATGAAGTGTTCTAGGTCTAAACTCGATTGTAGGGAAAGTTAAGGGTCAAATATGTGCATTAAAGTGGATGTAAGGCCATAAGAGTGTGTGTGCGACCGTATATAGGAGTGTGCGGCCGTACAGAGGGGTGTGCAGCCATACACTCTTCATCTATGCCCAAAATGTCAATTTTCAGGTGTTTCAAGGCTAATACCAAGTCCGACTAGTAGATAGGGGCCAAGCTTCTCACTTTGGAAAGGCTTTTAGGAGTGTGCAGCCCACCTCATGAAGGTGTGCAGCCGTACTCCTTCAAGGAGATGAAGAACTTGTCGATTATTTCACACTTAAGGCTTAGATAGAGTGGTCTTTCATGGTTTCCAAGTTAAAGGATGAAGTACTTACGTTATTGAAGCTTTGGAGGGTTCAAGGTTGGAGAAACTTTGAGAGAATAGTGTTGTGTGCTGCCAAGGTGTCAAAGGAATGAAAGGAAAGGGGCTACTCTTTATATAGGGGTGGGTGTGCTGCCTAGAAGGGAGTGTGCGGCCAAGAGGTGAGTGTGCGGCCGCACAGCCATGTGTATGGCCTAGTTTTGTCACTATACGACTTGCTAACTCATTCCCACCCTCAACCTTGGTCACACTCAAGCTTAAAACACTTAAATGAATCCTTAAACAACACAAAAAGTCAACAAAACAAGTTTAACACTGATTAAATTGACTAAGTGCACGAGATAGAGGTATCGGGTTGTTACATCGTCCCCCGTTGGAGGGAATTTCATCCCGAAATTCAAGAGTAGAGTACAAATCATGAACTAGGAAATAGATGAGGGTACTTATGCTTCATTGAACCCTCATGCTCCCAACTGAATTCAGGTCCCCGCTTGGCATTCCAGCGGACGTTCACTATCGGGATGCGACTCTGCTTCTTATGTTTGACTTCTCGGTCCATGATTTCAACAGGTTCTTCCGCGAAACGTAGAATTTCGTCTAGCTCGATCTTGTCGAGAGGAATCACAAGTGTCTCGTCGGACAGACACTTCTTTAGGTTCGACACATGGAAGACAGGATGGACATTGCTGAGTTCTCGGGGTAACTGGAATTTGTATGCTACGGGACCGATTCTAGCAAGGATCTCGAATGGCCCAATGTACCTAGGGTTCAACTTTCCACGTTTTCCAAAACGTATCATGCCTTTCCAGGTTGAGACTTTTAAAACGACACGGTCACCAACCTGGAATTCCAAGGGTTTTCGTCTCTTATCGGCGTAGCTCTTTTGTCTATCACGTGAGGCTTTCAGTCGTTCTTGGATTTGTACGATCTTTCCAGTCGTCTCTCGGATGATTTCAGGACCAGTGAGCGTGCTGTCAGGGACTTGACCCTTGACTAGCTGCGTGTCACCCACTTCAGCCCAACATGGAGGGGATCTGCACTTGCGGCCATAGAGGGCTTCAAACGGCGCAACCTTGATACTGGTATGGTAGCTGTTGTTGTAGGAAAATTTAACCAAGGGAAGATGAGTGTCCCATGACTTGCTGAAGTCGATGACGCAGGCTCTCAACATATCTAATATCTTCCAATGTCTGAGTTGTTCTCTCACTCTGTCCATCTGTTTGTGGATGAGAAGTCGTGCTCATATCCAACTTAGTTCCAAGTGCCTTCTGTAGCGATTGCCAAAATCTTGAGGTGAACCTGCTGTCTCGGTTGGAGATAATGGATACAAGTACCCCATGAAGGCGAACTATCTCTCGAATGTAGATCTGCGTGAGTCTCTCCATTTTGAAGTTTTCTTTGATTGGCAGGAAGTGGGCGGATTTTGTCAACCGGTCGACAATTACCCAGATGGCGTCGTGCCCACTCAGAGATCGGGGTAACTTGGTGATAAAATCCATCGTTATCCTTTCCCACTTCCACTCAGGTATCTCTGGCTTCTGAAGTAAACCGGAGGGCTTTTGATATTCCACATTTACCTTGGCACAAGTCAAGCACTTGCCCACGAAGGTTGCAATTTCCGCTTTCATGTTTGTCCACCAGTAAAGTTGTTTGAGATCCAGATACATCTTATCTGAACCTGGGTGAACGGAGTATTTCGTCTTGTGGGCTTCGTTCATGACAACTTCTCTATAACCACCATACTTTGGGGTCCAGATACGGTCCATGAAATAATAAACTCCGTCTCCCTTGACCTCTAAGTTCTTTTCCATTCCTCGTAGGGCTTCATCCGTCATGTTCTCTGGTTTTAAGGCTTCCAGCTGAGCCTCTCGGATTTGTGCGGGTAATCGGGAATGGATGGTCAACGTTAGTGCTTTCCCCTTGTGCCCTGAATACTCCTTTCAGCTGAGGGCGTCTGCTACCACATTGGCCTTGTCGGGATGGTAGCGGATTTCGCACTCGTAATCGCTGAGCAACTCTACCCATCACCGTTGTCTCATGTTTAACTCCTTCTGATCAAATATGTGCTGCAAGCGCTTATGGTCGGTGAAGATAATGCACTTGGTTCCATAAAGGTAGTGTCTCCAGATATTTAATGCAAAAACCACTGTTCCCAACTCTAGATCGTGAGTTGTGTAATTTACCTCGTGTGCTTTCAACTGTCTAGAGGCATAGGCGATAACCTTTCCTCGTTGCATGAGCACACAAACTAGGCCCTGATTAGATGCATCACAATAAACAACGAAGTCTTCCGTCCCTTCGAGCAGGGACAAGATAGGTGTGCTGCACAGGGCCTGCTTGGCTGCTTCAATGTTTGAAATGCAGTGTCTTGCTTGACTTCCCAACTAAAGGTTACACCTTTCTGTGTCAGGGTAGTTAAAGGCTTAGCGATTCTGGAGAAGTTCTGGATGAACCTGCGATAATAGCCCGTGAGGCCCAAGAATTGCCGGATTTCTGTGGGTGTATTTGGTGCAGACCAATTCTTAATCGCCTTGATTTTGGAGGGGTCCACGTGTATGCCTTCTTCACTAACCGCGTGTGTCGCACCCCAAAACCGGAACGGCGAAAATGCTCTGGGGTGGATGACGTCATGTCAAGTATCACAACATATGCAGTATAGTAATCAAAGTACAACAACCATTGCATTAATAGTAATAGTTTTACATAAGTAACATTTCATAACAAAATCGAAGTAATACAAGGAATAATATAGATGCAGCTTGGTTCTAGGCTGACTTCGCAAAAGCTTCCAGGGTGTACCTGTCTATCGCTGACCTGAGAATACAAGTTATTTTGAAAGTGAGTATCAACATTTTTATAAATGCTGGTGAGTTCATAAGTATTTAGTGTCATTTGTGTAAGTAAGCATTTTTATTCAGAATAACTTTATGTAAGATAGTAGTTTAGAATCTACGGTGTATTAGCATCCTTTCCAGAAAATCCTATACCAAGACTCGACAGACTTATGTTTTAAGGAGTAATTTTCCCCAAAAATACTATCATTATTAGAATACAGTATTTACTTTAAAGGAATAATGAGAAAATCACAAGTAAAAATACCAGGGGAAAAATAACATATGCCTCAGCAGTAATACTGCTGACTAAGGCCAAAGAAATCATAGACTCCAGGAGAATATCGAATGAATGATACGCCTGGATCAGTCTAACAAAAGGAGGCACGAACTCCAGACAGTATCGAATGAACGATACAACTAGCAAAGTCTAAAACAAGAGAATACAGACTCCAGACAGTATCGAATGAACGACACATCTAGCAAAGTCTAAAACAAGGAAATACAGACTCCAGACAGTGTCAAATGAACAAAACAACTAGAAAAGTCTAAAACAAAGGATGAATGTGAACCCGTATGTAACCATGCTGATCGACGATAGAGTATCCGATGACCCTCCAGGTCACGTGTAGAGGTAGTGGCATTATGTCACCCATGGGCCTTACCGGCGCGGACTGTAGCTAGTAGTCTGGGTGTGGGAGTGTCAGTCCCGTATATATCTATACACATAATGTTCGCTCTCCTTCCCGGAGACTCTGGTTACACGGCGATGGCGCTTTGAGGCGTTGTAGAGGGAAATAGTGTGTCACATTCCAAAGAGATAGAGGTAGAGAAAGAGGTAGAGATAGAGATAGAGGTAGAGATAGAGATAGTGGTAGAGATGGAGATAGAGGTAGAGTCTCCTAGCTATTCCTATAATAGTTACTAGTGTTTCTGGTCTATGAACTGGTCGATGGAAACCTTTATGTCTATACATGTATACATGATATACAACTAATGTTTAAACGACCTTCGGACGGATAACCAATACCCACCAGACCACATCCTAACGAGGAAAAGGATATAGGGAGAACTAGCCTTCCTAATTCTTTTAAACATTATTTATATAACTATACAAATACAGGCATGCATTTTAACGAAATAAAAGCATAGAAGAAAACTCTGATGAAAAACATTGGAAAATATTTACACATAAGAAATTTACGACTTGATGTCAATTTGTAAAACAAGTTTTGAAAACCTTTGGAATCCTTTGAAAAACCTTTAACAAGAGTTGAAAGCGATATTGGAACATCTTAAGCTGGATAAAACAGTTATCATGCAAAAATCTATTTTGCTATACAGTTATTAATCACATGTAATTTATATAATAACTGTATAGATCAACTTGTATTCCCCCCTATAAAAGCAGTTAAAGTCATTTAAAATGTTAATTCAGGGGTATGAACTCACCTGCTGTAAGTGGATCGAATGGAGGTGCCGGTTGGGTGTTCGGTGTCAAGTAAAGACTTGAACACACTTAGTGACCTAGTAACATATGAAGGCATATTTTTACATACAATAGTAATTATAATACTAATTAAACACATGTAAGCATCCTAATGCGTGGAAAACACTTTGGTCAAATGCTAGGAGGCTATTAGGTTGCAATAAGGGAGTGTATGGCCTAGTTAGGTAGTTTACTCTTCAAGAATAAACTCTTTATGGAGATTTCGGCCCTAAGACCATATCCCCATGAGTTTACGGCCGTAAACTCATGGGTGGTGTGTTCTTGGATGTTTTAAGGTCTTATATCACCTGTAGAATTAGGCGAGGTTCACATTTAGGGCTTAAGAAGGGTTTAAGGCTTCAAATGGACCATTTAAGGGAGTTCACGGCTGTAAACCTAGAGTTTACGGCCATAAACTCTCACTTGGTCATTCCCTTCATGAATTAAGGTCTTAAATGCAAGAATATAAGGTTTTATGCGTTATTCCAAGCCATATGGAGAAGTTAGGGCATCATTTGGCCTTTTTAAGGGAGTTTACGGCCCATGGACCAATCCTTGGGGGGTTTACAGTCGTAAACTCCTAGTTCCTTGGTTTCTTTGATGTTTAAAGCCCTTACTTCATTTGTGGTTGATGCTAGACATTTACCCAAGCCTTAGGAGGTGTTTAAGGGCAAATTTAACACCTTAAAAGGTGTTCACGGCTCATGAAGAGGGGTTTACGGTCCAAGAGTGTTCTTGGGCCGTAAACTCATGTTTAATCTCCATATGATAAGGGTTTGGTGTTCTAAGCTCATATGTGCAAGTTCACAAGTCATATCTAAGCCCTAGGAGTGTTTTAAAAGGGTTTTGGGGCTTCAAAATCCCACTTATAGGTGTTTGCGGTCCAAGAGTGTTCTTGGGCCGTAAACACATGATTTTGCCACTTTTGGATGTCTTAAACACGAATTTGCATGTTAAATGAGCTAAACAACAAGTTAGGGTAGATCATTTACTAGTTTGGGGCTTGAAAGAGGCGTTTTTGGATCAAATTCGGCTTGTAGAGAGAGACAGTAGAAAAAGGGTCGAAAGGTTCCAAATGGAGTCCACTCACCCTTATATAGGGTTTGAGTTGGTGGCTCGGTGGAAATCTACCCAATACTGACGTTAAACGGGGCTTTTGGTCGCACTTGATTAAATGTTCGTAAATTGACTTGGTTGAAACTAAAAAATTTCAAGGGAATATTGAGGGTGTTTCTAATTTTTTTCAACCCTTATGAAGTCATAATAAAAGTCCCAATTTAATTAACCTATTCCAAAAGGTTAACAGACAATTTAATAAAGCGAGTTTTATTAACGGAAGAAGTGGTTAAAATGACGGGATAAATTTCGGGTTGTCACATCGTCCCCCCGTTAGAGGGAATTTCGTCCCGAAATTTGGGTTTAGGCAAGGCAGTGGCATGAACAATCGGGTAGAGAGATGAGGGTGCTTCCTATTCGGTTGGTCCTCGCGCTCCCAAGTGAACTCTGGCCTTCACTTACGGGATGCGGATTCCGTTTCGTTCAGTTCGCGATTCCTACAAGTTCATCTACGAAGTTAGGGGTTCCCAATGATTTCTATCAAGATGAGTGGGATGCAAAGAGTGACGTTGGGCAAACACTTTTCAAGTCTAAGAAGTTGATTGATTTGGGGTGAACCTTATGGAATTTCCGAAAGTAGTCGTGGTCTGACGAGGGTTGGACCAATTTTTGTAAAGAATCTCGGATGGTCCTAAGTTCTCAGAAAGGTAGAGCTTTTCAGTACTTAGAACATAGTGTACTTCTATGGCGAGGTCATCACTGGCGCGATCGCCATTCTGAAGTTCCAAACATTCTCACATACTGAGGGTGTAATTCCCTGGTTGGTTCTTAGAAGGTTCAAGTTATCCTTGGATTCGTGTTTCCTGCTGATTGGCCCTTGGAGGTTTTACTGGATCATCGGATGAATTGGGTGTCTATGGGTATCTATTTGCTGCAGGGGAGTCTATCTCAGCCTCGTGCAAAATGAATATGCACATCTGATCCTCGAGGTGTTTCTAACGGAAACCCTCGTAGTCAGTGAGATAGGGTTTTACCAGACGAGTGTTTAGAATTTTTTTAACCTTCTCATCATCGTCTATTTGACGCTTTCTCAATATGATTCTTATCGGGAAAAAATCATGCTCTTACTTGCTTTGCTGTTTCATGAATAGCAAGCTCTGCTCAGGGCTGACTCAATCCTTAGAGATTATCTGAAGTGTTGGACTATCTCGGGAGATGGTTCTACTATTTCTGTGTGAGATAGTATTCTTGGAACACCTAGTAGTTCGATGAATCTCTAAGATATGCCCTATTCTCTAAGGTGTCGGTTTATTCCAGTTCCAGAAAGCGCATTTTCCTGTATAACCCATCGACTAACACCTAGACTGGTGTTGAGTCTAAAGTCTTTTCGGGATCTGGGTTACGAGGCTTAACACAACCTACTTCCGTACTTTATTCAAGTATTTTTGGCTGTGGAGGTTATCCTGTGGTTCTTGGCATTTTGGTATTCACTTCTGAGAATGCAGTCTATCGTCTACAGGGCGACGGTGACTCCTTTCACGTGGGGAGGCGGAGTGTCCTAGGCACTACTCGTCAGTAACAAAGTGGACTAAGTGCCTGAGTAGTGCGATCATCTTCTGCAACTACTCTTCCAGTGGTTCTGAGTTTCCTTGATTTAGATTAAGTCTAGAAGTATAGGGTTCCGTCACTCAGAACTTCTAATTTCCTGATCCACTCTTCTCAGAGCTTATCTTATCGCAGCTTCCAGGTTTCCGGGATATCTGCTGAGGTGCCTAATTCGTGGGATTAAGCGTGAATAGATGGTCGTAGTCAATGTCCTTGACTCTTACGACTCAAGCTTCTTTACCAACTGGGGGTGTTGGCTACTATATTGGCTTAATCGGGATGACCACAATTTCGGATTTGTGGTCATTTTAGTAGCTCAACCCGCAGTGGTTCAATTGACTCTAGTTCCCATTCTATGGGATAGGATGAAGGGTTTTACTATGAGGTTCATGGTAGAGCTCATACTTGGCTTAACCACTAATACTTGGTGTATGCAAGCCGTATATAATTGAGGTCGGCAGGATGTTCAGTTGTGCGATTCCACCCCAGACCCACAACCAAATGAGGAACAGGGAGTAGGGAGGAAGCACACATCTTAAATCTTTTTGATCTGAATTATATACCACTCTTATGCATATACCCAGTTAATAGTAGTCAATCCCATGAGTTCCTTCCTCTTGATTCACGAACCTGATTGTGAGGTGTAAGGGTCTTCCTGGGGGATCTACGGAGTAGGTTTCAGGTGGTTATTGTCTTCTGGAATAACTGTAGTGTCTTTCGCTTCGGGTTCTATTTGTATAAGGAAGGGTTGGTTAGCGGCGCGCGATACCCTACTCAGGGGTATTTTGGAAAGTTTTAGATAAGAGAGACGACTGACGGATCGCATTACGTTTTATTATTAAGTTTGGAAGAACTTTTATTTGCCGAAATGGCTACGGTGAAAGTTCTTTTTACACAGCACTAGGAATTTACACATGGTTATACTAAGTAGAACCATGATTGATAGAGGCGTCGAAGTTGGCATACATCGACATGACATAGAATGGGGGTCGATAGGGCCATGTGCTGAACGGGCACACAAGTTCTTGGTGTCTCGGGTTTTGTCCCGTATATCACTGTCGCGGATACTTGGACCGATAGAGTCGACGCAGAACTATAGAGGGTCCTGAGGTTTCGGAATAATGTACTTTTCATGAATGGATTTCTCCCAAGGCCTTTCTATAATCGCCTAACATACACTAGTCATGTATAGTTAAGTTGGGAAGGACTGTTGACTGAGCGACTCCGCCCTAAATCCACAACCAAACGAGGAACAGGAAGTAAGGCAGCATCACTCACTCGAGGTCTATCCATCTTAATTATACATGGCTTTAACGTATATATCGAGCCATTATAACTTTAGCTGATGAAATTTTGAATTTTACAACAGTGCTGCGACTTTCGCCTTATCGGGAGAGTAATTACAATCAGAATTAGTTATTTCATGTTTTCGGCTAGTTATTTAGGATTGAGAGACGTACCAAAATTTCTACCGGCTTCCTTGATGCTTCTCCCTAGGCATTAGGGTTATACCCCTCCTGTGCCCTTGTTGTTTCCCTCATTTGGACAGTCCTTCTTGAAGTGTCCAATCTCACCACATAGGTGGCATACTGGACTGGTCGCCACATTGGTGGTTGATGTAATGAACTTAACCAGGGTTCTACAGAAGTGGGCGACATGCCCCTTCATGTTGCACCTAACACAAAAGGGTCCTCGACATATACCATGATGATGGTAGCTACACTTGCTGCAACGGGGAGGTTTCCTAGGTATGGTCTTCTTGAAGTTGGGATTGAAGGGTTGGCAGGGGTATTGACTTCCTCAGCTCGTTGCCCTTCGGAAGGTCCTTGGGCCGAGGTACTTCCCTCCTCCCTCTTGAACTTTCTCTTCAGTGGATTTGGTTGAGGTTCTTGGGTGGCTGGGTACGCAGGTGTTGGTTGTTGCTGTCCATTACTTGGATTGGAATTCCCGATAGGGCTCTTGCTAACATTGGCGTTGTTAGCATTCAGTTGAGCCATGACAGCTGCTACGGCTGCCGAGACTGCAGCTTGAAACGTAGCTTCATCGAATAGGAGAGTCGGTTTCTTGCCAGCGGATTGGTTACGTTTCTTCGGAGGCATGGTTTTCCTACACGGAAAGGAACACAAGCTGATGAGAGACGATGGTTAACCCTGGACGTATCTACCCTTACTATAATAGGCATAATTTTTTCCCGTGCCTTGGATATTGGTTATCTGAGTGTCGACCTACATCCCTATGATGTAGTCCGGGTATTCAAGGTAGGAATAAGAGTATCGGAAAGTCATAAGATAGAAGTCGTTCCTACTAAGTTACCTTTATACTGGAGAGATTCACTCTCCGGCTTTGGAAAGATATGAGGACAGTTCGGAATGAAGACCACGCGAAGAAGGCTCATGAAGACTCATGGCTAAACACTCTCAACCGAGGTGTTGGGATCCACTCTAATCGTATTACTTGCAACGGGAAAAGGCGATTTACCTAACACATAGCATGAGTAGTGTAAGCACTAACTCACTAAATTGTATTATTTTATGGTTATATTAGCGCGACAATAACGAGGAAAAGGCACTTCTCGGGTTCCATGTATTGGTTCCCTCTGTCTACCTCTTATCTTGACTGGGACCGGTGTTGGTTCTCTTCGGGTAGTTACCTAGGGTTCTCGTCCCTTGTAGACATACTGAATCTCTACTCCGTCTTACTTCCGATTATGACTCTGAGTGCCATCGCTGCATGGTGGATGACTGGAAATCTCGGAAGTTCAGGAGAATTTCCCACCGGTGTCCCTAAAAGATATAGGCACTTGGTGGTTTCAATAGTCTCGTCTTGTTTCATTTATTTCCGAACTGGAAATCTTCTCAATGAACCTCTTCTGGGTCTGAATCAACTCTTTTGTCGAACACTGAAGTGGATAGGGTTTTCTAGCGGGTTCGTGCGAGAATGGAAAAGTCTAAAGAATCCTAAGAGATTATTAAAACATTTCACAGGATGATCCATATCGAGTCCTGCTACAATTACATAGGGTACACAAATTTTATATAACCTAGATTCGATAGGCCTTCGAATATGTGATACTACTCTATATCCACATCCAAACAAGGAAAAGGAAGTAGAGTGAAACCACACATTCTTAGTCTATGGGATCCTTATCATATATAACCTTGGAAGTATACCCTCTGTAATCATAGGTATATCAATAAGGATCTTTTTAGTTTTTCACACAAGGTTATCTATGGATCCTAAAATACCCCTGTGGTATTTTAATTACTTGTTTGATTCTTAACTTCTGAATATGGTTCTGGAATTAATGTGAGTCTTTTAGTATTCCAAAGTACTCCTATAGTATTTTTAAACTTTATGTTTGGCTCTAACATTCCTAGTTGGTAAGTTTCAGACCTGTTGCAACACCACCATCACTCCCAAGCACACGTTCATCGCATCTCGAATAAATGTAGTTGATCAGGTTACATTTATTCCAGCTTACGATTACATAACTGCCCAGGCTTGACGGTAATGCTCAACATCCGAAGACTTTTATTCATGTTCTTCTTGTGATTCTTTGTTCGGGTATTTAGATTATGGATGTTCTTATACTTTGGGAAAATATAGTTATATTTTAAAGTATACTTCTTGGTCAGAGTATTTTATCCCTATGTATTTACAGGTTGTATATCTTTTATGAATTGATATACTGAGCTCACTATAAACAATGCTCTGATACCAATCTGTCACACCCCAACACCGGAACGACGGAAACGTTCTGGGGTGGATGACGTCATGTCAAGTATCACAACATATGCATTATAGTAATCAAAGTACAACAACCATTGCATTAATAGTAATAGTTTTACATAAGTTACATTTCATAACAACATCGAAGTAATACAAGGAATAATATAGATGCAGCTTGGTTCTAGGCTGACTTCGCAAAAGCTTCCGGGGTGTACCTATCTATCGCTGACCTGAGAATACAAGTTATTTTGAAAGTGAATATCAACATTTTTATAAATGCTGGTGAGTTCATACGTATTTAGTGTCATTTTTGTAAGTAAGCATTTTTATTCAAAATAACTTTATGTAAGATAGTAGTTTAGAATCTACGGTGTATTAGCGTCCTTTCCAGAAAATCCTATACCAAGACTCGACAGACTTATGTTTTAAGGAGTAATTTTCCCCAAAAATACTATCATTATTAGAATACAGTATTTACTTTAAAGGAATAATGAGAAAATCACAAATAAAAATACCAGGGGAAAAATAACATATGCCTCAGCAGTAATACTGCTGACTAAGGCCAAAGAAATCATAGACTCCAGGAGAATATCGAATGAATGATACGCCTGGATCAGTCTAACAAAAGGAGGCACGAACTCCAGACAGTATCGAATGAACGATACAACTAGCAAAGTCTAAAACAAGAGAATACAGACTCCAGACAGTATCGAATGAACGACACAGCTAGCAAAGTCTAAAACAAGGAAATACAGACTCCAGACAGTGTCAAATGAACAAAACAGCTAGCAAAGTCTAAAACAAAGGATGAATGTGAACCCGTATGTAACCATGCTAATCGACGATAGAGTATCCGATGACCCTACAGGTCACGCGTAGAGGTAGTGGCATTATGTCAGCCATGGGCCTTACCGGCACGGACTGTAGCTAGTAGTCTGGGTGTGGGAGTGTCAGTCCCATATATATCTATACACATGATGTTCGCTCTCCTTCCCGGAGACTCTGGTTACACAGCGATGGCGCTTTGAGGCGTTGTAGAGGGAAATAGTGTGTCACATTCCAAAGAGATAGAGGTAGAGAAAGAGGTAGAGATAGAGATAGAGGTAGAGATAGAGATAGTGGTAGAGATGGAGATAGAGGTAGAGTCTCCTAACTATTCCTATAATAGTTACTAGTGTTTCTGGTCTATGAACTGGTCGATGGATACCTTTATGTCTATACATGTATACATGATATACAACTAATGTTTAAACGACCTTCGGACAGATAACCGATACCCACCAGACCACATCCCAACGAGGAAAAGGAAATAGGGAGAACTAGCCTTCCTAAGTCTTTTAAACATTATTTATATAACTATACAAATACAGGCATGCATTTAACGAAAAGTCTATGAACGATGAATGGAAGGATGTCCTTGCTACCCAAGGGAAATGAACTGTTCGATGGAAACCTTTATGTCTATACATGTATACATGATATACAACTAATGTTTAAACGACCTTCGGACGGATACAGATACCCACCAGACCACATCCCAACGAGGAAAAGGAAATAGGGTGAACTAGCCTTCCTAAGTCTTTTAAACATTATTTATATAACTATACAAATACAGGCATGCATTTTAACGAAATAAAAGCATAGAAGAAAACTCTGATGAAAAACTTTGGAAAATCTTTACACATAAGAAATTTACGACTTGATGTCAATTTGTAAAACAAGTTTTGAAAACCTTTGGAGTCCTTTGGAAAACCTTTAACAAGAGTTGAAAGCGATATTGGAACATCTTAAGCTGGATAAAACAGTTATCATGCAAAAATCTATTTTGCTATACAGTTATTAATCACATGTAATTTATATAATAACTGTATAGATCAACTTGTATTCCCCCTATAAAAGCAGTTAAAGTCATTTAAAAGGTTAATTCAGGGGTATGAACTTACCTGCTGTAAGTGGATATGTAACATCCGTAATTTCAGGTATTATATTTATTCGTTGAATTTCAATTTTTGTGGAAGAACTCGGCGAGTTGATGCGTAGACTCGCCGAGTAGAGACGCGAATCATTATCCGGGTGGATGGCTGGACTCGGCGAGTCGCCCCAAGGACTTGGCGAGTCCATGTTGTTTAATGAAACCCTAATTCCTCGGGTTTGGGGCCTATTTAAAGGGCCTTATGGCCGTCATTTGCGGCTACCAGACCTTAGAGAGAAACCCTAAGTGAGCTAGAGCGTTTGTGAGAGGAAAGGAGTCATTTCTTGATCATTGTTAGTGTTTTTGCAAATAGAAGAGGATCAAGACAAGAGGAGGCTGAAGAGGGTGCTAATCCAGGGATTCCAGGGCTCAAAGACTTCATTTTGAGGTATTCATTCGACCCTTCTTCAGTTTTTGGTGTAATTCTTAGAGTTAGGGCTTTTTAGCCGCTTTAGAGGATGGTTATATGGAGTAATTGGTCCTTTCTCATGTTGGTGTTGTAGATCTGGACCCAAAGAGGTCCAGAGACCCTTTTTCCATGAGCTTTATGGGTGTTAATGGAGGTTATGAGCTTAGGATGTCATTTTAGAGGCCATATCTTCAAATAAGGCCTTTGAGCCTTTGCATGAGCACCAAGATGTTAGCTTTACGTGATTATAATGCTTTGGGAAGCTGGATCTATGGTTTAGAGGAGCGGATCTGACCTCAAGAGGTCAGTTCAGCTTGAGCATGGCATGAACTCGCCGAGTCCAATAGCCGACTCGACGAGTAGGACGAGGGTTTTCCCGATAATCACACAGTTGGTGACTCACTGAGTTGGGGAAGCGACTCGGTGAGTCAGAGGGAATTTAGAGGACAGAGTGCATGATGGTACTCGCCGAGTTAGGAGCCGGACTCGGTGAGTTGGGTCGGGACATTTCACAGATTGTGATCAGTGATGATTTGCAGAGTTGAGGTTGACTCAGTGAGTCGAATGAGGACTAGGAGAGTGAAGAACACGTGTGGACTCGCCGAGTCATAGTTTTGCACTCGGCGAGTTTGGTCAAGGTTGACTGTTGACTTCGTTGACTTTTAGGGTTAGTCAATGTTTGGACCTTAGAGTCATCGGAAGGGTAGGATAGTCTTTTACCCTTCCTAGAGGATGTATAGAGAGAAAGAGATTAGCCTAGCCCTAAGGGTTGTATTAATTAGAGTATTTATTTCATGTAATTAGGTAGGGGCTAGACCAGAGTTTACCGAGTCAGAGATTTACTGAGATATCCGAGGTGAGTCTTCTCACTATAATTTACCTTGAGTAGGTAACTAGAGTTATGTGATACAGTGTTTGTATGCTATATATGTGTTATGTGTTGCACTGCATTATTCTATGTGATTTATGTTGTGCATGTTTACAGAGTTAGAACCTGAGGGTTCACAGAGTTTGGGTGCACGGACCCACAGAGTTATAGCCTCGAGTGGCTAATATGTGTTATATGTGGTATTTTGGGGAACTCACCAAGATTTGTGCTTACAGTGTTTTATGTTATGTGTTCTAGGTACTAGTGAGGATCGCGGAAAGGTGCCGGCTTGATCAGTACACACACCGGATTTTTATGTTATGAGATCTTGGGATTGATATATGTTATGAGTTGAGTTTTAAACAATGATGTTTTTATGAATAATGAATGACTTATGTTTTTATAAAATGCGAAAAATTGTTTTGGAAATTTACGGTGTTACAGGATCGAATGGAGGTGTCGGTTGGGTGGTAGTTGTCAAGTAACGACTTGAACACACTTAGTGACCTAGTAACATATGAAGGCATATGTTTACATACAATAGTAATTATAATACTAATTAAACACGTGTAAGCATCCTAATGTGCGGAAAACACTTTGGTCAAGTGCTAGAAGGCTATTGGGTTGCAATAAGGGAGTGTATGGCCTAGTTAGGGAGTTTACTCTTCAAGAGTAAACTCTTTATGGAGATTTCGGCCCTAAGACCATATCCCCATGAGTTTACGGCTGTAAACTCATGGGTGGTGTGTTCTTGGATGTTTTAAGGTCTTATATCACCTGTAGAATTAGGCTAGGTTCACATTTAGGGCTTAAGAAGGGTTTAAGGCTCCAAATGAACCATTTAAGGGAGTTCACGGCTGTAAACCTAGAGTTTACGGCCATAAACTCTCACTTGGTCATTCCCTTCATGAATTAAGGTCTTAAATGCAAGAATATAAGGTTATGTGCGTTATTCCAAGCCATATGGAGAAGTTAGGGCATCATTTGGCACTTTTAAGGGAGTTTACGACCCATGGACCAATCCTTGGGGGTTTACGGTCGTAAACTCCTAGGTCCTTGGTTTCTTTGATGTTTAAAGCCCCTACTTCATTTGTGGTTGATGCTAGACATTTACCCAAGCCTTAGGAGGTGTTTAAGGGAAAATTTAACACCTTAAAAGGTGTTCACGGCTCATGAAGAGGGGTTTACGGTCCAAGAGTGTTCTTGGGCCGTAAACTCATGTTTAATCTCCATATGATAAGGTTTTGGTGTTCTAAGCTCATATATGCAAGTCCACAAGTCATATCTAAGCCCTAGGAGTGTTTTAAAAGGGTTTTGGGGCTTCAAAACCCCACTTATAGGTGTTTGCGGTCCAAGAGTGTTCTTGGGCCGTAAACACATGATTTTGCCACTTTTGGATGTCTTAAACACGAATTTGCATGTTAAATGAGCTAAACAACAAGTTAGGGTAGATCACTTACTAGTTTGGGGCTTGAAAGAGGCGTTTTTTGATCAAATTCGGCTTGTAGAGAGAGACAGTAGAGAGAGGGTGGAAAGGTTCCAAATGGAGTCCACTCACCCTTATATAGGGTTTGAGTTGGTGGCTCGGTGGAAATCTACCCAATACCGACGTTAAACGGGGCTTTTGGGGTGTTTCTAATTTGTTTCAACCCTTATGAAGGGAATATTGAGGGTGTTTCTAATTTGTTTCAACCCTTATGAAGTCATAATAAAAGTCCTAATTTAATTAACCTATTCCAAAAGGTTAACGGGTAATTTAATAAAGAGAGTTTAATTAATGGAAGAAGAGGTTAAAATGACGAGATAAATTTCGGGTTGTCATAACATGACCGAGAAAAGTTACCTTCCTTATCCAAAACTCACACTTTGAAAATTTCGCATATAGCTTCTCCGCCCTTAATGTTTCTAGCACCTGCCTCAAGTGCTGTGTATGATCATTCTCACTTCGCGAATAGACAAGTATACCATCGATGAACACGATCACGAACTTGTCCAAGAAAGGGCGGCACACCCGATTCATTAGGTCCATGAATATTTCCGGTGCATTGGTCAGACCAAAAAGCATTACTACAAACTCGTAGTGTCCATAATGAGTTCGGAATGCTGTTTTGGGCACATCATTCTCGTGAACCCGCAACTAATGGTACCCTAATCTTAGATCTATCTGTGAAAAGTAACTGGCTCCCTGAAGTTGATCGAAGAGGTCGTCGATTCTGGGTAAGCGATAATGGTTTTTGATGGTCAGCTTGTTCAACTCTCAGTAGTCAATGCACATCCGAAATGATCTGTATTTCTTCTTTACGGATAAGATTGGATCTCCCCAGGGTGAGGAACTCGGCCTTATGAATCCTTTGCTGATTAGCTCATTGAGCTGGCTGGATAACTCTTGCATTTCCGCCGACGCTAAAAGATAAGGGGATTTAGCTACAGGAGTAGCTCCAGGGATTAAGTCGATACAAAACTCGACTTGACACTCGAGAGGAATTCTTGGGAGGTCTTCGGGGAAGACATCAGGAAAATTGCAGACTTCGGGGAGGCTCTTGAGGTTTTTAACTTTCTGCTTCTCTTCAACGGTGTGAGCTAGGAATGCATGGTATTCCTTCTGCAGATACTTATGGGCCTTGATGCATGAAATGATACGAAGGTTTGAGCTAATCTTATCTCTGTAAATCATGAGGGTTTCACCAGAGGGAAGATTGAGACGGATATCTTTCTCGAAGCAAAGAATATCAGCATGATTTGAGCTCAACCAATCCATGCCGATAATGACATCGAAACTCTTGATGGACACGGGCATAAGGTCGATGGGAAAGGAGTAATTGTCTAGGGTAAGAGTACAACCTATGAATATGTCATTAGCACTCTCTTTCTTTCCGTTATCCATCTCGACGGTGAACGTCTCGGTTAAAGGTCGGGGTTTACATTTGATTAGGTGTCTGAATGCATGACTAAAAAAACTCCTCTCCACACCAGAATCGAAAAGAATGCATGCATAAGAGTTTTCAAGGAGGAACGTACCTGTAACAACGGTAGGATCAACAATTGCTTCCTCCTGACCCATCACCAACACCCTTCCTGTATTGCCGCCCGTTGCCACCTTGGGGCAATTTCTTTTGAAGTGCCCAACTTCCCCACATCCATAGCAGGCCTAGTCGGCACCCGCTCCAGGAGTCGGATTAGTTGGTTGGACTGGTGCCTTGCAGTATCAGGTCGTGTGTCCCTTCCTTCCACAGTTGTTGCAGTTCAAATCATGGCAGGGTCCGTGATGATGAAAGGTACACTTGTTGCACAGAGGTAGTTTCCCTGAATAAGCACCGGTAGGAGCTTAGGTTGTTGGGACGGCAACTGGAGCACCAACAGGAGCAGTAGCAACATGAACTGCCACTGTTTGTTGTTTCTTGGAGGGCTCCTGGGGAGACTGGCCCTTGCGTTTGTTCCAAAATTTCTTCTTCTTCTCACCACTCTCCTTTTGTGGCTCGACGACCGCTGATACCTCATCCAGATCGACTCCATGATCGATAAGAGTCTGCGCTAGATCCTTGGCGCTTTCAAATGTAGTCGGTCTAGCAGCCAAGACATTTCCTTTGGTTGGTTATGTCAGTCCCCAAATGTACCTCTCGATTTTCTTGCTTTCCGGGGTGACCATTCCCGGACAGAGGAGAGACAGATCATAGAATCTAGCGGTGTAGGCAGCGATGTCGGAACCCTTCATCTTCAAGTTCTAGAGTTTGTGCTCCAACTTTTGTACTTTGCCCCTCAGGCAGTATTCCGCAAGCATGAGTTCCTTTAGTCTTTCCCAACCCATGGCATTCGTCGCTGGTAGGGTTAGGGTTTTGACTTGACCATTCCACCAGGTCAAAGCTCTGTCGGTGAAGGTGCAGGCGGCGAACTTCACCTTGTTTGCTTCGGAACAGGCGCAAATTTTGAAGATGGATTCGATCTTCTCGAACCATTGAGTCAGAGCGATATCACCTCCATTTCCGTCAAAGGGCTTGGGTTTTGCGGTCACGAAGTCATTGTAGGAACACTCTTTCTGTTGTCCCTGACTTCCGACTTGTCTTTGAGGGTTGGATCCACCTCCAGCCCCTCCAGCGTTCACTTGTGCCATTGCTGCAGTCACGGCGGCGGTAATTGTTGCTTGGAACATCGCAAGATCGAATTGTGGATGTGGCGGTGGCGGGATGTCGTTGTTCCTTCTGATGGGTCTTCTTCGGGGAGGCATCTTGTTCTAGAAACAATCAGGAAGAAGAGGATGGTAAGTCCTCAAGATATATGAAACAACATATATCATCCTGAAATTAAAAGCGTTCTACCAAGAGATAAGTACAAAAAAGGTTACTAATGCAAGTAAGTTATCGTTTAATAGGGGGAAGTGGTAGCAACACTTAGAGGAATCTCTATACTGAATTTGGCTCTAGCAGAAATACTCCTATAGTATTTTATAAGGGTTTAGGTCTTTTTTGGTCACTTAACTTTTGGTTTTGTGCTCATTTGGTCTCTTAACTCTTTTTAAGTTTTAAAAGGTCATCAAACTTTTGCCTTTGTGCTCATTTAATCACCTAACTTTTGGTTTGGTCACATTTAATCACCTAACTTTTAAAATTATGCTCATTTAGTCACTAAACTTTTAAAGTTTTTTAAAACTTTGGTGACTAAATGAGCAAAATTTTAAAAGTTAGGTGACCAAATGAGCACAAATCTAAACGTTAAGTGACTAAATGTGACCAAACCAAAAGTTAAGTGACTAAATGAGCACAAAGTCAAAAGTTTGATGACCTTTTAAAACTTAAAAATAGTTAAGTGACCAAATAAGCACAAAACCAAAAGTTAAATGACCAAAAATGAGCTAAACCCATTTTATAATGAATGTTTTTGGTAAGTTTTAGGCCTGCTATAACACCACCGTCATTCCCAAGCACATGTTGGTCATGTATCGACTGAATATAGTTGATCAGGCTATATTCACCCTAGACATGATTACATAACTACCCAGGTTTGACCGCAATGCCCCAACATCCAAATACTTTTTGTTTTGTCCTATTCATGGCACGGATTCTGTTATGTATGCATGTCCGTATACTTTTTATAAAAATACTTATATATTTTTGAAAGTATACTTTTAGTGTAGAGCACTTAGGCCCCTTAGTGTTTATAGTTGCATACCACGTAAGGTTCGGTATACTAGTTCGCTATAAACAAGGGCTCTGATACCAATCTGTCACACCCCAAAACCAGAATGGCGGAAACGTTCTAGGGTGGAGGACATCATGTATAGCATCACAACCAATGAATAATAGCAATCTTAGCAACACAACCATTACAATGAATACGTAAATGAAAATAATTACATCAGTTTGGAACTTTGTCTGAAACTTGTTTGGTTTACATCAAATTGTATATAAAGATATAAACATAAGACTCTTATTGCTCTAGCTTCTCAAAAATCCAGCAGGTACTTGTCTACTAATTTCCTGAGAATACAAGCAGTTTGAAATATCAGCATCAAGCTGGTGAGTTCATAAGCATTTAGTTTTAATGGAAAGATGTTCTTTGATTCTTTTGAAAAGTGTTCCTCAAGAAAATCCCATATTTTCTTATGAAAAGCAGTGTTGAAAGAGTATCTATTAGTAGAAAATAGACCATCAGTTTTAGAATGCCGGTATTATCTTGGGAAAATCCCATATTTTCCCTAAAATCAGTTATCCGTCCTAGAGGTAGAGATGCAAGTATAGAAATCCCTGATTACTATCAGTATATATATATATATATATATATATATATATATATATATATATATATATATATATATATAAGTAGTTTTATTACTTAAAATAAAATAAATGAAGGGTAGAGTCCGTAAACTAAAGTTAGTTTATACTTATTTGTGAGTCGTATAACCATACTTGATATGACCGAGAGACCTTTATAACGTTCTTCAGGCGTTAAGCTAAATGACATTTGTTCACCCCAGGCATGCCTGCCTAACTGTAGCTAGCATTTCGGGTGTGGGATTGTCAGTCCCGAATAGATCTATTCACAAATCGCACGCTCTCCCTCCAGGAGACTCTGGTTATACTAAAAGGATTTATCCCTTTACATCTAAGGGTACAATATTGAAGTAGAGCCTCACAATTCTGTATAATCTTGTTTACAAGCTAGAGACAGTATAAAACAGTATTTACCCTTGAATAAATGTACTTTATACTCCTGAGAAAATATATAACATAAACTAAATCTTCCATAGTTTATACATATTCATCCATGAAATTTGATTTGGTAGAAACTGCCTAGAGGGTTATCCCAAACTATACCCATTATAGTTTATTAGAGTTGATATGGAAAATGCTTTGTAAAAACCTTTCTGAAATCTATGAAGTTAGATTTTCAAATTAACAGTTTCCCTTATGTTAAACACATTACAAAAAGGGATAAAATATCCGAATATGTTATTAAACATGGAAATCATTGGACTGTATTAATAAATTTAAAACTTAATAAAATAATTTGAGTTTGGCTAGTACTCTTCCCTGAAAAGATTAAAAACACGGAAAATGTAGGGGTATGAACTCACCTCGGGTAAGTGGTTTGATTGAAGGATCGATATGGAAAGATGGGTGTTCAAGTGAAACCTTGAACACGATTTGATCCTAATTAACACGTAATGACACATAAAATAGTCAAATGAAGGTATTTCACCACTAGATGTAATGGAAAACCACTCTAGAGACTTGGAACTACTTGCACTAAGTGATAGGACCTTGTAGGGTTGCATGAGGGGAGTATATGGCCACCTTGAGTGTGTGTGCGGCCATGGGTGTGCGGCCCAAGGAGTGTGCGGCCGTACACTCATGATGAGAGGTGCCCTTGTGGTGTTTTCAAGGTCCATTCTTGCATCCATGAAGTGTTCTAGGTCTAAACTCGATTGTAGTGCAAGTTAAGGGTCAAATATGTGCATTAAAGTGGGTGTAAGGCCATAAGAGTGTGTGTGCATCCGTACATAGGAGTGTGCGGCCGTATAGAGAGGTGTGCGGCCGTACACTATTCATCTATGCCCCAAATGTCGATTTTCAGGTGTTTCAAGGCTAATACCAAGTCCGACTAGTAGATAAGGGCCAAGCTTCTCACTTTAGAGAGGCTTTTAGGAGTGTACGGCCCACCTCATGAAGGTGTGTAGCCGTACTCCTTCAAGGAGATGCAGATATTGTCGATTATTTCACACCTAAGGCTTAGATAGAGTGGTCTTTCATGGTTTGCAAGTTAGAGGATGAAGTATTTACGTTCTTGAGGCTTTGGAGGGTTCAAGGTTGGAGAAACTTTGAGAGAATAGTGTTGTGTGGTGCTAAGGTGTCAAAGGAATGAAAGGAAAGGGGGTACTCTTTATATAGGGGTGGGTGTGCTGCCTAGAAGAGAGTGTGCGTCCAAGAGGTGAGTGTGCGGCCGCACACCCATGCGTACGGCCGTACACTCCCCTTAAGGGTGTGTATGGCCCGGTTTTTTTCACTATACGACTTGATGACATATTCCCACCCTCAACCTTGGTCATACTCAAGCTTAGAACACTTAAATGAATCATTAAACAGCACAAAAAGTCAACAAAACAAGTTTAACGTTGATTGAATTGAGTAAGTGCAGGAGATAGAGGTTCCGGGTTGTTACAACACTCCTTTTTATAGCGAAAAGAGTCAATACAAGACAAATACATAGGATAAAGAGAACTTGCATCAGTAAACAAAATCCTGACAAAGTGGATTTTCTTTGAATCTACGTTATACTAAAAAGGAAATACAACAAAAAGAACTTTCTTCATGTAAGGGAAATTTGACTAAGTTTCGAATCCAAAGCATCTTGGAGCTAGTCATCTCGTAGTCTTGGTCTTTGAATCTTCACTTCAAGTTTGAAATAACATTCCATCTTGAAACGAGGAATAATCTCGGAGTCTTCACATCTTAGATAACCAATTGCCTCAGAATCATCATCTTCATCTCGGTTAAGAAGTGATTTCGGAATCACTTCTCCATTTCATAGTATTCACTCCTAAATGTTTCATCTCGGAATGAGAGACCATCTTGGAATCGTTATGTCATCTCGAAATCTCTTCACATCTCGGACTATATAAGGAACGCTTTCATGTACTAACAATCCCCCTAAGTGTCCTTATCAATCTTACTACGATTCTTCTAATTCAAGGAGATTCCTTTGCCTTTGTCTTTGGCAGGAGGATTCGAAGGGATGGTAGATGAGATGACTTGTTGACCTACTGGAGTGATGAATAGTTCCGAGGGAGGAGAGATCAGTGATTCCATAGCTAGGTCGTCTGGTTTTGTAGTTGGAGGACTATCATCAACATGTGTAATTTTTGAAGAAAGAATAGGAGGAGGAGTTGGCTGAGAAGCTTGGAATGCATCATTAGCTATTTTCAGTTGAAGTCCAACCTTTTCTTTGCTTTTTTAAATGAATCAACAAGATTTAATGGCCAACACACACAGGACCATTTTTTTGTTTTATCTTCCGAGAGGAGTTGTTTGTTGATTGCTTGAAGTCCAAGAATCGCATTCACCACCTGATTGTTTTCATCACTTTCTTCTTTACTTTCAACTTAGTTTCAACAAACATGTCTTCTGCAGCAACCTCTTTTACAAATTCGATTTCATAATCATCATATGTTTCATCTCGGAGTGTGAATTCTAAAATAGGTTTCCATAATTCTTCCCTCTTGCATCAGAAGGCCCTGCTTTGGATGCAAGCAATAAGTTGGGCGTGTAATCATCAAGTTTTTCAAACACCTATTGGAAGCTCATATTGATTTGCTTGGAGAGGGAATCATATGCATCAATGTTGGAGCTTGGGCTTTGAGGTGTCAAGGGTTTCTTCCATGACAAGGAGTATTGTATCGAATTTGTGATTATGAGTATCGACAAAGTGTTGAGTAGAGCGAATGGCTTTGATCAGAACTTCTTGCATGATCATATTAAAACCATCTTTTTGTTTGAACTCTTTCTCCAACCTTTGAATTTGTTTCTCATGACGAACATGCTTGATGAGTTCGTTTGTAGCAGAAATCATGTCATCATGAATTCTAAGCATTGTATCGGTAATGGAGATGTGATGATCAAGATTATCTTTGTAGCATTCCTCAACTTCTTCCAAGGTGCGACTCAAACGAAGAGAAATAAGTGATGGATTTTGAGCATAACAACATTCTTATGTGTTCATGCAATCCTAATTGCTTTGGATCGTTTTTCTCTAGTTATACATGCAAATACAAGTTCCAAAGCAATAACCCTAATACTAGCATACAATTTTTGAAATCAATATGAAAACTAGGGTTAGAATGTTACCTTGCTTGCTATCTCGTAATAACAAGTATTCCACGGATGATCTTGACTCTTGAAAGATTTAATGCATCACGTGCTGCACCTCTAATGGAATCACAAAGACCAAAATCAAAGGATGCGTGAGAGAGGGGCAAAAAATCGGCTAGGGTTTCTCCTTGGGAAGCAGTGGCCAATTTCATGAGGTCTAGGGGTCTTTAAATAGCTGTGGATGTTAGGTTTTCCATGGGAAAACCCTAATTCCTTTCTTAGGCTCCAAGCAACCCATGAACATCCCTTCTGGAAGGCCTTGGACGATTTCTTCGTCCACCCCATTCCAAGGGAGTCCAGCAGCCCAGTTTGCAACTATCAATGATTTGCAAAACCAATCCCTATACTTTTAATCAGTTCTTTTAATCCAAAAATTAACACCACATTAATTTCTGATTAAATACTAATTAAATAAAATGATTTCTAATTAATATATTATTCTTATAATATATTAATAAATCATTAAATAACCTCTCCCTCCAAAAGTCATTCTGTCAAGTTGCTATGTTGAAGGCAACCCAAAAGGACCATGCTACTATCAAATTAAGTACATACCAATTATAGTTATGGGCTTAGACACCTAATCTAACAGTCTCCTACTTGGATAAGTCCAATAACTAAAATTGCAAGTATGACTTCAGAATCTGATTAGCAATCGTAGCTTTCAAAAGCCACTATTGAACTATGACATAGTCAATGACACGTCCTTTAGATAATGGATCATATAATCCTCCTTTGTGGCAACTGTCATTTTCCGGTCAAGTCAAAGTCAAAAGAAAGTCAATAAAGTCAAACTGGTCAACTCAGCTAGTGCTAATATGTAGGGATTTCTTTATGTTTATCAATGTATGACTCGAAATCTTAATGCAAAGTAACACTTGAAAGTTTCAAATGTTCAAAAAAAAAAAGAAATTTTCTAAACCCTAATCAGTTTGAGGGAAATAACAACTCTAAAAGACACTATTACGTACCCTTTGGGAGGCATAACACTCAAAAGAGGATGTAACTAAGCCTACGACCTTCGATCTACGAAGGAAAACATTTATAAGGGCCTATGACAAAGTATATTTCAATCTCTCCAAGTATGTGAAATCTCTCCCAGGCCTCTCTCGAAAACCTCTCTTAACTCTTCATAATCAACCAGGGCATCTCAACCCTTAACTTAGCCAAAAATTGTTCAAAACGGGAAGTTACTTAAGGAACTCTCTTTCGGTCCGGAACTCTCAGTCGGTCCGAAACTCTCTTTCGAACTGGAACTCTCTGTCGGTCCGAAACTCTCTTTCGGACTGGAACTCTTTGTCAGATCGGAACTCTCTGTCAGATCGGAACTCTCTTTCAGACCGGAACTCTCTGTCGGTCCGGAACTCTCTTTCGGACCGGAATTCTCTGTCGGACCGGAACTCTCTGTCGGACCGGAACTCTCTGTCGGTCCGGAACTCTCTGTCGGACAGGAACTCTATTTCGGACTGGAACTCTCTGTCGGTCCGAAACTCTCTGTCGGACCGGAGCCTTCATAATTTGAAGCCATCCGAGTCTGAAATATGATGAATCCGGAATCAGGAGAATCCACGCACCCCGGAATCTTCGCGTCGACTCCGGACCTGACTATTCGACTCTAGATGTAGCAATTTGACTACGGACTGGGCAAATCGACTCCGGACTCACCTCTGTAGTCAACCAGAATCAAGTCACGCCACAATAAGCGAGAGATCACCCTCTTAAATCATGACCACAGAAAAACATCACACCACATCGTATCTTTTGTACAAAACTTTATCCAAAGGACGGTTGACTTAACCAAAAAGTTATGACACGCCCTATTTCCCATAACCACTCTATGACAACCTATTGGCATTATCACTCCATTTACCTAGGCAAATCCATATCTTTGTACCAACACTCCGTCGATTATCTTTCTCGAATCTAATCATTTGGATTTCCAACCTCCACTATAAAACCCAAGTCCAGCCCCCAACATACATTTTTCCTTCTTCTCTCATCTCTCTAGAAGTTGACCAAGCCCCAGGAAGAAATAGCATTCACATTCACCTTGGTAAGTCTTTCATCAATCATTTTTTTCTTCTTCTCTCATCTCTCATCTCTCAACCAGGATTCTTACTCAAAAATCATCATGTTGTCCATAGATTCCTTGAACTCCTAAGCATTCCCCAAGTATTCTGGACTTGGAACTTCACCTTCTTCATTGTCCACAGCAAATAAATCACACAAGGTGAGTTCATACCCCTACATTTTTATATTTTCTTCAAGTTTTAGGGGGGAATACAAGTTAACACTCCTTATTATCACTCAAACTCAGACATCAGCTTTTCACAGAAAAGTTGAGTCCTAATCACGGACTATTTTGACTTCCTTAAACCTAATATCTTTCAAAACTGTTTCATATTCAATAATTTTACGGTTTTACCTTTAAAATGACTACTTGCACATCTCCATACGAATTTTCCACAATTTATGGTGATTTATACAAAACTGCCTATCATTTCAGAAATGAATCCGGACCAGTCTGTGATTAGGAACGTTTTCACATAAGTTAGAGACTTTTAAAAATCATAATAAAATTTTTGAACATACTAGACACATTTCCTAAACATTGAGAGTTTACGGATTTGGTTTTTGATTTCGTATGATTTTTCTATGATTTTTCTAAAACTGTGCAGAAAGGTTAAAAACTAGTTCGCAGCTTACAATTTTCATAACACTTTGTAACATGTTGAGCAAAGTGTTTGTCCTTGATGACTTCATATTTCATATAGTTTTCTTTTAAGTTACAATTTAATAACAAAAGGTACTCTCTATATGGTAAGATTCCTTTAACATTACAAACATACATGATAGAACATAAGAAGCATAGTTACGCATTACTAAATATACTACACGTAAACTCGTTAACGTAAATTGTGAGACACGTCTTCATTGTACTCCTAGAGTACGGGTTAAATTTCTTGTAAGTTATAACCAGAGTCTCTTGTAGGGAGAGCGTGATAATTATGTATAGATCTATATTGGGATTAACACCCCACACCTTGCTGCTAGCTACAGCCGGACCTACAGGTCTATGGGTGACAAATGTCATACAAATTCTAAAACATCTGACAAACGTTGTAGCAGGTCATCTAGTCATAGTATGGTTATAGTGACTCACATAGGGAGTTAAAACACTTTAAGTTTACGGGAACTTTCATCTTAAAAAGGGTTTTATCTATTTAAAACTGCACACTCCGTTAAAATTTCGAAACACATAGACACTCGGTCTTGGGATTTAAGACTACATAACATTTATTAAGGAAAATAAGGGATTTTCTTGGTATGAAATACATTCACAAACAAAGGATTTTCAAACTCTTCATCCAAAAGCTTATGAACTCACCAACTTAATTGTTGACATTTATAAAATTACTTGTATTCTTAGGAAATCAGTGAAACATGAAATCTACAACTTTTGAGGATGGGACGTTAAATCGTCAAACATTTCATTTTTGGTCATCATTTTGTAATTGAATTAGAAACATGTAAACTCATACAATGGTGTAACTTTTTCAATTATATTTATGATGGTTTTTTTTTTTACTTTGAGCACTAATATACACTTGTTGTGATACAATACATGAAGTCCTCCACCCCCGGATGTTTCTGCCATCCTTGGTCCGAGGGTGTGACAGATTGGTATCAAGATATCGTGTGGACAAAGACATGGAACATAGTCATTCTCAATGTCCAACAGTTTGTTTCCCGATTTCTAATTTGTCTAACAACGAACTTAATAGAACACATCAATTTAGTCCTGACTGGGCCTGACACATAAGTCAACACAAAATCATCAAGGGGCCCAAGATATCGCTTTTCCTATTAGGGAAAAAGGAACATATAAACTTTGACTTATATGCTTGTACTATTTACTCATCAGATCGTACACAAAAATACGTTTTATAACATCAAGTTACTGATGCGTTTACGTATTATCAATGCCAACCAACTCGTAAACAACAACTCATATATCTCAGTTTAAATATTATAGGATATTATCATCTCACAATTACTTATGATAAACTCCATGAAGTAATTGAAATGAACGTGGGTTTAATCCGATACTCAAATCCTATTTTAGGAGTACTCATGAACATTGCAGTAAACCTTTGCTATGTCTAAGCACTTAGACAATCTACAAGCCAATTCATGACGGTCTTGCCTCATTACTTACTTCCAAAGTATGATCAAATGTGGATAATTTGAATAATCCAATTATTCTGGAAGTAAAACATGCAAAAGTGAAACAATAGTAAACAATTGACACATGATAGTAAACAGTACTCATAAATAAATCTCCATTACTTAATCATCAAATGTCAATTACATTTATCTATTACAACTTTCTAAAATATCTATCTAATCACTAATACTAATATCATCCTTCATACCAATGCTCATCGCATGCTAAATGTGCTTAATCCTACTCAGACCCTTTGTGAGGGGTCTGCAGTATTCTCTTCTTTCCAAGTTGTCTTGTTTAGCCCTTAAAAATTGATTATGGCAAATGAGTACGTTGGGCGTACTGAAGAGTACACTGCGCGTACTCATGGGCGTGTTTTGGACGCAGACTCCACCAGGTACGCTGGGCGTACCTTAGGCTACGCTGGGTGTAGCGGGTCCAGACTCAAAACCCTAAATGAGACTTGAGCCCTATATAAAGAAAGCTATGGCCTTATCCTCAGCCACCATTTGAGAGAGTGAAACCCTAAGAGAGAGCCAACCTTCGTTCTAAGCTTGTGTGTGAGTGTTCTTGAGCTAAAAGTGACTTTCTGTGTTAGTGAAGAAGAAGAGGAGGTTCTTGTGAAGGCTAGAAGTTGGAGTGCAAGCTTGGATCTAAGTTCTATAGAGGGAAGAGCTTCACTTGGAGGTAAAAAGCTCAGAGCTTTCCATGTTATTGTTGATTTGTGCTTCATGGACCAACTTTTAGGGTTTTTGGTCCCAAGATGGAGAATTTATGAGCAAAAGGTCTCCATAAGCTTAGATCTACTATATTTCAGAGTATTATGAATTGAGGGTTCATAAAAATCCAATCTTGGACATGAATATTAAGCCATGCATGAGATCTAGGCTTTGTGAGGGAAAAGGAAAGTTGTTAGAGTGATTGGTGACCTTTACAGCCATGCAAAGGCTTAAAGGTTTCAACTTTATGGATTAAGTGACCTTAGAGAAGTCAGATCTGAAGTTTGAGTATATGTCTTAACCGTTTAAGACCCAAAATCAAAGGGAGTATGAAATTGGGAGTTACGCGGGGCGTAATCCTAGTACGCGCAACATAATGGGTCGCATTCCCCGATCCTATGAACTCGTCGGGCACGCCCAGCGTACAGATTTGGTACGCACAGCGTAACCCGGAGGGTTGACTTTTGTTGACTTTTAGGGTTTAGTCATGATTGGATCTTTGAGCCATAAGAGGGGTAAAATGGTCTTTAATGGTCTTTTACCCTTCTGAGAGAACTTAGAGAGGGATTAGTCTAGCCTTTGAGAGTCGTATTTATTAGAGTAAATTGTTCCATGTGATTAGGCAGAGGCTAGACCAGTATTACCGAGTTCGAGATTTACCGAGTTACCCGAGGTGAGTCTTCTCACTATACTTTACCTAGTGTGGTAATCAGAGTTATGTGACAGAGTATGTTGTATGCTATTATATGATGTGATATTTATGTGATTTTGTGCTATGTGTGATTCAGAGTTTACAGAGTTAGGACCGAAAGGTCTACAAAGTTGGGACCAGAGGGTCCACAGAGTTATGGGACTGGAGGGTCCCACTGAGACACTGTGACCAGAGGATCATATAGAGTTATAGCCTCAAGTGGCTAATATGTGTTGTATGTGGTATTTTGGGGAACTCACTAAGCATTTATGCTTACAGTGTTACGTGTTATGTGTTTCAGGTACTAGTGACGATCGCGGGAAGGCGTCGGCATGATCCGTACACAGAGACAGAGGATTTTATTTGTGATCTTGGGATATGTTTTATTTTGATGACAATTGTGGAACATGAGATTTGAGAATGTTAAATGATATTTTTATTTTATTCGAGAAATGAAAAGAAAAAAATTGTTTTGAAAATTTACGTCGTTACAAGATCTCGCTGTCTATTGCCTCTTTCCATTTGGCAGACTCAGGGCCCGCCATGGCTTCCTTGTAGCTAGAAGGCTCATCCAAATTTACCAGTGTATTATCACTGATAAACGTATCACCATCCATAGTAATATGAAAACCATAAAACTCTGGTGTCATTCTAACTTGAGTGGAACGTATAAGAGGTAATGAATCATCAATGGGTTCAACAGGAATCTCTTCCTCAGGTTGAGCACTAGTGTTAGAGGTTCCTTCACCGCCTGATTCTTGAATCTATTCAAGATCAATTGTCCTCCCACTGTCTTATTGGCATATGAGTTCCCTCTCACGGAAAACTCCTCTCCTTTCTAAAAAGACCACATTGTCACTATATCTGTAGAAAAGATATACAAAGGATTTATATGGGTAGTCGATAAAAATACACTGCTCACTTCGATTTTCAAGATTTTCGTGAGTCTCTCATCATACAAAAGCTTCACAACCCCAAACCTTGATATGTGCCAACGAGGGAACCTTCCCTGTCCACATCTTGTGAGGTGTTTTGGCAACCTTCTTAGTTGGGTCTAGATTAAGGATATGGGCGAAAGTCTCTAAGGCATACCCCTAAAATGAGATTGGTAGTGAAGCTCGACTCATCATGGAACGAACCATGTCCAACAGGTTTCGATTGTGCCTCTCATCCACACCATTAAGTTGTGGTGTCCTAGGTGGCGTCAATTGTGAAATAATCCAACATTCCTTAAGATAGTCGCGGAACTCGATAATAAGATACTCACCACCTCTATCAAATATGAGCATCTTTATCTTCCTACCCAATTGATTCTCCACTTCTTGCTTAAACTCTTTGAACTTTTCAAAGGTTTCTGACTTATGTTTGATTAAGTAGATATATCCATATCTGCTATAATCATCAATAAAAGTCACATAGAAGCGGTTTGCATCCCTTGTGGTGGATCTGCAGGGCCCACACACATCTGTGTGTATGAGATCCAACAATCCCTCGCCTCTTTCACAAGTACCGGTGAAAGGTGATTTAGTCATTTTTCCAAGTAAACAAGATTCGCACGTGTCATCTGACTTTAGGTCTAATGACTCCAACACTCCATCCTTTTGGAGTTGGGCTATGAGCTTCTTGTTGACATGTCCAAGAGGACAATGCCACAAGCATGCCTTGTCTATACCATTAGACGAATAAATATGCAACACATTATTCCTTAAGTTATCTACAACCATGACAGTTTCATATACACCATTACAAGGCAATGCTTCAAAATAAAATAAATTGTTATAATAAGTATTAATAGAACCAATTTCATTATTAAACGAAAATCTAAAGCCTTTTCTGTACAAACCATGAAAGGAAATAATATTCCTCGTCATCTCTTACGAGTAACAATAATCATTCAAATCTAACCCTAACCCACTACTAAGCACTAAAGAACAAGGTTGTAAAATAGTGCTAGAGTGTGGTAAGACTATGGGGGTAGCCGTAGAATTCTCTAGATTGGTAGATAACATGGGATGGTTGTTAGATCGCAAAAAGAACTGTAGCACCCACCAGTTCTGGTACAACAGTAAGGTCATGGTAAACCCATGAATTGGGATACGGGTTTACCCAGATGGATTAGACCTGTTTGAGCCAGTGATAAGACCGTAGGAACACCACTGTAGTCATGGGATCAAGGAAGCGATGAACCGCATAAGGTCATTTGTGATATAATGCTACCTTTGGTCATGTAGCAATCACTTTTAGCCTTGGATTTGATGTTGTTAGGATTCGACGAATGGACCCGATCGGTTGGGTCAGAAGGTCGTTAGAGCCACAGTGGCAAGATAACTAATGGCAACTAATGAAAAATGAGGATTTCGTTCGAAAGTCATGTGGGGAAATGTGTGGGAGTATTTTGGCTCAGCAACCAGGCTGGAACCCGATATTGATGATGACCGGCAGATGAATTGAGACTAGGGAGGTCTCGATGGATTTTGAAAAAGCAGCCATGAGGCAGCATACTGTTTCGGGCAGTTTAGTGTTTCGGGTAGTTTCGATGATTCGGGCAACATTAGTGTTTTTAGGATTTCATGTATGGATGGAGTAACTGGTTGCTTGGTATAATGCAAAACCACTCACAGCGGGATTACATAATCCCAGAGTAACTGATTTGACCCTGTTGCATAGCTCTCATCTGAGTCTAACCGTTGCAGGGATGTATCTTCCACTCGAAGGATTCTCTGAGCCTTCTGTCAAGTATAAGTGTTCTGCAGCTGGTTTGGGTCAGTGGCTTGTTTATCGGAAGTCGCGTCAAGATGATCAGTGTTAGAAGTGTATGTTTGGTCTGCTACTCGGTAAAAGGCTTGGTTTGGTAATGTTATGGCATGGGCGGTCTGTCAGGAAGTCAAACCAATGCGGATTTCAGGACTTAGAAAGGTAGAAGTGGCCTTGTGGGAGCTTAGGGTTTTGCTTTTCTTCAGGATGGAATTTCGGCTGGGGTTTTGGTTTTCTCGGGAAGGTTGTCTTATGCGCTGAATCTTCGGTTGCGTTCCTCATATTGTTGTTTCGACATAAGTGTTAGTAAGGAGCGATTTCGAGGACGAAATCTAAGTTAAGTGGGGGAGAGTTGTAACACTCGGTTTCAGATTTTCCTTGTTGCTTGGGGTTGCGGCCCAATCATCAGTTGTCATGGGGTTTAGGGCTTCGGGAAAGGAAGGATTTAGCCCGCTTCGGATGTAGTTGCCATCGTTTAAGTGATCCATGTATTCGATTGTGTCTTTGGAAGCCAAGGGTATGACTGTAAATTGATATCTCAGTATTTTATGGGTTTTGGGTTTTTTTTCGGAAGGTTTTAAGGGTTGGGGATATTGTTGGGAGCGTAGGGCTTCTCGCTATCTTTTCGTAGATATAAGGTTCGTTGGAAACAGGCCTAGGATGAGTGAGTTATGGCATTTTGAAGTTATTGACAAAATTGGACCTTGGATGGAAAAGCTTGCAAATTCATTCCCATGCATGCAAGGATGCATGTGCGTTTAGCTGGGTATGCCCAACGTATAAAGATGAATGGTCACGGGTGGTTCTTGAGTACGTCAGGCGTACTAAGGGGTATGCGGGGCGTACTCCCTTCATACCAAAACCCTAATTTCGGGGTTCCTACCCTATATAAGCAGCATTATACCACTCCTTAGGTCATTTTAAGTCAGCCACCACTCCTTCTTACGTCCATAAAACCCTAGATTGCCTTAGATGAAGCTTGGAGCTTGAAAGAAGACTTTTGGTGGTTTGTGCAAGAGGATAAGGAGGTGGAAGACTCAACATCTGGAGAAGAGCTTGGAGATCCAGTTCTAACATCTCCATTTCAATACTTTCAAGGTATAAAGTCTCTATCTTGGCTATTAATTTCATAGATCTACTTTGGGTTGGTTTTTGGACATTTTAGTCCCTTTTGCTTGGTCTTGGTGAGCTAGGGTCGTTTTAAAGGCTCAATCTTGTAGATCTCGACATTCTAAGGTTCCTTCTCTCATAAAGGTGCAAGCTTTGTTGAGAGTGTGAGTTCAATCATGAATTAAGACAATCCATTAAGCTCTTTTGAGCTCTAGAGTCCCATTAATCCATGCATGTTAGTAAAGTTGCCAACTTTACTTGAAAAGTCACCTTTAGGAGTCAGACTAGGGAGTTGGAGCAAGGGATGAACTGATTAAGTGCTTATTGGAGAAGTTTGGAGTACAGGGGAGTACGTTGGGCGTACCCACCTGGTACGTACTAGCCCTAATAGGTGTACGCTTAGCGTACCAGATGAGTATGCAGGGAGTACTCGACCGGGTTGGGCTTTCTTGGATTGATTGACTTTTTAGGCTTTGGACCTTGGACCAGGAGTTGACTAGGGTTGAGCATTCAGTATTTCAGGCCTTTATGGATATTGGTCCTTCTTGGGTTAGGTCCATGATGGATTGGGCCTTGTGGGTCATTTTGGTTTGGGCTATTATTTGGGTTTGTGGATAGTTGGACAAGCTAAGGAGGTATGTTTGGATTGGAAATAAGTTATTGGGCTTTAGGGTAAGGCCCATGCAAGGGTTTGGTCCCAATTTGGAAAATTGGGCCAATAGCGGGCTTTTATGGATTTTGGAGTTTTAGGCTTGGGCCTTCGTTATGAATCTCGTTGGGCCAGGGGTAAAATGGTCATTTTATCCCAAGTATGGATTATGGATCATGGGTTGGGAACCAATTACTAATCAGGCGATATTTGGTATTGATAGCTCGAGGAGTTGCCTGGACAACAGCTAAGGATTTTTTGCAGTGATCTTCAGCAGTGTGAGGTGAGTTACCTTTCCTGTATGCATGGGTAGAAGGTGCCAATGCCGAACCACTAGTAGTTGTTTATAGTAGAGATGATTGTCTGGTATGCCAATATCTGTTGAGATTTATGTGCTTGTATGCTATGTTATTATGTGGTAGTGGTAGGAGGGGTGAAGTAGGCCCCGTAACCGGTTGAAATAAACTGGAGGGTAGGTCGGGCACCAATATATGCCTGACAGTATGTTTATGATATGCTATCATGTGGTAGTGGTAGGGATGAAATAGACCCCGTAACCGGTTGAAATAAATCAGAGGGTAGGTCGGGCACCCAGATATGCCTGACATGGGTTGGTCGGGCACCTAGGTATGCCTGGCAAGGGTAGGTCTGGCACCCCGGTATGCCTGACATGGGTAGGTTAAGCACCCAGGTATGCTCAACAGGGTAGGTCGAGCATCCATATATGCCTGACAATACGTTTATTGTATGGTATGTGGTATGATGGAGGAACTCACTAAGCTTCGTGCTTACGGTTTTCCATTTTGGTTTCAGGTACTTCTTCTTCAAAAGGAAAGGAGCCGACATGATCGCAGCACATCACACTATGATTTTCCGCATATGAGATCTTTGGGAGTTATACTCTGATAATATTTTCTATGGCATGTTTTGGTTAATTGACATACTGGTTTTGATATGGATTGGCACTATTGATGTTTCAGACTACTTTTATATATATATATATATATATATATATATATATATATATATATATATATATATATAATTACTTATTTAAAAATGAAATTTTTGGTAATGAATTTTGGGATGTTACACACAAATATTAGTGAGTTCCCCAAGATACCACATATAACACAACATAAATAAATAACTATGGGTTATCAGCAACCCTGGGGACTATCAACAGTCCAAGTGGGCTAACAGCACGCCCTGTGGGTTATTAGCAACCATGGAGACTATCAGCGGTCTCAGTCACATATAAACAACATAACATAATAATAACAGCTAGACCTAGCTGGTAATCACATATATAACTATTCTACCACACATGTGAGAATAAGTGAGGAGACTCGCCTGATACATATGACAAGTAAATCTCACACTCGAACTGCCATATCTAGACTCCCCCTAATCAACAAAATAATTAACCTTAATTAATAATTAAGGTCCAAAACTCAACCCGTGAGTCCAAATCCTCCAACTAAATCTTCTAATGGCAAAAAGATTATTTTGCTCTTCTCATGGTCCAAAACCCTAAATCTTGACCAAAGGTCAAAAGTCAACAAAGTCAACTGCCCAACGCGTACGTTGGGCGTATTCTTCTTTACGCGGGGTGTACAACGCAATCAGAACCCATCGAGGGTGTAGCCAGGAGTACGCTCGACGTACTCCATTTGCCTCTACTTTCACAAACTTTATGTCTTAATCCCTTAAGACAACTAACCCAACCTCAGCTCTGACCATTCTAAGGTGTCTTAACCCACAAAGTCATTGACATTAAGCCTTTACATGGCTAGAAAAGTCCTAATGCAACAATATTTAACTTCTAATACACTCTAAGCTACTTTACTCATGCATGAGCAAAAGGGAATGATCAAGCAACCATTTTTATGAATCTATAGGTCCTAAAATGCATGAAAGGACAACTATAATTCCCTAGAGTGCTCCAAACTCATAAAGGTCTAATCTTGGGAACAATAGTTCATAAAACGTCAACCATGAAGATCTAATGAAAAGCTTGCCAAGGTATAGACTTTATACCTGAAAATGATGCACAAAGAGGAAATTTTTCTAGATCTACAAGCTTGCTAGCACCCATTCTTACTTCTCTAGTCTCCTTCTTCCAATAAAAGTATCAAGAACACCCAAAAAGCTTGCAAAAACTCAAACAAGCAACTCAACTCGAAATTAGGGTTTAGGGAGGGTTTGGTGGCTGATAAGGATGATCTAATGGGGACATCATGTTCTTTAAATAGGGAGCAACCCTTAAAATTAGGGTTTGAAGTCTGGGATAGTACGCCTAGCGTACCAAACGTACGCCCAACGTACTAGTTGATCATCTGCGATTTGCATGTTGCATGAGTACAATACGCATACTCTTACGTACGCCCTGCGTGCGACCAAAATCACAAACCTTTTTTTCAAGGGACCAAATGTGCCACTTTTGATAAAGATACAAGAAATAATAAAAATACCTGATATCAGGATTTTACATTGACCGTTGACCGTTGACTTTGACCAAGTTTGACTTTAGGTCTAAGGGAACATTTTGAGTTATAGAATGAGACTTGGTCCATGTTTGTTGTATAGGTGACATGTAGAGCATGTGTTTGGATTTGTAATAAGTTCAACTACCTTCTAGACTTTGATGTGAGTTCTCTCACTATATTCGTGGGTCAAAGGCACAAAGGCCAACCCACTAGATTTGTTATGTATCATTGTGTATAAGATGTTGCTATGCTTTAGTGACCTGTTAGATTGACAGACCTGTATGATTACTTGTATGGCTGGTTATTGATTATTGGTTGTATACGTTGACATTATGTGGTTGGGTTGAGGCGGTTCTACTTTATGCTGAAGGCCAAGATACCTAAGCGGTCCAGTTGATATTGTATGCCCAAGGGAGTGGTCCAACTTATGTTGTAGGCTCGGGAGCGGTCCAGCTTATCGCTGAAGGATCAGGTGGCAGTCCAACCTTGTTCTGTAGGCCTTGTATGCATGCATTATATATGTGTTGTGTAGGGTATTAGTGGTTGTCGAGGCCAGAAGATGTTAAAACATTACTTAAACTCATGAATAAAAACATACAAGTAGCAAGAAGATGTTAAAACATAAAGCATTCTCATAAAGATTCAAGAACACGTTCATGGAGTTTTTCAACATTCAAGTGATTTCACCAAACTCAACCACTATTAGTTTAGCCTAACATGGCTAAACTCAAGAGAACAAAATATGAGTAGATTATACCAAACATCTAGCAAGAATCAAGAGCAAAAAGATGATGTTTTTGATGTGTTCTTGGCCTTCCAAATGCTCCAAAATCTCCATATAAACAAATTTCGACTGTGTAAAAGTGTGCAAAAGATGAATACCAACCTTCCTCAAATAGTTCTCAATATGGAATTCCGAAAATGCCCATGCACGTCTGTGTGCGGCCACCAACTCTGCGCAGGTGGTTTCTGATGTAGGCTTCTTTGAGTTTTGGGTCTCCAAAGCATATCCCACTGGCCCAGATCAAGTCCAATCAACTCACAACCCATTTTTCTTCAAGTTCTCTTCATTTTAAGCCCAATTTGGTCTCTCCAAATCACTCATAGCTCGTGCACTCGCCCGATCAATAATCTATGCACGCTCGAATATTCTTCTGTTTCTTGCAAATTCAAAGTTCATTTTCTCTAAGCCTTCAAATGATCAACAAGCCCATAATTTTCATAATCTCCATTAATCTTCTAGACCATTAGCTTCCATTGTCCCCCAAGTCCATTTGATTCCCAAAGATCCCAATCCGTTAGTCTCCTTAAAATCTGCAATTACACTCACGAAACTAGAAAGTACCCGAAATAGTCATAAAATAACAAAAGGGAAAATATGCATGAAGATTAACTAAATTATGAATGAAATATGTTAAAATAAACTATAAAAATAAGTAAATAAAATGAAACTATCAGGTATATTGGGGGAACTCATTAAACTTTGGCTTACAATTGTTGGTTTCATGGTTTAAGGTACGTCATATGATCTGGGCAAGGCGAATGCATGATCGTTCACATCCTCCTACTGATATGTGTTTTGAGATTTTTGATACTCTGATTTTATGGATTTATTGTGAAAACAATGGTTTATTATATCATGGTTTGTGAAAAATGGTTTACAAAAATGATTTTTTTTCATGATTTTTGGAACGTTACAATCAATTAATATAAAATACAAAATAGATAATCAAGAATTCCTCGGGAGTGGCCTCAGATCAATTAGTGAAAAACCAAAGGAATGTATATTGAGGTGGTGTGAGCATGTCTAAAGGAAGCTACCAACGATAAGAATTAAAAGGGTGGATTCGCTTACAGTCAATGGAAAGAAGGAGAGTATGACCACGGAGGAAGTGTGAATGTAGTGTGATGTTAGACATGAATACGTTGTCTCTTTACGAGAACATGACTTCGTATAGGAGTGTTGTAGTGAAGTAGCTTATGTCATTTATACATGTCTTATTTGTTATACCGTTTGCATAGTTGCTTCTCTACATGATATGCATAAGACCATTTATGTGACACTATTACCCAAGTGGAGGCATGCATAGCAACATCTACCTTCCTCCAACCTCTTTTAATTCATGGTATGTTGTTATTTGGTGCGGTGTTGCTATTATTGTTATTCTTGCATATAATAACACCAAAAACACTCATGGACATACGAACCGACATAGGGGAGTTAGACTAGTCTTGATTTTTCGTAGAGTTAAAGACCTACATTAGAATGAGTATATCCTAATACAAGTGTTTACACCAACCATTCAACTTTTTAGCCTGAAATATCATGTCTTATTTGCAAAACTTGTGGATAAAAGAGTTGCAAAAACTTTAGGGGATGTTTTCCACAAGTTTACATGAAGTACAAGGGCCGTTTGTGTAACATATAAAAATAGTCACAATCTCACACAATTCGTCAGTGTACATATATGGGACTGTTTTCCGTGCGATTCTACTCTCGAACAAACCAAACGCCTACATTCACTCGCCGTCGGCCTTCACGGTTCGTCCTGTATCTCTCTCATTTGTTACATGATTTTATTTTATTTGAATTCAGTGTTGTTCGTACACGATCGGCACTTTTTGTACTCCATAACTTGTGGATCTCAGTTTTGTCGATATTTCTGATACTCCTTGTTTATAGGTTGTTCTGAACTGAATTTTTGTCCGGATAAATTCCGTGTTTTTTTAATTGATCTCGAATCGGAGATTTTAAGGTGTTTTTGTAGGGTAATTGATAGTCGATTGCGCTCACTGTGCTCGATTTCACCTTATGATTGTCCTTTTGCTTATTGCTTTGTTGATTGACTCTGATTTCAATTACATGTACAAAATTGGTAAAAATGAATTTACCGTTGAAGATCGAAATAAAACGACAAATCAAAAAACTAAATGCTTGTGCTTGATATAGCTTGATGGTGTTAAATTGTAAGCTTCGTGTCAAATGAAACCCTAGGTTTTCTATGGTTTTCATTGGTCCAGAAATTATGGTTTGTTTTTCACGTTTTCTCTAGATGAAAACGACTCTTTTTCTCTTGTTGATCCCATTGAAAACTGCAAGAATTTCCATTTTGAGATAATCCTACAGAAACTTCAAAATTACAAGATTAGTGTTATGGCATTCTACTTTCATTTTTTCCTATTATAGAATTGTACCTTTTTTTTCTTATTAGGACATTATACTTCAAAAAAATTACCTATTTATAACATTCTACTTCTAATTTTTTTTTTCTTATCGGGACATTATACCTTGAAAGCTCTGCCCAATTATAGTAGTGAAAATTGTTTTTCATATAGATGACATTGCTATAAACATACTTCTCAAACTTAGTCATTTCAAACCCAAAAAGAGCCAGACTCTTACAAGTCAAGTCACAAGTGGAAAATTTACATTTTCGAGTCAATAAGGGTGCGTTTGGTTGTGGAAAATTTTCCAAGAAAAACGGAAATTTTGAAAACATGTTTGGTTCGTTCAATTTTCCAAAGTTTTCTAAGAAAATGAAAATTTTCAGTTTTCCAAATCGTGTATAAATTAGGAAAGTGATTTTTACAGTTTTCCAAATCTCTAAAACAGAAAATGAAAACTCCACCGGTTCCAACCCAACACGTTTTCTAAAATATTCATTGAAAACTAAAAATGAAAACTCAACTCTATTTTTTGAAAACATTTTCTTAGAAAATGAAAACAATTTTCCACAACCAAACGCACACTAAGCATCTTCATAATTTTGTTTTCTTTTTGTAATCCTTGAATTTTTAAAAAACTAATGATAATATATTTTTTATATTCCGATAATACCCTCGGGTAAATAGATGGATTGGCAAGGACAGAAACTAGCAGAGCAATTGATGCAGATACTACTGGTGGTATTTGCAGTTGCAGCATTTATAACAGGTTATGTTGTGGGTTCATTTCAACTGATGTTGTTTGTGTATGCTGGGGGAGTGGTGTTGACAACTTTGATTACAATTCCTAATTGGCCATTTTTTAACAAACATCCTCTCAAATGGTTGGATCCGAGTGAAGCTGAAAAGCATCCAAAACCACAGGTGGCTGTGACTTCGGTTTCAAAGAAGAAACCCAACAAGAAATAGGCTATGGCTATTTTATATCATAATTGGGTCATATTGAAATGAAAATTGTGTTTTTTCGGATTTGGTTCTGTTTTTAATGTTTAGCTTGATAAATGATGTAATAGATTTTATGCATCGGCTAGAAAATTGAAGAAAAATATTTTAAATGAGTAGAGGAATTGAATTTGATCATCTTTAGTATTTTTTTTTTTTTTTATTTCCATACAGTCACACTAAATTATTTTCAGTCTTTTTCTAAATCTTAGACTATAAAAATCTTTCATTTTAATATTTGTCAAATCTTTGTAAGCATAAAGTGTCCCCTACGAATTTGAATTTTGTGAATTTGCTTATTGGGCGTTTCCGTCCCACATTTGAATAAAGGTACAAGGCAAAGAAAAAGTAATTTTCCTAATGATAGCATGAAGTTCGAAGTTGATAAAGCATTTTAAAAGAAAGTGTTTGGATAAAATTAATCATTTTAGGATGGGAGTGTGACTTTTAAAAACTCACTTATGAGGATAGTAAAAACTTATTTTCAAAAGTGCTTTTCTATTTTCTAAACATTTTTTTTTATCTTATTATTGGCTTTTTGAAAAGCTAAGTTTGATAAGCACTTTTCAAATTCAATCCCAAACACCCCTTAAAACTTTGAGAGATAACAGTCAACGTCGTTTAGGGGTTTGTATCCCAACTTTATTCATCACCTCTTCCTTTCTAGCTTCATAGACGATGTCGACCCATAGTCTAAAAATTGAGAAACTCACGTGCATCATATTTCAGATTTCTTTTGTTGAAAAGATAACTTGGATATATAGATAACTTGGATATAACAAGGATAAGATCGTGTGTGTTCTTTATGTTCTTCAACAAAACCCCATATCTATATGTAATAAAGGCTTGATGTGTTCTTTATTTTCAACAATTTATCAGTAGCATTTTCTTTAACTAAGAAATAACAAGGATAGTACGGTGCTGCAAATTGATGAATTTAAATTTGGTCTCCAATGATTATATGTTCTTGATGGGTTTAAAAGTTGAGTTTTGGTGCTATGAATTGATGTGTTTAAAATATGGGTTTGACTTTTGGGTTTATTTCACGCCAATTTTCTTTTTCTTTTTGTTAATTTCTTGCTTCAAAATGCATGGTGGTGTACTAGTGTTGGTGGTGGCATTGATGGTGTTAGTGGGAGGTAGACGGTGGTTTTATTTAAGAAGATGGACTAGTCTTGTATTTAATCTTCTATAATTGTTATTCATGTAAATCAATAATAATAATAATAATAATTTTAAAATTTTATAAATAATAATAACTTTAAATTTTAAAATAGAAAGTCACATAGACATCATGTCAAAGCCATATGATTCTAGTGATTTAAATGACATTTAGACTGTGTTTGGTACGCCACAACTAGCTGAAAAGTTAGTTTATTTTTCAAGTTTTTAAGTTGACAAACTAAAAAATAACTTGTAAGCTAGCTTTTTAAAAAGCTATTTCAACTAGCTTTTTAGAAGTTTTTCTAAAATTTTCCAAATATACCCATTATTTAGTTATAAAAACACATTCTTTTAAATATCCTTTTATGTTAATTCATATTTTTCAGCTAGTTTTACCAAACGTTATTTTTTATCAGCTAGTTTTTCAGCTATCAACTAGCATTTTATTTAACAGCTAGTTTTTCAGTTATCAACCAGCTTTTCAGCTAACAATTAGTTTTTCAGCTAGTACGTCAAACATAACCTTAATATGTCACGTAAGCGTGGTAATCAGATAACCCTTAACATTGGTCAAAAATGTTTTTATTTAAATTAATAACACGTGACATGCAAAATGGTAATCAGATTATCCCTTTATATGTCAATATGAGTTTTTTTACATTTATTTTGAAAGTTTAGAGAGTTGGATTGCAATATATATATATATATATATATATATATATATATATATATATATATATATATATATATATATATATATATATATATATATATATATAGAGGGTTAGATTCATTTGAGACCATCTATATTTTGTGAGACCGTGAGACGTATTTTTTTATTTTATTTATTTATTTTTTATTTTTTTTAATTTTTTTTAGTTAATTCAAGTTCCAAAAATAATATTTAAAAAAAGAATTTTTGGATTTTTCCATTTATTTTGCATTTTAAAATTATTTTTAAAATATGTACAATGTAATATTCTATTAGAATATTTCACGTATTTTTCAAAAAAATGGAATTTATTTTTATTTTACTTTTATTATTTTTATTTTTTTTAGTTAATTCAAGTTCCGAAAATAATATTTAAAAAAAGAATTTTTAGATTTTTCCATTTATTCTGCATTTTAAAATTATTTTTTAGAATATGTCAGTGTAATATTCTATTAGAATATTTCAAAAAAAATGGAATTTATTTTTATTTTTATTTTTTTTAATTAATTCAAGTTCCGAAAATAATATTTATAAAAGAATTTTTAGATTTTTCCATTTATTCTGCATTTTAAAATTATTTTTTAGAATATGTCAGTGTAATATTCTATTAGAATATCTCACGTATTTTTCAAACAAAACGGAATTTTTTTTATTTTTTTTTAATTAATTCATGTTCCGAAAATAATATTTAAAAAAAGAATTTCTGGATTTTTCCATTTATTTTGCATTTTAAAATTATTTTTAGATTTGATCTCACGGTCTCACAAAATTAGAATGGTCTCAAATGAACCTGAACCTATATATATATATATATATATATATATATATATATATATATATATATATATATATATATATATATATATATATATATATATATATATATATATATATATATATATATATATATATATATATATATATATATATATATATATAATGACCAAATAAGATCAAAATATGTAGCTTGTTGGACAACAATAAGCTAAACCTTTTGTAATAAACCATTATCAAAATGATACCATTTTGAATTTGAATTAAACATTCCAAACAAAATTGCACAACCTTACAGCGTAGAGTGTCATCCACAAACCTCCATGCCGATCTTGCTCTCGCTTCCACATCCGTTGTTCTAAAATATATTGCTGGATTGATTAGTTTTTTAGAGATTTTTGTAATAATATATTTTATATAATTTTTTCCGTTACTAAACTATTTATGCATATAACAAAGTTTAGTGTTTCATATAAGATAAATAGTTAAAATAACCTACTAAAATGACCACCAATAGCTCCTCGAAACAATTTAGAGAACATAACAAAATGACCATGTTTTCCGTTAAAGGTTCTTGCGAATTCATGACATAACTTTTTCCATGGTTACCAGAGAGCAATATATTTTTTTGCCTTTTCTTTTTAGTATAGTTTGGAAAGAATCACCAAATTATTCAGAATATATTTTGGTTAAAAATTAAATATCTATATTTTGGTGAAAAATTAAATATCTTCATATTTTTTATTCATACTATCCTCCTATCTATTTTAGATGGTGACAAATGTTGTTGAATTTAATTTAAATTTGATTGAGATATTAAATTTATATATTTATAATCATCTTAAATAGATAAGAACAAAAGACAAAAAGATATTTAATTTCTCGTTTTGTTATACATATAAAAAAGTTACTTTTAACCAAAAAAAAAAAAAAAAAAAAGAAGATGTGTTTCATTGAAAAAAGTGTTCGACTCTCATTAGTTATTAGGATTCCTAGTTGAATCCCTTCCATTTTTTTTTTCTGAGAATATGAAACACATTTTTCTGTTTTGAAGTAAATTAAAAAAAAAAGGGTTAGACCAACAACGTCTAGAATAATATTACATTTAAAGGAATTGCCGTATCTTGAAAGGCTTTTTTTTATATTCCACGTTAACACCATTATTTTTTGAGAAAAGGTTAAAAATGACCAACAGACCGTTCAGACAATTCAAATTATTTTTGTCCATTAGTAATGAATTTTTTAAAGTTATTCAACTTAGTTTTATTTACTTCTAGAAAATAAATTTTCCAATATCGTCTTATTTTAGTTCCTTAGGTAGGGATGAGAATTTGGCCCGAAAACACAAACCGAACCGAAAACCGAACTGAACCGAACCGAATTAGACCCGAATAAGCAATTCGATTCGATTTTCGGGTATCCATATAAGGTTTATTCAGTTTTCGGGTTATTCGGTCCGGGTTACCCGAATAAGGGTTTATTCGGTCCAAAAAGGCCGAACCGAATATGAAAAGTCACATTTTTTCCCCTTGCACGATTGCTTATTCGGTCTTGTGTTCTATCAATCGTTACCCAAAATACCCATGTAATGTTTAATGTTTAACTTATTTACTTATAGATAGATTTTTGGGTGTTTTGGATGTTTAATATTTAGTGTTTAATATGTTGCTTAATAATTATATCTTAAGATTGTGGTGGTTGGATTTTACATTTTATATATCAAGAATAGTTAATCGGTGTTATCCGTGTTTATTATAAGTTACAAAAGTCATACAAAATACAATATTTATAATCATATTGTAAATGTTATTTGAAAATGTTATTTGGGTTATTTGGTCGGAACCGAACCGAACCGAATAATACCTGAATCGAACCGAACCCATATTACTTATTTGGTTCGGTTTTCGGTTCATACAATTACCCTTATTCGGTTTTCGGTTTATTCGGGGTCGGGTCGGGTCGGTTCCGACCCGAATAACATCCCTACCCTTGGGTATCATATGTAACAAGTTCAGCGACTAAAAGTATCCACTTTTAGAAAGTTTATTGTGACGAAAATAAGTTAAACGCTAAAATATAAATTTTTCAAAAGTTCATTACCTAAAAGTGGACAAAAATAAATTCATTGACTAACGAAAACGGAGAAATGGAATAATTTGCAAGTCATTTTTAACCTTTTCCCCTATTTTTTTTTCGGAAGGCATGTGTTTGACATTCTCCAAACCAAGATGATGCCTCCTCAAGGATCCATAACTATTTCCTTCTTCCAAAAGTAGCAACAATCAAAGCTATTTAGTATTTACAATGATGTTCAACAACTAGCGAGCTACTGGTTTTCATTCTTCATTGCTTGTATAATAGGATCATCATCATCATCATCATCAAGTTCCTCCTCTATGTCATCTAGTAATGATTGGTTCATCTTCTTACGTGATTGTCTCCTATGTTTTTTTGGCGCTAGTCTTGGTTCTGCTTGTTTCACCCCCATATCTCCCATTTTGTATCTGATTTTCCAATATTTTCACCACCAATTCATATTTCAAACTCAAATAAATAATACACAAATACTTAACTAATACACATACCTTACATCACCCTCTCGTTTGGTTCCTAAAGTTCTCAACTGAAATTCCTCTCTAATTTTGATCTCATCAAGCAGTTGGAAGTAGAATGGATATCTTTCCCAATTCTCTCTCACAAGGCAACCTGGTTCCCCAAGATGCAAACAATTACTGAATGCACATTTCAATGGTGCACTTTCTGAAAGGATCTTGCGAACCTGAACATAACAATCAAGTTCAAGAATCAAGATGAGAGTAACATAATAAAAGGCAAATGGAACAACTTTTAGTGAAGGGTTTGAAGCCAAATTAGGACACACACACACACACACACCTCTGGGAAGCAGAGTGCAAGGGACTGTTTTGTTACTTTTAATAGACTCGGTTGATTAAAGCCAGGAGTATCTGCAACATATCCTCCTCCAGATAATGGAAGCAAGGAAACATGGCGAGTTGTGTGTTTTCCTCTGCCACTTCTTGCTGACACCTCTCCAACTCTTTGATCTTCAAGCCACTTGCTTCCTAAAATCTGGAACAAAATCTTTGTATTATGAAAACAAAAAGAAAAACAAGATTGAATGAAATAGAAGCAGAGATGAGATTTACATGGTTTGAATATGAAGAAGAATCATCCAGTTGTGCAGCAGTAAGACCAAAGTGATTGCTTCTCAGAGCATTGATCAAACTAGACTTTCCAACACCACTTGGACCCACGATTACTGTAGTCTGATCCCTCAAGTTGAACTGTAGAGAATCAAGTCCAGTTTTTGTCTCAACACTGCAAAAGATCGGTTCATAACCCCAACTACGAAGCTTGGATTTCCATGACACCACTGTCTGCAATAAGGAGGAAATCGCATCAAGTAACTTTTTCTGTTCAAGAGCTAATGCAGTCTTCTTACAGGGGATCTAACTGAGTTCACTGTGGAATTACATGAATTCAAAATTTGACCTAAGTTCATGTTATGATCGGATATTGATACGACTCATGAAACAGGTAATTAAGAATATAGCAGATTATGAGATCATGATTTTAATGGATTAGATACCTCTTTGTCTACGAGCTCAGTCTTGTTCAAAGCAAGTGTGACTGGTATCTGCGTTGATTCGGCCTCCACTAGAAACCTAGTGAGTGAAAATTCCTCCAATTTCGGCTGATCTAAAGAGAAAAAAACTAGTAAATGATCTACATTCGCTACTGGAGGATCAAGTATCTCAGTTTCTCTTTGGAACACGTTTTCTATCATTCCTCTTCGACCAACCCAATCTATCGAACCTACCAACACCTTATCTCCTACTAATACTCTCCTCTTAATCTTCTTCAGCAAATTCCTTACCACACACAACAACTCAACTCCAAGTCCTTCCTCTTCCTCCGAAGACGAGGATTTCGCCGATTCAACCACCACGCGCATAAAATTGGCTTGAGCGGAGGCGACTTTTCCGATGGCTTGGTCCGGGGAGAGATGGAGCTTATCGGTGGAGGTGAGAGACGGTGAAAGAGACGAGAAATGTTTAACGGCGTCGCGTGCTTTGAGTAGATGCTTGTTCGGCTGCTGGGATTTCCTCGAAACGTTTTCACGGTTTTGGTTTCTGGAGGCGGCGATAGAGAGTGAACGGACTCTGGAGGCGCACCGGTGGACGGTGGTTGATAGGAACGGCGTGGAGTGGTGACGGAGGATCGATGTTGAAACGGACGACATCTGAATTTGTTGGGGACTAGTGTGCTATCTGCGTTGCTTCAGTCTCTTCCGTCATCGGTGGAGGAAGATGCCGCTAGTGGCCTAGTGCCGGCTCTAGCAGCGATATGTGTTATACAGACAACAGATAACGACGTCGTTTCGCTTAGGTTTAAACCGGAGGGATTCACCTCGGTAAGCAGCTCGGCATTACCTAGGTATCGGCAAACATAGCCGAGTAACTTTTTGTCACACCCAAGTCTCCCTCATCCATTAAATATTTGACCGTTTATATTAACTAAAAAGTCAAAATTTTACCTATTTTTCAACTGATAACGTATCGCTTGGTAGACGTCCAAAGAATAACGGAAATGACTTAGCAACAAGCATTTGTGGCCGTTGGGTCACCAAGCCACCAGTATCCTTGATATATCTTCATCTAGCGTCCATCTGCCAACGAGCTCGTGCAGCCTGGCCAACCATCGGTCTAGGTCGTCTTGCGGTAAAATACAATGCCTTCAGACGACAAGAGTAATGCTCAAAGCATTACCGTTATTCCACATGAGCCAATCACAAGCTCTGGTTAGGAAATGAGCACGATCTACCGATCAACGTTATTGTCTCATGTCAGATCTGACACCCTTGTTTCTCACAATGAGATCGATACCAAAGCCTTACTATAAAGGCTCTTTACTCAAACTGGTAAAGGGATCGCACCCTCGTACTTTCTACTCTCATTACTATTTTTACCTCATGAGACTAATTAGACCATCAGATCGTTTTCCTGAGATCCCCCATTGGAGAACGATTGACGTTGTTTCCTCTTCCTTGTGTGATAGCAAATCCCTTTGTAGCTATCGTCTCCTTAAAGACCACCTGGAGATAAGATATCACATCATTTGGTGTGTGACAATCAAAACAAAAACCATCAGAACCCGATCATCATAGATGAAAACTGAGCCTAACGGTTGAAACAATGAGGTGGCACACAGCCCGATACGGTCCATGACATCACTAGTTACCGTCCTCACATCGACATCAACCACCAACAGTTCTTATATCGGCAACCCCAACCTTCACTCAAGCAATTACAGTCAATCCGATCAGCCAATTATGACAACCGATGTTAATCGTCTCCACAATGTCTCCACCAACCTTTTTCACCTTACATCCTATCGAAGTTTATCCGTCCTTTTACAAACCAAGTATATATCCACCTCAACGCACCCGTAAATAATCAAGCGATGTTCACCCCATAAAACTTCTAACCAATGATGCAAGCCACACCGTTATTCCAACCAATGCTCACCTTGTAAAACTCCCATATACCACCAATGACTAACGTATCACTAACTCCACCTGGTGCTCTAGTCCCGAACCTTTTCGCTTTTCCCCAGCAGGGACCGATGTCGAACATGTATGCTGCCTCATAGGAACGCAATATTGTTGGATCTATATGTTCAAGAATCATTATTGAACGATATTACTAATAACATATGATCATATAGGGTCACACCTTAATCAAGTTGACACATTAAATATTTATTATTAATATGATTATTAATAAATAATATCAAGTCTTGTATTTAATTAGGGAAAATAGTTATTTCATGAAAATTAGTGTAACATCCCACAAACCATAGTAAATTTTTTTCATTTAAAAATAGATAAAAGTTGTTTCCGTAAACCAAGAATCACAAAAATCATTGTTTCACAATATATCATTAACAAAATTAGAGTATCAAAGCATAACATCTCTCAAAATCATGAAGACCACTGGAGGATGTGCATATTTATGCATTCTCCTTGCCTCGATCCTCAGAAGTACCTAAAACAATTAAATCCACAATTGCAAGACAAAGCTTAATGAGTTCCCTATAGTATCACATACCACACTGATAACCATTCAATACAACTACGAGTCTGCATTAACTCAACAGTGTATTACAACCGAACATGTTTGCATCAACCCCGAGTCTGTAACAATTCAACAGAACATGCATACATACAAATATCAGCTTAGACTCAACTAGTCTATCATAACACAAGTAACATGACATATATAACACAGTGAGATACCTTGCCTCGTATACAAGTAGAAACCTCTACTGCTCACAACAATAAAAGGCAACCACAACGTCCACATATACATGTATTCCAAGGTTAATTACCAGCTTATGACCTAGAACCCTAACATTTGACCCAAGGTCAAACCTAGTCTAAAAGTCAATGGTTATTTGTCAACTCAACAGATCACCACGTCATGTCAAGACCCTTGCCATGTTGTGGTCTAAAAAGGACCAGTCGTGATTCTCGATCTTGTCATGTCGTGGCCAACTGCTTGCCACATCATAGTCTAAAAGGGTTCAACCGCGATTCTTGATCCAGCCATGTTGTGGCCAATTGCTTGTCACGTCGTGGTAATGACAGACTAGTGTCTAGTCGCGACATATTTGCTCACTATGCTGTAACATCCAATTTTTCATTTTAAATTAACTAAAAACATTGTTCACAAAAACCCATCACAAGTATCAAATACAAATCATCATCAAAATATCAAAGTGTCCCAAAATATCTGAAATCATAAACTGCAGGAGAATGTGCAAGCCTTCGCCTTCCTACGATTATCAGAAGTACTTGAAACACATTTAATTAACAATTGTAAGCACAAAGCTTAATGAGTTCCCAAAAATACCACATAAAACACATCAAAAATAATCAAGTATGGGTTATCAGCAACCCTGGAGACTACTGGAAGCCTCAGTGGGTAAACAACATGCCCGATGAGTTATCAGCAACCTTGGAGACTACTCAAAGTCCCAATGGGCAAACAAAACGCCATGTGGGTTACCAGAAACCATGGAGACCACACAAAGTCTCGGAACACACAATAACACATATCAAGGTAACAACAAATAAGACCCAGCTGGTCGGCATGTATATACTACCACACATGCAAGTATAGTGTCACACCCCTAAACTAGAATGACGGAAACGTCTGAGGGTGAATGACTTCATTTACAGTATTATAACATAATAAATAATAGTGATCAAAGTCATACAACATCATAATGATAATTAAGAAGTTTACATTGTATCAAAAACATTGTTTACTTGATACCAAACAAATATGACAAAAGTAAATGGCGTGATGCTGCGACGCCCATCCTCAAAACCTTTTTTTGTTACCTGTCTACTGATTTCTTGAGAATACAAGTGACTTTGAAAAAATGTCAACAATTAAGTTGGTGAGTTCATAAGCGTTTTGTATGAGAAAAATCGGTAACTTTTCCTTGTAAAAAATGATAGAGTGTGCTTTCAAAAAATCCAATATTTTCTTTAAAAATGAGTTGTAAATCTTAAACTCGAAGACCAAAAATGTAAGTAATGTTGTACTGGAAAATAGTATTATGTAGTTTTATCATTATATAAAACTTAATTAATGTATGTTAGCCCCGTAAACCAAATGTAGTGTTAATACCCCATGTGAGTTATTATAACCGTGCTAACAACTAGTTGGCATGCTATGACGTTATTCAGGCGTCAAAATATTAGACATTTGTCACCCTAGACCTGCCGGTCTAACTGTAGCTAACAGCTTAGGTGCGGGGTTTTCAGTCCTGTATAGATCTATACACAAGTGTTATGCTCTCTTACCGAGACTCTGGTTATGATTCAAGAACTTTAGTATGTACTTAAGTAGGTACGGTAAAGGCTATGTCTTACAAAATTGTATTAACAGGTTTACGTCTAGTGTAATGGAAACCCTTTTTGCAAATGAAAGTTTTAACCTTCCATAATGGTTACATAGTGTAAAAATATTTATACCTTTAAATAATTATATGGTTCAAGCAAAATGATAAAGTAGTATTTGTGACTCACAAAATATACTAATTATAGTTTATTATGAATGTTTTATTAAGTCCATTTATATAATCATTTCTGTATAAATACATATAAGCTATCATGTCTAGATGTTTTAAAAGATCATATCATATAAACTTACATCTAACACAAGTATGAGAACATTTGGTATGAAAAAGTCAATTTCTAGTTTTTGCAACTTTTTAACAATATTTACCGGTAACTAGAAGAAATATAACTTTGTAAAACTTATTTTTACAATTTTTGGGATTTTTAACTCAAAATAACTTTATATGTTTTAAAACCATATATTTTTAGTTAAAACCCACAAAATGATGTCATAAAATTGTTATGACCACTTTTGTTTAAAAATCAATTTTTACATAAAATGATAGATTTTTGAGTTTTCTTTTTGTAAAGCTAACTCCTTGATATTTTTGTCTAGTTTCAAAATATATGTCCAAAACAACATATTTTGGGTTATATCCCACGGAAAATGGTGAAATAACTAGGATCTAACCATTTTTTTGCTAGAAAAGCCATATTTTGTCCATAAAAATCTTAATCCTTGTAACTTTGTAGTTTTAACATTTTCTAAAGAACATATAACATAGTTTATGTTTGTTTTTCTTAGTTTTGCATCACTAACTAACATACCACAAATAAATGTTCTACAAACAAGTAATAACCACATTTCATGAAAAATAATGCTTTATACACAACATAGAAATGAAACATGCAAACATTTGTGTTATAAATAAAAACTTTTCTTGTATTCCCCCCCCCCCCCCCCCCAAAAAAAAAAAAAACATGAAAAACTCGAAAATATGGGGGTATGAACTCACCTTGAGTGTGTTTGTGGTTGGATAAAGAGATGAAAATGAAGATATTCAAGCTTAGAACACTTGAAGGTGGTTGAAGAACACTTGAAGATGGTATTATCCTATGGATTTTAACACGTGTTAATGTGTATAAAAGTCACAAAACTAGTATGAATGTGTGTAAAATCACTAGATAATCAAAGAAATGCTTACCGAATATCTAAGGATCAACTTGGAGGGAATGATCTATGGAGATTGGAGCTTGTTCTTGAGAGGGAAGTTGAAAAGATAAAGATAATGAAGATGGTAAGTTGCCTCTCGGCCGCAACTTTTATGGGAGGGTAGGAGGGGGTGGGGTGGGGTGTTGAATGGTTATATGTTGGGTATAGGCTAGTTATTTGTTGGGTAAAGATTTTTGTGGGGAAAGGGGAGACATCCTTGTCTCTTATGGGTTTTATAAAACTCAAAAGTCAACTTTTATAAAAAGTGTGGTAAAATAGTGTATAATTACTTAATTTTGAATTATAAAATTCAAATAATTATAAATGAATCATTATCAATAAAGATAATATCACAATGTGTTGAAAATATTATGTATACCAAAATCATTTATGTTGGAATTATCGAAATTAACGTTGTTAATCCAAAATAGGATTTTTATTCAATAATTGGCGAAAAGAGAGGTATTCTTTATTAATACTCATAAGTTGTACATTAGGAAGCATCAAGATGCACCTAAAACTTTAATACAAGTCGAGTTGACTTTTGTTGACTTTTGTCGACTTGTTGACTTTTGTTGGATCCAAAATTGACAGTTATCACATATAGTGAGTAGACTCACCTGAATCATAAAGCCAACTAAGACCCAACTAAATGTTGCACCGAGCACAACTAACAACTCTCTCTCTCTCTCTCTCTATATATATATATATATATATATATATATATATATATATATATATATATACCAAAGATGGGTGTTAAACACCTCCTGACAATACACACAAGGTAAACCTTAAGTCTACCTTCTAAAAATAGAAATTTGACCAAAAGTCCCATACTAAAAGTCAATGGCCAAAGTTGAATTTAGTCAACCGGCACGTCGTGGCCTTCCTTGGCCACATCGTGGCCCTCAAGCGATCAAACTGACGGGAAATTCCCAGTCGTCATGCTATGGCGACCTATGGTCACGCTGTGGGAGCTAAGATTCCAACAACTTGATGGATTAAGCTATTTTCTTCGATTCCAAGAGCTCCAAAGCTCAGATCTGGTCCATTATATGGTTTAAATGGGTTAAAAATGACCAAAAATCTTGTAAGATCAAGAAACATCAACCAAAACCTAGCTCTACAATATATGTTGCTCATAGGACTTAGGAAAGTCATAAAGTTGCCAAATTTATGTGTTCCTTTCTTCCAAACTTGCTCAAGTATGAAGAACATGGGACAATATTCAAGATCTAACCACTTTAAGCCATAAAGAAAGAAACCTAGACACTTATAAAGGTCCAAAGATGCCCAAAAGATATCTTCACTTCAGCTAATAAGCCTCACAATCCTTTCCAATGCCTATTCTTTCTTCCCAAGAAACCAAGGTCACCAAAATGAACTCACAACTCTCAATGAGGAATTAAAGTTAGGGTTTCTGAAACTTGAGGGTGATGGAAGCTGATAAAGAGCCCTAAAAATGACTTAGATGGGTTTAAATACGAAGAAAACCCTTAAAGAATCATGGGCTTGGGCCAGGACAGCTGCTACACCGTGACAACCTTTGGCCACATCGTGGCGATCCAATAATACACACGATCCATTAAATAATTGTCACACTATGGCCCTCCATAACCACGTCGTGGCATAGGATTTCCTCCCAAAAATTAATCTTTGGTCCCTGATAAAAGTAAGCTTAACCAATCTAGAACACAAGTGTTACAATTCTCCCCCTCTTAAATTAGATTTCGTCCTTGAAATCATTCCCTACTACACCGCAGGCTAGTCGGACAATCCTTCCAGACTCCCGATTCGAACTAAGAAGTCGACTTATATAGGTGACTGTATTTCTATACTACAATCAAGACCCAATATTAGTGAAACTCACATACCCTGACTAATAATTAATCCTTGAACCACTAAAATTTAACCAATGAAGAATAACCATCATTACTCTGCCCGTAATCAGGAAATCCAATACCTTGTTTGACTCCCGATCAGGCAAAATCATCCTGGAACATAGTCAATATGAATTCACTTCGCAATTTGATACCACTAAAAAACAGAACCTCTGACTATTCATTGTTGTTTAACCCTCCAATTGAAAACAAAGGCGACTCCCAACACGAGTCTCAGCTAAATAACCGTTGTAGTGGAACACGAACAACATCAACATATTCTACAAACTCCCTTTAATCAAGGAATTTTATAAAGAAAACTCGAGAGATCACTCGAAAACCCACAACAACAAACAAACAACCCAATAACATGAAAGTACTCAATCACAACGACTATCTTTCTCTCCCTAAATGTAAGACCCAACTTCAAGTGAGAACCACTCAACCAGAAACTCTTAAAACTACAACCACAAACTAACTCCATCAATATACTTCTTGTAACCAAGAAACCATTAGTTCTAAACTTCAAAAACATACTCTAAGACTGATGATCATCCATTCATCGTACCTACCCCTAGTCCCTGACTAGAAACACTACCAAAACATGCGGAAAGAACACTCAAAACATATTGATCGTGAATTTCAACCAATCCTAAATCTGAAAGTTGTGCCCAAAAACCTTAAATACCCACTTGACTTCCTGACAAGCCATCACCAACCCACTGTCCCACGAGCATACTGATGGTCCATCCAAGAATTTCATGTTTCATCTGAATCCCTTATCAGTTGAGGTGTACATCCACCTGAAAATCACTCGAGACATTTACAATGAACTTCATGACTCGAGATTCCATAACTGATACCCAAAATTGGTAACCAAACTCCTAATAAACAGACCACGAGCAAACGGGGTGCATAAAGCAAACACTCCGCAAGAGACTTCTGATGCACAAGTATTACTCCCAACAATCTTTAACTGCCTACATGATCCAAACCAGATGGTCATTGAGTCTCTCGACTCCCAACAATGCACTATCACCCAGATATGCCAAGAAGGCTAACGATTCGAGACCTAAGAGTCTCAATAAAATGCATATCGGGTCCTACCCATATGAATCATACATCTACTGGTTCACTATACATCGTGACACCTTCTAACCACTAAACGTTAAGCTCACGGTACTATGCCGATCTTGCCGTCATCCCACCACTAGCCTAAAGACTCACGACCAACACCACAGGGGCCTACATATACTCAACCCTCAATCCACCGACTTGCAGGAACCCAATCAACATCCCTCTCAACGCTAATCGAACACAACATGGGCTATACCTTTCTATCACACATAATTCCTTTCACAGTACAAGCTGCTACCAATGCAAAATCAGACGAAAACATGGTCGCACACAACCAGATAGTGAAATAGGTGGTTGCACTCTTGTTCCAAAGGGCAACAAAACCAATTAAGGACCATGCAAATAACTCAATTCAAGTGTTCTTATGTTATCTTACTCATCCTACATATATCCCCAAGGGAAACACATAACTAAACCCTAGATCTACTGCACTTCTTCTTTCCTCACAACCTTACCCATAGGGTGTGGTACTAGTAGATCTAACCGAAATGATGAACCTCAACCGCTAACAGAAACATCCTCACGAATGGTCAAAATTAAGATCCCACACCTTGATTGAAACAAAATAGATCCTTCCAATACACAAATAGCTTGATAAAACTTCCAAAGTTATCAGAAATATTGTCAAAACCCTAGTCGGGTCAATCCAGATACCAACCCTACCGACATGACATGCCAAAACTGGATTCTGCACAGATCCAAAGCCACACCTGAAAACTAAAAAACGCTTCCCCAACATCTGAAATTCCAATAACCAAGGGCATCTGCCAAACTCGAACCTTCTATTAACAATAATTCCACAACCAACCATTGAGGGCACCCATACCCAAAAACAAAAATGTATAATATACAGATTCTAATAATAGGTTGATGCATCCACTGAACACCAACTAATACTACTCTAAACTTTTGAAGAACCTCTACTATTGATGATAAACGAAAAGACCAATGATCGAGAGTGCATTGAAAACTAATCCATTGATCCAATACACTAATGGAAAAAGACCATGAGGAAATAAACATACCAAACTCTAAAACTGATTAAATGATCAGCAAGTGCCCATCCTAATATACATACATACATACATATATATATATATATATATATATATATATATATATATATATATATATATGTACAACAAGCTGATAAACCCCTCAACAATCAATACTCAACCTAAGCACCCTAAACGTCTCTTGGACTATCCTTCGACGTTCCCGAAAGGAACTACTGGCTACAACGAGCTCCTTGTCCAACATCTTCTTGCTGTAGAGACAATTCTTGCATTCCTGAACACATACATTTGATGGCAACTTGCTCTACATCCCCGTCTTGACCAAATCCTGAACCAAAGTTCTGCATACCTAAACGACAAATCCCTATGACTATTCTTCTAAATCCACAACCCGAACATATCGATGATCCTCCAAGCAGAATATCTAGATCTCCCCTACTTAGGGTTCGAAGTACCACTAAATAACATTGCAAATAGACCAAAACTCAAACCGGATCACCCAGATACGTAGCACCCCCAACCCTTGGAATGTGTAACACAATGCAAGATGATCTTCCAAATAAAGACCAAACAAACTCAAAGAGATTCTGAATCTCAGATGGAGACCTCGTGAACCCCCCAATCATGACTGCCTTTAATCATCAAGAATCCCATGTAGATGCACAAGCAACAATTCTGACAATCCATTCATAACAACAACTTCCTATCTAGAAACAAATGGACTACCACACTTCTCACCTGGAAATCCCCAACCATCAATTCATCACGATAATCATTCATAAACACAAAAGGAATCATCCTCATGGTCGGGATACATTAGAGACAACAAGAGTTGCCTCACCCGATTCACTTCCCTGATGACCTAAAATCATTAGCTAGCACCTGACCTGCCTATATCCAAAGAAAGCAGACCCTTGATCTCATCTCAAGGCAACCATAACACAAGAATCCTTTTGTTCATTCCTACACTGCCAAACTGCCTCCAAAAACCACAACCATCTAGCCCCATGTTGGGTCTACATCCTAAGTCTGTAAATCACATGTATGCTCTCTCTCTCTCTCTCTCTATATATATATATATATATATATATATATATATATATATATATATATATATATATATATATATATATATATATCAGTCTATTTTGAGCACGAAAAGCTAGAAGAACACAACCCCCACCATAGATAGTGACATTCCAATCCATCTGCCAATCACTCAGCCTCTGGCTACAATCCTTGAGCCGATCATAACAATTGCTTCTTTCTTGAGTCCCGCGACTCAACTAGCACTACTTTGAGCAAGGCCCTCGAGACCTCAAAAGCATCTAAGACACCTATTTTTGCACTATTCATACCCAACCTGACATGGCCATTAAGGCCCAAACAATCACCAGACCCATCCTTAGCCTAAACAACCATAACCAAAAGATCGAAAGATACGAGAAAACTGCCATGAATCATGGTTATTGAACCATGATATCTACCCTCAACCAGCTCCTTAGAATCCTTGTGACTTCCCTCGATTCGAGTATGGATCATGTCCTTCCAGTAATACGGCCCAATACTACCTTTCACACCTATCAATACTTTCCTCAAGAAGTATCCCGAGTCCTCTAAATCACCTACTCATAATAATACTCCTAATACCCGCTAAATAGTGTAACAAACGCACTAAAGTACTTCCGAGGCTCTCCTAGGATCCCCACCTCACCCTGCCATCAGTTGCTAAGAACCCCCTATTAATGTCAGCTAACCACTTCATGAATACAACTACATGCAACATAATTTAAATAATTTTTCGACTAAAAGACCCAACCCTACAACGGTTAGACTCGACTGAGAGCTACGCAATAGAGCCGAATCAATAATTCTAAAATTATTTAACCTTTACAGCATGTAACATAACATTTTCATTTGATAGTTTACTCACATCAATATGAGTCCCACAAAGCACAAAGCAAGCAACATTCGAGTAGCGAAGCCGTCTATCACTAAGACACCATAAAATCAGGCAGATCCTTACATGCAAATTTTGGAGCACTAGGCCCAAGCATCAAGGATACACATAGATCATGTATTTACTCTCCCAAGAGTGGCTAATCATTCATAACATTGGCCTGCTATAAAATTGTACTGACTCATGGAACTTCCACCAACCCTGTAGTCACCCTTGCATGCTAATCATACATAACATTGGATTCTATAGGCAATCGAATACTTGATTCTAAATTAATCCCACAACCAGAAGTGGAACAGGAAATAACGCTAAATCTAACATTCCTAGGCTATAAAATCTTAGTTATGTATCGTTGAAACATGAAAAGTGAACCTCTAGCAATCAAAAGTAATAAAGATCCAAAGTCAGCAGAGTCCGAGATTGGTGAAGTCCGAGATAGAGATGGAGTACGAGATGGAGACCATTCCGAGATACAATGAAGATCCGAGATTAGCTGTCTGTTTAAACATTTAATGTTTCTTGTCTTATTAATGATGTAACGTTTCATAGGACTTTTCCTTTTTGTATCTTTTAGATGATCAGTTGTTAGTGACTGATTATTAACCAGTCCTAGTTATATTTCCAAGTTTGTACAATGTTCCTCCTTATTCTATTAAGGAGTGATTTTAATGACAAGAAAATATGAATTTTTACTCCAAAGATAGCATAAATTCTCTTTCACTTTTGTCTCAAGTAAATATCTTTCACAACATTCTTCTTGTTCATTAAATGTCTTTATACTGATTATACTCGTAGTTTACTTCATTTAATGTTGAGTACTTTATTGAATATTTCATTCATGTCTTGACTGGTGTTACCAGATTCGACTGGAACCATTAATTAAGAGCAAACATTGATCTTAAAGATTAACTCAAGGTTTGAGTTTTCAAACCTTGTCCTTGCGCATTGATTCTAGTACTCATAATTGGTATCAGAGCTTGAGTGGTTGTCCTTTGAATCCATAAGAACATATTATAGTTGATTTGAAATTACCTTGGTATTTCGATCATTTCTGTGTTTAGGATAAAAGTTCTTATACCACTTCTGCTCTAATATCTTAACTTCAATGGTTGCACCTAATTCTCAACAAATATATTCAATACAAATAACAAATAGCATGGGTTGCCCTTCTCGTGCCTTGTTGCTAGTTATTGAAGAGTATGATCGCTAGAAAGTCAGAATGGAAAGATTATTACTTGGTAAAGAAAAAGGTGAAGCTATCTGGAGATCCGTAAAATAAGGTCCACATGTTCCAGTAGGGATGAGCATATGGACCGGGGAACCGGCCGGAACCGGAACCGGAACCCGATGGAACCGGTTGGGCTGGGACCGGGACGTTATTTTTGTGGATTTTTGGAACCGGGAACCGGTAGAACCGGAAAAAACCAGTAGAACCGTATGACGCTATTTTTCAAGGACCGGTTCCAACATTTGAAGACACGACAAAACCGGTAGGCACCGGGAACCGGTAGAATCGCCGGGCCGGTTTGGTTCTTGATTTTGACCGAAGCCGGTTCCCAGGTTGAGTCCGGTTCGGGCAGGTTTGGTCCTTTTGCTCATCCCTATGTTCCAGTAAGAAAAACTGTGAGAGATGCAACTGCAACTCTCATAGGATAGGAAGAACAACGTCAAGCACCTCTTACTGTTGATGACATCGAAAATCTGCATGCAGATCAAATTGCATTTTCCAAAATGGTATTTGGTTTTCCTCCTTCTCTTTGAGCACATTAAGTTGTGCAAATATGCTAAAGAGATTTAGGACACACTCCAAGACCTGTTCGGGGGATCAGAAAACATGAAGGATAAATGTTTGACTTCCATTGTCAACGAGTTCGATACTTTCACCACAACTCTCAGTGAATCGGTTGCCTCGACCTCTAACAGATACCGAATAGTCGTCAACAACATGATAGCTCATGGGATTGTCCGAACTCCACTAGAATACAATCTCAACTTCATCAATAGTCTTGGTAAAGGATGGGAAAACGTGAAATCGTGACTTTAGAGTAATAGATCTATAAAGAAGGTGAAGCTTTACCAACTGTTTGGCGAACTTCAAGGTCATGAATCAAATATTTCACAAACTTTGAGAGAACTCTCAGGAGGTCCTATTGCTCTTGTTAGTTCTTTTAATCCTCACATGTCGAACCCCTCTGTTTCGGACCCGTTCAAAGTTGTTACCCTAACTATCCCACTTTTTCAACCCTCTCCACTTGCTTTACATGCTCCTGCTATTTTAAACTATCAGTTTGATGGAGACCTCGACCCTGAAGCAATCGACTCTGAACTTCGCTTTCAACAAGAGTTTGCTTTACTTTCCATGAAATATAAGCGTCCTATCAGTCCCAATCACAAACCATATCACAACCTTTTACAATCTCCTCATCAAAGTAATCCCCAACCATTTTCCAAACCTTCAGAAAATCCACCTGCTTATAAACCCAACATCTCTACACCAAATCATAACTCAAAACCCCACGAGATTCCAAATCAGACAAACCAAATATTGTCTGTCACAAGTGTGGTCATGCAAATCACTATGCCAAATACTGCTTAACTGAAGCACCAGAAAAACCCAAGATCAAGGACTCAACATAATGTGCACGTCAAGCCCAAGAGATGGATGCTAGTGAGAAAGCATTCGTTATCACTGTGTTGAGAGTTGTGGAAGGATATTGGTCATCTAGATTTGAAGATGATGTGAGTACTGGTAGAAAAATATGTCTTATGGCAAGACAATCAATCGAATTTGATGAAGGCTACTGGTCATCTAGATTAGAGGAAGATTATGATTGTAATGCCCGGTTCCCGGTACGTATTTTAAATATGAGTTTTTGCATTTTTATACTGGGACTTGACGAGTTGGTGGCCCCAAACTTGTCGAGTAGGGGCGGATCTTGGTCGTGGGTGGAAGAGTCTACTTGACGAGTCGAAAGCCCCTGACTTGACGAGTAGGTCTACTTGAGTGAAATTCTAATTTTCAGGGTTTTCACCCTATTTAAACATCTTATACGACCTCCACTCCAGGCTCTATCACCTTCAGGACCTATTCTCGAAAACCTAATAAGCTTGTGTGTGTTCTTGAGCTATTTTGTGCCATTTTAGTGATTTGAAGCTTGGAGAAGGAAGGAAAGGCTTGGAGATTCAAGAAGAAGGCAGTAGATCTAGAGTTTTGGTTGCACTTCCAGTTTGTTTGAGATAAAAAGCTTAAACCTTGGCCATCCAACACTTAGATCTTCTTTAGGGCTTGCATATTGTCATTTTGGGCCATCTCTAAGTCACTTTCGAGATTTGAATGCATATTAGAGTAATGACTTAAGATCTGGGAACATTTGAGCTCAGGAAGCTTAAAGTTGCCACCTTTATTGAGCTATGGCCCTATCCCATGCATTAGAACTCCTTTATGGCTTAGTTTTGGTGTTCTAGCTTCATAACACCCATGCATGGACGTAAAGTTTGTAACTTTACATGTCATATCGACCCTAGTAGGTCAGATCTATGCCTTGGATGCAATAAGCCTGACTGAAATCGACTGTATGGACTTGGGCTTTGGGGGACTCAACGATTCGTTCATAGGACTCGGTGAGTTGGGTCATGGTTCCCAACCTTAGCTGTTTCTAAGCAATCTGGTTGAGTCTAGAAGAGGACTCAAAAGGATAGACGCGACTATGGTCTTAAAGATCAAAGAACTCGACGAATTCAAGGACGAACTCGACGAGTTGAAGGCATACGTACCAAATGATATGAAGCAGGACTCGATGAGTTCAAGGATGAACTCGGCGAGTCATGAGCAAAAGGTCCCGATTTTGTATGAAGGAGAACTCGGCGAGTTCAAGTGGAACTCGGTGAGTTAGAAGTAAAAGTTCCGACTATGTAGGAGGGAACTCGACGAGTTCTTGAAAGACTCGACAAGTGGGATCAAAGTTCCAGAAGTTCATGGAACTCAACGAGTTGGTGGACCAACTCAATGAGTTGAGTCAACCAAGATGTTAACTTTGACCAGGGTGTTGACCTTGACTTTGACTTTGACCTGAGTTGACCCTTGTAAGGGTTATGAGTATGAAAGGGTATTTAAGAAGATTGTTATGTGTAGGAGTTTGAGGGGAGTTGATACCAACACCGAGGATAGTCCAGACACTACAAGACATTGAGGTGAGTTACCTTCCAGTAGAAGTGGGTCAAAGGCACCAAGGCCGACCCACTAGTAAGAGTTATAGTAGAGATAATTGTCTTCGTGATAATTATCTGGTATGCTGTTATCTAATATGTTTATGTGCTAGAATGATATAATGTTATGTATGTTGGGTTTTGAGCAATCTAACACTTCCTAAGTGTGCATGCAACCCTAATAAACCTTGGATCTATGTTTGTCTAATACATGCAAAATAATAATTTTCCAAGGTTCATAACTTATCTAACATGGCATGGGGAACTTTTAAACATAAAAGAGTTAGCTGAGATTGCATACCTTTTGATGAGATTGATTCCTTGGAGTTTGAGAGCCAAGCACCAATAGTGTGAATGCCTCAAATGGAAATCACAAATCACCACAAACACTTGGAAACCTTTAGAGAGTGTTCACACACTTGTAATTTTCGGCCACACACAAGCACACACACTAGTGGCTATTTCATGCAACATAAGCATGCTTATATAGTGTACATGGTTAGGGTGAAACCCTAATAACCCATGACATTTCCTTTTCTAAGGATCCATGGGTTAAAAGCTCCATGGATCATCCATGGACTTCCATATAAGCCTAGCCCATTAACAAATGAGTGTTAGCCCGCACCATATAAAACAATAGCCCACAATTTAATTAGTCTTCCTTTTAATCTCTAAATTAATTCATAATTAATTTAAGACTAAGACTAATTAAATAACTTCATATTAATGTATTATAACTTACAATATATTAATAAACATATGTGTATAACTCTCATAAAATTATCCATAAATAGTTCGGGTGAAGTGCAACCCAAATGGACCATGTCGGGTCGGGTCAAGTATGTACCAAATAAGTTATGGACTTAGACACCTTATCCAACAGACTCCCACTTGGATAAGTCTAATAACTATATTTGCGTATGTTACTTCAGGAACCAACCAGCAATCGTAGCTCTCGAAAACTCTGTTGAACTATGAAGCGCCATTTTAGATAAGTGATCATATAATCCTCTGTTCTCATGATATCAGCCGGACAAATACATGGAACAACGTCGTACTTATTGTCCAGCAGTTTGTTTCCCGATTTTCGATTTGTTTGACAAAGAACTTAATCGAACACATCAATTTTAGTTCTGACCGGCCGGTACATAGGTCACAACAAAATCATCAAGGGACCCAGATATCGCTTCTATTTCTAGAAGGAACAAATAAACTTCGACTCATATGCTTGTTCTACTACTTGTTGAATTGTACACAAAGGCACGTTTTATAACATCAAGTTACTGATGCGTTTATGTGCAATCAATGCACAACCAACTCATAGGTAACAACTCATATCTCTAGGTTTGAAGATTTATATGATATTACCGTCTCACGATCACTCGAGATAAATTCCATGAAGTGATGCAAGTGAGCGTGGGTTTGTTCCAATACTCATAACTTATGAGCACTCATGAATGTTGTAGCAACCATTGCTATGACTAAACGCATTTAGCCATCTACAAACTCGATTCATGACAGTCTTGATTCATACCTACTTCCAACATATGAACGACTGTGGAGTGTTTAAATAACTTAGTCATTCGGAAAGAATAACCTAGCTATTTTGGAAGTCAAAACATGCAAAGTGAAACACAATAATAATCGAATCCAATATGGTCTCAGAACCCTTTTGAATATAAATAGAACCACCTTTTATTTATCACCATATTGATTACACATTATTCATTGTATAATGTTTCAAACAATCAACTTAAGACTTGAATAAAAACAACAGTCGTCCCATGCTCCTAGCATGTACACTTTGTTTTTCTAAACAATAGCTATGCCATACTCCAAGTATGCACACTATGTTTGTCTATGATCCTTACATTGTGATGTAGATCAATTGAACATGATTCCATTGATACTCATTTCACAATCCCAAATCCTTATTGTAAATGTGAGAATCCCCGATTCCTATCATTTACCAAAAAAAAAATCTGTTAGATTTTAAACTTTTATGCAATGTTCCTCTTGTAATGATTATTCACAAAGTCACCAAAACCTTGTCACCAGTCATTACAGAGTATTCCAAAGAAGGTCAACTTCTATGGAACGGAAGTCTCATATTCAAAGTACATTGCTTTGAACATCCTTCTTGCATTAAGGTTTTCTAATCTTACATAGATTGAATAACTTCCACCTATGGAGACATTTCCATAGTCCCATTTTGACTATCACTTCCGAACAAGAGTTACTTCTTTTCAGAATATGTCAATATGGTCCTTTCCGACATCATACTTCCAACTGTCCCTGAGCAACCAATCTTTGGCGAACCTCAGATTTGTCCTCGACAATTGCTTAATCACTTTAGTCATATCCAGTTCCAGACTTTTCCCTTCTTAATGCCTTAAGCATTTGGAAAATTTAGAAAAGATGAATATTATAGCACATGCAATTGATCCTATATCCGAAGCATATGGGACACGATTCATGATGTTTGACATAAAGACATGATACTAGACCAGTCTTTTGCTACAATATTTTTTATTTGCCATGTTTTCAAAATTTAACTATGAAGAGGGATGCCGTAATCATAATCGAATTTTGAAAACGCAATATATATATAATTTCTTCAAGTTGAACCATTCCAACATAAAATTCATACATATATATTCTTGACTAAAGATGATTAAAATCTCAATCTAAGCTTTAGAATTGAAACGAAGTATAATTTCCTCTCCCTTAATTATAGCAAAACAACTTTTCAACCCCTGCAACTTCACGAATTGAAACTTTGTTTTCTATAATTAACATTGCTAGCTTGCAATACTAATCATAATTATCATGCTCCCACTAACATGATGATTATTAGCAAAACACTTATGCTCCCACTAGCTCTAACATATTTCCAGAAATCTGCTGGACTTCTGAAATTTAGATTCATACACCCTTTCTTAGATAGCTCACATGTGTGTCTAAACAATTTTCAGAACTATGAAAAGGGATACCGTAATCATAGTCTTAATTGTTTAGACCGTTGCCATTTCTCACAAGTCCATGTTAGTGTGTCGGTGAACCACACGCGCTCCACTAACGACTTTTGAAAATGCAAATAACACAATTGATATCTACGTAAAATCTACTTAGTGAAAGCGTTTCCTCACCATCATTTTCATGAATCAGAGAGAAACCTTGTGACACTTAGATTTTATAGTGTATGAGTTCCTATCCATGTGAATTTGTCAAAACCATAATCACAAGATAAGGTTAGTGACAAATTCAGTCTTATATGGATTAAACTTGTTCAATCTTAGTTTCTTGTCATCTTGGTAGCACAAGGCCCACCAATGCTTCCAAGTTGAACTCTGATAACTCACATGCAAATTCAACTTATTTGATGTAGGTAAAGAAATAAGAATTATGTCAACACGATAGGTTGCAAACCTTAAGTTGCGTGCTAGTGATAAATTACAGGTTTTACTCTTGATTAAATCTTGAAACTCTTTCAGGATATTTAAGGCTCCCACTATCCCCTTGACCTATAAGTTTCCCCAGTCAAGAACCATTCCTTGACAAAACAAATATTCAAGGGATAGTGCGGATTCTTATCAAGACTAACACTTCACACAATTGGTCCTAGTTGGTCTTTGTCTCATCCAAGACATCACAACTTACCAATCTCAAATGTACAAGGGTAGAAAACCTTTTACTCTTACATTTGACTAGTGTTAATAAATCTGCCTTTATGTCACTCAAAGTTACAATCTTGGAGTATGACTCTAAGAATTGTTTTGGAACGAAGTATGACTCATCTTCTTAATTTTAACGAATCCAATAATTCATGACCTCTCTTCTTAGCCATAACAATGCACTAAGACGTCCTTAGAGTATGAATTTGTGATATGGTTTCATAATCATTAAGATGATCATGAAATACGATACTAAAGTACTCTTCCATCCTTTCAGATTTGAGAAACTTTTATCTTTCTGCCTAATTTGATTCTTCTCATTTGTTTTGTCATACATTGTAACCTTTCCCTGTTACAGAATTATACTTAACCTCATAAGTATAATCATATTTACTAATCTTTAGTAAATCATGACAAATCAATCTTTATGGTGGACCTTGACCAGCACACACCCAGTGTACCTAATTCCTTAGTCCTTCAACTGACTCACATATACATGTGATCAAAGAATTAGTCTTAATTTTCAAAGATGAAAATTCTCATTCATCATACAATACAACTTGTATGATTCCAAGTTTCTATCCAATTGGAACTTGGGTGATGAAAAACTTTCTTCATTCGGTAAATTCAGACACTACCACAAATGAAGGAATCAAATCCACTTTCCAATATTGCTATTACTGGAAACATATAAGCAATAATTTTCCACAGATACCATTGTAAGGATATTTTTAAAATAAATAAAATTGAAACCCTTTTTTTTTTCTTTTATTTTAAAACTTTGCGGAAAAACTTATCCTTACAATCCACATGAAAACCTTGTTGTTATCTATTCATAAGCAATATATTATAACTCTTAAGCAATAGCTCAAAATTCTGATTGTCGAACCATGCGATCGAAACCCACCTTCGCAATCAGAATCAACATATACTTACTTTAAGCTTCCTATCTTTTCTTTGATTCTTAAAACCATCAACATGTGACCCATTCACATTATGTAATAAGAATCTTCAAATAGGAACTTAATAGAGTTAGACAGTGGACTTTACCCGAAGTAGAGTAAAACTTTTTGACTTGATCAATCTTATGATCTTTCAGGTGAATAGGGCAGCTTTGCAACCAATGCCCCTTCCTTTGGCAACAAAACACATAGACCCTTTGGTAATGGCACATGAGACTATCTCAGAATTTGCCTTTCTCTTTACTATTTGGTCAACCGAGTTGACTATAGCCGATCCCTTTCCATTGGGAAGAGAAATCTTTTTCTAGATATCCAATGCTACCATTGTCAATGTCCATTTAAGACTTGGGAAGTTGTTCTTTTAATCAAATTTGCTTTACTGGTGTTCCAAATCATTGTTGATTCCACAACACCTAGCAAATAGATAACATCATTAAGGGTCATGTCATAGTCCGTCTCATAGTAGTCCCAAAGAGACTCACTATGTTACTAAGAAAGTGATTGAACATCCAACTTTCACGGGACTTTGACACCCAACTCTCCCGGCTTGTCAATATGTGACTTTATCTCCAAGATGTGAGCACACATAGACTATGCTTACCAATAAGGATTGAGTGACTTTAAACTTTTCAATAACTTGTGGGCGAGGGAGAATAATTGGAGGAGGTGGAGGAAGTGAAGCATGATGTTGAGGGACACCATCTTCAAGAGATTTGGGAAGATCATTTGTCTGAACCAGACATCTATAATGGGAGAAAATCAAGTTAGTTGATTCAAAGTCCTTAATATAACACCCAATATGAAATATTAAGGCTAGGACCCAACACAATATTTTATAATTTGGAAGAGGGATGCCGTAATCCAAGCTATAAAATATTTGAAGGTAGGCGAATGATGATTCACCAATTTCCACCATGAAAAACAAAATAATTTATTAGGTTTTTAATTAGAATTGAAATTCCTAGATCTTTTGAGATTCATTGAACTTTTCGATGGCATGTTTCAATCTCGAGTGTGCCCTCTCAAATTTTGTGACTGGGATGCCGAGGATCACAAAACAAGGTGTGAATAACCATACCAATTCACTTGGTACCCTTAATATTATCACCTAATCAATGTGCCGGTTAACCACACACGCTCCATTGATCTATGACAAACATTAAGTCACCCTTCGTGATCCTTACTAGTCCAAGTTAGTGTGCCGGTTAACCACACACGCTCCACAAACGACTTGGTAAGGTACAAAGTGTGAATTCCATGGGCTAGCACCAAATTCAAATTTTTCCTAAAGTAACTAAGATTGGGAATTAAATAAAACATTTAGTTACTTTATAATATTCATCATACTTTTAATGAGAATTTAAAGTCATTGTCCTACCCGTTCGGCTAACGACCCTCCACTGATCAAGCAAGCGGTGGGTGAGAGTGGACACCCATTAAGTCGCCATTTTATAGGCAACAACCTTATACCCACCTTATAGACTGGCTTCGTGAATGAGGCCTACTAACGGTAAAACGACTTATTCTTATACATATATATAATAATTAACCATTAATGTTATAAATAGTATAAGGGTTGAATTTTAACTTTTAAAATTCTAAGTGTTGGAATTAAAGTTTATTAAAGTGTGTGAAACTTTTCCAAATTCCAAAACTTGAGGACAAGTTTTGAAACTATTCAAAACTAATTAATTCCATGATTTATGTGTTTAAAGTAGTTTTAATCCAAAAACTCTTCAAGTTCCATAACTTGAGGACAAGTTATGGAAGACTTTAAACTAATAAAAGAATTACTTTTCTTTATTTTTATAACTTATGGAATTAATTAAGGTTACACTTTATTTATATATTTATTAATGAAGTGACTCTTGAACCTCCATAACTTAAGGACAAGACTCTTCACCTTTTGTAACCATCCAAGACTTTTCATTTCATAACTTATGAATTAAAGGTTCATAAAAATGAAGACTCTTCATTTTCATGTAACTTATGTGTTTTAAGTGTGTGTTAAATAAAAGTGACCTTTGGATATCCATAACTTGAGGACAAATTATGGACTCCATTAAAACACATAAATGATCAAGAATTAATTCTAAACAATTTAGCAAATAATTCCTATCATCTTCTAAATTCATAAGAACATGAACATGATCATCAAAATTTCAAGAATTATATGAACACATAAAAAACATTGAATTTTGATATATGCTATTGTAAATGGATTAGAACAACCATTACACCAACTAAAACAAGTTTTAAAACACCAAAACAGTTTAGGGTAATGTTTCTAGTCCATTTCCAGCAGAAAAAGTCGAAATTCTGCATTCTGTTCATTTTACTCGCCGAGTGCACGAACCTACTCACCGAGTAGGATGAATTTTGCCTTGAACTCGGCGAGTCCCCCCCATGGACTCGGCGAGTCCATCAGCCAGACAGCAACAATTTCAACTTTTTTCACTATTTTGCATCAAGTATCAAACAAGCAAGCCTAGGCTCTGATACCATTGTTGGGTTTTGAGAAATCTAACACTTCCTAAGTGTGCATGCAACCCTAATAAACCTTGGATCTATGTTTGTCTAAATACATGCAAAATAATAATTTTCCAAGGTTTATAACCTATCTAACATGGCATGGGGAACATTTCAACATAAAAGAGTTAAAAGAGATTACATACCTTTTAGATGAGTTTGGTTCTTGAGGAGTTTGAGGGCCAAGCACCAATAGTGTGAATGCCTCAAATGGAATCACAAAACACCACAAACTCTTGGAAAACTTTGAGAGAGAATACACACTTGTATTTTCGGCCACACACAAGCACACACACACTAGTTCACTAGTTGCCATTTCATGCTCCATAAGCATGCTTATATAGTGTGCATGGTTAGGGTGAAACCCTAATAACCCATGTCTTTTCTTTTCCAAGGATCCATGGGTTAAAAGCTCCATGGATCATCCATGGACTTCCATATAAGCCTAGCCCATTAACAAATGAGTGTTAGCCCACACCATATAAAACCAATAGCCCATAATCTAATTAGTCTTCTTTTAATCTCTAAATTAATTCATAATTAATTTAAGACTAAAACTAATTAAATAACATGACTTCATATTAATATATTATAACTTATAATATATTAATAAATCGTAAGTATACAATTCTCATAAAATTATCCATAAATCGTTTGGGTGAAGTGCAACCCAAATGGACCATGCCGGGCCGGGTCAAGTATGTACCAAATAAGTTATGGACTTAGAAACCTTATCCAACAATAGACACGTTACTGGGGTTTCGAGGAAGAAACCTAAGGGATTCGACGCTAGGTCGAAGGGCCAGCCAAGCCAAAGCTGTTTCATGAAATGCGGCAGGCCACATGAGGGAGTTTGTAGATTGGGATCATCGGGTTGCTACAAGTGTGGCAAGACTGGGCACTTTATCAAGGATTGTACTTCCCCTACCCTCACATTCTAGACATCAGACATGATTTTCTTCCATTGAAATTAGAAGGGCCATAAAAAGGCCGATTGCCCGAGACTAGTATCAGCAGCGCCAACTCCCTAGAGGTCTAGATTGCTCTCTTGCACTTCGCAAGAGGTTTCCTGAGTCTTTGGGCATGTTGGATTGCCCTCTAGAGGTCCAGATTGCTGACGACCGATCAGTACAAGCAGTAGAGGTTTTCAGATATTGTGTTTTGAGGCTGTATGAGGAGCGCTATCAAGTAGACTTGGTTCCCATTCCATTGTGTGGGAACAAGGTTATCATAGGCATGGACTGGTTGAGCCCTAATGGGGGTAGTGATCGACTGTGCACAACAGTTGGTACGTGTCAGGACCCCAAGTGGGGGAGAGCTGGTGATTCAGGGCGAGAGGCCACAACGTGGACCAGCTTTATGCTCAGCAGCGAGGGCTAGGCGCTACCTTCAATAGGGTTGCACATGGTATGTCGCCTATATTATGGATACCCGAGAAGTGGGCACGACGACCGTGGGTGATGTGTCAGTGGTGCTAGTGTACCCATACGTATTTCCAGAGGAGTTGCCTTGAATACCTCCGAAGTGACAGGTATAGTCTAGGATCGACCTGGTCCCTGGTGCAGCTCCGATAGCCAAGGAACCATATTGGTTGCTCCCCCTGAGATGCAGGAGTTGTCTACACAGCTGCAGGAGCTGTTAGACAATGGATTCATTAGGCCGAGCAGTTCACTCTGGGGAGCCCCGATCCTGTTTGTGAAGAAGAAGGACGGGTCGCATCGGATGTGTATAGATTACTGGGAGCTGAAAAAGGTAAATGTGAAGAACTATTACCAACTTCTGAGGATTGATGATCTCTTCGACCAATTATAGGGGGCATCTTGGTTTTCCAAGATAGATTTACGTTCAGGCTACAATCAGATGAGGGTCAAAGACGAGGATGTATAGAAGACTGCTTCATGGTCACTATGAGTTCGTGGTGATGCCCTTCGGGCTCACCAATGCTCCTGCCGCGTTCATGGACCTCATGAGCATGTATGCAGACCGATGTTGGATTAGCCTGTGATAGTTCTCATCGACGACATCTTGGTTTATTCCAAGATGTAGGAGAAGCACAAGGAGCACTCGCGAGAGGTGTTGGATACCTTGAGGATAGAGAGCTTGTATGCCAAGTTCTCCAAGTGTGAGTTCTGGTTGCGTGAGGTGCAATTTCTTGGGCACCTTGTCAACCTGAACGGTATTTTGGTTGACCCGGCCAAAGTAGAGGCCGTGATGAGATGGGAGGTTCCGAAGTCTCCATCTAAGATTCACAATTTCCTTGGATCGGCAGGCTATTACCGAAGATTCATTAAGGACTTCTCCAAGATAGTCGTACCCTTGACTTGGTTGACAAAGAAGGTTGTCACAGACCGCTAAAGCGGAAACACGGGGTGTGGTAGTACAAAGGGTCTCATAGCAAAAGTTTAAAGACAACACCAACCATAGTATTAAAAATCATTACAAATTTACAATGAGTTTGAACAACTTTTTTAAAAGAAATTACAATGTATTTAAAAGTCAACACATGCAAATGCTCCTACAAGTGTTGTGTCTCTACGTGCCTCTTACTAGATGATTCCTGAAAAAGCATGTAAAATGAGCATCAACTGTAAAAATAGTTAGTGAGTACTCACAGATTAAAATAATATTGGTTTCAAGAATCGAAATAAAATTTTTGATAAAAGTTTCAATAAATAAAAGTATATTGCTAAAATGAGTTTTCAAGAATCGAACTAATATTCGTTGTTACAAGGAGCAAATAATTTCATTGCTAAAACAAGTATATAAAGTTCGTTGCTATAATGAGAAACAAAGTTCGTTGCTATAATAAGCATAAAAGTTTCGTTGCTAAAATAAGTATACAAGTTTCATTGCTAAAATAAGTATACAAGTGTCATTGCTAACATGAGAATACAAGTTTCGTATGTGCATAAAGATTCCATTCATGAGTTCACAACTCAAACCTAATGACCGAATCGTGCCCTAGTGACTACTATGTGTATCGTAAACATAGAGAATAAAATGCTAAAATGCACTCAAGCGAATCGTGCGAGTGAGGAGTTGTCTACCTCCTGATAGCGTTATCCATAATAACCATAGACTCAAAAGAGTTAATGAGTTGTGTCGAGAGATTCCAAGGACTTAACCGCGATACAGTCCTCAAGAATTAAAGTAACATACACATACATACAAAATATAGCAACCAAGTTTCATACGAGTCAAAATAAATACAGCGAACATAAATAGTTGAGGACATGCTTTTCCACCCCAAAACATTTAAAAACCGAAAATAGGGGGAGTCGTGAATACTTGCAATGCTTTAAGATGATGCATTGAACTACGTTCCACTTCTACCACTATCGATTCCTACACGATGTTACACACTAATGAGTCTCTAATAGAAAGCTAATACTAGTATACTTGCTACTGCAATAGAATTATGCCAATATTGTGTCAAAATTTAATATTGATAAGTTACAAACATTTTCTGAAATGGTGAAATTTTATAACTCATGTGATTAAGATAATTTTGAATATTATATTCCAGATTTTTGTAATATTAATTGAGGGTATTTCAATACATTTAAAGGTGTTTTACGCTCCTAAAAATCCAAAATATTTTCAAATAGTTTCCAAAAATTCTCAAACTTTGCTTTTTCATTCTAAACACTGTAGATGTCTTCCAGAAATTATCCCTTGAATTTTTGATGTGATTAACTATTTTTCCAAATGTTTATGCCTTCATAACTAAATATATTCGTGAAAAATAGAATCCAGATGATAAAAATTCCCAAACTTTTTATGATTCTACCATTATACATACGTAAGTTGGGAAAAATATAAAAATGGATTTCTAAACCGTTTAACTAAATTTTATGATTTTTGTGCATTTATTCTAATAAAAATTGAAATAAATAGAAATCAGTTTCCAAAATTGCCCAAAATTTTTGTATTAATGTTATTAAACATTCGTAAGCTGGGAAAAATATAGCATACTGAATAGAAAAATCATCCAAATTTTTATTTAGAGTTCTAATTTATTATAAGTTCTTTTGGTAAATTTTCATGAATTTTGGATGAGTAGAACTATTTTTCTTGTTTTTAGTCCATTATAAGTACAAAAATCAGAGAAAAATAGGAATGCATAACGAAAAATTCTGAAAATATTTTTCTGAGTCTTACATATAGGTTAGGAGCTGTGAAATTATTAGATATCCTTTTCACATTCTCTAAAGTGGTTTTATGATTTATTGAGGCTAAACAAAAGAAAGTTCAAAACCACAATAACCAGTAACAAAAATCGATGAAACTTAATGAAAGGTTATTATTTACCATATGGGTCATCCACAAATTTATCTAGGATTTATAGACCTCAGAAAAAATTTTATTTGATTTATTTCCTTATTTTATTGCAATAATTATAATAATTCGAGAAAAATGAATTATTTTCTGAAAATTTACAAATCATCTTATTTTATTAGTGGGATTCTTGCAAAAATCGGATTTGATCAGAAAAGAGTTTTAGGTATTTATTTTAGAATAAATCCTTAATGATCATATTTGAAAGCTTTAACAACAAACTTTGATCATCTAGCATCTATGTAACACCCAAACCTTTCAAATAATTTTTCACAATTTAAAAACACTTTCATTCATAATTGTTATAAAAATATCATTGTATCACAACAATCCATAACATCACATCCCAAGATCATAGTATGTAAAAACTCCTCGTGTGTGTACTGATCAAGCTGTCGCCTTCCCGCGATCATCACTGGTACCTGAAACACATAAGACAACATTATAAGCATAAATGTTTAGTAAGTTCCCCAAAATACTACACACAACACATATTAGCCACTCGAGGCTATAACTCTGTTTGACCCTTTGGTCAATGTGTCTCAGTGGGACCCTCTAGTCCCATAACTCTATGGTCCCTCTGGCCCTAACTCCGTGGACCTTCCGGTCCTAACTCTGTAAACTTTGTAACATACATAACATAAATCACATAGAAATCACATCATGCAAAAGCATACAAAATACTCTGTCACATAACTCTAATTATCACTCTAGGTAAAGTATAGTGAGAAGCCTCACCTCGGGTAACTCGGTAATCTCGAACTCTATAAAACCTGGCCTAGCCTCCACCTAATCATATGAAATAAATACTCTTAATCAATACATCTCTCAAGGCTAGACTTTTCCCTCTATTGGTACTCTCAGAAGGGTAAAAGACCATTATACCCCTCTCATTGCTCAAAGACCCTAAAGTTGACTAAACCCTAAAAGTCAACTCTCCAGGTTACGCTGTGTGTACCAAACATGTACGCTGGGCGTACCCGACGTCCTCACAGAAACGGGGTGCGCGACCCCTTATGCCGCGTGTACTGGGATCACGCCCTGGGTAACTCCCAGTTTCAGACTCTAAGCTCTTGAGGTCTTAAATAGTTAAGACCCACGTCCAACTTCTAGATCTGACCAATTCTAAGCCTTTTAATCCATAAAGTTGGTGACATTAAGCCTTTGCATGGCTGGACAAGTCACTAACACCCATAACATTCGATTTCCCAACTCTAGAAAGCTCATAACTCAAGCATGACCTCATAACAACGACCAAGATGGAATTTTTATGGATCTACAACACAAATATCACTGAAATGGGACAGATCTAGGTCCATGGAGTACATTACACTCATAAAGTATCCACCTTTGGGAATTTTAACCCTAGAAATGGTCCATGCAACATCAAACCAAATAAAGAGGAAAGTTTTGAACTTTATACCTCTAGATGAAGCTCCTTTCACTGAAGATCTTAGATCCAAACTTGCACTTCAAGCCCTAGCCTCCACAAGCTCCTCTCCTTCTTCTTCACTAACACACCAAGACACTTTTAGCTCCAAAACACACACACTCAAGCTAAGGACGATGGAAGGCTCTCTTAGGGTTTCACTCTCTGATATGGAGGCTGTGAAATGAGCCTTAGCATCCTTTAAATAGTGCACAAGCCAAAATTTAGGGTTTGCATCTGGACCCGTTACGCCCAGCGTAACCCTGGGTACGCCCAACGTGTTGGATTAATGTCTAAGTCCATAACTATATTTGGTAAGACTTGACCCGACTCGGCATGGTCCATTTAGGTTGCATACCATCATGCACTTGAATGAGAGAAATAAGACACTTATGGTTATTAATATATTATAAGTTCTAGTATATTAATAATAAGAATAATAAGATTATTTAATTAGTATTGATCAAGAATTAATCTAGGATTAATTAAGTGATCAAAAGAAGACTAATTAAATAGATGGGTTGATTGTGTAAATCATCCATACTTGTATAGTGGGCTAATGCTCCATGGATAATCAAGTTGGGCTAAAACCCATAGGATGGTCCATGGATGCTCCATGGTGTATTTGTACCCATGGATCCAAGGAAATGGAAAGCCATGACAATTAAGAGTTTACCCTAATTGTGTAACTATATAAGCATCTTATTATTGAGGAAAAATCGGCCACTAGAGATAGTGAAGAAAGGGCTAGCCGATTTTGAAGAGTGTAGAATTCTCTCAAATCATTCCAAGTGTTTTGATGATTGTGATTCCATTTGAGGTGTCACACTTGGGGCACTAGGCACTCAAGCTTCATGAAGACTTTCTACATCAAAGAGGTATGTATTCTATCTTGCTATAGTCATTGTTTTGTATGCTAGATTAGGATAATATCTTGGAAGTTCTTATTTGCATGTATAATAGAGAAAACATAGATCCAAGGTATTTAGGGTTGCATGTACACTTAGGAGTGTTAGAATGCTCAAAACCCAACAGTGGTATCAGAGCCACGGGTTGTTTTCTGTTATATTGATGCAAATATTTTATTTTCAAAGTTGAAAAAAAAACATGAAGTTTGTCAAATTTTAAGATAATTACTTGTTCTTGTGAAAAAATAATTATTTGTAAAATTTGAATAATTTGCTTTATGAGTTGAATTAGGTCAAATTTAATAAAAGATAAAATAATATGATTATTTTATTAGTTTTAAAAGTTTGATCTAAAGAGTTTTATTTTTTGAAACCTCCATAAGTTATGGATATGAAAAGGTTTTTAAAAAAATTGATTCAAAGTTTTATGGAGTTACAAAAAATTTGGTGTTAATGTTTTAAAGGATTCCATAACTTAAGAATAAGTTATGGATCACCAAAAGTTTTTTTGTGTTACCTTATTTTATGAGTGAATTTAGATTAATGAATAAAATTATGTGATAGTTGGTTTTAATCCAAATTAATCTAAAAGAAGTTCATAAAATGTGTTTATGTAACTTATAAGTCACATTTATGAATCTTAAAACTCATAAAAGTTGGCAAAGGTTACAAAAAATGAAGAGTCTAGTTCTAATTAAATGGTTTTATGACTCCATAACTTGTCCTCAAGTTATGGAGGACCAAGAGTCTCTTCATTTAATAAAATAAAATAAAATAAAAAAAGTGTAACCTTAATTAATTCCATAAGTTATAAAATAAAGAAAAGTTAATTCTTTTATTAGTTTAAAGTCTTCCATAACTTGTCCTCAAGTTATGGAACTTGAAGAGTTTTTGGATTAAAACTACTTTAAACACATAAGTTATGGAATTAATTAGTTTTGAATAGTTTCGAAACTTGCCCTCAAGTTTTGGAATTTGTAAAGTTTTCACTTATGAATACTTTAATTCCAAGTTAGCCCTTAGAATTTTAAAAGTTAAAATTCAACCCTTATACTTTATAATATTATAAGTTAATAATATATATATGTATAAGAGTAAAGTCAGTCTTACCGCTAGTACGCCTCATTCACGAAGCCGGTCTATAAGGTAGGTATAAGGTTGTTGCCTATAAAATGGCAACTTAATGGGTGTCCACTCTCACCCACCGCTTGCTTGACCGGTGGAGGGTCGTTAGCCGAACGGGTTTGACAAGACTATAATTCTCCTTCATTAAAAGTATTAATGATAATACTAAGTAACTAAACTCTTAATAATACCCAATCTTAGTTACTTAGGAAAAATGTGAATAAGGTGCTAACCCATGAAATTACACTTTACACTTTGTCTAAGTCGTTAGTGGAGCGTGTGTGGTTAACCGGCACACTAACTTGGACTTAACAAGGTAGGTAAAGGGTGACTTAATATTTATCATAGTATCGATGGAGCGTGTGTGGTTAACCGGCACATCGATTGAGGGGTAATTTATTAAGGGTACCAAGTGATTTGCATGGTTACTTCACACCTTGTTTTGTGATCCTCGGCATCCCAGTCACAAAACCTGAAGGGCACACTCGAGATTGAAACATGCCTTTGAAAAGTTCAATGAATCTCAAAGATCTAGGAGTTTCAAAACCAATTAAAACCTAATAATACATTTCGTTTATCTTGGTGGAAATTGGTGAATCGTCATTCACCTACCTTCAAATATTTTATAGCTTGGATTACGACATACCTCTTCTAAGTTATAAAATAGTTTGTTGGGTCCTAGCCTTAATATTTCATATTGGGTGTCATATTAAGGACTTTAAATCAACTATCTTGAATATCTCCCAAAAGATGTCTGTAATAGACACCTATGATCTTCCCAAATCTAGTGAAACAAGGTTTCCTAAATGAAGATGATGTCCTTTGGAAATCATACTTCTTTCACCTCCTCCAATTATTCTCCCCAACCCACAAGTTCTTGAAAAGTTTAAGGTCACTCAAGCCCTATTGGCAAGGCAAGGTCTAGGTGTGAGCACATCTTGGAGATGTAGTCACATATTGACAAGCCGGGAGAGTTGGGTGTCAAAGTCTTGAGAAAGTTGGTGGTTCAATCACTTTCTAAGTCACATAGTGAGTTCCTTTGGGACACCTATGAAACAGACTATGACAAGACCCTTAACGATCTTATCTATTTGCTAAGATCAACTTCCTAAAACTTTATGGACATTGACAATGATGACATTGGATATCCAGTAAAGCATTCTCTTCCCAATGGAAAGGGATCGGCTATAGTCAACTCGGTTGACCAAATGGTAAAGAGAAAAGCTAAGTCTGTGATAGTCCTGTGTACCATTATCAAAGGGTCCATATGTTTGTATTGCCAAAGAAAGGGCATTGGTTGCGAAGCTGCCAAATTTACCTAAGGATGTTAAAGTCAATAAGTTTGACTCTACTTCAGGTAAATTCCACTATCTAACTCTGTTAAGTTTCTATTCTGAGATTCTTGATACATGATGTGACTGGGTCACATGGCGATGTTTTAAGAATCAAAGGAAAAAAAGTGAAGAAAATTAAAGAAAGAATATGCTGAATTTGATCGCGTAGATGGATTTCTATCGCATAGTTTGAAAAATCGGATTCTTGAGCTACTTCTTAGGAGTTATGAGATATTGCCTAGGAATAGATAACAACAAGTTCTCATATGGATTGTAAGGATAAGTTTTTTCCGCAAAGTTTTAAAATAAAAGAGAATTTTTTGATTTTATTTATTTTAAAATATCCTTACAATGGCATTTGGGGAAAATTGTTGCTTATATAATTCCGTTAAGAGCAAGAGTGGAAATATGAAATTGATTCTTTCATTTGTGGTAATGTCTAAATTTACCAAATAAGGAAAGATTCTCATCATCCAAGGTTCAATTGGACCGGAACTTGGAATCATGCAAGTTGTATAGCATGATGAATGAGAACTTTCAAGTTTTGGAAAATTAAGACTAATTACTTGTTCACATGGATGTGTGAATCAAGTAAAGGACTAAGGGATCGAGTACACATTCTTGTGCACTGGTCAAGTCCACCACAAAAAGTTTGATAAGACTATTCGTCATGATTTACTTAAGTTCAGTAAATATGATTATACTTACAAGCTTAAGTGTAACACTGAGACATTGGAAAAGGTTCCAATGTAAGGCAGAGCGAATAAGAAGAATCAATTTAGGCAGTAAGATAAAAGTTTCTCAAATCTGAAAAGATGGGAGAGTACTTTAGTATCAGTTTTTGTGATCATCTTAATGATTAAGAAACCATAGCACAATTAGTTCTCTAAGGAAATCTTAGTGCATTCTTATGACTAAGAAGAGGGATCTTGAATTGTTGAAGTGGTTAAATCAAGAAGATGAGTCATACTTCGTTCCAATACAAGTCTTAGAGTCATACTCCAAGATTGTAATTTGAGTGAAATGTCTCAAAAGAAGGTTAAAACACTTGTCAAATGTAAGAGTAAGAGTTTTTTTCTACTCTTGTACATTTGAAATTGGTAAGTTGTGATGTTTTGGATAAAACAAAGACCAACTTAGGCCAATTGTGTGAAGTGTTTGTCTTGATTAGAATCCTCACTATCTCTTGGATATTTGACAAGGGAGTCTTATATGTCAAGAGGACAGTGGGAGTCTTAAAGGTCTTGAAAGTCTCAAGAAATAATCAAGAATAAAACCTGAAGTTCTTCGCTAGCACACGACTTGAGGTTTATAACCTATCGTGTTGACATATCTGTGCCCATTCCAGTTAAAGTTGGCTTTGCATATGAGTTCTTAGAGTTCTCAATTTGTTGCACAACAACTTGGAAGCAATGGCAGGCCCTTGAGCTGCCAGGTGGCAAGAAGTTAAGATTGAGTTCAATCCATATGAGTTTGGATTTGTCATTATCCTTGTCTTGTGACTATGGTTTTGACAATTCACATGGATAAGAACACATACGCCATTAAATCTAAGTGTCATAAGGTTTCTCTCTGATTCATGAAAATGATGGTGAGGAAACACTTTCACTAAGTAGATTTTAGCTAGATAGCAATTGTGATATTTGCATTCTCAAAGTCGTTAGTGGAGCGCGTGTGGTTAACCGGCACACTAATTTGGACTTGTGAGAAGTGGCAAAAAGGTCTAAACATTATGATTACGGCATCCCTCTTCATAATTGTTTAGATACACAAGTGTGCTATCTAAGGGAAGGTGTATGATTTTGATAAAGACTTATCAAAACAATCTAGTATCAGAAATCTGAACTTTGGTAAGAAAGTCAGCTGATTTCTGAGTACATGTCAAAGCTAGTGGGAGCATAAGTGTTATGCTAATAATCATCATGTTAGTGGGAGCATGATAATTATGATAAGTATTGCAAGTTAGCAATGTTAATTATAGAAAACAAAAAATTTCAATTGGGAAAAAGTTGTTTTGCTATAATTAAGGGAGAGGAAATTATACTTCATATCAAATCTATAAGGTTTAGATCTGAGGTTTTAATCATTTAGTCAAGGATATATATATGAATTTCATGTTGAAATGGCTCAACATAAGGAAATTCTGTATATGAGTCCATTATTTGCGTTCTAAAATTCGATTATGATTACGGCATCCCTTTTCATAATCTGAATTATGAGAACTTGGCAAATTGAAATGGAAATGTTATAGCAAAAGACTGGTTTAGTCTTTATGTGAGACATCATGAATCGTGTCCCATATGCTTCGGATATAGGATCGATTACATGTGCTATAATCATCCGTGTCCCATATGCTTCGGATATAGGATCGATTACATGTGCTATAATCATCCGTTCTAAAATTTTCCAAATGCCTGGGGCATTAAGAAGGGAAAAGGTTTAGAACTGGATATGACTAAAAGGATTAAACAATTGTCGAGGACAATCTAAGGTTTACCAAAGATTGGTTGCTCAAGGACAGTTGGAAGTATAGTGATAATTCTGGAAGGACCATATTGACATAATCTATAAGGAGGCAACTCTTGTTCAGAAGTGATAGTCAAAATGGAATCTGGAAATGTTTCAAAGTTAGAATTTTCAATCTGTGTAAGATTAAGGAAACTTAATGCAAGAAGAATATTTCCAAGGAGTTGATCTCCTTTGGAATACTCTGTAATGATTGTTGCCAAGTCTTTATGACTTTGTGCATAATCATTACGAGAGGATCAATGCATATAAGTTTAGAATCTAACAGATTTCAGTAAATGGCATGAATTTGGAATTCCTGCATTTGCGGTAAGGATTTGGGAGTGTGAAAAGAGAATCATTGAAGTTATGTTCAATGGATCTAGTTCACAAAGTAAAGATCATAGACAAACATAGTATGCATACTTGGTGTATGGCATGACTAGTGTTAAGAAAACATAGTGTACATGCTTGGAGCATGGGACAACTATTGTTTTAAAATTCAAGAATAAAGTTGATAGCTGAAACAGTATACAATGAATAATGTGTAATCATATGGTGATAAATAAAAGGTATTTTATTTATGTTCAAAGGGTTGATACCATATTGGATTCAATTATTATTGTGTTTCACTTTGCATGTTTTGACTTCCCGAATAAACTAGGTTATTCTTCCGGAATGACTAAGTTATTCAAACCATCCACAGTCGGTCATATTTTGGAAGTAGATATGAATTAAGACTGTCATGATGGGTTGTAGAGGTCTAAGGTGTTGGACAAGGCTACAGCAATCATGAGTGCTCATAAGTTCTGAGTATTGGATTCAACCCGCGCTCATTGGAATCACTTCATGGATTTTATCACGAGTGATCATGAGACGATAATATCTTATATTCTTCAAACCTAGAGATATGAGTTGTTACTATGAGTTGATAGTACATTGATTGCACAAAACCGCATTTGGTAACTCTGTGCTATAAAACGTGCTTTTGTGTATGATTCAACAAGTAGTAGAACAAGCCATATGAGTCGAAGTTTATCCGTTCCTTTTACCTTCGGGATAAAAGCGATATCTGTGGGCCCCTCGATGATTTGATGATGACAAATGGAAGTGCTCGGCCGGGCCAGGACTGATTTGATTTGTTCAATTAGTCAGTTGTCATAAATCGGAAATCGGGAAACAACAAATGGACAGAGAGAATGATTATAATCCATGTCTCAGTCCATATGATATCTAGAATGGAGGAATATATGATCCCTTATCTAATGGACAAGTCACTGACAAAGGTCAGAGTTCATCTACAAGGTCAGAGTTCGACAGAAGCTTTTGAGAGCTATGATTGCCGGTTGGTTCCTGAAGTCATACGCAATAATAGTTTTAGACTTATCCAAGTGGGAGACTGTTGGATTAATGTCTAAGTCCATAACTATATTTGGTAAGACTTGACCCGACCCGGCATGGTCCATTTGGGTTGCATACCATCATGAACTTGAATGAGAGAAATAAGACACTTATGGTTATTAATATATTATAAGTTCTAGTATATTAATAATAAGAATAATAAGATTATTTAATTAGTATTGATCAAGAATTAATCTAGGATTAATTAAGTGATCAAAAGAAGACTAATTAAATATATGGGTTGATTGTGTAAATCATCCATACTTGTATAGTGGGCTAATGCTCCATGGATAATCAAGTTGGGCTAAAACCCATAGGATGGTCCATGGATGCTCCATGGTGTATTTGTACCCATGGATCCAAGGAAATGGAAAGCCATGACAATTAAGAGTTTACCCTAATTGTGTAACTATATAAGCATCTTATTATTGAGGAAAAATCGGCCACTAGAGATAGTGAAGAAAGGGCTAGCCGATTTTGAAGAGTGTAGAATTCTCTCAAATCATTCCAAGTGTTTTGATGATTGTGATTCCATTTGAGGTGTCACACTTGGGGCACTAGGCACTCAAGCTTCATGAAGACTTTCTACATCAAAGAGGTATGTATTCTATCTTGCTATAGTCATTGTTTTGTATGCTAGATTAGGATAATACCTTGGAAGTTCTTATTTGCATGTATAATAGAGAAAACATAGATCCAAGGTATTTAGGGTTGCATGTACACTTAGGAGTGTTAGAATGCTCAAAACCCAACACAACGTACGCAGGCGAGTCCGCGTCCAAATTAAGCGCATGAGTATACGCAGCGTACTCCCCAGTACGCCCAGCGTACTTATTTGCTACATGAAATCTCTCAAGGGACCAATCTTGACAACTTGACAAAATGAAAGGGTTAAATAGCTTTACCTGAATTTCGGGATGTTACAATCTAAGCTTGAAGATCATCACATGCATGTTGGTTTGAAGACCATTCATGAGCTTGAAATGTTCAAAATTCATTTTTGGAAGAAAACTTTGGATGCATGTGGTGTTTTTCCACCAAAACATGTAGAAAAGTGCATTTCCTTGATTTTGACTTAGGTTTAGGTCATGAAACTTCACCATCTACAACATGCATGTTGTTTTTGGATGAAATCCTACCACCATCCTCATCAAAACTGTGAGTAGGTGCAAGTGTTCATGATTTTACAATAGAATGGAGTAGAAGATGGAGAAAATCCATGAAAACCAAGTAAAACTTGAAGGAATGGTGAAGTAGAAATCGATTTTACCTTCAAGAACACCTCAAGATAATTAAGATTTAGAGTTCAAGGTGTGTTCTATGACCCATTTTCTGGAGAATTTCGTGGTTGCTGGAGAGAGGAAGAGAGAATAGAGAGAAAATAAAGTGAGGGAGTATGAGAGAGAAAGTGAAGTATGGAGAAATGGAGTGTGGAGGGGAATTGATTGAGTGTGTTGGGAATAGGAGAGAGAAGAGAGAGAGAGAGAGAGAGAGAGAGAGAGAGAGAGGAATCTGACTTTTGAATGGAGAGAGGGTCTCCCTCTTTTAAATTTATAAAATATAACTTTATTTTATAAAAATATCAAGTTTTTGTAAAATATGCACCTTATCCTAATTTTCATTCACAAAACCTTGATTTTTGGCTTAGAAAATAAGGTTACATACTAATGACTTAAATTTTATTTCTCCTTGGTTATATTTTACTAATTTGAGTTATTTTAAATTGATATTATAAATTCCATACAAAATTTTATGGATTTTTAGGTGTTAGAGTTTATAAATTTGAGTTTTTAGGGTTTCTAGGGTCTTAAGATTTAATAAATATTTGGATATCAAAATAAATTGAATTATTTGAGATTTCAATTTATGTTAGAGTTTCATAACTCTTTTCTAGTTAAAAATAATGCTTGTAAGTTTGGTCAAATCTAGAACTGACTCGAATTTTGACGGTTGTCAAAGAGTGACCCGAATATGGATAGTCTCTACAGTTAAGTAGTTGTAGAATTCACATACCAATGTGAAATCTAAGTACACTATCCTTCGTTCCTACTTGTTTCCAAGTTTCTAGTAGGTTATAACTTAGATTCTAGTTACTATGTCTAGTATGTGTTGTGCCTATATGTGCAACTAAGTTTAGTCAAATCTAGAACTGACTCGAATTTTGACGGTTGTCACAAAGGTCAAGGCCGAACACCAGATGCCTCATGGCAAGATGCAGCCGTTGGACATCCCTTTGTGGAAATGGGAAGATATTACTATGGATTTCATCACAAAGCTTCCCAGGATCACACAGGGAGTACATTCGATTTGGGTTATCGTGGATCGATTGACCAAGAGTGCCCATTTCATCCCGATCCTGGAGAGAATTTCCGCCGAGAAGCAAGCCGACATCTACATCAGGGAGGTAGTATCTCGTCACGGAGTGTCAGTTTCCGTGATTTCCAACTGAGACGTGCAATTCACTTCCAGATTCTAGAAGAAGTTTCACGATGAGTTGGGTACTCATCTATACTTTAGCACCGCTTTTCACCTGCAGACAGATGGCCAAAGTGAGCGAACCATCCAAAATTTGGAGGATATGCTGTGGGCATGCATTTTGGACTTCGGTGGTAGCTAGGATACCTACCTTCCCTTGATAGAGTTTTCCTACATTAATAGCTACCACACGAGTATTGATCGTCATCCCTTCGAGATGTTATACGGGAGGAAGTGCAGAACCTCGATATGTTGGGGTGAGGTTGGACAAAGGGTTATGGGGAGTACCGAAGTGATACTCAAGATGACGGAGAGGCTCCGGCAGGTCCGGAGCAGGCTTCAGACTGCTCAGAGTCGGTAGAAAAGTTATGCCAACAAGCACCGTTCAGACCTGGAGTTCCAGGTCGGGGATATGGTCCTCCTGAAGGTGTCACCTTGGAAAGCTGTCATCCGGTTTAGGAAGCGGGGCAAGTTGGGCCCCAGGTACATTGGACCTTTCAGGGTTGCAGCCCGGGTGGGCAAGGTGGTGTATAGGTTGGATCAGCCAGCCAAGTTTAGCCAGATCCATAACACCTTGGATGTCTCCCAGCTGCGGAAGTGTCTGGTAGATGACTCTGCGGTGGTGCCTCTAGAGGATATTCAGGTGGATGACAGCCTAAACTACATTGAGCGACCAGTAGCCATCCTTGACATGAAGATGAAGGATCTGAGAAACAAGAGGGTTGAGCTGGTGAAGGTGCAATGGCAACACCGCAAGGGCTCATAATGGACTAGGGAGTCGGAGGATGAGATGAGGGAATACTACCCCAAGATTTTTTTGGTTGTAGTAATAGACTTTGAGGACGAAGTGTAAAATAAGTGGGGGAGATTGCTAACGCCCGGTTCCCGGTACATATTTTAATTATGAGTTTTTGCATTTTTATACTAGGACTCGACGAGTTGGTGGCCCCAAACTCGTCGAGTAAGGGCAGATCTTGGGCGCAGGTGGAAGAGTCTACTCGACGAGTCAGAAGCCCCCAACTCGATGAGTAGGCCTGCGTGAGTGAAACCCTAATTTTCAGGGTTTGCACCCTATTTAAACATCTTATATGGCCTCCACTCCAGCCTCCATCACCTTCAGGCCCTATTCTCGAAACCCTAATCAGCTTGTGAGTGTTCTTGAGCTATTTTGTGCCATTTTAGTGATTTGAGGCTTAGAGAAGGAAGGAAAGGCTTGAAGATTCAAGAAGAAGGCAATAGAGCCAGAGTTTTGGTTACATTTCCTGTTTGTTTGAGGTAAAAAGCTTAAACCTTGGCCTTCCATCACTTAGATCTTCTTTAGGGCTTACATATTGTCATTTTTGGGCCATTTCTAGGTCACTTTCAAGATTTGAATGCATATTAGAGTAATGACTTAAGATTTGGGAACATTTGAGCTCAGTAAGCTTAAAGTTTCCACCTTTATTGAGATATGGCCCAATCCCATGCATTAGAACTCCTTTATGGCATAGTTTTGGTGTTCTAGCTTCATAACACCCATGCATGCACATAAATTTTGTAACTTTATGTGTTATATCGACCCTAGGAGGTCAGATCTATGCTTTGGATGCAATAAGCCTGACTGAAATCGACTGTATGAACTTGGGATTTGGGGGACTCGACGAGTCGTTCATAGGACTCGGCGAGTCGGGTCATGGTTCCCCAACCTTATCTATTTTTAAGCAATCTGGTTGAGTCTAGAAGAGGACTCAACAGGATGGACGCGACTATGGACTTGAAGATCAAACAACTCGACGAGTACAAGGATAAACTCGACGAGTTGAAGGCAAACGTCCCAAATGATATGAAGCAAGATTCGACGAGTTCAAGGATGAACTCGGGGAGTCATGAGAAAAAGGTCCCGATTCTGTATGAAGGAGAACTCGACGAATTCAAGGAGAACTCGGTGAGTTAGAAGTAAAAGGTCTGACTATGTAGGAGGGAACTCGACGAGTTCTTGAAAGAGTCGACGAGTGGGATTGAAGTTCTAGAAGTTCGTGGAACTCGACGAGTTAATGGACCAAATCGACGAGTTGAGTCAACCAAGATGTTGACTTTAACCATTGTGTTGACCTTGACTTTGACTTTGACCTGAGTTGACCCTGATAAGGGTTATGAGTATGAAAGGGTAATTATGGAAGATTGTTATGTGTAGGAGTTTGAGAGGACTTGAGCCCAACACTAAGGATAGTCCAAACATTACAAGACATTGAGGTGAGTTACCTTCCAGTAAAAGTAGGTCTAAGGCACCAAGGCCGACCCACTAGTAAGAGTTATAGTAGAGATAATTGTGTTCGTGATAATTATATGGTATGTTGTAATCTGGAGGGCAGGTCGGGCACCCTAGAATTGCCAGATAGGGTAGGTCGGGCACCCCAGAATTGCCAGACAGGGTAGGTCGGGCACCCTAGAATTGCCCGGTATTAAATATTTTAGTATTTAAAGTATAGACTCTTGGTCAGAGTGTTTTAATCCCAAATGGGTTTATAGTTAGTATATCTTTTATGGGTTGATATACTCAATTCACTATAAACAATGCTCTGATACCAATCTGTCACACCCCAAAATCGAGAACGGCGGAAACGTTCTGGGGCGGAGGACGTCATGTAAAGTATCACAACACAGTATAACAGTAAACCAGCAAACAACATCATCCATTGCATTAAATATATAATTTTAATACAAGCATGTTCTAAATAGTTATAGACACCAAAAATGTAAATCAAAACAATAAGATGAGTCTTGAATGCGCTCCATCTTCTCAAAAGCTGGCCTCGGTACCTGTCTACTGATGACCTGAGAATACATGTTATTTTGAAAGAGTTTATTAGCATTAAAGCTGGTGAGTTCATAAGTATTTTAGTGTCGGTGTTTGTATCAAAACGTTTGAACGTGGTTTGAAGTACGAGTTTGTAAACATTGGTGATAAAATATGTGAATGTTTGTAAGTGTTTGTAAAAGTTTGAATCTCTTAGAAAACCCTATATTTCCTATTAAAAGTAGCCTTTTACCAAGGCGTAACTGTTTTGTATGTTCGTTTATTGTAAAAGTGTGTAATTTTCCCAAGTGTAACTATCATTAACAAAATATAGTTTGTACATTAATGTTTAAGTGAAATGATCACTAAATATATGTAAAGGGTAAATTAATGTAGTACTGTAGTGTTGTATTAATATAGGAACTACTGCTATACTAACTACCTTAACCCGGATTTATATCAAGGTATTATGTGATTAATTGTACCATACTATCGACTATGAAACACGACAATGTAGGTCGTAAAAACGTATGACGTTCGGCACCCGCAGACCTGCAGGTCCGGCTGTAGCTAGCAGCAAGGTGTAGGATAGTCAATCCAGTATAGATCTATACGAAAACTCACACTCTCCCTCCAAGAGACTCTGGCTACAACTCGGGCCATGACATTAAAGGCATGCTCCGATACAGTGGATCACAATTATGTTAACGTATTCATGTATATGTAATGTATTGTTACTCGTTCTAGTATCGTTGTATATGTTCTCTTTCTAGTATAGTGTAAATGTTCTCTTTCTAGTATAGTTGTATATGTTCTTCTTCTAGTATAGTTGTATATGTTCTTCTTCTAGTATAGTTGTATATGTTCTCATAGTAATAAGTACTAACTTATGAATGAACTGACTCATTGAACATCTCATGGTTCTAGCAATAATGTTAGTATTAACCTGTGCTACCCCTATGGTAACTTTCTAATGTTGTAACTGGTACGTATGAATATGGAAGAACTTTTATGACTATATATGTACACATGATATATATAACTAATATTTAAACAACCTTCGGATGAATACCCGATACCCCACCAGACCACATCTCAAGCGCGAAAAGGAAATAGGGCGGGCGGCCTTCCTAAGCCTTTTAAACATTTCTTATATAACTATACATATATGGGCATGCAATTTATAATAAGTATAACAGAGTTTAAGTAAAAGAGTTTGTAAAGCAGTTTGAAGTAAAACAGTTTGATAAACAGTTTGAACAGTAAGAAAATCATTGGTTTTGTAGTTATTAATCACATGTGATTGATGTAATAAGTATAAGTATTCAACTTGTATTCCCCCCATAAAAGCATTTAAAACATTTAAAAGTATTTCAAAGGTTAATTAAAGGGGTATGAACTCACTTGTATTGAGTGGATTGGATTGAAGTGTCGGATACGGTGCTAGGTGACAAATGGAGAGTTGTACACACGCACGAGCCTATTTATCATATAATGAACATATATATAACTAATTAGCCAATTTATAACTAATAAATTAAGTTGGGTCACTCTAGAACATGAAAACACTTTGTATAAGTGTTATAAGTCCTAAGGATTTCATCTAAGTTGTTGTGGGACAAGGCTAATGGGTTTAGGGTTCCAAAGGACCCTATACATGAGTTTACTCTTCAATAAACGTCACACAAGGAGTTTACGGTCGTAAAACCTTGAGTTTATGGCCGTAAGCTCCTAAGCTTAATGTCATTTGGTGTTTTGAAGTTCAAAATGATCCCTAGAAGCATTCCTACTTGGTGTTTTAATCCTTGGAAGAGTTTAGGGCTTAAATACACTCCTTTGAGGAGTTCACGGCCCTGGGACCATTTCCCTTAGAGATTATGGCCGTAATCTCTCATGGGGATGGGTTTTTGATATTTTAGGGTGCTTAATTTAACTAGGAGTAAATATAGGTAATTGTCCAAGGCTTTAGGATTGATTAAGGCACTCTTTGGCCCTTGAGTTTGGAGTTCACGGTCCAAGAACTTCTTGGGCCGTGAACACCTTACTCTTGGTGTTCATGGATGATTTCTAGTCTTATATACACTAACATACAAGTCTAAGGTAGTTACATAATAAGGGGAAGGGACTAGGCATCAATTTACCCTTATAAAAGAGTTTACTCCCCAAGGTGTTCTTGGGCGGTAAACTCTCGAATCTTGCTATTTTGTTATGAAATCTATGTTATTAAGCACATTATAAGCCATATAATACAACTAGAGAGTTGTACTCACGGTTTGGGATGAAAACCCGAAGATCCGCGAGAGAGAAAATGGCTTTTCCCTAGTTGGAAATGTAACTAATGAAATAATTTGGTTAAGAATCATATATATAGTCCTGAGATTTTTGGCAAAAAATATTTTTATTCAAGAAATGAACTCTAATATCATAAAGTTTTGAAATAACCGAGTTGCACGAAACCCTAACGCATCTTGTCTCTTGATATCTCTTTAAGTGTAAATCCTGGAATACTCAAACTTATTCTAAAAAGTCTGAAAATTTACAGCAACTGATCTGACTTCTATTGACTTGATAATGTTTGTATAGAGTAGAAATTTCGGGTTGTCACATTATCCCCTCTTTAGAAGAAATTTCGTCCCGAAATTAGAATTTAAGCAAATAAGTAGTTACAAATAACTAAGTAAAAAGATGAGGATATTTCACTTTCATTTGATCCTCACGCTCCCAAGTGAATTCCGGTCCTCGCTTGGCGTTCCAACGAACCTTCACTATCGGAATGCGGCTCTGATTTGTCTGCTTGACCTCTCGGTCCATGATCTCTACTGGTTCCTCCACGAAGTTAAGGCTCTCATTGATCGCAATCTCGTCGAGTGGAATAACAAGAGTCTCGTCGGACAGACACTTTTTCAGCTTTGAGACGTGGAAGGTAGGATGTACGTTACTGTGTTCGCGCGGTAGATTGAGTTTGTAAGCTACGGGGCCGATTCGGGAAAGGATCTCGAAAGGCCCTATGTATCTTGGATTGAGCTTCCCACGCTTTCCGAAGCGTATCAAGCCCTTCCAGGGTGAGACCTTAAGAAGGACTCGGTCTCCCACCTTGAATTCCAAAGGTTTCCTTCGTTTGTCAGCGTAGCTTTTCTATTGGTCTCTAGAGGCTTTCAATCGTTCACGGATCTGAACAATCTTCTTTGTTGTTTCCCGAATGATTTCTAGGCCTGTGAGAGTACTGTCATAAACTTGCCCCCTAGCTAAATGGGTATCACCCACTTCAGCCCAGTCTGCACTTTCGGCCATAGAGGGCTTCACATGGAGTAGCCTTGATGCTCGTGTGATAACTGTTATTGTAGGAAAATTCGACAAAGGGTAAATAAGTATCCCATGCCTTTCCAAAGTCAATCACATAGGATCTCAACATATCTTCCAGTGTTTGGATGGTCCTCTCACTTTGTCCGTCGGTCTGATGACGGTAGGATGTGCTCATGTCCAGCCTTGTTCCCAGGGAATGTTGTAGCGATTGCCAGAATCTTGAGGTGAACCTACTATCTCTATCGGAGATAATGGATATAGGAACACCATGCAGTCGTATGATTTCCCTAATGTATGTTCTCGTAAGCTTCTCCATCTTGCCAGTTTCTTTGATAGGCAGGAAGTGTGCAGACTTGGTCAATCTATCGACGATGACCGATATGGTATCAAGTCCACCCGTTGTCTTGGACAACTTGGTTATGAAATCCATAGTGATCCACTCCCACTTCCATTCTGGAATCTCTGGTTGTTGTAGTAAAATGGAGGGCTTCTAGTACTCGACCTTAACCTTTGCGCAAGTAAGGCATTTACTTACGAAGGTAGCAATCTCTGCTTTCATATTAGGCAACCAGTATACCTTTTTAAGATCCAGATACATCTTATCTGAACCTGGGTGGATGGAATACCGAGTGTTGTGCGTCTCAGTCATGACCAAGTCTCGGAAACCACCGTGCTTCGGTGTCCATATCTGGTTCATGAAATATAAGGCTCCGCCACCCTTGGCCTCCAAATTTTTATCCATTCCTCTAAGGGATTCACTCATCACGTTTTTAGGTTTCATGGCTTCCAGCTGGGCCGCCTGAATTTGCTTAGACAAGTGTGAATGGATAGTCATCGTCAATGACTTGACTCTTCGACCAGAATATTCCTTCCGACTTAGGGCGTCTGCTACTACGTTGGATTTACCTGGTTGATAACGAATATCACATTTGTAGTCATTGAGTAGTTCGACCCACCGTCGTTGTCGCATGTTGAGCTCCTTCTGATCGAATATGCGTTGCAAACTCTTGTGGTCAGTAAAAATTGTGCTTTTCGTTCCGTACAGGTAATGTCTCCAGATCTTCAGGGCAAACACAACTGCCCCAGCTCAAGATCATGTGTGGTGTAGTTAACTTCGTGTGTCTTCAGCTGTCTCGAGGCGTAAGCGATGACCTTACCCTGTTGCATCAGAGCACAACCGAGCCCTTGATTTGATGCGTCACAATAGACAACGAAGTCTTCTATCCCTTCGGGGAGAGATAGTATTGGTGCGGTGCACAAGGCTCGCTTAAGCGTTTGGAACACTCTCTCCTGTTTCTCTTCCCAGTCAAAGGCCACGCCTTTCTGGGTCAGTGTTGTAAGAGGTTTCAGAATTCGGGAGAAGTTCTGTATGAACCTGCGATAGTAGCCAGCAAGACCTAGAAATTGTCGAATTTCTGTAGGTGTCTTCGGTGCTGACCAGTTCTCAATGGCCTTAATTTCGGATGGGTCCACGTGGATTCCTTCTTCGCTTACCACGTGTCCTAAGAATTCGACTCTTCGGATCCAAAATTCAAATTTAGAGAACTTTGCATGGAGCTTCTCCGTTCGTAAAGTTCCTAGAACTTGTCGCAGGTGATCGTCATGCTCTTCCTTACTTCGGGAGTAGATCAGGATGTCATCAATGAAGACAATGAAAAACTGATCCAAGTAAGGTCGACATACTCTATTCATCAGATCCATGAAAACTGCGGGCGCATTGGTCAATCCGAATGGCATCACCACGAACTCGTGTGTCCGCAACGAGTTCGGAAGGCTGTCTTCAGAACATCCTCCTCTAGCACTCGTAACTGGTGATATCCAGATCTTAGATCAATTTTGGAAAAGTAGTTCGCCCGTTGCAGTTGGTCAAATAGATCCTCTATGCGAGGTAGAGGGTAACGATTCTTGACGGTCAGTTTGTTGAGTTCTCTGTAGTCGATACACATACGGAACGATCCGTCTTTCTTCTTAACGAACAAGACCGGTGCTCCCCAAGGCGAGAAACTTGGTCTTATAAAGCCCTTGCTGAGCAGTTCGTTAAGTTGACCAGATAGTTCCTGCATCTCTGTTGGTGCTAATCGGTAGGGCGACTTGGCTACTGGGGTAGCTCCTGGGACTAAGTCGATTCTGAACTCGACCTGTGGTTGCGGAGGTAATCCTGGTAGCTCTTCTGGGAAGATGTCGGGAAAGTCGCTCACTACTGGAATGTTCTTTAGTTCTTTCGTTTCGAGGCTCGTATCGACAACGTGAGAAAGGAATGGATGGTATTCTTTACGTAGATACTTCTGTGCTTGAATACTTCATATAATACGGAGACTCGTACTGGGTTTGTCACCGTAGACGAAAAGAGTTTCGTTAGACGGGAAGTTTAGACGGACTGCTTTCTCATAGCACATGATGTCGGCGCGATGAAGACTCAACCAATCCATGCCGATGATGACGTCGAAGCTTTTAATCGAGACCGGCATAAGGTTGAATGGAAATGAATGGTTATCTAGAGTTAGGGTACATCCTAGGTATACGCTATTTGTGCTTTCAGTTTTTCCATTAGCCATTTCTACTGTGAATAGTTCTTTAAGTGTGTGTGGTTGTTGTTTAAGCATGCGAGCAAATTTATGGTTCACGAAGCTTCGCTCCGCTCCACTATCGAACAGAATGCATGCATAGGAGTTATCGAGGAGGAACGTACCAGTCACCACCGTCGGGTCAGCAACTGCTTCCACATGGCCTATCGCTAGTACTCTCCCTGTTCCGCCATCATTCTTTGCTTTGGGGCAGTCCCTCTTATAGTGGCCCGCCTCGCCACATCCATAGCAGGCCTGGCTCACGCCAGTGCTGGGGACTTGGGTGATTGGCCTCGCCGGAGATTTACAGAAACGGACTGTGTGTCCTTTCTTGTTGCAGTTAGAGCACTGCATTTCACGGCAGAGGCCGTAGTGGTGGAAGTTGCATTTGTTGCACTTAGGAAAACTTCCAGCATACTGCCTCACCGGAGCAGTAACAGCAGCAGGGGTTATTGCGGCGTGCACAACCATAATTTGCTACTTTTTGGTAGCTCGTTGTTTCTTCTTGTCATCCCAGAACTTCCGCTTAGTGTCAGCGGGTTTGGAGGGTTCTGAGATGGCTAGGGTTGTTGTTGCTGATGAGGGTTTGGCTCCATGGTCAATGAGTCGCTGTGCCAGTCGCTTGGCACTGTTAAAGGTAGCAAGGTTTGATGATAGGACATTCCCCTGATACGGAGGCACTAGCCCCCATATGCACATCTTGATCTTTTTCCCTTCAGTGGGAACAATATTGGGGCAGAGGGCCACTAGTTCGCTGAATCTGGCGGTATATGCGACTATGTTGGAGCCTTTCATGGTTAGGCTCCAAAGCTCCTGCTCCAATTTCTGGATCTTGCTCCTCGGACAGTATTCCTCTATCATGAGGTCTTTCATGGTTTCCCAACCCATGTCATTTGCCACTACGAGAGTTAGTGCTTTAACATGGCCGTTCCACCATGTCAGGGCTTTTTCTTCAAAGGTGCATGCGACATATTTGAATTTGCTCGCAACAGGGCACGAACAAATTTCGAAGACTGATTCAGTCTTCTCGAACCATTGCGAAAGGGCAATGACTCCGCCGGTCCCTTGGAAGGACTTTGGCTTGCAGTTGGTGAAATCCTTGTAGGAGCACTCTCTCGAGCGCATAGGGATTTCAGTAGGAATAGAGTCAACAGGGGTTCCACCTCTGCTGGCATCAGTAGAGTGATACTGAGCCATGGCAGTTGCCACTGCCGCAGCTACTGCAACATTCAGGGCTGCAGTATCGATGACCGGAGGAGGAGGAGGTGGTGGTGGTGGTGTAGGGTTATGCCTGGGAGATTTACGAGGAGGCATCTTTCTGCTGAAAGTTTATAAAGGTAAACACAATGGTAAGAATCAATTGTAAGCGGGGTGAGAGTGAAACATGGACTAACTAACCATAGCCCAACAGTTGAATTAGTGTTTGAGATCACAACATAGAAGATTAGTAGGAAAACACAAGTGTATAGATTTTTCCCACAGATTAGGTAACTGTCAAAATATACTGGTATTATTGATGTTATAAGTTCAGGGAAAATCGACCTAACAGTAGGTCTTACATCATACCATACGGAAAGTTTAACAGTTCCTAGATTCCTAGTTAGAGTACTGAAAGTTAGGAATATTTTACAGACAAGTGCTACTTAGAGCACAGATACGAAAGGCTATTCCTTATCCAAAAGACAAAGATGTACTAGACATCTTCTAACGGCGATGGGAATTCCTCGGGCGAACCCTGAGGTCTGCGATTTGACGAACCACCTCTTGAAGGTGTCGTTCATGAGCCCTCTGGCGAACTCAAAGTTCTATGACTTCGGCTCGGGAGGCATCCAACTGTTGCTGCAGGGTCTCATTGGTTCTCCTGGTCCTTTCCATTTCTTCTTCCAGACGGCGGATGCGGACTGTGTTGACACCAGAGTTGGCATCAATCTCCATGACCCGGTCGATGGCTGCTCGACCTTGCTCAACATTACGAGCTATTCTGCGGACAATGATGGGCAGAGCTCGATCCGCAGAGCCACCTTCGCTAAGGTTGTAAAAGCTTCGGTCCCCAAAGTAAGGTAAGGTTCGACCCTGTTCGTCACTCCAGCGATTCAAGTTGGTTGCCCACAAGGGTGTGGGACCTGGGAAAGCTAGTCGGGGATTGTTGTTTGGGGCTTGACCTACTGGCGGTAGGTTATTGACTTCAGGCTCAGAGTCAGATCCATCCGAAAAGCCTTCTGCGAGGTGATCATCCAAAGGGATTGGATGCTCATCTTCGGGCTCTTCTTCAAGCCATCCTGCATTGCCTTCATTTGGGAAGTACGGGTCGCCATGATGGAATCTAGCCATTTAAATCTGCACGAGAAGAGAGGTATAAGAATCTAGTATATAAGTAGCTTTTAGTAGCACAAAATACCCCTATAGTATTTTAAGTTTAGGCTCTACTGTTCTCCTTTTGGTATTGTTGGTAAGTTTTTAGACTTGTTAACATATCACAACCATTCTAGGGCATATGCTAATCACTCCTCGGACCAACATAGTTGATCAGGCTATGCCATTCCCAGGACTGACCATACATCCCCGAGCTCACTTGTGATATTTAACAATTGTAATACTTTTGTTCTTGTCATTATGACACTGATTTTAGTATGGATGCAGACTTGTATACTTAATTAAATATTTTAGTATTTGAAGTATAGACTCTTTGTCAGAGTGTTTTAATCCCAAATGGGTTTATAGTTAGTATATCTTTTATGGGTTGATATACTCAATTCACTATAAACAATGCTCTGATACCAATCTGTCACACCCCAAAATCGAGAACGGCGGAAACGTTCTGGGGCGGAGGACGTCATGTAAAGTATCACAACACAGTATAACAGTAAACCAGCAAACAACATCATCCATTGCATTAAATATATAATTTTAATACAAGCGTGTTCAAAATAGTTATAGACACCAAAAATGTAAATCAAAATAATAAGATGAGTCTTGAATGCGCTCCATCTTCTCAAAAGCTGGCCTCGATACCTGTCTACTGATGGCCTGAGAATACATGTTATTTTGAAAGAGTTTATCAGCATTAAAGCTGGTGAGTTCATAAGTATTTTAGTGTCGGTGTTTGTATCAAAACGTTTGAACGTGGTTTGAAGTACGAGTTTGTAAACATTGGTGATAAAATATGTGAATGTTTGTAAGTGTTTGTAAAAGTTTGAATCTCTTAGAAAACCCTATATTTCCTATTAAAAGTAGCCTTTTACCAAGGCGTAACTGTTTTGTATGTTCGTTTATTGTAAAAGTGTGTAATTTTCCCAAGTGTAACTATCATTAACAAAATATAGTTTGTACATTAATGTTTAAGTGAAATGATCACTAAATATATGTAAAGGGTAAATTAATGTAGTACTGTAGTGTTGTATTAATATAGGAACTACTGCTGTACTAACTAACTTAACCCGGATTTATATCAAGGTATTATGTGATTAATTGTACCATACTATCGACTATGAAACACGACAATGTAGGTCGTAAAAACATATGACGTTCGGCACCCGCAGACCTGTAGGTCCGGCTGTAGCTAGCAGCAAGGTGTAGGATAGTCAATCCAGTATAGATCTATATGCAAACTCACGCTCTCCCTCCAAGAGACTCTAGCTACAACTCGGTCCATGACATTAAAGGCATGATCCGATACAGTGGATCACAATTATGTTAACGTATTCATGTATGTGTAATGTATTGTTACTCGTTCTAGTATCGTTGTATATGTTCTCTTTCTAGTATAGCTGTAAATGTTCTCTTTCTAGTATAGTTGTATATGTTCTTCTTCTAGTATAGTTGTATATGTTCTTCTTCTATTATAGTTGTATATGTTCTCATAGTAAGAAGTACCGACTTATGAATGAACTGACTCATTGAACATCTCATGGTTCTAGCAATAGTATAAGTATTAACCCGTGCTACCCCTATGGTAACTTTCTAATGATGTAACTGGTACGTATGAATATGGAAGAACTTTTATGACTATATATGTACACATGATATATAACTAATATTTAAACAATCTTCGGACGGATACCCGATACCCCACCAGACCACATCTCAAGCGCTAAAAGGAAATAGGGCGGGCGGCCTTCCTAAGCCTTTAAAACATTTCTTATATAGCTATACAATACGGGCATGAAATTTATAATATGTATAACAAAGTTTAAGTAAAAGAGTTTGTAAAGTAGCTTGAAGTAAAACAGTTTGATAAACAGTTTGAATAGTAAGAAAATCATTGGTTTTGTAGTTATTAATCACATGTGATTGATGTAATAACTATAAGTATTCAACTTGTATTCCCCCCATAAAAGCATTTAAAACATTTAAAAGTATTTCAAAGGTTAATTAAAGGGGTATGAACTCACTTGTAGTGAGTGGATTGGATTGAAGTGTCGGATACGGTGCTAGGTGACAAATGGAGACTTGTACACACGTACGAGCCTAGGTATCATATAATGAACATATATATAACTAATTAGCCAATTTATATCTAATAAATTAAGTTGGGACACTCTAGAACATGAAAACACTTTGTATAACTGTTATAAGTCCTAAGGATTTCATCTAAGTTGTTGTGGGACAAGGCTAATGGGTTTAGGGTTCCAAAGGACCCTATACATGAGTTTACTCTTCAATAAACCTCACACAAGGAGTTTACGGTCGTAAACCCTTGCGTTTACGGCCGTTAGCTCCTAAGCCTAATGTCATTTGGTGTTTTGAAGTTCTAAATGATCCCTAGAAGCATTCCTACTTGGTGTTTTAATCCTTGGAAGAGTTTAGGGATTAAATACACTCCTTTGAGGAGTTCACGGCCCTGGGACCATTTCCCTTAGAGATTACGGCCGTAATCTCTCATGGGGATGGGTTTTTGATGTTTTAGGGTGCTTAATTTAACTAGGAGTAAATCTAGGTAATTGTCCAAGGATTTAGGAGTGATTAAGGCACTCTTTGGCCCTTGATTTTGGAGTTCACGGTCCAAGAACTTCTTGGGCTGTGAACACCTTACTCTTGGTGTTCATGGATGATTTCTTGTCTTATATACACTAACATACAAGTCTAAGGTAGTTACATAACAAGGGGAAGGGACTAGGCATCAATTTACCCTTATAAAAGAATGTTTTAATTTCTGATAACAAACATCTCAATGAAAAAATATATTCTTTGCATAATGTCATTGATATTCTTAAAGCAAATGAACAGATGACTAACAATTTTCATCATCCTTGGTCTAAAGCACCTGGTCTCGGAAGCGAGTTTCCGAAACCTATTGCTCGTCCCTTGAAGGAGTTACAAAATCTAACTTTTATGGGAGACATTTCAAACCGCCAACATTCAGATACCCCGTCTCACCACTGTCGCCCCTTCTTGAGACTTCAGACCGATTCTCATCTTTGATTACTGAGTTTCAACCAATAGTTGTCAAATGTCCTAATTCCATGCCTCTTCCGCCTCTGATACCTCTGGACCTAAATCATACCTCAAAATCTTTTCCTATCATTTCCAACACTGTAGTTCAAATTCCGAACCATAGTCCTCCTCATAATTATGTTATTGAGGAAATTATTCCGGAGACAACTTGATCTGACTCCAAAACATCAAATTTTGTCTGGGCATCTTTTGATAGAAACGTTGAAGAAGAAATCATAGTTTAATACTCATATGATTCTTGTATTCTTGATTCTCAAGTGATTTCAAAAACCACCTTAGTGCCAATCAAACCCAAGTTCAACAACCCATCTGCTAGCCAAACTTCCTAGTCATCATCTGACTCCCGGAAGAAACCTTCATTAAACAGAAAAGATGTCGTCGATCCTAAGATAGAAGCCAAAAATGCACTAAAAAAGGAAATTAGGTCAATAGAAGACTCCAGGTTGATCATTGAGAATTCCAAAAAGAAAGTATCTTTGGCTGTTAGCCCGACCACTAGGAACCATAGCACATTTACTTAAAAGGCCATCCATTCCTCTTAGTTCAGTAGTTTAAAACAAAGTTGTCAGTCCCATTCTGAAAAAGTTTGTTGATACTCATCTTGCTAATACTAACTCTTCTCGGACAGTTTCTACAGTGTTCATTGCTAAATCTGATGGTATGATTTTAAACCTCAACAACTTTCAAAACCAAATGTATCTTCAAAAGGAATAAACAAAGAACAATTTGATAAAGACACTGACACTCAAAAAATTTCAAATAATTCAAAACAAAAATTTGAGTGGAGAGCTATAAGTGTTGAAAAATAAATTCCAACTCCACCTAACACTGTGATTCTTACAGCTCAAAAAATTGCTGGTCTGAGAAAAGTTGTTCCGAAACACCCTGTTGTTGAATATGATTTCTGGATCAATGAAAAGACTTTTGCATTTTGCTTGTTTCCCAAAGGGTCTCGGAACAAGCCCTTCAAGACATTTGTTTCTCAAAAGTCACAATCCAAGTCCAGAGCCCATGCCCAAGTCCCAAAACCTAACCCGGAGCCTAAAAACTCCAAAAATCACTAATTTTTGCAGGCACTTTGTGCTTCGGAACAAGATACAATATGGTATATTGATAGTGTTTGTTCCATGCACACGACAGGGTAGAAAGATTTTACGCATGATCTCAAAATTTCACCAAATGTTGGCTATGTGACGTATGACAACAACTCCAACTCTTAGATCCGAGGTTATGTCGTCCTCACCAAAGGAAACTTCTCTTTCTCAAATGTGGCATACGTACCTGACCTGAATCATAACCTAATCAGTGTGGCTCAACTTACTGATGAAAATCATTGAGTTGAATTCTGCAAGAAACACAACTATGTTATGAGCGAATACCGGAAAGAATGTCTAATCAAGTCAAATCACAACAAGAACATGTATCCTCTTGACATCAACATGATCATTGGCAAACCTCAACTCTGTCTACTCTTAAAGGTAGTTCTTGATGTCAGTTGGTTATGGCATCGAAGGCTTGCTCATTTAAACTTTCGATATATGAATGATCTTGTTTATGGAGAAATGGTTAGAGGTATGCCTCTCCTCTAGTTTGAAAATGATCATCTTTGTGCTGCCTGTGAATGTGGGAGGAAATCGAAGGAAGGTTATCCTGTCATCATCGAAAAATCAATCTTGAACCATTGTAACTGCTTCATATAGATCTGTGTGGACCCTCCACTATAGAAAGTATACACAACAAGAAATACATTCTTGTGATTGTGGATGATATTACAAAGTTCACATGGGGTTTCTTCCTTAGGCTCAAGTAAGAAACAATCGAAACTTATCGACTTTATCAAACCAACAACTCTGAATAAGATAAGGTTCTCAGTACTGAATCACCTCCTATTCTTCCTAGGGAAACCCTTACATTACTCTCTGCCATCAACTATAGAAGGAAATCCCCTAACACCCTCTAACTAGCTCATGAATACAATTACATATCACCAACACCAGATAATTCTTCAAATGAAAGGTCTCACACTACAACGGTTAGACTCAAACAAGAGCTGCACAATAGAGTTAAAACCTAACCTTCTAAAATTATCTAGTCTCAATAATATGTAACTTAGAATATTCGCTTACTAGCTAGCTAAAGTTAATGGAAACTCCTAAAAGCACAAAGCAAGTAGAATTCGAGCATCGAGTAATCAAAATCAAGCATATCCTAATCAGATCATCCTATCACTGACTGATCACTAGTAACATGCAAGTATACAAGCTCATACCACAGGCATACAAAGACATCTTTACTACCCATCTATCATGCAATCCTGAGCAGATCATTAACCCTAATCTAGCATGCGATTCTTAGATTCACAATTCAATGTATAACATAAAACATGTATGGGTATTTGGGGAAAACTTACTTGAGCTCATTCGATTGCATGAACCACACCACTTTCTTTTGTTAGAAAATTCTATTTATAAAACATTCCTTTTATGAAAAATCTACCAAATCCTTAGTTTGAGTTCAGACACACCCGAAAGTGTGCCTGAATCCCTCAAACCAAGGCTTTAATACCAACTTGTAATGTCCCAAAATTTAAGACCAAAAATTTCATTTTAATAATAATATAACCATCATCCAAAACGTGTTCATAAAACCATAATATAAAATCAAAGTGTGTCAATCATTCTTCTCAATATATCAGAGTCAAATAAACGGAGGTCGTGGTGTGTGCAATGCGATCATCCCGAGCTTTTCCCCTTCGATTCAGAAGTACCTGAAACATAAACTGAAGCCGTAAGCATGAAGCTTAGTGAGTTCCCCAAAACACCGTGTACCATACATATCAACATACGATGTGCCATGGCTGACAACCATCGGGCCCGCCCGGCATCAAGCCCCACTCGGAACAAATCTGTCAGAACATAAGATGGTCCCACCCCATCACATTCATCAGGCCTCACCCGACATTCGTACAGACACATAAACACATGCAAGAATCACTAAGATAAATAGCATACAATACACCTGCCATGAGACCCTGCCCTTTAGACATATCACATACTACACATGCAAGAGTCACACAGACAACTAGCATCAAATAAAACCCTAATTAATAATTGGGCCATAAACTATAATTAGGAATCAATTTCATTTGTCCAAATCCTAGGGTAAAATACCATTTTACCCTTCCTTACTTGGCCCAATAACCGAGGCCCGATCTAATTGCTCCATGAAACACCCCCCTGTGGCACATATCACAATATTGTCCACTTTGGGCTCTCGGCATGAAAAATTCCCAGAGGGTCACCCATCCTAGTACTACTCTCGCCCGAGCACACTTAACTGCAGAGTTCTTATGAGATTTGCTGCCCTCATGGCTTTAAAACTCATTGTGACAGGGAAGGTATCCACACCCCTTAAAACTCTGATACCATTTGAAACACTCCCCTTTGGCACATATCATAATATTCTCCACTTTGGGCTCCCGGCACGAAAACTTCCCATGGGGCATCCATCCTTAGCAGAACTCACATATTGACGATGAACGAATCCTTGCTCCTATTGACCTTAACCAACAAAGGACAACCATCACTACTCAACACAAAACCAGGAATCCAATACCTTATTTGACTTCCCAACATACAAAACCATTCGAGAACACAACCAATATGGCTCCACTTCGCAATCTAATACGAACAAAATCCTTACGAACCTAAATTATCCTACTGACCCACATTCACATTTCAATTTATCCAAGATCTTTTGAGCTCCGATTTGATCTACCAATGATCTGAAGCGACGGATTCCTGATCGGTCGCTGAAACCGACATCCTTTCAAACGACTGTACCACAAGACTCTATCCAAGAGTCTGTATGGCCAAGCTACCATAACCTACTTGTATATAACGCTTCAACAACCCTCCTTCTCCAACAAGGGATATCATAACCAAACATCACACTAATGCAATGAAACTTACTTTGCTCTAAATGAATGTCACACGTCCATCTGTAGTCTTACATCACGACCGACCCCAAACTGCACACATCCTTCCTTGATCCCACGAATGTTGTGGCCTTCCCATAGTCTCACAACACCTCTAATACTACCTACCAACCTAGTGAATGATATGGCCGCCCTGTAGCCTTACAACACTTCTATCACTACTTGTTGACCTAGTGAATGCTACAGCCACCCCGCAGTCTTACAACACTTCTACACTACCATGAACCGAACCCATGGTCTTACTGTGCATCTACCATACCAACCATAATCATCATGAGTTGAAACCTCATCCAGCTATACCCCAAATCAGGTGTTTGGGTTATGCTTTGAACCCCAAAGCCTTCATTAGACATGAACAGGAAGAAATGCCCTAACACAATCCCTCCACTTGAAACAAATCACTTACCATCCATGCGACACCACTAACGCACAAGGGAACCTGAAATCTCATTCCATTTGCAATCCCTTAGTCCAAGTGATTCTCCACCACTTGGATTCAACTGTGCTCTTCTAACCACAAAATTTATAGACTTCCAATCTATCTCGCAACCTGACTACTCGAAGTTGCCGACAACCTGAGCCCATAAGTACTAGCATTCTATTACTAGCCAATCCTAGCGAACAAACACCTGCCAGAATTGAATGGATACTCCCCGAAATCTCAACGAGTTCAATATTCCCGATCTCTTTCCACTAAATCCACTATAAGTCCTTGATGACTTTATCTATTGACGAAGAAAAAAATCTTAACTATCGAAATGGGTACCCAACCAATTCAACGACCTACATGCACTAGAGTAATTCCCATGTGAAGTTGCAACTGACCACACTTCGAAGGTATGAACTTGACAATTACAAATCTCACACCCACGATCAAACCAATTCCTTATTGCCTCATATTTCCGAATGACCCCTACAATTCCTACATTCAAACCTAAAATGCCCACTTTGTAGATTCCTTGAGTTACTTGCCGATGCCATCAAATATCGAACCAGATGTTGGTCTTCTCCTACTTAAAGCTTGCTATGATGGTGGTCAATGCCTCCCACATCAAAATCCTAAACTGGCTAACCCGAATATCTTCTAAGTACGACTCTCAGTATGAAAAATGGCATATGAATATTCTCAAAATAAAATGTATGCGACGTCAAATGATGGAACTCGGATCTTCTCAGCCCGCGACTACAATGCTCGAGTCCTCACCATGGGAACATCCACTATGCCCTCGTGACGATTAGTGATCCTCAAAGTAAGTTGAGCAGGTACACATATTACTCCCTCCCACAATATCAGACGGTCGTCCTTCTCGTGTCCCACCTGGTTGTAGTTGAAACATAATGGACTCGTCCCCTGGGGACGATCTCTGCTGACCCGAACAAGCCTCCCACACTTATAGAAACCCAAACCCGTAAATCGAAAAAATCCATCGTGTTACTTCCTACACAAGTTGCACTGACCTCAGCCATGCTAGCCTCTCACTCGTTGATCAAAAGTTTTGGGTCATTTCGTTGGACCCCAACTGTCTGCACCCGATTTGGTTTCCTCTTCCTGAGGTGCATGTTGGGCTTATTACTATATTGTGTCAAATGTATGTGCTAGAATAGTCTCAATTATACCTGTTTGGGCCTATCCATTCGCGTTTATTGCTTTCTAGGGTTAGGCTATTTATTGTGCATGAATTGATCTTTTTAGGGTTGCATCGCCCTACCTAGCTCTCACAGAGATGTTCACGTTGAAATCTTTTAGAGATATTATAATTAAAGCATTCGAAACTACTTTGATCTTCATTGTTCTTGTTATTTAATTCACTTTTCTTATAGAATCTATCGATCCTAGTAATTATTGTTTTCCATAATTGGTATCAAAGTAGGAGATAGTGTAACACAGTCACTACTCTTATGTCGAGTTCAAATAGGGTTTTACATTTTTCTTGGATCTGTTCTCGTCATCTCTATCGATTCTATCGACTGTAGACGTCAGATCTAAATCTTTGGTTTTTACCCTAAAATTAGAATTATCATTTTACACATTTGATTCTATATCTGTGTTTTTGTGAATTTTTGACATCATGCAGCACGAAGATCCTCATTCTTTATCGTTCAATCTTTATAGTAATATTGGATCCACTACAAGGATTCCAATCCTCTTCCCTCAAGATTATGAAGTCTGGGCATTGTACTTTGAAGCCCATGTTCTAGGTATTGAAGAACATGGTTCGACAATATGGCAAGCGATGAATCAGGAGACGTTTTTGCACACTGCAACCAGGAAGGTTATCAAGACTCATTTTGAATAGAATGCCATTCTTGTTGAGCAAACTAATGTTCCTCAGGATGAAAAGGATAAACTATTGAGCAACATAAAGGCATCAAGAATTATATGATTTGCTCTTCCACCAGATACCTTTCGTCTCGTGAGTGCATGTACCACTTCCAAGGAGATCTGGGATAGGCTAAAGGAACTTTATTCGAGTGACGCTGATTTAGAACACTCTATGTAGACATTGCTTCTATCAAAGTTTAGAGCCTTTGCATAAAAGTCTGATGAAAAACTAGATCAAACTTTCAAACGGTTTAGTCATCTGTTAAGCAGAATGCTAAAGCACAATCTCAGGTGTGAAGTTATTGAGAAAAAAGTCATGTTCATGAACAGACTAAAATCTGGGTGGAAAGCTATTGTGTCTACTGTGAAGGTACATGAACATTTTAAGAGATACTCTTTAGCAAAGCTTGTGGTAATTCTGAGATCCCACGATGATGAAGTTACGAAGGAGGTGAAGATTGTTTCTGGCATGGGATCCCTAACATTGGTGGCAAAGGGAAAGAAGGTAAATAAAGAAGATTCAGAATCTTATCTTTCAAATAGTGAGATCTCCAAAGAAGTCAAAGCTTTGTTTGTTTCAAACCCTACGAAGTTCTACAAGAAAATTTTCTCTCATTTTCAGAACAAATACAAGCAAGGTGGCAATTCCAGTTCCGAAAAGGTTAAAGATGATGATTTCAAGAACTCTTAAACTGATGAAGAGAAAAGGGAGAAAAAGGTTATGGTTGATTCAGGCTACGAATGCAATTATTGTCATGGAAAAAACCACTTTGCCAAGAATGCATGCTTAGGAGGTTGAATGAGAAGAAAGAATCTAAGAAGGATGAAGCTTACTATCTTCAGAAGATTGAGGAGCTTCAGAAGAGGAATGCATCAAATGCCAAACAAACATTGATCGTGCAAGAAGGAAGTGATGAATATAGGCGAGTCGAAGTATGGTCGACGAACTCGGATGATGAAGAAGTCAGAAAGCCAACCCATGGAGGGTGTTTTGTAGTGAATTCAGAAATTCAGATTGTTGAAGGGAAATGCTTAATGGTTCAGAACAACATCTCGGAATCAAGAGGGTATGCTACTGACAGTGGTCAAGCATCCAAAAGTTGTTTTGTTGCAAAGACTGTTTCAGAGCAAGTGTCAGAATGTGAGAGGGTCATCGATAAGGTACACTCTATACTTAAATCTCTTAAGATACATGAGTCTCTTTATGATTCAGAACTAGATGATTCAAAATATATTGTTTCTAATTTTAGTGATATCCTGAAAATAACTCGCCTAAGTAATGCTAATCTAAATGATCAACTCAGTAGGGTAACATTTAAATGTGAATAGAGGAGGTTAAGGATAGAGAAGTTGGAAGTTAAGCTCAATAGATCGAGATATGACATTATTTATCTTAAGAGAGACAATTGTGCTTTTTTAAAACAAAGAAACATTTTTTGTTTAATTGCCAAGCATTTATATTTCAACATTACTCAATTGCATCTTGATTGTGAAATAGGAAAAGGATTGTACAAAATGATTTTTCCCTTTCTTGAATTGAAAGAGGAAGAAATTGATGCAGATTGTTATAAGTAGGAATCCATTGTATCGTCTGATGATGTTTCAGATTCATATAAAATTAGACTTGAGAAAATAGAAGAATACATTAAGTCCAAAGAACACAAGAATATGTTGAAACAAATGTTGAATGATAAGGATAAAGACCAAATCAAATATGATACTATAATTTTTTTTTGACTCATTATGCAATAAATTAAATTTAGAAAATACTTTTAATACCGAAAATGATGTGAATTTGATGAAAGTGATATAAGTGAAATTTCTGTAAAGGATGAAATAGATTGTTCTGCTTTTGTTCAAAATACCGAAGAGCCTAAGAAAAATTTAATTTCTAGAAATTCAATCTAATTCATTATTATTGTTGAAAATAATGGCTCTAAAGTTTTAAATGAAAAAGTCAAAGTTTTTTCGAAGGTACAAACAGTTCCGAATCAAGTTTTTGTGAAAACCGGACTCAACAAAAAGGATACTTGAGAATAAAAATCCCTTGTTAATAACGATAATGCTGATGGTTGTGATGAATTCTTCTAGTTCGGGCCAACTGACAACGCAAATAAAACAAAAGGTCTCTCCAAAATGACCTTGTGGAAAACGAAAGGAAAATACGTTTTGGGAACAGTGAGTCATGTTGACCTTCATTACGATCAGGCAGGGACAAGTGGCACGAAGAATGTTCCTAGTGAAACCTCTTCTAAACAACACGAAACACCAGTCAAAAAAGAAAAACCTAAGTTTAACGTTTATATGTTTGCTGAAGAAAATGTTGCTAAGAAAATGTAGATGAATGCTAGATATAGGAAAAACTTACTAGAAAGAAAGCATTTTTGGAAAAATAAGAATTCCATTTAAATTTTGTTAATTCAGAAAGATTTTTAGTTCAAAATACGAATACTTCTCCAATTCATAAACCAAAATCAAAACCTTTTTCAAAACCACAAGTTTAAAAACCTATTGAAAAGCCAAAATCCAATTGTCCTCCAAAAACAATTTTTTCCAAATTTGTCAGCACATCAAAAGATGTTAAGGGAAAAAGTAAAGTTGTTTCAGAACCAGAGATTTTACTCAAGGAATACAAAGAAAACTTGAAAAAAGACAAAAAGGGATTTGGGAAAAATATGGCTCAGAAACACAAGGAATTTATTCAACAAAAAACTAATACAATTGAAATTAATCTTTGTGGTGATAACATGGAGGTTTTCAACATAATAAAAGAGAAGAATAGTGTTTTGATAAAAAGATCCTTTTGGGTTGACAAGACTAACATTTTTCCTGGTCTTAAGAAATCCTCACAACAGTCCAAGAGGGTTTGGGTTCCCAAATATCTATGAATTTTGTAGGTTATGTGTGACGAACAGTACGATTCAGAATGGTATATCAACAACGATTGTTCACGTCACATGACTGGGAGAAGATAAGAATTAGCACTACAAGAAAAATGACTTATAGTCACACCAAAAAGTGTGACCATATGTGTATAGTGACATTTTATTTTTTCACTAAAGGTGTGATGGAAGGTGACGCCATCGTATGGCTCTAATGGTCACTTTAAAATGTGACAACCCGAAATTTCTATTCTGTACAAACATTATCAAGTCAATAGAAGTCAGATCAGTTGCTATAAATTTTCAGACTTTTTAGAATAAGTTTGAGTATTCCAGGATTTACACTTAAAGAGATATCAGGAGAGAGGATGCGTTAGGGTTTCGTGTAACTCGGTTATTTCAAAACTTTATGATATTAGAGTTCATTTCTTGAATAAAAATATTTTCTGCCAAAAATCCCAGGACTATATATATGATTCTTAACCAAATTATTTCATTAGTTACATTTCCAACTAGAGAAAAGCCATTTTCTCTCTCACGGATCTTCGAGTTTTCATCCCAAATTGTGAGTACCTCTCTCTAGTTGTATTATAATGCTTATAATGTGCTTAATAACATAGATTTCATAACAAAACAGCAAGATTTGAGAGTTTACCGCCCAAGAACACCTTGGGGAGTAAACTCTTTTATAAGGGTAAATTGATGCCTAGTCCCTTCCCCTTGTTATGTAACTACCTTAGACTTGTATATTAGTGTATATAAGACTAGAAATCATCCATGAACACCAAGAGTAAGGTGTTCACGGCCCAAGAAGTTCTTGGGCCGTGAACTCCAAACTCAAGGGCTAAAGAGTGCCTTAATCACTCCTAAAGCCTTGGACAATTACCTAGATTTACTCCTAGTTAAATTAAGCTCCCTAAAACATCAAAAACCCATACCCATGAGAGATTACGGCCGTAATCTCTAAGGGAAATGGTCCCAGGGCCGTGAACTCCTCAAAGGAGTGTATTTAAGCCCTAAACTCTTCCAAGGATTAAAACACCAAGTAGGAATGCTTCTAGGGATCATTTAGAACTTCAAAGCACCAAATGACATTAGGCTTAGGAGCTTACGACCGTAAACTCAAGGGTTTATGACCGTAAACTCCTTGTATGAGGTTTATTGAAGACTAAACTCATGTATAGGGTCCTTTGGAACGCTAAACCCATTAGCCTTGTCCCACAACAACTTAGATGAAATCCTTAGGACTTATAACACTTATACAAAGTGTTTTCATGTTCTAGAGTGTCCCAACTTAATTTATTAGTTATAAATTGGCTAATTAGTTATATATATGTTCATTATATGATAACTAGGCTCGTGCGTGTGTACAAGTCTCCATTTGTCACCTAGCACCGTATCCGAAACTTCAATCCAATCCACTCACTACAAGTGAGTTCATACCCCTTTAATTAACCTTTGAAATACTTTTAAATGTTTTAAATGCTTTTATGGGGGGGGGGAATACAAGTTGAATACTTATACTTATTACATCAATCACATGTGATTAATAACTACAAAACCAATGATTTTCTTACTGTTCAAACTGTTTTACTTCAAACTGCTTTACAAACTCTTTTACTTAAACTCTGTTATACTTATTATAAATTGCATGCCCGTATATGTATAGTTATATAAGAAATGTTTAAAAGGCTTAGGAAGGCCGCCCACCCTATTTCCTTTTCGCGCTTGAGATGTGGTCTGGTGGGGTATCGGGTATCCGTCCGAAGACTGTTTAAATATTAGTTATATATCATGTGTACATATATAGTCATAAAAGTTCTTCCATATTCATACGTACCAGTTACATCATTAGAAAGTTACCATAGGGGTAGCACGGGTTAATACTTATACTATTGCTAGAACCATGAGATGTTCAATGAGTCAGTTCATTCATAAGTCGGTACTTCTTACTATGAGAACATATACAACTATACTAGAAGAAGAACATATACAACTATACTAGAAGTAGAACATATAAAACTATACTACAAGAAGAACATATACAACTATACTAGAAAAAGAACATTTACAACTATACTAGAAAGAGAACATATACAACGATACTAGAACGAGTAACAATACATTACATATACATGAATATGTTAACATAATTATGATCCACTGTATCGGAGGATGCCTTCAATGTCATGGACCGAGTTGTAGCCAGAGTCTCTTGGAGGGAGAGCGTAAGTTTGCGTATAGATCTATAATAGATTGACTATCCTACACCTTGCTGCTAGCTACAGCCGGACCTGCAGGTCTGCGGGTGCCAAACGTCATACGTTTTTACGACCTACATTGTCGTGTTTCATAGTCGATAGTATGGTACAATTAATCACATAATACCTTGATATAAAACCGGTTTAAGGTAGTTAGTACAACAGTATTTCCTATAATACAACACTACAATACTACATTAATTTACCCTTTACATATATTTAGTGATCATTTCACTTAAACAAATATGTACAAACTATATTTTGTTAATGATAGTTACACTTGGGAAAGTTACACACTTTTACAATAAACGAACATACAAAACAGTTACGCCTTGGTAGACGACTACTTTTAATAGGAAATATAGGGTTTTCAAAGAGATTCAAACCTTTACAAACACTTACAAACATTCACATATTTTATCACCAATGTTTACAAACTCGTACTTCAAACCACGTTCAAACGTTTTGATACAAACACTGACACTAAAATACTTATGAACTCACCAACTTTAATGCTGATAAACTCTTTCAAAATAACTTGTATTCTCAGGTCATCTGTAGACAGGTACCGAGGCCAGCTTTTGAGAAGACAGAGCGCATTCAAGAGTCATCTTATTATTTTGATTTACATTTTTGGTGTCTATAACTGTTCATAACACGCTTGTATTAAAATTATATGTTTAATGAAATGGATGATGTTGTTTGCTTGTTTACTGTTATACTGTGTTATGATACTTTACATGACGTCCTCCGCCCCAGAACGTTTCCGCTGTTCTCGGTTTTGGGGTGTGATAGATGTAGTGTCCGTATGATATGAAAACATGTGGCCATATTATAAAAGTGTGGCAAATGTGTACAGAAATTTGTTCCTTAAATATCCAATATTGTAGTGTTAAACTGTCAGTAGTCACATATATTTAGTAAACGTTGTGACTGTATATCACCAACTTGCGACTTTGATGATGTTTTAGTGTAGTTATTTTCTTCTATATTGTCACACAGTTTAAATTTTATTAAGACTATTGTGTATCTTTTGTAAACATGTAATTATGGTGAGTGTGACCATGTTTGCTAAATGGCCACATGTAATTACTTGCATAAGTGGCGAATTGTTAATTATTAGTCACAAAAAACAATCAATTTTTGTGACTATAACCTATCGTATAGAGAAACACAATTAAGTGAAATACAATCATAAGTACTATAAAGACACACATTTTGTTAAAATTAAGGACTATTCGGTATCGTATTAAGACTATTGGGTATATTTTAGACACATATAATTACAGTGAACATGTCTATGTTCGGTAAATGGACACATATTATTAATGATGTAAGTGACGATTAGCTAGTATTTAGTCTCAACAACAATTGTATTTATTTGCCACATAAATTGTTTTTCATGTTGTTATTGTTTAACTTAGTCAAAATAACTTTAGAATAAACATCATTTTAAATCAATTGTAGTCTCAAAATTCTTGTATATTATGTAAATTGTTAACCATTTAGCCACACGCTAAAAATTGATGTAAAGTAACCATTGTATAATTTTAGAGACATTAAAAACCTATAAAACATGGCAAAATTTATATTACAACCACTTTAACTTACTATTTATTTTTACTTTTTATACATTGTAGACACATCAAAATAATTTAAATTAAAGTAACGAAACCCAACAATATAAAACAAAAACAAAATTCATAATTTGATATTAGTAATAATTGAAATCCAAATCCATACATTACATTACAAATTAAAATATCAAAGAAAAGAAAATTGTCATCATTTCAAGATATTAAATAATTGTTAAAAAATAAACACATCATAAGAGAAAACCTAAACATAACTAGGCATTCATCTTGTTTGTATTGCTCCTTGTCTTCTTGAGAAGAGCATCAGATGAGGAAGCTTTGTGAACGGGTTGACGACAATTAGGATGGTTCCTGTGTATGTCTAATATAAACACCAAGAACAGATTCAAAATGAAGCAATGCAAAAATCAAGGATAATGTAGTATGAAGAAAGGTAAAAGAACAAAGTTCACCAGCCTCACTAAGCAAATTAGTTGATCCCTTTGTGAAATAATTCACTTTAACTGTCTTATGTCTCAGTATATCCTTCTCTAAAATGAAAGAGAATCACGACATCTTGGGCAACTTCAAAGGAGAAGGATGTATGTATAACAAATAATAAAAACACATATAGAGTTATAAATGATAACTAGTCAAATGAATCTTCATAAATTTATTTGTATAAAAATACATATAGAGTCATTAATGATAACTAATTTTACCTAATCAGGGAATACCTTCTAATGTGTACCTTTTGGAAATCAATAAAGATAAAACTTCCTCTATTTCATTCAAACCAGTAAACTCAGGAACACAACATATATACAATAAGGACAAAGGAATCCAAAAGGTAACTAAAACAATCAACAACAATGTTTTTACCTCGACAGTTATCCAACATGAAATGGCAGCCAATAAAGGAAGAATATAGAAGGCATCAACAATGGTAAGGTCGATGAACCAAGATGCCCCACCAGTTTGAAAAGATGCAACCTTTTCCACCGTGTTCTCAATCTGCACATTACTACTTACTCAAAACTTACAAGTTACAACACATTCCAAAAATGTAGTATTATATATTATTAAAAGATATAAGCTGCCCTTTGGGATATAATATGTTTTACTTACAGGAAGTAAAAAGCTGACAAAGACAGGGGCTTGGATGAAAAGCCTGGTTAATTGAGTATATATAGCAGCAGAATACCTGCACAAATATTTAGTTCCAATTATAACATTATTATCATGCAAAAAAAGGTTTAACATTGATCATATCAAGCAGAAGCTCACACTAAGGAACAACGGAAAGTGCTTACTCCATATATATTCTCTTCTTTTGTGCCTCAACTTCAGCTACACCCGTTGGACTCATGCTCTGAAAAGGTTACTAATAAATTTTAATAATAAAAATAATCAAGGCCAAAGAGTTTCATCTTCTTAAAAGGATATGAATGTCGACTTCAATAAACAAACATTAAGAGCACTACACAGGTAACTTGCTCTCTTGAAAAAAAAACTAAGGAAAATTGAAAATTTCTCCATGGTTGATAATGTGCTCAACTGCATTAGCACCTATGGAAAGGATACATAAACGATGTTGAGATTAACATATAGAATTGACCTCAAGCTCCATAAATAAAAAAACACGAAGGTGTAATGTGGAGTACACAGGATTAACGTTAATAAGTTCTCCATGAAATAAAAATCAATCAAACACCACGAGTCACGACTATACCATCAACCAATCAAGAAAATTATCAACTTCTGTACCAGGCATTACATCGAACACATTATGGATAGAAACGAAAGTGAACTTACCGGTTGTGTGACAACCCCAAATCTAATTCCGTTACAAACCCCGTTTTCACTAACGGAACGTGTCACTATACGTTATTTTATGTAATATTTGAAATCGTCAATATCCGAATGTCTAAATTTAAACATGGCTTGATATTATTATAAGAAATATAACTCGTATGTGTTAACCCCGTTTAACCTAATAGAGTTGTATTACCTTTTCAACCACTTCACCCGGGTAAAAAGTTTTAACCCAGTTAACTTTAAACATCGGGTAGCCGTGTATCGGGTGCGATTCCCGAGACATATGCAATGGGTGTGCACAACATTTGAACACTCATTTACTACACACCCACTCTCTCTCTACTTTCTCTTTCTAGACTCGAAATCGACCCCGATTCCGCTAATTTCCGACTTCCAAACGTAAGTACTCATCCTCTATCTTAAACTAGTCATGTTTCATGGAATTTAGGGGCCAAAAATCATGGAAACCAAGGAACATAAAGGAGTTTACGGCCTAAGAAGCTCCTTAGGCCGTAAACCCCCAAATCCATGCCAAAGACCAAGTTTTTCCTTCTCTTAAGTTAGTATACTAATTAAGGCATATATCTAGAAGGGTTTGGACACTAAAACACAAGGATTTGATGCTTAAAAAGGATTTTACGGCCCAAGCTTGTGCTTAGGCCGTAAACACCTCAAACACCTCATAAATCTATGTTTAAAGTCCCAAAAGATCAATTAGGGTGTTTGGTAATTTAGACATGACAACAAGGAAGGCTTAAGTGCATTAAACATCATCATTTGAACACAAAAAGAGGAGTTTACGGCCAAGGCTAAGCTTGGGCCGTAAACACCCAGATTTTTGTGTCAAACAAGTCCCTAAACTACCCTAATGCATGAAAGGAATTTATCTAAGGCCTATGGAAGTGTGTTGTACAATTAAACTTCACATTTGGGAGCAAAATGAAGAGTTTACGGCCAAGGATGTTCTTGGGCCGTAAACTCCCCAAAAATGTATGCCAAATTGTTCCAAACTCACTATAGGGCCTTCTAGGATTTTTCTAAGACATATGAGACCATGTTGTACAAGTAAAACCTACATCTTGAGGGATCTATAGGAGTTTACGGCCCAAGAACAAGTCTTGGCCGTAAACTCCCCAAAAATGTCACAATTTATGATGTTTAATCCTTTCCTTTTGGTCCAAAACACACACCACCAAATTAAGGAAGTGAGATAAGGCCCTAAACTCACATTTTGGAGTGTCACAAGAGTTTACGGCCAAGCCTAGGGGGCTTACGGCCGTAAACTCCCAATGGATGGATTTTAGGCCATAAACTCTAAAAGAGTGAACTCATGGACCCTCCCGTAAATCATTCATGGCCTTGTACCACTCCCGGGAACCCTTTCTAGGCCTTAAAACCCCGAAAACGACACTAGAATGTCCAAATACTATAATGAAAAGCATAAGATGATTAACTTCTTGTAAAATACATATTTCATATGACATTAGGGTCCTAAAAGGTGCTCAAGTGGTTATTTGGTACCAAACGCTCAATCGACACTATTACCCGATTTACCCGATTCACCCGATTTCCGCGATTTCAGGTGAGTTCATACCCCTTAATGAACCTTTCAAATGTTTTAAATGTTTTAGGGGGGAGATACAAGTTGCTTATAAATGTTTATGTAAAGTTTTACAGAACGATTTCCGAGTTACAAGGATTAATCACATGTGATTCATTACTCTCAGTTCAAATCACATGTGATTTGTCCCTATGCTTTATAAACGGGTCTTACCCTTTTCAAACTATTTTTAAACAGTGAATCAGATTTTAAATGTTCTTTTGGAAAAATACTTTTATTTAATCAATTTACTTATAAAATGTAACCCCTCTGATATATTTATATAAGTAAGACTTGGAGGACTTAGGACCGATATCTCGCCTTATTTCCTGTTCTTGTTTGATTGTGGGCTTAGGGTAGTAGTTATCCGTCCGACTGTCGTTGATTTCTTAGTTATATAATCTGTATATCAGTGTGGGATACGAATGTTACTGCTTTCACTCAATACTAAAGTCACTAACATGCCAAGAACCGTCCTCACTAAGATAACTATAATAGATATAGTTACGGTCGCTACAGCTATTACTCGCTAAAGTCATTTCTATCTACACTATAATACTTAGTATTACTAGACGATACACTAGTAAGAGAATACACTATGATCAACACTAAAAGATTACTACACTATAACAACAGAGAAAACACTAAACAAACAATAATACACTAACCCACTACGAGATACTCTATTCGCTATCCACTACGCCCGGAGTTTTCCAACAGGGAGACGAATCTACATGTATAGATCTATACGGGGCAGACGCTATTACATCCCGACTGTTAACTCAGTCCGCGCCGTACAGGCCCAGGGATGCCACTACTTCACTATACTATGCATGACTGGGAAGGTCATGGGATCCTCTATTATCCTCACTACTGGTATTATACAAGGAATACCCTACAACTACTCTAAAATACTACACTAAATGTTAAACCACATCCCGAAGTAAGTAAGTATCTATCACTAACGGAAGCTCGCACCTCTATCATTGATGACGGGCTTACTTATCCTATCACATTCGTATTTGGAGGTTTGCCAATGTATTTTTAACAATAAACTGTTTTCAAAGATATAAAGAATGCATACTTTTCACAGATTGTCACTTACAATGTATTTCCTGGAAAATATGGGATTTTCTAAGTTTCTACTACTTATGAACATAAATGATACATTTTTAACACTAATGCTTTGTATACAAAAACTCACACTAAACTCTTATGAACTCACCAGCTTTATGCTGATATTCGTTTTCAAAATAACTTGTATCTTCCGGTCAAAGATAGACAGGTACAGACGCGGCATTTTTGGAGAAGGTGGAGCACGCAAGACCCATCTCTTATTTTTGATTTACTTTTGGGTGATTGTTAATCATTACAAAATACGCTTGTAATTAAACTCACTATGTAATACTATGGTTGTATGTTTCTTGTTTCTACTATAATGCAATTGTGATGATACTGTTCACTACGTCATCCACCTCGAAACGTATTCCGCCGTCATCGGTTTTGGGGTGTGACAGATTGGTATCAGAGCATTGTTTATAGTGAATCAAGTATATCAACCTATAAAAGATATGCGAACTATAAACACTTCGGGACTAAAACACTCTGACCAAGAATATATACTGTTAAGTATCTAATAGATCTAACTAAGTATATATATACACTCATCACTATAAAACACAGGAATCAGTATTGTCCTAGAACAAAACGAAAGTATTAAGATTGTTGGGCAGCACAATTGGGTTTAGAGACATATAGTCACATTCAGGGTGATGTAGCCTGATCAACTACGTTTTCCTGAGAGTGACTAGCATGTGCCTAAGCTTGGTTGTGATGTTGCAACAAGTCTAAAACTTACCAACAATACCACGATAACGCTACCATAAGAATACTATAGGAGTATTCTGTATCTCTAGATTATACGTAGGTGTTAACAAAAAGGGTCGTTACTAGTAGGACAATAGTTGCTAAGTGGATACACCACGATTACATATGATTAGGGCGCTATAGACTTAGAATCTGCAGCCTTTGCTTCATTCCCTGTTCTTGTTTGATTGGGGGTCTGAAGTTAGGGTGGTTTATTCGAAGGAATATCTTGCTTCGATTACATGTAATCGGTATGCACTATGCAAGTATTGGGTCAACTAGTAATGATTCTCCCTATAAGTATCTTAGAATAGTACGTCTATTAATCTTCTTTTCCCCCTTTCTCGCGTAGATAGCATGGCTGGCTTCCACCTACCCGGCGATCCGTACTTTCCGAACCAGGGCAATGGAGGATGGCTCGAAGAAGAGTCCGACGACGATCACCCTATTCCTTTGGATGATCATCATGCCGAAGGCTTCTCGGATAGCTCGAGCTCCGAGCCAGAAGTCAACAACCAACCTCCTGAAACCCCGAACCCTAACCCCCGACCGGCATTTCAGGGCCCCACTCCTATGTGGGCAATGTCCTTGCATCGTTGGAGCGAGGAGCAGGGTCAGCCCTTGCCTTACAATGGAGACCGAAGTTTCTACAACATAAGCGAAGGAGGATCAGCAGATCGGGTTCTGCCCATCATGTTCCGAAGAATTGCCAGAAATGTTGAGCAAGGTCAAGCTGCCATTGGTCGAGTGGTAGAAGTGGATGCCAACTCAAACCTCAACACTGTTCGCATCCGCCAACTCGAAGAAGCCATGGACAGGACAAGGAGGACCAACGAGGCTCTGCAGCATCAGCTGGCAGCATCCCGAGCTGAAGTTAGGGAACTCCGAGCACGCCAAAGGACTCAGGATCGACACTTTCAAGAAGTTATGCGTCAACTGGAGGATCTGAGGATTCGCCCGACAAGCAGCCGTCGCCAGTAGAAGACATCTAGTTACCTCACTCTTTTGTTTAAAGGACTAGCCTTTTATCTCTATGTTCCGTAGGTCCCTTGACTGTAAACATTCCTAGTTTAAAAGTACTCTAGCTGAAACCCTAAACTGCTAACATTTTCTCTATGGTGTGATGTAAGACCTACTGCTAGGTCAATTTTCATGAACTTGTGTTACATCATTAATACCAGTATATTGGCAGATGACTTCTCTATTGCCATAACTCTTACCCCGATCTTGGATTATGTTGATTTAATCCACGAAACGCACTATTCATGTTCGCAATAGGCTCTTACTATTGCTATCATTTCTATGATCTTCCAGTGAAGGATGCCTCCACGAAAGCGTCCCAGCAGAGGAAGACCTGAAACTCAAACCCCTCCTCCACCACCTCCTCCTCCGCAGTTCGATCCGGTGTTGTTTCAAGTGGCTGTGACTGCGGCTGTAACAGCAGCCATGGCCCAAATGAACTCGGGTGATGCGAGCGGTGGAAATTCTAGATTTGGTGAAGTCCACCAACGAGTGCAGGGATGCACTTATAAGGACTTCATGAATTGTAAACCTGCTTTCTTCGATGGTACCGGAGGAATTCTGGCATTGTCCCAATGGTTCGAAAGGACCAAAGCTGTATTCGAAATGTGCTCATGTCCCGAAGAGAGCAAAATCAAGTTCGCTACCGCTACCCTCACTAACAGGGCTTTGTCATGGTGGAACGGCCATGTCAACGCACCCTCCTTGGTCACAGCCAATGCCATGGGCTGGGACACTCTAAAAGATCTTATGAGAGGAGAGTACTGCCCTAGGGGCGAAGTTCAGAAGCTTGAGGAAGAACTCTGGAACCTCAAGATGAAGGGGACCGACATAACGGCTTATACGGCCAGGTTTTGCGACTTGGCGGCTATGTGTCCCAACATGATCCCCTCTGAAAGCAAGAAGATTGAACGTTACATCTGGGGTTTAGTGCCCCCGTATCGAGGAAATGTTCTGGCTTCACGCCCTACCACTTTCGACAGCGCCAAGGAATTGGCCCAGAGTCTGATCAACCGCGAAATCTCCTCCACTCCAGTAACAACAACCACTGCACCTTCCGGATCATCTGATAGAAAGAGGAAACGATGGGATAAGAAGAAGGGCAAGAAAACCCAAACCGCCTCCAGGGATCAGCAAATTGTGGCGGTTCATGCTGCCACCATCCCAGCCGCACCAGTTGCTCCAGTCCCACCAAAGGCTTACAGTGGGAACTTGCCTAAGTGTCCCAAGTGCCCTTTTCACCACAACGGTCCATGCCGTGAATTGCAGTGTTCCAACTGCGGACGGAAGGGCCATACTGTCCGATTTTGCAAGGCCCCTCCCAACCCTATCACACAGGTTCCTGGTACGGGAGTGACCCCAACTTGTTATGGCTGCGGTGAAGCGGGCCATTTTAAGAAGAACTGTCCGAAGGCTGCAAATGCTGGGGGAACTGGAAGGTTACTTGCGATCGGTCACAATGAAGCAGTAGCCGATCCCACGGTGGTCACGGGTACGTTTCTTCTCAACAACTCTTATGCCTGTGTCTTATTCGATAGTGGTGCAGAAAGGAGCTTCATAAATCAAAACTTTAAACATTTACTCAGACAAACCCCTCAACCCCTAAAAGAAACATTCGTCGTAGAAATGGCTAATGGGAAGACAGAAAGCTCTAATGAAATCTATATAGGTTGTACTCTCACGTTAGATGATCACCCCTTTTTAATCGATCTTATACCAGTCTCAATCAAAAATTTCGATGCCATTGTTGGTATGGATTGGCTAAGCCTTCACTACGCCGACATTCTGTGCTCCGAGAAAGCCATTCGCCTGAACTTTCCGAATCGAGAGGCCCTATTGATATACGGAGATAAGCCAAGTACAAACCTTCGTATCATCTCTAGTATTTAGGCTCAGAAATACTTGCGCAAGGAATATCGCGCCTTTCTTGCTCACGTTGTTGACACTAACCAGAAATCGAAAGATCCAAAAGACATTCCTGTAGTATGCGACTTTCCTGATGTCTTCCCGGAGGACCTTCCAGGCCTACCTCCTAAACGACAGGTTGAATTCAGAATCGACCTAATCCCAGGAGCTACCCCTGTAGCTAAGTCGCCCTACCGTTTAGCGCCCGCCGAAATGCAAGAACTATCCGGTCAACTCAACGAACTTCTCAGCAAGGGCTTTATAAGACCAAGCTTCTCACCTTGGGGAGCTCCGGTCTTGTTCGTGAAGAAAAAGGATGGGTCGTTTCGGATGTGCATCGATTATAGGGAACTCAATAAACTCACGATCAAAAATCGCTACCCTCTCCCTCGTATCGACGACCTATTCGACCAACTCCAAGGAGCCAGTTACTTCTCCAAGATTGATCTTAGATCGGGGTACCATCAGTTGCGGGTGCTCGAGGAAGATGTTCCAAAGACAACTTTCCGAACCCGCTACGGGCATTTCGAGTTTGTAGTGATGCCCTTTGGACTAACTAACGCCCCCGCAGTATTCATGGACTTGATGAATAGGGTATGTCGTCCATATCTAGATCAGTTCATCATCGTCTTTATTGACGACATTCTCGTCTACTCTCGAAGCGAGGAAGAGCACAGAAATCATTTACGATTAGTCCTGGAAAACCTGCGATCCGAGAAGTTGTATGCGAAGTTCTCTAAGTGCGAGTTTTGGATCCGGAGAGTTGAATTCTTAGGACATGTGGTCAGTGAAGAAGGAATCCACGTGGACCGCTCCAAAATCAAGGCTATTGAGAACTGGTCAGCACCAAAGACGCCTACGGAAATTCGTCAATTTCTAGGCCTCGCTGGCTACTACCGTCGATTCATCCAAAATTTCTCTCGGATTGCGAAACCTCTCACCACGTTAACACAGAAGGGTGTATCATTCGACTGGGAAGAGAAACAGGAGAAGGCTTTTCAGACCTTGAAGCGAGCCCTATGCACCGCACCAGTATTATCCCTTCCTGAAGGGACAGAAGATTTCATCGTATACTGTGATGCATCCAATCAGGGGCTCGGTTCTGTCTTGATGCAACGAGGCAAGGTTATCGCCTATGCCTCGAGATAGCTAAAGATCCATGAAGTGAACTACACTACTCACGACCTCGAGTTAGGAGCGTTCGTCTTTGCATTAAAAATCTGGAGACACTACTTGTATGGGACGAAGAGCGTGGTGTACACTGATCATAAAAGCCTCCAACACATACTAAACCAAAAAGAACTCAACATGAGACAGCGTCGATGGGTCGAGTTACTTAACGATTACGACTGTGAAATTCGATATCATCCGGGTAAAGCCAACGTAGTAGCAGACGCCCTGAGCAGAAAAGAATATTCCGAACGAAGGACCAAGTCGCTAACCATGACCATACACTCACATCTATCTACGCAGATCAAAGAGGCTCAGCTGGAAGCTCTAAAGCCTGGAAACGTGACGGGAGAATTCCTGCGTGGAATGGATAAAAATCTGGAGGTTAAGGGTGACGGAGCCTATTACTTTATGGACCGAATCTGGACTCCACGCCATGGAGGTTTTAGGGATTTGGTTATGAGAGAAGCACACAACACTCGTTACTCCGTCCACCCGGGTTCAGATAAGATGTATCTGGATCTCAAAAAGCTATACTGGTGGCCAAACATGAAAGCGGAGATCGCTACCTTTGTAGGTAAGTGCCTTACTTGCGCGAAGGTCAAAGTAGAATGTCAAAAGCCATCAGGACTCCTCCAACAACCGGAAATACCATAATGGAAGTGGGAGCGAATCACAATGGACTTCATCACCAAGCTGCCCAAGACAGCAGGTGGATTAGATACCATTTGGGTCATCGTTGACATGTTGACCAAGTCCGCCCACTTCCTACCCATCAAAGAGATGGATAAGATGGAAAAGCTCACTAGAACTTATATAAAAGAAATAGTGCGATTGCATGGTGTCCCTATATCTATTATATCAGACAGAGATAGTAGATTCACCTCTAGATTTTGGCAATCATTACAAAAGGCACTAGGGACGAGGCTGGATATGAGTACAGCCTACCATCCGCAGACTGACGGACAAAGTGAGAGGACGATCCAAACATTAGAGGACATGCTGCGAGCTTGTGTGATCGACTTCGGGAAATCGTGGGATACACACTTACCTCTTGTGGAGTTTTCCTACAACAATAGTTATCACACGAGCATCAAGGCAGCTCCATTCGAAGCTCTCTACGGCCGAAAGTGCAGATCCCCTTTGTGCTGGGCCGAGGTGGGAGACACTCAGTTAGCTAAAGGACGAGTTCCTGATAGCGCCCTCACTGGTCCAGAGATCATTCGAGAGACGACCGAGAAGATTGTACAGATACGTGAACGACTAAAAGCCGCTAGGGATCGACAGAAGAGCTACGCCGACAAACGAAGAAAACCCTTGGAATTCCAGGTCGGAGACCGAGTTCTTCTGAAGGTCTCGCCCTGGAAAGGCACGATACGCTTTGGGAAGCGTGGGAAGTTAAACCCAAGGTACATAGGGTCTTTTGAGATTCTTGCCAGAATCGGCCCTGTAGCTTACAAACTAAACTTACCCCGCGAGCTAAGTAACATACATCCTGCCTTTCACGTCTCAAATTTGAAGAAATGTCTGTCGGACGAGACTCTCGTGATCCCCCTCGACGAGATCGAGATCAATGAGAGCCTCAACTTTGTGGAAGAACCTGCTGAGGTTTTGGATCGTGAAGTAAAGCGGACGAAACAAAGCCGCATCCCGATTGTGAAGGTTCGGTGGAACGCCAAGCGAGGACCGGAGTTCACTTGGGAGCGCGAGGATCAAATGAAACTCAAATACCCTCATCTCTTCGCTTAGTAGTATTGTAATATCGTATCTGTTTGTATTCTAAAATTTCGGGACGAAATTCCCCTAACGGGGGGATGATGTGACAACCCCAAATCTAATTCCGTTACAAACCCCGTTTTCACTAACGGAACGTGTCACTATACGTTATTTTATGTAATATTTGAAATCCTCAATATCCGAATGTCTAAATTTAAACATGGCTTGATATTATTATAAGAAATATAACTCGTATGTGTTAACCCCGTTTAACCTAATAGAGTTGTATTACCTTTTCAACCACTTCACCCGGGTAAAAAGTTTTAACCCAGTTAACTTTAAACATCGGGTAGCCGTGTATCGGGTGCGATTCCCGAGACATATGCAATGGGTGTGCACAACATTTGAACACTCATTTACTACACACCCACTCTCTCTCTACTTTCTCTTTCTAGACTCGAAATCGACCCCGATTCCGCTAATTTCCGACTTCCAAACGTAAGTACTCATCCTCTATCTTAAACTAGTCATGTTTCATGGAATTTAGGGGCCAAAAATCATGGAAACCAAGGAACATAAAGGAGTTTACGGCCTAAGAAGCTCCTTAGGCCGTAAACCCCCAAATCCATGCCAAAGACCAAGTTTTTCCTTCTCTTAAGTTAGTATACTAATTAAGGCATATATCTAGAAGGGTTTGGACACTAAAACACAAGGATTTGATGCTTAAAAAGGAGTTTACGGCCCAAGCTTGTGCTTAGGCCGTAAACACCTCAAACACCTCATAAATATATGTTTAAAGTCCCAAAAGATCAATTAGGGTGTTTGGTAATTTAGACATGACAACAAGGAAGGCTTAAGTGCATTAAACATCATCATTTGAACACAAAAAGAGGAGTTTACGGCCAAGGCTAAGCTTGGGCCGTAAACACCCAGATTTTTGTGTCAAACAAGTCCCTAAACTACCCTAATGCATGAAAGGAATTTATCTAAGGCCTATGGAAGTGTGTTGTACAATTAAACTTCACATTTGGGAGCAAAATGAAGAGTTTACGGCCAAGGATGTTCTTGGGCCGTAAACTCCCCAAAAATGTATGCCAAATTGTTCCAAACTCACTATAGGGCCTTCTAGGATTTTTCTAAGACATATGAGACCATGTTGTACAAGTAAAACCTACATCTTGAGGGATCTATAGGAGTTTACGGCCCAAGAACAAGTCTTGGCCGTAAACTCCCCAAAAATGTCACAATTTATGATGTTTAATCCTTTCCTTTTGGTCCAAAACACACACCACCAAATTAAGGAAGTGAGATAAGGCCCTAAACTCACATTTTGGAGTGTCACAAGAGTTTACGGCCAAGCCTAGGGGGATTACGGCCGTAAACTCCCAATGGATGGTTTTTAGGCCATAAACTCTAAAAGAGTGAACTCATGGACCCTCCCGTAAATCATTCATGGCCTTGTACCACTCCCGGGAACCCTTTCTAGGCCTTAAAACCCCGAAAACGACACTAGAATGTCCAAATACTATAATGAAAAGCATAAGATGATTAACTTCTTGTAAAATACATATTTCATATGACATTAGGGTCCTAAAAGGTGCTCAAGTGGTTATTTGGTACCAAACGCTCAATCGACACTATTACCCGATTTACCCGATTCACCCGATTTCCGCGATTTCAGGTGAGTTCATACCCCTTAATGAACCTTTCAAATGTTTTAAATGTTTTAGGGGGGAGATACAAGTTGCTTATAAATGTTTATGTAAAGTTTTACAGAACGATTTCCGAGTTACAAGGATTAATCACATGTGATTCACTACTCTCAGTTCAAATCACATGTGATTTGTCCCTATGCTTTATAAACGGGTCTTACCCTTTTCAAACTATTTTTAAACAGTGAATCAGATTTTAAATGTTCTTTTGGAAAAATACTTTTATTTAATCAATTTACTTATAAAATGTAACCCCTCTGATATATTTATATAAGTAAGACTTGGAGGACTTAGGACCGATATCTCGCCTTATTTCCTGTTCTTGTTTGATTGTGGGCTTAGGGTAGTAGTTATCCGTCCGACTGTCGTTGATTTCTTAGTTATATAATCTGTATATCAGTGTGGGATACGAATGTTACTGCTTTCACTCAATACTAAAGTCACTAACATGCCAAGAACCGTCCTCACTAAGATAACTATAATAGATATAGTTACGGTCGCTACAGCTATTACTCGCTAAAGTCATTTCTATCTACACTATAATACTCACTATTACTAGACGATACACTAGTAAGAGAATACACTATGATCAACACTAAAAGATTACTACACTATAACAACAGAGAAAACACTAAACAAACAATAATACACTAACCCACTACGAGATACTCTATTCGCTATCCACTACGCCCGGAGTTTTCCAACAGGGAGACGAATCTACATGTATAGATCTATACGGGGCAGACGCTATTACATCCCGACTGTTAACTCAGTCCGCGCCGTACAGGCCCAGGGATGCCACTACTTCACTATACTATGCATGACTGGGAAGGTCATGGGATCCTCTATTATCCTCACTACTGGTATTATACAAGGAATACCCTACAACTACTCTAAAATACTACACTAAATGTTAAACCACATCCCGAAGTAAGTAAGTATCTATCACTAACGGAAGCTCGCACCTCTATCATTGATCACGGGCTTACTTATCCTATCACATTCGTATTTGGAGGTTTGCCAATGTATTTTTAACAATAAACTGTTTTCAAAGATATAAAGAATGCATACTTTTCACAGATTGTCACTTACAATGTATTTCCTGGAAAATATGGGATTTTCTAAGTTTCTACTACTTATGAACATAAATGATACATTTTTAACACTAATGCTTTGTATACAAAAACTCACACTAAACTCTTATGAACTCACCAGCTTTATGCTGATATTCGTTTTCAAAATAACTTGTATCTTCAGGTCAAAGATAGACAGGTACAGACGCGGCATTTTTGGAGAAGGTGGAGCACGCAAGACCCATCTCTTATTTTTGATTTACTTTTGGGTGATTGTTAATCATTACAAAATACGCTTGTAATTAAACTCACTATGTAATACTATGGTTGTATGTTTCTTGTTTCTACTATTATGCAATTGTGATGATACTGTTTACTACGTCATCCACCTCGAAACGTATTCCGCCGTCATCGGTTTTGGGGTGTGACAGGTTGACACTTAAAGCTTTCACAAATATCTTATTTCAGCAAAATCAACACCTGATTTTACAAAACAAAATAAGCAATAGATTCCATGGCTTCTTACTTTTACAGAAGATTGTAGGGACCGATGAAAGTAATCGGTGATGATTGAAAATATTACCTGCATAGGGTCAAGGAAAAGAACAACGAGAAGAGGATTCAATAGGCGTAAGAATCTGCATGGGCGTATCTAGTTACATTGAAGGTGGGTCCTAGGACCCACCTATTTTTTAAAAACTTAGTTTAAGTTATGTATGAAAAAAATTGGGAACTACGTACCTTATAAATGTTTAAGGACCTACCTTATAAACTTTGTCAAAATGAAAATGAATCAAAATATATGAAGCCTAAAGTTTATATTTCAATTCATTTAAAATAAATCAATGACTCAATCCACTTAAAATTTAATCATTAGACAATAGTCTAGTCCACTTAAGATTAAACAAAAAAAAGGAAAAAAATAACAAAAAAGTTTGAAATGTGAAACATGGTTTGGTCTAACGCGTGATCAACGTATCTGAAGCATCATACAATGTTACCCTGATAATCACTCCCACCCAGCCACCAGTTTCGCTCTGTGTCATTCGTCGTCCGACCATCGCCATCGCAACCGGCCCGTCGCCACCGCTCCGCCAGACGCCAGCCTGTTGCTAGCTCTCATATTTTTGGTTTCACTTAACATCAGGAACCACGTAGTTCTTTGTTCTAGATTCGCCACTGAGAATCTGTGATAGCGTCAGTAGGCGGACGACGATGATGATGAGCAAGGAAATGACAGTAAGAAGGAAACATAGATGAGCAAGGTAAATGAAAAGGACGATGATAAGAGGCGGCTCCGCGGTCGTATGCATGACTCGTGAGAGTCTCCGATAGCGACAAGAGTTGCCAAAGATGGCGATGGCGATGAGGATGACGATGATCAAGAGCAGGGAACACCAATTAGCAAAGAGTGGCGATGATTGGAAACTGGATGAGAGGCATGTTCTTGAATATAAGTAGAGAAATGTGGAGCCCTCTTTCTAATCGGTTATTTAGGGCTAAATGTTTAAATGTTTAAAGGGGAAAATGAAATGGGATCAAATAGAAATCAATTTTTGTGAAAATAAACATGGAGGGAAAATAATACAGAAATCAATTAATTTATTTTTAAAAAATAAAAATGGAGGGAAAAGGATACAAAATTTTTGGAACATAAAAATGGAGGGATAATGAATTCTTATAAAAATCCATTTTCTTTTGGAGAATATAAACATGGAGGGAAAACGATTTTGTGAAGGTGCATAGAAAAGCTAATTTGAAGTAAATATATTTGGATGTTTGGATGAACATTTATCTAGACATAATGCGGATTAGACCGACAATCAATGAATCGGGAACCAATTTAGCGGGGTTGTCGCCAGGGGCTGCCGCCGGTTAGACCCCGCTGTCAGGGGAGCTCCCGCCGACCCTCGTTAGTTCACCTATGACAATTTACTTTGAAACTTAATCAAACTTAAACAAGTGTGTACTCCACACCTTCCTTACTTGTTTAATATTTATTAAGTCACTTTTGGTCAACAAATTAATCCCATAACATTAAATAACATTGATGATAACAAATCACCAACATAAGCCATAAGCCCTTAGAATTAACCCTTAACTCATATGTCATGAGCCGTAAGACATATTAATCCACAAAGCATAAGCCTTAAGCCATAAGATCTAAGCATTACTAGTTAAGCCATAAACCATAAGACTTAAGCTCCAATTTCTAACAAGTACGCTTAAAGCCACAAGCCTTAATCTATAAGCCCTAATCCCTAAAACTTAAGTCGTAAGCCATATGTCATGAGCTAAAATCCATAAACTACAACTGATATGCCATATTAAGCTATAAACCCTAAGCCCTAAGCCATACAATTTAACTCGAAAACCATAAACCATAAGCCCCAAACCCTAAGTCATAAGCTTTAAGCGAAAGCCTTATTCCCTATACGAAACAAAGTGGTGTGTGCACTACAATCATCCTGGGATCTTCCTTTTGAACCAGAAGTACCTGAAACATAAACTGAAAACCGTAAGCACAAAGCTTAGTGAGTTCCCTAGAATACCACATATCATACATATAAAACATATAATGGGCCCCGCCCGACATCGTGCTTCACTCGGTTAAATCCCCATACTACTAATATCAATAACATCCAATTATTAATTGGATCTTAACTAGAGACTAAGCTACATAGCCCATAACTAGGGTAAAAAGACCGTTTTACCCTTTATATAACTTGGACCAATGCCAAGGCCCAAATCAACTATTCAAAAGGCCCAAAACCTAAATGGCAACCCAAGGCCCAAGTATGGCCCAATCTTCCGAATTGTGCCCAAAACCCGTGGGCCTCGACGTGGCCAAGGTTGGTCACGACGTGGAGGTCAACTAAGTTTGACTATGACTTGAGTTGACTTTTAACCAAATCTTGGTTTGGTAGGTAGACAAAGGTTTAACTTTTTATGATTATCTAGGTGTGGAGTAGCACTTGTGTGGTTGACAGAGAGAGTATCAACAGTTGATTATCAGTTGAGAGGTTATCAGTCTCTTCATTGTACTCGTGGGTCGAAGCCACCAATGTCGACCCACTGGATTATGATGGAGGATGCTAGTTGTCAGTGTGATGCTTTCATGTTTGTATGATTTAGGCGGGGCCCATTATGTACCTTTGGGAGGGGCCCAATATGAATGGTGAGTGGGGCCCGATAAATACCGGGCAAGATTCGAGTAGGTATGGATGTGAGTAGGTATGTGGGTATGGGTTTGAGGGTAAGGGCAGGTGTAGGTTATATGAGTTGAGGGTGAGTGGGTGGGGAATATGGTGCGAGTGTTGATATATGTCACAATCCCTAAGCCTTAACTATAGGAATGACCCATAAATCATAGGCCTTAAGGCTTATGGTGTAGAACTTCGACTTAGTGCGAAAATGAAAATGATATATATATATACACACACACACATACACATAAACATACATACATATACATACACTTATATTATTGTCATATAAACATCTTAATCTAAATAATTTAAATTTCCCTCCATATGAAATGGATCACTGCCAACAAATTTTTTTCCCTTTTTTCATGTAATCTCTTTTGCTAACAGATAAATGAACCCAATTGAGAGTCCATCTCCAGTTTCAAGCAATCGTTTCCACTTGCCCTAGTCCCAAAGACGCAAAACGATCTCTCGACTCTCATTGTTCTTTTGATTTCATTCTCTATTGTTTCTACGCTAATTGAATCTGAGAGTCTGAGGCGTAGAACAGGTCCGATAGTATCAAGCCCTTCGACTACACCTCGTCACCTCCACTTGAAGCAGCTCCGCTTCCAGGTCCTCTTGGCGCTTGCTCCTCTTGTTGCTCCCTCTTTGAAGGTATGTTCTGAGATTATTTATGCAGATCCGTCGGTATATTGCCATTGTTTAGTTGTGTAAATTCACAGTTTCATAGATTTACAGCTTCACAAATTCATGGTTTCAAAGATTCATGGTTTCACAATTTCCATTCAATTGCGTTTTCTTATAAATTTTTATTTATCTTTGTAGATCCGGAATTACATCCATGTGATGGATTTGGCTGATGGTCATGTTACAACACCTAAAAAGCTAGAGGAATTGCGTTATATCCCAGAAACTTCACTCCATTTGTAGCATTTTCGGGGTAGCAAGTCTCAAACTTGCTCAATGATTTCTTAGATATCTTCATTTCACTTTTATGGGGGGTTTTTGGTCTGAGAATGTTAGCTTTTGGGAAATGGACATCCCAAGTATGTGTACTTCCAGATTTAGGATGTTGAAGGGCTGTTACGGCATAAAGGTGCAAACTTTATGGCCATTGGAGCCCCCATGTAAGATCTAAAGAGTCATTTTGGCCTTTAAGCCCCAAAAGGCCATGCATGGAGATAAAGGCTTAAACTTTACGTGTTCAAATGATGTCTAGGGTCTAGATCTCAGTTTGTATGCCTTAGTTCAAAGTATATATGGCTTTTGGATCAAGATCTAGATCTTGAAGAATTAGGGTTTGAGCTAAACCCATTAAAGGAAGCTATTGACAGGTAAAGTTGGAAACTTTACCCTTAAAAGGACATTTTTAGTGTGGAGTCCAGATCTGAAGGATAGGAGCTTAATCTTTTAAGATGGCTCAACAGATGGAAGAACTTGTCGAGTCCATAGAGGAACTCGACGAGTTGGGTTGAAATGTCCTGATTCTGTAAAATTGAAAACTCGAAAATTTCAAGGATGACTCAAAGAGTAGAATGGGAAAGTCCTGATACCATGGATAGGAGGAACTCGACGAGTTGTGAAAGAAATCGATGATTTGGATCACGAGTTCAGATTTTTCAAATTTATGCAACTCGACGAGTTGATGGGTCAACTCGGAACGTTGACTTTGACCACATGTTAACTTTGACCATGGTGTTAACCTTGACTTTGAATTTGACCAAAGTTGACACTTAAGGGGTTATGAGCATGAAAAGGGGTAGCAAAGGAAATCTTTATGTGTAGGAGTTTGAGTGGGGAAGATTTCAGAGCCGAGGACGGTTCAGCTACTTCACATCATTTGAGGTGAGTTACCTTCCAGTAGAAGTGGGTCGAAGGCACCAATGCCGACCCACTAGTAAGAGTTATAGCAGAGATGATTGTCTTTGTGATAATTATCTGGTATGCCACTATCTCTTATGCTTTATGTGCTAGTATGATATGACATTATGTGAAGTAGTAGGAGGGGTAGGATAGGCCCTAGTACCAATCAAAAGGATTGAAGGGGTAGGCCAGCACCCTGATATGCTAGGCAAGTTACCTTCACAACATTTGAGGTGAGTTACCTTCTAGTAGAAGTGGGTCAAAGGCACTATTGCCGGCCCACTAGTAAGAGTTATAGTAGACATGATTATCTTTGTGATAATTATTTGGTATGCCACTATCTGTTATGATTTATTTGCTAGTATGCTATGACATTATGTGAAAGTAGTAGGAGGGGTAGGATAGGCCCCAGTATCAGTCGAAAGGATCGAAGAGGTAGGCCAACACCCTGATATGCTAGGCAGTATGTGACTTATGTGTTTATGTACTAGGAGATTACATGGTAGAAGCAAGGGGTGAAATAGTCCCCGGTACCTGTCGAAAGGACCAAAGGGGTAGGCTAACACCTTGATATGCTAGGCAAGGTACCGGTCGAAAGGACCAAAGGGGTAAGCCAGCACCCTGATATGCTAGGCAAGTTACCGGTTGAAGGAGACCGAAGGGGTAGGCCAACGCCCTAATATACTAGGCAAGTTACCGGTTGAAAGAGACGGAAGGGGTAGGCCAGTACACAGACATGTTAGACAGTATGTTTATTGTATGGTATGTGGTATGATGGGGGAGCTCACTATGCTTTTGTGCTTACGGTTTTCAATTTTTGTTTCAGGTCCTTCTTCTTCGAAAGGAAAGGAGTCGGCACGATAGCAATGCATCACACCATGATTTTCCGCACTATGATGTTCTTGGGATTTTGTATTCTGACATTATTATATTATGATATGTTTTGAGACATATGACGTATGGGTTTTTATGATATGAGATAACTTCATGATGTTTTCAATAATCTATTTTATGAATTATTAAATTAAAAATGAAATTTTTGGTCTTGAATTTTGGGATGTTAAAAGATAGTGTCAGAGTCTCGGTTTGAGGGATTGGGACACACCTTCGGGGGTGTCTGTACTCAAATCGAGGGTTTGAAAGATTTTTACAACAAAAATAATTTTTCAAAAAATAAATTTAAGAATTTTGAGAAAGAACAAAGCGTGTGATGCTTGCAATCGGCCGAGCACAATTAGGTTTTCCCCAAGATACCCATACATATTTGTTATGACATATGATATGATTATTAGAACTGCATGCTAGATTAGGGCTAAGGATGTAGGAAGATGCCTGATATGCCTATTGTATGTGCTTATTGAACTGCATAATAGTATTGACTAGTCAGTGATATGATAGCCTGATTAGGAGATGCTTGGTTTTTGTTAATCAATGCCCGAATTATGCTTGCTTTGTGATTTTAGGAGTCCTATTTATCTTTTATTAGCTAGTAGACGAATATTTTAAGTTACATATTACAAGGACTAAATAATTTCAGAAGGTTAGGTCTAGCCCTATTTCGCAGCTCTTGTCTGAGTCCAACCGTTATAGGGTAGGACCTCTTATTCGAAGAATTATCTGGTCTTAGTAATATGTCATGGTATTCGCGAGCTAGCTAGGGAGAGATAGCAGGGACTTCTTATGAAGCTGATGGCGGATAGTGGGTCAGAGATTACCCTAGGGTAAGCCTAGGATGAGATTAGCACTAAGAGCAGTAGTAGTGAAAGGTACTTGGTGGAGTCAAGGCAATTCTTGAGGAAAGTACGGATAGATGTGGAAGGTAGTATGGGCCCGTACTACTAATAGCATAGGATTCATACTCGAATCAATGAGAGATGAGATTAAGCTAGAGAACTTGTAGAGTGTGAAACCTCTCGAGGTGATATATGACCCTAACGATTATGTGTTTTGTTTCAGGATGGTGGCGACACGTCACAAAGCAGGAGGTTCAGGATTTGGGTAAGGTTCAGGTACAGGTTCCAAGCCGGTTGACGATGGATTGCCCGAGTTCATCGCATCTGAGATTACGAGAGGCATCCTTGAGGTGACCCCAGTGATTTTTGGGTCGAGCAAGGTGGGGATTATCGAGACGATGAAGGATTGCCTTAGTGCATTCTAGAGTGACATGGCATCTGGCCATTCAGGGACTCACACACTCTCCTTCAAGGATTTTAGGGGATGCGGAGCACCAGACTTCAGTAGGGTGAAAGACCCTATTGTAGCTAGACGATGGACTGCAGACATCGAGTTTGCACAGTTGACGGGCTTCTGCCCTGAGGAGTCGAAGGTCCGGTATGCTATAGGATGTTTGAGAGACAGAGCTAGAGACTGGTGGGAGGCAGTCAGTGATTCGTTGGGATCCCCAGCCATTGAGGCTATGAGCTGGTCGGACTTTGTGACCAGGTTTTGTGTTGAGTTTGCACCAGCTATGGAGATTCAACAGCTAGCCAGAGAGTTTCTTGATATAAGACAGACGACTGAGTCAGTGTTGGAGATTACCGCCAAATTCAGGAAGAGGGCCTTACTGGTGCCTCGGTACGCGGGGGATGAGGAGATGAGGAAGACTCGGTACTACGATATGTTGAGAGCTGACATCCGAAAATATGTCAGCTACTCATCATGCCCGACTTTTGAGGATATGATAGCCTGGGCAAGAGAGAGGGAGATTGATTTAGAGCACATCCGAAAGAGGAAGGCGGAGGTTAGGCAGGTGATTGGGGTTTCGGGGAAGAAACCCAAGGGATCCGACTCTAGGTCGAAGGGCCAGCAGGGCCAGAGCTGTTGTGGGACATGCGGAAAGACGCATGAGGGAGTTTTTAGATTAGGGTCATCGGGCTGCTATAAGTGCAGGAATCTTGGGCACTTTGGCAGGGATTGTACTGCCCTTACCCCCACCCTTCATATATCAGACCTAATTTGCTTTCATTGCAATCAGAAGGGCCATAGAAAGGCCAACTGCCCAAGATTGACATTAGGAGAGCCAGTCGTGGCGCTAGCTCCATCGACCCTATGGAGCACGAATGTCCGACAAGGCCAAACATATGCTTCAGTGGTGAGGAGTCAAACCTTCCAGCTGACCGCCCGAGGAGGCGCTGCCGCACCGGATGTGACAACCCGATATTTCAACTCTTTGTAATGACCTAAAAAGTCAAGTATTGTAACCACTTTTGAGTTAATAAAATTAACTTTGATAATAAATTGTCCAAAAAGTTCTATTTAAATTCCCTCTATGTTTAAATGTCATTAAACCATGATTGTACGTAAAAAGAACGCCCAAATCCGACTTCGTATATTGAAGTTAAGATTTTTACAAGTTCGGCTTAGTAGCAGACAACTAAAAACTCGAATCGGAGATCGAGCGACTTTTGGCCGGAATGACCTAAACGAGAATCGAAGGTCTCGACAATGGTATTTCAGCGGTGAAAAGTCTGGCAAAAACCGACGTCAGATAAAGAAGTTATGAATTTTTAAAGAAATTCCTTAATCACGTCATTTTATAAATAAATAATAAAAATAATTTCGGAATTTGCCAACGGAGTCTAAACGAAAGTTGTAGAGCGTAGTGTCACCTACGCGTGGATATAAAGACCATCGAAAACGGAGTTCGTATGAAGAAGATATGATTTTTTGAAGTTTATTAAATAAATTATATATAAATTTAATTCAAAAATCCGGTAATATCCGAAGGAGGAGTCAGCGTCCTCATCCAAGTTACGCGCTGCGTAACCCCGTACGCCCCGATAAATAGAATGCGAGGGTTTCCGGAAAAATTGCTCATTTCTCTCCTTTCTCTCACAATCTTGCCTCGATTTCCGTGCTCGTTTAAACCCGAAGCTCTGGTCTTTTTGCTCAAGTCCCGAGGGTCGATTTTACTTCTGAGATTCCCGAGAATCCCGAGAAAAATCCGTTTCCCAAGACGAAACTCTGCCCGGTTTTCCATCTCGCTATCTTCAAACTTTCAAGTGAGTTCATACCCCTTTAATCAACCTTTGAAATGATTTTAAATGTTTTAAATACTTATGGGGGGGAATACAAGTTAAATACTTATAGTTATTGCTTCAATCACCTGTGATTGCATTAATCACATGTGATTAATAACTAGGGAAACCAATGATTTTATCACTGTTCAAACTGTTTATCAAACTGTTTTACTTCAAGATGTTTTACAAACCCTTTTACTTTTCAAACTTATTTACAACTGTGATTCAAACAAATGTTCCTTATACTTAAACTGTTTTATCAAACCTATGCCTTCAAATTGTTTTATAGATTGACATCAAGTCGATCTTTTCTTAAAATAATACTTATGTTTCAAATGTCTTATAAAAACTTATTTATGCTTTTATATTATAAATTGCATGCCCATATATGTATAGATGTATAAATAATGTTTAAAGGGCTTAGGAAGGCCATCCGCCCTATTTCCTTTTTCTCGATTTGGATGTGGTCTGGTGGGATTTCGGGTGACCATCCGAAGGTCGTTTCAATATTAATTATATATCAAATATACATATATAGACATAAAAGTACTTCCATATTCATACGTACTAGACACACCATTAGTAAGTTACCATCGGGGTAACACAGGATCATACTATTACAATTGCTAGATCAATGAGTCAGTTCATTCATGAGTCCATATACAACTATACTATGAGAACATATACAACTATACTAGGAAGAGAACATATACAACTATACTAGAACGAGAAACATTACCCTTACATTAATACGTTAACAATTGTGATCCACTGTATCGGAGCATGCCTTAAATGTCATGGCCCGAGTTGTAGCCAGAATTCTCTTGGAGGGAGAGCGTGAGTTTGCGTATAGATCTATACTGGATCGACTATCCTACACCTTGCTGCTAGCTACAGCCGGACCTGCAGGTCTGCGGGTGCCAAACGTCATTCCGTTATTATGACCATTCGTATGTCGTTGTTACCAGTCGATAGCATGGTGCAATTATCACATTTTACCTTAATATAAACCCGGTTTAAGGTAGTTAGTACATCAGTAGTTACTATAAAACTAAGCTACAGAACTACAATGATTTACCCATTACATATTTTTAGTGATAACCTCACTTGAACATTAATGTACAAACTATATTTTGTTAAATGATAGTTACACTTGGGAAATTACACACTTTTACAACAAACGAACATACAAAACAGTTAAGCCTTGGTAGAAGGCTACTTTAATAGAAAATATAGGTTTTTCTGAGAGATTCAAACTTTTACAAACACTTACATACATTTTACAAACTTATACTTGAGATACGTTCAAATGTTTTTGATAACAAACACCGACACTAAAATACTTATGAACTCACCAGCTTAATGCTGATAAACTCTTTCAAAATAACTTGTATTCTCAGGTCATCAGTAGACAGGTACCGATGCCAGCTTTTGAGAAGATGGAGCGCATTCAAGACTCATCATATTATTATTTTGTTTTACCTTATATTTTTGGTGTCTAAAACTGTACAGAACACGCTTGTATTAAAATTATATATTTAATGCAATGGATGATGTTGTTTGCTTATTTACATTTACTGTGTTATGATACTTTACATGACGTCCTCCGCCCCATAACGTTTCCGCCGTTTTTGGTTTTGGGGTGTGACAGATTGGTATCAGAGCATTGTTTATAGTGAATCAAGTATATCAACCGATAAAAGATATACTAAACTATAAACCCATTAGGGATTAAAGCACTCTGACCAAGAGTCTATACTTTAAATATTAAAATATTTAATTAAGTATACTAGTCTGCATTGATACTAAATCAGTGTCACAATGACAAGAACAAAAGTATTACGATTGTTAAATATCACAAGTGAGCTCGGGGACGTTTGGTCATTCCTGGGAATGGCATAGCCTGATCAACTATGCTGGTCCTAGGAGTGATTAGCATATGCCCTAGAATGGTTGTGATAGGTTAACAAGTCTAAAAACTTACCAACAATACCACAAGAAGATCAGTAGAACTTAAACTTAAAATACTATAGGTGTATTTTGTACTACTAGTTACACGTATACTATATTCTTATACCTCTCTTCTCGTGTAGATCTAAATGGCTGGATTCCATCACGGCGACCCGTACTTTCCAAATGAAGGCAATGTCGGGTGGATCGATGAAGAGCCCGAAGATGAGCATCCAATCCCTTTGGATGATCACCTCGCATAAGGCTTTTCTGATGGATCTGACTCCGAGCCTGAAGTCAGCAACCTACCGCTCGTAGGTCAAGCCCCGAACAACAACCCTCGACCAGCTTTTCCAGGTCCTACTCCCTTGTGGGCAAACAACTTGAATCGCTGGAGTGATGAACAGGGTCAACCCTTACCATACTTTGGGGACCGAAGCTTTTACAACGTCAGCGATGGTGGCTCTGCTGACCGAGCTCTGCCTGTCATTATCTGCAGAATAGCTCGTAATGTCGAGCAAGGTCGAGTAGCCGTCGACCGGGTCATGGAGATTGATGCCGACTCAGGTGTCAACACAGTCCGCATCCGCCATCTTGAAGAAGACATGGAATGGACCCGGAGAACCAATGAAACCCTGCAGCAGCAGCTGGCTGCCTCACGAGCTGAAATCTTGGAACTTCGAGCTCGTCAGAGGGCTCAGGATCGACACCTTCAAGAGGTGTTTCGTCAAGTGTCCGACCTCAGGGCTCGCCCGGGGAATTCCCATCGCCGTTAGATGATGTCTAGTACATCTCTGTCTTTTGATTAAAGAATAGCCTTTAACATCTGTGCTCTAAGTAGCACTTGTCTGTAAAATATTCCTAACTTTCAGTACTCTAATTAGGAATCTAAGAACTATCAAACTTTTCTATATGGTATGATGTAAGACCTACTGTTAGGTCGATTTCCCTGAACTTATTACATCAGTAATACCAGTATTATTGAAATCTATCTAATCTGTGGGAAAAATCTATACACTTGTTCTTTCCTACTAATATTTCTTATTGTGATTTCAAACACTCATTCAACTATTAGGCTATGGTTAGTTAGTCCATGTGTCACCCTCACGTTGCTTACAAATTGATTCTTACCATTTTTCTTATCTTTATAAACTTATAGCTGAAAGATGCCTCCTCGCAAATCTCCCAGGAATAATCCTGCACCACCACCTCCTCCGCCTCCGGTCATCGATACTGTAGCCCTGAATGCTGCCGTAGCTGCAGCAGTGGCAACTACCATGGCTCAGTATCACTCTTCTGATGCCAGCAGAGGCGGAACCATTGTGGAATCAACCCCGGTTGAAACCCCTGTGCGCTCGAGAGAGTGCTCATACAAGGATTTCACAAATTGCAAACCGAAGCCTTTTTACGGCACCGGCGGAGTCATTGCCCTCTCGCAATGGCTCGAGAAGAATGAATCAGTCTTCGGAATCTGTTCATGCCCTGCGGCGAGTAAAGTCAAGTACGCCGCATGCACCTTTGAAGGAAAGGCCCTGACATGGTGGAACGGCCATGTTAAGGCACTAACTCTCGTCGTAGCCAACGACATAGGCTGGGAAACAATGAAAGACCTCATGACTGAGGAATACTGCCCGAGGGGCGAGATCCAGAAACTGGAGCAGGAACTTTGGAACCTGACGATGAAGGGCACCAACGTGGTCGCTTATACTGCCCGATTCAGCGAGCTGATGGCCCTCTGTCCCAATATGGTTCCCACCGAGGGGAAGAAGATCGAGAGGTACATATGGGGGCTAGTGCCTCCGTATCAGGGGAATGTTCTAGCATCAAACCCCGCTACCTTCGACAGTGCCAAACGATTGGCACAACAACTCATTGACCATGGAGTCAAAACCCCTACAACCACAACCACCCTAGCCATCCCGGAACCCTCCAAACCCGCTGATACTAAGTGGAAATTCTGGGATGAAAAGAAGAAGCAACAGGCTGCCAAAAAGCAGCAAATTGTAGCAATACATGCCGCAATAACCACTGCTGCTGCTACTACTGCTCCGGTGGGTCGGTATGCTGGAAGTTCGCCCAAGTGCAACAAATGCAACTACCACCACAACGGCCCCTGCCGTGAAATGCAGTGCTCTAATTGCAACAGGAAAGGACACACCGTCCATTTCTGTAAGTTCTCGGCACAACCTATCAACCAAGTCCCTGGCTCTGGCGCGAGCCCAACCTGCTATGGATGTGGCGAAGCAGGCCACTATAAGAGGGACTGCCCCAAAGCAAAGAATGCTGGTGGAGCAGGAAGGGTACTAGCTATAGGCCACGGGGAAGCAGTTGCTGACCCGAAAGTGGTGATTGGTACGTTCCTCCTCGATAACTCCTATGCATGCATTCTGTTCGATAGTGGAGCGGAGCGAAGCTTCGTAAACCATAAATTTGCTCGCATGCTTAATCAACCACCGCACACACTCAAAGAACTATTCACAGTAGAAATAGCTAATGGAAAAACTGAAAGTACGAGTAGCATATATTTAGGTTGTACCCTAACTCTAGATAACCATTCATTCCCAATCGACCTCATGCCAGTCTCAATAAAAAGTTTCGACGTTATCTTTGGCATGGATTGGTTAAGCCTTCATCGCGCCGACATCATGTGCTACGAGAAAGCAGTCCGTCTAAACCTTCCGTCTAACGAAACTCTTATAGTCTACAGCGACAAACCCGGTGCAAGTCTTCGCATCATATCAAGTATTCAAGCACAGAATTATTTGCGTAAGGAATACCATGCATTCCTTGCTCACGTCGTCGACACGAGCCTCGAAACGAAAGAACTAAAGAACATCCCTGTAGTGAGCGACTTCCCCGACATTTTCCGAGAAGAACTACCCGGGTTACCTCCGCAACGACAGGTCGAGTTCAGAATCGACTTAGTCCCAGGAGCTACCCCAGTAGCCAAGTCGCCCTACCGCTTAGCACCAGCTGAGATGCAGGAACTCTCTGGTCAACTTAACGAACTGCTCAGCAAGGGCTTTATAAGACCGAGTTTCTCACCTTGGGGAGCACCGGTCTTGTTCGTTAAGAAGAAAGACGGATCATTCCGTATGTGTATTGACTACAGAGAACTCAACAAATTGACGGTCAAGAATTGTTACCCTCTGCCTCGCATAGATGATCTATTCGACCAACTGCAAGGGGCAAACTATTTTTCTAAGATTGATCTAAGATCCGGATATCACCAGTTACGAGTGTTAGAGGAGGATGTGCCGAAGACAGCCTTCCGAACTCGTTAAGGACATTACGAGTTCGTGGTGATGCCATTCGGATTGACCAATGCGCCCACAGTCTTCTTGGATCTGATGAATAGAGTATGCCGACCTTACTTGGATCAGTTCGTCATCGTTTTCATTGACGACATCCTGATCTACTCCCGAAGTAAGAAAGAGCATGGTGATCACCTGCGACAAGTTCTAGAGACATTACGAAAAGAGAAGCTTTATGCGAAGTTCTCGAAATCTGAATTCTGGATCCGGAGAGTCGAATTCTTAGGACACGTGGTAAGCGAAGAGGGAATCCACGTGGACCTATCCAAAATTAAAGCCATTGAGAACTGGTCAACACCTAAGACACCTACAGAAATTCGTCAATTTCTAGGTCTCGCTGGCTACTACCGCAGATTCATTCAGAACTTCTCTCGAATAGCGAAACCTCTTACAACCCTAACCCAGAAAGGCGTGGCCTTTGACTGGGAAGAGAAACAAGAGAGAGCGTTCCAAACGCTCAAGAGAGCCTTGTGCACTGCGCCAATACTATCCCTTCTCGAAGGAATAGAAGACTTCGTAGTCTATTGCGATGTATCAAATCAAGGGATCGGATGTGTTCTGATGCAGCGAGGTAAGGTCATCGCCTACGCCTCGAGGCAGTTGAAGACATACGAGGTTAACTACACAACCCACGATCTTGAACTAGGAGTAGTGGTGTTTGCTCTGAAGATCTGGAGACATTCCTTGTATGGAACGAAGAGCACTATCTTTACCGACCACAAGAGTTTACAACACATTTTCGATCAAAAGGAGCTCAACATGAGACAACGACGGTGGGTCGAGCTACTCAGTGATTACGAATGCGATATTCGTTATCATCCGGGTAAAGCCAACGTAGTAGCAGACGCCCTAAGTCGGAAGAAATATTCTGGTCGCAAAGTCAAGTCATTGTCAATAACCATCCATTCACAGTTGTCTAAGCAAATTTAGGAAGCTCAACTTGAAGCCATGAAACCTGAAAATGTGACGAATGAATCCCTTAGAGGAATGGACAAGAATTTAGAAGCCAAGGGTGACGGAGCCTTATATTTCATGAACCGGATCTTGACACTGAAACACGGTGGTTTCCGAGACTTGGTCATGACCGAGGCGCACAACACTCGGTATTCCGTCTACCCAGGTTCAGATAAGATGTATCTGGATCTTAAAAAGCTATACTGGTGGCCTAATATGAAAGCAGAGATTGCTACCTTCGTAAGTAAATGCCTTACTTGCGCAAAGGTTAAGGTTGAGTACCAGAAGCCCTCTGGTTTATTGCAACAACCAGAGATCCCGGAATGGAAGCGGGAGCGGATCACTATGGATTTCATAACCAAGTTGCCCAAGACAACGGGTGGACTTGACACCATATGGGTCAACGTTGATAGATTGACCAAGTCTGCACACTTCCTGCCTATCACAGAAACCGACAAGATGGAGAAACTTACGAGAACATACATTAGGGAAATCGTACGGCTACATGGTGTACCTATGTCCATTATCTCCGATAGAGATAGTAGGTTCACCTCAAGATTTTGGCAATCACTACAACATTCCCTAGGAACAAGGCTGGACATGAGCACAACCTACCATCCTCAGACCGACGGACAGAGTGAGAGGACCATCCAAACACTGGAAGATATGTTGCGAGCCTGCGTGATTGACTTTGGGAAGGCATGGGATACTCATTTACCCCTTGTCGAGTTTTCCTATAATAACAGTTATCACACGAGCATCAAGGCTGCTCCATTTGAAGCTCTCTACGGCCGAAAGTGCAGATCCCCTTTGTGCTGGGCTGAGATGGGTGATACCCAATTATCCAGGGGCAAGCTTCCGACAGTACTCTCACCGGTCCGGAGATCATTCGGGAAACGACAGAGAAAATCGTTCAGATCCGTGAACGATTGAAAGCCTCTAGAGACCGACAGAAGAGCTACGCTGATAAACGAAGGAAACCTTTGGAATTTCAGGTGGGAGACCGAGTCCTTCTCAAAGTCTCACCCTGGAAGGGCTTGATACGCTTCGGCAAGCGTGGGAAGCTTAATCCGAGGTACATAGGTCCTTTCGAGATTCTTGCAAGAGTCGGCCCCGTAGCTTACAAACTCGACCTACCAGACGCACTTCGTAACGTACATTCTACATTCCACGTATCTAACTTGAAAAAGTGTCTATCCGACGAGACTCTTGTAATCCCACTCGACGAGATTGAGATCAACGAGAGTCTCAACTTCCTGGAATAACCTGTAGAGATCATGGACCGTGAGGTCAAGCAGACAAAACAAAGTCGCATACCCATCGTGAAGGTTCGCTGGAACGCCAAGCGGGGACCTGAATTCACATGGGAACGCAAGGATCAGATGAAACAAAAGTACCCTCATCTCTTTCATGTTCACTAGTATCTTTACTACTTTAAATTTCGGGACAAAATTCCCTCTATCGGGGGGATGATGTGACAACCCGATATTTCAACTCTTTGTAATGACCTAAAAAGTCAAGTATTGTAACCACTTTTGAGTTAATAAAATTAACTTTGATAATAAATTGTCCAAAAAGTTCTATTTAAATTCTCTCTATGTTTAAATGTAATTAAACCATGATCGTACGTAAAAAGAACGCCCAAATCCGACTTCGTATATTGAAGTTAAGATTTTTCCAAGTTCGGCTTAGTAGCAGACAACTAAAAACTCGAATTGGAGATCTGGCAACTTTTGGCCGGAATGACCTAAACGAGAATCGAAGGTCTCGACAATGGTATTTCAGCGGTGAAAAGTCTGGCAAAAACCGACGTCAGATAAAGAAGTTATGAATTTTTAAAGAAATTCCTTAATCACGTCATTTTATAAATAAATAATAAAAATAATTTCGGAATTTGCCAACGGAGTCTAAACGAAAGTTGTAGAGCGTAGTCTCACCTACGCATGGATATAAAGACCATCGAAAACAGAGTTCGTATGAAGAAGATATGATTTTTTGAAGTTTATTAAATAAACTATATATAAATTTAATTCAAAAATCCGGTAATATCCGAAGGAGGAGTCAGCGTCCTCATCCGAGTTACGCGCTGCGTAACCTCGTACGCCCTGCGTACCCGAGGGCCTTGGTCTCGGTCCGTCCACGTCGCCCCTATGCGAAGCTACCGACCCGCCCCATCCGACCCGTCCCATCCGATCCGTCCCATCCGAAGCCGAGGCAGTCGAGGACTCGCTCATGCATGACGTACGCGTACGCGCTGCGTACGAGCGTACCCCCCCGCGTACCAAGGCTTCTCAGACCCCCTATAAATAGAATGCGAGGGTTTCCGGAAAAATTGCTCATTTCTCTCCTTTCTCTCACAATCTTGCCTCGATTTCCGTGCCCGTTCAAACCCGAAGCTCTAGTCTTTTTGCTCAAGTCCTGAGGGTCGATTTTACTTCTGAGATTCCCGAGAATCCCGAGAAAAATCCGTTTCCCAAGACGAAACTCTGCCCGGTTTTCCATCTCGCTATCTTCAAACTTTCAAGTGAGTTCTTACCCCTTTAATCAACCTTTGAAATGATTTTAAATGTTTTAAATACTTATGGGGGGGGGGGGGGGGAATACAAGTTAAATACTTATAGTTATTGCTTCAATCACATGTGATTGCATTAATCACATGTGATTAATAACTAGGGAAACCAATGATTTTATCACTGTTCAAACTGTCTATCAAACTGTTTTACTTCAAGATGTTTTACAAACCCTTTTACTTTTCAAACTTATTTACAACTGTGATTCAAACAAATGTTCCTTATACTTAAACTGTTTTATCAAACCTATGCCTTCAAATTGTTTTATAGATTGACATCAAGTCGATCTTTTCTTAAAATAATACTTATGTTTCAAATGTCTTATAAAAACTTATTTATGCTTTTATATTATAAATTGCATGCCCATATATGTATAGATGTATAAATAATGTTTAAAGGGCTTAGGAAGGCCATCCGCCCTATTTCCTTTTTCTCGATTTGGATGTGGTCTGGTGGGATTTCGGGTGACCATCCGAAGGTTGTTTCAATATTAATTATATATCAAATATACATATATAGACATAAAAGTACTTCCATATTCATACGTACTAGACACACCATTAGTAAGTTACCATCGGGGTAACACAGGATCATACTATTACAATTGCTAGATCAATGAGTCAGTTCATTCATGAGTCCATATACAACTATACTATGAGAACATATACAACTATACTAGGAAGAGAACATATACAACTATACTAGAACGAGAAACATTACCCTTACATTAATACGTTAACAATTGTGATCCACTGTATCGGAGCATGCCTTAAATGTCATGGCCCGAGTTGTAGCCAGAATTCTCTTGGAGGGAGAGCGTGAGTTTGCGTATAGATCTATACTGGATCGACTATCCTACACCTTGCTGCTAGCTACAGCCGGACCTGCAGGTCTGCGGGTGCCAAACGTCATTCCGTTATTACGACCATTCGTATGTCGTTGTTACCAGTCGATAGCATGGTGCAATTATCACATTTTACCTTAATATAAACCCGGTTTAAGGTAGTTAGTACATCAGTAGTTACTATAAAACTAAGCTACAGAACTACAATGATTTACCCATTACATATTTTTAGTGATAACCTCACTTGAACATTAATGTACAAACTATATTTTGTTAAATGATAGTTACACTTGGGAAATTACACACTTTTACAACAAACGAACATACAAAATAGTTAAGCCTTGGTAGAAGGCTACTTTAATAGAAAATATAGGTTTTTCTGAGAGATTCAAACTTTTACAAACACTTACATACATTTTACAAACTTATACTTGATATACGTTCAAATGCTTTTGATAACAAACACCGACACTAAAATACTTATGAACTCACCAGCTTAATGCTGATAAACTCTTTCAAAATAACTTGTATTCTCAGGTCATCAGTAGACAGGTACCGATGCCAGCTTTTGAGAAGATGGAGCGCATTCAAGACTCATCATATTATTATTTTGTTTTACCTTATATTTTTGGTGTCTAAAACTGTACAGAACACGCTTGTATTAAAATTATATATTTAATGCAATGGATGATGTTGTTTGCTTATTTACATTTACTGTGTTGTGATACTTTACATGACATCCTCCGCCCCAGAACGTTTCCGCCATTCTTGGTTTTGGGGTGTGACACCGGATGTGGTGACGGGTATGTTTGCTTCTCCCTAACTCTTATTACATGTCAGTTATCTTATTTATGTTCTATGTTTTATGTGTTTTGTTTAGGATCATTCCATGTGAACGTTATCCCAGTACAGGTGTTATTCGACTCAAGGGCTACCCGATCATTTGTCTCTCTCTCTCTCTCTCTCTCTCTCTCTCTCTCTCTCTCTCTCTCCTCTCTCTCTCTCTCTCACTTATGAAGAGGTTTTCTGAGTCTTCGGTCATGTTAGAATGTCCTTTAGAGGTCGATATTGCTGACTACTGATCTGTCCGGGCATCAGAGGTCCTCATAGATTGCATCTAGAGATTGTACGAAGAGCGGTATCTTGTGGATTTGGTTCCCATTCCTTTGATGGGGAACAAGGTTATCATTGGCATGGATTGGTTTAGCCATAAAGGGGAGGTGGTCGACTGGGCACAACAGTTGGTGCGTGTTAGGACCCCAAGTGGGGGAGAGCTGGTGATTCAGGGCGAGAGGCCGCAATGTGGACCAGCTTTGTGTTTGGCAGCGAGGGCTAGGCGATACCTTCATCAGGATTGCATAGGGTATGTCGCCTATGTTATGGATACCCGGGAGGCGGGTAAGGCGACCGTGACTGATGTGAGAGTAGCCGGACATGTTTCCAGAGGAGTTGTATGGGATACCTCCGGAGAAACAGGTGGAGTTTAGGATCGACGTAGTCCCTGGTGCGACTCCAATATGCAAGGCACCATATCGGTTGTCTCCTCCCGAGATGAAGGAGTTGTCTAGACAGCTACATGAGCTGTTAGACAAGGGATTCATTAGGCCAAGTAGTTCGCCTTGGGGAACGCTAAACCTGTTTGTGAAGAAGAAGGACGGGTCACATCGGATGTATATAGATTACCAGGAGCTGAACAAAGTAATGGTGAAGAACCGTTACCCACTCCTGAGGATTGATGATCTATTCGACCAGATATAGGTGGCATCTTAGTTTTCCAAGATAGATTTGCATTCAGGCTACCACCAGATGCGAGTCACAGATGAGGATGTATAGAAGACTGCTTTCCGGACTCGTTATGGCCACTATGAGTTCGTTGTGATGCCCTTTGGGCTCACCAATGCCCCTGCCGCGTTCATGGACCTCATAAACCGCGTATGCAGACCGATGTTGGATCGGTCTGTGATAGTCTTTATTGGTGACATCTTGGTTTACTCGAAGACGCATGAGCAACGTGAGGAGCACTTGCGAGAGGTGTTGGATACCCTAAGGAGGGGGAGCTTGTACGCCAAGTTCTCCAAGTGTGAGTTCTGGTTGTGCGAGGTGCAATTTCTGGGGCACCTTGTCAACCAGAGTTGTATTTTGGTCGACCCGGCTAAAGTGGAGGCCCTGATGAGATGGGAGGTTCCAAAGTCTCCATCTAAGATTAAGACTTTCCTCAGGTTAGCAGGCTATTATCGGATATTCATTCAGGATTTCTCCAAGATAGCAGTACCCCTGACCCGGCTGACGAAGAAGGCCATTGTATTTCGCTGGGGGCCCAAGCAGTAGGTAGCATTCTAGACTTTGAAGCAGAGGTTGTGCGAGGCACCGATCTTAGCCCTGCAAGAGGGTGTTGAGGATTTTTTGGTATAATGTGATGCGTCTATCTCGGGTTTGAGCGCAGTGTTGATGCAGAGAGGGTACGTCATCGCCTGTGCCTTGAGGCAGCTAAAGTCTCGTGAAGCGAACTACCTAACACATGATTTAGAGCTAGGGGCTGTAGTTTTCGCTCTCAAGATTTGGCGGAATTACCTTTATGGGGTTCATTATACCATTTATGATGGGTTTTATACAAACAATCCTATGTGTGCATGCAGCCCTAGAGTTGGATCTATGTTTTCACTATTAGTTATACAACTTTATGAACACTAAAAGAAACCTGGCATTCTAACACAATTATCGAAATGCACATAAAAGAATGCAATACATACCTTTTGTTGTTATATAGCAATAACAACTAGTTCCTTGAATTTCCTTAGCTCTTGAAAGCAAGTACCACAAGTGTAGTACCTCTAATGGCTCACAAACACACTAGGTGAAAGGATGAATATTACAGAGAGGAGAGAAGGGTATCTTGCCCTAGATTTCATCCCTTTTAGGGTTTCCCAAGGCTTGGACGAAATCTTAGTGCCTTAGGGTCCTATTTATACTTAAGGCTAACTAGGGTTTCAAGGTGTAAACCCTAATCCCTTAGCTTAGGGCCTAAGCAAATCCATGGACTCCTTTCCTTAAGCCCTTAGACGAAAACTCCTAGAACCTTCTAGGATTTTTTTTTCAAGCCTTAATAAAGGTGATCCAATGGCCCAAAGCCTCAACTATTGAATAATTACGAAATAGCCCCTGCACTTTCAGTCAGTTCCTTTAATCCCAAAATTAATTCTAAATCAATTTCTGATTAAATACTAACTAATAATATGATTCCAAATTAATATATTATTCATATAATATATTAACAATTCTTATTTATATCCCAATTTATTATTCTTAACAATAAACCAACCTCTATCCTCAACAATCATCCTGTCTAGTCACCAGTGTGAAGGCAACCCAAAAGGACCATGCACAATCGGGTCAAGTACATACCAAAATAGTTATGGACTTAGACAATAATCCAAAAATTTTACACGAACCACAAGAATTTGAGGTACCTCATGGATCAACCGAATATGAACATGAGACATCATCGGTGGTTAGATGTGGTGAATGATTACGACTGTGAGATCCTTTACCACCCGAGGAAGGCTAATGTTGTGGCTGATGCGCTTAGCCGTAAGGCATTCGCAACCCCGATTAGAGACATCTGTCTGAGGATGATAGTAGTGAATTCACTTATGGAGCATATCCGAGAGGCCCAACAGGAGGCTATGAAGGAGGAACATCCGAAGAGTGAGCGTATTGTGGGCCAAATTTCTCCCTTCGACTATGATAGTCGCGGTCTGTTGAGACTTCATCGCAAAGTGTGGGTTCCGTACATAGGCGGTGTGCACCAGATCCTGATGGAGGAGGCACACAAGTGTAGATTTTCCATCCATCTTGGGGCGACGAAGATGTACAGAGATCTTCACCATGATTACTGGTGGCCCTGCATGAAGCGAGATGTAGCCTGGTAGAACGAGAGATGCCTAACCTGCAGAAAGGTCAAGACCAAGCACCAAAGGCCTCATGGCAAGATGCAACCGTTGGATATCCCTTTATGGAAACAGGAGGATATTACTATGGACTTGATCACAAAGCTTCCCAGGACCGCACGGAGAGTGGATTCAATTTGGGTCATCATGGATCGGTTGACCAAGAGTGCCTATTTCATCCCAATCTAGGAGAGAATTTTCGCTGAGAAGCTGGCTGACACCTACATCAAAGAGGTAGTAGCTCGACACAGAGTGCCAGTCTCCATGATTTCTGACCAAGATGTACGGTTCACTTTCAGATTTTGGACGAGATTTCATGATGAGTTGGGTACTCGTCTGCATTTTAGCACGACTTTTCAACCGCAGACAGATGGTCAGAGCGACCGGACCATCCAAACCCTGGAGGATATGTTGCGGGCATGTGTTCTCGACTTCGGTGGTAGCTGGGATACCTATCTTCTTCTGGCAGAGTTTTGCTACAATAATAGCTACCACGCCATCATCGACCGTCCTCCCTTCAAGATGATTTATGGGAGGAAGTACAAAACCCCGATATGTTGGGGTGAGGTTGGATAGAGGGTCATGGGGAGTACCGAAATGGTACTCAAGATGACAAACAGGATCCAGCAGGTCCGAACTAGACTCCAGACAGCCCGGAGTTGGCAAAAGAGCTACGCCGACAGACGACGATTAGACCTGGAGTTTCAGGTAGGAGATATGGTCCTACTGAAGGTATCACCTTGGAAAGGTGTCATCCGTTTCAAGAAGCGGGGCAAGTTGGCCCCCAGATATATTGGTCCATTCAGGGTATTGGACCGGGTGGGCCGGGGGGCATATCGACTGGATCTGTCAGGCGAGTTAAGTCAGATGCACAATACCTTTCATGTCTCCCAGTAACGGAAGTGCTTGGCAGATGACTCTGCAGTGGTGCCTCTAGAGGATATTCAGGTGGATGATAGCCTAAACTACCTCAAGCGACCAGTATCCACCCTCGACAGGAAGACGAAGGATCTGAGGAATAAGAGGGTAGAGTTGGTGAAGGTGCAATGGCAGCACCACAAGGGCTTAGAATGGACGTGGGAGCCGGAGGATGAGACGAAGGAGCCGGAGGACGAGATGAAGGAGCACTACCCTGAGCTATTTCGAGACACAAAAGACTTCAAGGACGAAGTATAAAATAAGCGGGGGAGATTTGTAATGCCTGGTTCCTGGTATGTATTTTAAATAAAATTTATTCACTTTTATATGAGAACTCGATGAGTTGGAGGCCCTAAACTCGTTGCGTAGGAATTATTTTTGGGACGTAGGTTAAGAAACCTACTCGACGAGTAGGGTTGGCAGAGTGAAACCCTAATTTCAGTGTTTTGCACCCTATTTAAACACATTAATCCCTAAAGGCTAGCCTCATTTACAGCCTCTATGTCCGAAAACCCTAGCCACGAAACCCTAGAGCCTTTTGTGAGCTTATGAGACCTTTTTGAGAGAAAACTTGGGCTTTTGAAGCTTGTGGAAGAAGAGGAAGCTAGAGGACTCAAGAAGAAGAGAGTATGCCCAGAGACTTCACTCGATTTGCAGCATTTTCGGGTTAGCAAGTCTCAAACATGCTCAATGATTTCATTCTTCATTTCACTTTTATGGGGGTTTTTGGTCCGAGAATGTTAGCTTTTGGGAAATGGACATCCGAAGTATGTGTACTTCCAGATCTAGGATGTTGAAGGGCTGTTACAACATAAAGGTGCAAACTTTATGGCCATTGGATCCCCCATGTAAGCTCTAAGGTGTCATTTTGGCCTTTAAGCACCAAAAGGCCATGCATGGAGATAAACGCAGAAACTTTACGTGTTCAAATGATGTCTAGGGTCTAGATCTCAGTTTGTATACCTTAGTTCAAAGTATATATGGCTTTTGGATCAAGATCTAGATCTTGAAGAATTAGGGTTTGAGCTAAACCCATTAAAGGAAGCTATTGACAGGTAAAGTTGGAAACTTTACCCTTAAAAGGACATTTTCAGTGTGGAGGCCAGATCTGAAGGATAGGAGCTTAATCTTTTAAGATGGCTCAATAGACCGAAGAACTCGTCGAATCCATAGAGGAACTCGATGAGTTGGGTTGAAATGTCCCGATTCTGTAAAAGGGAAAACTCAAAAAGTTCAAGGATGACTCGACGAGTAGAATAGGAAAGTCCCGATACCATGGATAGGAGGAACTCGATGAGTTGTGAAAGAACTCGATGATTTGGATCACGAGTTCAGATTTTTCAAATTTATGCAACTCGACGAGTTGATGGGTCAACTCGGAATGTTGACTTTGACCACATGTTAACTTTGACCAGGGTGTTGACTTTGACTTTGACTTTGACCAAAGTTGACCCTTAAGGGGTTATGAGCATGAAAAGGGGTAACTAAAGGAAATCTTTATGTGTAGGAGTTTGAGTGGGGAAGATTTCAGAGCCGAGGACGGTTCACCTACTTCACAACATTTGAAGTGAGTTACCTTCCAGTAGAAGTGGGTCGAAGGCACCAATGCCGACCCACTAGTAAGAGTTATATCAGAGATGATTGTCTTTGTGATAATTATCTAGTATGCCACTATCTGTTATGCTTTATGTGCTAGTAGATAGGATATTATATGAAGTAGTAGGAGGGGTAGGATAGGCCCTAGTACCAATCAAAAGGATTGAAGGGGTAGGCCAGCACCCTGATATGCTAGGCGGTATGTGACTTATGTGTTTATGTACTAGGAGATTACATGGTAAAAGTGGGGGTGAAAGAGTCCCCTGTACCGGTCGATAAGACCGAAGGGGTAGGCTATCACCCTAATATGCTAGGCAAGGTACCGGTTGAATGAGACCGAAGGGGTAGGCCAATGCCCCGATATGCTTGGCAAGTTACTGGTTGAAAGAGACCAAAGGGTAGGCCAGTACTCCAACATGTTAGACAGTATGTTTATTGTATGGTATGTGGTATGATGGGGGAACTCACTAAGCTTTGTTCTTACGGTTTTTAGTTTTTTTTTTTCAGGTCCTTCTTCTTTGATAGGAAAGGAGTCAGCACGATAGCAACTCATCACACCATGATTTTCTACACTAGGATGTTCTTGGGATTTTGTATTATAGCATTATTATATTATGATATGTTTTGAGACATATGATGTATGGGTTTGTATGACATGAGATAACTTCATCATGTTTTCAATAATCTGTTTTATGAATTATTAAATTAAAAATGAAATTTTTGTCTTGAATTTTGGGATGTTAAAGTGTTGCTTGTGAGCTGGGAAAGCAAAGTAGGAAAAGTCACTCAACAATCATCAATACCAAAATAATCGAGCCACTTGAATTAATGCATATTCTTGTGTGGACCATCTGCATCGAAAGTATTGGTGGTAATAAATATATATTGGTTAGTGTTGATGATTTTTCTAGATTTACCTGGGTGTTCTTTCTTAGACAGAAATCAGATTCAACTTCGAAGCTGAAAGATTTCATCAAGCAGATAGAGTTTCAATTATGAAAGCCGATTCGGAACATTCACAGTGATAACGGTTTGAAATTCAAAACCAAGCGCTTGAAGAGTTCTTAACTAACAAAGGGATAGCTAACTACTTCTTGGTTGATGCTATTGCAACTGCTTGTTTCGTGCAGAACCATTCTTTCATCAACAAAAGATTCTTGATTACACCTTATGATATACTGAATAAAAGAAAACCTAACGTCAAATTTTTCCATGTGTCTGGTTCCAGGTGCTTCATTTCAATTTTAAAGAACAAAGGAGCAAATTTGATGTGAAAGCTGATGAGGGCATTTTTCTGGGTTATCGTTAACTTCGAAAGCATATAGGGTTCTGAACAAGAAATGAAGAAAGATTGAAGAGACCTATTATGTTACCTTTGATGATAACTATATGAAGAAGTTTCAGAGAGCAGATTGTCAAGCTGAGGAGATCTTTCCTTTAACGAATCCTATGATAATTCCTCTTTCAAATCTCCATGAGGAATTTATGAATCTGCTTGATGAGCCTGAAAAATCCATCTCTTATGAATCAAAGGCAAAGGACAATCAAGGGGATGAGTTAAAGAAATTTGTCGACGAAGCTACTAAAAACATTGAAACCTCTCAGGAGACATCAATTCCGAAATCTTCCGTACTAACTTCTCAACCAGCACCTTCTGATGCTTCATTCTAAGGGAGAGCTCCTATTCAACCTTAAATCCCGATGTTCCAATCCAGCGGGAAAATCCGATTCCAAATGAAGACGCGCATGTAAATTTCCATGGGGAGAATGAAAACAATGATGTTGATGTGCAATCGGAATATGAGGAAGTTTTTGTTGAAGTATATCCAGCCTATGATCGACGTTATCCACCTATAACAAAATGGAATCCGGTGTTGGATAAGGTGTCTAAGTCCATAACTATATTTGGTATGTAGTTGACCCGACCCGCCATGGTCCATTTGGGTTGCATGGAATCATGCATTTGGATAGACTAAATGAGAGAAATAACACTTGTGGTTTATTAATATATTATAAGTTCTAATATATTAATAGTATTATTAAATTAGTATTGATCAAGAATTAATTTGGAATTAATTAAGTGATCATAAGATGACTAATTAAATATATGGGTTGATTATGTAAATCATCCATAACTTGTATAGTGGGCTAAAAGGCTCCATGGATTATCAAGTGTGGTTAAACCCATAGGATGCTCCATGGGAGTTACAAACCCATGGGTCATGGAAATGAAGACTCATGCCACATTAGGGTTTACATGGTGTAACCCTAGATGTGACACACTATATAAGGAACATGATACTCACCAAAATCGGCTACTCTAAGAACAAGAGAGGGCAAGCCGATTTTTACAAGTGTTATACATACTCAAAAGTTATTCCAAAGCATTTGGTTTTGTGTGAAGAATTTGAGGCATCACACATGGGGTGCTAGGCTCTCAAGGTTTTCAAGGAATCAAATTAACTACAAGGTATGTAATTCTAGCCATCTTCTAGATTAAAAGTTCCCCATGTATGCTAGATAGGATTATGTACCTTGGAAATCATATCTTGCATGTATTTTAGACAAACATAGATCCAAGGTTTTCTAGGGTTGCATGTACACTTAGGGGTGTTAGAATGCTCAAAACCCAACAATGGTATCAGAGCCTAGGCTTGTTTGTTAATAATTGATGCAAAATAGTGAGAAAAATCGATTTTTGTGCTGTCTGTACAGGGGAGTCAACGAGTCCATGGAGAGGACTCGACGAGTCCAAGTTAAAATGCATCCAACTCGGCGAGTCAGTTCGTGCACTCGACGAGTTGGCCAGGCAGAGTGCATAATTTCGGTTTTTGCTACTGCAATTGGACTAGAAACATTACCCTAAACTATTTGGGTGTTGTAAAACTTGTTTTAGATGGTGTAATGGTTGTTCTAATCCATTTACAATTGCTAATATCAATTTTTCATGAACTTATGTGTTCATATGTTCTTGAAACTTTGATATGAATATTCATGTTCTTATGAATTTTTGATAGATCATAGGAATTACTTGTTTTAATGTTTAATTCATGATCTTTATGTGTTTTAATGGAGTCCATAACTTGTCCTCAAGTTATGGATAACCAAAAGTCTCTTTGTGTTAAAAACCATTAAAAGAACACATAAGTTATAAAATGAAGAGTCTTCATTTTAATAATTCATAAGTTATGAATTTGAAAGGTTTTGTAAAGTTACAAAACTTTCCCTCAAGTTTTGGAACATGTAAAGTCACTTAAGAAACTTTAGTTCCAACCCCAAGATTTTTAAAAGTTAAAAATCAACCCTTATACTTTATAATATTATAAGTTAATAATATATATATATATATATATATATATATATATATATATATATATATATATATATATATAAGAGCAAGTCGTCTTACCATTAGTAGGCCTCATTCACGAAGCTGATCTATAAGGGGGTATAAGGTTGCTGCCTATAAAATGGCAGCTTAATGGGTGTCCACCCTCACCCACCGCTTCCTTGATCGGTGGAGGGTCGTTAACCGAACGGGTAGGACAAGGAATTATAAATTCTCATTAAAAGTATGATGAATATCATAAAGTAACTAAATTTTTTATTAAATTCCCAATCTTAGTTACCTTAGGAATATGTGAATAAGGTGCTAATCCGTGAAATTACACTTTACTTTTTGTTTAAGTCGTTGGTAGAGCGTGTGTGGTTAACTGACACACTAACCTAGACTTAACAAGGTAGGTAAAGGGTGACTTAAAGTTTATTATAGGTCGGTGGAGCGCGTGTGGTTAACCAGCACATCGATTGGGTGATAAAATTTAAGGGTACCAAGTGATTTGTGTGGTTACTTCACACCTCGTGTTGTGATCCTCAGTATCCTAGTCACAAAACTTGGAGGGCACACTCAAGATTGAAACATGCCTTTGAAAAGTTCATTGAATCTCAAAAGAATCTAGGAATTTCTAAGAACCAATTAAAACCTAATAATTTATATTTCGGTTTTTGGTGGAAATTGGTGAATCGTCATTCACCTACCTTTCAAATATGTTATAGCTTAGATTACGAAAAACCTCTTCTAAGTTATCATATATTGTGACTGGATCCTAGCCTTAATATTACATTTGGGTGTTTTATTAAGGACAATCTTTATATCTAAACTAAACTTGTTCTCTTCTTTTCAGATGCCTTCCAACAACACTACTTCTGGCTCAAACCCTATTGGCTCCTCTTCCCTCATGAACCTATGTGGGAGCGTCATCTTCGATGGTTCCAACTTTATGGATTGGATCCAGAACATCAGGATGGTGACTCATTACGTGGACAAGGAATATGTCCTCTATAAGGAGCTAAAGGAGATCGATGAGTCCACTGTTACTCCCCAGGAGATCGTTGACTTTTGGACTCATGAAAGAGATGCCACCAAAGTGGCATGCATCATGATGGCCACCATGACAACTGAACTCCAGAACTCCTATGAGGACTACTACCCTTTTGAGATGCACCAAGATATGATGGAAAGATACCATCAGAGTGCTTGTCAAGAGCGGTATGAAATAATCTTCTCCATGATAACAACTTGGATGAAGGATGGAGATTTCTTCACGAGCCACATGCAGAAAATGCAAAGGTATGTGGATCGTTTGCTGAAGCTTAATGTGAACTTCCCCGAGGAGCTTTCAATAGATATCATTTTGCACTCCTTACCCTCATGTTATGATCAATTTCGCATGATATACCACAAGAATAAGGAAGAAGTCACACTCAGCAAACTTCAAGGACTCCTAAAGACCGTATAAATAGGTCTTAAAGGTAAGTCGGTTGTTAACTCTCCTACTCCTACACCATACTCCGCCCTTGTCTTGGCAATCGAGAAAGGTAGAGGGAAGAAGAGGAAGAACTCTTCGAATAGTACCAAGGCTAGGACCCTAGATGGCTCTTCTTCAAGTGGAACCAAGAAAGGTTTTGTCACTCCTTCTTCTGACCCAAAAGAGGCTGAATGCTTCTATTTCCATGAACAGTCGCATTGGAAGCGGAACTGCCCAAAGTACCAGCAAGATGTGAAGGATGGGAAAGTTAAACCCAACTATGCAGGTATTTACACTATTCTATCTAATAACTCACCCTATTTTAACTCTTGGGGTCCTTGATACCGGTTGTTGTATTCATATATGTTCTGATTTGCAGAGATTAAGAAGAAGTGAGAATATGGAGCATGGAAAGATAAACTTGATCATGGGGAATATGAAAGCTTCACTTGTCACCAAGATTGGAGTTTATTCTTTGTTGCTAAGTAGTGTGTTTACTTTAGGTTTGAATAAATGTTGTTATTTGCCAGAAATGGAAAGAAATATTATTTCCTTTCATGCTTTGTATAAACAAGGGTTTACCTTTTCTTTTGATAATGAAATTGGTGGAATAAATGCTTTCTTTAATAATGTTCTTTATTTTAAAGCATTACCTTGTGATGGTGTGTATGAAGCTATATGTGTTGTATATAATCTAGGAAATAATGTGTTGTGTATTGATTCTTCTGATAATAATAATTTAGATAAAGCATCATTATGGCATTGTCGTCTTGGACATGTGAGCAAGAAACGCATAGGCTAACTCCAAAAGGATGGAGTCTTGGAGTCATTTGACCTAAAGTCAGATGATAGTTGTGAATCATGCTAACTTGGAAAAATGACAAAGTCACCCTTCACTGGTTCTTGTGCTAGGGGTGAAGGTTTGTTGGATCTAGTGCACACGGATGTGTGTGGACCCTTCAAATCCGTCACAAGGGATGCTAATCGTTATTATTTGACTTTTACTGATGATTATAGTAGATATGGATATATCTATTTAATCAAGCATAAGTCAGAGACTTTTGAAAGGTTTAAAGAGTTTATATAGGAAGTCGAGAATCAATTGGGCAGGAACAATAAGATGCTTCGATCCAATCATGGTGGTGAGTATCTTAGTACAGAGTTCCTCGACTATCTTAAGGAATGTGGGATTATCTCACAATTGGTACCTCCCAAGACACCACAGCTTAATAGTGTGGCTGAGATGCGCAATCGAACCTTGTTGGATATGGTTCGTTCCATGATGAGTCGAGCTTCGCTACCAATCTCATTTTGGGGGTATGCCTTAGAGACTACCACCCATATCCTTAATCTGGTCCCTACAAAGAAAGTTGCCAAAACTCCTCATGAGATGTGGACTGGTAAAGTTCCCAAACTAGACCACATCAATATTTGGGGTTGCGAGACTTTCGTGAGATGCGAGACTGATGATGTGCTTGAACCTCGAAGTGAGAGGTGTATTTTCATCGGCTACCCACATAAATCCTTTGGTTACCTCTTCTACATACCTAGTGACAATGTGGTATTCGTAGCGAAGAGGGGTGTCTTTCGAGAGAGAGAGAGAGAGAGAGTTCATAAGCCAAGGAAACAGTGGGAGGCAAATTGACCTTGAAGAAATTCCAGAGTCCGTGGTGAAGGAACTTCAAACCCTAACACTCAACCCGAGGAGGAAACTCTTGTTGAGCCAATTGACAAGTCTGTACCTCCGAGGCGTTCCACAAGGGTTAGGAATGCACCTGAACATTATTATGGTTTCCATATTACTGCGGAAGGTGATACACTTATCAATCATGAGACATTGGTAAGTCTGGATGAAACTAACAGTTACACGGAAGCCATGGCAGGCCCCGAGTCTGCCAAATGGAAAGAGGCAATGGACAACAAGATACAGTCCATGTATAACAATCAAGTTTGGAACTTGGTTGACAATGTACCAGGTTGTAAGACAGTTGGGTGCAAGTGGATCTTCAAGAAGAAGACCGACATGGATGGTAATGTACACACATATAAGGCACGATGGGTTGCAAACAACTTTTGTCAAACTCCGGGAGTTGATTATGATGAGACCTTTTCACCAGTAGCAAAGATTAACTCCATTAGGGTTCTGTTAGCCATTGTTGCATTTCATGATTATGAAATATGGAAAATGGATGTCAAAACTTCCTTCCTTAATGGAAGTTTGGCTGAGGATGTTTACATGAGTCAGCCAGAGGGTTTTGTCAGTACAGAATACCCTAATAGAGTGTGTAAGCTCGAGAAATCCATTTATGGATTGAAACAGGAACCTCGGAGATGGAACCTTTGCTTTGATGAGAAAGTCAAAGAATTCAGATTTTCAAGGGGTGAAGATGAATCTTGTGTCTATGTAATGGATAGTGGGAGTATACTTAACTTTTTGGTACTGTATGTGGATGACATTACTCATAGGAAATGACAATCCCAACCTTGCAGGAAGTGAAGTCCTAGCTTGGGAAGTGTTTCTCTATGAAAGACCTAGGAGAAGTTGCCTATATTCTTGGGATAAGGATTCTGAGAGACTGTAGTAAAAGACTAATTGGACTTAGTCAGAGTACCTACTTCGATAAGGTGCTGAAGACGTTCAGCATGCAGGACTCTAAGAAAGGAGAATTACCCATCCAGTGTAACGCCAGACTGAGTAAAATTCAGAGCCCGAGTACTGAGGCTGAGATAGGAGAAATGAGTTGAATACCTTATGCTTCTACAGTAGGCTCGATCATGTATGCTATGACTTGTACTCATCCTGATGTAGCCTTTGCCTTGAGCATGGTCAACAGATATTAGGGGAACCATAACAAGGCTCACTGGACTGCGGTAAAGAATATCCTCAAGTACCTGCGGAGGACTAAGGACTGGGTCCTTACCCTCGGTGGGAGTGATGACTTGAGAGTTGTAGGGTATAGTGATGCTAGCTTTCAGATTGATAGGGATAATTTCCGCTCTCAGTCAGAATGGGTGTTTACCTTAAACAGAGGAGCAATTACTTTGAAGAGTTCCAAGCAGGAGACAGTGGTTGATTCAACTTGCGAATCAGAGTATATAGCAGCAAGCGAGGTAGCAAAGGAGGCAATATGGCTAAAGAACTTCATTGGAGACCTTGGAGTTGTACCAACTATAAAGGAGCCAATGGAAATTTCTATGATAGTGAAAGTGCAGTTACCTTAGCCAAGGAACCAAGGGATCACGGGAGATCCAGACACATCGACATAAAATACCATTTCATCAGACATCGAATAGAAGAATGACTCCTCATGGCAAAGAGGGTATCATCAGATGAGAACCCAACAGATCCCCTCACGAAGGGATTGAGCCGGGTTATGCATCTCCAGCATGCTCGGTGCATAGGGCTGAAGGATGATATCAGTTTTAGTAGTTAGATAATTTTGAAATTCGTAAAGTGTAATTGACATTTGATGATGAATAAAGTTATGTTTATTTATGAGTAAAGTGTTGCTATCTTTTTTCAATCATTTGCTATATTTATTTTGCATGTTTTGACTTCCAGAATAATTATGCTTGGTATATCTTATTATTCGAATTCTCCACAGTCGGTCATATGTTGGAAGTAGGTATGAATCAAGATTGTCATGGGTTGGTTGCAGAGGTCTAAGTTGTTGGACAGGGCTACAACACTCATGAGTGCTCATAAGTTCTGAGCATTGGAATCAACCCACACTCACTAGTATCACTTCATGGAATTTATCTCGAGTGATCGTGAGACGGTAATATCATATAAGTCTTCAAACCTTGAGATATGACTTGTTGCCTGTGAGTTGGTGATGCATTGATCGTACGAAACCGCATTGGTAACTCGATGTTATAAAACGTACTTTTGTGTGTGATTCAACAAGTAGTAGAATAAGTATATGAGTCGAAGTTTATTTGTTCCTTCTTGGATTAGAAGCGATATCTGGGCCCCTCAGTGATTTTGTTTTGACCTATGTACCTGGCCCGTCAGAACCGAATTAATGTGTTCAGTTTAGTTCTATGTCAAACAAATCGGAAATCGGAAAACAAACTGCTGGACAATAATTAAGAAACTGTTCCATGTATTTGTCTGGATGATATCTAGAACAGAGGATTATATGATCACTTATCTTAAATGGCGCATCATCATCTTCTCAGTTCCGAGAGACCATGAAAGTGCTATGATTGCTGATCGGTTCGTGAAGTCATACTTACAGATATAGTTATTAGACTTATCCAAGTGGGAGACTGTTGGATAAGGTGTCTAAGTCCATAACTATAATTGGTACGTACTTGACCCGACCCGACATGGTCCATTTGGGTTGCATGGCATCATGCATTTGGATAGACTAAATGAGAGAAACAACACTTGTGGTTTATTAATATACTATAAGTTCTAATATATTAATAGTATTATTTACTTAGTATTGATCAAGAATTAATTTGTAATTAATTAAGTGATCATAAGATGACTAATTAAATATATGGGTTGATTATGCAAATCATCCATAACTTGTATAGTGGGCTAAAAGTCTACATGGATTATCAAGTTGGGTTAAACCCATAAGATGCTCCATGGATGCTCCATGGGAGTTACAAACCAATGGATCATGAAAATAAAGAGTCATGTCACATTAGGGTTTACATGGTGTAACCCAAGATGTGACACACTATATAAGGAACATTATACTCACCAAAATTGGCTACACTAAGAACAAGAGTGGGCAAGCCGATTTTTACAAGTGTTATACATACTCAAAAGTTATTCCAAAGCATTTGGTGTTGTGTGAAGCATTTGAGGCATCACACTTGGTGTGCTAGTCTCTCAAGGTTTTCAAGGAATCAAATCAACTACAAGGTATGTAATTATAGCCATCTTTTAGATTAAAGGTTCCCCATGTATGCTAGATAGGATTATGCACCTTGGAAATTATATTTTTCATGTATTTTAGACAAACATATATCCAAGGTTTTCTAGGGTTGCATGTACACTTAGGGTGTTAGAATGCTCAAAACCCATCATCAGGATAATCCAAAATCTCAAGTGATTGGAGAAGCATCTTCAAGAGCTCTTACAAGGGCACAACAAAAATAAATCAAACTGCATTATTTTCGAAAATGGAATTTTGCATGTTTAATTCGTTCATCTCTAAAAATCGAGCCTAAAACTGTAAAGATTGCTCATAATCATGATGATTTGGTTCAAGATATGCAGGAAGAACTCAATGAATTTGAGAGAAATAAATTTTGGAGATTTGTTCCCACTCCGAAGGAAGCTTCTGTCGTCGGAATGAAATGGGTGTTTCACAACAAAATGGATAAGGAAGGCAACGTGATTCACAACAAGGCATGAATGGTTGTGAAATGATACTACCAAGAGGAAGGTATAGACTATGAAGAGACGTTCACACCGGTTACAAGGTTGGATTATGTTCGGATTTTCCTTGCATACGTCACTCACAAGAATTTTGAAGTCTTCAGATGGATGTGAAATGTGCATTTCTGAACAAAGAACTCAAAGAAACGGTATATGTGGAACAACCACCAAGTTTTGTTAATGAGAAATATCCAAATCATTGTTATGTTTTGGACAAGGTTTTGTATGGTTTGAGACAAGCTCCAAGGGCATGGTATGAAACCCTTACTCGATTTCTAAAACAATCAAAATTTAAACAAGGTTCGATTGACCCAACCTTCTTTCGTAAGAAAGATGGTGACCACTTAATGATCGTTCATAATGATGTTGATGACATCATTTTCGGATCCACTAATCCTAAATTAACTGTTGAATTCTAAAAATTGATGGAAAGTAAATGTGAAACGAGCTCAATGGGTCCTATTAAATTTTCTTTGGTTTAAACATTAGACAAAGTTTAGAGGGGATATTCATCAACCAAGAAGCTTAATTGAAGACCTTGCTAGCAAAATTTGGTATGGTGGGTGATTCAAAGGTCAAGGTTCCAATGGCGTTCGGAACGAAGCTTACACCATCCTTGGACAAGTCGACATCATATATCACTCTATATCGACAGATGATTGGGTCTTTAATGTATCTAACATCTAGTCGTCCAGATACCATGTTTGTTGTTTGTTATTGTGCTAGGTTTCAGGAGAATCCACGTGAACATCATATGATTTCTATGAAGAACATATCCTGATACCTTAAAAGAACTACCTCTCTTGGAATTTGGTAACCTTCTAACTCCGATTTCTTTATGCAAGCATACTCCGATGCTGATCTTAGTGGATGTGGTCTTGATCGCAAAAGCACTTCTGGGGGGTGTTAGTTTAGGATAGAAAACTTGTTAGTTGGGAATCTAAGAAGTAGACTTGTGTTTCCCTATCTACTGTAGAAGTTGAATACATCGCAACTGCATCGTGCACCTCCCAAGATGTATGGATTCAGAATCAGCTTAAGGACTATGGGATCAACATAAAGTCCACTATATTGTGATTCAGAAAGTGTAATAAGAATCTGCCATAATCCAGTACAACACTCAAAGACGAAACATATAGCACTACGATACCATTTTATAAAGGATCACGTTGAAGTACATTTTGTTAGATCTTCTAATCATTTGGCTGATATCTTCACAAAGGCCTTACCTGAAGCTACGTTCAATCGTATTTTATAAGGGCTAAGATTGATAGAAGATGACTCAGTTCAAAAATCCCTTTCATAATTAGAATTTACTATTCACGTTTTGAGCTTCAGAATGGTTCGGATTCTACTGTTCATCAGGGTTTCAGAATGCTTCTGTTTACTTTGTACATTAAGTGTCTTCCGATTGATTCCGAGCTTTGAAATGCTTTGGATGTTACTGTTCATTTATGCTTCTGAATTTATTTTCTTTAATATTTTCTATTTATTTTCTGTTTTTTCATTTATTTTCATAAAATCCAAACTCACAAAATATTTTCTCTTTATTTTATGTTTTTCTTTTGTTTTTCAGAAAAATCAAAACTCACAAAATATTTTTCTTTATTTTTACTTTATCTTTATTAGAAAACCCAAAAATTACAAAAATATTTTTCTTAATTTTTTGTGTGTTATTTTTAGAATACGTTCTTGAATTAGGTACAAATCCTTGTTACCTCAATTCAGAATGATGTGGCCGATATTTTTCCAAACCTATATACTATCTAAGTGTCCCTAGAAGCATGTTGTTACATGTTGTCCCAAGCCTCTAAGACTCTATGTTTGAAGCCTTAATGAAACTTCCATTATGATCGTTTCTTCCTAATCAGGTTGATAATTCACATAAGTCATTGAGCTACCTTACTCTTCTCACACTGAGTTAAGAGTTGAGTGCTTTGTCACTAATTTATAGCAAAGGTACACTTTCTCCTTTGGAACCAACCTCTTATTTCTCCATCAGTTTCACATTCATAAACGTAATGATGCAAACCCACAGCTGTCAACAAAGGATCCAAATCAAATGCCAGATGGACCAGTTACGAGGGCACGAGCTAAAACATTCAAAGAGGCTTTAAATGGATTGGTTAGAGAAGTTTGTACTCAAGAAAGTGTATGGAGACCCATTGGACCCAATCAAAGTTGGATTACCATAATTCAAGTCCAAGAGTGATTTACAAGATACAATAAGAGCCTTTATAAGCCCATTTCGTTTTTTTTCTATATTTTTATGTAATTTTCGTTTTTATATATCCTAAATAAGTGTTGGGGAGATAAAAGGGTCTTAGGTTACATGAACCTTGTGATAAACCATGTCTAGGTTCATAGTTTTAAACTTGGGGGTTAAATGCCTTAAATTAAAGACACTTCTTTAATTCATGGCTCTTTAGGTGCTCTTCCCACACTATAAAAACGTGGTATTTGTATCCATTTGAAATCAATCAAGTTTTGAATACAATTTGTGAGTTTTTAACTCTTTTTTCGTTCTTTGTGAACTTTAGAACTTATCAGGTTTTCATAGCTTGTGGCGTTCAAACTTATCAATCAATTTGGTGGGTTGATTGTGGCGTTTTATACCAAGGTTCTTGTCTCTTTATAGACAACGGGTCGCGGTTTCCACCTTTGTTTTACAATTCTGTAACCAAAAGAACGATCGGGCAAAACGTGTTCAAACCTCAATTTTGGGTGAGATCACATCATTTGGTATCAAAGCCAGGTTCTTTGTGTTGCATATCTATTTTGTTTTCTTCCTTGATTACTTGAGTTCTAAGACGCATATTGGTAGCGGGTCTTGTCACAAGTTGTCAAGGTTCTTACTAGCGGCTTTTGAATTTCTAAGTTGTCAAACTTCTATATTCTACATTTCTTTTGTTTCCTTTATGTTTTCATTTGGCTATTAGTTTCCTCAAAAAAAAAATCAAAGGTAAAAAAAAAAAAAAAAAAAAAAAAAAAAAAAAAAAAACGAAAAGAAGCAAAAAAAAAAAAGAAAGAAAAAAAAAAGCAAAAAAAAATATTTACAAAAAAAAAAACAAAGATTTACAAAGAAAAAAAAAAGAGAGAAAAAAAAAACAAAAAAAAAGGAAAAAAAAAAGAAAGAAAGAAGAGGAGGAACAAGTAAAGCCTTTTTTTTCTATAAAGTCAATTTGAATTGCAAGTGTAGTCTTTTTTTTTCAAAAAAAAAAAAATAACCCATTGTTTGCTTCATCATTAGCAAAGCCAAGTTTGTTTGGCTTTCTTTTTGTGTATTGAGGTTACTTTAATTTGGATACAATTTCTTTTGATTTGTTTGGTAAGTTTGAATTCTTCAAGGCCACAAGTTCAAATTTGAGAATTGCTTCTTTAGTTTGTTTAGAACTTTAAGAGTTAAAAGGGAGTGGTAAAAGGCTGTGTGGTGAGACTAAAAGAGGGTAAAAGCCATTTGAGGGATACACGAGGGTTGAGTGAACTATTTTTGAGAGAAACACGTGAGTGAGTGTTGGGAGGAAGTAAATTATTATTATTATTATTATTATTATTATTATTTATTTTTTTGGCAGAAATATAAGATGGGTGATCAAAACCCCCCACCAAACCTTCAAGTTCAAGCTATGATGGATGAAATGCGACGTTTGATGACAAATGAATTTAACCAAGTACATGAAAGAATGGACCGAATGGAGGCACAAGTACAAAGAACTCGATCTCGAGCATCATCACAGGTTTCTAACGGGGAAGAGGAGGATGATGGTTGGGAACCTGAAAGGCGACCAAATAGAAGGAGGTCACGAAGAGATGACAATTTAAGTTCTATTAAAATGAAAGTTCCTTCTTTCAAAGGCAAGTCAGACCCGGACGCGTACATTGAATGGGAGACAAAAATGGAGTTCATATTTGATTGTCATGAATATTCCAACCGTAAGAAGGTAAAACTAGTCGTAGTTGAGTTTTCTGATTATGCACTAACATGGTGGGATCAACTTCTAATCACTAGACGGAGAAATGGAGAAAGGCCTATTGAGACATGGGATGAAATGTAGAGTGTCATGCGAAGACGGTTTGTGCCAAGTCATTACTTTTGTGATCTCCACAATAAACTTCAAAGCTTAAAACAAGGCAGCAAGTGTGTTGATGATTACTTCAAAGAAATGGAGGTTATGATGGTTCGTGCCAATATTGAGGAGGATCCTGAGGCAACCATGGCCAGATTCTTAAATGGCTTAAATCTTGAAATTCGTGATCGCGTTGAGATGCAACATTATGTTGAAATTGAAGACATGGTCCATATGGCTGTTAAAATTGAGAAACAATTAAAAAGAGGTGGCGGGTCTCAAAATAACACTTGGAAGGCTAGTACTTCAAAAAAATCAGAAAATACACCTACTTCTTCTTCTAATTCCAAATCTGATCCTAAAACAACAAACTCTTCAAAAGGAAAAACTGATTCTTCTACTTTTAGGAATCGTGACATAAAGTGTTTCAAGTGTCAAGGAAGGGGTCATATTGCAAGTCAATGTCCAAATAAGCTTACCATGGTGGTTAGAGAAAATGGTGAGATCGAAACGGATGAATCAGATTCTATAGTTTCAACGGAAGATTGTAGTTATGATGAAGAGGTGGCTGTTCAAGGTGATTTGTTGGTTGCAAGACGAGCTCTAAACATTCAATCCAAGGAGGGAGACGATGCCCAAAGGGAGAATATATTTCATACTCGTTGCTATGTTCAAGGCAAGGTATGTAGTGTTATAATTGATGGTGGGAGTTGTACTAACGTTGCAAGTACTTCCATGGTTGAAAAGTTAGGTATACCCACGATGAAGCATCAAAAACCATACAAACTTCAATGGCTCAATGATAGTGGTGAGGTGCGAGTTACAAAACAGGTGATGGTTTCATTTCGGATTGGAAGATATGAAGACGAGGTGTTGTGTGATGTTGTTCCTATGCAAGCCACTCACTTGCTGCTAGGTAGACCATGGCAATATGATAGACACGTAAGTCACGACGGTTTCACTAACAAATACACTTTTGTTTACAAAACAAAACCGGTAACTCTTGTACCAATGTCACCAATTCAAGTTTACCAAGATCAAGTAAAACTTCAACAAGATGCGAAAAAAGAGAGCGAAGGAAAAAAAGAGAGTGAGAAAAAAAAAAGATGATGAACAAAAAAAATGAGTGAGAAAACAGAAGAAAATGAAAAAAAAAGAAAGTGAACAAAAAAAAGAGAGTGAAAAAAACAAAGAAAACATGAAAAAAAGAGGGAAAGAAAAAAAGGAAAATAAATATATTGCACTGGCAAAAAAAAAAGTGAGATAAAAGAAGCTTTTAAATCCGAAATGCATATTGTGCTTCTTTTGTTCAAAGAAGCTCCAATAGCCACTAACACTTTGGCCGGAACTCTTCCGAGCGATGTTACCTCTCTCTTGCAGGAATTTGGAGACTTGTTTGCTGAGGATGTTCCAAATGGATTGCCACCAATTCGTGGGATTGAACACCAAATTGACTTTATGCCTGGGGCGTCTATTCCCAACAAACCAGCCTATAGAACAAGCCCTGAAGAAACCAAGGAGCTACAAAGGCAAGTTGAAGAGTTACTTGCAAAGGGATTGGTTCAAGAAAGTATGAGCCCTTGTGCCGTTCCAGTCTTGTTGGTGCCAAAGAAGGATGGTTCTTGGAGGATGTGCGTAGATTGCCGTGCCATCAACAATATTACGGTAAAGTATCGTCATCCCATTCCCCGACTCGATGATATGCTTGATGAGTTGTATGGAGCAAAACTTTTTTCCAAAATTGATTTAAAAGCGGGTATCACCAAATTCGCATGAAAGAAGGTGATGAGTGGAAAACAGCTTTTAAAACAAAACATGGTTTATATGAATGGTTAGTAATGCCTTTTGGCCTAACTAATGTTCCTAGTACCTTCATGAGATTAATGAACCATGTTTTGCGTGAATATATTGGCAAATTTGTGGTTGTTTACTTCGATGATATTTTGATTTATTCAAAGTGTCCAAAAGATCACCTTGAGCATCTGACATGTGTTTGGAGTGTGCTTAGGAAAGAAAGGCTATATGCTAACTTGAAGAAGTGTACCTTTTGTACTGACCAAGTTGTTTTCCTTGGGTATGTGGTGAGCTCCCAAGGAGTGGCTGTTGATGAAGAAAAGGTAAAAGCCATCCAAGATTGGCCAACTCCAAAGACTATAAGTGAAGTTCGAAGTTTTCATGGCCTGGCAAGTTTTTATCGCCGGTTTGTCAAACATTTTAGCACTTTAGCATCACCACTTACAGAAATCATCAAAAAGAATGTTGGGTTTAAATGGGGCAAAGAACAAGAGCATGCTTTTCAACAACTCAAGTTTCACTTAACTCATGCTCCTTTGTTGTCTTTGCCTAATTTTGACAAAACATTTGAAATTGAATGTGATGCATCAGGAATTGGAATTGGTGCTGTTTTGATGCAAGAGGGTAAACCTTTGGCATATTTCAGTGAAAAATTAAGTGGGGCAACTTTAAATTACCCAACTTATGACAAAGAGCTTTATTCTTTGGTCCGAGCATTGAAAACATGGCAACATTATCTGTGGGCTAAAGAATTTGTAATTCATTCAGATCATGAGTCCTTAAAGTTTCTAAAAGGACAACACAAATTAAACAAAAGACATGCTAGGTGGATGGAGTTCATTGAGACATTTCCTTATGTCATCCGATACAAGAAAGGTAAGGAAAATGTTGTGGCTGATGCTTTGTCACGTAGACACTCTCTACTTTCTTCTCTAGATTTCAAAATTCTAGGATTTGAACAAATCAAGGAATTATACCACAATGACGTTGATTTTGGTCAGATTTACCAAGCTTGTGAACAATGCTCTTTTGAAAAGTTTTTCTTACATAATGGTTTTTTGTTCAAAGAATCAAGACTTTGCATTCCTAAATCTTCCTTGCGTGAGCTTTTGGTTAGAGAAGCACATAGTGGAGGCCTTATGGGACATTTTGGGATCGCAAAAACATTATCTACTTTGCAGGAACATTTCTTTTGGCCAAAAATGAAGGTGGATGTTGGAAGAATTTGCAATAATTGTATTGTGTGCAAGCAAGCCAAATCCAAGGTTCAACATCATGGTTTATATACTCCACTTCCAATACCATGTGAACCATGGGTTGATATTTCAATGGACTTCGTGTTGGGTCTACCAAGATCCAAAAGTGGAAAGGACTCTATTTTTGTGATTGTTGATAGGTTTTCTAAAATGGCTCATTTTATTGCATGCAATAAAACTAATGATGCATCTCACATTGCTGATTTGTTTTTTAGAGAAATTGTCAGGTTGCATGGAATGCCAAAAACCATTGTCTCAGATCGGGATTCTAAGTTTTTGAGTTATTTTTGGAAAACTTTGTGGGCAAAATTAGGGACAAAACTCTTGTTTTCAACAACTTGCCACCCACAAACGGATGGTCAAACAGAAGTGGTGAATAGGACCTTGTCCACCTTGTTGAGGGCTTTAATAAAGAAGAACATCAAAACATGGGAGGACTGTTTGCCACATGTTGAGTTTGCATACAATCGTGCCACTCATTCTGCTACAAAAATGTCACCATTTGAAATTGTATACGGTTTTAATCCTTTAACTCCTTTGGATTTATCACCTTTGCCTTTTTCTGAGCAGGTTAACTTAGATGGAAACAAAAAGGCTGAATTTGTGAAACAGATACATGAGAAAGCAAGACTAAATATAGAAAGAAGAACGGAGCAATATTCAAAACAAGCGAATAAAGGGCGACGCAAGATGATTTTTGAACCGGGTGATTGGGTTTGGTTACATATGAGAAAAGAACGATTTCCAGCCCAACGACGTTCAAAATTGCTTCCAAGAGGGGACGGTCCTTTCCAAGTTTTAGAGCGTATCAATGACAATGCATACAAATTGGACCTGCCGGGTGAGTATAATGTTAGTGCAACTTTCAATGTAACTGATCTAGCTCCTTTTGATGTAGGTTCTGATTTGAGGACAAATCCTTTTCAAGAGGAGGGGAATGATGCAAACCCACAGCTGTCAACAAAGGATCCAAATCAAATGCCAGATGGACCAGTTACGAGGGCACGAGCTAAAACATTCAAAGAGGCTTTAAATGGATTGGTTAGAGAAGTTTGTACTCAAGAAAGTGTATGGAGACCCATTGGACCCAATCAAAGTTGGATTACCATAATTCAAGTCCAAGAGTGATTTACAAGATACAATAAGAGCCTTTATAAGCCCATTTCGTTTTTTTTCTATATTTTTATGTAATTTTCGTTTTTATATATCCTAAATAAGTGTTGGGGAGATAAAAGGGTCTTAGGTTACATGAACCTTGTGATAAACCATGTCTAGGTTCATACTTTTAAACTTGGGGGTTAAATGCCTTAAATTAAAGACACTTCTTTAATTCATGGCTCTTTAGGTGCTCTTCCCACACTATAAAAATGTGGTATTTGTATCCATTTGAAATCAATCAAGTTTTGAATACAATTTGTGAGTTTTTAACTCTTTTTTCGTTCTTTGTGAACTTTAGAACTTATCAGGTTTTCATAGCTTGTGGCGTTCAAACTTATCAATCAATTTGGTGGGTTGATTGTGGCGTTTTATACCAAGGTTCTTGTCTCTTTATAGACAACGGGTCGCGGTTTCCACCTTTGTTTTACAATTCTGTAACCAAAAGAACGATCGGGCAAAACGTGTTCAAACCTCAATTTTGGGTGAGATCACATCATGTAACCCTTAAGACTCTCAACAAATACCACTGAGGTTTATGGTTACACAATATCTGTGTTGATGATCTTAAAATCGTTATTACCACAATTTGAGTAAAACCCAAAATGCGAAACCATTTCTGAATTGACGGTGAACAATTAAATGTTCTAGAATTTTCACCAATGAATTGATGATTAAAACCTCTTTGTACCATTATTGTATGAAGTCTCATTTTTATTTTTTATTTTTACATGATCTTAATGAAATGTTCTCAACCTAAGACGTTTCTTCCCACAAGATCCAAATTTTTATTTTTCTTGAGATTTCCTTCATATCCAGCCACTTACATAATATCCAAAGCATACTTGTTCTTATGGCTACACTGGTCAAATGCGTACTCTTTTCAAATCTTCGAACTTATGTTGAGTTTCGGAATTTGATTGAAGCTCAAGCTACCCTTGCAGCCTACTTAAAAGAAGCATTTCACTATCATATCATATCATATACTATATTATAAAGGAAGCATTTTTCCTTTCACCACATTCATTTGAAACTCCCATGTATTTTTCCTTTCACCACATTCATTTGAAACTCCCATGACTTTTCAATTTCTTTCTAATAATAATTATAAGTTGGTTAATAAGGTTAAATAAATATCAAACCTAAAGTGTAATCATATATAAACTAAATTTCAATATTAATATAAAATATTTACATCTACTTATAAAGTTATGTTTTTTTTAACTTTTAACATATTATACTTAATTTATTAGTTTTAATACATTGTTGGATGTATACCATTATCATTTTAAAGATACAATTTTGGAACAATTTGTATAAAATATTTAAATTATTAATTTGAATATAACATTACAGGGTCAACTTAAATATAAATTTTAGTTGAACTTAAACAACCCAAAAAATATTTTGTAAATAGTTAAAAGTGATTAATTGTACTGTGTTTCTAATATAATTATAAGTTGGTTAACAAGGTTAAATAAATATAAAACTTAAAGTGTAATCATAAATATACTACATTTCAGTTTTAAAATAATATATTTACTTCTATTTATAAAGTTATGTCTTTAACTTTTAACATATTATACTTAATTTATTAGATTTAATATGTTGTTGTATGTAAACCATTATCAGTTTAAAGCTACAACTTTTAAACAGTTTGGAAAAAATATTTAAATTGTTAATTTAAATATAACATTACAATGTCAAGTTAAATATAAATTTTAGTTCCACTTAAAAAAACCAAAAAATATTTTGTAAATAGTTAAAAGTGATAAATTGTAGTGATAAATGCAAAAAATAAATTGTAATCTCAATTTAACTAAACTATTTCCTAAAGATATTTTTATAATCGTTAAAAGTTTTCAAATAAGTAGCTTAAAATAACTTACAATAACAGCAGTTAAAATTAACTCTATATAAATGATTATATATAACCTTTAAAATCAAAAAACAATGCTTGATGTTTTAAATAATTATATTGATAGAAATTAAAACATTAAACAAATAAAGTTTAAAAAATTAATTAACAATAACAATAACTATAGATAACATTAAACCATATATTATATTTAATTATTCATGTGTTACTCATGGATAGAAGTCATTCAAACGATTGAGATTATGTAGTTATTATAGATGTATATATTATCATATAATTCAAAATTATTAATATATTATAATAATATAGTATACGAACTATTATATCAATTTTTACAACAACGTTATTGCTATATTAAAAAAAACATATATTTGTAAAGAGTTCAACTATATAGGTGTTTATGCGCAATGCGCGGACATTCGCCTAGTTTCTTAATAAATAGATGATTGTAATTTAACGAGATGCCACACAAGAACTTTCGAGTTTATCTTGACTCAGAAGGAAGAGATCATTTTCCGGGATCCATCTGAATTTCATGTCTTATTTATTTGACATCACAGAATCCCAAAAATTTAATTTGCTTCACTTCTTTTTCTTTGGCACACTCTTGCACAAAAATCTTTATGATTTCTCCAAGTCCGGTTATTATTCTGATTTATGAATGTTATTCATAGAACAAGTTATGGTGGAGTGACATCTTATTTCGAATAAGTCAAAACTGAAACGATGGTATCTTGGGGGGATAAGGATTCAAACCAGGCATGTTTATTTCAAATCCCTGACATAACGCATGTTAGTTACAACAGGTCTGACACATAATTAGCTATCACGCTATCCCAGGCTACTTTTATGGGATATAGGAACATCAAACGTCAATCTTATCTCACCTCTAATGACGTATAAAAAGGTTTTTGACGATTGATTTTCTCTCACAGCTCATAAAAACTCTCAAGGAAAGAATCACTTTCTCTCTCCACCTACTGTTCATCATCTTCTTCGTTGCTACCATGGCGGGATCATCTGAAACCACCTTTTTTGCTGATCAATCAACATTCGTCATCATGCTGAACTTGAAGCCTAGTCAAAATCTCATTCTTGATCTTGAATCATCTCGATACAATGAAACCCTAAGGCTGATAATTAAATGTCTCAGGTATTCTCCACTTGCACAAGCTTTGACAATGGCATAATCAATTCCTATGGTTCATCTTTCCAAGGCGTTTTCCTTTCCAACCTACATTCAGGCTGATGGAATCATAACCTTCGAGGTTGCTACAAATAGAACCTCTATCAACAAAGCCCATTTCTATAGAATGTTAGGGGTTGATTCATCTGAAGGCCTTATGGATCCGGACTCAATTTCATCCACTGGTCTCATCAACATGTTTTATCAGATGGGTTATATTGGGGATATCTCGTTGTTGTCAAAGTTCAAGAAGCCCAAGCTTCCTCCAATGTGGAACGAACTGTTCACGTTGTTGTTCAAGATCTTTTTGGAATGCGTAGCAGGCTCAGATAGTGCAAGTAAGCTCTTTTGTACCATTATCTATGGCCTCTACCATGGCATAAATCTGGATTATGGCTCTATCCTTTGGACACAACTCATTCATAGTACTGCGCCTTCTACTCGCAACACAGTGATCTCATGCGAATGTTTTTGGTCGATCGTTGTCAAACGATCCCTAGTTCATTTCAAAGTTCCAATCTCGGATGATTCTGTTGTTGCTGCTATTCCGATCCTTCAGACATCGAAATTTATGATGTATGGCCCAAGAAAGTTTAGCTTTGATGTTTCGATTCCGAAGGTGATGTTTGAGAAGGTTCCTTATGACAATGCAATAGTGAATTAGTATTGCAAGCAGCCTACTTCTGGTGCTCGCCCTATGTCAGATGACTTGCGAAAGGCGATTGAGGAGGCCAACAAACCGAAGAGGGGTGTAATGTGAAAGGGAAAACGTGGTCCTTCTAAGGTGGTCAAAACTCCAAAAAATAAGATCAAGAAGCAATCACACAAACCAAGATCGCCATCTCCAGTTGTTCAGGAGGCTTCGGATTCTAGAACTAACACTAATATTTAGGAGAATTCAATTCAGAACGATGTTGATGACACAACTGCTACTTCGAAACCACCTACAATACATTCAATTCCGAAGGTATCCACTCCACCTACATCTTCTACTCCATTCTCTGATTTCTTTCAGATGAACACTCCTCCATCCTCTCCGATTTGTTGGATTAGTGTCTAAGTCCATAACTATTTTGGTATGTACTTGACCCGATGGTGCATGGTCCTTTTGGGTTGCCTTCACCAAAGCAACTTAATAGGATGAATTATGGAGAGAAAGGATTAAATATGATTTATTAATATTAAGAGAATAATATATTAAAGGAGAAATCATATTGTTTAATTAATATTAGTCAAGAATTAATAAGAATTAAGTTTGTGACTAAAAGAGATTAATTAAACTTAAGGGACTAGAATTGTAATTATAAGATAATTGCAATTGGGCCATGGATTGCCTTATATTATAAGGTTGGACGAATTCTATGGGGAAACCCATTAGAAATCGTCCAAGGCCTTTAAGGAAAGTATTCCATGGGTTGCTTAGGGCTTAAGCATCCAAATTAGGGTTTCCTTGTTAGATAACCCTAATGGCCTCACTATATATAGAGCCCTTATGCCCTAAAAACGTGGACAAGCTTCCTTCTAGGGTTTCCACACGTTTTGGGCAGCCTCCTTCTTTTCTCCCCTTCATCCTCTTACTCTTGGTGTTTGTGAACCATTAGAGGAGTGACATTTGTGACTCTAAGCTTTCTAAAGTTAATACAAGAAGGATTTGAGATTGTTATTGCTACATAACAATCAAGGTATGATCTAAACCCTAATTATATGTTATATTGATTATCATGTACTAGATCTAGGGTTTATAGTCTTGGATAAATTGCAAGTACAATAGAGAAACCTAGATCCAAGCATTAGGGTTTGTATGAGCACATAGGATGTTCTTATGACGAAAACCCATCAGTGGTATCAGAGCCTAGATTGGTTTCTATTGTATTGATGCTTTATGTTGCTGAAAATCGTTTTTTGGCCTTCTGTTCGACCTGACTCGGCGAGTCACTACCTGGACTCGGCGAGTCAGCCCTACTCAGCGAGTTCCAAAGTGTGACTCGGCGAGTCGGAGCGTCAGACAGAGGAATTTTCGGATTTTATTGCTGTTTTACTTAAGGATAATTACCATATTCGTTTTAAGCCTATAAAATATGAATTTTATTGTTTCTTAATGAACATCCTTGCCAAAACACAAGATAATTACCAATTAATTAGATAATAACTTCCTTATATGGTTAAAGTTGATTATTTGTATTAATTGGGTAACTTATTTTGCAAGAAATTGAAATTAGGTTAAATATAGATAATGACAAAATTAATTGTTTAATTTATATTATTTGTTATTTGATCCTTGTGTTATGAGAAGTTTCAATTTTCCCCCTTTAGGTTTTATAGTTTAAATTTGAACTCAAAAGTTTAGTTTTGAAATTTAAATAGTTGAAACCCTAATGTTTTGAAAAAGTTTCAAAACTTTCCCTCAAGTTTTGGAATTTAAATTTTGATGTATATTTAAATTCTAAACCTAAATGTTTTGAAATGTTTCAAAACTTGCCCTCAAGTTTTGGAATTTAAAAGTTGATTAAAAGTTTAATTTAGGAATGTTAAATTCTAAAACCCTAGTATTGTTTTGAAAAGTTCAAATCACACCCTTATGGTTTTATTAATTAATTAAGGTGTATAATTAAAAGAGGTTTAATAAATCCATAAAAGTTTTGGTTTACAATTTAATTGAATTAAAAGTATAATTGTTAAATTTGACCACCTAGTATTTTAAAAGTGTAAAATACACCCTATACTATATATAACATTAAAAGTCTAACATTATATATATGTATGAGTAAAGGTCAGTCTTACCGTTAGTAGGCCTCATTCACGAAGCTGGTCTATAAGGGGTGTTTAAGAAAATTTCCTATGAAATGGCGATTGAATGGGTATCCACTCTTATCCACCGCACTCTTGACTAGTGGAGGGTCGTTAGCCGAACGGGTAGGATAGGACGAAACCTTCCATTATAAGTATAGTGAAGTATAAAAGTAACTAAATGTTTTCATAAAATTCCCAATCTTAGTTACTTAGGCAAAAGTGAATTGATGCAATTCCATGAAATTACACTTTGTGCCCTTGTGAAGACGTTAGTGGAGCGTGTGTGGTTAACCGGCACACTAAATGGTTCTAAGCAAAGGTAGCAAAGGGTGACTCAATGTTTGTCATAGTTCGGTGGAGCGTGTGTGGTTTACCGGCACATCGAATAGGTGACTGTAACATGTGAGGGCACCATGTAAGTTTGCATGGTTATTCACACCCGCTTTGTGATCCTCGGCATCCCAGTCACAAACATGAGGGGCATATCGAGATTTAAACATGCCATTGAAAGTTCAATGAATCTCAAAGGATCTAGGAGTTTTCATAGATTTAAAACATAAATTTCTTTTTTCGTTTTTCGCGGTGGAAATTAGTGAATCGTCATTCACTTACCTTCAAATATTCTGCAACTAGATTACGTCATCCCTTTTCTAGGTTGTAGCATATTGTGTTGGGTCCTAGCCTTAGTATTTCATTTGGGTGATTTACTAAGTACTCAATTAATCAACTAACTTGAATTTGTTTTCTCCCATTTTGTAGATGTCAAAGTATGACAATTATGGTCTTCCCAAATCCCGTGGAACAAGCATTCCGCATGAAGATGATATTCCACGATTCGATCGCGGAACAAGAGATCATGCTTCTCTTCGTCCACCTCCTCCAATTATTCTCCCTAACCCACAAGTTCGAAGGCTTGAAAAGTTCAAGCTCACTCAAGCCCTTTTGGCAAGTAAACATAAAGAAGGAAAGTCAGTGTGTGCACACGTCCTAGAGATGAAGTCACACATTGATAGGTTAAGAATGTTGGGATTTGTTGTCTGTGAGGAGATGGCTGTTGATTGGGTTCTTCAGTCACTTCCTAACTCATATAGTGAGTTCGTAAGAGAGTAATATATGATGAACTGCGACGTGACCCTTATAGATCTCACCTATATGCTTATTGCTGCTGAATCAGCAATGGTTTGGTGCAATAGAAAAGCAAAGTTGATTGGTGAATCTGCCTTCAAGAAAGACATGCTATGATCGAAAAGTTTGAACATAAGAGAAAGGCAATGTCTGAAGTAGTTCCATGCCCTGTTCCAAAAGAGTCAATTTGCTTTTATTGCCAAGAGAAGGAGCATTGGAGACGAAGCTGCCCTATTTACCTAAGAGATCTAAGAGATGGGAGAGTCAAAACGTATGGCTCTGCTTTAGGTCAAATCCATTGACTAACTCTTTTAAGCTCCTATTCTAGATTCTTAATACATAATGTGATAATATTACCATTGATGTTTTGTAGGATCGAAGAAAAGAAAGGAAATTTGAGGGAAGAAGTGAGCAGAATCTAACCGTGAAGAAATGCATTTCGATCGCATTACTTGAAGATTAGATTCTCGAGCTGCTACTTAGAGTTAGAATTAGATTGCTAAGAAAGATGTATTAGCATAGTTTTTCAATAAATTGCATTGTAAGGACAAATTTTTCCGCAATAAAATAAATTTTGATTTTATATTATTTATTTATCCTTGCAATGGCGTATATGATAAAATTAATGTTTGAATGTTTCTAATATTAGCAATAATGGATTTGATTCTTAATTATGTTGTTTGTGGAAATGTCGAGAATTTACCAAATAGGGAGAGTTTCTCATCACCCAAGTTTCAATTGGACAGAAACTTGGAATCATGCAACTTGGTTACATGATGAATGAGAAATTTCATATTTGGAAATTAGACTAATTCATTGACAAAGTGTCAAGTGAAGGACTAGGAGATCGAGTACATAAAGTTGCGTGTTGATCAAGTCCACCATAAGAGTAACAAAGATATTCGTCATGATTTACTAAAAGTTTAGAAAATATGATTATACTTATAAGATTAAGTGTAGTTCTGAATTGATTGAAAAAGTTTAGATCAATAGCAGAACGAATAACAAGAATCAAGTAGGCAGAAAGATAAAAGTTTCTCTATTCTAAGAAGAAGGGAGAGTACCTTTTATTATGTTTTATGATAGGTCTTAATGATTAAGAACCATATCTCAATTGATCTTCTAAGTGAGTCTTAGTACAATTGTATGTCTAACAAGAGGAATCAAGAATTGAAGAAATGGTTAAATCAAGAAGTCGATCATACTTCGTTCCAAAACAAGTCTTAGAGTTAAGATCGTGACATTGAGTGACAAGTATTAGGAAGGTTTATAACGTTCATCAAATGTGGAAAGTTGTGATGTCTTGGATAAGACAAAGACCAACTAGGACCAATTTATGAAGTGTTTTGATAAAAACCACACTAACTCTTGAATATTTGTTTGTCAAGAAATGTTTATTGACAAGAGAATATTATATGTGAAGGAGTCAATGGGAGTCTTAATGGTCTTGAAAGGTTTCAAGAACAAATCAAAATAGACCTTATCGATCATCACTAGCACACAAGTTGAGGTTTACAACCTATCGTGTTGACATTATTTTGTTTCTGTGTCGTTCCAATAGAGTTAATTATGTATGTGAGCTCTATGAGTTCTCATTTGAATGCATAAAAGGCAAGGACCTTGATCAATGAAAAGTACATTGATAGGAAAAGGTGAGCTGCTTAACTACTTGGAAGACATGGTGGGCAGCTGTGTTACCATAAGGCAAGAAGTCAAGATTAAGAAAGTTTAATCCATATGAGTTTGAATTTGTCGTAAACTTTGGTTTAGACAAATTCACATGGATAGGAACACATATTAAAATCTAAGTGTCATAAGATTCCCTCCTTCATGAAAATGATTGTGGGGAAATGCTTTCACTAAGAGAGATTTTAAAAAGATAGTGACTGTGAAAATTAGATTCTCGAATTCGATTAGGGTTACGGTATCCCTTTCCATGATTCGAATTGTGAGATTTGGCAATTAGTCTAAATTGTTTAGACACACATATGAGCTATCTAAGGGAAAGGAGTATAAGCTTAGATAAAGGATTATCAAAGCATTAAGTATTAGAAACATGAACTTAAGAAATTTAATAAGTATTGCTTTTCTGGAAGTTAAGCTGGTTTCTAAATACATGTCAAAGCTAGTGGGAGCCTAAGTGTTATGTTTATAATAATTATCATGATAGTGGGAGCATAAATGTTATGATTGCATGATTATTATGGAAAGTATTGCAAGTTAGCAATATTAATTATAGAAAAACAAAAGTCATACTTTGCAAAGTTGTAAAGATTGAATAGTTGTTTTGCTATAATTAAGGGAGAGAATATTATGCTTCATTTCAAATCTAAAGGCTTAGGTTGTGGAATGTTAATAATTTAGTCAAGGCAACATAGTGTGTTTTCAAATTTCGATTATGATTACAGTCTTCATAGTTCGAATTTTGAGAACGTAGCACATAAAATATTACGGCAAAAGATTGATAAAGTATCAAATCTTTATGTAAGACATTATGCATCGTGTCCCATACGCTTCGGGTAAAGGATCGATTGCAAATGCTATAACATTTGACCATTCTAAAATTTTCCAAATGTCTAGCGCATTTAGAGGGAAAAAGGACAAGAATTGGTTTTGACTAAGATAATTAAACAACTATCAAAGGACAATCCAAAGTTCTCCTAGGATTGGTCGCTTGTGAGTAGTTGGAAGTATAGTATTGGATGGACCATATCGACATTATTATGAATAGATAAGATTCTATTGAGAATGAGTTGTCATATGGTAAGTATGGAAAGTTTTCCATATTGGGAATTGAATATTGAAAATCTATGTCTAGATTAGAAACTTTATGCAAAAGGATGTTCAAAGGAATGTAATTTGAGTGAGAGACATCATATCTAAGGAATTGTCTTGTAACAATCTTCGATAGAGGACTTTGTAATTTCATTGGCATTAGTGATTGTGACTTTAGTGCAGTGACATTACAAGAGGATCATTGCATAAAATGTTAGAATCTAGCATATTCCATAAGTGGCAAAATTTTGATATTCTTTAACTTATGAAAAAGGATTTAGAGTTGTGAAATGAGTATGATTTGAAATGTGTTCATTTGATCTATTTCACAAAGTAAGAACCATAGATAAACATTGTGTGCATGCTAAGAGCATGGGACAAGTGTTGTAATAATTCAAGTAAAAAGTTGATTACCCGAAACAACAAATAATGAGTAATCGATATGGTGATAAATAAAAGGTGCTTTATTTATGCTCAAAGGTTTGAGGCCATATGGGATTAGTATTATTCTTGTGTTTCACTTTGCATGTTTTGACTTCCTGAATAATTTAATTGGTTTAGAACAGTCAAATTATTCGAACGGACCACAGTCGTTCATATGTTGGAAGTAGGTATGAATAAAGACTGTCGTGAATTGGTGTGTGGATTGTCTAAAGAGTATTAGACATAAGCAAATGTTTGCTGCAACGTTCATGAGTGCTTATGAATGTGATTTGAGCATTGGATTAAACCCACGCTCACTTGGATCACTCCATGAATTGTATCACGAGTGATTGGTGATACGATAACATCTTATATTCTTGAAACCGAGATGTGTGAGTTGTATCTTGCGAATCGGTTGCACATTCATAATATGTAAACACACCAGTAACTTGGTGTCATAAAACATATTGTTGTGTGTGATTCGGTAAGTGAGTGCAAGCGAGCATTGAATCAAAGTTTATCCGTTCCTTTTATTAAAAGAAGGATAAAAGCGATATCTTTGGGCCCCTCGATGATTTAGTGATGACAAACGTAAATGCTCGGCCGGGCTAGGGCTAATTTGATTTGTTCAATTAGTCAGTCGTCATAAATCGGAAGTCGAGAAATAGTACAGAGAGAATGATTAGAAATAATGTCTCATACGATATCTAGAATGGAGGAGTATATGATCCCTTATCTAAAGGACACGCGTATCTGATAGGATCAGAGTTGACAGCGGCTTTGGAAAGCTACGATTGCAGATCAGGATCTGAAGTCATACGCAGAATAGTTATTAGACTTATCCAAGTGGGAGACTGTTGGATTAGTGTCTAAGTCCATAACTATTTTGGTATGTACTTGACTCGATGGTGCATGGTCCTTTTGGGTTGCCTTCACCAAAACAACTTGATAGGATGAATTATGGAGAGAAAGGATTAAACATGATTTATTAATATATTATGAGAATAATATATTAAAGGAGAAATCATATTATTTAATTAATATTAGTCAAGAATTAATAATAATTAAGTTTGTGACTAAAAAAGATTAATTAAACTTAAGGGACGAGAATTGTAATTATAAGATAATTGCAATTGGGCCATGGATTGCCTTATATTATAAGGTTGGACGAATTCTATGGGGATACCCATTAGAAATCGTCCAAGGCCTTTAAGGAAAGGAGTCCATGGGTTGCTTAGGGCTTAAGCATCCAAATTAGGGTTTCCTTGTTAGATAACGCTAATGGCCTCACTATATATAGAGCCCTTATGCCCCAAAAACGTGGACAAGCTTCCTTCTAGGGTTTCCACACGTTTTGGGTAGCCTCCTTCTTTTCTCCCCTTCATCCTCTTGCTCCTGGTGTTTGTGAACCATTAGAGGAGTGACATTTGTGACTCTAAGCTTTCTAAAATTAATACAAGAAGGATTTGAGATTGTTATTGCTACATAACAATCAAGGTATGATCTAAACCCTAATTATATGTTATATTGATTATCATGTACTAGATCTAGGGTTTATAGTCTTGGATAAATTGCATGTACATTAGAGAAACCTAGATCCAAGCATTAGGGTTCGTATGAGCACATAGAATGTTCTTATGACTAAAACCCCTCACGATTAACACTACAACTCCAATCACCATTGCTCCACTACCACCGAATATTTCTATGGGTGTTCCTCTTCCATAGATATCTATTCCTTTTTCTACCCTATCTTTACTATTTCCACTGTTCCTCCAAATTCTACATTCACAAGAACACCATAAGTCACTGTTATAAAGTACGTTTCGGAGGAGGTACACACTTCAGGTATTCATGTCAACGTATCTGATATGGGGGCAGATGCCAACATTGGTGTGACTACAGAACCAGACACTTCTACAGCTTCTCCTACTTTTGATTCTGATCTTGTCATTCTGTTTGGGGATGATCAAGATAATTTTCAAGATTTTGTTTTTAGCTCTTTCACCATCAATCTGAATAGTGATGATGATGAAGCCCCGATGACTAAAGGGCAATTTAAACAGTTAAATGAGAAGTTGGATTCTATTTTCGAGTCATCTCAATCCTCATCTAATTATGAGTTTATACTGAAGTCCCATTGGGCAACGGTTGAGATGCTTATGAAGGCTAATGCCAAAGTCCTTGAAGACTTGACCAAGGCAAGTCAAGCTTGCGAGAAGACCATTTCAGAAACGAATGAAAAAGTCAAAAAAACTACTCCAAGATGTTCGATCCTTTACGGCTTAGTTCAGATCCTCTACTGACTCCAACACTGAAGCCATGAACATGGTTGTTGTAGGGTTTCAGACTTCCATGCAGGCTAAAAAGGAAGCTCTTTCCCTTGTCCGTTCCGAGATCAAACAAGAAAACATTGAATTGAATGCATCAGTTGTATCCAAGATTGAGAAGCTTCAGTCTGATCTTGCAGCAGAGAACAAACTTATGGATAAATTGGTTGAGAAGACTGTGAAAGCCAAGGTTCTCATAGTAAAGTTGCAGTATACGAACAAACACCTTGATGATCTGGAATTTGAGAAAACTGTCGTCAAAAGATATGTGTCTAAGATAAACCAGTACTTGCACAAGATTATGGAGACTCGTGATTCCTTGCTCACAGTCTCGGTTCGCCAACATCTTACAGAAAAACTTCAGCCTGTTTTTGCGATGCTGAATCAGCTTGATGGTGTTTCGGATAGCAATCCTCTTCTGAAACAAGGGGGAGACAAAGCAAACAAGGAAGAACTTCAACCAAAGAAACCAACTAGTGAATAACATGAAGCAAAACCGAAGCCTAATGATCAGAAGGATAATGAAGCTTCTGCATCAACAAAAGGCAAAGAGAAAGTTGTGTTTGATGACAACGAAGAAGAAGAAGAAGAAGAAGAAGAACTTTCAGAAGGAAAAAGGCTAGTCAGAAAGAAGCGTGATAAGGAGCTTGATAATTTGTTGCATCTTCGCAAAGAGTTAGAAGATAAGGAAATGAATGCTGAAATCTCCAAAGTAACTCTTGAGACTCAGAATTCGCTCTTTCCTCTTTGGACCATGGAGCCAATTTAGAAGGAGACTATTGATGATCCAAACATCCATTGGCTAGAGCTTTCAGTTTCATTTGATCTGGACAACTCTTCGGAATATCAACTCGATTTCCCTATAACTCTAAGGGCATTTCTGTTTAGATGCTTTGAGGAGATTAAGAAGGCACCTCTCTCAGACTATGATGTCAATCATAAGCTCTTCTATTTCAACCTTAAATATGCCAAACCTCAGTTCCAGACTTGGAGCTCTCAGAAGATTGTTGCTATGAAGGTTTATGCTCTTATTCCGACTGAAGACTTCATAAACGTCAAGTTCAAAGGATTCAGAGGGGCAAGTCGTACCGAAGATGTGTTCACACTTACTGATTTGCCTTGCATGAATCCATACGATTGGATCTCTTTGTTCCTGACTTTGTCCAAAGATGAACAGAAGTACAAGCCAATCGTTGCTCATCTGAAGAGAATGTTGATTTGCAACATTCATGAACTCGCCAAAATGGATGTAGAAATAGCGTCTGTACTGAAGAAAAGGCCAATTCAGAACCCTAATCCAGAACCAGAGGATCTTCATAAGTTCAAACTGAGAAAAATCTGAAAAGACAATTGGTGTGTGGTGTACTAAAGGAAGGAAAATCATAAGGTTCAAAAGAGTATGTTCTTCTTGCAAGACAAATATTTATACTCGATTGTTGCTCTGAACTCTATCCTCGGACTAACCGAAGCTTGCAAAGCCACCAACGTTGCCGATCAGAAATGCTTTTCAGATATGATTCAGTAGTAGCTTGTAGTCAGAAACACACTTCTAAATTTGATGCTGAGACTGTTCAAACTTCAGAAGAAACAAAAATGAAGAATCTCCTTTCTTATTTGACACAAAGGGGGAGATTGTTAGGCTGATTATTGTATTGTGTCAAATGTATGTGCTAGAATAGTCTCATCTATACCGGTTTGGTCCTATCCATTTGTGGTTATTTATTTATGGGGTTAGGCTATTTATTGTGCATGAATGTATCTTTTAGGGTTAACGATCGTATCACCCTACCTAGCTCTCACAGATAAGTTCATGTTGAAGTCTTCTAAAGCTATTATAATTAATGCATTCGACACTACTTTGATCTTCATTGTTCTTGTTATTTAATTCACTTTTCTTATAGAATCTATCGATCCTAATAATTATTGTATTCCACAGTGCACCAAATCAATCTCCAGCTCTCAGGCTCTAGCTATGATGCCCTCTAAATCCGACAAGCTAAAAAGCTGACAATCTCCGTTATACCATCGCACAACATATCATGGTACCTTGTCTTCTTCATCTCCTCATTTGTGGCATACTGTGAAACCAAAAGATCCTTCTCCCTAAAATTGGTAGTGATCTCTGCCACAGTCTCAGTTTTCTAGCGAAAGTCTTAAAACTCCCCCGCCAACTGCTGCACCTCGATAACTAGTGCTAAATCTGCCTTAAAACCGGGTCATAAACTCCTCCTAAGTCATCGTCTCGATGACATTGCCTCCCAAAGCAAAGACAACCTGCTCCCACAATTCTCAGACTATGTCTTTCAAAAGAAAAGAAACAATCTATCCTTTGACCCATCGAGGTAGAAACTTGACCGGAAAGCGTTGACCATATCTGATAACCACCTTTTAATAGAAATGTTGTCCTTCTCCCCAAAGAACTCGAGAGCTCCACGCACACAAAACTTGTAGAAGGAAAGAGTGTGAGGCCACACAATAGCATAAATCTCCGCACATAACGTGCCTAGGCACTCATCCAAAATATCCATAATCCCTTCCTTGACCAAACCAAATATCACAGGAGTCTGCTCCAAATTGTTGTGGGTGATCTCCGAGGAGACGAAGTCCCATGTCTGCTCATCCATCGGTTCAATGCCAACACCTAAGCCTAAACCACCACCACGAGTGCCCATCACCATACTGAAAAGCAACCAGACAATAATTGGAACATACTCAAAGAATCCTCTCCCCACAGTCTTCGTTGATTCTCTGTGGCTCCCCTTGATTTGAGTATGGATCTATGCTTTCAGTAGTATGAGCCCAATACTACCTTCCACACCTACCTATACTTTCCTCAAGAATTATCTCAAATCCTCCAAGTCACCTTCTCAAATCGGTACTCCAACTACCTACTAAACAACGCAACCCAACCCACTAAAGCACTTCTAAGGCCCTTATAGGTTCCCGACCTCACCCTACCATCAGCTACTGAAAAACCCCCCAATAATGTCAAATAACCACTTGATTAATACAATCACATGCAACAAAGCTTAGATAATCCTTCGAGTAAAAGACTTAACCCTACAACGGTTAGACTCGGACAAGAGCTACACAATAGAGTCAAATCCATCACTCTGAGATTATTTAACCTTTTCAACATGTGGCTTAACATATTCACTCAATAGTTAACTCACATTACTAACAGTTCCACAAAGCACAAAGCAAGCAAAATTCGTGCAACAATACTCCAAGCCATAAAAAAAACAAAGGGCATCCCACACTCACTTGCTACTACCATGCTAGGAGATTCAACTCTCACTTTTGGTTGCCTTATGCATGTAAATTATACACAATCTAGGATCAAATAGACTATCGAATAAAAGATTCTACCCTAGGACGACAACCAGACAAGGAACATGAAATAAGGTCAAATCAGTCATTGTAGGGCTATAAGATCCTAACCGTATACAATTTTTAAAGTATACATTTAGCAATTACCGTTACCAATACATATTCCCAATCATAGCATCCAATGCTTCTTAGGCTACAAGGCATCACATATCAAGTGTATCATGCAATTCCTGAAAGTATCCCTAGCCTTATCCTAGCATGTGAACATTCATATCATATTTCATATCAACATGTATGGGTTTTCTGGGAATTACTTACTTGAGCTCAGATGATTGTACGCATCACACCTCCTTTTTATTTATAAAAATCTTTTCAGAAACTTATTTTATTTACAAAAATCTTTTTAGAATTTTATTTTCTTTCAAAAGATTACCTTCCTCCGTTTGAGTTCAAACATACCCAAAAGTGTGCCTGAATCCCTCAAACAAAGGCTCTAATACCAACTTGTAACGTCCTGAAAATCCAAGGTAAATTTTTTTCATTTGTAAAAAAATGAATCATCACATTTCTGATCACTTAGAGGTATAAACTCTCCACCTTACTCATTAATTCTATAGATCTTGTTCTATGTCACTTTATGATATTTTTGGTCTAAATTTTCTTATTCTTGGAGTTTAAGTGAACTCCAGAACCTCTGAGTGAATTTATTGGCTTCTAGACCATGGTGGTTAGAAAGATAACCTGCATGAATTAGTTTCATATCCATGCCTTTGGTGCAGCTATTAAGAGCTTAGGTTTAGAGATCTTGGCTTATTGGGATGTTTTAATGGATAAAGTTGGAAACTTTATCCATCAAGACCCTGAAAAGGTTCAGATATGAGCTTTGGAGCTCTGGGGATTAAGGGTTAAGAGCTTAATCCACTAAGATATGAGATCTAGATTCCACGATGTGGTGGTTGGTGTCACCACGACTATTTTGTCATGAAGCTGCCACATCATGGCCTATGGATGGCCACGACGTGGAGGTCGGATGAGGTTGAATTTGACAATTGAATTTGACCGTTCACTTTCGAGCAAGTTGGCTTTTGGTCAACTTGAGGGTTTTAGGGTGAGGATTGACAAAGTACCTCTATTTGATCTTAGGTGTTTCATAGCGCCATCCATCACTGTCTAAGAGTTGTTATGTTTGTCTGCTCTTTGCGAGGTAAGTATTCTCAGTATATTATCTATATGTGCATCCTAAACTAGCTGAGTCTCATTTGTTGTTTAATGTTATATGTTGTTGAGTTGTTGATAACTCTAGGACTGCTGATAGTCCACAGGGTTGTTGATAACCCATAGGGCTGCTGATAGGCCTTAGGGTTGCTGATAGTCCTTAGGGTTGCTGATAGTCCATAGGGTTGCTAATAACCCATAATTGTTTATTTATGTTGTGATGTACATGATATTTTAGCAAACTCACTAAGCTTCGCGCTTATAGTTGTCGATTAAATGTGTTTCAGGTACTTAAGATGATCGGGGAATGCGGAGGCTTGACTGTACACACTCATCGACAACTTGTTGTGATTCCGCATTATGATGATACTTTGATTTTAGGGTGACTATATTTGATACTTATGATTTTCTTGACTTGGGTTTTTATGAAAATGACGTTTTACCTAAATTAAAAATGAAAATTTTGGTTGTGAAAATGGGACGTTACAAGTTGGTATCAAAGCCTTGGTGTGAGGGATTTGGATGAACACATGTGTCATTCCAGACTCAAACTAAGGATCTGAGAGTTTTTACAAGACTTTTTTTAAAAACGATTAATTATTAAACAATGAAAGAGAATATGAGATGTATACATTCACCCCGAGCTCGAGGAAATTGATCTCCCAAAATATGCATACTTATTATATATGTTGTTATTTGAACTAGTATAGATGTGTGTTGGTTGATAGGCTAAGGATCAGTCACATGATTTTGTGATGCCTTGTAACCTAGGTGATTGCAAGTGTTTCCTTACTGGGAGTTGAAATTGAAATCATTAATTGTTATGTGTATACTATATAGTTGTACATAACTAGGATTTTACAGCCCTAGAGTGTCTGGTTTAACCTTACTTCCTATTCCTTGTTCAGTTGTGGACTTGGGGTGCAATAATTTATTTGACATCTATTGGATCATGGATTATGTATGATTGGTATACACAAAGCAATTGGCAATATTAGTGGAGACTTTTAGCGGTGTGGGAACGTGGTCTGGGAGAAACCTAAGATGAGTACCTAGGATTTTAGATGTGGCTCTTCGGAGCATGTAAGTGTGTGTGTGTGTGTGTATGTTGGTACACCTATTGTGATGTAGCTTAGTGACTTAAAACCTTGGGAGAAATTTTGAGTCGACCACAGATATGTATGGAAGGTAGTATGTGATGGGTTTTAGGTAAAACAAATAAACTAGAAAACAATTCCTAAGTTCACATGCAACCTACTTTGGATCTATGTTTTAACTATTGAACATATAACTTTCAATTGCAAACAAGAACCCTAGAGGAGAGAGGCTAATTTCGAAATTAACAAACTAGGGTTTAAGAGTTACATACCTTTCAATTGTTATAGCAAACAATTGATAATCCTCTTGATCTTGATCTTGATTTTCTTGGAAGCTTAGCACCACAAATGTAATGCCTCTAATGGAATCACACCCAAGAACTAGCAAGAAGGAAACTAGAAGGAGAGAGAGAGAGAGAGAGAGAGAGAGAGAGAGAGAGAGAGTAGGGTATATAATTTCAGCCCTAGGGTTTCTTTAAAGGAGTGGCCAATTTTGGGAGTTAGGACGCTCCTTATATAGTTGAGGGATTTAGGGTTTAGGGAAAAACCCTAATGCTCCTTGCTTAGGGCCTAAGCAAACCCAAGGCCTTATCCAAGCCCCCTTGGACGAAATCCTTAGGGTTTACCCTATAGATTTAGTCCACCTCCTTCCAAGGACATTCTGGAGCCTTCCACTCAACTATCTGATAATTGCAAACTAGTCCCTGCACTTTATAATTAATACTTTTAACCCCAAAATTAATTCTGATTAATTTCTGGCTAACTATTAATTAAACATAATGATTTCTAATTAATATATTAATCTTTTAACAAATTAATAAATCATTTATATTAATTTATTAATCTTATAAATTAATATCTCTCCTTTCATAATTTCCTTGTCCAGTTGCTAGGTTTGAGGGCAACCCAAAAGGAATGTACTGCTATCAATTCAAGTACATACCAATTATAGTTATGGCTTAGACACCTAATCCAACTGTCTCCCACTTGGATAAGTCTGTAACTATAATTGCTAGTATGACTTCTAAATTTGACCGGCAAATTGTAACTTCCAAAAGCTGTTGCCGAACTCTGACCCAGTCAGTTACGTGTCCTAAGATAAGTGATCATATGACCCTTCGTTCTACTAGATATCCCTAGACATAAGACATGGAATACAATCAATCTCTTTGTCCAAAATCTACGTTTCCCGATTTTCTGATTTGTGATGATATAGGACTTCTAATCGAACACATCATTTTAGTCATGGCTGGTCCCAGCACATAAATCAACACCAAAATCATCGAGGGTCCCACAGATATCACTTTTCCCGTTAGGGAAAAAGGAACGAATAGAAATTGACTCATATGCTTGTATCTTTTACTCATCAAACCATACATGACAATACGTTTTATAAACCAAGCTACTGATGCGTTTTCGTATCACCAATGTATAGCCGACTTGCAAATTACAACTCATATATCTTTGTTTTAAGATCATAGATATTACCGACTCAACATTACTCATGATGAATTCCATGAAGTAATAGTCTGAGCGTGGGTTTATCTAATACTCAAATCTCACTCTCTGAGTACTCATGAACATTGCAGCAATTCTATTGCTATCCTTAGACAATCTGCAATCCAATTCATCATAGTCTTAATTCACTACTTACTTCCAAAAGTACGAGCGACTGTGGAGTTTGAACAATCATATTATTCGGGAAGTAAAACATGAAAAATATGAAACACAATAATAATCGAATCCAATATGGCCCCAAACTTTTGAGTATAAATAAAAACTCCTTTTATTTAGTCACCATATTAATTACACATTATTCATTGTATAATGTTTCGAGTAATCAACCTATCACTTGAATTATAACAACAATTGTCCCATGCTCCAAGCAAGCATGATATTTCCATATTTATACTTATTTTTAGGCAATATTTAAGTACATTTTTATTAATAAATTGATAATATGTTTAGAATAATGATACTTATGACTTTAAATTGTTATTTTCAGTCAATATAAAGGATTTTCGAAGAGAGGGACCAAAAGTGCCAAAATGTGGAACATGGGAGGCTTGAAAGACAAGAAAATAATAAATTCACGATAAACACTCAATTCACGACGTGGCGATGAAGCCCACGACGTGGCACGGGTGTTCCAGAAGATAGACATCGCGACGCGGAGGATTTCCTTGAAGGATACGGATTGCTTGAAGCCCATGACGTGGCGCATCTGGCCACGACGTGGCGCGGGTTTTTGAGGATTATATAAGTCCTCCTGATTATTACGAAAATGAGAAGCTTTTGGCAGAAGGAAAGAGTTCTAGGAGTCGATTCAGAGCGAAAGAAGGGTTCTGGAAGAAGGTTTTCAACACCAAAAAGAATAGAGGTTTATATTTTAGTTAAATAAGAACATGTCTTTCATTATTTTTAGTCGTGTTGGTTTAGTTGCTATGATGAGCAGTTGAATCTAGCTACTCTTGTTTAGCTAGATGAAGCTTTAAACTTATGAATAGTTATATGTTTATGGATTAAGTTTAGTTGGTAAAAATTGCTTGTGTTTGATTTGTATAACCTAGCATGCTTTTATTTGTTTGTCTAATTGCTTGACTGCACGTTCTATGTAGCTTAGTGACCATTAAATTGCATGAACCTGTTTACCTAATGATTTAGTGAACATTGAATTGTTAGAGCTAGGATTGACCAATCTTAGTTAGTAATTAGAATAAATAAAGCTTAGCTGTGTTAGAGAACGTGTATTGTGATCATAATTGTGTTTATACAACAAATCTTACATAGCATATTTACATTCATAATTAGTTATGTGTTTAAATATGTGTGAACATACATGGTTTGACATGAATTAGTTAATTATTGGTAAGTTAGAACTAAATTACTAATACAACTAAAAAACCAACTTAATAATCCGTAATCATTAGCTAGCCATAAGGGAGAAGTGGATTCAAACTAAACAAGAGTGTGTTTTTATTTATTGAATTTGATTTAATTTCATCTGATCTTGTAAAACCAAATAAAACCCCTTTTAAACTTGTTAATAAATTAGGTTAATTTAATAGTAAGTAAATTAATTAGTAACACCGTTCCCTGTGATCGACACCCGACTTACCCAAGCTATACTGTAATCTGACTAGGTACACTGCCTATAAGTGCATAGTTTGTTAAGTTTGTTAGGTTATAAATATTAAAATTAGTGGGTACTTTTGTGCACATCAAGTTTTTGGCGTCGTTGCCGGGGAACGACTTAGTTTTTAGCTTATTTATTTGCACAAAATTGATTGATCCTTTTTGTGGAATAAAAATCACAAAAGTTAATTTTTTCTGCAAAATAAAAAATTTTCTGTCAGACACAGAGTCCACGACGTGGCGTAATACCTACCACGACATGAACAGATAGAAAACTCAATTTTTACTTTGTAGTTAGTTTTTCTTATTTTAGTTCAGTTTTACGTTTTTAGTTTAGCAAGTTGCAGGAGTTCATGACCAGAAGCTCAAACACACACTTGGTGCCACCACTTGAAGACCCCGAGTCTGCACTTCACAAGAAAAAGACGCCCTTGCAAGAATTGAAGTCAGCTTTTTCTAGGATGTCGGGAAAAAAGACAGGAGAGTCAAGTTCATCAGCAAAGCACAAGAGCAATCCTGAGCATTTGGACCATACACCCATCCAAACCGAGTCTGAAAGCGATACCGCGCCAGAATTTGAAGAACACACGAGCGAACCCGAGAACGAGCCAAGGAACGAGATGGCAGCGATTGAAGAAATGTCCATGGGAGCTTACAAGAAGTGGATCCGAGAAGATGTGGGTCCCGGTTTAGTCCAACCCGCAATACCTGCCACTGCCACATTCGAGCTGAAGGGACACATATTGACCGCACTGAAGGACATCCCATTTTTCGGGAAAGATCATGTGGATGCTTTTAAGCATCTAGATGAAGTCAACGACATTGCGGACTACTTCAATGTCCCAAATGTCAAAAGAAACACAGTCTTGCTTAGGATGCTTCCCATCACTTTCAAAGGAGCTGCTAAGGAGTGGTTGAAAGCACTTCCACCGGGTACAATCACTACTTGGGTTCAAATGCGTGAGCAATTCCTGGACCAGTTTTGCCCGCCATCCAAGATAGCGAAACTCAAAAAGGCGATAGCCAACTTTGAGCAACAGCCGGGGGAGTCAATATACGAAGCATGGGAGCGGTACAAGGGCTTGCTCAGAAATTGACCTCAACATGACCTAAATGTGTAGCAAGAGATGTCAATCTTATATGATGGGGTCAATGTGTGACAACCCAAATTGTTACGCTACATTTCCCCGTTACCGTTAACGGAATATTCCAGTTTATAAAAGTTTCGTTAGTTAGAGGTCGTCAATTTAATAAACATTCCATTTGTTTACATTTATTTATGTCGTTAAGTCGTGATAAAAGAAAATAAAAACTCGTATTACACAGTTCCATTTAGTTGGAAAAGTTAGTTTTTATTATTACGACCACTAAATCGGGTGCGACCAAAAGCCCCGTATAACGACAGTATTGGGTAGAATTTCACGGAGCTCCAACTCCCACCCATATATAAAGGGGAGTAAACTCCATTTGGAGCTTTTTACCCTTTCTCTCTCTATACTCTCTCTCTAGACTCGTTTTCGAACCGAATCCGCAACCAAACGCTTCCAAATCGTAAGTCCACTTACCCTAGCTTGTTTTAAACATTATGATTCATGTTTATAGTTTAAAAATCGGACTTGGAAGCTGTTGAAAAGTAGTTTACGGCCTAAGCTCCTCCTTAGGCCGTAAACCCCTAAATAAAGTCCAAAATGACCCCCAAAAGTCCCTAAAGGCTTGGAAATAAATTAAGGGATTTGCCTAGGAGTGTTTAAACATTAAATCACTTGATTATAGGGGGGTAAAAGAGAGTTTACGGCCCTGGCATATGCCAAGGCCGTAAACACCTCTTAAACATGTCAAAAAGCCCCAAAAACACTCCCAAACCACCCTAGGGCTTCATACATAAATTAGGGGCTTATCATTTCGGGTTTAAACCATTTAAACACATAAAAATGGAGGGAAAAAAGGAGTTTACGGCCCAGGCATGTACCAGGGCCGTAAACACCCCTAAACATGCCCAAATGATAGTTGTAATTCCCCCAAATGGCCTCACACTTCATTATAAATTACTAGCAAGGTATTAAGGGCTTGAAACTTCACAAAAGTCAAGGAATGAGAGTTTACGGCCGTAAACTCCCTTAGGAGTTGTCCCTGGGCCGTAAACTCCATTAAAATGCCCTGAAAGACCTTAAACTCACTCATGCCTTTTGGATTTGGACTTAGAAAAATTCCACTAACAAGATAGAGCCTTAAAACACACTAGAACCCTTCACCATGAGTTTACGGCCGTAAACTCATGGTGAATAGTCCCTGGGCCGTAAACAACATATTACGGGTTTACTCTCAGAGAGTAAACTCCTTTCCTAAGCCATACGCACCTTTAGACGCTACCCGGGACACCCAAACACTTAACCAAAGTGTTTTCCGCTCCTTTGAGCGCGTATACTTGTTTAATTAGTATTAAATATAATAATTGTATGTGAACATATGTTATCATATGTTAAATAGGTCATTGAGTGTGTTCGAGTCTTTACGTGACACCGAACGCCCAAACGGCACCCTCGTCGGACCTACTTGCACCAGGTGAGTTCATACCCCTGAATGAACCTTTTAAATGTTTTTACATCTTTTATAGGGGGGAATACAAGTTAAACATGCCATTTATCATATCAATCACATGTGATTGATAACCCGCATGCACAAGATTTTACCACTATACACTGTTTTACCGAGTAGGACACTATAATGGGTTTCAATTGCTTCAAAACTCTTACTTATACTGTTTTCCCTAAATTCATTCTAAACTGGTTTATGAAAGATTTTCAAAGGTTTTCAAACATATTTTACAAAAGAATACAAACTGTGATTTTCTCCGAATATAAAGGTTTTTCATCAAAGTTTCCCTTTCACGACGTATACTTTTACTTATTAGATACTGCTGCTTCGCTTATACTTGTTTTATACTCCTACTTAGTAACGCTTTCACTTATACCTGTAGTCTCTTATACCTGATAGACGCTCTTACTTCACTTATTGTCGTCTCTACTTCGTGATACGCTTATACTTGTTCGACACTCCTACTTCACTTGTGATCGCTCCTACTTCACTTGTTAGATTCTCCTACTTCACAAGAATCACTTCTACTTGATACACACTCAGTCGTAGTTAGATGTATGTATGTGATTATATAGGTACATATAAGTAATGATTGAAAGACTTAGGAAGGCTCTTCCGCCCTATTTCCTTTTCTTTGTTGAGATGTGGTCTGGTGGGATCGGATGGCCGTTCGAAGGTCGTTTGATTCATTAGTTATATATTATGTATATGAGTATGGACATATAGGAATTCTCTAGTCAGTTCCGTTAAGAGACTCTACCTCTAGTCTACACTTACATTGGAAACCCACTATTGGGAAGTCTCTACCTCTAGTTCAACACTTACACACTACCCACTATTTGGAAGTCTCTACCCACTATTTGGGATGCATCTTCAGGACACAGCCTTCTCCGTCGTCTAGTTGGTAACCAGAATCTCCTGTAGGGAGAGCAGACATTGTGTGTATAGATCTATACGGGATTGACAACCCCGCACCCAGACTGCTAGCTACAGTCCCGGCCTACCAAGCCAACAGGTGACAAATGTCATATTTAGACGCTTGTAGGGCGTCTGGTACTCTAGTCGGTATGGTTACGAGTATCCCGGGTTACCTTATAATTCATTGGCTTTAAGGTAACGGTATTTCACCGGCAATTTACACTGTATGCTGGTAATTCATTTTCAGAGTCACACTGTTTTGACCTTACAAGACGTATCTTTCATTTGATACTGTCCGGGGTCTGTTTTCTCTGTTTTGACCTTACAAGACGTATCTTTCATCTGATACTGTCTGGGGTCTGTCTTTCACTGTTTTAGACCTTACCAGCTGTACCTTTCATTTGATACCTTCTGGGGGTCTGAGTCTCCATTTGATAGACTGAACCAGGCGTGTCGTTGGTTCGATACTCTCCTGGAGTCTATGATTCCTTGCCTTAGTCAGCAGTCCTCACTGCTGAGGCATATGTTATTCCCTAATGTCGTTTGCTTTCCTCAATAATCAAATTCAGTATTTTGATAATGATAGCAATTTAGGGAAAATGACTTCTTACCACATAACACTGACCAGTCTTGGTAGAAGGCTGCTTTATTAAAGAAAATATAGGATTTTCTGGAAAGAACTCTAATACACAGTAAACACTTAAACTACTACTTTATAAAGTTATTTGGATAAATGTCATTAAATACTTATGAACTCACCAGCATTTGTAAAAATGCTGATACTCGCTTTTCAAATAACTTGTATTCTCAGGTTAGCATTAGACAGGTACACCCCCGGAGCTGTTGATGAAGATGGCTTAGTACCTTGCTGTACTTACTTATATTTACTTGTATTCATTGATGTATTGTAATGTAACCATGTAAAACTATTACTATTAATGCAATGTTTTGTTGTACTTTGATCACTATAATGCATGTGTTGTGATACTTGACATGACGTCATCCACCCCAGAACGTTTCCGCCGTTCCGATTTTGGGGTGTGACACAATGTGATGACAAGACAACTCCTTGATTCTCAAGGACCGTTAACAAAGAAAAATCCAAGGGAGGTCAAGGAACTAATTGAAGAATTCGCGAAACACTCTCGTGAATACCACAACCCAAGGCAAGATGGAATCAAAGGCAGTGGAGGGGCCCAAACTAAAGAAATTGCAGCTGTCATGGCCATGTTGAATAACGTGGATCGTAGGATAACACAAATGGACCAGTCGATACATGCCATAAGAGTAGGGTGCGAGAGATGCAGTGGTCCACACTTGACCAAGGACTGCAATGTAGATGAGTTTGGGAACAGAAAAGCTCAAGTGTGCTACTCTAGTGGGGATAAGTTTGATGAGGAATGGAGGAAACCTAAGAAAGAGTGGCTGCCATATGAAGAGTATAAGAAGCAAAAAGAAGAAAAATATAGGCAGACAGGTCAAGGCCTTTATCAAAAGGAGCAGCCACCGGCCGAGAAGAAACCCGACCTAGAGACCATTTTGATGAAGTTTATGGAGGCTTCGGAAAAGAGACACGATGCCACTGATTCCGCCATTTTGGAACAACAAACTTTGATAAAGAACCAGCAAGCCTCCATCCATAACCTTGAAGTACAGTTTGGTCAACTAGCCACTCTAGTTCATGAAAAATTGTCCCCGAAGAATCCCGAAGTAAAGCCCCAATCTTACGTAAGGGCCATCGATACTGAAAAAGATGCAATATCTGAGTTCCTGGAGGCATTGGAAGAAGAACCACAGCAGCCCAAGAAATCAAGGATCGAAAGTGGAAAAATTGTTGAACCAGGCTCGCCACGACGTGGCACTCCTCTAGCCATGACGTGGCGCATGTCTGATCAAAACCCCTTTGAGACCGTTCCAGCTTATCAGCCACCTTTGCCATTTCCCACCCGAGCTGCACTTAGTCTACTGGAGAAGGAGTATTTAGAGTATGTAAAGCATGTGAAGGGAATCCCAGTTAATACCCCCTTTGTCGAATCCGTATCCAAAGCTCCCGAGAACCAGAAATTACTGCAAGACTTAATACACACTCAAAGGCAATTAAAGAAGCAGTCTACAGTGATTCTAAGTGAACAAACTTCAAAAGCTGTGTTGGGAGAAACACCAGAAAAGATGGGGGTCCTGGACGCCTCACTCTTCCATGTGAGTTTGGGAATAAAATGAAGGTTAATGCTTTAGCCGATTCTGGGGCTAGCATTAATCTGATGCCTTTTTCATTTTATCAAAAATTGGAGATTCAGAAGATGAAGGCTACAAAAATGAAGATTCACATGGCGAATCTGTAACAACCCAAAGTTTTCCATCGCCGAAAAACCCATTCTACCCGTATAACTCGCCGTATATCGAAACGTTCCGGTGTCGTTTTTGGGTTTAGTTAATTAAATTTATATGTTTATTATGATCTAATGAGTGTTCAAACCATTTAGAAACTCATGAATTTAGCCCAAAAATATTTATTTCATAATTTTTAGAAACGTCCCCGCCGGGTGACGGAAACTTAATCGGGTACGACCTAAAGCCTCGTTTAAGGCCGGTATCGAGTAGAATTCCACCGTGTCCAAGTTTTGGGAACTATATAAATGTGTTTAAACATTCATTTGAAGCTTTTTCTTCCTCTCTCTACTCTCTCTCTAACCTCTCTCCTAAATCCAAGTTTAAGGGTCAAAATCATCAATTTTAGGCTCCAAATCTTTGAGGTACCTTCCCTAACTTGATATGTAACCTCCCTAGCCTTCAAATTTGAGTTCAAAAGATGGAATAGGACAACATTCATGAGTTTACGGCCCTGGAATAGTCTTAGACCGTAAACTCATAAGAAATGGGTTTTTAGAGCACAAAAATCCTTCCAAAACACAAATGGACCTTTGATATGGCTAGAAGGCTTTATGGAATGGACTTAGAATGCCTTAAACTATAATTTGGGGACTTGAATAGGAGTTTACGGCCAAGGATAATGTTTAGGCCGTAAACTCATAATAAGTGGATTTTTAAGCCATAAAACCCTTCCTAAACACAATTGGACTTTAGATATGGCTATATGACTTCATGGAATAGACTTAGAACATTTAAAACATGGATTTTGATGGATTTGAAGGATTTTACGGCCAAGGCACAATCTTGGTCCGTAAACTCATATTTATGGGGTTTTTGTGACCTTAAACCCTTCCAAATCACTTATAAGGCTTAGATATGAATTTTAGGAATATGGTTTTAGCATTTGGACACCTTAAACATAATTTTTGAAGGATTTATGTGATTTTACAGCCAAGGCTTATGCTTGGGCCGTAAACTCCTTGAAACATAGTGTAAATTCATTTTAAGGTGTTAGAAAGCCACTTTAACACCCCTAAAGCCTTAGAATAATTTCTAGAAGTGCATACAAACAAGTTTTTGGCTTTAAAACACATGGAATCACTCTATAAGAGAGTTTACGACCATGAGGGGGGTCTCATAGGCCGTAAACTCCAAAAACTCCTCAAATGTCTCATAAAATCTCATGTAAGGCATTGAAATAATTTTAGCAATCACATGTGATTTGTTTGGAAACCAAAAACACAATTTTTCTTGGGTATTTAGGAGTTTACGGCCAGGAGCCTATGCTAGGCCGTAAACTCCCTTAAATGGGTCTATTTGATGTTTAAAAATCATTCCAAGTCCTTAAACCAAATTCTAAAATTATTCCCTTAGTGTTTGAAGCCATTTTCTGCCATAACTCACCCCACCATGAGTTTACGGCCGTAAACTCATGGGGAGAGGGTCATTATGGCCGTAAACTCCCTAAGGAGTATTCCTTTGAAGTCCCAATTCAATATCCTAACTATATGTGTCCCTAAATGTCACCCGGGTCCCTCCAAACACTTGTATCGGGGTGTTTTCGCGACTAGAAGCAATTGTCCCTATCAAATAATCAAACTAAGTCCTAATTAGATACAAATGTGTATCTTTACATTATACTTAGGAACCTCGTGTGTTCGCAAGCCCCGGACCAACACTTAGCATCCAAATCGTCACGTTTCTCGTCCGGTGAGTTCATACCCCTACGCCTTTTTCCGTGATTTTCAATGTTTTCAGGGGGGGAATACAAGCAAACTATAACTGTTTTCGAATTATAACATTGACGTGTTTCAAATAATATCTGGCAAACTTATAAACTCTTTTACTCCTTATGTATTATGCTGAGCATAAGGAATGATTTATCAATTACAACTAAATGGATTTTAGTTAAGAAAATAACCAAACTAATCAAATTATTATGGGAATAATTTGGGGTTCGATATTTCTCTTTATATCATGTACTGATATCTGTATAAAGTTATTAGATAAACTATGTCTGATTCAGTTTATCTTCGTATCATTTGAATGTATTGCCAGATAGTTTATTGTATGTATCTATTTTCACTGTATCATGTTTCATAATCTTTGTATGTTTGATATCGTATGAGAACCCTCTGAATAATTTAGTACTAGTTTGTGAGATAGTCACTACCCTTTATGGATGATCAGTAAATCCTCTCCGGAAGTGTAACCAGAGTCTCCTGGAGGGAGAGCGAGGAATTTGTGAATAGATCTATTCGGGACTGACAATCCCACACCTTAACTGCTAGCTACACTTAGGCGGGCACGCCTGGGGTGACAAATTTTGTATATCGTCCGACGTCTGACTAACGTCCAGGAGGTCTCGTTGTCGTATCAGCATGGTTACCCGACTCACAATACGTATTAATATGAACTTATTCACAGCTGGGATTTTGTTTAGAATCTATATCTTGTTCGGGATGATAATCCCATGGTCTTTTATCTATATCTCGTTCGGGATGGTAATCCCATGGTTTTAAATCTATATCTTGTACGGGATGGTAATCCCATGGTTTTGAATCTATATCTTGTACGGGATGGTAATCCCATGATTTTATCTAACTATCTTATATCAAATTCGGGATAGTGATCCCATGGTTTTATCAAACAATCTTATATCTGATTCGGGATAGTAGTCCCATGGTTTTCAATCTATATTTCCTAGTATATCAAACTATCTTGTAACTAGTTCGGGATGTTAGTCACAAGGTTTTCAAAATTCTTTGTATCTACAGTTCGTGTATATTCTAGTATTCTCGTCTAATTCGGGGTAGTAATCCTATGATTTTCAATATATAGTTTTGTGTATTAAACTATACTCTGTGTTATTCAATCAATCTTGCATTTAGGAAAATATGGGATTTTCCTGGGGCTAACTTATAACGCGTAACTGAACGGTAATGAAAGATAACGAAACTATTTAACATAAGAAAATATGGGATATTCTTGGATAACAAACTTTTTCGGAAAAACTAAAGGAAACCGATACATTTTCATAAAACAAAACCGCTTATGAACTCACCAGCTTTATGCTGATTTTCAAACTGCTTGTATTCTCAGGTCCAAGTTAGACAGGTACCCGACGATATCTTTTGGTGAAGACGGAGTGCTCAGAAGACTCGTCTCGTTTAGTTCATATGATATATGTATAACTTTTGTACAATTTACTTTTGAACCAAATGTAAACTTTCATATATATATGTAATGTAATGGTTGTTTACTGGGATTACTATGTACATTGGATTTGATACTCAACGTGGAGCCAACCCCGGAAACGTTTCCGCCTTTGGTTTTCGGGGTGTGACAAAATCGTTCGGTGACACAACCCCGTGGCATCGTGGAGGATATTTTGGTGAAAATTGGAAAATTTGTTTTTCCAATAGACTTTGTAGTCTTAGACATGAAAGAAGATCCGGATATTCCAATAATCCTTGGTCGGCCATTGCTTAACACAGCTGGAGCCCTTGTTGATATCCGCGAGTCTAAGCTCACTTTGAGGGTTGGAGATGAACAAGAAGTCTTTGGGATAAAAGATGACTTTCAAGAAGATAAAGAAGAGGTGTTCACAATTAATGAAGAGAATGAACTAGAAGAACTGGAAAAGCTTATGGAAGAAGAGATAAAGGCAATTCATCAAGTCAAAAGGACAAAACCGAGGGCATCTGTTCCGTATTTGATTGAAGTCATAGCTTACAAGAGTCCGCCTTCTTGGGTGAGTGAAGAGGATGAGGAAATGACAAGTGATGAAGAGGAGGTCACTTCAAGAGTAACAAGGCCGATGGTGAAAGAGGAGGAAAATGCTATGGAGTGCAAGGAACAAACGAAGGGCACAAAACGCAAGCTTGAAGAAGATGGAAAAGCTAAAAAGGAGAATTCAAAGAAGGCATATAAAAGACGATTTCAAGCTTACAAGCGGCGGTTCAAGGAACAAAAGATCCTGGTGGTAGACTCTTCCGAAGATTCAACGTAGAAGGCATGGAGTCTAGCTCAAGACTCCAAGAAAAAGAAGCGCTTCTCAGGAGGCAACCCGAGCTTGGTTTGCATTTCCTTTTCTTTTTAATTTTTTTTAGCTTTTAATTAGGAAAGACATCAATTCATCATCTAAAAACTGATAATTGGTAAAGAATTAGCTGTGGGGAACTTTAAATAATGAATGAAATGCAAAGTAATTAGTTAATATGTTAGACTTTATTAAAATTTTGCATTTGGCAGTTTCCAAGACGTGGGCATAGCCAGCCACGTCGTGGGTCGAAATGGAAACACGGGACCAGAGAACATATTTAAGGTCCACGATGTGGGCATAGCTAACCACGCCGTGGCCTTTAAAAATCAGGGGGGACCATTTCCTTAAAACCCTTTGACCATAAGCCCCAATCATACTTAGAAGCTGCTGCATGAACGGGAACAGCATAACTCCACATCCAATTTCTTAATCTACTTCCAATTTCCTTACAAGATCTTGCCAATTAATCTAATTGGTATGTGTTTTACTTATTATTTTGTAGTTAGTTCTTTCAATTTCAAGTTTTCATGGTTAGGGTTTGTATGATTCACGAAATTGGTTGAATCTAGTGGTTGATTTTAGGTTGAATATCCCTTAAATGTCCATAGGAACAAACCCCAAGCATTAATTTAGTAGAAACGGCATGCACATAGACCGATCTAGAAACTGTGACCGATCGCGGCCCACGACGTGGCGTAGCCTGGCCACGTCGTGACTTCTGTGAAACATGTTTAAATTGTTTTAATATGTTGCTTGTTTGCTGCTTTGGTTTGCTTTTGTATACAGAAATGGGACCACGACGAGATGTTCCACAGGAGGAAAACCCGATAGATGTAGCAAGCATACATCCCTTATACCAGTTTCCTCAAAACATTCCCCGACCGTTGTTAACTACTTACGAGAATCAGCTTGGATGGTTGTACAATAGGGAGTTTGCAATAGCCCCAATTATCGATTGGGGATGGCTTGATGGAGTGGGAATGGTTGCAGAGTTGACACGCTATTGGTCGAAAACATATGAAGGGGACCAATTTTCGTTCACTTGTCACGGGTGGAGGAATTTGTTTGCCATCCAAGAACCCGTATACCGGGAATTATCGGTAGAGTTTCTCTCTACCGTATGCTTCGAGGAACACACCCTTGATTTCACCTACAACCGGGCGCTTGTGTTTCGTTTGGGTGGTGTATACCGAGAGTGTAGTCTTCGGGAATTTTCTTGGCGTATGGGGCTCTATACAGAAGTGGAGACGCAATCTCTGTTTTTCATTCCGTTCTTGCTTGGCTGCATACGGGATTTTAATCCCGATGTTTTGGATGTTCGGTTCTGGAGGAGCATTTCTAGCCATGAGTACAACACTCGTGACTCGAGTGAGTCACAAATTCGGAATCCGGTTTTCCGATTTTTACACCGCCTTATCACTTTTTCAATAAATCACAAGCATCATGGTGATAAGGTCCCCATTCAGAATCTGTTTTATTTATGGACTCTTATTACCCCGGGAGTTTGTTGTGATTTACCTTATATGTTGGCGAGATTCATGGGGAAGAAAGCGACCAATTCTAGTCCCGGGAGCCCGATTACAAGGGGGCATTTGGTTACTCGCCTGGCTAGGTCATATCATATTTTGACCCATGACTTTGTGAGGAATCTTACTCGATTCCCGGACACAGACTTGACCATTCAAGTCTTGGGTGTTATGCGAGCGGTGGTGAATATCGGGGGTCGTTTTGTTATACCGCCGATAGATGACGAGCAAGAGGAGGCGTAGCCAGGACAGCAACCACTAGCCAGACCGCAGCGTCGGAATGTGCGGGCTAGAGGTGAAGTCGAGAGAGAGCGTGGTGCTTCACAGAATGTGTAGGGAGTGCCTCCCGACCCTTTTCAGAGTCGGGTGGGAACGTATTTGGATAATCTACGGGGCATGCCATTTACCATACCCAGCTTACTGAGGGTATTTATTCGCATCTGGGTGTGACCCGACGACCCTCTATGCCGCCTCAGTATCCTTATTTTCCGACGTGGGAGGAGCTATGGTGTCTGCAGAATCACGGGGCAGGGCCAAGTGGAGCACAAGATCAAGATGATGATTGATTTTATTTCTTTTCATTTTATTTTATTTTTTTTAGTTTGTTTTTATGTTTGAATTTGGTGTGTAATGTAAACCATTCTTAAACTATGATGTTACTTTTTTTTCTTTCTTTTGGGTTGTTCCATTTTTCAGATTAGCATTGGAATTCTAAGGAGCATAAAAGGTTAACTTTCGAGTCGTGTTTGTCTATTCAAGGAAGCTTAGAGTCGTGAGTTGGAACCCACAATTCAAGATAAGTGTGGGGTATATTAGGAGAGAGGTTACAGTTGGGAACTATATTTGCATAGAAGCGTCTGAAACCAGTTAGCCATTGGTCAAAGTTGCTAGAGTAAATAAAACAAATAAGCCATTTTCTGTTGATGCCCAGTTTCCACGACGTGGAATCCTTACGCCACGTCGTGGTGTTGCAGTTTGAAGAAATTCAGCATTTTGGTGTTCGCGCTTTCATCCCATATCACGACGTGTTCCAGATTATCATTGCCCACATTTTTTTTCTTACAAATACCCACTTTGAAGAGTTGAAGTTTCGAGTCATGTTCGTGGTTTATTTACATATTCAACCAATTCTACAACAAGTTTCTATTTTTGGAAGTCCAAATGCACGTTTTCCACACTTTTGGAGATGCTCACGCCACTATCCCAGGGGAGTCTGTTCCTTTTTCTCCCTTTTCTTTAATTTTGATTTATTTTTATGAATACAATGAGGGCGTTGTATGAAATAAGTGTGGGTAGGGGTAGAAAAAGTAAAAATTTGCTAGATAATCATAGAATTTGATAGTAAAAAATTGAAAATTTTGAATTTTTAATAATTAAATCTAGTAATAATAATTTGAGCTATAATTGCTAGTATTATGTGGAATGATTCGATGAAAGTTCAAATATTTAGTTGAGCCAATATACGTTATAGTGCATTTGTGGCCTCCCTTATTTTAGTGAAATCATGGAACAAAAACACAACCCCGCTTGGTTTGAGGGATGCAATATGTTTAGCAGCCTAAACCTGAAATGTATCCAGGAAAATTATTACCATTAACCAATAAAGGTTGAGGTTGAGCACCTCTGCTTAAGCATGTAGGTTTTGAGTGAAAAAAAAAAGTGAGGTACATGTATAAAAAAAAAGAGAAGAAAAGATAGAATTACGAGAAAAGTGTGAAGAATTTTGGAGCAAATAAAGTGAAGATCGAAAGATCCAAATTCCAAGAAATTCAAAAGTTGAAGATACCAGAAATCAAATCAAATAAGGTGGTGAATTCAAAGAAATCAAAGATCAAATGTCAAAGAAGTGAAGAATTCCGAAAGAGCTCCATAGTGGTATCAATGATTGTAATTCTAGATTATGTATGCTTAGGTTGCTCAACTAAAAATACCTTGACGATTAGGAGGTTTTCTGAGGATGGATTCGGAGGGTTGCATAAAATGAGCATTGTTCGGAAACAGTGGGTGAGTGTTTATGAAGAATGTGAGTATTTAAAGTATGGGGGGTACTTTAGGAAAATTTTAGACACAAAAGCATGCGTTGAGGTCTTGGCATAATGGCTGAACTAGAGTTGGATTGTTCTGTGTGGTGTTAGTAATTAAGAATTAAGTTTAAATTTGCTTGAGGGCAAGCAAAGCCTAAGTGTGGGGTATTTTGATATTGCCATATTTATACTTATTTTTAGGCAATATTTAAGTACATTTTTATTAATAAATTGATAATATATTCAGAATAATGATACTTGTGACTTTAAATTGTTATTTTCAGTCAATATAAAGGATTTTCGAAGAGAGGGACCAAAAGTGCCAAAATGTGGAACATGGGAGGCTTGAAAGACAAGTAAATAATAAATTCACGATAAACACTCAGTTCACGGCGTGGCAATGAAGTCCACGACATGGAACGGGTGTTCCAGAAGATTGACATCGCGACGCGGAGGATTTCCTTGAAGGATACAGATTGCTTGAAGCCCACGAGGTGGCACATCTGGCCACGACGTGGCGCGGGTTTTTGAGGATTATATAAGTCCTCCTGATTATTACGAAAAGGAGAAGCTTTTGGCAAAAGGAAAGAGTTCCAAGAGTCGATTCAGAGCGAAATAAGGGTTCTGGAAGAAGGTTTTCAACACCAAAAAGAATAGAGGTTTATATTTTAGTTAAATAAGAACATGTCTTTCATTATTTTTAGCCGTGTTGGTTTAGTTGCTATGATGAGCAGCTGAATCTAGCTACTCTTGTTTAGCTATATGAAGCTTTAAACTTATGAATAGTTATATGTTTATGGATTAAGTTTTGTTGGTAAAAATTGCTTGTGTTTGATTTGTATAACCTAGCATGCTATTATTTGTTTGTCTAATTGCTTGACTGCATGTTCTGTGTAGCTTAGTGACCATTAAACTGCATGAACCTGTTTACCTAATGATTTAGTGAACATTGAATTGTTAGAGCTAGGATTGACCAATCTTAGTTAGTAATTGGAATAAATAAAGCTTAGCTGTGTTAGAGAACGTGTATTGTGATCATAATTGCGTTTATACAACAAATCTTACATAGCATATTTACATTCATAATTAGTTATGTGTTTAATTATGTGTGAACATACATGGTTTGACATGAATTAGTTAATTATTGGTAAGTTAGAACTAAATTACTAATACAACTAAAAAAACCAACTTAATAATCCGTAATCATTAGCTAGCCATAAGGGAGAAGTGGATTCAAACTAAACAAGAGTGTGTTTTTATTTATTGAATTTGATTTAAGTTCATCTGATCTTGTAAAACCAGATAAAACCCCTTTTAAACTTGTTAATAAATTAGGTTAATTTAATAGTAAGTAAATTAATTAGTAACACCGTTCCCTGTGATCGACACCCGACTTACCCAAGCTATATTGTAATATGACTAGGTACACTGCTTATAAGTGCATAGTTAGTTAAGTTTGTTAGGTTATAAATATTAAAATTAGTGGGTACTTTTGTGCACATCAATGCACACTTTGTTTCCCATGGTCCTTACTTTGTGAAATAGATCAATTAAAAAAAAACTTTCCAATGATTCTCATTTCACAATTCCCAATCCTTATTATTAGCGTTAGAACACAAGGTTCTTGCTACTACTAGAATATGCTAGATTCTAACATTTTATGCAACGATCCTTTTGCAAAGTCATAGCACAAAAGTCACCAAGACTTGGCCAATGAAATTACAAAGTACTCTTATCAAAAATTGTTACAAGACAATTCTATAGACGCGAAGTCTCACATTCAAAGTACATTCCTTTGAACATCCTTCTTGCATAAAAGTGTCTAATCTAGACATAGCTCTCAACATCCAACTCCCAATTTGGAAACATTTCCATATTTTCCATATGACAACTCATTCTTAATAGAATCTTATCTATTCATAATAATGTTGATATGGTCCATCCAAAACCATACTTCCGACTACTCACAAGCGACCAATCCTCAGCGAACTTTGGATCGTTCTTTGATAGTTGTTTAATTATTTTAGTCAAAACCGATTCTAGTCCTTTTTCCCTCTTGATGTGCTAGACATTTGGAAAATTTAAGAATGGTCAAATATTATAGCATTTGCAATCGATCCTATACCCGAAGCGTATGGGCCACGATGCATAACGTTCTTACATAAAGATATGATACTTTATCAATCTTCTGCCATAATATTTTGATGTGTCATGTTCTCACAATTCGATCTATGAAGAGGGATGTCGTAATCATAATCGAAATTTAAGAACATACTTTGTATCCTTTGACTAAATTTATTAAAATTTCTCAACCTAAACTTTAGATTTTGAAATGAAGTATAATATTCTCTCCCTTAATTATAGCAAAAATAACTTTTCAACTCATGCAACTTTGCAAATTGAAACTTTTGTTTTTCTATAATTAATTTTGCCAACTTGCAATACTTAAAATAATAATCATGCTCCCACTAACATGATGATTATATCTATCCTAGCATAACATTTATGCTCCCACTAGCTTTGACATGTATTCAGAAACTAGCTGGACTTCTAGAAACCAATTACTTATTGACTTTCTTTTCCAAAGTTCAGACTTCTAAAACCGAGATGCTTCAATAAGCCTTTATCTAAGCTTCTCGAACTCATAAACCTTTCCTTACATAACCCATATGTGTGTTTAAACATTTCTAGAATAAGTCAAAAATGTTCAGACCCATTTGCCATTTCCCACAATTCGAACTATGAGGAGGGATGCCGTAATCATAATCGAATTTGAGAAATACAAATTACATAATGCTATCTTCAAAATCTTTCTTAGTGAAAGCGTTTCCTCACAATTATTTTCATGAAGGAGAGAAACCTTATAACACTCAGATTTTGTTGTGTATGTGTTCCTATCCATGTGAATTTGTCATAACCATAATCATAAGACAACAATTGTGACAAATCCAAACTCTTATGGATCGAACTTTTCCATTCTTAATTTCTTGCCATCAAGGGTCCCACCTTTGCTTCCAAGATATTTAGCAACTCACCCCTACCTTTCAATGTACTTTCCATTGATCAAGGTGCCTTTCCCCTATGCAACCCATTGAGATCTCATAGAACTCACATGCATAGTTGACCAACCTGGAATGGCACAGAAACATTAATATGTGAACACGATAGGTTAGAAACCTCAAGTCGTGTGCTAGTGATTAACTATTGGTTTATTCTTGATTTGTTCTTGAAACTTTTCAAGACAATTGAGACTCACACTGACCTCTTGACATATATGATTCTCTCGTCAGGAACCTTTCCTAGACAAAACAAATATTGAAGAGTTAGTGTAGTTCTTATCAAGACAAAACACTTCACATAATTGGTCCTAGTTGGTCTTTGTCTTATCCAAGACAGCACAACTTACCAATTTCAAATGTGCAAGAATAAGAAAGCCTCTTCCAAACTCTACATTTGATGAGTGTTATAAACCTACTTAAGACTTGTCACTCAATTCACAATCTTGGAATATAATTCTAAGACTTGATATTGGAACGAATTATGATTGACTTCTTGATTTTAACCATTTCTACAATTCTCGATTCCTCTTCTTGGTCATACAAATACAATAAAAGGTACTCTCCCTTCTTCTTAGAATAGAGAAACTTTTATCTTTCTGCCTTCTTGATTCTTCTTATTCGTTCTGCTATTGATTGAAACCCTTTCAATCAACTCAGAATTATATTTAATCTTATAAGTATAACCATATTCACTAAACTTTAGTAAATCATGATGAATATCTTTATCACTCTTGTGGTTGACTTGATCAATGCACAGCCTAGTGTACTCGATCTCCTAGTCCTTCTCTTGTCACTTTGTCTGATTTCCAAATATGAAGTTTCTCATTCATCACGCAACCAAGTTGCATGACTCCAAGTTTCTATCCAATTAAAACTTGGGCGATGAGAATCTTCCTTTATTTGGCAAATTCTCGACATTTCCACAAATAACATAATTAAGAATCAAATCCATTATTGATAACAATACACAAACATCAATTTTTTTCATAACGCTTTCATTGCAAGGATATATAAAATTAAACCAAAAATTTTATTTTATTCATAAAAGCAGCAGAAAACATGTCCTTACAATGCAAAATCAATTGAAAAACTATGTAATCAAATATTCCTAACAAATCTATCCTAACTTTCTAAGCTCAAAATCTGATCTTCGAATCCATGCGATCGTGATCCATTTCTTCGTGATCAGACTCATCTTGCTTTTCCATCAAGCTTTCTCTCTTTTCTTTGATCCTGCAAAACATTCAAATGTAATCTTAGCACATTATGTATTACGAATGAATGAATAGGAACTTAATGGAGTTAGATAGTGGATTTTACCTGAAGCAGAGCCATATTCCTTAACTCTCCCATCTCTTAGACTCTTCAAGTTCTCAGGGCAGATTTGTATCCAGCGCCCCTTCTATTAGCAGCAGAAATAGGTGGGTTCTCCTAGAATGTCCTTGAAAGCATGGTTAGTTGATTCACCAAACAAATATGCTCCATTGCTTTGCCAAATCATTTATGATTCAGCAGCAATAAGCATGTAAGTTAGGTCAATGAGGGTTGCATCAAGATCCATCATATAATACTCTCTTTTGAACTTATTATATGACTCAGGGAGTGACTGAAGAACCCAGTCCATAGCCAAATGAAGAGTTAAGAAACTCTTTGATCGTTTAGATCTTTGAACAGGTTAATCACAAAAACGATAATTAGTAATATCAAGCACAAGAATGAATCAAAATATGTCGAATGATTCAATAGATTCAAGCCTTAGTAGAGCTCGATAAAGAACTTCTGCTGTAGAGACCGTTAGGGTTACAAAACGATAAAGATAATAATTGACTCCAAAATCTTACGTACTAAGATGCATGCAAGCACCTATAAATACAAACCCCTAGAAATAACTCTCGGATGGACAGGCCCAATCCGGAGACTAAATGGACTAAAGAGCGAGCCCAAGACGCAACACCTTTCGACCCTACAATCTCCCCCTTTGCGTCAATTGGAGCGAGACTATTACTTCGGCTTGCTGGGTCCAGCTGCAGGAACTTTCTTAGTGGTTTCAAACAGACGTGGGATGAGAGCAAGGATGGTCTGTCTGAAGTGAATGTACCACTGGATTATGTCATCAAAATACTTCTTGTCATCCACTGAATTCTTCTTGCAATGATGAATGATTCCCAGAACATGTTCCAAGCATGCAGTGGTGTAAAGGTGCTTATCTGACAAGGCGAACAGGCATTTTTGGCCTTTGTTCCTTGTAAACATGACAGAATTCCGCTTCGGGTCGATTCTTCCCATCTGCATCATGTTCAAATCACTAGCAGAGCCCACAAGAGAGACAGTAGGCTTTTTCTTGAAGATACTAGCAATCTCCTGATCCATCTTGGCAACCTCCATAATGTAACATACAAGCATTCTTTTGAAGTGATCAATGATTGGACCATACTCAGCTTCGTTGGTGAGGAGGATGTTGTGACATCCCCTGAATCTCGGCCAGAAAAGACCGATTTTTTTTCATTTATGCTTTTAAATAATTTCAGAGTAAATCCTTTTGATTTGAAAGAGTTGCGGAATTTGTTCCCAAAACAAAACATGATAAAATAATATTTATCAAAGCATTTCATCAAGAGATGCATTTCATTATATAATCAAAACTCGGGATGTCATGTTCCGATACAGAGCATAAAGCATAAACGATAAACATTACAAGTCATTCAACAAATATATACATATACAGACTTGTAAACAAAACAACAAGATGATCCATCCATCTTACGCCCTTGTGCCACTTCCTGTAATACAAATAAAACTGAGTGGGTCAGGCTTGGGAGCCTGGTGAGCATATAGGGTTTTCAACCCACAATAAATAAGTTATATTTAATTTCACCAACCAATCACTATCCCAATTACCCATTCCCGTTATCCTCACTTTACGTCCCTAAAACAACAACTATCTCAAGGGACCTAATCTAGGATTTTCATCGGGACGGACATCACTGCGAAGGGTTTCCTCAACAATAGATATCCTAAAGGCAACCATGAGGGGGATAGAGTACACCGGTGAACACATCGTTCACAACACCTACAGGTTATGAACCTGCTAGCGTTCCACTGGACTGTCTAGAAGGAGTCCGTGGTCGTTATCCATACTCCGCTGAATAACTAGATCAACAACAACAACAACATTGAGGCCTCTCATCTGTTTATTACACACCAACTATCTACCCATGTTCTACCCAACATATTAGTAGATAAGAATATATATTTTCATACATAGTTTAAACCTGTATATCATTTTCATTCAATATATATTCCACATAACAGATGAGGCATACCACATAACACGTATTCCATAGAAAACGATTCAGATCTATGAGATGGAATAAAGTGAATATCCATTCACGCATACAATCACAAAATATACACATAACAAGTATATCATATAAAATACTTCATAGTTACTCGTTAGAAGAAAGTAACTATACCCTCACACATATAAACCACAATTTACTTAATACACTCAAACCGCACTTGTATTATTATCGTGTTTATGAAAGGTAGTATACACTCACTTGATCAGAAGATGATCGGACAGCGCTACGGCTTATAGAAGTAGTAATCCACAGCAGATCTGGAAGATCTCCTCAAAAATCAAACTTCTCGCGGGCAGAGCTTTGACTCGGGAACCGCACTTCTCGGGATCTTCGGGATCTCGGGACTTGCCTCGGGGCTAGAGTATGATACCGGGACTTCGGGGTAGCTTCGGCACGAAAAACGATGCAAAAGACTAGAGAGAAGAGAAGAAAATGAACAAGAAATATGGCTGTCTTCGGATCCTTTATATAGAGGCTGGAACCTCGGAGTACGCGGGGCGTACAGGCGTACGCGGGGCGTACTGGCCTCCGAAATCGTCACTGCATGCATCATCCGAAGTGTCGACACTATCGGAGTACGCGGGGCGTTCTCGCGTACGCGGGGCGTACCTCGGATCAGACGGGTGACTCGTCTTCGGATAATACCTCCGAATTTATAATTAAATTTAATTACTAAATGATTAATAAACTTCAGAAATTCATAACTTCTTCATACGAACTCCGTTTTCGGCGTTCTTTATATCCACGTAAAGGTTAGACCACGCTCTACGACTTTCGTTTAGACTCCGTCGGCTAATTTTGACTTTATTTTTATTAATTATTTTAATAGGCCGCGACAGAAACTTTCGTTATAAATTCATAACTTCTTCGTTTGACGTCCGTTCTCGCCTAACTTTTTATCGCTTCGATACCAACAATGAGATCTTCGATTCTCATTTAGATTGCTTCGGCTAAAAACCGCTCGATCTCAATTCGAGTATAACATGCTGTATACCGCTAAGCCGGAACTTCGATAAATCATAACTTCCTCATACGAAGTCAGATTTGGGCGTTCTATATATATTCGGAAACCTCGTTTCGACTACTACAACATTAACCAAAGATATTAAGTTTATTTCACATTTAAATTTTGACGCTTATTTTTATTCTTAATTAATCAGACCACATAATTAAGCAATTAAGCACAAAACACATAATACTCAAATAATACATTCTTATTATTTCAAAACGGGTTACAAAAGTTAACCTAGACTATTATATTGCTAAATATGGCAAGCCCGGAAACATAGGCGTTACAGATGTTATGCAAAATAATCCAATCATGTGGATTCAGGTTGGGAGGATCAGCAAGTGATATAGCGTTTTCGGTTTTAGCAGAACCCCTCAGCACTTTGAACCGAACGTTCGTGAAATTCCCCTCATGAAACGGCTTGAGGACCCGAACGTTGATGATTTTCTGAGAGCTCCATGTCTGATACTGAGGTTGAGTAGACTTCAGATAGAATTCAACAAGCTCCCTATTAACCTTTGGATGAGGATGAGTGACATCAGCAGCATTATCAAAAGCATGGAAGATAAAGGCTTTTCGGGTCAGTGGCATGTCGAACTGAGAATCGACAGAATTGATTCGATCCAAGGAAATCATTGGTTCGAGCCACAAGATGCTGGGAGTTTCAATTGCTTCTTGTATAAGATTCTCGAGAGTCCACAGAGGAAAAATAGTTTTCCTACTCTCAAGAAGATCATGAGCCTCCTTCATTTTTTGTTCGTTCGCCTCAAACTCTCTGGCAACGCGAGCGCTCATGTCAGCATCTTTATCCTGGCCTTGTTTCTTTAAGAGATCAGCGATGGTCTCTTTATCATCATCATCACTGTCTTCAGCAATCTTCTTTCCTTTGTCTTTGACACCCGAACCTGAGGGTTGACCTACTGGAGGAGGTTCGGTTGTTTTAGTTGCTGTGGAAGTGGGAGGCGGTTCAGACACATCTTCTCCCCCTTGTTTCGGATGGGCCACGAACTCAAGATGCACTTCAAGTTTGCTTAGTAGGGCAAGGGCAGGATCAAGCTTCTCTGCTAGAGCACGCCTCATTGAGTAGTTCAGAATAGGATCATGTGCTTCAATGATGTTGGAGAGAGCAGCGTGAACATCCGAAACACATGATGAAATAACTGCATGCTCAGATCGAAGAGATGCAACTTCCTTTCCAGATTGGAAAAGATGAAGACTCTTGACCTTGAGAGCAGTGGTCTTGCGAGCAAGAGCATCCATCACTGAGTTCTCTGAAGCGAGATCTTCTTGCAGCTTTGTTAGGCGCTCCTCAATAGTCGCCTGGAATAATTTGTTGTCATCGCTGAGAGACTGACGAAGACTGCAGTTCGGAGGCAACTGAAGTGGCCAGTTTGTTGACAAGAGAGTCAAGCTTCTCTGCCTTGGAGTCTGCGGCTCCCTGTAAAGACTGCAAAAGTGAATTAGCATCAACAAATAGTTTTTCGACTTTTTCGGTCGCAGCAGCACACGTCTTGGCTGAGGCGTTAATAGCAGCAGTGGCATTGTTGATGGAGGCTTCATGAGCCTTGGTGAACGTATCAACAAGCCCTTGAAGAGCAGCCTCTGAGATAGTAGACCGAGAGGAAGAGGAGGAGGAAGCAACGAGAGAATCGATTTTCTCATGAAGCTCCTTGAGATGCTTCTTGGTGACGGGAGCATCATCGTCATCATCACTTTGCATTTGATACAGACTGTAATAGACCGAGTCAAACGTCATGTCCTCTCCTCCAAGAAAAGGTTCTTCATTTTCTGTTGAGTGAGCGGGAGATGAGGGCGAGGGTGCAGGCTCGGTTGTGGTAGTAGGCTCGGGTGCGGATGTATGTTCGGTAGTGGGAGTAGGTTCAGGTGCTGTAGTAGGAGCCCCCGTATCAGATACGTTGGTTCGAACGCCAGCGGTGGTTGTTGTGGTAGCTTCGATGAAAATGGGAGGTGGTATGGGAATAGAGGTGGGTGGTATTTGAGTAGTGGAGGTTATGGGGGGAATGGAAGTAGATATGGAGATTGGGGGAGGAGAAACAGGTTTAGAAGAAACGGGTACCTCAGGGGTAGGCGAACGTGGAGGAGTATTTAAGTAACATGTTGAAAATATATTTCGGTGAAATCTCAAAAAAAAAAATTAAAACTGGATTCTAAGGGAAGAAATGTTATGGTTTTTAACAATTTCATAAGAATCACACAAAAATAAAAAATTAGAGATTTCAAGGTACAACCACTTGGGTGAATTCGTTAATTCATTAGTGAAAACTAGAGCAAATTTAATTGTTCACCGTCAATGCATAGTAGGTATTGAATTGTGGGTTTCACTTAGCACATAGTGGCACGAAGCTAAGATCATAAACACGGAAATTGTATAACCATAAACCTCAGTGGTAATTTCTGAGAGTCTCAAGGGTTATGTGTATGAAGCGAATAGGATGGAGAAAAATATTTGAGATGGTGTAAAGAAACCAAAGTACCTCAGCTGTTAAAAATAAGGACCAAGCAGAAAACTCTTATCTCATGTGAGAAGAGAGTAAGGTAGCTCATGATTAGAATAAATATAGTAGCCTAATTGGGAAGACAAGGTTTGTATTTACCAAGTCAGTAAGGCTTTATTCAGAATCAGTTGAGGCTTTGGATAACATACAACAGTATGCTTCTAGGGACACTTAACTAGTAAAAGGTGTGAGAACAATACCTGCCCCATTAATCATCCACAAATGGTAAAAATGAACGGACGTAAAGAAAAATATTTTTAAATTTTATGAAATTTTTTATTCAAAGAGAAAAAGAAAAATAAAACAAACAAAATTTTTTTTGAACCGAACACGAAATAGACCGAACGCTCGGTTCATTTCGGTTTAAAAAAAATGTTTGAAAAAGAAAAAGAATTGGAAAATAAGTGAGAAAGAATTGAGAAATAATAGTACAAATAAGTTTACAACCAAAGAAACTACCTTTGAGTGATAAGCGAACATAAGTGAATAGGACCGAACCCAAGCGCTCGGTTCATTTCGGTACCTACGTGAACCGAACCCGAAATAGACCGAATGTTCGGTTCATTTCGCTTCCAACTTTTAGTTTTGAGAAGTAGTTTTTGGTACTGACTCCAATTCCATCATACCTAGCCCTTGTAGGATTTTATTAAAACTTGCTTCAGGAAGAGCTTTGGTGAAGATGTCAGCCAGTTGATCAGTAGTGCGAACAAAATGAATTTGTACATTTCCGTCTTCTACGTGATCTTTAATGAAGTGATACCTCAACGCAATGTGTTTGATTTTGGAATGTTGCACGGGGTTATGACAGATCCTAATTGCACTTTCTGAGTCACAATATAGAGGTATCTTTTTTATATTGAGTCCATAATCCCAGAGTTGACTTTGGATCCAAATCACTTGCGATGTGCAAGAGGCGGCTGCAATATATTCTGCTTCGGCTGTACATAGAGAAACACATGTTTGTTTCTTAGATTGCCAGCTCACCAACTTCCCGTCGAGGAATTGACAGCCTCCTGTAGTGCTTTTCCTGTCTAAACCGCATCCTCCAAGGTCTGCATCTGAGTAGGCTTGAACAAAGAAACCTAAGTTTGAGGGATACCAGACACCAAGAGAAGTGCTTCGCTTCAGATAACGGAGTATGTTTTTCACTGCTAGCATGTGTGGTTCACGAGGATTCGCTTGAAACCTAGCACTATAGCACACATAAAACATTATATCAGGCCTGCTAGCTGTGAGGTACATCAGGGAACCAATCATTTGGCGGTATAGCGTTATGTCGACTGCCGGTTTTTCCAAGGATGGTGTGAGCTTGGTGTCGAATGCCATAGGAACTTTGACCTTTGAATCTCCCATCATGCCGAATTTAGCAAGAAGACACTTGGTATATGCTTCCTGGTTGATAAAGATGCCTTCGGGTCCCTGTCTAATGTTTAATCCAAGGAAAAAATTAATCGGACCCATTGAGCTCATTTCAAATTTAGTCTCCATCAGCTTTCTGAATTCAGCTGTTAAGCTGGGATTCGTTGAGCCAAAGATGATATCATCGACATAGATATGAACTATCATAAAGTGGTTACCTTCCTTTTTACGAAAGAAGGTTGGGTCAACCGAACCTTGTTTGAATTTAGACATCTTTAAAAACTTAGTTAGAGTTTCATACCATGCCCTAGGTGCTTGTTTCAGACCATAAACTGCCTTGTCTAGAATGTAGCAGTAATTTGGATGTTTTTCATTCACAAAACCAGGAGGTTGCTCCACGTAAATCGTTTCTTCAAGTTCCCCATTCAGAAAAGCGCACTTTACATCCATTTGGTAGACCTCAAAGTTCTTGTGTGCAACATAGGCAAGAAATATTCGAACAGATTCCAGCCTTGCTATCGGAGCAAATGTTTCTTCATAATCAATTCCTTCTTCCTGGTAGTATCCTTTCACCACAAGACAAGCTTTATTTCGAATCATTACCCTCCTTATCCATTTTGTTTCTAAATACCCATTTGAGACCAACGACTGAGGCATCTTTCGGTGTTGGAATGAGACGCCAGACCTTATTTCTTTCAAACTCATTGAGTTCATCTTGCATTGCCTGGACCCAATCAGAATGATCAAGATCAATATTGACAGTCTTTGGCTCAACTTTGGATACGAAGGAATTATACATGCAGAACTCTACTTTGGAGAATAGGGAGGTTTGCTTTGCCTTCACTTGAGATTGGGTTAGGACCTTTTCAGACACATTACCCACTATCTGAGATGCAGGATGATCTCTGGTCCATTTGGTGAGTGGAGGAAAGTTTGGATCATAGGATGGATCCAATTCAGCATTGACCATTTCTTCCAACTCTGATTGAATATCATCATCATAGAACATATCGGAATTCTCCCCCTCGACAGATGATGACTCATTTGGATCTTCAGGTTGATTTGGACCTTCGAGTGCTACTGAACTTTCAGGTGTAGCCGGGCCTTCGGGTGCTACAGGACTTTCGGGTGTAGCCGGGCTTTCGGGTGCTACAGGACTTTCGGGTGTAGCCGGGCTTTCGGGTGCTACAGGGATTGGATTCTCCCCCTGAAAGTGTGAGTCCTATTGATTTGATGAGAATTGATTCTCCCCCTCAACTGAAGTGCTGTGTTGAGGAGGTTCGTTTCGAACTGGTTCTCCTTCTCCCATTTGTTTGGTTGCATCTTCGACAATCTGCTTCAGATGATCGATTTTGTTGTCTGCTGCCTTGGCTTCCGAGAGAGTGGCTTTCTCAGGTTCATCGAATAAGTCTACGAACTGATCAAATAAATTAGCAATCGTAGCTATGACTTGACCTGTTTGAGAGAAAATCTCTCCAATTGCTTATTCAGTAGTCTTTAGTTTCTTGACGAAATTGTCATCGAACGTCACATAATAGGTTTCTTCAATCTTTCTAGAACGTTTATTTAAAACCCTGTATGCCTTTGAAGTAAGAGAATATCCCAGAAAGATTCCTTCGTCAGCTTTAACATCAAACTTGTTGCGATATTCGTTGGAGTTGAAGATGAAGCACCTTGAACCGAACACATGGAAGAATCTTACATTCGGCTTCCTGTTGTTGATGATCTCATAAGGAGTGAGAGAGAAACACTTGTTGAGATAAGACCTATTCTGCGTAAAACATGTTGCAGCAATAGCATCAGCCCAGAAATATAAGGGAAGAGAAGCAAAACTTAGCATAGTTCGGGCCGCCTCACACAAGGATCGGTTTCGTCTTTCGACAATACCATTCTGTTGAGGTGTATAGGGGGCTGAGAAGTTATGACTGGTTCCTTTTTCTGCCAAGAAGTCTTTGAATTCTTTGTTCTTGAATTCTAGTCCATTGTCGCTCCTAATGTTTCGAACAACTTTTCTCAGTTGTACTTCGACCTGCTTGATAAACATCTTTAGCTTAGGAGTGGCCTCGGATTTGTGCTTCAGAACAAACACAAATATGAAGATTATGTCGAATGATCACTCAATTTATTAAAACAAGAGGAATAAATTACACTTAAAGCATAGAATAAAGAATCTAACAATACATAAGAAACCTCACGTGGTGGCAACATTTTGCCTCACTCTTGGATGACACCCTGCTTATTTGGTCAGTTGGATTAGAACTTGTGACCCGTGTTTGCGTTAAACAACTATCTAGAGTTGAAATTCTTGAATTCAAGTTATTTAACTCCTTTTCATATGATTTTTGTGGTATATTAAATGAGACAAAAACAGATTGTACCTTCTTGATCAGTTCATCAAGTTCACTGATCTGCACACTAAGAGGTTTTGCTGTAAAGCTTAAGTCCTCTCGCTCCTTGGCCTCTTTATCTCCACCATCAGTGTTGTATCCCCTCATCTGAGATACATCGGTCACCATCAGACATCTTCCATTGGTTTCACCACCTTTCGCAACATAAGCCTTTCCATGAGAAGGCTTTCTCACTTCATCGTCTTCTGAGTCAGTCGACCACACCTGTACGCCACCGAACTCATTATCATCTACCGAACCCTGCACAATAAGAGCATTCATTGAGGAATTAGTAGCAGCTTTCTTCCTTTTTATCTCTTCCAGTCTTTTCAAAAGACTTGCTTCTTCATCTTTCTCTGCCATCTTCTTCAGCACGCAATCTTTTGCGTAGTGATTCTTCCCGACACAGTAGAAGCAACTGACACCAGAGTCAGCTTCACCCTTCGCTTCCTTTTTCGATTCCTCAACCTTCGGTTCGTCTTTCACCTTTTCAGAACTATAGCTCCCCTGCCAATTACGATTTTTGTTGGAAGGGAACTTTTTCTTGATGAACCTTCTAGGATTTGACACCATCATTGCATAGTCTTCGGCTGTCAGATCATGATCTCCTAGATTTAGATCCTCTTCATCTTCTTCTACACTTTTACCCTTGGACAGAAGCGCTATAGACCCCATATTTGAAACCACGCTTTTCTCTTGCAACACTGTCTTTTCTTGGGATTTCAGAATTCCCACCAGTTTCGCCAGCGAGTACGATTTGAACTGCTCGTGTGCTTTGACCGTTGACACTGCAGCTCTCCATTCGGATCTTAGACCATTCAGAAAAGTGACCTTCTGTTCAATGAGCTTCCTTTCAATATCATGTTTGATCATCTTGCTGAGAAGATGATTGAAGCGATCAAATGTATGCGTAACAGACTCATCAGGATTTTGCTTGAACTCTCCAAATTCAGATAGGAGTAAGGTCTGAATTGAGTGCTCTTGATCTTCATCTGTGGAATATAGCTCTCGCAGCCGATCCTAGATTTCTTTAGCTGTACTACAGGAACTCACCAATCTAAATGTGTCAGATTGAAGAGTGAATCGAATTAGTCTTAGTCCCTTGATGTTGCACTGAAACTTCTCCTTTTCGTCCTGAGCAACATCTTTCAACAAATCATTATACTCCTTTTGAGTTTTAATAATTCTGGATGTTCCTGAATGAGCAAATGGTCCAGTCACAATAGCTTCCCATATCAGATACCCATTATCTTCAGATCCAATGACGTAGTCTTCAAAGTGGTGCGTCCAAACCTCGTAATCTTGAGTGTAGAGAATTGGAATCTTGGTTGTAGATCCAATACTGTTTGAGATGTTGATAGGATTGGATTGAGAATCGTCCATGCTTGATCGTTTAACCTATTATAAGATCCGACTTGTAATACGTAATATTAGGGCAAGATGAATAAGTAATGAGATACGTCAATTATGGAGTGACAGCTCAATAAATATCAATAAATGCGGAATAAACCCTAATCACTTCTTTCACAGAAGAGATGTGTATGAATTACACAGTCTCCTGCTCTGATACCAATTGAAGAGTTAAGAAACTCTTTGATCGTTTAGATCTTTGAACAGGTTAATCACAAAAACGATAATCAGTAATATCAAGCACAAGAATGAATCAAAATATGTCGAATGATTCAATAGATTCAAGCCTCAGCAGAGCTCGATAAAGAACTTCCGCTGTAGAGACTGTTAGGGTTACAAAACGATAAAGATAATAATTGACTCCAAAATCTTACATACTAAGATGCATGCAAGCACCTATAAATACAAAACCCTAGAAATAACTATCGGATGGACAGGCCCAATCCGGAGACTAAATGGACTAAAGAGCGAGCCCAAGACGCAACACCTTTCAGAACCTACACCAACTTCTTGGGAAAGGTCACACCCAACATTACCAACCTATCGATGTGTGACTTCATCCATAGGACGTGAGCACACACGGGTTTACCATCTTCATGTTTCATTGCCAATAGGGCATTAGTGATATTGAACTTTTCAATCCTTCGGTCTTGTGGGTTTGGGAGAACAACGGGAGGAGGTGGAAGAAGTGAAATCAAGCTAGTCCACATGGCAGGGATTGATCTTTCACCTTCATTGTGGAACAGACTTTCACTTTGAGCAGGAATACCTTTTCCTTTGGATTCGGGAAGACCATGGTTAGATTCAGACATCTACACAATGGGAGAAATCAAGTTAGTTGATTGAATCCTTAATAAAACACCCAAAAGAGATATTAAGGCTAGGATCCAACACAACATTCCACAAATTGGAAGAGGGATGCCGTAATCCAATTTGCAGAATATTTGAAGGTAGGTAAATGGCGATTTACCAATTTCCACCATAAAAAACGAAAAAGAAGGTTAAGCTTTAAATGTATTGAAAACTCCTAGATCTTTTGAGATACATTGAAACTATTCAATGGCATGTTTTAATCTCGGATTATGCTCTTCTATTTGTGTCTGGGATGCCGAGGATCACAAACAAGATGTGAATAACCATGCAAATGTGCTTGGTAACCTCATTGTCTTTATAATTAACTATTGATGTGCTGGTAAACCACACACGCTCCATCAAAATGACACTTATGAGATACCCATTACTACTCTTTATTAGTGCCTTTTAGTGTGTTGGTTAACCATACACGCTCCACTAACGACCAATAAAGCATAATGTGCAATTTCATGGATTAGCATACTTTTCACATTTTTCCTAAAGTAACTAGAGTTGGGATTTTGTAAAATAATGTTCTAGTACTTTTTTTTAATAACATTATACTTTTAATGAGATGTAGTTTTCCTATCAAACCCGTTATGCTAACGACCCTCCACTAATCAAGGAAGCGGTGGGTGAGAGTGGACACCCATTCAACTACCATTTTATAGGCAATTTCCTTATACCCTTTTATAGTCTAGCTTCGTGAATGAGGCATACTAGCGATTTGACTGACCATATTCGTATACATATATAATATTTAACTTTTAATTATAATATATATATATATATATATATATATATATATATATATATAAGTTGTGTTTTAAACTTTTTAAAACTTTAGGGTTTATATATAAATTTCGAAAATTTAGATATTAATTTCAAATTTAAAATAAACCAAATAACTAGATTTAATATTTATCTATTAATTAATTAATTTAATCTTGTAAGGATTATCTAATTAAATTAAACAATTAATTTAATCCTAATCCATATCTCTTCTAGATTTCGAAAATATGGGGATAAGATAATTTCCTTATTTTTCTCAATTATCCAATAAGGCAAATATTATCCAAAACAAAGAAACCCTAAAAAGGGTAGCATATTTCGAGATTTCAAGGGGAGGAGGCTAGGGTTTTCAAAACCCTAACCCTAATTTCGATTAGGGTTCATGGAGGCTAGGGTTTTCAAAAACCCTTTGCACCAAAACCCTAAAATCGAAAATTTTAGCCTTTAGGGTTTAATGGCTACAAACCCTAATTTGCAATTCAACTATTATAGCAATTCAATTTAAAACAACAATGGCTTTGATACCACTAATGGGTTTTAGGTAAAACAAATAAACTAGAAAACAATTCCTAAGTTCACATGCAACCTACTTTAGATCTATGTTTTAACTATTGAACATATAATTTTGAATTGAAAACAAGAACCCTAGAGGAGAAAGGCTAATTTCGAAATTAACAAACTAGGGTTTAAGAGTTACATACCTTTCAATTGTTATAGCAAACAATTGATAATCCTCTTGATCTTGATCTTGATTTTCTTGGAAGCTTAGCACCACAAATGTAATGCCTCTAATGGAATCACACCCAAGAACTAGCAAGAAGGAAACTAGAAGGGGAGAGAGAGAGAGAGAGAGAGAGAGAGAGTAGGGTATGCAATTTCGGCCCTAGAGTTTCTTTAAAGGAGTGACTAATTTTGGGAGTCAGGAGGCTCCTTATATAGCTGAGGGATCTAGGGTTTAAGGAAAAACCCTAATGCTCCTTGCTTAGGGCCTAAGCAAACCCAAGGCCTTATCCAAGCCCCCTTGGACGAAATCCTTAGGGTTTACCCTATAGATTTCGTCCACCTCCTTCCAAGGAGGTTCTGGAGCCTTCCACTAAACTATCTGATAATTACAAACTAGTCCCTGTACTTTATAATTAATACTTTTAACCCCAAAATTAATTCTGATTAATTTATGGCTAACTATTAATTAAACATAATGATTTCTAAATAATATATTAATCATTTAACATATTGATAAATCAATTATATTAATTTATTAATCTTATAAATTAATATCTCTCCTTTCATAATTTCCTTGTCCAGTTGCTAGGTTTGAGGGCAACCCAAAAGGTCTGTGTTGCTATCAATTCAAGTACATATAAATTATAGTTATGGGCTTAGACACATAATCCAACAGTATGGGCGCATACTACTGAAAGCACAAGATCCATACGAGATTCAGGAAGAGTCATGAGGCTACTAAGGAACTAGTATGAGTGTGTATAGTGTAACGTCTTATTTTCACAACCAAAAATTTGGTTTTATTAAGGTGAATCTCCATATTATAAAATATGTATTAAGAAAATTGTTTGTTCCAAATTACATTTGTTGAAAATCAGAGTAATATAATAACGCGAAATCTTCATTACTGCTGATGAATGTGTACAGTCATGCCTTTGTCTTCTCACAATAACCAATGATACCTGAAAAACAATAACAGCTGGGTAAGCACGAAGCTTAGTGAGTTCCCCAAAAATCCCCACACAATAAAAAAAAAAAAAAAACAAGGATGTATATCGGGTCCTCAGTCATCGGACTGGAATACCCCGGGTTCGTTGGCATGTCGCCTCAACCCAACTGCTCTTCCCAAGCCTCTGTGCCTACTGCTTACAGCCAACCGACACCTCGTATCTTTGCCTACAACACAAGTAGGACTGCCTCAACCTTATCTTCCACCATATGTGTACATATAAACAATCAAGAATCAAGTAGGCACATAATACATGCAATTACCAATCATACAACTCACTACTGCCTACTATAACCCTCACAACACATTGCTCCACTAGCATCTAATCTCCATAGAATGCATAGCCATAAGTAACTAGAGGTGAGATAGCCACCCGAGCAGATGATCCTACTATAGAGCCCACAACCAAACCAGGAACATGCAAGAAAGCCTAGATTAGTTCTCAGGTTATCCTACATGACTACATACAACCCCTAGGGCAATACACTAGAAGACACCTAGCTTACTGGTACTCTAACCAACATACAACTATTGTTTCATCCTAACACACAAGGATATATATATATATATATATATATATATATATATATATATATATATATATATATAAACCAAGCAGATCACTACAACACAATAACATCCTATACACAAGGATACATAATCAAAACTCCAAGGAATGCATAACCATATGTACCTAGAGGCGAGATAGACACCCAACCATATGATCCCATTCTAGAGCCATAACCAAACAAGGAACATGCAAAAAAGCCTAGATCAGTAGTCCTCAGTCTATCCTACGTGACTACATACAGCCCCTATGTCGGCATTTGGTATCTTCGACCTATCGATACAATGAGGAAAACTCACCTGAAACGAAGAACCCAGAAACAATACGACACACTCCTCTTTCTATATTGCTTGCTCCCATGAACCCTCTAGCACCAAACATGGGAGAATCTTAATCAACAACCCAAATCCTTCAAGTTGGACCCCAAGTCAAACTGGTCAAAAAGTCAACGATCAACAGTCAACAAAAGTCAACAGCCAACTGCCCCTCAAGACGTGACAATACATTGGTCACGTCGTGAGCCACTAAAAGACAAAATAGTTGGGACTCTTTGATCCTCATGAAGTGACAGGCATAACCTCAGGTCGTGAGATTTGTCTGAATGAAATTTTGATGAATAAAACCCCTTAATCCATTAAGCCACTATTCCATCTTTTCCAGAAGGCTTCCTAACATCCCAATAACCATAAAAATTGACGCTTTAAGGTCTTGCATGTCCAATTCAAGACTTGAGCTCAAATTAGGGAATTCATGAAGAAAAAGGAGGTCAAACTGAAGCGTAAGCTCAAACATTACCCAAACCTTAGATCCACCACATATAATCAACAAGGGACTCTAAGGACCTACAAAGTTGCTAACTTTATGGAGTCCCAACACTCTAACACATCTAACGATGGATAATCATGTATAACACCTTAGATCTAGCAACAAGAAATCATATAGTTTGAATCTTGGTTACTCACAAAGGTTTAGAGAGGTTGTAAGAAGGTGCAAATGAAGCTTCCAAGTTGGATCTATGCTCCAATGGTGATCCCTTCTTCTTCAAGCCACCAAAATACCATCAAAAGCTAAAAAATCACAAGGAGAGTCCAGGGTTAGGGTTTTTCTATGTTTGAGGACGACTGAGGCTGTTAGTGAACCAAAAAAAATGAGGATTATGAGGTTTAAATAAGAAGAAAACCCTAAAAGATCATGGGCTTGGGTTGCAACGCATCTCACGTAGTGAGCACTTATGTCTCACATCGTAAGCTCGGTTAAATCAGCATTTTTCATTTAATCACTTGTCATGTCGTGACCTCTCTATGGTTATGCTATGACACTTGGTTTTACCCAAAAACAATGCCTTTGATTCCTTGAATCCCTAAATAGATCCGTTCTAGAAAGTGGGTGTTATATATAGTGCGTGTATGTGTACGATATGGCCTGGGTTTGGCCTTTTTCTTTGCCTGTTTCAGTATGGTGGTGATTACCTGAGGTTCTAGCACTAGCGATTTGAAGAGTCGAGTGCTAGAGATCAGGAGATTCGTAGGATCATTGCTACCGAGGTGGACACGACGATCAGGGAGGCTGTCTCTGAGATATTTAGGTCTATCAAGACCATGCTAATTGAGTTGTTTGATGAGCGCAACACAACCGTCACAGAGGTTGTCGTTGCCGCAACCACCACAGCCGTTGCCGCAGCAAGACCACATGGGGGTGATTCAATGCAGTACCGGAAATTCAACAACATGAAGCCCCAAGAATTCAATCGGGTCAATGACCCAATTATTGATATGTTAATGGATATTTCTACATGTGTTCGTATGCATATCTCATGACTTGATAATTTATGTGAGTGAGCCGTACCTATAGTATCACTTTTCTATAACCATAACAATTTTTTAATAAATGAAATGAATTAGAAATATAAGAAAATTATTATATTCGATTTAGAATAATTCAACTAAATTTTATTGCTATGACGAATATAAGAAACAGTCATGGACCACCAAAATAATGATTTTGGTGATATACGAACTCTCATTTTGTTCAAATAAACTTTCTTTTTATATATGTTAATGTTAATATGTATGAATAGATAAATATATAGGTTAATGGAGTCATATTCTCCAGGTTAAGTAGACTTTTGGTGCACCTTTGAGAATGCGTAAACGGCAAAATAGAGTCAAGTCAACTACTTAAATCGTTTATCTGTGGAGATATATATATATATATATATATATATATATATATATATATATATATATATATATATATATATATATATATATATATATATATATATATATATATATATATATATATATATATATATATATATATATATATATACGGTTCACTTGAGATTAAAAAAAAAATTAAAGATCTTCAGATTCAACCCAAGCCATACATTTCTCATTTGTCGTTCTAACTCTCCAATGTTTATGACAGTTAGTGTCAGAAAATGTGGTGGTGACAGATGTGACAATGGTATAAATAACGGATGTGACAGCGGTGTGGTCGACTGGTGTTAGAGGTGGTGGCAGTAGTGGTGGCGGTGGTGGTTATCGTGGTGAGGATGATGGCAGAGGAGAAAGGAATGAGCGACGCTATATAATCTTATAATTCAACTTCTAACTTGATTTATTTCATGGATTTTTATAAATTTCACATTTATCTCCCTCTTACATAATTTTCATTTTCAAATATAATATATATAGCTTAGTAGGTGTTCGCCAAAAAGATCTGATATAAGAGGAAGATAATATTAAAATTTTGAAAATCTTAAAAGTAATCAAGTTAATGATTGAAGTTTAAGAATATTATAACAAATATATCAAACAAAACGACATATTATAGTGACTTTGGGTACCTAAGCTTATATACCTTTAAAGGTATATTCATTTTTCCCTTATATATATATATATATATATATATATATATATATATATATATATATATATATATATATATATATATATATATATATATATATATATATATATATATATGTTTATGTTCATTTAAGATCATGTTAATTTTATAAGACTGTGAGACGCAATTTAAAAATAAATTTAAAATGCAAAATAAAAGGAAAAATTTAAAAATTATTTTTTTAATTATTATTTTCGTTATTTTATTTACCTAAAAAAGTAATAATAAATTAAAAAAATATATAACTAATAAATAAATATTACCATTTTTTGAAAATACATTGAATATTTTAATAATATCTTACACTATAAATATTTTAATGTGATTATTAGAATGTTAGAATATTAGAATATTCTAGTATTCTACTAAATTTGTCAGATATATAAAATATTCTAATATTTTACAGATATTACAAAAAACGGTAACTCTTTTTATTTATTTATTTTTTGGGAAAATATAAATGACGAAAATAATATTCAAAAAAATTCGAAAATTTTCAATTATTTTACATTTTAAAAATGTTTTTTTTATCTACAAAATGAGTGGTTAGGATTGTGTCTCCTCGTCTCACAAAATATATTGGTCTCACATTAACCTAACCTTATATATATATATATATATATATATATATATATATATATATATATATATATATATATATATATATATATATATATATATATATATATATATATATATATATATATATATATATATATATATATATATAGGGTTAAGTTCAAATGAGAACACTATTTAATGTGAGAACGTGAGAACACTACTTTATGTTACTATTCTACTATGAATTTTATATATACAATAATATGACATTTTTCATCAACAAATATACGAACAATCACACATTAATATTCACATTAAAATTTTGTATGTACAATTTTATGGCATTATTCATCACCAAATATATGAACAATCACATATTTAACATTCACATTAGAATTTACTAAATGACTATATATATATATATATATATATATATATATATATATATATATATATACACATTATAGTAGAATAGCAATATAAAATTGAATATATTCATATTATAATTACTATAATACTATACATATAAAATTCATAGTAGAATAGTAACACAAAGTAGTGTTCTCACGTTCTCACATTAAATAGTGTTCTCATTTGAACTTAACCATATATATATATATATATATATATATATATATATATGAGAGTAGATTCGTACACAACAGTTTTTTGTCATACACAACAACTTATGCATTATAGAGTTGTACAATACAACACTTTAAGGCACATATTGTTGTGTACGTAAAAAAAGTGTTGTGTACGAATCAGTTCCCTATATATATATATATATATATATATATATATATATATATATATATATATATATGCACACACACACACACATATATATATGTATATATATATATGTATATGTATATATATATATGTATATATACACATATATATACATATATATATATATGTATATATACACATATATATACATATATATATATATATATATATATATATATATATATATATATATATAGAGAGAGAGAGAGAGAGAGCTAGGTTCAAATATGCATGGATTAACATCTATTGTGCGGACATGTGGACAATGTTATTCTGTGAGAATGAGAATGAGTGAAAAATGATGTGTGATAACAAAAATGAATAAGAATTAATGAGAATGTATGAAAATAACGATAGCTGTGTGAGGTTGAACTTATTCACATTACTAAACAACTTATGCTCTTAGTAATTTTTATAAGATATCACTGTCCACACGTCCGTACAATAGTTGTTCATCTACATTAAAACCTAGCACTATATATATATATATATATATATATATATATATATATATATATATATATATATATATATATATATATATATATATATATATATATATATATGATGCGTGCCCGTGTTAAGCGACAGAGATAAATAGCTCTTTGGCGAATAGTTTCTTACGGAAAAATAATTATTGGATTTTATTATTAGTTATTATGTAACAAAAAATAGCACTTTTAAACTACTTTTGGTCACTAAATTATTTTTAGTGATTTATTAAACATTAAACTTGTTGAAATGTGTATACTATACCAGTATGACCAGTAATAATGGGCTTTGCCGGTTTCCGACATTTTTTTCGGCCAAACATGAGTTGTCTGATCATCTTCTCCGGTCAAAATGCATTCCACCGTCAACACCTCCCAAATCAGCCACCATTCACTACCCTTACCTCCAACATTCCCACCTAAAACCATCGTTAACCACCTCCAATTACCCACCGTAACCCACTAAAACCACTACCGGTTTACTACCAATATAATCACACCTACAAATCAAAAATAAGAAAAGGATTAAATCTCATTTTCTCTATAAACCCCGTCAACCCACAGACCCTTCTCCATTTTTCATCCATCAAAACTACAAGTTGAACCGCCAGGGGGGAATAGGAAGTCTGCAACTGATTTTGAGAGAAGAAGAAGGTAACGATGACCTCGTCAAAGAAATCCCAGACGAGATCCAAAACTGCAGAAACCTCACGGTGAGCTCCCGTTGGATCTTAGTGACAGTTCATAGCTTGGCGACTGTTTATAGCTCCCGCCATATCAACTTCGTGAAATCAATGCCGGTAGAAATTGAAAGGAACATGCGAATGTGTCGTGACTGGAGGTTGTGAAAGACATTTCATATTCACATATGAATATTACATTCCTCAATAGCGGTGGTACGCTGGATGGTTGTGTGAGGTTGAACGTATTCACATTACTAAACAACTTATTCTCTTAGTAATTCTCATAGAATAGCACTGTCCACACGTCCGCATAATAGTTGTCCATCCACATTATAACCTAACCCTATATATATATATATATATATATATATATATATATATATATATATATATATATATATATATATATATATAGTTAGACATTAAAAATAGATTGATAAAATAAAAAAAATAAAAAATTTAATACTAAAATATATTGAAGTGTAATTGTAAATATAAGATAATAGTGTAATTTAATAAATGATACTTGAATGATTCATAATTTTATTTTGTTTTTTACTTTTTTAACAGAAGAGTTAAGATTATCGTAAGATAATATAATATAAATAAAAAAATATTATCTTTTGATGACAGAAAGAAATAAACATCCAATAAATCTAATAATTAGTTACTTCAACAAATATTTGTATATGATTTGTGTAGAATTATGCCTTCTAATATAGCAAAAGATCGATACTTTACGGACTTAAGTTGTAACTTTGAAATTACCGGCTCAAAATATGTGAACTTTTTCCTCAAGGTGAAAGACATTTGAGATACAAAAAGAAAATATTGTACTTTTTATAAGATATAGAAGTACGTAAACAAATAATGATTAATGATTTCAAAATTCAAGTCATACTTTGGCTTTTAAAACTCAAAATACGAATATTGATATTTATATATTTTTTTAAAGTATTAAATGTGAAATTTTTTATGGATGTCACATGACATTATTATAATCATATTTTAGATAAGTGTCACTTAAGACTTAGTGAGATATATATATATATATATATATATATATATATATATATATATATATATATATATATATATATATATATATATATATATATATATATATATATATATATATAAGGTTTTCAAGATCGGGATCCTACATAGAATCGTCTTTGGGTTTGCAAGATCGAGATCGTAAGATCGGGATACTAAGATGCCACAAAAAAAACATAATTTTAATTTATAATTTTAAAACAAGAAAAATATTTCAAAAATTCAAATTTTCGATCAAAACTTATAAAAACATTAAAATATTAGTCATAAGTCACAACAAAAAATGATAAACGGTAAATTGATAATGGGTAAAAGACATAAAGTGGTAAAATAAATTTATTTGAAAAAAGAAAAAAATCAAGGGAAGGTAGGATCAGATCGGATCCCGCTCCTACTATCCTACCTATGATATTATGATCTTACCTGCAATCCTACCCCAAATACGATCTATTTACGACCAAACTCGTTTTCCATACCTAGAATTGTAGGATCGTACGATCCTATGATTAGGATCACGATTTTGTAACACCCTATTCCGAATCATTTCCTAATTCGGGGCCGTGACCCGAGGATCAGATATCATAAGGCTTAGGGCCTTCGGGAAAGAGAGACTTAGACCATTTTGGGTGTAGGTAATATAGGTTAGATGATCTGGGGGTCCAGTAACCCGAGCAGTTATTTGATTATCAACGGATTGAGATGAGTCTCCTCATTGTACATGTGGTTCGAAGGAACTAATGTCGGCCCACTAGGTTCTGTTATGTTAGATGTCTTTATAACTCTTGCATGGTATGCTGGGCTAGGCCTATTTGTATGATGGGTTAGGCCTATTATATGATGGATTAGGCTCATTTATATGTAGGGCTAGGCCCATGGCTCAGGAAGGGTTTGGCTCATTGTATATTATATAGGTGCGAACCGTCTTTGTGACTTTTGCATTTGGATTATCGGGCAGGGCCTATTGGTTTAGCAGGGCTAGGCCCATTATGGTGGTATGGGCCCAATATGCAGGCTAGGCCCAATGGTATGTATGGTATGTGGTCTTTTTGTGACAACCCGAAATTTTTATCTTGTACAGTTAAACACTTCAATAAAAGTCAAACTTACTTCTGCTAACTTTCAGGACAATTTAGAATCTGGTTGAGCATTCTGAGCTTAATTCATCAAAAGAATAAGAGAAAGGAAGTGTCAATTGAAGTTGTAAACTATCAAGCAAGCCCTAGAAATCATCATGTGGAGTTTACGACCACACCATGTGGGTTTACGGCCGTAAACACATGGTGGCCGTAAACCCCTAGTGTGTATATATATATATATATGACACTTAGTCATTTTACATTCATTCTTCACCTTCCTAGCTAGAGAAATCGGATTCTCTCCCAAGGATCTTCAAGATTTTTCTTCCAATATTCACAAATGTAAGTAAATCCTTCCATCTATGTGTAGTTACATCACTTCTTCTTGATTCATCCTTGAAATCCATCCACAACTTCCATCTTTTGATCTAGATCTTCAAGAACACCAAGAACACAAAAGTGTTTTTGGCCGAAAACACCCCTCTCTAGCCTTCAAATCGTAAGTCCTTACCTCCTTTACATGTTTATTAGTTAGAATATTGAGTTAAGGACTTGAAAACACCAAGAATCCAAGAACAAAGGTAGTTTACGGCCAAGGCAATCTCCCTTGGCCGTAAACCCTAATGATGGGTGCAATGTTGCCTTAAACTCCTTCCTAAGGCTTGGAACTTGGTCTAGAACACTTCCAACTTGAATTAAGGACCTTAAACATCAAATGGTATAAGTCACCATGGGTTTATGGCCGTAAACTCATTAGGGCCGCAAACCCTAGGCCGTAAACTCATGGAGAGTTTACTCTTGGACCGTAAACTCCAAATCAAGACCCTACAACCCTTAGATGCAACCCTATGATCTTCTAACAATTGAATCAAAGTGTTTTCCATGTTCTAGGGTGTCTTTACTTGCTTAATTAGTGGTATAATCACTAATTAGATACATATATGTGTCTTTATATGTTAAATAGGATCAGTGTGTGTGTTCAAGTCTTCACTTGAAACCTAGCACCTTATCCAACACTTTTACCCAAACCACTCACTACAGGTGAGTTCAAACCCCCTTAATTTACCTTTTAAATGATTTTATGTGCTTTTATGGGGGGGATACAAGTTGAAACATTATAGTTATTATATCAATCACATGTGATTAACAACTATCAAACAAATGGATTTACTATACTCTTAGCTGTTTTATCAAACAAACTAGTTCAAAATGTTTATCAAACCCTTTTACACGTTAAAACTCTTTATCAAGCTTGTTTCTATATGCCAATCTGCTTTTAAACCATTTTATAAAATGACATCAAGTCATCAATATTTATTAAACTCTTCAGAAAGTTTTACAAAACTTCTGTTAAACTTATATATATTGTCAAAATCATGTCTAGTGCATATATAGTTATATAAGTAAGGTTTGAAGGACTTAGGACTGATAACACACTTTGTTTCATGTTCCTTGTTTGGTTGTGGACTTAGAGTATCCTATAATGGGTATAGTTTAGAAAGATACTACTCATTACTTCTAGTACAAGAAAACATACAAAGAGTCAGTTCATACATGAGTCAATACTTACTATGACGAGAAACATTCATAACTTACTATTATGAGGAACAAACAAGAACATATACATATACATTTACATGTAAACAGAAAGAACATACACCAACATAACCAGAGTCTCCTGGAGGGAGAGCAGGCATTGTGTGTATAGATCTATATGGGAAAAACTATCCCGCACCCCGACTGTTAGCTACAGTCCCCGGCCAACCAAGCCAAGGAGTGACAAATGTCACTTTTATTTCAACGTCTTTCATCGTTGTGTTCTAAAGCAGTCAATCATTATGGTTACAAATCTCACATTACCTTATAATTCATAGGCTTTAAGGTAAGTAGTATTATGGTAGCTTCCATATGCAAAAATATAGTCTTATAATATTTTCCCTAATATATTTACCTTGAAACGTTTTCACATGAAACGATAATGTAAACTATATTTTGATAACGATAACTATACTTGGGAAAACTCATACATTTACAAAAGAACAACATACGAACAGTTGGGTCTTGGTAGAAGACTACATTTCAGTAGAAAATATAGGATTTTCTAGGAAGTACAAACATTTACAAACAATTACAAACACTTACATTCCACTATTTCAAACATTTTTACACAGGTAATGACACTAAATACTTATGAACTCACCAGCATTTTATGCTCATACTTTCTTTCAAAATAACTTCTATTCTCAGGGAACCAATAAGGCAGGTACACCCACGCAGCTTTTGAAGGACGGAGACTCGTCTTTATATTTTGATTGTACATTTTTGGTGTCATTTAAACTTTACAAAGGAACACACATGTATCTAACTATTAAATTAATGCAATGGATATTGTTTACTTGTTTACTATTATGTTGTGTCGTGATACTAAACATGACGTCCTCCACCCCCGAACGTTTCTTCCGTTTTGGTTTTGGGGTGTGACAGATTGGTATCAGAGCATTGTTTATAGTGAATTGAGTATATCAACCCATAAAAGATATGCTAACTATAAACACAATGGGATTAAAAATACTTTGACCAAGAGTTTATACTTTTAAATAATAAAATATTTTACTAAGTATACATACCTGCATTCATACTAAAATCAGTGTCACTAAGACAAAACAAAAGTATTACGATTGTTGGACAACACAATTAGGCTTAGAGACATATAGTCAAATCTGGGAGTGATATAGCCTGATCAACTATATCTTTCCGAGGAGTGACTAGCATGTGCCTAAGAATGGTTGTGAGGTTGCAACAAGTCTAAAAACTTACCATAACTACTACAATGATAACATTAGAACAGAACAGAAACCTAAAATACTATAGGAGTATTTTAGATCACTATAGTTACTTGCTTGAGAATTAAAAAGGTCCTTACTAAGTAGGTCAATAGTTGCTAAGTGGATACGCTAAGGTTATATGAGATTAAGGTGTCATAGACTTAGAATCTGTGATCTTTGCTTTACTTCCTGTTCCTTGTTTGGTTGTGGATTTGGAGTTAGGGTCACTTATTCGAAGGTCTGTCCTATTTTGATTTCATATAACTGGTATACACTATACAATTATTGAGGTAACTGGTAAGAATCATATCATCATAAGTAGTACGCCTATTTATATAAGATTCTTATACCCCTTTTCTCGCGTAGATAGCATGGCTGGATTCCATCCTCCAGGCGACCCGTACTTTCCAAATCAAGGCAATGTTGGATGGCTCGATGACGAGCGAGAAGATGATCACCCAATCCCTTTGGATGATCACCTCGCAGAAGGCTTTTTGGATAGTTCTGACTTTGAGCCAGAAGTCAACAACCTACCCCAAGAGGGTCAAGCCCCCAATCTCAACCCTCGACCAGCATTTCAAGGTCCCACACCCTTGTGGGCGACAAACTTGAATCGTTGGAGTGATGAACAGGGTCAACCTTTACCTTACAATGTGGATTGAAGCTTTTACAACCTAAGCGAGGGTGGCTCAGCTGACCAAGTCCTGCCCATCATAGTCCGTAGGCTTGCTCGGAACGTCGAAGAAGGTCGGGCAACCATCGACTGAGTCATTGAAATTGACGCCAACTCTGGCATTAATACGGTTCGCATTCGCCAACTCGAAGAGGCCATGGAAAGGACTAGGGGAACTAATGAGGATCTACAACAACAACTAGCTGCATCCCGAGCCGAAGTCATTGAACTCCGAGCGCATTAGAGGGCACATGAGCGACATGTTCAAGAAGTGGTACGTTAACTGTCGGATATGAGGATTCACCCGAGGAATGCCCGTCGCCGGTAGAAGATTTTTGACTCATCTTTTCTTTTGGTTTAAGGAATAGCCTTTCTTAGCTATGCTCTATGAAGCACTTGTCTGTAGAATATTTCCAACTTTAAGTACTTTAACTAGACTTCTAAACTATCAACATTTTCCCTTTATGGTTTGATGTAAGACCTACTGTTAGGTCATTTTTCCCGAACTTGTTTACATCATTAATACCAGTAATATTGACAGTTATGTAATCTCTTGAAAAGCCTCTACTATTGTGTCTCTGTATCAAACATACACTCATCCAATGATTGAGTTACGATGATTTATCCCTAGGAGCACTCTCATTATACTTACAATTGGTTCTTACTATATTCATCATCTCTTTAAACTTTCAGTAAAAGATGCCGCCTCACAAGCGTCCGGCCAGAGGCATGCCTATATGTCAAACTCCACCACCACCACCCCTCCGCAGTTCGATGCGGTGATGTTTCAGGCTATTGTGACCACAGTTGTGGCCGAAGCCATGACTCAAGTAAACTCTAGCGGTGCCAGTGGAGCTGGAACGGGCACCAACTCTAATCATGGGGAAAGCCAACCACGTACACGGGAGTGTAACTACAATGACTTCATCAGCTGCAAACCCGAGTTCTTTAATGGAACCGGAGGGATCATTGCACTATCCCAATGGATAGAAAGAACGGAAGCAATCTTTGAGATGTGCTCTTGTCCTGAGGGAAGCAAGATAAAATTTGTTGCTTGCACCTTCACTAAAAGAGCCTTGACGTGGTGGAATGACCATGTCAAATCAGTCTCCCGAGTAGTGGCTAATGCTATGGGCTGGGAAACACTGAAGGATCTGATGGCAAACGAGTACTACCCGAGGGGCGAGGTTCAGAAACTCGAGGAGGAATTTTGGAACCTCGAGATGAAGGGTTCTGACATAGTGGCTTACACAGCTAGGTTCAGCGACCTAGTGACTCTATGTCCCAACATGATCCCCACCGAAAGCAAGAAAATTGAGAGATACATATGGGGTTCGGTACCCCCGTATTGAGGAAATGTTCTAGCATTGAACCCTGCGACCTTTGATAGTGCCAAGCAATTGTCCCAAAGGCTTATCGATCAAGAGATTCCTTCTACTCCAACAACAACTACAACCACCATCTCAGCACCAACTAAAGCGGTCGACAATAAAAGGAAGCGTTGGGACCGAAAGAAGGGAAAACCAGCTCAACCCTCTTCCAAGAACCAACAGGTGGTGGCTGTCCGTGCTGCCACCACTCCTACTGCCCATGTGCCAGCAAAGCCATATGCAGGGAGCCTACCCAAGTGCACTAAGTGCAACTTCCATCACAACGGCCCCTACCGGGAAATACACTGCACCAATTGTGACCGGAAGGGGCATACAATCCGGTTTTGCAAAGCACCACCCAGGTCCCTGGTACAGGAGTAAGCCAGACCTGATACGGGTGTGGCTAGACAGGATACCTCAAAAGAAACTGTCCTAAAGCTGGGAATGCAGGTGGAGTGGGGAGACTACTTGCTATTGGCCACAATGAAGCTCTGGCAGACCCCATAGTAGTCACGGGTACGTTTATCGTCAATAACTCATATGCATATGTTCTATTTGATAGTGGGACAGAAAGAAGCTTCGTGAACCAAAAAATTTAAACACTTACTTAATCAAGCACCTCAAGCACTAAAAGAAACCTTCATCGTAGAAATGGCTAATGGAAATACAGAGAGTTCTAACAAGATTTACATACGTTGCACTCTCACACTAGATAATTATTCATTCCCAATCTACCTCATCCCTGTGGCAATCAAGAGTTTCGATGTCATTGTGGGCACGAACTGGTTGAGTCTCCATCGTACTGATATTCTGTGTTTCAAGAAGGTAGTCCGTCTAAACCTACCGAATAACAAGACCTTGTTGATCTATGTAGACAAACCCAACATGAGCCTTAGTTTCATCTCAAGTATTCAAGCACAAAAGTACCCACGTAAGGAATATCGTGCATTCCTAGCACACGTTATTGATACGAGCCAAGAAACAAAAGACCTGAAGAACATCCCCGTAGTACGCGAATTTCCCGACATCTTTCCAGAAGAACTACCAGGATTACATCCGCAACGACAAGTCGAGTTCATAATTGACTTAGTTCCAGGAGCTACCCCAGTAGCCAAATCGCCCTATCATCTAGCACCAGCCGAAATGCAGGAACTATCTGGTCAACTTAACGAACTGCTTAGCAAGGGCTTTATAAGACCAAGCTTCTCACCATGGGGAGCACCGGTCTTATTCGTGAAGACGAAGGACGGATCGTTTCGTATGTGCATCGACTACACGGAATTGAACAAGTTAACCGTCAAAAAGCGTTATCCTCTACCCCGCATAAACGACTTGTTCGACCAACTGCAAGGGGCGAGCTACTTTTCAAAGATTGATCTAAGATCTAGGTATCACCAATTGCAAGTGTTAGAGGAGGGTGTTCTAAAGACAGCCTTCCGAACTCGTTACGGGCACTACGAGTTCGTAGTGATGCCATTCGGATTAACCAATGTGCCCGCAGTATTCATGGACTTAATGAATAGGGTGTGTCGTCCTTACTTGGATCAGTTCGTCATCGTATTCATTGATGACATACTTATCTAATCTCGTAGTGAGGAGGAGCATACTAAGCACCTACGGCTGATCTTAGAAACACTACGGTCAGAGAAGCTCTACGCAAAGTTCTCTAATTGCGAATTTTGGATCAGAAGAGTTGAATTCTTAGGACACGTAGTTAGCGAAGAAGGAATCCACGTGGACCCTTCCAAAATCAAATCCATTGAGAACTGGTTAGCACCGAAGACACCTACCGAAATTCGTCAATTTCTAGGCCTTGCTGGCTACTATCGCAGGATCATTCAGAACTTCTCTCGAATTGTGAAACCTCTTACGACTTTGACCCAGAAGGGCGTGGCCTTTGACTGGGAAGAGAAGCAAGAGAAAGCGTTCCAAACACTGAAGCGAGCCTTATGCACTCACCCGATACTATCCCTCCCAGAAGGAATAGAAGAGATTGTGTGTAACACCGTAAAAATTTAAACAAGGGATAATGACCTGAGAAGGTAACATATTTTATCCTTTGATTACATTTGGTCACTAAATTATTTTTCGTGATTTATGAACCCTTGAACTTGTTGAAATGTTCGCATTATACCATTATGACCGGTTATAGTAGGTTTTCCCGGTTCTGGCGTTGTTCCGGCCAAACATGAGTTTTCCAGTATCTTCTCCGGCCAAATATGATATCTAGAATGGAGGAATATATGATCCCTTATCTTAAGGACACGCGTATCTGATATGATCAGAGTTGACAGCGGCTTTGGAAAGCTACGATTGCAGATCGAGATCTGAAGTCATACGCAGAATAGTTGTTAGACTTATCCAAGTGGGAGACTGTTGGATTAGTGTCTAAGTCCATAACTATTTTGGTATGTACTTGACCCGATGGTGCATGGTCCTTTTGGGTTGCCTTCACCAAAGCAACTTGATTGGAGAAATAAATAGAAAGAGAGGATAATATGATTTATTAATATGTTATAAGAATAATATATTAAAGGAGAAATCATATTTGTTTAATTAATATTGGTCAATAATTAATTAAGAATTAGTTTTGTGATCAAATGTAATTAATTAAACTAGAGGGGCTAATTTGTAATTATGTGATAGTTACAAAATAAGGTAAGAATTATCTTATAAGTATGGTGAACGAATTTAAGGTTGGAAAGCCTTAGAATTCGAGTATGATAAGGATTCAAGGATTATCTTATTGGTTGCTTAATGGATAATCAACTAGATAAGGATAATGACTGAAACCCTATCTTTACACCTATATAAACACCCCTAGGGTTATGAATTCGTGTATCCCTTCCCAAGAAGTCCAAAACACGAATTCTAACCTCCCTCCTCTCTCTATATACCTTCTCCACTTGCTTATGGTGTTTGTGAGCCATTAGAGGAGTGACACTTGTGACTCTTTGCTTTCCAAGGTCAATTCAAGGAGGAATTGGATTGTTATTGCTACATAACAATCAAGGTATGTTCTTAAATCTATTTACATGTGAATTCTGATTTCCATATGCTAGTATTAGGGTTCAAAGTCTTGGATTCAAAGTATGTACAATAGAGAAACCTAGATCCGAGCTTTAGGGTTTGTATGAGCACATAGGATGTCTTATGACCAAAACCCATCAGTGGTATCAGAGCCATGATTGGTTTCTATTGTATTGATGCTTGATGTAACTGAAAATCGTGTTTTGGCCTCACTGTTCGACCTGACTCGGCGAGTCACTCTTGGACTCGGCGAGTCAGCCTTACTCGGCGAGTTCCAGAGGGTGACTCGGCGAGTCGGTGCGTCAGACAGTGCTTATCTCGGGATTTCTTGCTGTTTTTGCATTGGGATAATTACCTTATCATGTTAGATTAATATTAATCCGATTATATGATATATTTGACTATAATTTTAATCCAATTGAAGATATTTATCAATTAATAAGATAATTGTTTCCTTATAAGATAATTGATTAATTATTTTAAGTAAATTGATAAATTGTTTTGCAAGAAATCATCAAATATGGATAATTATGTGATTAAATGTTAATTTGAATTATTTGTTATTTGATCCTTGTTGTTGTGAAAAGTTTCATATTTGGCCCTTTAGGTTTTATAGTTTAAAATTTGAACCCCAAAAAGTTTTGTTGTTTTGAAATTTAAATAGTTGAAACCCTAATGTTTTGAAAAAGGTTTCAAAACTTGCCCTCAAGTTTTGGAATTTAAATTTTGATTAAATAGTTTAATTTTGATGCATATTTAAATTCTAAACCCTAATGTGTTGAAATGTTTCAAAACTTTCCCTCAAGTTTTGGAATTTAAAAGTTGATTAAAAGTTTAATTAGGAATGTTAAATTCTAAAACCCTAGTATAATTTTGAAAAAGTTCAAATCACACCCTTATGGTTTTGTTAATTAATTAAGGTGTATGATTAAAAGAAGTTTAATAAATCCATAAAAGTTTAGGTTAACCATTTAATAGAATTAAAGGTGTAATTGTTAAAGTTAACCACATAGTATTTTAATAGGTTATAAAATACACCCTATACTATATATAACATTAAAAGTCTAACATTATATATATATATATATATGTATAACTAAAAGTCAGTCTTACCGTTAGTAGGCCTCATTCACGAAGCTGGTCTATAAGGGGTGTTTAAGGAAATTGCCTATAAAATGGCGATTGAATGGGTATCCACTCTTACCCACCGCACTCTTGACTAGTGGAGGGTCGTTAGCCGAACGGGTAGGATAGGACGAAACCTTCCATTATAAGTATAATGAATTATCAAGTAACTAAATGTTTTATAAAAATTCCCAATCTTAGTTACTTAGGCAAAAGTGAATTGATGCAATTCCATGAAATTACACTTTGTGCCCTTGCGAAGACGTTAGTGGAGCGTGTGTGGTTAACCGGCACACTAAATGGGTCTAAGCAAAGGTAGCAAAGGGTGACTCAATGTTTTTCATAGTTCGGTGGAGCGTGTGTGGTTTACCGGCACATCGAATAGGTGACTATAACATGTGAGGGCACCATGTAAGTTTGCATGGTTATTCACACCCGCTTTGTGATCCTCGGCATCCCAGTCACAAACAAGAGGGGGCATATCGAGATATAAACATGCCATTGAAAGTTCAATGTATCTCAAAGGATCTAGGAGTTTTCATAGAATTAAAACTTGAATTTCTTTTTCGTTTTTCGTGGTGGAAATTAGTGAATCGTCATTCACTTACCTTCAAATATTCTGCAATTAGGGTTACGGCATCCCTCTCCCGAGTTGTAGAATATTGTGTTGGGTCCTAGCCTTAGTATCTCATTTGGGTGATTTACTAAGGACTCCATCAATCAACTAACTTGAATTTGTTTTTCTCCCGTTTTGTAGATGTCAAAGTTCGACAACTATGGTCTTCCCATATCCCGTGGAACAAGCATTCCACGTGAAGATGATATTCCACGATTTAATCGAGGAACGAGATATCATGCTTCACTTCCTCCTCCTCCTCCTATTGTTCTCCCCAACCCACAAGATCGAAGAATTGAAAGGTTCAATATCACTAAAGCCCTATTGGAAATGAAACATGAAGATGGTAAACCCGTGTGTGCCCATGTTCTAGGAATGAAATCACACATTGATAGGTTGAAAATGTTGGGTGTGTCATTCCCAGATCAGTTGGCTGTAAATTGGGTTTTGCAGTCACTTCCTGAATCATATAATGAGTTCAAAAGAAAATATTATATGATGGATCATGACGACAACCTCATTGACCTAACTTACATGCTCATTGCTGCTGAATCAGAAATGATTTGGCGAAGCAATGGAGCGTATTTGTTGGAAAAGTCAACCAACCATGCTTCCGAGGACGTTCTAGGAGAACCGACCTGCGTTTGCTGCCAAAAGAGAGGGCGTTGGATACAAGTCTGCCCAAAGAGCTTGAAGAGTCCAGAAGCTGGGAGAGGCAAAGAGTATGGCCGCGCTTCAGGTAAAATCCACTATCTAACTCCATTGAGTTCTTATTCATTAATTCTTAATACATAATGTAATAAGATTGCATTTGAATGTTTTACAGGATCGGTGAAAAGAAAGGAAGCTTGGTGAAAGAGCAAAATGAATCTAATCACAAGGAATGGATCTTGATCGCATGGACTTGAAGATTAGATTTTGAGCTTAGATAGTTATGATAGAGTTGTTAGAAATTTTTCTTTTGAAATACATAGTTTTCAATGGATTTTGCATTGTAAGGACAAATGTTTTCCGCTGCTTTTATAAATAAAATAAATTTTCGTTTGACTTATTTATTTATTTGTTTATTTCCTTGCAATGAAATTGTTATGAAAAATTGGTGTTTGCATATTTCTACAACAAATGGATATGATTCTTATTTATGGTGTTTATGGAAAAATCGAGAATTTACCAAATAGGGAGAGTTTCTCATCGCCCAAAGTTTCAATTGGACAGAAATTTGGAATCACGCAACTTGGTTGCACGATGAATGAGAAATTTCATATTTGGAAATTAGACAAATCGAGCACACAATGTTGCGTGTTGATCAAGACCACCATAAGAGTAACAATGATATTCGTCATGATTTACTAAAGGTTTAGTAAATATGATTATACTTACAAGATTAAGTGTAATTCTGAATTGATTAAAGGGTTTAGATCAATAGCAGAACGAATAAGAATAGGCAGAAAGATAAAAGTTTCTCCATTCTAAGAAGATGGGAGAGTACCTTTTATGCTTTATGATAGGTCTTAATGATTAGGAACCATACCTCAATTGATCCTCTAAGTGAGTCTTAGTACAATTGTATGTCTAAGAAGAGGAATCAAGAATTGAAGAAATGGTTAAATCAATAAGTCAATCATACTTTGTTCCAATAACAAGTCTTAAAGTTAAGATTGTGACAATGAGTGAAAAGTATTAAGAAGGTTTAAAACATTCATTAAATGTGGTAAGTTGTGATGTCTTAGATAAGACAAAGACCAACTAGGACCAATTTATGAAAAGTTTTGATAAAAACTACACTAACTCTTGAATATTTGTTTGTCAAGAAATGGTTTTTGACAAGAGAATCTTATATGTCAAGGAGTCAGTGGGAGTCTTAATGGTCTTGAAAGGTTTCAAGAACAAATCAAATAAACCTCATCGATCATCACTAGCACACGAGTTGAGGTTTACAACCTATCGTGTTGACATTGTTTTGATTCTGTGCCAATCCAATCAAGTTAATTATGTATGTGAGTTCTATGAGTTCTCATTTTGAACGCATAAAAGGCAAAGCACCTTAATCAATGAAAGGTACATTGATAGGAAAGGGTGAGCTGCTTAACTACTTGGAAGACATGGTGGGCAGTTGTGCTACCATAAAGGCAAGAAATCAAGATTAAGAAAGTTCGATCCATATGAGTTTGAATTTGTCGTAAACGTTGGTTTTGACAAATTCACATGGATTGGAACATTTGCATCGTTTAAAATCTAAGTGTCATAAGATTTCCTCCTTCATGAAAATGATTGTGAGGAAATGCTTTCACTAAGACAGATTTTAAGAAGATAGTGATTGTAAAATTGCATTCTCGAATTCAATTATGGTTACGGCATCCCTTTCCATAATTTGAATTGTGAGGTTTGGCAATTAGTCTTAATTGTTTAGACACACATATGAACTATCAAAGGCAAATGTGTATAAGTTCAAGAAGCATTGATAAAGGATTATCAAAGCACTAAGTATTAGAAACATGAACTTAAGAAATTCAATAAGTATTGTTTTCTGAAAGTTAAGATGTTTATGAATACATGTCGAAGCTAGTGGGAGCATAAGTGTTATGTTTTATAATAATCATCATGATAGTGGGAGCATAAATGTTATGATTGTATGATTATTAAGGAAAGTATTGCGAGGTTAGCAATATTAATTATAGAAAACAAGAGTCATACTTTGCAAAGTTGTAAGAGTTGAAAGGTTGTTTTACTATAATTAAGGGAGAGAATATTATGCTTCATTTCAAATCTAAAGGATTAGGTTGAGAAATGTTAATAAATATTAGTCAAAGGTACAAAGTGTGTTCTTAAAATTTCGATTATGATTACGGCACCCCTTTTCACAATTCGAATTTTGAGAACATAGCAAATAAAACATTATGCGTCGTGTCCCATACGCTTCGGGTATAGGATCGATTGCAAATGATTTAACGTTGGACCGTTCTAAAATTTTCCAAATGTCGAGCGCATTTAGAGGGAAAAGGGACTAGAATTGGTTTTGACTAAAACAATTAAACAACTATCAAAGGACAACCCAAAGTTCGACGAGGATTCGTCGCTTGTGAGTAGTTGGAAGTATAGTATTGGAAAATATGGAAATGTTTCCATATTGGATGGACCATATCGACATTATTACGAATAGATAAGATTCTATTAAGAATGAGTTGTCATATGGAACATATGGAAGTGTGTCCATATTGGGAATTGAATATTGAGAAATCTATGACTAGATTAGAAACTTCTATGCAAAAGGGTGTTCAAAGAAAGTACCTTGAGTGAGAGACATCACATCTATGGAATTGTCTTGTAACAATCTCCGATAGAAGACTTTGTAATTGGCAATAGTCTTTGTGACTTTGCTACAGCGATATTACGAAAGGATAGTTGCATAGAATGTTAGAATCTAGCATATTCTATAAGTAACAAGAATTTGATATTCTTTAACTTATGAAAAACGGATTTGGAGTTGTGAAATGAGAAGGATTGGAAATGTGTTCAATATGATCTATTTCACAAAGTAAGAACCATAGGTAAACATTGTGTGCATGCTAGGAGCATGGGACAAGTGTTGTAATTCAAGTAAGAAGTTGATTACCCGAAACGACAAATAATGAGTAATCGATATGGTGATAAATAAAAGGAGTTTTATTTATACTCAAAGGTTTGAGGCCATATGGGATTAGTATTATTCTTGTGTTTCACATTTGCATGTTTTGACTTCCAGAATAATTGAGTTTATTAAGAATAATCGAATTATTCAAACAGGCCACAGTCGTTCATATGTTGGAAGTAGATATGAATGAAGACTGTCGTGAATTGGTGTGTGGATTGTCTAAAAGAGTATTAGACATAAGCAAATGTTTGCTGCAACGTTCATGAGTGCTTATGAATGTGATTTAAGCATTGGATTAAACCCACGCTCACTTGGATCACTCCATGGATTGTATCACGAGTGATTGGTGAGACGATAACATCTTATATTCTTGAAACCGAGATGTGTGAGTTGTATCTTGCAAATCGGTTACACATTGATAATATGTAAACGCACCAGTAACTTGGTGTTATAAAACATATTGTTGTGTGTGATTCGGTGCGTGAGTACAAGCAAGCATTGTATCAAAGTTTATCTGTTCCTTTTATCCAAAGTAGGATAAAAGCGATATCTTTGGGCCCCTCGATGGTTTAGTGATGACAAACGTAAATGCTCGGCCGGGCTAGGGCTAATTTGATTTGTTCAATTAGTCAGTCGTCATAAATCGGAAATCGAGACATAGTACAAAGAGAATGATTTGAAATCATATCTCATATGATATCTAGAATGGAGGAATATATGATCCCTTATCTTAAGGACACGCGTATCTGATATGATCAGAGTTGACAGCGGCTTTGGAAAGCTACGATTGCAGATCGAGATCTGAAGTCATACGCAGAATAGTTGTTAGACTTATCCAAGTGGGAGACTGTTGGATTAGTGTCTAAGTCCATAACTATTTTGGTATGTACTTGACCCGATGGTGCATGGTCCTTTTGGGTTGCCTTCACCAAAGCAACTTGATTGGAGAAATAAATAGAAAGAGAGGATAATATGATTTATTAATATGTTATAAGAATAATATATTAAAGGAGAAATCATATTTGTTTAATTAATATTGGTCAATAATTAATTAAGAATTAGTTTTGTGATCAAATGTAATTAATTAAACTAGAGGGGCTAATTTGTAATTATGTGATAGTTACAAAATAAGGTAAGAATTATCTTATAAGTATGGTGAACGAATTTAAGGTTGGAAAGCCTTAGAATTCGAGTATGATAAGGATTCAAGGATTATCTTATTGGTTGCTTAATGGATAATCAACTAGATAAGGATAATGACTGAAACCCTATCTTTACACCTATATAAACACCCCTAGGGTTATGAATTCGTGTATCCCTTCCCAAGAAGTCCAAAACACGAATTCTAACCTCCCTCCTCTCTCTATATACCTTCTCCACTTGCTTATGGTGTTTGTGAGCCATTAGAGGAGTGACACTTGTGACTCTTTGCTTTCCAAGGTCAATTCAAGGAGGAATTGGATTGTTATTGCTACATAACAATCAAGGTATGTTCTTAAATCTATTTACATGTGAATTCTGATTTCCATATGCTAGTATTAGGGTTCAAAGTCTTGGATTCAAAGTATGTACAATAGAGAAACCTAGATCCGAGCTTTAGGGTTTGTATGAGCACATAGGATGTCTTATGACCAAAACCCATCAGTATCATCATTTTCTTAATACAAAACTCCAAGATCTAAACATATAGACTCCAGTGTGCGTGTGTACGAATCATGTCGGCGCCTTCCCGTGATCATCACTAGTACCTGAAACATAACACATAACACTGTAAGCATAATTGCTATGTGAGTTCCCCAAAATACCACACTAACACATATTAGCCACTCGAGGCTATAACTCTGTTGACCCTTTGGTCAATGTGTCTTAGTGGAACCTTCCAGTCCCAACTCTCTATGGGCCCTCTGGCCCTAACTCTATGGACCCATTGATCCTGCTCTGTATACTCTGAATCATGCATACCACATATCACAATAAATCACAACACATAAATAGCATGCAAATATAGTGGCACATAACTCTAAAATACATTGTCACATATCTCTGTACCACACTAGGTAAAGTATAGTGAGAAGACTCACCTCAGATGTCTCGGTAAATCTATGACTCGGTAGAAATACGATCTAGCCTCCGCCTAATCACATAAAGTAAATATTCTCATAAATATAACTCTCGGGACTAGACCCAACCCTCTCTTGGCGCCCTCAGAAGGCAAAAGACCATTTTACCCCTCTTATGGCTCAAAGGCCACATTGCTGACCATATCCTAAAGTCAACAGAAGTCAATGGTCAAACTTTGACCCAACTCGTCGAGTGCACTTGGGCGACTCGATGAGTCTACAAGTGTCCATTAACTCTCTAGTCTCGCTTGGCACGTCGAGTCCCTCCCCTTGCTCGACGATTCACACCTTGCATGAATCGCAGGGCCACCCCGACTCAACTCGCCGAGTCTCAAGATCAACTTGGCGAGTTCCGCTTTGAACTCCAGTCCTTTAATCCCCCTCTGACACACTGAGTTATCCCCTAACTCGGCAAGTCCACTCACTGAGTGATTTACAAGAAACCCTAACCCTACTCGCCGAGTCCGCCCATGGACTCTGCGAGTTCCTACCATGCATGAACTCAAGTGGCCTCCTAAGGTCAGATCTGTTCCTTTGATCCATAGATCTGACCTTCCCAAGCCTGATAAACACGTAAAGTTCGAATCTTGACACTCATTTGACGTCTAGGAGGCTTCACTTGGTGATTTAGCCCCAAAAGTAACATCCTTAGCTCAACACCTCCATAGTTCAACATAAAGCAAGCTGAGATAAGCTCTTTAGACCACTATGGGTCCAGATCTGAAGTCTCAAAGTGAATAGGGGCGATATCCTCACAATTTTCTTCCAATAAAGGTCATAAAACTCTACATCTATGGATTCCTTCAACAAAACAGATAAAGGGGCGATATAATACCTCAAAGATGAAGTCTCTTGCTCAAAATCCACAGATGCACAAAGATCAAGAAATGGCTCCTTTCCTCTCACAAACGCTCTAACTCCTTTAGGGTTTCTCTCTGGGGTTTGGTAGCCGCAAATGATGGCCCTAAGGGCCTTTAAATAGGTCCCAAACCCAGGAAATTAGGGTTTCATTAAACAGCATGGACTTGCCGAGTCCACTCATTAACTCGCCGAGTCCAGTCATGAACCCGGATAAGAATCCGCGACCCTACTCGGCGAGTCTAAGCACCAACTCGCCGAGTCCCTTCACAACCTCCAAAAATAAAAGAATAAAATAATATACCTGGGAATCCGGATGCTATAATTCTTCACCACTAGAATCAGACTTCGTCCTCAAAGTCTTACTCTGCAAACAACTCGGGATGCTGCTCCCGCATCTCTCGCTCCAGCTCCCAAGTCAAATCTGACCCTTTCCGATGCTGCTACTGGACCTGCGCCAGAGGCACCTCCTTGTATCTCAGAACCTTGATCTTCCGATCCCTAATCGCCACCGGTCTCTCAATATAGTTCAGGCTCACATCCACCTGAATATCCTCTAATGGCACCACTGCCGTCTCGTCGACTATACACTTCCTTAGCTACGACACGTGGAAGGTGTCTTGAATCTGATTCAACTCCGCAGGTAGCTCCAACCGGTAGGCTACCTTTCCTACTCTAGCGATCACCCTGAAAGGACCAATATATAGGGGCCCTAGCTTGCCCCTCTTCCTGAATCGGATCACTCCTTTCCAAGGAGAGACCTTCAGGAGCACGATGTCGCCGACCTGAAATTCAAGCTCAAACCGGCACCCGTCCGCATAACTCTTCTGGCGACTCTAAGCGGTCAACAACCTCTGTCTGACCTGCTGTATCTGCTCTGTCGTCTGAAGAACGATCTCTATACTACCCATCACACACTGCCCTACCTCTCCCCAGCAAATGGGGGTTCGACACCTCCTCCCATACAACAGCTCAAAGGGTGGCATACCAATGCTCGAATGATGGTTGTTGTTGTAGGAAAACTCTGTCAAGGGCAAGTAAGTGTCCCAACTCCCGCCGAAATCCAGCACACATTCTCGGAGCATGTCCTCAAGCGTCTGAATCGTCCGCTCACTCTGCCTGTCAGTCTGTGGGTGGTATGTGGTACTAAAATGCAGTCTCGTACCCAATTCCTCATGAAATTTCTTCCAGAATCTAGAAGTGAAACGCACATCTCGATCTGAGACCATCGAGATCGGCACCCCATGCCGCGATACCACCTCTCTCACATACATATTTGCCAACCTCTCCGCGGAAGAGCTCTCACTGATAGTAAGGAATGAGCGCTCTTCGTCAACCTGTCCACAATCACCCAAATTGCATCGACACCTCTCACAGTCCTCGGCAATTTGGTGATGAAATCCATGGTAATCTGTTCCTATTTCCACTCGGGAATATCTAACGGCTGCAGCTTACCATGTGGATGCTGATGCTCAGCCTTAACCCTACGACAAGTGAAGCATCTCTCTACAAACCATGCGACATCCCTCTTCATACAGGGCCACCAATACCCCCACTTCAGGTCCAAATACATCTTAGTGGCCCCGAGATGGATCAAGAACTTCGATCGATGAGCCTCTTCCATCAAAATGGTACGCGTCCCGCCCACAAATGGTACCTATATCCGACCTTGAAATGTCATAAGCCCCCGGCTATCGGTAACGAACTCCGATACTAGCCCGACAACTCGCTCTCTCTTCTGGATTTCTAGTCTCACGGCCTCAGCCTGGGCCCCACGAATGGTGTCCAACACCGGAGTTATCACTTGAATCTCAAACAAACATCTCGCATCGGGGCGCCCTACGGCTCAGTGCATCAGCTACAACATTAGCCTTGCCCGGGTGGTACAAGATCTCACAATCGTAATCCTTCACCACATCCAACCATCTCCTCTGGCGAATATTCAGGTTGGGCTGGTCCATTAAATACCTCAGGCTCTTGTGGTCCGTGTATGTGGTACACCGAACCCCATACAGATAGTGACGCTAGATCTTGAGGGCGAACACCATTGCCCTAAACTCCAGATCGTGGGTGGCATACCTCATCTCATGAGGCTTCAGCTTCCTCGATGCGTATGCTATCACATAACCCCTCTGCATAAGCACCGCTCCCAACCCCAATATCGACGCGTCACAAAACACTACGAAGTCCTCCATCCCCTCTGGAAGGGTTAACATCGGGGCTTCACATAGTCTTTGGCGAAGTGTCTCGAAGGAGGCATGCTGCTCTGGACCCCATGAAAAGGCAACCCCTTCCGGGTAAACTTGGTGAGTGGCACGACGATCTTGGAGAAATCCTTGATGAATCTACGATAATAACCAGCCAACCCTAGGAAACTCCTGATCTCGGTAGGCGACCTCGGCACCTCCCAACTCATCATTGCCTCAATCTTGGCCGGGTCCACCAATATCCCTTCCTGGTTAACGAGGTGCTCTAGGAACTAGACCTCTCGCAACCAGAAATCACACTTGGAGAATTTGGCATAAAGCCTCTCCGATCTCAGAACTCCGAGGATCTCCCTCAAATGCTCCTCATGCTGCTCTATGGATCTCGAATACACGAATATGTCGTCGATGAACACGATCACCGAGCGATCCAACATTGGCCTGCACACTCTGTTCATGAGATCCATGAACACTGTCGGTGCATTCGTGAGTCCAAAAGGCATTACCATGAACTCGTAATGCCCATAACGAGTCCTGAACGTTGTCTTCTGGATGTCCTCATCTCGCACCCTCACCTGATGATATCAAGACCTCAAATCGATCTTGGAGAACCAAGATGCTCCCTGCAACTGATCGAACAAATCGTTCATCCTCGGCAACGGGTAACGGTTCCTGACCGTTAGCTTGTTCAACTCCCGGTAATCAATGCACATCCGGTGTGAACCATCCTTCTTCTTGACAAAAAGGATAGACGCTCCCCATGGCGAACTGCTCGGCCGAATAAACCGTTTTCCCAGCAGCTCTTGAAGCTGCGAGGATAACTCCTACATCTCTGGAGGCGCAAGGCGATAAGGTGCCTTGGCGATAGGCGCAGCCCCCGGAACCAAATCGATACTGAGCTCTACCTGCCTCTTCCATCAAAATGGTACGCGTCCCGCCCACAAATGGTACCTATATCCGACCTTGAAATGTCATAAGCCCCTGGCTATCGGTAACGAACTCCGATACTAGCCCGACAACTCGCTCTCTCTTCTGGATTTCTAGTCTCACGGCCTCAGCCTGGGCCCCACGAATGGTGTCCAACACCGGAGTTATCACTTCAATCTCAAACAAACATCTCGCATCGGGGCGCCCTCCGCCCTACGGCTCAGTGCATCGGCTACAACATTAGCCTTGCCCGGGTGGTACAAGATCTCACAATCGTAATCCTTCACCACATCCAACCATCTCCTCTGGCGAATATTCAGGTTGGGTTGGTCCATTAAATACCTCAGGCTCTTGTGGTCCGTGTATGTGGTACACCGAACCCCATACAGATAGTGACGCTAGATCTTGAGGGCGAACACCATTGCCCCCAACTCCAGATCGTGGGTGGCATACCTCATCTCATGAGGCTTCAGCTTCCTCGATGCGTATGCTATCACATAACCCCTCTGCATAAGCACCGCTCCCAACCCCAATATCGACGCGTCACAAAACACTACGAAGTCCTCCATCCCCTCTGGAAGGGCTAACATCGGGGCTTCACATAGTCTTTGGCGAAGTGTCTCGAAGGAGGCCTGCTGCTCTGGACCCCATGAAAAGGCAACCCCCTTCCGGGTAAACTTGGTGAGTGGCACGACGATCTTGGAGAAATCCTTGATGAATCTACGATAATAACCAGCCAACCCTAGGAAACTCCTGATCTCGGTAGGCGACCTCGGCACCTCCCAACTCATCATTGCCTCAATCTTGGCCGGGTCCACCAATATCCCTTCCTGGTTAACGAGGTGCTCTAGGAACTAGACCTCTCGCAACCAAAAATCACACTTGGAGAATTTGGCATAAAGCCTCTCCGATCTCAGAACTCCGAGGATCTCCCTCAAATGCTCCTCATGCTGCTCTATGGATCTCGAATACACAAATATGTCGTCGATGAACACGATCACCAAGCGATCCAACATTGGCCTGCACACTCTGTTCATGAGATCCATGAACACTGTCGGTGCATTCGTGAGTCCAAAAGGCATCACCACAAACTCATAATGCCCATAACGAGTCCTGAACGTTGTCTTCTGGATGTCCTCATCTCGCACCCTCACCTGATGATATCCAGACCTCAAATCGATCTTGGAGAACCAAGATGCTCCCTGCAACTGATCGAACAAATCGTTCATCCTCGGCAACGGGTAACGGTTCCTGACCGTTAGCTTGTTCAACTCCCGGTAATCAATGCACATCCGGTGTGAACCATCCTTCTTCTTGAAAAAAAGGATAGGCGCTCCCCATGGCGAACTGCTCGGCTGAATAAACCGCTTTCCCAGCAGCTCTTGAAGCTGCGAGGATAACTCCTGCATCTCTGGAGGCGCAAGGCGATAAGGTGCCTTGGCGATAGGCGCAGCCCCCAGAACCAAATCGATACTGAGCTCTACCTGCCTCTCGGGAGGCACACCCGACAACTCTTCTGGAAATACATCCAGAAACTCACGCACTATCGGGACCTCATCAACTGACCTCGTTCTCTCTGAATCAACCCTCGCATCCATCACATACGCTACAAATCCCCTACAGCCCTGCTGTAGACTTTGTCTCGCTCTGGTAGCCGAACAAAATGCTGACCCAGAACATGTACCCTCGCCATACACCGAAAGAACTCCTCCACTAGGGTCTCGTGTAGTCACCAACTGTCTCTCGCAGTCGATGAACGCTTCAACTTTGCTCAACCAGTCCATGCCCACGATGACACAGACATCTCCCATCGCAATAGGAACTAAATCAATCAGGAACTCAACGCCGAAAATCTCGAGTACACATCCTCAGATCACTTCGGCGGCATACACCGTCCTCTCGTCAGCTATGGAAACTCTCAGAGGTCGACTCAACGCCTCTCGGCTAATACTGATGTGCTGACTAAAAGCCAAAGATACAAAAGACCGACTCGCACCCGAGTCAAATAACACCTAGGCAGGTACAAATTCACAAGAAAAGTACCGATGCATAACATAAAATAAACACAATATCCCAACGTCAAAATAAATACAAGAAAGGATACATACCAGCCATGACATTGGGTGTCGCGCGGACCTCCTCTGCAGTCAACTGAAAGGCTCTCCCTCATGCCTTCGGTACCTCGGCCTTTACTGGCCGGCTCTCAGTAGCTCTGATAGCAGCAGGGACAGATCCATGAGGTGCTCCCTGGGCTGTCCCTCGCAACTGTGGACACTCTGCCTTGAGGTGTCCGGTCTGGTTGCAGTGAAAGCATACTACAAACCCCTTGGGGCAATCCTTGGCCATATGCCCCTCCTTGCCACATTTGTAGCAAGACCCGCTCTGCACACCCCATCGTGGCTCTTGCCGTACTTGCCACAAGTACGGCCCTTCTGACTCCCAGATCTCGAATCAGTGGGTTTGGCCCGCGTGGCTGCCGGCTGAGACTGCACCGGTCGCCGATCCCTCCCCTGAGACTCAGCCTCCTCTCTAGCCTGGGTCTCCAGCTCTATCTCCTTCTTCCGGGCATTTGCCTGAAGCTCATCAAATGTCCGGTACGTTGAGTTCGCCACGAACTCCCGTATATCCCTCCTCAAAATGCTCAGATATCGGCTCATACGTGCCTGCTCAGAGGACACGTGCTCTGAGCAGAACATCTCCCGCTCATGGAACATCCTCGTAATCACTGTGACAGACTCAGTACCCTGATTGAGGGTCAGAAAATCCTGGGCCAAACGCTCCCTCTCCACCTGGGGAACGTACTCATCTCGGAACATAGCAGTGAACCTCTCCCAAGTCACTGCAGCAAGCTCAGCAGGCGAATAATGCGTCGTCACAAACTTCCACCAGTCCTTCGCTCCCAAGCAAAGCTGGTTCAACGCGAACCGGACTCTCAAATGATCTGGAGATGAGCAGGTGAAGAAACACCCCTCGATGTCTGAAATCCACCTCATTGATGCAATCGGGTCCTAGGTCCCATCAAACTCTGGTGGTTTTGTGTTGCTGAACTCTCGGAACAGCAACGCATCACCACCCTGCGGTCTAGCCACAGCTACAGTTGCAGTGGCCGCAACAACAACAGCATCAGAAAGAGCATCATATCTATCATCAACTGTCTCTATCAGGATGGTCTTGATAGAACCGAACATCTTTGGAATCTCTGTGCGGATGACAACAATCACCTCATCATGAATCATCTGGCGGAGCTCCTCGTCGCTCACACCCCCTCCACTAGTCCCTGGTCTGTGGCGCGTCCCCACCATGATGCATCTCTGAAATACAACACAAGATATCGGAGACTCGCTCGGGCGTACACACACTCAATACCCCAATCCTACTTGGTCTCTGGTACCCTAAGGATTCTTACTTGGGTTGCGCACTGACCCGGTGCCTTCGGTAGTACAGGCCCAATACTACCGACCCCACCGCCTCAGCATTTTTCCCAAATCCTCCTCCCATAGTCCCAAATTCCAAGCACTCTACTCTCTTAAATCATATGCTACTCGCTAGCTGATCTCTCATAAGCTCCTCGCTGCTATCTAAACACTCTCAAGCATCCCTAGCAGCAAAACTCCTAGACTAAGGCATCATATATATCAGGCCACTCTAGTCCTAATAAGGATACCTATTCTACTCTAGCATGTGTAATATAGCTCATGATAACATAATATATCTCATAACACTTATTACAAGGGTATTTTGGGAAATCACCCTTCGGGCGCTGGCTGATCGTACACACGACTCTACTCTGTTTGTCTCAAAAATCTTTTTACTCTTAAAAAAATTTACTTTTATTATCAAAAAAAAAATTCCTCAAATCCTCAGTTTGAGTTCAGATTCGCCCGAAGATGCATCCGAATCCCTCAAACCAAGGCTCAGATACCAACTTGTAACATCGTAAATATTTTAACAATTTTTCACATTTTAAAAACCATATAATTTCATTCACATCCACATTTTAAAACATTGTATCATCATTTTATTAATACAAAACCACAAGATCTAAACATATGAACTCCAGTGTGCGTGTGTATGAATCATGTCGGCGCCTTCCCGCGATCATTGCTGGTACCGGAAACACAACACATAACACTGTAAGCATAATTGCTTAGTGAGTTCCCCAAAATACCACACTAACACATATTAGCCACTCGAGGCTATAACTTTATTGACCCTCTGGTCAATGTGTCTCAGTGGGACCTTCTAGTCCCAACTCTCTATGGGCCCTCTGGCCCTAACTCTATGGACCCATTGGTCCTACTTTGTATACTCTAAATCATGCATATCACACATCACAATAAATCACAACACATAAATAGCATTCAAATATACTGGCACATAACTCTAAAATGCACTGTCACATATCTATGTACCACACTAGGTAAAGTATAGTGAGAAGACTCACCTCAGATGTCTCGGTAAATCTCTGACTCGGTAGAAATACGATCTAGCCTCCGCCTAATCACATAAAGTAAATATTCTCATAAATATAACTCTCGGGACTAGACTCAACCCTCTCTTGGCACCCTCAGAAGGCAAAAGACCATTTTACCCCTCTTATGGCTCAAAGGCCACATTGTTGACCAGATCCTAAAGTCAACATAAGTCAAAGGTCAAACTTTGACCCGAATCGTCGAGTGCACTTGGGCGACTCGGCGAGTCTACAAGTGTCCACTAACTCTCTAGTCTCGCTTGGCACGTCGAGTCCCTCCCCTTGCTCGACAAGTCACACCTGGCATGAATCGCGGGGCCACCCCGACTCAACTCGTCAAGTCTCAAGATCAACTCGGCGAGTTCCGCTTTGAACTCCATTCCTCTAATCCCCCTCTGACTCACTGAGTTATGCCCCCAACTCGGCAAGTCCACTCACTGAGTGATTTACAGGAAACCCTAACCCTACTCGCCGAGTCTGCCCTTGGACTCGGCGAGTTCATGCCATGCACGAACTCAAATGGCCTCCTGAGGTCAGATCTGTTCCTTTGTTCCATAGATCTAACCTTCCCAAGCCTGATAAACACGTAAAGTTCGAATCTTGACGCTCATGGGACGTCTAGGAGACTTCAATTGGTGATTTAGCCCCAAAAGCAACATCCTTAGCTCAACACCTCCACGGTTCAACATAAAGCAAGCTGAGATACGCTCTTTAGACCACTATGGGCCCACATCTGAAGTCTCAAAGTGAATAGGGGCCATATCCTCACAATTTTCTTCCAATAAAGGTCCTAAAACTCTACATCTATGGATTCCTTCAACAAAACAGATAAAGGGGCGATATAATACCTCAAAGATGAAGTCTCTTGCTCGAAATCCATAGATGCACAACCTCCGTGGCCTCCCCTAAGCTGGAATCACCTTCTTCTTGCAAGAATCAACCACAAAGATCAAGAAACGGCTCCTTTCCTCTTACAAACGCTCTAACTCCTTTAGGGTTTCTATCTTGGGTTTGGTAGCCGCAAATGACGACCCTAAGGGCCTTTAAATAGGTCCCAAACCCAGGAAATAAGGGTTTCATTAAACAGCATGGACTCACCGAGTCCACTCATTAACTCGCCGAGTCCAGTCATGAACCCGGATAAGAATCTGCGACCCTACTCGACGAGTCTAAGCACCAACTCGCCGAGTCCCTTCACAACCTCCAAAAATAAAAGAATAAAATAATATACCTGGGAATCCGGATGTTACATTGTGGTCTATTGCGATGCATCTAATCAAGGGCTCGATTGTGTTCTAATGCAACGGGGTAAGTTCATTGCCTATGCCTCGAGATAGCTGAAGACACACGAAGTCAACTACACCACACATGATCTAGAGCTTGGAGCAGTTGTGTTTGCTCTGAAGATCTGGAGACACTACTTGTACGGTATGAAGAGCACTATCTTTACAGACCACAAAAGCTTACAACACATATTCAACTAGAAGGAGCTCAATATGAGACAACGACGGTGGGTCGAACTACTTAATGACTACGAATGCGAAATTCGTTATCATCCGGGTAAAGCCAACGTAGTAGAAGACGCCCTAAGTCGGAAAGAATATTTTGGTCGAAGATTTAGGTCACTGACTATGACTATCCATTCGCATCTATCCACACAAATTAAGGAGGCCCAGCTCGAAGCCTTGAAACCTGAAAATGTGGCAGGTGAATCCCTGTGAGAAATGTATAAAAACTTGGAAGTCAAGGGTGATGGAGCTTATTATCTCATGGACCGAATCTGGACACCGAAACACGATGGCTTCAGAGACTTGGTCATGACCGAGGCGCACATCACTCGATATTCCGTCCACCCAGGTTCAGATAAAATGTATCTGGATCTTAAAAATTTATACTGGTGGCCTAACATGAAAGCAACGATTGCTACCTTCATGAGTGAATGCCTTACTTGCGCCAAGGTCAAGGTCAAATACCAGAAACCTTCCGGTTTACTACATCAACCAGAGATCCCTGAATGGAAGTGGGAGCGGATCACGTCATATAGTATGTAATAGTATCTCTTCATATAGTATGTAATAGTATCTCTTCATATAGCATGTAGTATATTTTTATAGACACATGAATGAACTGACTCTTATATGTTCCCTTTGTACTAGGAATAGCAAGTAGTATCTCCTAAACTATACCTATTATAGTTTACTAGTAATGTAGTTTGAAATGTCCAAGTATGTTTATACACCTTTGCTACGCAAAAGTGTTGGAACTGAAGTCACAACTTTCCTATCAATACATAATATATATTTACTACATAAGTGTATAGATATGGTTTTAACAATATATAAGTTGAAAAGAGGTTTTGTAATACATTTAAAGGGTTTGAAACAATAAAACAATAACGACTTGATGTCAGTTTATAAAACGATTTAAAAGTAGTTTGTTAGATAAAGCAGTTTGAAAGTATGGCAATTCCATACGTTTGATGGTTATTAATCACATGTGATTGATCTAATAACTATGATATTCAACTTGTATTCCCCCCCCCCCCCTAATAAAAGCATTTAAAAACATGTAAAAGCATTTAAAAGGTTGGTGTATGAACTCACCTGTTGTGACATCCCCAAATTCACGGCCAGAAAAGACCGATTTGTTTATGCTTTATTTGAAAATCAAAGTATATTTTTAAAGAAATATAATGCGGAATTTTTTCCCAAAAAAATATGAAAAAGAATTTATCAAATCATTTCCGTAGAAATGTATTATATTAAAAACTTTGGGATATCATTGTTAATACAGATCAAAAGCATAAACATAAACAACATAGGCATTATAATATCTATTTATTCTAGTAGCCTATAATCCATTGATCTCTCATCAGATCATCACTCCTGTGCTCTCTTTCCACTACCTGTATATGAGAAAACTGAGTGGGTCAGGCTTGGGAGCCTGGTGAGCACATAGGGTTTCCAACCCGCAATAAATAAGTTTAATAATTTCATCAACCAACAATAACCCGATTACCTACTCCCATTATCCTCACTTTACGTCCCTAAAACACCTATCGTAAGGGATCTAGCCTAAGGATTATCATCGGGATGGACACTATTGCTAAGGGGTTTCCTCAACAATAAATGTCTGTAAGGCAACCATAAGGGGGATAGAATACACCAGTGAACACGTCGTTCACAAACACCTACAGGTTGCGGGCCTGCTAGCGTTCCACTTGACTGTCTAGAATAGTCCGTGGTTGTCATCTATACTGTGCTAGATGACTGGATCAACAACAACATCGAGGCCTCTCATTATTTTATTTCATCACACACCAACTATTTCATCTACCCATATTTTACCCCCAACATATTTGTAGATATAAAATACATATACAATTTAAATCATTTAAAACATGTATAATAGTGTTCGTCTAACATAGATAACAAGTATACATATAATATGCACACATAGCATGTAATTTATATAAAATACTTCATATCTATGCGTAAGATTAAAATAAATATGCACTCAATTTAGTAGCAGGAGTAGATAGAATCTGAAAACGGTCAACGGCTCGTGATCGTCGGGCTCGGGAAGCGGAACGACTTCAGAAAACGAGAGAGAGAAGGAAGATTTGGTGTAAGAAGTGAATGAGTTCGAACTTGCTATTTATAGGCTGATTTCGGCCCATTCACGTCATGAGGTGTCATTGCTGACGTCGTGAGCCATGGATGAATCACCTCGTAGCTTCATCATCTGCGTTTTAGGCTTGAATAGTGTCTGTTTGACTCCTCACGTCGTGAGAATTCATTACTCACGTAGACTTCTAGCTTCGAAATGTGACTTTTTGATTCCTCATGTCATGAGAAAAGAGGCTCACATCGTGAGTCCAGTCAATTTACGGTTTCTGACACGTGTCATGCTCTTAGACAGCTGTATCTTCGGAAGGTCATAACTTTTGCATACGAACTCCGTTTTTGACGTTCTTTATATCCACGCGTAGGTGGAGACGTAATATACAAATTTCATTTAGACTCCTAAGGTCAAAAAGTAGTTTATCATAAACTAACTTTTTACGTTTCCCAGTGTCATGCCGGTTTTGACGCGAAACTTCGATAGATCATATCTTTTTCGTTATAACTCGGATTTCGGCGTTCTTTATATCTCCGGAATCATTGTCCCGACCACTTTTGTTCATAGATATTAGACCTATCTATTATTTCATTTTTTATGCTTATTTTTATTCTTAACTTATTATATCTTATAATTAAATATAAGGCACATAAAATCACATAATATTCAAATAATTCCTATTTATTATTTCAAAGTAGGTTATAAGTGTTGACCCTAACTATTACTCCACTAAATTAATGCTTAGCCTAGAAACACGGGCGTTACAATTCTCTCCTCCTTAGGATGATTCCGTCTCAGAATCATGCATCAGCAAATAGATGTGGGTAGCGACTCATCATGTCACTCTCTGTTTCCCAGGTGAGGTTTGGTCCATTCGTATGTTTCCACCACACAAGCACTAAGTCAACCATCTTGCGGCGCAACATCTTAGTCTTATGGTTAACAATCGCCTCAGGCTCTTCAATTAGCCTCTTATTTTCATCCATCCTAAATTCTAAAATTGGAATTATATCAGAAATTTCTCCTGAAAACTTCCTTAAGTAACACACATGGAAAGTGTTATGAATACCATCTAGTTCTTCAGGTAACTCTAGCTTGTAAGCTTGGTTCCCAATCCTCTGAAGAACTTTGAATGGTCCTATAAACCTTGGACTCAACTTTCCTCTCTTTCAGAATCGTATAAGTCCCTTCCATGGTGAGACTTTGAGCAAAACCGAATCTCCAACTTCAAATATCAGCGGTCGTCTTTTCTTGTCAGCATAACTCTTTTGACGATCCTGAGCTGTTAACATCCTTTCCTTGATCACTTTCAGCTTTTTAGCAGTCTGATGGACTATTTTGAGGCCCATAAACTGCTTTTCTCCAGCTTCAAGCCAACAAGATCGCGTATGACACTTCTGTCCATACAACGCATCATAAGGTGTCATCTTAATGCTCGAATGATAACTGTTGTTGTAGGAAAATTCTACCAGAGGTAAGTGCTCATCCCAGTTACCTTGGAATTCTAGGGTACATTGTGACAACCCGAAATTTTCATTCTGTACAAACAATATCACTTCAATAGAAGTTATAGCAGTCACAGTTAATTTTCAAACTTTTTCGTGTAAGTTTGAGTAATTCAGGGTTTACACTTTAGGAGATATCAGGAGAGTAGATGCACTAGGGTTTAGTGAAACTCTATTATTCCATCACTCTATCATATTAGAGATTATTTCGCGAATAAAAATATTTTCTGCCAAAAATATCTCAGGACTATAAATAGATTTCTGAACCAAATTCATTCATTATTCGCATTTCCAACTAGAGAAAAGTCATTTTCTCTCTCACGGATCTTCGGGTTTTTTTTACCAAAATGTGAGTAACTCTCTCTAGTAGTGTTAGAAAGCTTATTATGTGTTTATAACATGATTTAGATGGCTAAATCACTAGATTTAGGAGTTTACTCCCTAAGGTGTTCTTGGGCGGTAAACTCCCGAAACAATGCCTAGACCTTCCCTTATGATATGATACTACTTTAGGATTGTATAGAAGTGTATTAGGGACAAGAAATCAACCAAGAAACACATATGTTTGGGTGTTCACGGCCCAAGAAGATCTTGGACCGTGAACTCCAAAATCTTGGACAAAAGGGTGCTTTTAAGGCACTTAAAGCCTTAGACATTTACTAGCAATTGTTTCCACTTAAATGAAGGACCAAAACACATCAAAAACACCCCTCAAAGTGAGTTCACGGCCCTAATAAGTTTCTTGGGCCGTGAACATCAAAGAAGGGCACCAAAGTGTGCCTAAGGCCTTCATATGCTTGAAATAAAAGTTTGAGACCTATACTACATGTGAATAAGACTTGAAAGCATCAAAAACACCCATCCTTAAGAGTTTACGGCCGCAAACTCTAAATGAAATGGCCTTAAGGTCATAAACTCCTCAAAGGGGTGTTTCTATGCCTTAAACCCTTCCAAGGATTTCACCACCAAGTTGGAATAATTCTAGGAATCATTTAGTACTTCAAAACACAAAATACCACCAAGTTTGGGAATTTACGGCCGTAAACTCAAGAGTTTACAACCATAAACTCCATGTGTGATGCTATACCCCTAATCAATGTTTAAATGATTTTAAACGCTTTAATGGGGGGAGGGGGAATACAAGTAGAAAACAGCATGTTATTAAATCATCTATATGTATTTTATAATTGTGTTTTCATTCAGCCGATTTCACATACTACAAAATTTGATGCATGAAATGGTTTTCTATCTTAAAATACCTTGATAAACAAAAGTATTAGTTTTGAATTGTTTATTAGCATGACATCAAGTCACTCTTAATTATTATTCAAAACTCTTAGATATCTTGCAAAACCATTACTTTTACCTTCTTGAACAATCAATTACCTTCCAGTTAATTATCATAGGGATAGTTAGAAGAAACAAAACATTATTCCTATTATAAGGAATTACACAAGAGTCAGTTCATTCATGAGTCTATACCAGTACATTACCTGATACATGAGTACATTTACATATGATTACATGATACATGAATACGCTTACATGAATACATTACATGAGTACCTTTACATAGATACATTTTCCTGTATATACTTACATGAATACTTGTATCTCGATTTGCGAGGATGATTTATTAGTACCTTCTGTGTAAATTGTTCTGCCCATCCCCAGTACCTCGGGATATCTAGACGGGACTAACCATTCCGAATCCCAACTGATTAGCACCAGCGGTTGATGAACATCTACGGATGCCCACGGTTATTACTTATACTAGGAGTACCTTTACGGGACTAACCCTTCCTCCACCCTGCTGCTGCTACAGAGGACAATTAGACAATCTTCGGATGTTCATTAGGTTATACATTTCATTTTACGCGATGGCATGTTAGCCCTAGTACCTCGTGATAACACCTACATTAGTACTTTTTCCTATTTACTTTATTTTGTGATAGGATATACATTTCGCTTACCGCGATGTCGTGTTAGCCCTAGTACCTCGGGATAACACTTACCTTAGTACATTTTCCTATTTACTTTATTTTGTGATATATTCACATAAACGATGAGTTAGACTAATTACTGTTTGTAATAGTCAGAAAGAAGGAAAAACTATCATTTTACTTACAAAACATTCGGGTCTTGGTAGAAGACTACATCTCATACTAATAGGAAATAAGGGATTTTCTAGGGTTTTTCATACTTATATCAACTTCTTCATTTAAAGATTTACATGGCATTCATAACAGCTTTTCAAAACAAGGCAATGACACTTAAATACTTATGAATTCACCAGCTTTAAAGCTGATACTCGCTTTCAAAATAACTTGTATTCTCAGGTCATCAGTAGACAGGTACGGTGTCCAGGTTTTGAGAAGACGGAGCAGACAAGTCTCGTCTTTTATTTTGATTGTATATTTTTGGTGTCTTATTACAATGAAAGAACACACATGTATTAAAACTTTACTTATAATGCAATGGATGATGTTGTTGCTTGTTTACTATTTTACACTGTTGTGATACTGTACATGACGTCCTCCACCCCTGAACGTTTCCGCCGTTCGTGGTTTTGGGGTGTGACATACATGCTCTCAGCATATCTTCCAGTGTTTGAATTGTTCTTTCGCTCTGACCATCAGTCTGTGGATGGTAAGCTGTAGTTAAACACAACTTCGTACCCATTTCTTCCTGTAGAGTTTTCCAAAACCTTGACGTGAAACGACTATCACGATCTGATACAATTGTTAATGGTACATCGTGAAGTCTTACCACTTCCATCACGTAAGCATTTGCAAGCTTATCCATAGACCATTTCTCATTGGCTGCTATGAAGTGTGCACTCTTTGTGAAACGATCCACGACTACCCAAATCATGTCGTGACCGTTCTTCGTTCTGGGCAGTTTAGTCACAAAATCCATGGTGATATCTTCCCATTTACCCATGGGTATAGGTAAAGGTTCTAAACTCCCATACGGTTTCTGATGTTGTGCCTTAACCCTTGCACATGTTACACATTCAGCCACATACTTTGCAATATCGAGCTTCATCGTCGGCCACCAGTAATAGGGTTTCAAATCCCTATACATTTTAGTGCTACCTGGATGAATCGAGTACATGGTTTTGTGAGCTTCTTCCATCAGAAGATCCCTTATTCCTCCCATCTTAGGTACCCAAATTCTATCTTGGAATACCTTCAATCCTTGTTTATTTGTATCGAATACCAACGTTTTTCCTAAATGTTCTTCCTTTCGGTCATTTTTCTCCAAAGCTTCTTCTTGAGTTTTCTTGATACTTTCCACAATCGTTGAGACAACTTCAATTCGTAACAATCTTGGCCTTTTTCTTTCAAAGTTTACTTTTTGATTTAGAGCATCAGCTACAACATTTGCTTTACCAGGGTGGTAAAGTATCTCACAGTCGAAATCTTTGAGTAACTCTAGCCAACGTCGTTGTCTCATGTTCAATTCCTTCTGATTAAAGAGATACTAGAGACTCTTATGATCAGTGAAAAGTTTGCACTTCGTGCCATAGAGGTAATGCCTCCATATCTTTAGGGAAAAAACTATTGCTGCCAACTCCAAATCATGAGTGGGGTAGTTCTTTTCATGCTCCTTTAATTGTCGAGATGCATATGCTATCACCTTTTCTCTTTGAGTTAGAACACATCCTAACCCGACTCCTGATGCATCGCTATACACTGCGAAATCTTCAACTCCATCGGGTAGAGAAAGAATTAGTGCTTCACATAATTTCTTCTTTAGCTTCTCGAATGCCTCATCGTGTTTCTCACTCCATGCATATGTGGCTCCTTTATGGGTCAAAGTTGTCAATGGAGCAGCTATTGAAGAAAAGTCTTAGATAAATCTTCGGTAATATCCAGCTAATCCAAGAAAGCTTCGAATCTCCATGGGACTTTTTGGTTGTTCCCACTTCATTACAGCTTCTATCTTTGTTGGGTCAACCATCATTCCCTCTTGGTTAACCACATGACCCAAAAATTGGACTTCTCGAATCCAGAAATCACATTTGGAGAACTTAGCATATAGCTTCTCCTTCTTCAGAACTTCTAATACTTCTCTCAGGTGCTTGCCATGCTCCTACTGACTCTTTGAGTATATTAGAATGTCATCTATGAACACTATTACAAATTTATCGAGTAATGGTTTACAAACCCTATTCATCAAATCCATAAACGCTGCTGGAGCATTGGTCAGTCCAAATGACATAACTAAGAACTCGTAGTGTCCATATCTTGTTCTGAATGCAGTCTTCTCAATATCTGGCTCTCTTACCTTCAGCTGATGATATCCTGACCTAAGATCCATCTTTGAGAAATAGTTCGAACCTTGAAACTGATCGAATAGGTCATCAATCCTTGGCAATGGATACTTGTTCTTCAACATTTCCTTGTTCAGCTCTCGGTAGTCTATACATTGGTGTATTCATCAATGGACTTGTTGTCCTTCTTTAACGTCAGGAATTGGTTTTCCAACTCTAGCAGATTTTGGGCCGAACAGAACTTGTGTTTGAAGTATACTAAGAACTTTGCCCATGTCAGTTGTAGCGGCTCATTGGGACTTATGGTCTTCCCCAGAGTGTTCCACCAGCGAACAGCGCCACCTCTAAACTGACGTACTGCATATGTAGTTTGTAGTTTGCCCTTGCAATCACACGCTATGAAAGCCAACTCCATCTCCGAGATCCAATCCATAACTCCAATTGGATCTTCTTTCCTATTGAAAGTCGATGGCTTGCAAGTTGTGAAGTCTTTATACTTTCATCCATTCCTCTCGATTGTTTCATCTTGGTTGTTCCTCCTAACCACTGGCAGTTCAGCTTGACTAACAGTCCTACTGTAATTCCCTTCTACTGACTGTCCATCATTCAGCTCAGGTTGTTCAACAGGTATCGTAGGTTCATCCATATTCTGTTGAACTAAACGCCTTGTCTTCTCCATCTGGCGATCCAACATGATCAGGATCATAGCTTGTACCCTAGCCATCGTCATTAGCTCAGGTGCAGCTGCTACAACTGGTACTTGTTCAATCACTTAGGGTTGAGGCTGTTGATTGTCATTTACATTGGCATTTTTGACTCCACTTCGGGTTCTTGCCATTATGGTCTATACACCTAATCAGACGTTCAGTGTGTAGTGATGAGAATTAAGATAGGAAAACTTTATCTACGATAGACGTATTAAATCCTCCTTATTACTCCAAAACATTTACATGCTAGTTCTAATATCGTAGTCGAACGTTTAGAATCCTAAACACATAAGGTTTCTAGATTCGGTCGGCAACAGACCATAGATTCGAACAAATAATAGCATATAAGGCATCTTTATAGTTATAGCTATAACACAAAGCATTTAGCACATAAAAGCATTTTAGGCATCTTTCCTAAAATAAACTAGTGCTCGTGTCTAAAATATAGCAGGCACTCATCTCACAATCATCACTTAGCATTCTAAGTTTAAGTCTAGAAATCCTACAATTTCCTAGTTCGCTTAAACTAGTGCTCTGATACCAACTGTGACATCCCCAAACTCACGGCCAGAAAAGACCGATTTGTTTATGCTTTATTTGAAAATCAGAGTATATTTTTAAAGAAATATAATGCGGAATTTGTTCCCAAAAAAATAGGAAAAATAATTTATCAAAGCATTTCTGTAGAAATGTATTATATTAAAAACTTTGGGATATCATTGTTAATACAGATCAAAAGCATAAACATAAACAACATAGGCATTATAATATCTATTTATTCTAATAGCCTATAATACATTGATCTCTCATCAGATCATCACTCCTGTGCTCTCTTTCCACTACTTGGATATGAGAAAACTGAGTGGGTCAGGCTTCGAAGCCTGGTGAGCACATAAGGTTTCTAACCCGCAATAAATAAGTTTAATAATTTCATCAACCAACAATAACCCGATTACCCATTCCCGTTATCCTCACTTTACATCCCTAAAACACCTATCGTAAGGGATCTAGCCTAAGGATTATCATCGGGATGGACACTATTGCTAAGGGGTTTCCTCAATAATAAATGTCCGTAAGGCAACCATGAGGGGATAGAGTACACCAGTGAACACATCATTCACAAACACCTATAGGTTGCGGGCCTGCTAGCGTTCCACTTGACTGTCTAGAATAGTCCGTGGTTGTCATCTATACTGTGCTAGATGACTGGATCAACAACAACAACATCGAGGCCTCTCATCATTTTATTTCATCACACCCCCAACAATTTTGTAGATATAAAATACATATACAGTTTAAATCATTTAAAACATGTATAATAGTGTTCTTCTAACATAGATAACAAGTATACAGACAATATGCACACATAGCATGTAATTTATATAAAATAATTCATATCTATGCGTAAGATGAAAATAAATATGCACTCACTTTAGTAGCGGGACTAGATAGAATCTAAAAATGGTCAACGGCTCGTGATCGTCGGGCTCGGGACGCAGAACGACTTCAGAAAATGAGAGAGAGAAGGAAGATTTGGTGTAAGAAGTGAATGAGGTCGAACTTGCTATTTATAGGCTGATTTCAGCCCATTCACGTCGTGAGAAGTCATTGCTCACGTCATGAGCCACGGATGAATCACCTCGTAGCTTCGACATCTGCGTTCTAGGCTTGAATAGTGTCTGTTTGACTCCTCACGTCGTGAGAATTCGTTACTCACGTCGTGAGCTTTTGAGTTATCATTCCCGTAGACTTCTAGCTTTGAAATGTGACTTTTTGATTCCTCACGTCGTGAGAAAAGAGGCTCACGGCGTGAGTCCAGTCAATTTACGGTTTCTGACACGTGTCATGCTCTTAGACAGCTGTATCTTCGGAAGGTCATAACTTTTGTATACGAACTCCGTTTTTGACGTTCTTTATATCCACGCGTAGGTGGAGACGTAATCTACAAGTTTCATTTAGACTCCTAAGGACGAAAAGTATTTTAATATAAACTAACTTTTTACGTTTCCCAGTTTCGTGCCGGTTTTGACGCGAAACTTCGACAGATCATATCTTATTTGTTATAACTCGGATTTCAGCGTTCTTTATATATCCAGAATCCTTGTCCTGACCACTAAAACTTTCTTCACAGATATTGGACCTATCTATTATTTTATTTTTGACGCTTATTTTTATTCTTAACTTATTATATCTTATAATTAAATATAAGGCACATAAAATCACATAATATTCAAATAATTCCTATTTATTATTTCAAAGTAGATTATAAGTGTTGACCCTAACTATTACACCATTAAATTAATACTTAGCCTAGAAACACGGACGTTACACCTGTAGTGAGTGGTTTGGATGAACAGATGACATAGGATGTTAAGTGTCAAGTGAAGACTTGAGCACACACACGGATCGTATTTAACATATATTGACACATATATGTATCTAATTAGTCAATTAACAACTAGTTAATCAAGTAAAGACACCCTAGAACATGGATAACACTTTGATTCAAGTGTTAGGAGTACATTAGGGTTGCATCTAAGGGGTGTAGGGCCTCTCAAAGGAGTTTATGGTCCAAATGGTAACAACTCATGAGTTTACGGCCCATGGTCATTTCCCCATGAGTTTACGGCCGTAAACTCATGGTATTAAGTACCATTTTGTTTTTTTTTTAGGTCTTATAAGTCATAAACAAGTATCCTTACTTTCAATTCTAAGCTTTAGGAAGCATTAGTGGCACAATGACACCACTTTATAGAGTTTACGGCCCATGGACCATTCCTCATGAGTTTACGGCCGTAAACTCTATGTGTTCTTGATCTTTTTGATGTTTAAGGTCCTAAAAACTTTAAGGAAGTGATCTAGACTAGTATCCAAGGCTAAGGAAGGGACTAGGGTTCACTTTGCCCCATCTATTAGGGTTTACGGCTCAAGAACATGTCTTGGCCGTAAACACCTTTGATCTTGTGTTTCTTTGTGTTTTCTAGTTGAATAAGAAGTGGAACTAGCCTTATAACACACTAGGCTGAGAATACTTACAATAAAGGAGCTTGAAATGGAATTCACGTCCAAAGAACACTAGTGTGTGTTCTTGGTGATCTTGGTGAAATGAAGAGTGCTTGAAGATCTAAGAAAAGAGGATGATCTCATGGGTGAAATCATGTAAGATCACTAGGTGATGATGTATTTAAACTAATCAAGGAAGAAACACTTACTAAGTTAAAGATCAAGAAGGAAAAATCGGATGCTCCTTTAGAGAGAATGGCTTTTTGGTTTTGAAAATGGTAAAATGTGCTTAAAATGACTAAGTGTCATATTTATACTCCTTAGAGTTTACGGCCATAAACTCCATGTTTAGGCCGTAAACTCCAAACTCTTGAAGTTTTGGAACTTAAATGTTTCACACTTTAGCCTAAAGTATCCTCTCTCCAGTTATCTCTTGAAGTACTAAGCTTTAAAACATTCAAACTGACTCCAAAAAGCTTAAAAGTTAGCAGGAACAGTTTTGACTTCTGTTGAAGTGAATGGTTGTACAGAATAGAAATTTCGGGTTGTCACAGAAAAAGCCAAATTCTTATTTTTTTTCTTCCTTTTTTTTAAATGTCACACCCCCGAACCAGACGGCGGAAACGTCCGGGGGCTTGCGCGTGACTTCATCCTTGTAGTATCATTACATAGTATATAATTGAAACATAACATCATCATCATCACACATGTAATATAACAACAAACATTGTTTACATCGAGTATTGTGTTTAAATATTGCAGTCTAAAATAATTAAAGTATGATGGAACAAAATATAACAAAACATCCATTAAACTGTTTAGCCCAACCTGCTTCAATGGTTTCCTGACAATACAAGTTAATTTAAAAAGTTCAACATAAAAATGTTGGTGAGTTCATAAGCATGTTTGAGAAAATGATTTGTATAACTTTGTAATCACAAAAAAATCCTGTATTTTCTTAAAATAGTTTAGTGTGTTTGTGTCCGATCTTGTATTAATGCATATGTGTTTTTGTTTAGTAAAATTCCAAAAGTAAATGAAGAGAATGTAACGAGAATGCCCCCAGACAACCCTATGTTGCCTGTAAAACAGAATGCTGGTACATCAACCCCCGAGGTTGAGTTTTGGCGCGAGTATGTTCTCGAGTAATCCAAAGACAAAAGAGAATGATCTCCCATAAATTTCATAACGTTAATTCCTCTAAATGAGTCGTTATAACCATGCTAGATAATGACAAGTTCGCCTATCTTGGCGTTTATGAACACCGGCAGAAAGTAGAATAAGGTTTTTGGTCACCCTAGACTGATGTAGTCTAACTGTAGCGAACAACTCAGGTGTGTGGTGTCATCCCCGTATAGATCTATACATAAACCCCTATTTTCCCTCCAAGAGACTCTGGTTATAACTACAGGCTACGATCGTACACACAAAAGGTGTCAACTGACACGTCTCACTAGATCCTTAATCGAATTTACGCGAAGAGAAACATATAAAACTCATTCCAGGCTCAATGAACCATGTAAGCGAACAATTGAGGCTCACTAAACATGTAAGTTATTTTCAGGCCCGAAAGAAATGAGATTATATAACATGGCCCCAAAATATATGTAAAATGACAACTAAGGCCCATGTCACATGTACGGCATTTACAGACCCAAATAGCACGCAAATACTATCCAAGGTCTGTCGAGCATGTTAATGGGTGAATGAGGCCCAATAAACATATAAATAGTATTCAGGACCTATCAAGCATATAAATGGGCCACTAAGGCCCAATAACACGAGAATGACAAAATTAGCCCGTTTGTTATTATTTTGCTAGTATTAACACAATTATTTACTAAAAACATAAAAATCCTACTTTTTGTAAAAATTGACATTCTTGGCCCATTAAGCCAAAAATTTACAATTAAGGCCCAATTTTAGTAAAAATAACATTTTAGGCCCCATTTTATACAAAACTTGTATTTAAGGCTAGTTTTTTGTAAACATGACATTTTTAACTCATTTTTGCCAAAAATATCATTTTTGGCTTGATTTTTGTGAAAATATACATTTTCGGCCCATTTATAGAAAATTTCATCTTTTTGGCCCAAATGTTCATAATTTCGAAAGTTTGACCCTTTTTATCAAAAATTTACATTTTTGACACAATATTCTTGAAAATGACAATTAAACCCACAAAAGACCAAAAATTACAATTTTTGGGCCCAAAACCGTGGAAAGCCCATATAAGGCCCATTCATGAAAATATTTACATGTTTGGTCCCTATAAGGTCTCAAATGTCGAGTTTAGCCATTATTTAGCGAAAAATTCCTTTTGAACCCCTTATTAGCCATGAGTTACATAAATAACCCATACTTTGCCATTTTGTCGATTTTAGCCTCTTTCATGAAGTTTTTCTTAGATCCAAGTATCCTAGATGTATTTTAAACTTTTTTCTTATGAGATATGTTGGAATAAGTGTTATGTTGTACCAATATCATCATCTTTTAGTAGATCTTTTAGTTCATGAAGTTTACAACACATAAACACATATATAACTAAGGAAAACACACAAAATCATGCATACACACATAGATCTACACAAAACAACTTGTATTCTCCCACAAAAAAAAAGTAAAAACCGAAAATAGGGGATATGAACTCACTTTGCTTTGATGTTTTCGGTTTTTGATGAAGAATGGATGAGATCTCGGCCCTAGATGTGTTCTTGAGATGCTTTTCGAACTTAGGAGGTTCTAAGAAACATGATTCACGAAAAACATGTGTGTAAGAGGAGTGAATTTAGTTTAGAATGAAGTATATCCACTTGAGTTGTATGATCTTACCACAATGTGAAGCTTGAAGGGATCCTCTTGACAATACTCCTAATACTCACGATTTTCTTAAGAGAATAAAAGTGGAAGAGTGTTGAAGGTTGAGAGAATAAGTGTTGAATTTGAAATGGTGACTGAGGTTGGAGAGGGAGAGAGGCCGAGAATTAGAGAGAGAGATAAGAGAACGAAAGGGTTGACTTAAGAAGAGGGTGATTTGATACTTGTTTGGATACATGCACTCTTACATGGACATCCACTAGATTTTAATGAAGTGTCAACTCCATTTCTTCCCCATTTGTTTGTTTTTTTTATGTTAGCCCGAGAATGGGGTAAGGAAAAAGGAAATGAAATAGTTTGGGCCCTCTCTTGGCTTAGTCCGAATTTATGAGGCCCAATATAAAGATTTTTCGGCTTGTTGGGCCCTTATGAGGGTTCACGGCCAAAGAAGCCCATGATTATAGTTTACGGCCCATTAGGGCTTATGAAACTATTTACGGCCCATCATGGCCCATTAGAGATAGGATGAATCATTCTAGGACCACATGACCCAAAATACCTTAGTTTCATGGATGTGGGTCCAATTAGAGCCCAAATAGGGTTCCTTGGCCCAAAATAGTCAAGTTTATTGGTCCATTAGGCCCAATAAAAGGATCCTAGTCCATAATAAACTTGAACCAGGATTTTTAGGATTTTCAACCCATATTTGAATATATAAGATGTATTATATTGTATTTTGAACTTTAATCATGGGTTTCGATTCAAATGGATGATTTCATGTTAGTATATAGAATGATATTCACTTAGAGTGCAAGTCTTACAACAGTTGATGTTTACATGAAAATAGAATCTCCTAGCTAGAAATGCTAGTTGTGACATTAAACCTCCAAACAATTAACCTTAACTAAAAATTGTCAATATCTCGCATATAATTACCAAATCACCATATCATCTTTAGATTTTGACGATAAAGAAAATCAAATTTCCACCTTTTATTTTTTCAATCTTAGGTCCAAGATTTACCATTGCTACCAATTTTTGAGTTCCTACATGATCTTAATTCTCTCTCTTAATATATATATATATATATATATATATATATATATATATATATATATATATATATATTAAGACTCTGAAAAAGTAGAGATCTTGAGATTCAACACCAACCACATATTTCTCATATGACGCCATAACGCTCCAACGTACCGGCGTCAGCGATATGCTTAATCATAAATGATTATATGACGAAGTGGTATAATCATATATGATTTTACATATATGTCTAATCATAAATGATTATACATATATGTCTAATCATCAACGATTATACATATATGTATGCTCACAAAATAATTAATCATATATGATTATGGTTGTTGGTGGCGAGGAGGTGGTGGTGATAGAGGTGGCAATGTTATAGGTGACGAAGGTGGCAATGGTGGAGTCGGTTGGTGGTGGTTGTGGTGGTGGGAAGGTGGCAGGGAAAAGGAATGAGTGACCATAATCATTTATGATTATAACAATTTCGCCGTGTCGGTGTGCTGGAGTGCTAAAGCGACAAATGAGAAATGAGAGAATTTCGTATATATCCTTACACTACGACTAATATTGTATTTGCATGACCTAAACTTTAAATCATATTTACCCTTGTTAATCTTTTAAAATATTAGATTTACCCAAATCTATTTTTTAATAGTTTTTATTATTTAATAAATTTTTTACCATCTTAAAATCATTAAAACTAAAAACAACAACCAAATGGATAATAATACCATTCTTTTACAAATCACAGGTTTAATTCACATGAGGTTTCAATACTCTGGTCGTCTTCCCCAAGCTGTCTTCCTCACAACCTCCCTTCATTTAGGTACCATTTAAAATATCCGTTTTTGATTCATTTTTTTATTGATTGGTTGAACTTGAACAGACTGGAAGAGCTTTTACTAATAAGGGGTTTCAAGTTCTTGAGTATGTTGGAAAAGAAACTATTGATCTTTTGATTGCAAAATCATGGATGAAAGTTGACAAAAATGGTGGTAAAGGTGGCATGAAACTAAAGAGGATCAGTTATTGGAGGAGATAACATTTGACATATGCTTTTACATCTTATAGGTCCAGAGCACATGGAGGTAGTATATTCATCTTTTTTTTATTATCAAATTACTTTTAGCATATCAAAGTTTCTTATAATGTTGAGTTTCAGCAACTTGAGGTGTTTTCAAACCATTATGACCTTTTATTTAATCAAAGAAAAGCAAAGTTGTCAACAAATGAAAAATCTACATACAATGTGAAGCTTAAAGAGGCTTAGCAGCTGCTAAGTTTAGAAATTGGAGATGATGGAAAGAATGCAAAATCTGTCACACCCCAAAACCAAGAACAGCGGAAACGTTCTGCGGCGGAGGACGTCATGTACAGTATCACAACAATGAAAAGTAATAAACAAGCAACAACATCATCCATTGCATTAATAATAGAATCATTATACAAGTATGTTCTATCAAATTTTGATAAACACTAAAGCATAAATCAAAATGAAAGATGAGTCTTGAACAAGCTCCATCTTCCTTTCTCCTTGCATCGGTACCTGTCTATGATGACCTGAGGATACAAGTAATTTTGAAAGCGAGTATCAGCTTTGAAGCTGGTGAGATCATAAGTATTTAGTGTCTTAATTTGTATGTAAGAATTTGTAAGTAGATGAATTGTAAGTATTGAAAACGTATATGAACTGTAAGTATGAAAATGTTTGTAAAACAACTGTAAACATTTGAAAAACCCTAGGAATCCCTATGATTCCTACTATTATAACTGGGAGTCTTCTACCAAGACTTAACTAATTCTCTATGTAGTCTTCTACCAAGACTTAACTGTTCCATATGTTCGTCTCTTGTAAAAGTGTGTAATTTTCCCAAGTGTAACTATTATTAACAAAATATAGTTTTTACATCTATAGTTTAAGTGAAAGAATCACTAAATATATGTACAGGGAAAATTAATGTAGTACTAAAACGTAGCGCTATAAGAACTACTGCTGTACTAATTACCTTAAACCGGATTTATATTAAGGCATCATGTGATTAATTGCACCATACTATCGACTGGTAACAACGACATACGAATGGTCATAATAACGGAATGACGTTTGGCACCCGCAGACCTGCAAGTCTGGCTGTAGCTAGCAGCAAGGTGTAGGATAGTCAATCCAGTATAGATCTATACGCAAACTCACGCTCTCCCTCCAAGAGACTCTGGCTACAACTCGGGCCATGACATTTAAGGCATGCTCCGACACAGTGGATCACAATTTTATGAACGTATTAATGTAAGTGTAATGTAATGAACTGTTCTAGCTGTAATGTACGTGCTCTTTACCTAGCAAGTATAGTAATGTAATCGTTATAGTATTGTTGTATATGTTCTCTTTCTAGTATAGTTGTATATGTTCCTCTCTAGTATAGTTGTATATGTTCTTCTAGTAGTAAGTATTGACTCATGAATGAACTGACTCATAGTATGATATCGCGTTCTAGTAATAGTTCTAGTATCTTCCTAAACAACCCATATGGTAGTTTACTAGTAATCTAACTGGTACGTATGAACATGGATGTATACCCTTGCTACCCAAGGGCATGGGATGAACTGGAAGGACCTTTTATGACTATATATGTACATATGTTATATAACTAATATTTAAACGACCTTCGGACGAGTACCCGATATCCCACCAGACCACATCTCAAGCGCGAAAAGGAAATAGGGTGGATAGCCTTCCTAAGTCTTTTAAATATTTCTTATATAACTATACATATAGAGGCATGCAATTTATAATTTAAAAGCATAAAATAAGATTTGTAAAACCTTTGAACATAAATATTTTCTAAGAAAAGACCGACTTGATGTCAATCTATAAAACAATTTGAAGGCATGGGTTTGATAAAACAGTTTAGTATGAAGAAACATTTGTTTGAAACACAATTGTAAATAAGTTTGGAATGTGATATACAGAGTAAAATATACAGTGTAATAAGGAGTTTAAAACATATAAAATGTTTACAAAAATCATTTGAAGGAAACTGTTTGGTAAAACGGTTAATGAGTAGCCAAATCTTTTGAATGCTGTATATTAATCACATGTGATTGATGTAATAACTAGCATAATTCTACTTATTAATCACATGTGATTGATATAATAACTAGCATGATTCTACTTGTATCCCCCCCCATAAAACATTTAAAAATAGTTTAAAACATTAGTTAAGGGGTATGAACTCACCTGCAGTAAGTGACTGGAATTGAACGGACTGTTATCGTAAGGAAGGATCGGGCAAGTGCTTGGTGTCAAGTGAAGACCTTAGACACACACAATGATCCTAATTACATATGAAGACATATGTATATAAATAATTAGTGATTAAAACACTAATTATACAAGTATAAACATTTAAACGCGAGGAAAACACTTTTGGTCAAGTGTTAGGAGGCTAATGGGTTGCAACAAAGGAGTGCAATGCCTCTAATGGAAGTTTATGGTCAAATGACCATATGTCTTGGCCGTAAACTCCTCAATACTAGTGATTTCTTATGTTTTCTAGGCTTTAAACACTTTAGGGTACTTGTCTAAAATAAAGTCTAAGCCTTAGGTGCCTTAAAAGCACCATTTGAGCATGTTACAAGGGAGTTTACGGCCTAAGCTACTCTTGGGCCGTGAACTCCTAAACTTGGGTGGTTCTTGGTTGATTTCATGTCCCTAACACACTCCTATACAAGTCCAAGGTAGTTACTAATCACGGGGGACAATCTAGGCTTGGTTTCGAGAGTTTACCGCCCAAGAACACCTTGGGGAGTAAACTCCTAAATCGGATGATTTAGCTATGTAATCTATGTTATGAACACATTTAAAGCTTTCTAACACTACTAGAAAGAGTTACTCACAATTTGGGATAAAAACCCGAAGATCCGTGAGAGTGAATTTGGCTTTTCTCTAATTGGAATTCAACTAATGAACCAATTTGTTTCAGAATTCTATTTATAGTCCTGAGATTTTTGGCAGAAAATATTTCTATTCTCGGAATGAACTCTAATATACTAGAGTATTGGAATAACAGTGTTGCACAAAACCCTAGTGCATCCACTCTCCTAATATCTCCTTAAGTGTAAAATCCTAAAAACTGCCAAACTTATACTCGAAATCTGAGTTTTCACTGTAACTGTTCTACTTCTATTGGATTGATATGGTTTGTTCAGAATGGAAATTTCGGGTTGTCACAAAATATGAAAAGGGAAAGAATGTTGAAAATATATCTGATGGAAGTTATGATGAAATCAAGAGTTTTCATGGTTCGAGTGTGAGCAAGGCTGCATAAATGGCTACAAGGTAATCTCGTCTTTCAACCTTACTCAATCCATAACCAAACTTTATACAATATTAATTAAGGGTGTCAGATCATATTGATATATTTTGCAAGTTTGCTAATGCATTAGCTGGAATTTTCTTCAAGTGATATTGTAATAAGAACTAGTGGCAAGCTAGATTTTTTCACTCAGATGCTTACAAACGATTGCGGGAAAAAAGTGGCCAGAGGCAAGACAGACGATGGTAAGAGATGATTGTACATGTGATTGTGAAGGAAGACAACCACAGTACTAAAACCTCCTTTGAATTAAACCTATGTAGATGTAAAGGAAGGGTATTTTTTATCCATTTGGTTATTGTTTTTAGTTTTAATGATTTTAAAATGATAAAAAAAGATTATTAAATAATAAAAATTATTAGAAAATAGATTTTGGTAAATTTAATATTTTAAAACATTAACAAGGTAAAAATGATATTTAAAGTTTAGGCTGGGTAAATATGATATTTAGTCATTTAATAACGGTATATACGAAATTCTCCCATGAGAAATATATGACTGAATTTGAATTTCAAGATATATATTTTTTTCAGAATCTTAATGGAACCTCTCTCTCTCTCTCTCTATCTATCTATCTATCTATCTCTCTCTCTCTCTCTCTCTCTCTCTCTCTCTCTGTATATATATATATATATATATATATATATATATATATATATAGAAAGTCTCATTTGAGACGGACATAATTTTGTAAGACCGTAAGACCAATTTTTTTTAGTGAAATATCTAATCCTCTAGTATTTGAAAATATAATATGTATAATATTTTAATATTATATGTTTTAGAATATTTAAATGTAAAGTATGATAACAATATTGTTTTAGAATATTAGAATATTACACATATTATATTTTATGAATTTATGAATACAAGAATATTAGAATATTTCACTAGAAAAAAAAATAGTGTAATGGTCTCACAAAATAGGTCGTCTCATATATATATATATATATATATATATATATATATATATATATATATATATATATATATATATATATATATATATATATATATATATTAAAGTTCAATCAGATCCATAAGTATCTTAAGATCATTAGGATCACCTTTTTAACCATTATTTTAGAGCTTATGTTTTCTAAAAAAAAAAAAACTAAAAATATGTAAATTCATCATTTTTAACCTTATTCCATATTGATATTCGAAAAAAATACATAAAATGTATACCATATGCACATATTACTTGAAAAAACTTTTGAAAATTTTTCAATGAATCACCTTCTAGAAAAAGTTTTAAAAAGTTATGCATATGTACACAAACTGATATATATATATATATATATATATATATATATATATATATATATATATATATATATATATATATATATATATATATATATATATATATATATATATAATCATGTGCATATATGCAAAATGTTGTTTATACACATAACAACAACAAAAACCTTAATCTCAATCTATACATATGAAATATCGCTCGAAAATTTATACATACATACATATTTATATATATATATATATATATATATATATATATATATATATATATATACACACACACACTCACACACTAGCCGTTTACCCACGCTAAACGATGGGTGTGGATCAACAAAATGACATAAAAAATTTGTTAAACCAAATGACGAACAGATAGAAATTTCTTATACCTGGGCTAGGATTAAACGTAAGACATTTTTGGCTTATTCGATTTTAACAGAAAGAAAAACCAAAGTAGGAGGCAGCGAGCATGAGAGAGAACCAAGGTTTTGCGGTCAATGGCAATGCATTCATGATAGACGAATGCTAGATCAATGCGCCTCTTCCAGTTTATATGAAATGCTTTATAACGTATACATCGTATTAGACCGATTCAAATGGATATGAAGAACACTTGGTCAAACTTTAACCCATTCAAAATCTTATCATCATCTTATTTGACTTTTTTCATTAATATTGACAGATTCAGTATTTAGCGATTCAATTGGACATGAGGAACGTTTGGTCAAAGTTTGACCCATTCAAAATCTTATCATCATCATCATCTTATTTGACTTTTTCATAAATGTTGACCGGATAAGATTTAGTATTTACCGATTCAATTGGATATGAGGAACACTTGGTCAAACTTTGACCCATTCAAAATATTATGATCATCTTATTTGACTTTTTCATAAATGTTGACCGGATAAGATTCAATATTCTTTTAATGCATAAAGTCATTGTACCTGATGCACTAATGGTTTGTACCTCTTAATTTTCAGCCTTTGACCAAATTTGCATAATAAGTTATATATATATATATATATATATATATATATATATATATATATATATATATATATATATATATATATATATATATATATATATATATATATATATATATATATACACACACGCATTAATATGCAAATGAAAATCATCTTAATAAGTTAAGATGCTTATGTAGAAGGTGATTCGTTGAAAAAAACAAAAAAAATACATTTTTATACTGATGTGCACATGGTGCATGTTTTACGTTATATGCGGAAAAAATGAATATCAGTATGTAAAGAGGTTAAAAATAACGAATTCACATATTTCTTTTTTTTTTATAGAAGATAAACTCTAAAAAACTTTTTTTTTTCACATGATATGTCCATATGGTTTACGTTTTACGTAATTTGTTTTTTTGAATATCTATATGGAAATATGCAACACTTGTTTCCTGAATTGAGTATTGGACTATTGCGCTTACCAAATTGTTTATTAGAATGTTTCATGTTGTAGAGGTTTTTAACTCTTATACTCGAATCTCGATGATGTTTTCCTATGCTTAGATTTGTGGTTTTATAGTCGAAAGGAAAGTAGAACGAAAGGGGCGAAACAGGAATCCATTTATCACAATTGCTGAAAAACTAAAAGTTCGTGATTTTCGTTGTAGGCATGGGGTGATCTACTTAATCTCAAATCGACTAATTTGTCATATGTGGATGCGAGGCGCCTGACCAACGGACTGAATGTTTTATTTCAGGGTTTTCAGGGTATTTAAAGGCCATTTACCCTATGTTTTGATAATTATTAGCCTCCATCACCTCTTGTACGACCCTTATGAAACCCTAGCCTCCATTGAAGGGTTTTGAGCTCAACCTGTAATGCCCGAAGATTCGGGCTAATCGATTTAGAGACAATAAGCATTAAAATGAATTTTTGACAGAAGATTATTTCGAAGAAATAATCTCAACTAAATTTATAGTATATGTCACAAGGATTTCTTACATATAAAGAACGCTGAAATCCAACTTATAACGAAGAAGTTATGACCCGTTGAAGTTTCACTATTAAACCGACACGGCTCAACGTATCGTAAAAGGTAAATTTCTGATAAAATACTATTTAGCCTTAGCAATCTAAGCGAAGGTCATATTAGCCGTTAAACCGAGAGCATGTATACATAGAACGTCCAAATCTGACTTCATTTGAGGAAGTTATAAATTTTCTAAGATTGAGCATAGTAGTACACAGGTCGGAAATCGAATTTTAGATCGATCCATTTTTAGCCGAACCAATCTAAACGAGAATTGAATATCTCGTTAATAGGAGCTCAACGATATAAAGATAGTCGAAAACGGACGTCGGATGAAATAGTTATGAATTTTTAACAGACTTTAATTGTGTAAGCCTCTTAAAATATAACCTTAAAAATAAAGTCAAAATTAGCTGACAAAGTCTAAACGAAAATTGTAGATCACGTCCCTACCTACACATGGATATAAAAAACGTCAAAAACGGAGCTCGTATGCGAAAGTTACGGATTTTAGAAGATAATTAATTTTTGGATTAAACCTCGAAGTGCCACGTGGCAAGATCTGGCCCACTACTTCTTCCCCACGGCTTTGCACGAGATGGCGACACGTGGCATGAGTACGCAAAACGTAGCTAGAAGTACGTCCAGCGTACCTTTGCGTACGCCCGGCCTATAAGGTTGCTGCCATCCTATAAATAAATGGCGTTTTTCACTCTTTTTCTCACTTCTCTTCACCCATATATCTCCCAAACACCCCCAACCCTTCTAAGCCTTTCCCTAGCACCTCCTAGGTGTTAGTAGCGAGTCCCAGAGTGCCAGAAGGACCCAAGAAGAAGAGCTTTAGGTTCAGAAGTTCTGCCCGCACAGAGCCCGGTTCCTCGCTAAACCCCCTTGTAAGTGAGTTATGCTTACCATACTTTAAGTATAACTTATGTTTAAGTTCATTATCGTTATTATGAACCTATAAACAAGATTTATCAGCGACTCCAAGTCATTATACTGGTTGATCTACTTATGGGGATGATGTTTAGGTTGTGATTTAGTGAGGTGTTTAAAGTGGGAATTCTAAACAGTATACTTCGTATACCAAACAGGCCCTACCTCCAATATGATCTTACATGGTTGTTCCTTACTTGATAGATCATGACGGTAGACTTTGAGTTAATGATGAATCTAGACTAATAATTAGTCAGAATAAATAATAAACTAAAACTTAGTAATAATGATACTAGGTTACGTCAAAGGAAAAGACAATTGCTAGAAGCGAAGTACTGTCCGAATTTCGAATCGTCACTTTAACAAGTGAGTGCATAGTTACTTTCATCTTACACATAGATATGAAGTATTTAATATTAATACATGTTATATGTGCTTATTATCTGTGTTCCTGATATCTATGCTAAATGAACAATTTATACATATTTTACATGATTTAAACTATATATGTATTTTTATACCTATAAATATATTGGGAAAAGATGGGTAGATGAGTGATGAGAGATTCGTGATGATAGATATGCGATGATGAATAGATGATGCGAGATAAGAGATGATTATGAGATGTCATAACCTTGGCCTGCGATGTTGTGATGTAGTCATCTACCAGAGTATAAATGGTGACCACTGACTAATCTAAACAAGTCATGTGGAAACACCGGCAGGATCATAACCTGTAGGTGATGAATTACGAGTTCACAGTCATGTAGTAACTACGTATTCATGCGATGATACTCTAACCCTTACTGGACACGTATTGGGGGAGTAATCCCCGAATCAGTACTGTGTATGCAATGTAGGCGATGATCCTTAGGAACAAACATATAAGGAAATGCGATGTAAGGCGATAAGAGGTAATATGATGTAAGAGATGACCTTTAGGGTAAATATTTAGGGAAGAATAAATAAGAAAATGAGGATTAGTAATCGAGTTAATTATTTGACATGAAATACGTGAAGAAACGAATTAACTATATTATTATGGGTTGAAAACCCTATGTACTCACCAGGTTTCCCAACCTGACCCACTCGGTTTATTGTATCACATGTATCGATATTAAAGGTACATTATGATAAGGGAATCAAGGAGATGTAGATCATTAGTGTAAGTTCTGTTTATGCTTATGTTTTTGTATTGATGATGAAATCCGAATGTTTTAATATAAATAAAATAAATTTCTTCAGAAATGCTTTGATAATATCATTATCATGTTTTTTGGGAACAAATTCCGCAATATTATTCTTCAAAAAAAAAAGATACTCTGATTTTAAAATAAAGCATAACAAATCGGTCTTTTCTGGCCGAGAAAATGGGGATGTCATAGTTGGTAGCATAGCATTAGTTTAAGCGAACTAGGAGTAAGGATTTATTTCTAGACTTAAATTTAGAATACTAAGCGATAATTGTGAGATAAGTGTCTACTATAGTTAGGATATATGTATGAATAGACACGAGCACTAGCTTATTTGTGGGAGATGCCTAAATTGATTTTATATGCTAAATGATTTATGCTATAATACTTTTTATATGCTTTATGATGCTATCGAATCTATGGTCTATTGCTGACCGGATCTTGAATTTTATGTGTTTAGATTTCCAAACGTTTAATTACGGTATTAGAATTGACATATAACTTTTTGGAGTGATAAGGAGATTATACGTCTGTCGTAAATAAAGATTTTCCCTATCTTAGTTCTCGTCGTTGTACACTGAAGGTCTGCTAGAGTGTATAAATCGAAATGGTGAGAACTCACAGCGGATTAAGAAATGCTAATGGAAACCAACATGCTGAACCACGAGTAATTGGGCGTGCACGAGAGGTAGCAGCTGCACCCGAGCCAATCACAATGGCAGGAGTACAAGCAATGATACAAATGATGTTGGATCTCCAAATGGAAGAGACAGGGCTTCTACTTCAATAGAATAGGGATGAACCTATTGTGCCTGTTATACAACTCGAACTGAATGAAGAGTTGTCAGAAGAGGGAAATTACAGTCATACTGTGAGTCGAGTTGAACCCCGAGCTGTTAGGAGGAACGACCTAGATAGAGGGATTGACAGGGATGGGCATATGTATAAGAACTTCCTGGGTGCCAAACCACCAAGTCTTTCTGAAAGCCCAAAGCCAGTGGAGATTATGGACTCGATCTCCGAGATGGAGATAGTATTTGAAAGTTGCAACTGTAACAACAAGCAGAAAACCATCTTTCCAGTAAGACAACTAAATACCATAGTTTTAAGTTGGTGGAAGTTGTTGGCAGATACAATGCTATGGGGAAAATCCCTGAGAATGTCTTGGGAAGCATTCTGGAACAGTTCAAAATACAATACTGCTCATAGATAGATATGATAGACCTAAACAACGAGTTTCAGAACCTAAAGAAAGGGAAGATGAGTGTTGATGAGTATGCCACCGCATTCACCGAGATGATGAAGCTATTCCCCCACTTAGTACCTACTGAACTCTCCAAGATAGATAGGTTTGCTAAACGATTGCTAGCGGACTTTGGAGCAACGATAAAAATGGCAACTACTTTGAAGACAACCATTAGAGTAGCTAAGAAAGTAGAGATCCAGATAAGAGAAAAGGGTCTAGAAAAAGATAAGGCATGAGAAAAGAGGAAGCTTGAGGGATCCTCAAGATCCAATAAGAAAGGAAGATTCTCAAAGTCTAACTTGGACGACCAAAAGTATGGGGGTAGTGGTGGAACCAAGTGGTGTGAGAAGTGCAAGAAGAAGCACTATGGGAGACGTGATGGAGAATTGAATTGTTCTAAGTGTGGGAGGATCGGTCACTATTCTAGAGATTGTATATTCGACAACAAGACATGTTACAAATGTGGAGATGGTGGGCATATTTCGAAGAACTGCCCAAAGAAAAAAGAAGTAGCAAGGTAAAAGGTGATGCCGAAGCCAAAGGCAAGAGCATTCTAGATGATCCTTAACGAAGCAGGTGACGATGCAAGGGATCTGGAGTAAGGATCTATAAATTTGACGATCGAGATATAAAGAAGCCATATATATATATATATATATATATATATATAGCATCATGTGGTGTAGATATTCCAGGAAGAAGATATTCCAAAGACGGCATTCAAAACATGCTACGGCCACTATGAGTTTGTGGTAATGCCATTTGGTTTGACTAATGTGCCAGCAGTGTTCATGTACTTAATGAACCGTGTGTGCCGACGTTATATTGATAAATTTGTGATAGTATTCATCAATGACATATTGATCTACTCGCGAAACAAGGAGGAACATAGTTAGCATCTACGACAGGTCTTGGAGACGTTAAGGGCAGAGAAGTTTTACGCAAAGTTCTCAAAGTGTGAGTTTTGGATTCGAAAAGTAGACTTCTTGGGGCACGTAGTCAGCAAGGAAGGGATACGTGTGGACCCTTCCAAAGTCAAGACAATTGAAAACTGGGCAACACTAAGAACACCGACAGAGATTCGCCAGTTTTTAGGCCTTGTTGGCTACTACCGAAGATTTATACAAAACTTCTCTAAGATCACGAAGCCGCTCACTACCTTTACTCAGAAGGGAGTGACCTTCAGCTGGGAGAATAAACATGAAACTACCTTCCAAACGCTTAAGCAAGCCCTGTGCAGTTCTCCAATATTGTCTCTCCTAGAAGGGACCAAAGACTTTGTGGTCTACTGTGATCCATGCAAGCAGGTCCTAGGGTGTGTGCTCATGCAACGAGGAAAGGTCATTGCCTATGCCTCAAGGCAACTCAAGACTCGTGAAGTTAATTACACCACAAACGACCTCGAACTAGGAGCAGTGGTGTTTGCCCTAAAGATATGGAGGCACTACCTTTAAGGCACCAAATGCACCATCTTCACAGACCATAAAAGTCTTCAACACTTTCTCAATTAAAAGGAGCTTAACATGAGACAACGACGATGGTTCAATTTGTTAAATGACTTCGAATGCGAAATTCGGTATCATCTGGGCAAGCCCAACGTAGTAGCAAACGCCTTAAGTCGAAAGGAATACTTGGGTCACCGAGTAAAGTCATTAACCATGACCATCCACTCTCACCTGTCCGCATAGATCAAGGAGGCACAACTAGAAGTCCTGAAACCCGAGAACGTCTCAAGTGAGGCATTGCAGGGAAGGGATAAAAACTTAGAAGTCAAGGGTGATGGAGCTCGTTACTACATGGATTGAATTTGGACACTGAGATTCGGCAGATACAGAGACGTTATAATAAACGAGGCTCACAAGACAAAATACTCCGTTCATCCCGGTTCAGACAAGATGTATCTGGACCTAAAAAAAACTTTATTGGTGGTCAAACATGAAGGAAGAAATTGCTACCTATGTAGGCAAGTGCTTGACTTGTGCCAAGGTCAAGGTAGAATATCAAAAGCCCCCGGGTTTGCTTCAACAACCAGACATACCCGAGTAGAAGTAGGAGCGGATAACCATGGACTTCATAACCAAGTTACCCAAGACAACAGGTGGACTTGACACCATCTGGGTGATCGTTGACAGGTTAACCAAATCCACACACTTCCTGCCAATAAAAGAAACTAACAAGATGGAGAAGCTAACCATGACGTACATTAAAGAGATCGAGCGACTGCATGGGGTGCCAATATCTATCATCTCCGACAAAGATAGCTGATTCATCTCACGGTTTTGGCAATCACTATAGAAGTCCTTAGCGACCAAACTCGATATGGGTACAGCTTATCACCCTCAAACAGACGGTCAAAGTGAAAGGACCATTTAGACGCTCGAAGACATGTTGAGAGCATGTGTGATAGACTTTGTTAAGGACTGGGATACCCACTTACCACTCGTCGAATTCTCCTAAATTAACAGCTATCACACTAGCATCAAGGTCGCGCCATACGAAGCCCTCTACTGACGCAAGTGCAGATCACCTCTGTCTTGGACTGAACTGGGTGACAAACAACTAGAAAGAGGACAAGTGCCTAATAGCACTCTCACCGGCCCGGAGATCATATGAGAAACTATGGAGAATATCGTTCAGATCCGTGAACGATTAAAGACATCCTGGGATCGGCAAAAGAGTTATCCTTATAAGCGATGAAAACCTTTGGAATTCCAGGTTAGAGACCGCGTTCTGTTGAAGGTCTCACCCTGGAAGGGAATGATACGTTTCAGCAAACGTGGGAAGCTAAATCCAAGGTATATCGAGCCATTCAAGATCCTTGCTAGAATCGTTCTGGTAGCTAACAAACTCCGACTACCACAAGAAATCAGTAATGTATATACCACCTTCCAAGTGTCCAACTTAAAGAAGTTTCTGTCCGATGAGACCCTTGTAGTCCCACTAGACAAAATCGAAGTAAACGAGAGACTACACTTCGTAGAGGAACCTGTGGAAATAATGGACAGGGAGATTAAGAGAACTAAACAAAGTCGTATACCAATGGTGAAGGTCCGCTGGAATGCCAAGCGAGGGCCTGAATTCACTTGGGAGCAGGAAGATAAGATGAAACAAAAATACCCACAACTTTTCCTCTAGTTGAATGAGCCCATCCATGATGCTAATTTCCGGACGAAATTCCCTCTAATGGAGGGATGATGTAACAACTGGAAAATTTCGCATAAGCAATGTTTAAAATGTAGCTATGTATAAGTACCACCACAATGTAAACTTGTTGCAATAAAATTTTGAAATCCAAAAGGGCATTATTTGTATAAGTGTGTATATATATATATATATATATATATATATATATATATATATATATATATACACATATATATATATATATATATATATATATATATATATATGCATACTTTGAAAATCATGTTTGTAGTAAACACATAAAGGTCAAGAAAAGCCAAATAGTTGGAACAAAAATCATGAATTTAAAACATTGCTTTATAGTTTTTGGCCTAGTATCCCACCCACCTTGAGATTTCGGTTGTGAGGAGGCCGAAATCACCAACCTAGAACACCCCTAGGCCGAAAATGTAACGTCCCAAAAATTCAAGACTAAAAATTTCTTTTAATAAAACATTACTTAAAGTAAAATCATCAATTCCAAACATAATCAGAGTATTAATTTCCAAACTACATATCCGTTATCAGGGTAAAACATTCCCAGGCTGTCCGGTCTATGGTGTGTGCCATGAGATCACCCGGAGCTCTTCCCTCCGCTACCGGAAGTACATGAAACCCAAACTGAAAACCATAAGCACGAAGCTTAGTGAGTTCCCCCATCATACCTCATACCATACAATCACATATCATACATACTGTCGGGCAATTCTGGGGTGCCCGACCTACCCGGTACGGCCATTCTTAGGTTCCGACCAACCCGTGCCAAGCCATTCTGGGGTGCCGACTACCCACGTCAAGCCATTCTGGGGTGCTGACTACCCTTCGGTCCTAACGACCGAACCTCAGGGACTATTTCACCCCATACTACTACTACTAGCACATATCATAACGTAACAGATTATCAGACATATCCGGGGTGTCTGAACTACCCTTCGACCCTAACAACTGAACATGGGGACTGCTCCCCTCCTACTACCTCTAACTCATATAATAGATCATGCTAGCGTGTAAACATAACATCACATACTGTCAGACGTATCTGGGTGTCTGACTACCCTCCGGTCCTAACAACCAAACTCTACTGATGAGTCATGGAACCCCATCCATGCTCTTACTGATAGTGAGATACGGGCCCAGCCCACACTCACTCTTTCCCTAACTTGGGCCCCGCCCCTAATCTGCTGCTAATGAGATGTGGAACACCATCCACACTCAGCTATTGGTGAGATACGGGACCTCGCCTACACTCACCTCCCTACCAAGCACATACAAGTATCACACAGACAACAAGTATAAACTATCACATAAACCATTCCATGGGCACCCGCCCGCTATCATTGGACCTCGTTCTGAATATCATACAAGCATACTGTGCCTAGGGCTAACCCCCAGGTCTTCTACTCATAACTACGTGGGCCGGCATTGTGGCCGTAGACCCATTCACACAAAAGGGAAACTCACCTGCACTGGCTGAACTTGTTGATGATCCCACTAGCTGCTGACCGACAACTCTCTGAACTCCTGCTCCACTAGCTCCCCGAGCTACCAATATCAATGCAACACTTAGTCTAACTGACCCCCGAAAGACAACCAAGTCAGCTCTGGTCAAGGTCAAGGTCCTGGTCAAAGTCAACCTCCCAGGTCAACCCTACTCGCCGAGTCAACCTACTGACTCGCCGAGTTCATAAGTTCAAATCCTTCCATTCGCGACTCGACTCGCCGAGTCAGTCCATGACTCGTCGAGTCTACCGATTTCCGAGTCCTGACCTGTCCAACTCACCGAGTCTCCACTTGACTCACTGATTCGAGTCTCAACTCGAAGGGTTTGGGGTTTCGAGACCTGACTCGCCGAGTCCAAGAACAAACTCGCCGAGTCTAATACAACCTTCAACAAACTCACCAAGTTGTTCTTCCAACTCGCCAAGTTCCTGCCCAACTTTATCCGACTCGACGAGTTGTTCATCCCACTCGTCGAGTTCCTCCTAATCTTCATGCTGCTCGCCGAGTCCACTCAAATGACTTGCCGAGTCCATTCAGATCTACATACATGCAGAGGACTTTTGAGTCATGCATGGACCCCAAACTGTAGATCTACCCTTCCCAAGCCTATTCCTCACGTAAAGTTGCAAACTTTATGTGTAGGGAAGGAGATATAGGCTAAATACACCATAAACTAGGGTTTAAGGCAAAGAGGCTCCATAATCAACTCAAGGCTGATACTTTATGCTTCCCAAGACCAAAATATGCTTAGATCTAAAGTAGCAACTCCAGATCCGGCTTCTAACTCAAATAGATGACTAACCATGGCTTAAAAATCCCCAAATCTCACAACCATAGAAGATCTAAAGGAAGGAAACGACTCAATACCTTCAATAACTCAGAAAGGTTCCACAAACTCCAGATTTAAAGCCAATCCTTGAAGCTTCAATGATTCCACTCTTTCTTCTTCCTTCGAATCACCCAAAATGGCTTGGAAGCTTGAATGCACAACAATGGAGGCTTAGGGTTCATTTTCTGGGTGAGAGAGGCAGTAAAGGAACCCTAGGGGAGAGAATGAGACGTTTAAATAGGCTCCAAGTCCCGAATTTAGGGTTTTCCTCGTACAGACCAAACTCGCCGAGTCTCCTTGGCCGACTCGCCGAGTTCCTCCTTGGACTCACCAAGTCGTCCCTTAAACTTAGGGTTTCCTATCCTTTCTTGGCCTTTCTGACTTTGGATGTTACAACTCTCCCCCACTTAAACTAAACTTCGTCCTCGAAGTTTGCTATGGCCCACCGCCTACGATCTGCTTTCAATACCCAACTAATCATTTCAACACCAGCTGCCTACCTTCGCTGGTCTTCCGCCCGGTCGTTCTGACTAACATCATTCCTTGCGGATAATAGACTCGGGTCACCCTGACTTGGAACATCCTGGAAACACAACTTACTCAACCAACAATTCTTTTGGTACACACCGAGTACTGCACTGAACCTATACGGGTTCACCCCTTCTTTCCTTGCACGAATTCCTTGCCTTCCCAAGGCAATGCTCCATAACCAACTATTCCCTCTGTCACTTTGAAGGTCCTATCGTTCACCAACTCCATCATCCCTGCTACTTCCAGTACGGGTCATCACCGCCAGTAACCACTGACTCTCTTCTCTGTCATAACTTGGTGTCGAGCACCCCTCGACTCAACTAACTGAATTCCACCATAAACTGCTTACCCGCACTACTACTGACTGGAAATTTCTGCAATTCCTCATCTGCCTTCCGGATGAACTGAGACCATTCTGGTCCCTACCAACCTATCAATATCTGGATTACCGGCTCCCACCAGTAGCTAGTCCTAACACCACCACTAGTCGCTCCCAATGACTTCCGAAGAAACCTCGACCACCAATAACTGCTCAATCTATTCTGCCATTCAGGCACTACAATCCTGGGATCCCCGATCCCCTATCTTGACACTAAGGTCCCTACCAGGTCCCACCTATGCTCCTAAAGCTCACGGGCCTCGCCCACGGGTCCCACCCGCCTCTATCCTTCTAGTCCCACTAGTCTAACCACTCTCGCTCGGGCCTCGCCCACGGGTCTCACCCAACCATACTAATGAGCAACCCTGCTCTCATGTCTCACCTACATTGCTAATCTCATACGGGCCTCACCCAAGGTCTCACCTCTCTAGGGCTATACAGGCAAACTCCCTATCATTCTCATCCACTACCCATTCCTGATCCATATCTGATCACTAGGAGATAAGGGCCTCGCCCCAACTCCGCTAACGAAGCTACTAAGGAATGCTACGGCTTACCCGTAGTCTTACATCACCATCCATCACTTACTGCTAGTGAATGCTACGGCTGCCCCGCAGTCTTACAACACTTCCACCACTGACTACTAGTGAGTGCTACGGCTACCCCGTAGTCTTACATCACTTCCTACCACTGACTACTAGTGAATGCTAGGGCTGCCTCGTAGTCTTACATCACTTTCTACCACTGACTACTAATACGAAGGCACCCATGTGCCATTAGCTCTCAAGATCCTCATTCCGACTACCTCGAGTCCTACAGGCGATCCACAACCTGAATTCCCAACCACGTACTAACCATCACCATCACACACACTAGATGATGGGGAGTTTCTCAAACTCCCAACCCTGAAATCCTAAATCCATCAAACGTTGAACTACTTCTTTTCCTTCTCGGAGGTAGCACACTCATTCTGGGTCTGTGTGCTCCTACCTTTGCACACTCGGAGGATTCTCCCCCACTTCAATCTTGCTTACCCCTTGCTGCTCAATACTCAAAAGAATCCCAATCCTTGCTACCAATCCATAATCAACCTGCTGAGGAACCCAAGCTCACCATCGCTAGGGATCTAACCAATCCATCTCTAACACTATACAACTCTGATCCAGCGAGACAAACCAAGTCCCTCCCAAGCATGCTACAGTTACTGCATCCTATGTAACCTTTTCCAATAGGGCACATCCCCTAACTACCATTCGAATATCCAAGGTATGCAGATGGCATATAACTCGATCACCATCAATCGCTCCAAAAAAAATACTCATACCGATAATGATGCAGAACCATAACAATATAATCATGCACAAATAAAAGAACTGAAAACGGAAATCGCATACCTGCAACGTCCGGTGCTGCTCGCGTCTCCAAGGTAGCCATCTGAAAAGCCCTGCCTCCTACCACAGGCGCCTCTGCACGGCCTTGTCGGCCGTCCGTGATCCTCAAAGTTGCAGGGGCAGGTGCCATCACCTGTCCTGCTGAACACAAACTAGGGAACTGGGCCTTCTTGTGGCCCCGCTGATTGTAGTGAAAACATATCAAGTCGGATCCCTGAGTGGTGGTAACAGTACAATCCCTGCTAAAACGAACAGACCGACCACACTTGAAGCAGCCAGACTCACCACCACTACCACTCCTACACGCGCCCTCGTGCGCCCTGCCACACTTCCCGCATCGGCTGCGGTCCTGATAATCCCTCGATCTCGGATCCGATCCCTTGGGCCTTTTGCCCGAATTTGTGGCTACCTAAACCTCATCCGGCTTCCTCTTCCGGATCTGCTTCAAATCAATTTCCCTCTCTCTAGCCCGAGAAATCATATCTTCCAGCGTCTTACAGCTGGATCTGCTCACGAACTCCCTGATGTCATCCCTCAACATCTCATGGTATCGGGCCTTCTTCATCTCCTCATCCACGACATACTGCGGTACAAGAAGGGTCCTCTCCCTGAACTTGGCGGTGATCTCCACCACAGTCTGAGTGGTCTGCGTCAAATCCTAAAACTCCCGTGCCAACTGCTGCACCTCAATAATCGGCGAAAACTTCGCCCTGAACCTGGCCGAGAAATCGCTCCAAGTCATCGCATTCAATGCGGCATCATCGCCCAAAGCATGACCAATCTCCTCCCACCAATCCCTCGCTCTGTCCTGCAGAAGATAGGAAGCGAGTCTGACCTTGTCCCCCTCAAGACACCGGCTCGTACGGAATGCGTTGGCAACATCAGCCAACCACCTGCTGTTAGCAATGGGGTCCCTAGACCCATGATAATCTGGTGCCCCGCAAGCCCTGAACTCTCGGAATGTCAAGGAACGCGCTCCCATCAATGCCATCATCTCGGTACGGAAGGCTCCCAACCTCTCATCCAAGATCTCCAGTATACCCTCCTTGACCGTGCCAAAGATCACAGGAGTCTGATCTAGAATACTACACGTAACCTTAGTCGATATCAACTCCGTCATCCGCTCCTCGAGCTGCTCAGCTCCTGAACCCGAGCCTGATCCCTCTCCGGCGCCGAATCCGCCCGCTGGTCTCTCTCTCAACGTCACCATGCTGAAAATATAATACATCCACTATCAGAATACTCATCAATGCTGCGAGACCAAACACATTCCCTACCAGGTTCCTGGTCTTGTCTTGGCCTTTCCCAAATCGAGTACGGATCCTCTGCTTTCAGTAGTACGGGCCCATACTACCTTCCACATCTTTCCGTACTTTCCTCAGGAATTGCTTTGACTCCACTAGGTCCCTTATCCACTACTACTGCTCCCAGCACTATCTCATCCTAGGCTTACCCTAGGGAAACCTCAGACTCAGCTCAAACCAATCCTCAGCTGTTGAAGGTCTCCTTGTGGCGCCGATTAGCCATTACCTGGATACCATCACATGTGACAAGGCTCAAATAATCCTTCGAGTAAAAGACTCGTCCCTACAACGGTTGGACTCAGACGAGAGCTGCGAAATAGGGCCAAATCCGGCATTCTGAGATTATTCAACCCTGATCACATGTGACGTGACGTATCCACCTAATGACTAATTCCCATAACTCGGAATCCCACAATGCACAAAGCAAGCAGCATTCAGACAAGGGGAAAATCTAACCACATCATACTCAAGCAATCATATCCACATAGCAATAATCTGAACTAGCATGCAACACAAACTCATAAACTCAAGCATAACCTAAACAGGCTATCCTACTACTGTTTAATCAGCACTATCATGCAGCTCAAAGCACATAATCAGGCACATAAGGCATCCTCCCTAGATCCTTAGTCCTATTCTAGCATGTTGTTCTACTAACTGATAATCATAACATAAACTTGTATGGGTATTTTGGGGTACTTACTTGAGCTCGACTGATTGCATGCACCACACCCTTTTTCTCTTTTCAAAGTTCTTTCTTTCTGAATTCTTTCTATTTTTCTAAAACTGTTTTCTTTCCCAAAACCCTCTTTTTACAAAATTGTCTTTTCATTTTCAAAACTTCTATACCAATTCCTCAGTTTGAGTTCAGACACACCCGAAAGCATGTCTGAATCCCTCAAACCAAGGCTCTGATACCAACTTGTAATGTCCCAAAACTCAAGACTAAAAATTTCTTTTAATAAAACATTACTTAAAGTAAAATCATCAATTCCAAACATAATCAGAGTATTAATTTCCAAACTACATATCCGTTATCAGGGTAAAACATTTCCAAGCTGTCCGGTCTATGGTGTGTGCCATGCGATCAACCCGAGCTCTTCCCTCCGCTATCGGAAGTACCTGAAATCCAAACTGAAAACCGTAAGCATGAAGCTTAGTGAATTCCCCCATCATACCTCCTACCATACAATCACATATCATACATACTATCGGGCAATTCTGGGGTGCCCGACCTACCCGGTACGGCCATTCTGGGGTGCCGACCTACCCGTGTCAAGCCATTCTGGGGTGCTGACTACCCATGTCAAGCCATTCTGGGGTGCTGACTACCCTGCGGTCCTAACGACCGAACCTCGAGGACTATTTCACCCCATACTACTACTACTAGCACATATCATAACTTAACAGATTATCAAACATATTTGGGGTCTCTGAACTACCCTTCGGCCCTAACAACCAAACTTGGGGACTGGTCCCCTCCTACTACCTCTAACTCATATAACAGATCGTGCTAGCGTGTAAACATAACATCACATACTGTCAGACGTATCAGGGGTGTCTGACTACCCTCCGGTCCTAACAACCGAACTCTACTGATGAGTCATGGAACCCCGTCCATGCTCCTACTGATAGTGAGATACGGGCCCAGGCCACACTCACTCTTTCCCTAACTTAGGCCCCGCCCCTGATCTACTGCTAATGAGATGTGGAACACCATCCACACTCAGCTATTTGTGAGATACAGGACCTCGCCGACACTCACCTCCCTACCAGGCACATATAAGTATCACACAGACAACAAGTATAAACTATCACATAAACCATTCCATGGGCACCCGCCCGCTATCATTGGACCTCGTCCTGAATATCATACTAGCATACTGTGCCTAGGGCTAACCCCCAGGTCTTCTACTCATAACTACATGGGTCGGCATTGTGGCCGTAGACCCATTCACACAAAAGGGAAACTCACATGCACTGGCTGAACTTGTTGATGATCCCACTAGCTGCTGACCGGCAACTCTCTGAACTCCTGCTCCACTAGCTCCCCGAGCTACCAATATCAATGCAACACTTAGTCTAACTGACCCCCGAAAGACAACCAAGTCAGCTCTGGTCAAGGTCAAGGTCCTGGTCAAAGTCAACCTCCCAGGTCAACCCTACTCGCCGAGTCAACCTACTGACTCGCCGAGTTCATAAGTTCAGAGCCTTCCATTCGCGACTCGACTTGCCGAGTCAGTCCATGACTCGCCGAGTCTACCGATTTTCGAGTCCTGACCTGTCCAACTCATCGAGTCTCCACTCGACTCACTGATTCGAGTCTCAACTCGAAGGGTTTGAGGTTTCGAGACCTGACTCGCCGAGTTCAAGAACAGACTCGCCGAGTTGTTCTTCCAACTCGTCGAGTTCCTGCCCAACTTCATCCGACTCAACGAGCTGTCTATCTCACTCGTCGAGTTCCTCCTAATCTTCATGCTGCTCGCCGAGTCCACTCAAAGGACTCGCCGAGTCCATTCAGATCTCCATACATGCAGAGGACTTTTGAGTCATGCATGGACCCCAAACTGTAGATCTACCCTTCCCAAGCCTATTCCTCACGTAAAGTTGCAAACTTTATGTGTAGGGAAGGAGATCTAGGCTAAATACACCATAAACTAGGGTTTAAGGCAAAGAGGCTCCATAATCAACTCAAGGGCTGATACTTTATGCTTCCCAAGACCAAAATATGCTTAGATCTGAAGTAGCAACTCCAGATCCGGCTTCTAACTCAAATGGATGACTAACCATGGCTTAAAAAGCCCCAAATCTCACAACCATAGAAGATCTAAAGGAAGGAAACGACTCAATACCTTCAATAACTCAAAAAGGTTCCACAAACTCTAGATTTAAAGCCAATCTTTGAAGCTTCAATGATTCCCCACTTTCTTCTTCCTTCAAATCACCCAAAAATGGCTTGGAAGCTTGAATGCACAACAATGGAGGCTTAGGGTTCGTTTTCTAGGTGAAAGAGGCGGTAAAGGAACCCTAGGGGAGAGAATGAGACGTTTAAATAGGCTCCAAGTCCCGAATTTAGGGTTTTACTCGTACAGACCAGACTCGCCGAGTCTCCGTGGCCGACTCGCCGAGTCGGTCACTTACTCCTCGACCCGGATCCCGCTCGGACTCGTCGAGTTCCTCCTTGGACTCGCCAAGTCGTCCCTTAAACTTAGGGTTTCCTTTCCTTTCTTGGCCTTTCTGACTTTGGGTGTTACAAAAAACACCTAAGATCCAAACCACTAAGATCGAAAACAACATTGTGGATGGATTAGGAGCGAAATCACATAGGGTACAAAGGTGATATCGGTCATGCCATGGCTGAAATCACCCATTTGATCCTTTCTAAGGTGATTTCGTTGGGATAAAGAGATACGGAAGTGGACTTCTTGACTTGATGCTTCAATAGTTTCCCATAAGAATTAATATCCAACGTATATCCAAGCAAACACCTAACAGTTAACCAAGTAAACATCCCATCATTTTATCACCATAACTTTGGATGAAATCTTTCCCACAACCCCCACCATTTCCATTCTACCTCCTGTTACTTCATTATTATCTCAAGAAAGATCAAGTCCACGCTCCCAAGTTCAAAAATCTACAAGATTAATCTTAGTATTTTGGTAATATTTTCTTGATGATGTAGTTTTTTTATACCCTTTCATGTTAAGTTCATCCTATATACACACAATATTATATGTTAAAACTGTTAGGGTAATATCATCCTTAAAGAGTTCATCAACCCCATTCACGAGTTTAGGCTTGGAAATCTTCACACCATCTCCTCAAACAACCCACAAAACCACTCAAGGTGAGTTCATACCCCCACATTTTCGAGATTTTCCATGTTTGGGGGGGCGGGGGGGAATACAAGTCAAAATTTGTTTATTATACAAATAATTGCATGTTTCATATTTATGTTAAAGTATAAGCCATTATTTGCATAAGATGTGATTATTACTAGCTTTTGCACAAATATTTGTGATAGATTAGTTTTCAAATGCAAAACTAATAAAAACAAAGCATGATCTATGTTATAAAAATCATGAGAAAAATTATGATTTGCAAAATTACAAAGTTTTTGGAAGCTTTTTACAAAAATATAGATTTTCCAACAAAAAGGAGTACACTCAAGTTATATCACTATTTTGTGGGTTAAAACCTAAAAATATGAAGTTGGATCGTACATTTTGAAACTCAATAAGATGATTACTATGTATTTATATAAATGTTCTTGACAAACAAACATGATAAACTATAACTGGTATAGTTTGGGAGTCATAAAACCTACACTATCATTACAGAAGAAACATATAATTATTTAAAGGTATAATTAGTCCATCTACAAGAAAAAGGAGTTTTCAATTCACGTAAATTGATAGATAGTGGTTGTGAGACATTTGGCTTCACCGTACCCACCAGAGTACACATACTAAGACCTGAATTATAATCAGAGTCTCTTGTAGGGAGAACATGACACTTGTGTAAGGATCTGTACGAGATCGACAACCCCGCACCTAAACTGTTAGCTATAGTTAGACCGGCGGGTCTGGGGTGACAAATGTCGTAACAGTTCTGACGTCTGAAGCACGTCGTTCAGGCAACTAGTTGCATTAGCATAGTTAGAATAACTCACATAGGGTATCAACAACAAATTTGATTTACGGGTTAACATACATTCAAGTGGTTTTATATAAATATAAAACTTCATTACATTACTTTTCAATACAACATTACTTACAATTTCAGTTTTGGGATTAAGACTTACAACTCAGTTGTAAAGAAAATATTGGATTTTCTAGAAATATACACTATCATTTTACATGAAACAGTTACAAATTCTTCTCATACAAAATGCTTATGAACTTACCAACGTAATTGTTGACACTTTTCAAAATCACTTGTATTCTCAGGAAATCAGTAAACAGGTAACCATGGAAGTTTTTGATGGATGGGACGGCGTCACATCTCGTTATTCATTTTTTTCATAAGCATTGGATATCATGTAAACAATGTTTTGAGCACAATGTAAACCTATCAAATATTTAATACAATGGTTGTAATGCTTTGATCTCTATTATTCAATTGTTATGATATTGTACATGAAGTCATCCGCCCCCATACATTTCTGCCGTTCTGGTTTGGGGGTGTGACACTTGTACATTGGGCGTACCAGCTTATACGACCAGTGTACTCGACTAGTTTGGCCAACTTTCTCATTAAAATCTTAAATGGTTAAGACTTCACTCCAAAACTTAGATCTGACTTCCTTGAGGTGGCTTATCACATAAAGTTGCCAACTTTATGTGCATGCATGGCTTAATGAGGCTCTTAGAGCTCAAAAGGGCTTAATGAATGATTTAATACATGCATGAGACCATAAACACCATAAAGTTTGCACCTTTAAACTTAAGGAACCCTCCAAACATCTAGATCTACAACATTTAGATTCTAAAATGCTCTTAACTCATCAAGACCAACGAAAAGGACCATAACAAGCTAAAGAGTAGATCAAAGCAAAGAGTAGACAAGGTATGAACTTTATACCTCAAAAGTCACCAAAAGATGGAGCTAAATATGGATCTCTAAGATTCCCTCCAATGAATGAGTCTTCCAAATTCTTCTTCTATCACTTCAAGGAGCACAAACAACCAAAAATCAAGACCAATGCTTAAGAACACTCAAAGAGGCTATTAAGGCTTGAGATTAGGGTTTTAGGACAATGGAGGCTGATAAAGAGGCTAGACCAAGGGACTTAAGGAGCTTATATAGGGTTCAACACCCTAAAATTAGGGTTTCATTTAGACGCACGTACGCCCCGCGTATGTGCCAGAAGGCACGATCCCACCTTGCACTAGTACGCTAAGCATACACACATGGTACGCCATGCGTACTAGCTTCTCAACTAGTACGCTAAGCATACCCAATGGTACCCCCCATGTACTAACCATAAGGACCAAAAGTGAAGTGCTCATAAATATAAGGGTTGAAGGGAACATACCAAATTCAAGTGTTACATGTATTCAATACTAAAATTGCACCATGCAAAAAAGTAAAATTTGTATAGTTTTTAATAATTTTTTTATGAAACTAGACTGAAAATGTTTTTGTTAGTTAACATGTATATGGATCAATAGATCAAGAAGATGAAGTTTGGAGTTGTCGTAGAGACTACAGTCGATACCTCTGTATTCAATTAAAAAAGAAAAATGTAAAAGGATAAACAATACATTTGGTATTAACCTAGCTACTTAGGTTCAATTACAGAAACTACCTCTAAGTATTGTTAAATAAAAAGTACAACCCTCACATATGCTAACACCCAACCTAGGGAATTTTTGATCTAACTTGAGTTTGGATACTAAGAACCAAAATTGACTAGGCAAGTCTGTCTTAGTGAAGATATGTACAGGTTGATCGGTGGTGGAGATTGGGAGAAGAGTAATGGTCTTGCAAACCACGTTTTGATGAATGAAATGATATTGAGCCAACAAATTGTTGTGTTATGGGAAAAACATCAATCCTATGGTGTACATGTAAACCCTAAAGCTTTGGATCTAGGTTTTTATATTTGTACATGCAATAATCATCCAAAGCTCTCAAACCCTAAAACTAGCATACCAAAATCGAAATTAACATCTAATAAAGAAGTTAAAAAGTTACCTTTGATTGTAGCTTGAAGATCCTTGAGATTTTGAGAACCTAGCACCTCAAATGCGATGCCTCTAATGAATCACAAACACCAAAACAATCGGAGAATCTTACAGAGAGAGAGAGAGGGGAGACGTAATTTTCGGCTCTTGAATCCTTCTAGGGTTATGGTAGCCGAAATTGTGAAGCTAAGGGGTTCCTTATATAAGTGAGATGCTAGGGTTTCGGTTAAAACCCTAATTAGATTGCTTAGGCCTTAAGCAGTCCACAGGATCCTTCCAGAAGGCCTCCTATGGACGATTATCCCTTCCTTAGGGTTCCTCAGCCCATATTGCAATTATCACATAATTAAATTATCAGTCCCCTTAATTTAATTAATCTATTTTGACCATAAAATTAATTCTAAATTAATTTTTAACCAATATTAATTAAATAATATGATTTCTCTTTTAATATATTATATATATTAATAAACCATAATAACCTCTTTCTCTATTATTCATCCAGTCAAGTTGCTTTGGTAAAGGCAACCCAAAAGGACCATGCTACAACCGGGTCAAGTACAAACCAAATATAGTTATGGCTTTGACACCTAATCCAACAGTTTTCCACTTGGATAAGTCTAATAACTATAAATGCAAGTATGACTTCAAAAAGTTGATGTCGAACTCTGACACGTCCTTTAGATAAGGGATCGTATACTCCTCCGTTCTCAAGATATTGTGTGAAAATTTACATTGAACATAGTCATACTTATTGTCCAATAGTTTGTTTCTCGATCTCTGATTTGTATGAAATAGAACTTAATTGAACACATCAATTCAGTCCTGACCGGACCCAACAGATAAGTCAAAACAAAATCATCGAGGGGCCCAAGATGTCGCTTTTAACCTCATAGGATAAAGGGAACAGATAAACTTCGATTTATGTGCTTGTACCATTTACTCATCAAATCCTACATAACAATGTGTTTTATAACATCAAGTTACTGATACGTTTACGCATTATCAATGCACAACCAAATCGTAAACAACAACTCATATCTAGGTTTAAAGACTATATGATATTATCATCTCACAATCACTCGTTATTAAATTCCATGAAGTGATTCATGTGAGCGCGGATTTAATCCAATACTCAAATTATATTTCATAAGCACTCATGATCGTTGCAGCAAACTTTTGTTATGTCTAAACGCTTAGACAATCTACAAGCCAATTCATGACAATTTTCTTTCATAATTACTTCCAACGTATGATCGACTGTGGATAGTTTAAATAATCTTATTATTTAGGAAGTCAAAAAATGCAAAGTGAAACATTAGTAAATAATTGACACAAGACAGTAACATTACTTATAAATAAAACACCATTATTTAATCATCAAGATGTCAATTACAATTTATCTATTACAAGTTTCTAAAAGCTATCTAATCACTAAAACTAATATCGTCCTTCAGCCCAATTCTCCTAGCGTGCTGCAAGTGCTTACCCTACTCAGTCCCTTTGTAAGGGGATCTGATGGGTTCTCTTCTCACGATACCCTCTTAACTACGAGGAGTCCCTCTTCTACCCGATGTCTAATGAAATGATATTTCCTGTCGATATGCATGGATCTACCATGATCCCTCGGTTCCTTGGTTAAGGCAACCACACCTTCGTTGTCGCAGAAAATCTTCATAGGCTCCTTTATGACCGGTACAACTCCAAGGTCTCCGATGAAGTTCTTTAGCCATATCGACTCCTTCGACACTTTGCTCGCTGCTATGTACTCTGATCTGCACGTTGAATCGGCTACGGTCTCCTGCTTGGAACTTTTCCAAGTCACTGCTCCTCCATTCAGGGTAAAGACCCAGCCCAACTGCGAGCGAAAATTATCCCATTTAGCCTGAAAACTAGCGTCACTATACCCTCGCATTCTCAAGTCATAACTCCCACTGAGGATAAGAAAACATTCCTTAGTCCTTCATAGATACTTGAGAATATTCTTCACTGCGGTCCAATGTGCTCTACTAGGGTTCCCTTGATATTTGTTGACCATGCTCAAAGCGAAGGCCACATCAGCACGAGTACATGTCATAGCATACATGATTGAGCCAACTGTGGAAGCATAAGGTACTTTGCTCGTCTCTGCTATCTCGGCATCGGTACTCCGGCTTTGAGTCTTACTCAACTTGGTATTGCTTTGGATTGGTAACTCCCATTTCTTGGAATTTTCCATGCTAAAACGTTTTAACATTTTATCCAAGTAAGTACTTTGACTAAGTCCTATTAGTCTCTTACTCCTATTTCTTAATATCCTTATCCCAAGAATATAAGCATCTTCTCCGAGGTCCTTCATAACGAAGCACTTCCCAAGGTAGGACTTAACCTCCTTCAAGGTTGGGACATCGTTTCCTATGAGCAGTTTGTCGTCCACATACAAAATGAGGAAGTTAACTATAGTCCCACTGGCTTTGACATATACACAGGACTCATCCTCGCTTCTTGAGAAACCAAACTCTTTGAATTTCTCATCAAAACAAAGATTCCATCTGCGAGATGCTTGTTTCAATCCATAAATGGATTTCTCAAGCTTACACACTCTATTAGGGTGCTCCGCATTGACAAAACCCTATGGCTGACTCATGTAAACATCTTCAGCCAACTTCCCATTAAGGAAAGCGATTTTGACATCCATATGCCATATTTCATAATCATGAAACGCAACTATGGCTAGCATAACTCTTATAGATTTAATCTTTGCTACTGGTGAGAATGTCTCATCATAGTCAACTCCGGGAGTTTGAGTAAAACCCTTCGCAACCAATCGCGCCATATATGTGTGTACTTTCCCATCCATGTCGGTCCTCTTCTTGAAGATCTACTTACACCCGACCGTCTTACGACCTGACACATTGTCAACCAAGTTCCAAACTTGATTGTCATTCATGGACTAAATATCGCTGTCAATAGCCTGTTTCCATCTCGCAGACTCTGGGCCTACCATGGCTTCCTTGTAGTTGTTAGGTTCATCCAAATTCATTAGTGTGCTATCACTAATAAACATATCGTCCTCAGCAGTTACATGGAAACCATATAAAACGGGTGGAACACTAACTCTACTAGAACGTCTAAGAGGTACGGACTCGTCAATCGGTTCAATAGGAGTTTCCTCCCCGGGTTGAGCGCCAATGTTAGAGGTTACTTCATCACTTGATTCTTGAAGCTCTTCAAGATCAATTTTCCTCCCACTATACTCTAGGCATATGAGTTCTCGCTCTTGGAAAACCCCTCTCCTCGCAACGAAGATACCATTGTCACTCGGTCTATAGAAGAGATATCCAAAGGAATTTTGTGGATGGCCGATGAAAATACACCACTCACTACGAGGTTAGAGCTTGTCGTGAGTCTCTCGTCTTACGCAGGCCTCGCAACCCCGAACCTTGATATGTGCCAACGAGGGAACCTTCCCTGTCTACATCTCGTGAGGTGTTTTGGCAACCTTCTTAGTTGAGACTAGATTAAGGATATGGGCGGCAGTCTCTAAGGCATACCCCCAAATGAAGCTCGACTCATCATGGAACGAACCATGTCCAACAAGTTTCGATTGCGCCGCTCAGCCACACCATTCAACTGCGGTGTCCTAGGTGGCATCAAGTGCGAAACAATTCCGCATTCCTTGAGGTAGTCGTGGAATTCAACACTAAGATACTCGCACCTCGATCAGATCGGAGCATCTTAATTTTCCTGCCCAACTGATTCTCCACTTCTTACTTAAACTCTTTGAATTTTTCAAAGGTTTCTGACTTGTGCTTGATTAAGTAGACATACCCATATCTGCTATAATCATCGGTGAAAGTCACATAGAAGCGGTTCACATCCTTTGTGGTGGATCTAAAGGGCCCAAATACATCGGTTTGTATGAGATCCAATAAACCCTCACCCCCTTCACAAGTACCAATGAAGGGTGACTTGGTCATCTTTCCAAGCAAACAAGACTCGCACGTGTCATCATCCCGAAGGTCGAATGATTCCAACACTCCATCATTTTGGAGTTAGGCTATGCGCTTCTTGTTGACATGTCCAAGACGACAATGCCACACGCATGCTTTATCCAAACCATTGGAAGAATCGATATGCAACACATCATTCCTAAGTTGTCTACAACCATCACAATTTCATTATACCATTACAAGGCAATGCTTCAAAATAAGAAAGCACCATTAAAGAAAGCATTAATAGAACAAGTTTCATTATTAAATGAAAATCTAAAACCTTGTTTATACAAACCATGAAAAGAAATAATGTTTCGTGTCATTTCTGACGAGTAGCAACAATTATTCAAATCCAGACCTAACCCATTACTAAGCACTAAAGAGTAAACTTCAATCTTGGTGACAGGCGACGCTTTCCTATTCCCCATGATCAAGTTTATCTTCCCATCCTCCACATCCCTACTTCTTCTTAGACCCTAAAAACCAGTACAAATGTGAAAACCACATCATGTATCGAGGACCCAAGACATAGCATGTGATGAGTTATTAGAATGAATAGTATAAATACCTGTGAATATGGGCTTTATCTTCCCATCCTTGATGTCCTGCAGGTACTTCGGGCAGCTTCGTTTCCAATGCCCATTCTCGTGGCAGTAGAAGCACTCTGCATCCTTCGGGTTGGAAAAGGGAGCAACAGGACCAACTTTGGTTCCACTAGAAGAGGTACCATCGTGAGGCTTTCCCTTACGGCTCTTAGAAGGAGCCTTCCTATTCTTTCCTTTTCCTTGCCCAATAGCCAATACAGGGGGAGCAGTAGTAGGAGTAGATGTAATAGATGTGCCTTTCAGACTACTCTCAGCAGTCCTTAGCAGGCCTTGAAGCTTGCTTAGAGTGACCTCCTCCTTGTTCATGTGGTAGGTCATACGAATATGGTCGTAGCAAGGAGACAAGGAGTGTAGAATAATATCTATGGCCAACTCCTCATCGAAGTTGACATTCAACTTCAGCAAGAGGTCCACATATCTTTGCATTTTCTACAAGTGGGCCGTGATGGACTCTCCATCCTTCATTTTGGTAGTGATCATCGCAGCGATGATCTCATACCGTTCCTGCCTAGCACTTTGATGGTACCTTTCCATCAAATCTTAGTGCATCTTATAGGGATAGTAGTCCTCATAGGACTTTTGGAGTTCTGCAGTCATTGTTGCGAGCATAATGCAATGAACCTTCGTAGTATCTCGCTCATGAGTTTCGTAAGCAGCAATTTCTTCGGGAGTGGCAGTGTTAACATTAACCTCCTTCAGCTCCTTGTTGAGAACATACTCTTTGTCCTCGTAGCGGGTGACCATGTGAATGTTGCAGATCCAATCATTAAAGTTGGACCCATCGAATATCACCCTCCCACATAAGTTCATGAGTGAGAATGAGCCGGAAGGAGTCGAGCCAGAAGTGTTGTTGTTGTTTTGAGCAGACGTCTGAAATAGAAAAGGAACAAAGTTTAGATTAGATTAGAATCCCCAATTAAACACCCAAATGAGAAATTAGGGCTAGGACCCAACACAATTATTTACAATTTAGAAGAGGGATGTCATAATCTAATTGCAAATAATTTGAAGGTATGTAAATGACGATTTACCAATTTCCACCACGAAAAACGAAAAAGACAATTAAGTTTTAAATGAGTTGAAATTCCTAGATTCTTTTTAAGATTCATTGAACTTTTCAATGGAATGTTTAGATATCGATATGCCCTTCAAGTTTGTGACTGGGACACCGAGTATCACAAACAAGGTGTGAATAACCATGAAAATGTACTTGATACTCTCGATGTCATTTACCACCTAATCAATTTGCCGGTTAACCACACACGCTCCATTAATATATAATAAACATCGAGCTACCCTTTTCCACCTATGCTAGTCCCAAATTAGTATGTCGGTTATCCACGCACGCTCCACTAATGACTTGGCAGGGTGCAAAGTGTAATTTCATGGAATAGCATCATTTCACGGAATAGCATCATTTCACATTTTTCCTAAAGTAACTAAGATTGGGAATTTTATAAAAACATTTAGTTACTTTATTAAATCATTATACTTATTAATGACGAATTAGTTGCCCTATCCTACTCGTTCGGCTAATGAACCTCCATCAATTAAACCACCATTTTATAGGCAGTAACCTTATACTCCCCTTATAGATAGGCTTCGTTAATGAGGCCTACTAATGTTAAGACTACATTATCTTAAACATATATATAATTATTAGTCTTATAATATTATAATAGTATAAGGGTTGAATTTTAAACTTGTAAAATTCTAGGGTTTAGGATTTAAGTATTTCAAAATTAAAACATTTAATCAAAAATTTAAATCCCAAAACTTGAGGGCAAATTTTGAAACTTTTCAAAAAAAGTTTTAGATCAAATTTGAAAAATAATTAACTAATCATATTATTAATCTTTATCACATAATTTGACCTAATCTATTTTCTTGACAAGATAATTCAAATCAAAATACAAATAATTATTTTTTATCATATAAAACAAGTAATTATCTTATTTATGACAATTATCTTTGAATTGCATTACGATAATACATACCATATTGAAAAAATCGGATTTTATCAGCTAAAAACGTTTTTGGTAATTATCCTAATTCAATTTTAGTCAAAATCCCGAAAAATCAGCCACCAGACGACTCGACTCGATGAGTCACTGAATGGACTCATCGACTTCATCAGGTGACTCGATGAGTTCATCAGGCAGAGGCACAATTTTTCGATTTTTGAGCTTTGAAAAATATAGATATGCATCAAATACAAAAGAAAACTGGCCTGGTCTCTGATATCACTGTTGGGTTATGGGCAAAACATCAATCATATGGTGTACATGGAAACCCTAAAGTTGTGGATCTAGGTTTTTCTATTTGTACATGAAATAATCATCCATAGCTCTAAAACCCTAAAAATTGCATACCAAAATTGAAATTAACATCTAATAAAGAAGTTAAAAAGTTACCTTTGATTGTAGCTTGAAGATCCTTGAGCTTTTGAGAACCTATCACCTCAAATGCAATGCCTCTAATGAATCACAAACACCAAAACAACTGGAGAATCTTAGAGAGAGAAAGTAGAGAGGTAATTTTCGGCTCTTGAATCCTTCTAGGGTTGTGGTAGCCGAAATTGTGAAGCCAAGGGGTTCCTTATATAGGTTAGCTGCTAGGGTTTCAGTTAAAACCCTAATTAGATTGCTTAGGCTTTAAGCAGTCAACTGGATCCTTCTAGAAGACCTCCTATGGACGATTTCTACGTGGCCTTCCCCATAAAATCCGTCCATCCCTTCGTTAGGGTTCCTCAACCCGTATTACAATTATCATATACTTACAATATCAGTCCCCTTAATTTAGTTAAACTCATTTGACCTCAAAATTAATTCTAAATTAATTCTTGACCAATATTAATTAAATAATATGATTTCTCTTTTAATATATTATTCATATAATATATTATTAAACCATAATAACCTTTTTCTCTATTATTCATCTAGTCAAGTTGCATTGGTGAAGGCAACCCAAAAGAACCATGCTACAACCGGGTCAAGTACATACCAAATATAGTTATGGCTTAGACACCTATTCCAACACAAATATCTTCACCAAGACACACTTAATTATATGTTAAGTTCGATCAATTAATTTATAAAAAAACAATCACGATTGATTATAGGTAACTATAAATTAAATGCATCCAAATCTTGAGATATAGCTATGAAAACAATATATTAAACACTAAACATTAAACACCCAAAAATCCATATATAAGTATATAAGTTAAACATTAAACATTAAACACCCAAATTAAAATATGAATAAACCTAAAATACATACCCGAGAACCAAACCGGATAGCTTATTCGGTCCTAAATCGGTATGGTTCCTTTAGAATCGATTAAGCAGTTATTCGGTTAACTCGGACCGAAATATCTGAGAATCGAATAAGCCTAAACTACATAATCGAGAACCGAAACAGATAGCTTATTCTATCCTAATTCGGTTCGGTTTTGGTTCCGGCTCAGGTATTCGGTCGAAACGTTCATCCCTACTTTGAGGTTTTGTTTGATCTACCAAAGTAGGAGATGATGAATCATAGGGTGAAGATTCAAAATCATGGGTTTTTTATTCGTGTAAGTTTAGTGAAATCAAGGCATTCCCAAAAAGTGATATGTCGGGAGATACGAAGTCGTTTTGAAATGGGATCCCAACATCGGTATCCTTTGTGTTCAATGTTGTAATCAAGAAAACAGAGCAAACGAGAAAGGCATTGTGGCTCGGTCAAAGGGAGACCGCATCCTAAAAGTGCGCACCACATCGCAGTAGGCATTATCTTGCGTCGTGGTTTCACAATCGAAAGACTAATTTAAATCAGTTAAGAGCTCATTCTCGAACCATTTTCTTCGATAATTTGTTTGAGAGCTAAGGTATGATGATTTTGGTGTCAAGATGAGCTAGAGTTGGTGGATTACAAGGGTTAACATCCTCTTCCTCTTAAGGTAAAGATTTCCCTTATATGAAGCTGTGAGCTTTAATAGTGAAAATGTTAGATTGACTAGAAGGGTTGAATTGATCAACCTATTTCTTGATTATGATGTTATTGAGAGTGTTTAAAAGCTTTAATCAAGCTTTAGAAGTGATTTCCATAGTGAAATCCATCCTTAGAAAGTCAAGGTTTAAAACCCTACCTAGTGAGGATGATGAATTGATGCAATATATATTAAAGCGTAATGAATTAGTAGTATGAGATGCTTAATTAATTAAGATAAAGACAAGTTTAGAGTTAGAAGATAATATGTGAGAATTAAGATCAATTAAGTGATTATTTTAATATAGAGAATGATTAAGCTCTTAATAGGCTAAGACAAGTTCTAAGGAGCTTGAAATATGTATGAATATGCCTTAAGCAAAGAAGATGGATCAAGATGCATCGATTGGAGAATGCGAGCCAAGGGTAGTTAGGTTTCACTAATTAACAAGGTGAGTTATAAATTAAATGGTTAGCATAAAGGAATTACTACAAAAACAATTATTGTTCAAGGATAATATAGTCATTTTGTACAGTCAGTCAAATGCAAAATCAAACAACAAATTTCAATCAAAAGTTAACCCAGTCAGAGCTTCTAACCCAGTTAGCAACTATAAAACAACCCCTAAGTGGGATGGTTGGTGGGTTATGGTTAATTTAACAAGGTGATTCACGTAAGTAAAAATAAGGTCATCGTCTTCGTTCAAGATAGGTTTAGGGCTTGACAAAATGCATATATAAATACTGATTCATTAAAAGAAAAAAAATGATAGAACAAATTTTACTTGAAGTATACCTCAAACTCTATATCATGTTAGTAAAACATATATATATATATATATAGATCATATATGATCTATATATATATATATATATATATATATATATATATATATATATATATATATCATATATATGGATCAATAGATCAAGGAGATGAAGTTTGGATATGTAGTAGAAACTGCAGCCAATGCCTAGGTATTCGATTAAACGTATAAAGAAAATACAATACACTTGGTATTATAATAGCTACTTAGATCACTAGATTATGTATGCATGTTTATATGTTTATGTTATTATGTATACATGTTTAAATGTTAGTGGTATTGTATTAAATGCCCAAGATATTAGATGTCGATAGAATGTGAATAGTATGATTAGATGTAAGTGGCATTATGTTAAATACCAATAAGATGTTAGATGGAGACAGATTAGGATTATACGTTTATAAACATGTAAATTAGTATGCATGCATGTTTAGAGTATGCGTATGTTGTTGAAGATAGAGTATGTATATGTGGTTAGATATTGATGGTATTGTGTTATATAACCATCATAGCTTATATGAAGATAGATTAATGGTGTATGACTAGAGATTAAGGGTACTATATTAAATACACATATATTAGCAAATCAGATTAAGTATTTAATGAATTAAGTACTAGATTGTTAGTATAAGATCTCTTAATGAGATGATGAGATTGAATGCTATGTAACATGTGAATGTAAGACTATGGGTAGACCATAGCTTTCACATGAAAGATTATGAGAACATAAACAAATGATTCCATCAGGAATGATATTATGATTCCTACGCGAATGAGATTATGATTCCTATGGGAATGAGATTATTTTTCCTTCGGGAATGAGATTATGATTCCATCCGAAATACGATGATGATTCCCTAGGGAATGTATATAGATGATTCATGCAGGAATGAGATTATGTGTTGATTAGATAAGATTGAGAAAGGTTCCATGCGTGGAACAAGGTAAGAGGTTTCTTTAGAGAACCTTGATATAATCTTTGAGGGATTAAGTGTAGATGATTCGTAAGGGATAATTGTAATCCACGAGGGATTCAAGAAAAGAAAAGTTGTCAAAGGATCTATGTGGGATCAAAGTGAAGGGACTTAGTCCAGATAATTATACAACGGTAAGGTCAAAATACGTTGTCCCCCTACATGATAGGTGAAGTTATCATATGTGATTAGATTGTTTGGTATAAACGAAATTAGAACGACAAAGTGAAGAGACGAGGCAAGAGAAAAAATGAGATGGGACGAAGAGAGAGGAGAAAGTATGTCATAAAATAAGAAAGGAGTATGAGGTGAGAGAGAAATGCATGAGTAAATGTCTAGATATAGTTGAACAAGAGGTAAGATATGAGGTGAAAAGAAGGAATGAGAGGACCCAGGAAAAGGTTGAGATAGAGTATGAATAATGCATGAAATGAGAAGGAGAATACATGAGGATATAGTATGTGATGAGTATGAGAAAAGATGAGAATGCATGATGTGAGATAGAGTAAGAGTATGAGAAGAAGATCACAAAATGGTAGAGTATGAAAAGAAAGAAAGAATATAAGTAGAGTAGAGTATTATTGCATGAAAACAGAATACTCACCGAACCGGACCATGTTGTAGAATTTTCAAATATTATAGGTTCAGGTAGTAGTTGTTGTACGAGAAGAGGTAGGAGTGCAAGGACTTGGACTAGAAGTAGTTTTATTTTAGTATACCTTGTTCTAAATTATGATTATGATTTTATTGTAAACCCGAAATGGCCTGGGATGTAAAGTTTTTTTAAGATATATAATTCTGTATTTTTAGAGAAAGCTCTGATAATCCCTAGAATATTTAGTGAAGAAAAATTCAGGTCGTTACAACATTTGTGGGTACTCATAGAACCTGGAATCAGTTGTTGTATCAACTCTTCATTTGTACTTAATAGTTCCATGATATAAGATGTATTTGTTGCATCGGAATTGGCAATGTGCAGTAATACATGTTGTTGCATCATATCATGATTCTTGCGTAATAGCTCCATAAACACATAAATATTTGTTGTATGATTATTTGTGGTATAGCGTGATATATTCATGATATGATGTTGGTAACAAGATTGTAACATCATTGTTATTTGTCAATTTGATTATGTTGCTAAGAGGCTCTAGACAAAAAAATTATGAAATCAAGATATCGTAGTCGATTAAGATTCTGATTCAAGAATAACCAAATTGAGTTGTTAAATCATTGACAAATCTACTACGTATATTTGACAAAAGTTAGTGAATGGGATGATTGAGAGTAAATAAAATGATAGTGGGTTTGTGATTGAGTTTGAGTTTGAGCCTAACTAGTTTGTAATGGAATAAGTTAAGATGGAATTGTGGCTAATTTAACTGGGTATTATGTAAGGGGTTGTTTGTTTTTCACTTACCCAGCCCAGTCAGAACTGATTGTTGACTCGGTCAGCAGTCAGGTTGTTTGATGTGTTGTGATTTTGTTTGACTCGGTCCCAAACTCATGACCGATCTCCTTACCCAGTCACATAAAAAAAGAAGTTGAATCGGTCATTTTGGTCTATTGTCCTCATGTGCCCTTATCCCAGAACACGTCTTCTCTTCACGCCTTTCTTCCTCATCGCCAATCAAGTCTACAGCTCCATCGAGTTCTTCTACCGCAACCCTCTCGCAGACCACCATCTTCGCTGCAGCAGGCAGCCATGTCGTCGATACTTTGTGAAGCGACACCCGTCTCCAATGCGTTCCTCCATCAGCGTCTACCTCCTCCGGCAAACCCACCCTCATCCACTACTCTCTGTACTATCGATCCCTAAGGTAATTGGAGTGTATATTTGTGTGTTTATCTATAATGGAAACCTTAATTACATTCACATCTTAATCTATTACGAAATTAATGGATCAATTGGCATCCAATTTTACATACATACGATTACTACAATTATTTATTGATATCACTCTCATGCTGCGAAGGAGAAATTGGTGGGCAGCAAGGGATCCATCTGGATTCCTATCAACATACGAATTTAACTACATGTTCACATTCAAAGTAATTTTAATTTTCATTCATAACTACTATACAAAATGCTTAATCATTGATTGCACCATGAATTCACGCCCCTTGCCTAACATATCCTATACATAGATAATGATATCAGGGAGAGCTCAAATATCATAAAATTATTTGTAACAGTGAACTCACTTATGTCTTTTTGCTTTAAAACCAATCACATATCTTTATATTTTCCGTATTAGTAATCAAATTCCTAAATGTTAAAATAATAATCCAATTCCAAGTTCAACATTTCCAATGCCTAAAGGTTTTCATCATCTGTGAATAGGGATGTTAGAGATGATACTATTCATGGGTGGCAACTTTCGACCCAAACCGTAACCCGACACTGGCCTAACCCGAAAATAGACGGGTTTGGGTTGAGATTTTTGACCCGCTAACTGTCACACCCCAAACCGGAACGACTGAAACGTTCTGGGGTGGAGATCATCATGTCAGGTATCACAACATATACATTATAGTAATCAAAGTCACTACAAGAAAAAGGCCCTTTTACGACGCGCAAACAACAACACTCGGAGATTTATGTTATGCAAAAGAGAGTGACGTTAAAAAAGTGTCATCTCTTTAAAAAATTTAAGGATTTAGGTCGCACATTATTGTGTGCCCTTAAATTAGTGTCTCATGTAAAAAAATTTAAAACACGGAGGGCACTTTATCTAAAAGGTGCGTCGTCTATGAATGTCGTTTTATATTTTTTTAAGAAACGCGCTTCTCCTTAGAGGGAAAATGAAATCCCCAAATTTTTTAAACCCCCGCCTTCTTCTCCCTCGTCTCCACCCCCTAATCGAAGCTACCAGTTAAACAACCCCTAATCGACACCACCACCTTCTCGTCTCTCCTTCTCCACCAGGTTTTCTCTCATCTCTATCCTCCACCTTTTGGATTGTAAAGGCGTCGTTTATAATTCTTTTACCAAACGCACATCCATTATCCTCAATTACAAAAGGCGTCCAAATCTAGGGCTTTTTTTCATAAAATCTCATTCCACCTTACCTCATACTCACCTCTACAGAATGGACCATCACCACCATTCCTACCATCCGTCGCTGCCCTACCATCTCTTCCATCACCACCACTTTCATATGGAAAAACTTTCAAGAAGCCTCGTCGTCCATATGAAAAGAACGACTAGATGCAGACTCAAGCAATGTGTAACGTACAGATGACCATGCCTCCTCTACAAATCAAATTGTAAGTTTTTATAATTTTATGGAATTGGTTGCTCATACTATTTTGAAAAAAAAATGTTTTTACCCTATTATCGTTCCTTAGTTTTGCTTGTATCTGGAAAGTATTAATTTCTTGATGGAGTTTTTGCCATCGTGATTGATTTTATTTCCACGGTGTGAATCGTGATGTTGAACTCCAATATTAGGGTTTTATATGCTTAATTTTTCTTCAGAATCTTTTGTTTAAGTAGCTCCTTCTTCAACTCCCAAGAGTAGTAAAGTGATAATGGTTTGTGAGAGATCGTATATAGAGAGTCACCATAAAGTGACGTTGAAGGTTTGTAAGAAGGTTCTCAGGTATGGAAAGTGACCCGACCAACACAGCTTCTTCTCCTTGCAATTTGGGTTAAAAATAACATCCTCATGATCCCCATTTACATGTGCACCCAAATATTTACCGCTTCTCTTTCTTTGCATAAATACTCATAGCCCGTATGGTTTTTAACATAAATACTTTAGGTGAAGCAGTTGTTTAACCTTTTCTATAAATTTGATTGATTTATTGGGAGTAATATTTGAGGTTCTATTAATTGACTATTCTAATAATTGATTGTTCTATTATAAAGGTTCCTATCAATATAATAATTTTAAATAAAAAAAATGTGGAGCATGTTACTGAAGCAATCAAGATTTTGACATCATATGAGAAAATGAAAGCAATAACAGTGAACGTTATTTGAGGAATAATGAAAGCAATCTGATCTGAGTATTAATGAAAACATGTGTGTGTCTGGTTTCCTATTAAAAGAATTTATTAATATTGTTTTTCTTTAGTTGATTTTAAGCTTCAAGTTCTATAGTTGACTGATAAATCCGATATTACAGAGGATTGACATTTAATAATTGATTTTAAGTTGTTCGAACAAATGTATTTGGTCTAACAATCCTAGTATTTATATATTATATTATTGATGATTTTAAGATTTTAGGGTCCTCTTGGAATCGGTAAGACTACAATCATATTAGCTCTTGCTATCTTGAACATAAGTAGGCATTTTTAGAGCTTAGTTCATCAAAAAACACACAGGTATCCAGATTGCTGACTTATTATTTTACAACCAGTCTGTATATTTTTTTTAATCTTACAATTCTTTTCTATTTTTCCTTCCATAAACATTTATTTTGTAAGAAGCAAATCGGAGTACTATCTTATAAGCACATGGATCGAGCGGCGATTTAAGGATGTCGATAAGGGGCTATATGAAAGAAGAAGGATAGGTTCAAATGGTAGTTGGTAAGAGGGAAATGGAAACAAGGAAGAGATCGTGTGGGTTGGGGTGTTGTTTGGAGAGGTATTAGGAGAATGGACGACTTTACCCTTGGTAACCATATGATCTCATCCACCAGACATAACCAATTTTTATTGTTGTGTACACACCAGCAACTCATTGTTGATGCTGGAGCCCTACCTCATCTTGTTGCTCTCCTTAAGCGACACAGGGATGCAGTGAATGGTGTTATAAGGAGAGCAGCAGATGCAATCACAAACGAGAATAGCAGTATCAAGACCCGTCTGTGTTAGGTCAGTTCTTTTCTACCCTTTTTATGTTAGAGTTTTGGGTATTTTTGAGCTTGTTTGACATCACATTCTTATTCTTATGTTAAGGGTTGAAGGTGGAATCCATCCTCTTGTTGAATTGCTTGAAGGTGAAGAGAGCTACTGTAGGACCTTAGCTTTCAAAAATGATGAAAACAAAACTCAGGTTGAATGATTGATATAAAATGTGTTTTGGGGATTGTTTGGACAAAGTTTTCTAACATTGGAACCTTGCCATGTCTGCAGTAATGCTTTGCCTACTCTTATTCTAATGCTGCAATACATTATGAAGCAGTTAGTTCTAGTTTTTAAATTCACCTTTTTTCTTTTCATCTCATAAGATTGCTTGTGAATAGTATATCTCAGGTTGGTGTGATCAGGAATCTTGTCCACTCATACTTACATATATTTTGCTTTAATATGTAGAATCTCTTTGGTTTTATCAATCTTAGACTCTATAATTCGTTAAATTTGAAATATCCATCTACCCTTGATCCTTGACAATATGCTTTGGCTGCAGGTATGAATTTTCTATCACATGCTAAATTATTACTGGATATCTCATTATGTTTTATTAACTTCTTAAAATTTATGCAGATTTATATGCTTTGACAAGTTATGATGATGCTAAAGACCAGAAAAATGGAGCAAATAAGCAAATAATGTGGAATCTAAACTTGGATTAACCCAACTTCCTACTAATGAACCTGGTGCATTAATGCACTGTGACTTTCATGCTTTTCCAATATAATATGGTAAATTCCTATTTTTTACTTACTAATAGTTTATTTATAATTATCTTTTTCATATAAAAATATATGCAATTGATGATTGGTATAGAATTAGAATGAAACGATAAATATCGTTTATTTTTGTTGGTATAGAACATAATGCACAAAGGGCCTCTATTTTATTTTTGTTATATTGAAATTTATAATGGCAGTCCATTGTTTTTAGCCTAACGGACTAGTAAAAGGCCCAATACCTAATGTTATCGGGCGCCAAAGGAGCGGGAGCGACATTACCTGCATTGAGATGTAAATTACCGATTTCTAAGACTCATCAATGATTTATGGAAACTCCAAACACATTGTAATGCTTCCACTTCTCCAGGAGAGCCAACGTTTACTTTGATTCCTTTCTTACGCGGTTTCTCACTCTTCTTCTTTCTGATTCCTGAATCCCATTATCTCACATCCCCCTCTGGTCGATCTTCCCTAAAATCTCCCAATCTCCACCATAACTGCCCCCATTTCAGACATTGACATTGTCAACAAAAATATAGGTCTATAGCCATGCCCAGTTGCCCATAGAAGCAGTTAGATTCATTAGAAAAAGATTAGAATCATCAACATCCAGTGATACACGTGGAGAAAGTAAGCATGGTTTTTAATGTTTATGATGTTATCATCAACATCCAATAAACAAAACTATAGGTCTATAGCCATGCACAGTTCTGGATCACATACAAGACTTCATCCTCACACAGATTGATTTGTAGTTGAAGTGTTTGAATATCATGAAGGGAAGGCAACAAGCATTTAATAATGATATACTGACATTAGATGTTGTTGGTTGTTAATGTTTATGATGTTATCACCACTTTGTAAATCAAATAAAAGTTAAAATTCATCGATTAATTTAACAATTCAATATCTTTGTTATCTTATTCTGCTGTAGATCAAATAGAAGCATGTTAGCACCAACAAACCTGTTTAAAACATCGATTCTTGTCTTAAGTAACAGTAGAGAGGATTGAATTGACGTAATCTTTTATTACACTAATGTGAAGAGGGTATTTGTGATTTTTTTTCTATTCATATGAGGGTATTTTGGTAATATTTCTATTTGCTAATTCATGCATTTACATTGATAATCCACATATTCAAAGAAAAATCTTCACTTTTGGGGGTTAAAACTTAAAATTTAAAAATGATTTTTATTAGTAGGAAAACACTATGAGTTCATGTGTTCTTGTTCCTTGTAGGGATAATAAAGGCTGCTTTCATGTGTTATTGTTAGGAGTATAGTCAAGATTAAAGGAGCTTCTTGTGTTAACAGAAAGAATACAGTTGTAGCACAAGCTTCTTATGAAAATGGTGGAAAAAATAGTGCCCAAAATGCCCCTGAGAAGTTGGAACCTTTGTGGGATGATGGTTATGGGACACAAACCATGAAAGATTACACTAAAATAGCCATGGATTTAAGGCCCTGTTCACCCACTAACAAGAGCCAACTTCCTGGCTTCACCTCCCTTGGTTGTAGCTTACGCACTTGTCAGCACGGTATGTGTAAAATTACTCTTCTACCCTCAAAGAAACACACAACACAAATTCATATCATGTTTTGCATGTTGTGTGTTTCAGGTCGATATCGACTTCGAAAACGAACCAACAGGACCACAAAGGACGGAAAGAATGCCTACTTTTGAGACGTTTGCCCAAGCACTGAAGAAATCGCTCAGGTGTATATATATATATATATATATATATATATATATATATATATATATATATATATATATATATATTATAGCTTACAAACTGTAGAATGTGTTCAGTAGTGAATCTCATAGGGACAAAATGGTAAATCTGCAGGTGGTTCAATCAATGTCATTTATTAATATTTGGAATTACAGCCTCTATATGTTTGAGTAAAACCTTATGATTTTGTTGACTTTTTAACTTTGTTTTTGGTTTCATTTAGTAATAAAGTATCAAATATTAACAATTATGTGGTAGTAATCCTTCTGAGGGGGTGTTTGTTGGGCTGCTTCTTTCAATGTCAATAACAACAGTGGTAAGTAAAATCTTACTATTATGAAACTCTTTTGCTTAAACCTACCTTATTGACCTGTAGCTGATTACACATTATTTTAATTATGCAGGTTTTGAAGTTTTTTATGGAAAAGATTAGTGTTAATGCTCTTCATAGAAAAGTATGTTGGTATTTTAGGAAATTTGGCTAATAATTTAGTTAATTATATAAAAAATGTTGCAATGTTACATTTGTCTACTATTGGAATGATTATTTGATGTATTACATTTGCCTACTATTGGAATGATTATTTATATGACATTAACTTTTGTGCAATGTATTGTATTTTTTGTATTTGGTATTTTATTTTCTATTATGATACATGAAATGCAAATTTAATTTGAAAATCAGTAAATCTATAAATAATTTTTTCTAAAAAAAAATAAAATTACGATACGCAAAAATGTGTGTCGTGTTCATTTATGACATGACCTTTCTTGACAGGGGCTTCCTTGATAAGCATTGCGTGTCATAAACACGCACGTCGTAAGGTTACGACACGCAAATGCGTGTCGTTTTCCTTTATGACAGGGCCTTCCTTGATACGCATTGCGTGTCATAACCGCACGTCGTCTATAGATGCGCGCAAAAGCGCGTCGTCTCTCTTTATGACAGGGCCTTTTTTACACGCAATGAGCGTCGTAAAAGGCTATTTTTCTAGTAGTGAGTACAACAACCATTGCATTAATAGTAATATTTTTACATAGGTTACATTTAGCAACAACACCAAAGTAAATACAGAGAAAACATATAATGCAAATCAGTACAAGGCTGTCTTCACAAAAGCTCCCGGAGTGTACCTGTCTACGGATGACCTGAGAATACAAGTTATTTTGAAAGCGAGTATCAGCATTTTAATGCTGGTGAGTTCATAAGTATTTAATGACATTGGTTATAAATACATGTTTTCCTTCAAAATAATCACATGAAAGGTAGTGGTTTAGAATTTACAGAGTATTAGAATCCTTTCCAGAAAATCACATATTTTCTAATAAAAAGTAGTTTTCTACCAAGACCCAATTGTTTTATGTTTAAATCAAGGAGTATCTCTACTAAAACAGTCTTCTACCAAGACTCAATTGTTTCATGTTTAAGGAGTAATTTTCCCAAAAGTACTATCATTATCAAAATATAGTTTATGCTTTAAAAGATTATGTGAGAAAATCACAAGCAAAAGTAATAGGGAAAATAATATTTTATCTCAGTTGTAACGCTGCTGGATAAAAGTGAATAAAAAATAGACTCCAGGAAGTATTAAGTGAACAATACGCCTCAGAGAATCTAAAAGAATGAAATACAAACTCCAGGAAGTATTAAGGGAACAATGCGCCTCAAAGAGTCTAAGAGAATGAAATACAGACTCCAGGAAGTATTAAGGGAACAATACACCTAGCAAAGTCTAAAAGGATCAAATACAGACCCCAGGGTGGTGTTGAATGAACAGCATGCCTCGGAGGGTCTAGAAGAATAAAATACAGACTCCAGGATGGTATTGAATGAGCCAATACGCCCCGCAAAGTCTAAAAGGATCAAATACAGACCCTAGGGTGGTGTTGAATGAACAACACGCCTCAGAGGGTCTAGAAGAATAAAATACAGACTCCAGGATGGTATTGAATGAGCCAATATGCCTCGCAAAGTCTAAAAGAGAATCTTTAATCCTAATTAGGTTTATTTAAAGATTTAAAATGTGACCTAGTGTATAACTAGGGTGGTATATATATAAGGATTAGTTTATATATATAGAAAAATACCATGATTATACTTATTACCTTAAAGCCATGAATTATAAGGTAACTCTAGAGATACTCGTAACCATACTGATTGATAATCGAATACTTTGACAACCTGCTGGCGTCGGAGTGAATGTGACATTTGTCATCCCTTGGCTTGGTCGACCGGGACTATAGCTAGTAGTCAGGATGTGGGAGTGTCTGTCCCGTATAGATCTAAACACACAATGCCCGCTCTCCCTCCAGGAGATTTTGGTTACCAACTTGACAGCGGAGTAATCCACGTCATGAGGATGTATCTCGTGTTTTGATTTCTATAAACCTTTCCTTTTAGTAAGAGTATATGTTTTAGAATATAGATATAATTAAGTTCTCCTTCATGAATGTTATGGCTGGTTTCTAAACTATACATATTATAGATTACTTGAGAGGTTATCTAGATGCCTTTGCTACCCAATGGTGATGAATCTGCTGAGAGAACTTTTATGACTACATATGTATACATGATATATAACCAATATTTAAACGACCTTCGGACGGATAACCGATACTCTAAACCACATCCAAACAAGGAAACAGAATTTAAGCGAGTTAGCCTTCCTAAGTCCTTCAAACATTGTTTATATAACTATACATATATATAGGCATGCACCTTATAATATAAAAGCATAAAAGACGTTTTGGTAAAACCTTTGGAAAACTTATAAATAAGAATTTATTAAACTTAAAAATATATTTTTATACTTTAAAAGAGATTTGAGAACAAGATTTGAAAACCTTTAGCTAGATAAACAGTTTAACATGCAGAAAATCTATTTACTAGTCAGTTATTAATCACATGTGATTAATATAATAACTTACTAGTTCAACTTGTATCCCCCCGATAAAAGCATTTAAAATAATTTAAAAGGTTAATTCAGGGGTATGAACTCACCTGACATGGGTGATTCGGATGAACGGACGGTATAGGATGCTAAGTGTCAAGTGAGGACTTGACCACACACACGAATCCTATTTAACATTTAATGATACATTTAAGTATCAAATAAGTCATTTAACAACTAATTATGCAAGTAAGGACATCCTAAGGCATGAAAAAACTTTGCTACAAGTGCTAGGAGTACCAAGGGTTGCATATAAAGAGAGTATGGCCTAACATTGGAGTTTACTCCTCAAATGGTGGCCCTTAGGGGTGTTTACGGTTTTTAGACCACTTCCCCCATGAGTTTATGGCCGTAAACTCATGGGAATGGTGTGTTTGTGTGCTTCAAGGTCTCATGTTTCACAATGGAGTGCTCTAGGGTTGAATCAAAGGCTTAGGAAGTGGTTAGGGCTCGAAATGGCACACTTTTTGGAGTTTACGGTCCTTGGACCATCTTTGGGAGTTTACTACCGTAAATCCATGAGTTTACTGCCGTAAACTCATGGTTACTCCAACCCTTTCGTGATTTGTGGTTCATAGACCAAGCATGCAAGTTTCTAGCCTTTTGTCCAAGCATTAAAAGGTGTTAGAGGCATCAAAACACCCTTTAGGGGTGTTTACGGTTTTGGGAGATTCTTAAAACGTAAACCCATGTTCTTGGAGGTTTTTGGTGATTTCTCTTATGGATTACAAGCACACTAAGCAAATAACTAGTTAGGGAGGGTACACTTACTTATATGAAGCTTGTAAGAGTTATTAGAGCCCCAAAAACACAAATGTGTTCTTGGTTTTCTTGGTGCTTTGAAGATCACTTGAAGATCTAAGAAAAAGGCAAGATTTCATGGATGAAATCGTGTGAAAACACTAGATTAAGTGTTATATGAACGAATTTAGGAAGAAAACACTTACATTTTGGCGGATTCGACGGAATGATTTTATGATAGTTGAGAGAAAATCTTGAGTGCTCTTGAGGTTGGGAGTGAAAAGTGAAGGGTGGAGGGTAAACTCATGCTATATGCATGAGTCCATACCAAAGGGAGTTTACGGGCCAAACACCCTTGTTTGGCCGTAAACACCTAGCCAAGGTGTTTATTGATTTATCGTTATACAAAACACCTAACGGACATTTCCATTTAATTGTTCGTTCGACGAAAAATTAAAATAAAATACTCGAACGGGCTTAAATCCGGCCAAAAATATTTTGGGATGAATTTGGCTAATTTTTAATGTGCTTGATTGCGGAGTTTATACAAATGAAAATTTTGGGTTGTCACACTAACCCATCAACCCGCCAACCCACCAACCCGTTTATTTCATGGGGGTGGTTGGGTTATCCGTTTGGATTCGCGGGTCAACCCGCCAACCTATATATATATATATATATATATATATATATATATATATATATATATATATATATATATATATATATATATATATATATATATATATATATATATATATATATAATTAAATTTAAAAAAATGATATATTTAATTATAATGAAATTTGATTTCCATCCGTATTCGTAATATTCCGTATTATTGTATTCCTTACATTTAAAAAAATGATATATTTAATTATTAATGAAATTTGATTTTCATCCGTATTCGTAATATTCTGTATTATTGTATTCCTTCCGTATTCATATGTGACTAATTTGCATTTGCTGTTCATTAATCAAAAAAAAAAATACATGTCGTTATTTTCACGAGTTACGAACGAAGAACACATTCACTTTCTATGAATGTTTTCATTTTTCATTTTTATTTTGATGTTATTGACTTTATGAATTTATGTTGAAAATATTTCTTTTTATGTTAATTACTTTAATCATTTTATGAATTTATGTTGAAAAAACATCTTTTTTTTAAAATGTGTTGCTTATTTATTAAACGAATTATATGGGTTGGGTTTGACCCATTAACGTGTGAACCGGCGAACCCATATACTTAAACGTGTTATATGGGTTGGGTTGGGTTGAGGTTTCCAACTCACCAACCCGTGACCCGCCAACCCGTCAACCCATATATTATATGGGTTGGGTTGAGTTTATGTTTTCTGACCCGCCAACCTACCAACCCGTGACCCGCCAACCCGAACCCAACCCAATTGTCAGGCCTAATAATATTTCATTAACCATTCTTTACTGAAAGTCTGTGATGCGGATGTTTTAAGTTTGAACTATAGTTTTTCCTATATTATGTGGAACAGTAGATGTTTATGTGTATTTTACAGTTGGGATTTAATCTTATGGCACAAATGAATAGAATGTGCCATAATCCAATTGCAGCTGAAGCAAAGTACTTTACATCTTTTACAAAAAACGGAATATTCAAAACATCAACCACTGTTCTTTCCAAATCAGGATGTTCAAAGCTATATGGGAATCAAAGTGATGAAGTTGAGAACCCTTCGGCTTTTTGAATTGGATCGGAGATCAAGACGATGAAGCTACTGCAAATACAAATCATGAATTGCTTCTTCATAGTTGTTTTTAACATGTATAGTTGAATCTCTATGTTAGTTTTTTTTTTGAAGAATAGTTGTAAATTACATCATTTTATCCTTCTGTTATTTTCTTATATGTAACTTATTTTAGAATGGTAGTAAATTACAAGGTAAAATTATAAATTAAATGGTTAACATAAAGGAATTACTACAAAAAAATTTTTTGTTCAAAGGTAATATAATCATTTTATACAGTCAGTCAAATACAAAATCAAACAACAAATTTCAATCAAAAGTTAACTCAGTCAGAGCTTCTAACCAAGTTAACAACTATCACACAACCTCTAAGTGAGATGGTGGGTGGGTTATGGTTAATTTAACAAGGTGATTCAAGTAAGTAAAATAAGGGCATCGGCTTCGTTCAAGATAGGTTTAGGGCTTGACAAAATGCATATATAAATACCGATTCATTAAAAGAAAAACAAAATGAGAACAATTTTTACTTGAAGTATACCTAAAACTCTATATCATGTTAGTAAAACATATATATATATATATATATATATATATATATATATATATATATATATATATATATATATATATATATCAAGGCGATGAAGTTTGGATATGTAGTAGAAACTGCAGCGATGCCTGGGTATTCGATTAAAAAACGTACATAGAAAATACAATAGACTTGGTATTATAGTAGCTACTTAGGATTAATTACAAAAACTAGAGAAAATGACAAAAATAGCCAATTACACTAATTGCATTACAAAAATAGCCAAAAAAAATCTAGATTACATATTTAGCCACCCATTTCGCAAATGAGAAGGTCCCATCTGCGAAATGGGCTTCTCATCTGCGAAAGTACAAGTGCCTGAAGCACAGTTGTGCTTCAGGCACTTGTACTTTCGCAAATGATAATTTTTTTTTTTTTTTTAAATTTTTTCGGTATAAATAGGGGTAATTTCGCAGATGGAGAAGGTCCCATCTGCGAAATCCTCTGATCCTATCTACGAAATGATGCAATTTTTTTTTTTTTTTTTTTTTTTTTTTTTTAAGTTTGACTATGGAATGAATTGGTTTGACTACGAAATGGGCTTCGCTATATAAAAACTTTTGTAGAAAAAATATCATTTTGGTTACAAGACAAACCAAGTATTCAATCATTTTTTGAGCAAATTGTAGAGATAGAGAGTATTTCACAAACAAATAACAACCAAAATGATATTTTTTCTACAAAAGTTTTTATATAGCAAAGCTCATTTCGTAGTCAAACCAATTTATTCCATAGTCAAACTTTAAAAAAAAAAAAAAAAAAAAAAAATTTGCATCATTTCGCAGATAGGATCAAAGGATTTCGCAGATGGGACCTTCTCCATCTGCGAAATTACCCCTATTTATACCGAAAAAATTTTTAAAAAAAAAAATTATCATCTGCGAAAGTACAAGTGCCTGAAGCACAGTTGTGCTTCAGGCACTTGTACTTTCGCAGATGAGAAGCCCATTTCGCAGATGGGACCTTCTCATCTGCGAAATGGGTGGCTAAATATGTAATCCCGATTTTTTTTTGGCTATTTTTGTAATGCAATTAGTGTAATTGGCTATTTTTGTCATTTTCTCCAAAAACTACCTCTAACTGTTGATAAATACAAAATATAACCCTCATATGCTAACAGTTTTATTTTAACAATGAATTATTCATTTCTATCCAACTGGTTTCAACTAATTATGCTACCTATCTGACTCATATACACATGCAACTACAAATTTACAATATATAATTTTATCTATTTATTTTGCTTTATAATTAAATCTAGCACCACGAATTAATAATTTTATCTAGCACCACGAACTGCTACTTTTTTATTGGCAGATTAAAAAAGAAATGGATTAAATTGCACAAGCAAATTCTGGTCACTTTCGTCACCGCATGGGTCGATATTCGAAATCTCATCCAATTTATCATCCCGACATTGACTGACGTGGGTCTGATTCTGTCAAAATTTTATCCCTTCACCTTGATTTTAGGGTCTCTATATATGAATCCGCCTACATTACTATCAATCATCCACTCCTATCGCAACAACAGCATCTAATCCACTCAAACTCTCGTCTCTTCAGGTAAGATATTCGCATGTTTTTGTTCATACGTTTAGGTTTCGACGTAATTTGATGCGGTTTTCTTTGTCATTTTGTTCGATTGTTTACAGTTTGTTCTGATTTCCTCATGCCATTGTAAGATCTAAATGGATGTTTTCTCTAAATTAACTCAATCTGGGTATTTTGTGCTTACTTGCTTTTTCATGATTCTTGTGGGAATATTGACGTAAGATCGAAATTAGGCGCATGGTTTTTTCTTGCTTTAATAGATTTTGTTGATAGATCTAATTATTTTATTTTATTTTGTATATCTCTGCAAAATATCTGGAATTTTCTTTTCTTTTAGATTCATACTCCCTTTTCTCCCCCGCCTTTTGGGTAAACCCTAAATTTCTTTCTTGTCTATTGAGGATGAACTCAATGCTGTTGATTAATTACCCTGTGTGAAAGAAACAATTGATCGCCATTATCTTTAGGAGAAAAATTCTTTCTAATTCTATTCCTTTTCATAAATTCAATCATCCATACTCAACGTTTGTGGATCACCTGCTGGTTTTTGGCTTTGAAGATAATCATAAGGTTTGACTTTTGCTGTCAAATGATTACTATTAGGTTCCGATAGTCAAATTATGAAGAATAAATCTGCCGTAATTGTCAAAGTTATGGCCAAACTCATTATCTTTTTCCTTTTCAAGAAATTGCTTTTGTTTTGTCGCATTAAACTAATAATTGATGCAATTTGGTAAACCTAATCATGCCTATTGTCAAGCTGTGGTATAAAGCTTTATGAACATGTGAATCTAATGCTTCTCCCTTTTTCTTGAATTCATTATTGGGTGTTTGGTGGGGTAGGTAGGGGTGGTATCTGGTGGGTAGGTGTGTTTCTAGGTATTGCCCTTTTAGAATGTTTTATCTGTAAGTTTTGTGCTGTAATAAATCAATCATGTGTAATGTTTATTCACTTAAGCGCTAATCATTAATTGACTTTGACCAATTGCCAAAGGAGATGATTCTAATTGCCAATCTCATAGATTAATCTTGATAAAGCACCTAAACAAAGCAAAATTAATTGTGCACATGATAATTGTCTGACATAATTTGTGAATCCATCATAACAACCTACATACATAACACTTGCTTCTTGCTAAATATGACATACACCTTTTCAAATGTTAAAAATAAATTGCTTGGATTATAATCTAATTAACTCCCCTTCCCCTTTTTTTCTATTGCAGGTGATTAATTTTTTTATTATAGGAAAAATGGAAGTCAGAGGGGGTTAAGCTAATTTATATGGCCTTGATTGGTATAATCTACTTCTAATTATTTCATTTGTTCTTTAATGTCCACTTTGACTTTCAAGGTCAAACACCATATTTTTCGAATTCAAAAGTCCTGTAAATTTGTATCTTGAATTTGAGAAGTAATAGTTTTACCTAAAAGTTAATGGACATCTCTTTCTCTCTTTTGGTTATATGATTTGATTCATGGTGAATTCATTTTTTTATTATAAACAGATTTGTCACTGTATCGGATTAAAAGCAAGAGAGAAAATTTAGAAGTTGGTGTGATTCGGGGTGAAAGAAAGACAGAAAAGCATTCTAGAAACACAAAAATTGGCATGGAATTTGAATCAGATTGGACAAGACACAAAAAATCATCCGCTTTTACAACTCAAGTCATCAGTACTGCAACCTCATGCATGCATTGGCCTCGTAAAATTCCTATAAGTAAAGGGTACCATGAATTTTTGTAAAATGAACTCAAATTTCTTTCCTATTCTTTTCTTCTTCTAATCAAGAAGAATCAATTAGTCAAGTGTGAAGAATTTACCTTTTTCCCCTTAAAAGATTGGTGTGATGGAATTGGTGAGGAAGACCGGTTCCGAGGTTGTTGATGATGATGATGATGATATTACCTGCCCGATGTTGCCCGGGCTGCCCGATGATATTGCAAAGTACTGTCTTGCCCTTGTTCCGAGGTCATATTTTCCAAGAATGGGAGGAGTGTCAAGGAGATGGAGGTCTTTTATGAAAAGTAAGGAGTTTATTGTTGTAAGGAAACTTGCTGGTTTGGTTGAGGAGTGGCTTTATGTTTTGACTATGGATAGTGAAGGAGAGGGGACACATTGGGAGGTGTTGGATTGTTTAGGAAACAAACGATTTGTCTTGTCTCCCATGCCTGGCCCTGTGAAAGCTGGTTTTGGTGTTGTGGCTCTTAATGGGAAACTTGTTGTCATGGCTGGCTATTCCATCATTGATGGTGTTGGATCTGTCTCCTCTGATGTTTATCAGTATGATTCTTGCCTTAACAGGTATCAATATAGATGCTTAATATATAAACAAAGCGTGCTTCATAAGTTTGTTGTTTTAATATGAATTATAATATAATTATAATTCCATGATTGCAGCTGGAGTAAGATTGCAAACATGAATGTGCCCCGATATGATTTTGCTTGTGCTGAAGTGAATGGTGTGATTTATGCGGTTGGGGGTTATGGGATGGATGGAGAGTCTCTCTCATGTGCCGAGGCTTATAACCCTGAAACCAACAAATGGACGCCAATCGAGTCGATTCGCCGCCCACGCTGGGGTTGCTTTGCGTGTGCTTTCGAGGGTAAGCTTTACGTTATGGGTGGTCGGTCAAGTTTCACAATCGGAAATTCAAGGTTCGTTCATCCCATCACACACTCATATAAGATAATCTGCGTTTGTTACAAATGACAGAACAGGTTGTACTGTGTTTGACATGCATTGGACTAAGATCGGTACCGGTACTGATACCAATGAAACAAAAATCTAAACTTTTTGTCCCACCTAAAAAGGTGAGACATGGACTCACTCTTGATCTCTCGTCTGTGCAAAAGACGTAAATGCCCTCTTCGTCCTCATTGTCGAAAATGCCCGACAAAGCTTGTCCAGTCCCATCTAGTCCTGTCTCGTGCAACAAACACAGTCGTAGACTGTGTTTGGTACACAAGACTGGATGGGACAGGACAAGTTTTGTCGGGCTATTTTCGACAATGAGGACGAGGAGGGCATTTATGTCTTTTGCACAGACGAGAGATCAAGAGCGAGTCCATATCCCACCTTTTTGGGCGGGACAAAAAGTTTAGATTTTTGTTTCGTTGGTATCGGTACTGGTACCGGTCTCGGTCCAATGCATGTCAAATGCAGTACAACCTGGGGTCTGTAGGTAATGATTTGTTTTGATGCATTTGAAAATAGGTTTGTGGACGTGTACGACCCGGTAAACCACAAATGGTGGGAGATAAAAAACGGGTGTGTGATGGTGACGGCTCATGCGGTGGTTGGGAAGAAGCTGTTTTGTATGGAATGGAAGAACCAAAGAAAACTGGCGATATTTAACCCGGAGGATAACTCGTGGAAGATGGCGTCTGTGCCTGTGATTGGAAGCTCAAGTGTGGGATTCCGGTTTGGAATAATGGAAGAAAAGTTGTTGCTTTTCTCATTGGAAGAAGAGGAGGGAGGTTATAACACTTTGCTGTATGATCCAAAAGCACCTCCTGGTTCAGAATGGCAGACCTCAAATATTAAGCCCTCTGGTTTGTGCTTGTGTTGTGTCACAATTAAGGCATAACAACATTCATCGTACTTGAATTTATTTACAATCTTTTCATCGGTTTTATGAAATTAGTTATTTGCAAGAATACATTATTTTGAACGTGTGAAGGAGAAACTGTTGTATAACTATTTATATATTTTTATTGGGAACTGTTTCTATATGTTGCAAAGATTCGGTGCTTTTTTTTTTTTTTTTGGATTTTCTCAAGTGTAATCATTTGGTCGCATCTTAAAGTTGACGACTATATTTAATTAATAATGTGTAATCGTTTTTTTGTTTCGAGTCTCGTGTTTGTGTTTGAAAGTTTGGTTCAATATACATCACAAGTTATAGGATCTACATCAATAACCCATGTTCATAATTAAACAAACATGTTCATATTTGAAAATGAAAATGACCCTTGAACCCATGTTGATGTTGAGAAATGAACATGAATCGTTTTCACCTGGTTTTGTGGTGGTTAGATTGTCGGTTGAACCAGACCTTGTGTTTAAATTCAAGTTTAGTGTAAACGGTTTGTCTTTAAAAGGGTAAATTCTACACATAAAATTTGGTTTTAGAATACCTTACTAAATATGTTTTTGAATATTTAATATTTTTATGTACATTATTTATTAATATTTTGGGTTAATTATGTAAAATATCTTATATTTTGTTTTTTTTTTTGCTTAGACCTAAATTTAGAGGGAAAAAAACACCTCACATTTTCCCTAACTTTTTTTGTTTCGACCCATTTATCTGGTTTGCCAGTACTTCTTAAGTTTTTTTTGACAGTTAAAAAACTGTTTAAAAACTAGATCAATGGTCATGTTTTGATATATTTTTGAATTATTCAGTATCTCGAACAAGACGAAAACCACCCAAAGCAAAGACTATTTTGCTTGTGATTAGTTAATTTATACAGTTGATTAGATAGTTTGATAAGCATATGTATGACATACTAATATGATAAAATAATATGTTATAGTTCATCATTATAATTTCTTTTAGTATAATTGGATTGAACAACATGAAAGCTCAAAAGTGCATCAAGCTAAGTAACACAAAACATGCATATTATGATGACGAGATGGCTTATGAATTTTGCTTTCCGATGATATATATCAATTTTCAAAGGGAGTTATTGCTACATGTGGATATGGCAAATTCGTGGGCAAGTATAAAGTATAAACCTTGTTTTCATCCCCAGCGGCAAAAGCTTTATATCAACCGTAACCTTTCTCATGTTTTCGCTTTATCCCATGCATGTAGCACAAGAGTACAAATCACATAGCTAGTAAATATTCTAGATTTCTATCATTGTCTTCTTAGAGTTCTATAAAACATTGGGGATATTAGCTTCTTTGCATTAGTTGTATATGTACATTAACCGAGCATCAATTTTCAAGAAAGATACTTAATTTTGGAAGACATTTTAAGCATTTGCGGACCATAATGTATGCACGGGTTAACTACCTCTCAAATTGTAGTAATAAAATTTCCAAAATTTTGTTTTACTATATGTGCAACTAGGCATGCACAAAAAATCCGGTTTTAAGATCCGAACCGGTCAAAGAACCAGTAAACCGGTTTACGTTGAACCGGTCCACAGTGAACCAAACCGGTTTGAGAACCGAACCACCGCTTTACACCCATTCGAGATTTTAGTCGTTGAAACCGGTTTATATCGTGTGAACCGGTTTGGAACCGGTATTGAACCGAACCGAACCGGTTTAGAACCGATTGAACCGGTTTAGAACCGGTGTAACCGGTTTAGATAGGTTCGACTAATTTTTTGAGTGAACCGGTTTGAGGCGAACCGGTTTTGCTTGGCTAGGGAGTGAACTGAACCGGTTTGGTTTGAAAAAAAACCGGTTTGTTCACCACTATGTGCAACCATAAAAAATATAAGTTTTTTAGTCTAACAAAATAGTCCAAATTTGAATAATGGATCAATTGAATAGCCCAAAGAAAATGGCCAAAAGTTTTAATGAAGTTGGAGAAGTTGAAGTACTGGACCTTGGTGACTTGGTTCGATTATACTACTTGTTATTGGTTTTTGAAATCATTTTTTTTGTTGAATCTTGAAATTAGTTATTACTTGTTAGTTAGAAAGTCATACTAATTAATTTGTTGAAATCTTTCATTGTAAATTTTTAATGTAGGTTAACAATGGTAATTTTATAATAGAAAGTTAGATGTTGTTAGTGATGCAAATGGTGAAGGATCTTTTGGGTTCCAAAAGGAATGACAAAGTCCACAAAGACCAAAACCTATCTTACAACACATACACCAACAAGCTTTGATTTGAGTGATCTTCCTTTTAACATGTAGGATAGGGCAAAAACTAGATCTTATAATTCAAATACAAAGATGAAATAAAAAGGACATATTTAATTAAAAGACCTTGTCAATTAAATGGGCATAATTTTCTATCAAAAAAAGTTGGTGAGAAACAAAGACGTTTTGTGGTGGAATGGTTTGATGAATTTCAATGGTTAGAATATAACATTAAAAGAAAAAAACCTATTGCGTATGTTGTTACTTGTTTGGAGACAATGTAGGACAACTGTGACAATTGGAAAAATTAGGTCAAAAAGCGTCAAGCAATCATTTTGAATACACATGTAATAGACCTAATGTAAACATTTTAAATCATTTTTAAAATTCATACACTCAACAAATGCATCCGCAATATCATAGAAATATTTGATTTGTGTTGATCGTCGAGAAACAACCATTTGTCATTATACATGAGTAATGATTTGATGCATATGATTGTGTATATATTTATGTATTAAGTATTATTATGTATACGTGATACGTTAATCAAATAGTACATGTAATTATGAAAACCACGGATATAAGTAACGTCGAAAACAAAGTTCGTATACAAAAGTTACAATTATCCGTATGAAACGGACAATAAACATATGGCAAGTGGATTGTAATCGTAAAAACGAAACTTCAAATGATTCGTTAGGTTAGCTAAGCTGTGTTTCGCAAAAACATCTTAATATTTTTTAGAGCATAAAATAATCTAATATTTGGATAGAACTCTAACTTTTTTCGCAAAAATTGGATTTCGACACTACAACACGTGACTCCTAATTGAGACACCTAACGGCTAATCTAACAGTTGATTTAAGAGTGGATATAGACTATTGGATCGAAAAATAACCTGTCTGGTTGCAATTGAAGCAAACCCGAAATCCCCTGGGGAAATCCTTAGTGGGATCAATCCCACTACGAATCCTACCGCCACAACATGCTAAAAACTAGATTCTACATAGGTCAAAGTTACACCTAAGAAACTGAATAATGTTGCCCCAACATCTGAACTTCCAATACCCAAGGTCAACTACCAAACTTGAGCCTGCTATGAACCAAAATTCCACACCACAATGGAGGGTGAAAATACCCAGAAACCAAAGAAATTATAAAACATACGGAACTTGACAATAGGTTAACGTGTCCATTGAACTTCAACTGACACAACGCTAAACTTTTGAAGAACCTCCGCTTTATGATGAACGAAAGGACCAATGATCAAGGATACATTGACACTTAATCCAATGAACCAAAACCCACATGGAGCTGAACATACCCATCTCTAAAGCTGATTTACCGATTGACAACTGCCCAATCTAGACTGTAAATAGTAATCCATACAACGATAACAAGTCTCTCGACAACTGATACCCAACCTAAGCAATCCTGGCGCCTTATCATTTATTCATTGGCATCCCAAAAAGGAACTGATGTCTATAACGAGCTCCTTGACCAACTACTTCTGGATATGAGATAACTCATGTATTTCCTAGACACATACATCTAATAGCCACTTGCTCTACACCCCTAACTTGACCAAGTCTTAAACTGAAATTCCGCATACCTGTACCACATATCCCTATGAACCATTCTTCCACCACCACAAACTTAAACGGATCGATGATCCTCCAAGCATTATACCTAGTTCTCCCCCACTTAGGGTTTGAACTACTACCCATTGGTGTTGCAATCAAACCATATCTCAAACTGACTCAACCAAGTACAAAGCATCCCTGACTCTTGGAATGTATAACACACGCAGGATGATCTTCCAGATAAGGACCAAAAAAACCCTTAGAGATTATGAATTTTAGATGAAGACCTCATAAAAGTTTCCAATCATAACTACCTTTAACATTAAGGATTTCCTGCAAATGTATAAGCAAAACACCGACTTACTATCCAAAACATACACCCCTTTACTGCAATCCCAACCGTCAATTCGGTACCTGACTTGCCTATATCCAAGGAAAACATACCCTTGATCGCATCACTAAGCATCCGTACCACATCAATCCTCCTGCATATTTCTGCGCTATCATATTGCCGCTAAACATCACAGCCAACTAGCCCCCATGTTGGGGTTACATCCCAAATCTGAAAGTCATAAGCCTGCTCACTCCCTATTGGAAAACTGTCAAGACATAATCCTCGCCATGGATAGCAACATTCCAACCCATCTGTCAACCACTCAGCTTCCAGTTGTAATCCTCAAGCCGATCTTAACAATCGTTTCCTTCTTGAGTCCAGCAACTCAGATACACGACCTCGAGCAAGGCCCTCGAGACCTCAAAACCAACAAACTAATCTATGTCTCCACTCTCCACCATTCGAACCCAAACTGACATCACCAATGAGGCCCAAAACAATTACCATACCCATCCTCATGCCTGAACAACCATAACCAAAAGATAGAGAGATACGAAACCACTGCCACGAATCATGGTATCAAACCATGCTATCTTCCCCGATCAACCTTTAAAATCCCCAGAATTTTCCTCAATTCGAGTATGGATCTTGTGCTTCCAGTAGTATGGTCCCAATACTACCTTCCACACAATTTAACATTGTTGTGTACAAAGGAGTCATTGTTTAAAAACATTATTTCAAAATCGGAATTTTCCCAAGACCCAAAGCCATAAAAACAGGAAGTTGTGCACGATCACACCTTTGCTTTCCCACGATCTTTTAAAGTACCTGAAACCATAAGCACAAAGCTTAGTGAGTTTCCCCCAAAGTACCACCACATAAACATATAATAAAACAAATATAAGGCCATCAACTTCCTGTTTGGATTACCCCTGGTCCACAACCTTTCGATTGGAATGCCCAGGCCCACAACCTTACAATTGGAATGCCCAACACATAATGAGTCCACAACCTCCTGTTGGATTACCCTCGGCCCACAACCTTATGGTTAGAATGCCCAATACTGAATACATAACGAGTCTACAACCTCCTAGTTGGATTACCCCCGACCCACAACCTTACAGTTGGAATGACCTATACATAACAGGTCCACAAACCTCCTGATTGGATTACCCCCAGCCCGCAACCTTTCGATTGGAATGCCTTAACCCACAACCTTTCAGTTAGAATGCTTCGGTCTATTGACTGACAATACAAAGTAGTACGGTCTCAACCCACCATACCATGTTGACATATACATAGCAAATAGCATATATTCAGCAATAGATAATCATATAATCAGTCAACAGACAAACATATAGATCTATAGAATACTACATCATAACGACATCCTATATACCAAGATACATAATCTTGTAGGCCGATATTGGTGCCTTCGACCCACAGACACAGTGAGGAAAACCCACCTCACAATTTGATGAATAGCTGAAAAATACACTGCTCCGCATACTGGCTCTACATGTCAACTATTCAATAGATAGAGACCAAGGCTTAACTATCGCTCAAAATACACAAAATACTCTTAAGTCAAATTAGGTCAACCCTGGTCAAAGTCAAAGTTAACGGTTAAGGTCCCAAAAGTCAATATTTCTTCCAAGTAGAGTACACCTTGCGTACCAAGAGAGTACGCCCATGATACTCTGATGTTGACCAAAAGAGAGGCACTGACCGCGTACACAGAGCGTACCACCAGGTACGCCCATCATACGTAGCCTAGTGCCAAAACTCCATTAACAGCTTATTCCATTAAGCCCTTACATCTAAAACCCATATCCAAGCCTAAAATGATGTCCCAAGTCATAAGGTTTCCAACTTTATGACTTTGCATGGATATAAAGTGCTTAATGTTTAAAACCCTAATTTTTTAACCTAATAATACATCACAACTCTTGTATAGAATAGATAGAAGGGCCAAGATCACATTTTCATGGTTCATACTAGCTCCATAACGCATAAAGTTTCCAACTTTATCCATTAGAATGGTCCCAAAAAAAAAAGCAAGATCTAGTCTTTACGTCTCAAAGGGGCCCAATGTAACATCCCGACTCCCAAGTATGATATTTAAATTATTTTATTCATTTTGAGAGGGCAACTCGACAAGTTGGAAGCACCAACTCGCCGAGTAGAGAATATTATGGCCGCAAGATTTTTAGAGTCAACTCGACGAGTCGGAGGACCCCGACTCAACGAGTAGGAGCTGAGTGAGGAAACCCTAATTTTTCTGGGTTTGTGTCCTATTAAAAGGACCTTAATCCCTCATTTCCTCCACCCTTGTCACCTTAGAGCTCTGTGAGAAACCCTAGACCAATTCCACTCGTTGTGTGTGTGTGTGTGAGAGAGAGAGAGAGAGAGAGACTAATTTGAGTGTTCTTGTGCATTTATGGAAGGAGATTTGGAGAGCAACATAGATTAGATCGAGGAGGGACTGTGGATCCATTGTTCTTTATTTCTTAGTTTCTATGTGGAGGTAAAAAGCTACCATCTTGGCCATTTCTTTTCTTAGATCTTATTTTAGGGAGTTTTTAGGGTTTCTCTCATCCATCTTTTGTTATTGAGTTACTTGAGCATGTCATGAGGTTGAAACCTCAGATCTGGACTATAGGAGGTCTTATGAGCCCAAAGGTCCAAGCTTTATTAAGCTAGAGGCAAGCTTTTATGCATCTAACCCTATATGGAGCTTATGTTGGCATTTTGAGCTCTAGATGTCATGCATGGACGTAAAGCTTCCAACTTTACATAATAAGTGAGCCTTAGAAGGTTAGATCCAGAGTATGAGATTTCATTTCTGCCTACAAACATCTGAATGAGGAAAGGGTTTGAAGGGACTCCACGAGTCGGTGAGCTGACTCGACGAGTCGGTTAGGGTTTTCCCCGACGAGTCTGGACATGTTGTGACTCGGCGAGTTGATGAGACAACTCAACGAGTTAAGTTGGACTTTCACAATTTTCTAAGGAAAACGAAGGAACTCGACAAGTCGCATAGATTCACTCGACGAGTTGGGTCAACATGGACTATTGACTAGAGTGTTGACTTCTGATGACTTTAGGTTTTGGTCAAGACATGGATTATGGTGGCCATGGAGGGGTAAAATGGTCTTTTACCCATTCCAAGAGTTAGAGAGAGAGGCTAATTGGATTTATTTAGAGTTGTGGTTATAAGTGTTAATTAGAAATGATTATGACATGTAGGCGGGGATTAGACCGTTCGAGGGGTACGAGGTTTATTTACTTGCGTACGAGGTGAGTCTTCTCACTATACTTATCATGAGTGGTAACTTTGTGTGACCGGAGGGTCTTGTATGCTTATATTGAGTATTGTGATATCCTGCAGTACGTCTTTGTGATTTATGTTGTGTATTAAGCTGAGCTTTATTGAGTTAGGACCGGAGGGTCCAACCCGAGTTGTGGGACCGAAGGTCTCCACTGAGACACATTGACCGGAGGGTCTTCATTGAGATATTGCCATGAGAGGCTAATGTTATGTGTATGGTATTTTTGGGGAACTCACTAAGCTTTGTGCTTACCATGTTATGTGATATGTGTTTCAGGTACTTCTCAGGATTACTGGAAAGCGCCAGCTTGATTGTACACACGTGATGGAGTTTATGTTTTGGTGATCCTGGATTTGTAACACCCATAAAATTCAAGCCAGATTTAAACTTTTCAAAAGATGAGGAGCTGTACAATCACACCTTAACCTTGTCGCGATCCCCCGATGTACCTGAAACAATAAACTGAAACTGTAAGCCCGAAAGCTTAGTGAGTTCCCTCAAAATACCCATACTCACAACTATACACATAGAATCACAAACAACATACTATGGGTCCAGTCAACCATCGGGTTGGAATACCCCAGGCCCACAACCAACAGGTTGGAATGCCAACATACTATGAGTCCAATCATCCTCGGGATGGAATACCCCAGGCCCACAACCAACAGGTTGGAATGCCCACATACTATGAGTCCAATCATCCTCGGGATGGAATACTCACGGCCCACAACCAACAGGTTGGAATGCCTAGGTCTATTGGCCTCCGCACAAAGCAGATAAGCCTCAACCGCCAAACAAATATGTGCACATATATATAACAGATAATCACATAACAATCTATAGACAACAACTGATCTACCGGATCATACCACATAATACATAATGCCATCCTATCTATCAGGATACCGATCTAACAGATCAACACATACCGCGTAATATTATCCTACCCTCTAAGATACCGGTCTAACAGATCATACGAACATAACATAACCAGGTAACAATCCAAAAGGCCGACCTTCGTGCCTTAGACCCTTGAGTATAGTGAGGATAACTCACCTTGCGACTGTCGACTGGAAATAGGAAGCTCAACTCTCGAATCACTGCCATGAACCCCACCACCTATATCCAAAACATCATAAGGTTCATAAATTCCTCAATACCCCAGAAGTCAATTGGTCAACCCTTGGTAAAATTCAAAGTCAACTATCAAGGTCAACAGTCCATGTTGACCTCAACTCGTCGAGTACCCTCAGCTACTCGTCGAGTTTCTTGCAATACTTGCCCGCTCGCCGAGTCACCAGAATGACTCGTCGAGTTCCTAAGGCTCTTGGTCGAAGCTCCATGGGCACTCGTCGGGTTTCCCCCTTGCAACTCAACAAGTTCATATGCATCCAACGATTGGGAAAAAACCCTAACCGACTCGTCAAGTCACTCTACTCACTCGCCGAGTCTTCGACAATCTTCATCGGACTCGCCGAGTTGTTCAACCAACTCGTCGAGTTCTAGACTATATTCATATGACTCGTCGAGTCTACCATGTGACTCGCTGAGTCCCTTCTATCCTTCATCCATATAGATGCTTTTTACGCCATGCAAAGGTTCTAGATTGTAGATCCAACCTCCTTAGGCATGCTTATGACGTAAAGTTGCAAACTTTACGTGCATTCAGGGCTTTAAGGCCCTTAAATGACAAAACTAAGCTTGCAATGAAGTCTCACACTTGAGGGAAGGCTCATACCAGGCAAGGATGATGACTTTATGGATTTAGAGGCCAAAGGGAGTCCAGATATGAAGTTACAACTTCAGATCTTAGCTCAAACATAAGAAGCCTTTCATAACACCCATCCAAAAGAGGTTTTTGATGAACATAAGCCAAAGAGAATAGTCTAATACCTTCAAGAGGATGCTCACTAATGTAGATCTTGGATCCCACGAGTCCTTGCTTCTACTTGCTTAATTTCCCTAAGTGTTTCCTTCTCCAAAATTCCTCCTTCAAGCTTGAACACACCAAAAGAACACACACACACACACTCGATTTAGGGGTTGAGAGGGACAAGAAGCAGTAAAGGGGAGGCTGGGGGAGGCCAATGATCCTTTAAATAGGGTGAAATGCCCCGAAATCTAGGGTTTCATCTGCCATCTCCTACTTATCGAGTCCGCTCTTGGACTCGGCGAGTAGATCATTAAACACGTGGACCAACCCGCTGCTACTCGACGAGTAGGGTGGCCAACTCTTCGAGTGGACCCAAAAACCAAAAAGATTCATACATAAATCAATACCTGAGAAGCGGGGTGTTACAGGATTTTATCAAATAATTTATAAATTTGTGTTTTTGACAATTTGATATTGTGGTTTTGAATTGTGATGTTGAGAATTATGTGGTTTTGAAAATGAAAATTTTGTTTGAAAATTTACGGTGTTACAAGTTGGTATCAGAGCCTTGGTTTGAGAGATTTGGATGTACATTTGAGTATGTCTGAACTCAAACTGAGGATTCGAGGAAAACTTTCAAAGAGAAATGATTTTTCTAAAACGAGTAAGAGTTTTTAAGAGAAAAAAAGAGATGGAGCAGTGTGTACAATTAGCTAGAGCCCGAACGGTGATTTCCTAAAATACCCTTAATTGTTTATATTATGAGATATTTATGAGATATTAGGGATGCATGCTATAGGATAGGCTATGTATTTCATATTTTAGGGCTAGAGTTGCCTGATTTGTGATGCCTTAGCCTAGGAGATGTTGATATATGTTATTTTCGCTAAGTATATGCTAAGTAGGATTATCTAGTAGGAATCTCTTAGAAAGAGTTGAGATGAGGGATAATCTAGGAGAGATACCTACATTAGCATATGAGGAGCCTACTGAGAAAGTAGTTTGATATTCGCGAGAGATAGAGTACTTGTGAATTAGGATCCTAGAAAGAGGACTTGGGTGATTACAGATTGGTGTGGAAGGTAGTATTGGGCCCGTACTACTGAAAACTGTTGGAATGGTGTCTAAGGCTGTAACTATATTTGGCAAGTATTTGACCCGGTTGTGCATGGTCCTTTTGGGTTGCCTTCACCATAGCAACTTGACAGGATGATTTATAATGAGAGAAGAAATATTATTAATATATTATGAGAATAATATAAGTAATAATAATATTGTTATTTGATTAATATAAGTCATAAATTAATTGGGAATTAATTTGGTGACTTAAAGAGATTAATTGAATAAAGGGGCATAAACTGTCAAATGTGTGATAGTTATATTTTGGGCTATGAATCCTTAAGGATAAGAGGGTGGACGATTTTAGGGTTTGGAAAAACCTAGAAATCATCCAAGGCCTAGTCCATAGGGATCATTGGATTGCTTAGGGCCTAAGTTATCCAATTAGGGTTTTAAGGGTGAAACCCTAGGAGCTCACTAGTATAAACAGACCCATAGGGTTGAGGAAATATGCACCCTTGTTATTGGAGTAACCCTGGCTGACTTCTCACCCTTCTCACTCTCTCTCTTATCATCCTCTTGCTAGTTGGTGTTTGTAAGCCATTAGAGGAGTGACAATTGTGACTCTAAGCTCCAAGGACAAGAAGATTCAAGCAAGCAACTCAAGGTATTCCTTTAGATCTGATTTCATATGTTATGATTTGAATGTTTACACTAGATCTATCAATCAAAGTCTTGGATACATTGCATGTTCAATTAGAGAAACCTAGATCCAAGCATTAGGGTTTGTATGTGCACATAGGAATGTTCTTATGGCTCAAACCCATCAGTGGTATCAGAGCCTTGATTGGTTTCTATTGAATTGATGCATTGGTTGATTGCTTGTTGATTGAAAAAATCGTTTTTTTGTCCATCTGCCTGATGAACTCGGCGAGTACCACAGTGTACTCGGCGAGTTCGAGCATCAGATGGAGCTAGTTTCGGGATTTCTTGCTGTTTTTCTTATGGAAACTTGCCTTAATCTTCATGGGTCAATAAAATCCGATTTTAAACATATATGTGAGTATATCCTTGACCTAACAAAAGATATTTACCAATTAATTGAATAATAATTTCCTTATATGATATTAATTGATTATTTTAATTAAATTGGTGAATTGTTTTGCAAGAAACATTTAAATAAATCAAATATGGATAATTATGAGATTAAATGGTTAATTTAAATGATTTGTTATTTGATCCCTTATGTTTTGAAAAGTTTAAAACTTGTCCTCAAGTTTTGAAATTTATGTTTTGTGATTAAAAGTTTAATTTAGACAATTTAAATTTCAAACCCTAGAATTTTACAAGTTTAAAATTCAACCCTATACTAATATAATATTACAAGGCTAATATATATATATATATATATATATATATATATATATATATATATATATATATGTATGTATAATTAAAATGCTAGTCTTACCGTTAGTAGGCCTCATTCACGAAGCCGGTCTATAAGGTGGGTATAAGGTTGTGGCCTATAAAATGGCGCTTAATGGGTGTACACTCACACCCATCACTTGCTTGATCGGTGGAGGGTCGTTAGCCGAACGGGTAGGATAGGGCAACCCTATCTCCTCATTAAAAGTATAATATTAAAATACAAAGTAACTACATGTTTTTCAAATTCCCAATCCTAGTTACTTTAGGAAAAGTGAATTGAAGCAAACCCATGAAATTACACTTTGCACCCTTGCTAAGAAGTTAGTGGAGCGTGTGTGGTTTACCGGCACACTAATTTGTTCTAAGCAAAGGTGCAAAAGGGTGATTCATTGTTTATCATAGTTCGGTTGAGCGTGTGTGGTTTACCGGCACATTGAATAGGTGATTGTAACAATGAAGACACTGTGTAGATTTACATGGTTATTCACACCCACTTTGTGATCCTCAGCATCCCAGTCACAAACGAGAGGGCATATCGAGATTTAAACATGCCATTGAAAAGTTCAATGAATCTCATCGAAATCTAGGAATTCTCAATACATTTAGAACTTAAGGTTATGTTTTCATGGTGGAGAATTAGTGAATCATCATTCACTTACCTTCAAATTGTTTGCATGTTGGATTACGGCATCCCTTTTCTAATGTGTAAATAATGTTGTTGGATCCTAGCCCTAATTTTTCATATTGGGTGATAATTAGGGATTCAATTCTAATCAAACTTTGTCCTTTCTATTTGTAGATGTCGAACACGAACAACGCTGCTGCTAGCTCATTCACGCTAACGAGCCTTTGCCAAAAAGTAACTTTCGATGGAACGAACTTTAGCAAATGGATAAGATACATTCGCACGATTGCTCGCTACGAGGACAAGGAGTATGTCCTTGACGAGAAGCTCGAGAAGATCAATGCAGAAGTCACTACTCCGGCTGAAATGACTGCTTTTGAGATTCATGAACATGATGCAACGAAGGTTCATTGCATCATGATAGCCACAATGAACGCCGAATTCCAAAAGTCCTATGAGGACATGTATCTGTATGAGATGCATCAAGACTTATTGGAGAGATACCATCAAAACACGAGTCAGGAACGTTACGAGATCTTCACAAACATGATCACTACTAAAATGGGACATGGAGATTCTCTAACCGTACACTTGCAAAAGATGCAAAGGTATGTCGATCGTCTTTGCAAGTTGAATGTCGACTTTGGGGAAGATTTGGCGATCGACATAGTACTTCTTTCTTTGCCTCCGTGTTACAACCAATTTAGGATGACCTACCACATGAACAAGGAAGAGGTCACCTTAAGCAAACTCCAAGGTCTCCTAAGGATTGCTGAGAGCAACCTCAAGGACAAGTCTGTTGCACCAACTCCCAATCCACCCGTTGCTCCTGTTTTGGCTATTGGGCAGGGAAGGGGCAAGAAGAGGAAGGCTCCGTCAAAGAGCCACCGCAAGGGAAAGTCCCGAGATGGTTCCTCTTCTAGTGGGACCAAAGTTGATCCTGCTAAATTCAACCCTAACCCGAAGGAGGCAGAGTGCCACCATTGCCACAAAATAGGGCATTGGAAGAGAAGTTGCCCAGAATATCTGCAAGCCATCAGGAAAGGAAAGATCAAGCCGTCTTTTGCAGGTATTTACACAATTAAATCTAATGATTCATCTCATGATATTTCTTGGGTCCTTGATACCGGGTGTGGTTACCACATTTGTTTTGAATCGCAGGGACTAAGAAGAAATAGGGATGTGGAGCGTGGAAGAATAAATCTAATCATGGGAAACAGAAGATCGTCGTCTGTCACCAAGACTGGAGTGTATTCTTTAGTGCTTAGTAATGGATTAAGTTTAGATTTGAATAATTGTTGCTACTCGCCAGATATGTCAAGAAACATCATTTCATTTCATGGTTTGTTTAGACAAGGATTTAGATTTTCGTTTAATAATGAGAATGGGTTGATTTATGTTTATCTAAATGGTGTCTTATATTTTGAAGCGGTGCCTTGTAATGGAATTTATTAAACTGTTATGATTGTAGATAACCTAGGAAATGATGTTTTATGTATGGATTCTTCCAATAGTATGGATAAAGCATGTTTGTGGCATTGTCGTCTTGGACATGTCAACAAGAAGTGCATAGCCCAACTCCAAAAGGATGGAGTGTTGGAGTCATTCTGTAACAACCATAAAATTCCAACCAATTTAAACTTTTCAAAAACAACACGATTTCATAAAATTATTACAAAAAGGTTTTCAATAGAATTATTTCAGAGTCTTCCCAGAACCACATCATAAAACATAAACATGAGGAGTGGTACGATCACGCCTTTGCCTTGCCACGGTCTCCTGAAGAACCTGAAAAACATTAAACCACAACTGTAAGCCCGAAAGCTTAGTGAGATATCCCCAAAATACCAACCACATATACCATACACGCATAACATGCCATATCATAATAGTACACAGAACAGCCATGCACTTCGGGTCTACTGTGTGACTGGTTCGCCGCACCGGCCAACAGTCCACCTGGTCCACCCTCCGAGTCTAGCCATATACATCGAGTCTACAGTGTGATTGGTCCGCCCACACCGTGCCTTCAATCCACCTGGTCCACTCTCTGAGTCTACAGTATGACTAGTCCGCCCGCACCGGGCCTTCGGTCGGTCTGGTCCACTCTCCGAGCCTCCGCACGTCTGGTCCGCCCTCTTGGGGCCTGCAGCCTATCCGGACCGCTCGCTGGGCCTTCGGGATAATCGGTCCCCCTGGGTATGTTGGCCTACAGCACAAAGCAGGACCTGCCTCAACCCATCCCCAGTCCAACAACCATGTGCACATAAACATACAATCATATAACAATTCATAGTCAACAAGCCGATCTAGCAGATCATATAACATATCATCATCCTAACCAGGATACCGACCTAACCGGTCACTAGCACAGCATCATCCTATATACCAGGATACCGACCTTAACCGAGTCATCCCTTGACTCACCGATTCATAGCTCAACCAGAAGAAAGGTTAGGACCTCACGACTAGACTCGCCAAGTCCAAGAACAGACTCGCCGAGTCCAAGGCTATCTGCAACCAACTCGCCGAGTTCCTGACCATATTCATCCAACTCGCCGAGTTGTTCTTCTAACATCATCTTGGTTTATTCCAAGACTGAGGAGCAGCACGAGAAACACCTGAGGGAGGTGCTAGAGACTTTGATGAGGAAGAGAATTTTCGCAAGGTTCTCTAATCGTGAGTTTTGGTTGCACGGGGTGCAATTTCTTTGGGTACCTTGTCAATCGGAAGGATATTGTAGTCGATCCGGCCAAGATAGAGGGTGTGATGAAGTGGGAGATTCTGATGGTCTCCAATTGAGATTCGGAGCTTCCTGGGTCTAGTGGGTTATTACCGGAGATTTATTCAGATTTTTAGAAGTTGTGTGGTCTTTTGGACTGACTAGTATTGGAAACACTAGCAATAGTAAATGTGGTTTTAGCAGATTGGGCATAGAATGGTAAGGAGGATTGAGAATCCTTCCAGTATTGTGTGTCGTAAAACGTTAGTTGAATCAAAGTGGGGGAGAATCATCCAAGGATTCAGAAGTAGGAGCAGTTTTGAGACTAGGATAAGTTTCACATCTTTATTGGGAAGGAAGATAGCCCAAGCGGTTGTATGGTTTGAGGGTAGTGTGTGATGGAATTTCGGAAAAGCTTGCCAATAAGGAGATCACATTCTCGTGATGTTACTAGCAAGCCTTAGGGAATCAGGTTTGGGATTCCAGTCAGGACACGAGTTCAGCTGAGTGCAGGGCAAGCACGTGTTCGATCCAGTATTAGAGTGTTCTAAGCCTGCGCGTGTAGCCATAGCATTCACTAGCAGTCAGATAATATTAGAGTGTTGTAAGCCTGCGGGGTGTAGCCGTAGCATTCACTAGCAGTCAGATAGTATCAGAGTGTTGTAAGTCTGCAGGTGTAGCCGTAGCATTCACTAGCAGTCAGATAGTATCAGAGTGTTGTAAGTCTGCGGGTGTAGCCGTAGCATTCACTAGCAGTCAGATAGTATTAGAGTGTTGTAAGTCTGCGGGTGTAGCCGTAGCATTCACAAGATTAGCAGATAGTAATAGAGTGATGTGAGTCTATGGGTGTAGTCGCAGCCTTCACTAGGTTGGTAGATAGCGTGAGTGCGTTGTTAGGACGCGGAAAGAACAGTAGTACCCACCAGTTCGGGTGTAGCTGTGAGGAAATGGAAATCCACGGATTGGATTTTGGAATTTCCCAGACGGATGAGACCTGGTTAAGCCAGTGATAAGATTATAGAAGCACTGCTATAGAGATGAGAGCAAGGAAGCAGTGGACTGCTTAAGGTCATTTTTGACATAAGGCTACAATTGGTGATGTAGCAATCGCATTTAGTTTTGGGTTTGGTGACGTCAAGATTCGACGCATGGAACCAATCAGTTAGAGCAGAAGGCCGTTAGGGCCACAGTGACAAGATAACTAGTAGCAGCTAGATCCATAGAAGGATTTCGTTCAGAAATCGTGCGAGGTGGCTAAGTAGGGAGTCCTTTGACTCCGCAGTTGGGCTGGAACCCGATATTTTAGATGATTGGTGGAAAATTGAGACCAGGTAGGTCTCGGTAGATTTCAGGAAGCAGCCACGTGGAAACATACAGTTTCAGACAGTTCAGTGTTTCGAGCAGTTCAGTGTTCAGACAGTTCAGTGTTTCGGGCAGTTCAGTGTTTCAGGCAGTTACAGCTCTTGGGCAATGTTAGTAATTGTGCCCTAAGTTGCAAGTACAGACAGGATAACTAGTTTATTGGGAAGTGACGAGTCACTCACAGCGGAAATAGCTGAGCATTGGCCAAGTATAAGTGATCTACAGGAATAATTAGGTTTGTGAACCTGTTTTGTAGTGGGAGTTTTCGAGCTAGCAGAAGTTGAGTAGTCAGTTGAGAAATAAGCAGGCTGGTTTCATCGATAATGATTCAGTAAGAGTGATCTGTCAAGATTCAGACCATCTCGAGACAACAGAATTCAGATGAAATGAATGTGATCTTGTAGCGAGGAATGAGTTCGCCTGCGGATGCTTGGGATTTGCGATGATTGGTCACAGCTGCCCTGAGAAGGCTAGGGTGTGCCCAGGATTATGGCCATGTTACATGAGTAGATAGCGTGTAAGGAATGGTAAGGAATGATTTCGAGTACGAAATCTAATTTAAGTGGGGGAGAGTTTTAACGCCCCGTTTATTTAAATAAATTAGTAAATGTGAGTCCCGGACTAATTTGTGAAGAATTTTAGAAGTCGGGGGTTAAAAGAGTAAGTTCGAGATTAAATTGAAAAGATTTGAGGGCTGAAGGGTTTATTGGTAATGCAGGGATCTATTATGAAAGAAATTTATGGGATTAGAGCTTAAATGTAAGTTTTGGATTCAGTTTGTAAAGATTTCGCAAGGTAGGGTTAAAAGTGTAAAATATGAACTTATTTTGAAAGAAAAGAAGGAAGGAGGGACCAGAATTGTATTTATGGGAAAGTTGTAATAAGGACCGGGTATATATATATATATATATATATATATATATATATATATATATATATATATATATATATATATATATATATATATTCTGATGAATCGTTTGTGAACCCTAACCCTAGAGAAGTGTCGGCCGCCACCCCTCCATTCCTCTAGCCGCCATCATCGGTTTCTCCCTTGCGCTCCGACCAGATGAAGCCTCAAACGCTGACGCCTGCCGCCTCCGTGACACCGTCGTGAGCCACCGGTTTCGCTTGCTGCCTCGTCGGTGAGTGCCACTGCTACATTGCACGCAACTGCTGAAGACGTTGAGGATAGCGGGGAAGATCGTCGAGGCCGGAGTGCAAGCCGTGAACGACGAGCAGCGGGCTGCAAACGACCTGAACCTCTCAGTAAAGTCAAATCGAAACCTAACTCTCCTGCCCTTTCGTTCCTTTTCGGTGTGTCGGATTTGTATGCAGCGTTTCTGCCACCGCTGCCCTTCGTAGTCGCCATTACTACCTTTTCCGGCGACGTTCGCCACCTTGGTGTGGCTATGGGGGTATGTGTTCGCTCATTCATGTTGTTGTAGGCATTTGTGGTGGGGCAGGTGTGTTGATTGGCCGGAAATACCCGAGAAACACCACCATGGTTGCCAACCATGGTGGTTGCCGCCTTGTTATCTATTTTGCTGCCACCAGCCATCGTGGAGAGGTGGCTGTGTGCGTGGTTTAGCAGGTGTATGAACATATTTTCTAAGTCTAATGTGGTATGGATTCTTTATTGGGCAGGGAAACCGAAATAGATTCACAACCACCTTCTGCCGCCGCTACCGCCTTCCCGCGTCGCTGCCGCCGGGCGCCACCGCCGGCCACCCTTAGGTGGTTGCGGGTGTGTGATTATTTAGTATAGTGTGTGTGTATTAATTAGTGAGTGTGTGTTATTTTGGATAAAACCTTGTATCTATAATTAGCATGGAATAATAATAATAATAACCACCACCGTAAGGTGGTGGCCGCCACCGTGAGCCGCCATTGACCACCACTACTCGAGGTGGTAGTGGGTGGTGCCTCACTAGCAAACCCTAATGGGCTTAGAGATTAGTTTTGGGCCTATTGGGAAAACCCTAATTATGAGTATTTGGGCCTTGGACTTATTTGGACCCACCTTTGGGCCATTGGGTTTGGATTGTGAATTAAGCCCAAACTATTTAATGTCATTTATCTAGTAGAATAAAGGACTTAATGGACTAAGTCCTTAATGGGCTAATTGAGAAAATACTAATATTTGAGAACTTATCAAGACACACACGAGAATTATTTAACAAGTGAAATATTAAATAATAATCATTGGCAGAAATCAATCTAAGCAATAATGGACTTAATGAATTAAGTCCTTAATGGGTTAAGTGAGAAACACTTAACCCTAATTATTATTTTATGAGAAACCCTAATTTCACTTGGGCTTTTTGTTGGGCCATCCAAGAATAATCAAATGGACTAGAGTAATTAGTTGGGCTCTAGGTTAAGGCCCATATGAAGGATTGGGCCCAATTTGGAAAATTGGGCCATAAATGGGCCATAGTTTGGGCCTAGAGAGTTGTATGATATTGGGCCCATAGAATGAGACATGTTGGACTGGACCAAGCAATCGGGCCTTCAGGGAAGTCCATGTAGAGGCTTGGGCCCAATTTGGAAGATTGGGCCATATGTTGGGCTTTGATCCCTAGTTGACTTTGGGCCTATGGATTGGGCCTTAGGTTTGGGTAAGCCAAGCTAGGGGTAATGTAGTAATTACCCAAAGTATGTATTTATAGTTATGTGTTAGAACCCAATTATTAATTGGGTGTTATGTTGGTGTTGACAGTTCGAGAATCTGTCATCTAGCAGCTGGGGTTGAGACTGTGGGACTTCAGCAGTGTGGGATTGTGTCTACGGGAATTCAGCAGTGTGAGGTGAGTTTCCTTCCAGTAGGAACGAGTCTACGGCCACAATGTCGGCCCGTTTAGTTAGCAGTAGTTCCGGACTTCAGTCCGATGCAGTAGTTCAGTATGCTTGGTGTCTTTGTGATACAAACATGGTATGAGTCATGTGTTCCGGACTAGTCCGATGCAGTATGCAGTATATGTGTTCATGTTATATGGTATGATTATGTTATGCTATGTTCAGTTAGTTCTGGACCTCGGTCCGATGCAGTTTTTAGGGTGCTTGATGTCTTTGTGATTCACGCATGTTTTGTGTTATGTGTTCCGGACTCTGTTCCGATGCAGTATGCAATATATGTGTTCATGCTAGTTGACATGTTATGCTATGTTATGATTCAGTGAGTTCCGGACTTCGGTCCGATGCAGTTAGTTCCGGATTTCAGTCTGATGCAGGGGACAAGGTCCCAGTTAGTTCCAGACTTCGGTTCGATGCAGTTAGTTCCGGACTTTGGTCCGATGCAGTTAGTTCCGGACTTCATTCCGATGCAGTTTCCGGACTTCGGTCCGATGCAGAGGGCAAGGCCCTAGTTAGTTTCTGGACTACGGTTCGATGCAGTTTCTGGACTTCGGTCCGATGCATTGGGCAAGGCCTACTATTTGTTTATATGTTATTGGTGGTATGTGGTAGTTTGGGGGAGCTCACTAAGCTTCGTGCTTACGGTTTTCAGTTTTGGTTTTAGGTACTCAGTTTTTAAAAGAGGAGCTCGGGAAGATTGCAGTGCACACACCATTTGTTCAGCTTGGGATGTTTATACTCTGATATATTTGACAGCTGTTAAGATATTTTGAGATACATTCTTTATGATTCTTATATGAAGTTTGATGGATATGGTTTTATTACTAATTTAAAGCGAAATTTTCAGACTGTATTTTCGGGATGTTACACCTTAGCAGTAGTGTCCATCCCAATGATGATCCTTAGGCTAGGTCCCTTATGATAGGTGTTTAGGGACGTAAAGTGAGGATAACGGGAACGGGTAATCAGGTTATTGTTGATTGATGAAATTAATAAACTTATTTATTGTGGGTTGAAAACCCTATGTGCTCACCAGGCTCCCTAGCCTGACCCACTCAGTTTCTTGTATTACAGGTAGTGGCGCATGAGCATAGATGTGATGTTTGGATGAGGGATTACGGATATAGGCCTGTAAATATGAAATAATGTAGTAAGGCTTATATTGTACTGTTTATGATTTTGATCTGTATCGAACATGACATCCCAAGTCTTTTAATGAAATACATTTCTTTGGAAATGCTTTTGATAAATCTTTATCATATTTTGTTTTGGGACAAATTCCGCAACACTTTTATTTAAAATGTTACTCTGATTTTTAAACAAAGCATAAACAAAATCGGTCTTTTCTGGCCGTGATTTTGGGAATGTCACAGTTGGTATCAGAGTATTAGTTTAAGCGAACTAGGAATTTGTAGGATTTCTAGACTTAAACTTAGAATGCTAAGCGATGATTGTGAGGTGTGAGCACTAGATTATTTTAGGAATTGTGCCTAAAATGCTTTTATGTGCTAAATGTTTTGTGCATGATATATTGTTATTTGTTCGGATCTATGGTCTGTTGCCGACCGGATCTGGAAACCTTATGTGTTTAGGATTCTAAACGTACGACTACGATATTAGAACTATCATGTAAACGTTTCGGAGTGATAAGGATGATTTAAACATTAGTCCTAAATAAGATCTAAATTCACCTTATTCGGTGTATAGATCAAGATGGCAAGGACCCGTAGCAGAAACGTAAACGCAAATGGAGATAGGAACCAACCCCCAGTGGTTAAGCAAATACCTGTTGTAGAAGAATTTGCACCTGAGCCAGTCACCATGGCTGGAGTTCAAGCCATGATTCGGGCTATGCTAGCTGAACAAAGGGAAGACATGAAACAAATGTTCCACGAAAATAGGGACGAACCTACCATACATGTTGAGCCAACCGAGCCAATTTCTGAACAATCCGAGGAAGGGAATTACAGTCGCCAAGTGAGTCAAGTAGGGACTCAAGGTGAGCAAAGGGATGACCCAGAGAGGAGAAAAAACAAGGATGGGCGAATGTACAAGAATTTCTTGGGTGCGAAACCACCAAGTCTCTCAGGAAACCCAAAGTCTGTTGAGATTATGGATTGGATCTCCGAGATGGAGATGGTGTTAGAGAGCTGCGACTGCAGTGAGAAGCAGAAGACTGTCTTCGCTGTGAGACAAGTGAAAACTGGAGTCTTGAGCTGGTGGAAGCTATTGGCGGATACAATGCCGCGAGGAGACGCCCTGAAAATGTCATGGGATGAGTTCTTGGAACAACTGAAGGCGCAGTACTGTTCGGAAATAGATCTAATTGATCTGAATAATGAGTTCCAAAACTTAAAGAAGGGAAGAATGAGCATCGACGACTATGTTGTTGCATTCACAAAAAAGATGAAGTTGTTTCCATACGAGTGCCAACCGAACTTTCCAAAATTGAGAAGTTCGCAAATGGACTGCCAGCCGACTTTGGCTCAACAGTCAAGATGGCAACCACTCTAAAATCAGCCGTTCGAGCGGCTAAGAATGTGGAGACCCAACAAAAGGAAAGAGGTCTGGAAAGGGCTGAGGTTGGTGAGAAACGGAAGTTCGATGGATCCTCGAAGTCCAACAAGAAGAGTAGATTCTCGAAGTCTGGTTCGAGAGGAGGAGGATCAGAAGCGAAGTGGTGTGATATACTTAATTCACTATAAACCGTGCTCTGATACCAATCTGTCACACCCCAAACCAAGGATGGCGGAAACGTTCAGGGGTGGAGGACTTCATGTAAAGTATCATAACAACAAATGCGATAGTGATTTAAGACAACACAACCAACATATATATAATTGAAAAAGTTACATCATTGTATGAATTACATGTTTCAAAATCAATTACAATATGTTGACAAAATATGAATTGTTTGACGCCTTAACGTCCCATCCTCAAAACGCACTTGATTTCCTGTTTAGTGATTTCCTGAGAATACAAGTTGTTTTGAAAAGTGTCAACACAAAGGTTGGTGAGTTCATATGAGATTTCGTTAGAGAAGTAAACCATTTTACTTGTAAAAGCGTTAGAATATGTATCCAGAAAATCCATTATTTTCTTTAATATGTATACGTAGTCCTAAATCCCAGGATCGAGAAATAACAAGTATTTGCCATACTTAAAGATATAAAAGTGGTTTCAAATTATGTGTAGTCATAAATACCAAAACCGAAAGTGTATAGTAATATATGTACTTATTGATATAAAAAGTGATTTTAAATCGACATAAAACCCCTTTTGTCTTATAAAAATCCCGTAAACTTTATGTATTGTTCGCTCCCTATGTGAGTCGCTATAACCGTACTATGACTAGAGGTAACCTGCACAACGTCTTTTAGACGCCCTGATCCTATGACTGTTGTCACCCGCAGACCTGCCGGTCCGGCTGTAGCTAGCAGCGAGGTGTGGGATGTCAACCCCAATATAGATGTATACACAATTATCACGCTCTCTCTACAAGAGATTTTGGTTATAACTTACAGGAATTTGGATCCCGTACTCGGACGTACGGGGAGAGAAAGTCTCACAATCTGAGTTAACAAGTTTACGTGTAGTGTGCGTAAGTGTAGAACCTTTTTGTATGAATGTACCCTTCTGAAATATATGTATTTTGTAATGTATCATAAACTATACCTATTATAGTTTATCAAAACAAGGGTAGAGATAGTAAAGTACATAAACTATACTTAACATAGTTTAATAAAACATTTGTATGTAACGAGTGTACTTTAATTATAACACTTTGTTATTTCTATGCATTATCTAGTAAAAATCCATTTGTTAACTGGTGTATATCTAGATACGAATAAAAAAATGTCATATATTGCAACAACACATAATCACATAATGATATATACCTTGCTCAACATGTTACAAGGTGAAATGAAATTTATAGTGTTTTTCTGTTAATAACATTTTCTGTAACTGTTATTAGAAAATTTGTAGAAAAATCATAAAATGTCCAAATCAAATTCTGTAACTTCTGAAAGTTTTTAAAATGAGTCTAGTTGGTTCATAAATTTTTCCATAATTTTTAGTGACCTCTAACTTGTGTGAATAAGTCGATAATCACAGACTGGTCCGGATTGATGTTGGAAATGATAAACAGTTTTGTAAAAATCACCATAAATTGTAGAAAAATCGTATGGAGATGTGCAAGTAGTCATTTTAAAGCTAAGAACTGGAAATACTTACAACTAAAACATTTTTGAAAACAAAAGTGTTTAAGTTTCCCAAAACAATCCGTGAATGGAGTCCAACTTTTCTGATAAAGGCTGTCAGAAAAGTTTAGTTATGTTCTTGGTGTTTTAACTTGTATTCCCCCCCTAAAAACTTGAGAAAACATGAAAATGTAGGGGTATGAACTCACTTTGAGTGATTTCAGTAGATGATTGTTGAAGAATGGAAGTGTTTAACTCAAGAACACTTGAAAGATCACTTGGAGATTCGAAGATCTAACATGAACGTGATGATGTTTGTGTAACGAATCGATGATTGGATTAGAATGAAGTGTATTAATCACAAGAAGGATGGATTATACTTACCAAGAGTGGGATAACACTTGATGATCAGCCTTGGGATCTCGAATTAGAGAGGAAGGTTTGAGAGAAAAGTGGAGTTGGATCTTTGGTGAAATGAGAGCAATTGAAAGAAAATGAGGAGAGAGGTTGAGCGACCAGCCCTAAAAACGTGGGGATGGATTGTGAGAGAGGTAAAAAGTACAAGGAAGTGACAAGGTATGGTGGGGAGGAGTGTGGGTTAGGCATGTAGTGGGTATGGGGGTTGCTTGTGTCATAGAATAAAGGAAATTCAACACTCCACCTTTGTACTTCACCCACTCTTCTTGGATAATGTTTTATCCTTAAAAACGTGATTAATCATTAATTAAGGGGTCTTACATGTTAAAATAAAGTTTTGGGTGAAAATCCCGTGTTAAAACAATTAAAAACGGGTCTAAAACGCAAAATTAGTCGAAAACCGGGAGAAAATGGACTTCCCAGCGAGACCTCTCGGTCCTGGCCGAGGCTCGGTCTCCTCTGATGTTGAGTCGGAACCGAAAGGAAGCAGGAAGCGAAGGGCTCGGTCCAAGGCATTAGAAGCGAAATAGCCCGAAATGAACAGTACCTTCGGGTTCGGGTGGTGTGCGAGGTTCAGTCCTGAGAGGACTTTCGGGGTCCTAAGAGGCTTCGGCCCTAATAAGAGGGTTTCGGGTCCTTAAGCCCTTTTTGCCCGTCCTTGCCCCGTTTTAAGCGGTTTTTGACCCGGTTAAGGGTTGGAATGACCCGTATGACTTCAAAAAGTTACGAAAACTTTTAAGAGAGATTTGGGAGAGATTTCACATACTTAGAGAGATTTGGGAGAGATTTGACATTCTTGGAGAGATTTCGCATACAAAGAGATATTTGGGAGAGATTTCACATACTTAGAGAGATTTGGGAGAGATTTGACATTCTTGGAGAGATTTCGCATACAAATAGATATTTGGGAGAGATTTCACATACTTAGAGAGATTTGGGAGAGATTTGACATTCTTGGAGAGATTTCGCATACAAAGAGATATTTGGGAGAGATTTCACATACTTAGAGAGATTTGGGAGAGATTTGACATTCTTGGAGAGATTTCGCATACAAAGAGATATTTGGGAGAGATTTCACATACTTAGAGAGATTTGGGGGAGATTTGACATTCTTGGAGAGATTTCGCATACAAAGAGATATTTGGGAGAGATTTCACATACTTAGAGAGATTTGGGAGAGATTTGACATTCTTGGAGAGATTTCGCATACAAAGAGATATTTGGGAAAGATTTCACATACTTAGAGAGATTTGGGAGAGATTTGACATTTTTGGAGAGATTTCGCATACAAAGAGATATTTGGGAGAGATTTCACATACTTAGAGAGATTTGGGAGAGATTCTCGATAAAGAGGATAGAGTGAAAACGATTGAGAGAGGTTTCATGTGTGACAATGGTGAGTGTTTGGCTCCGCAACGCAAGGTCCGTGAACCCTGTTAAGTCATGTTTAAGGATCTTACCCACTCCCGATGAGTATGTAACATTGTTTTATTAGTTTGGTTCATTGTTTAGCACTAAGGCTTAGGAAATTTAAACACATGAACTTTTCCAAGTGATGTTTTCTCATTAAAGTAGTGAATTATACAGTAATTACATAACGTACACTCCAATACACTAGGTTAAACGAGTCGATCGGTTTGACTTGTTGACTTTGACTTGACTCGAAATTGACGATTGTCACAGTTTTTAGCCGACACGACCTGAACGAGAATCGAAGATCTCGTTATGAGTAGCGTAACGAGAAAAAGATGGGCGAAAACGGACGTCAAATGAAGAAGTTATGAGAATTTAACGGACCAATCCTGTCCCGGCCTGTTAATAATATAACTTTTAAAATAGAGTCAAAATTAGCCGATGGAGTCTAAATGAAAGTTGTAGAGTATGCTCCCACCTTCGCGTGGATATAAAGAATGTTGAAAACGGAGCTCGTATGCGAAAGTTACAAAATTTTAAAGTTGAAGCATGAAATTGCAAAGTCTGTTGCTAAATTGATGACGTGGCATGATCTGGACCGTCGCTTGTTGATCACGCATTGCTCCGGATTCGCACCATGTTGCCCTCGCATCTACGCCCCGCGTCCGAGGCCGGGTACGCCCAACGTACTTCGGTTCTTATCCGTACGATGGAGTGTGAGCCAGCTGGTGCGAGGCTGGCATGCTTGTCCGAGCTACGCCCAGCGTAGCACTGCTAGACGCCCAACATAGACCGAAGGCTGAGGCCTATAATAGGGAACCGAAGGCAGCCTCATTTTTCACACATTTTCACTTCTCTCTCTACAATCTTTCTCTCTCTAAGTGCCCTAAGCCTCCTAAAACCCTTGGTATATCCCCTTAGCTCCCTAAGGAAGCCTCGAAGCTCCCGGAGTCCCGAGAAAAAGTGTCTTCGGTTTCGAAACGTTGCTCCAAATAAAACCTGGTTTTCTTTAAAATCCGCTGTAAGTGAGCTACGCTTACGTAATTTTTAATATACCTTTTAAATAATTATAGTAATGTTATTAGGTCCTTAAAATAATTATTTGGGCTATTATTATGAGTTATATTGAGTGTTATTTAAACGCTTATATAATAATAATAATAATAGCTAGACTATTAATTAGTCGCGGTTGACGTTAGACTAAGCCCTAGTGGTATTGGTACTAGGTTTTATCGAAGAAAAATTGTTTTGAGAGTATCGAATCGTTGTCCGAGTGCTGAGTCGCCACCTTTCAAGTGAGTGTATAGTTACTTTCAGCTTACACATAGATGTGAAGTATTTTACATAAATTACGTGCTATGTGTGCATATTATCTGAATACTTGCTATCTATGTTGGATGAGCGTTATCATACATGTTTTTAATGATTTAAACTGTATATGTATTTTATATCTACGAAAATGTTGGGGTGAAACATGGGTAGATGTAATAGGTGATGTGTGATAAAATGATGAGAGGCCTCGATGTTGATGTTGTTAATTATGTCATCTAGCGAAGTATGGATGACGACCACAGACTCTTCTAGACAGTCCAGTGGAACACTAGCAGGGCTCGCAACTTGTAGGTGTTTGTGAACGATGTGTTCACCGGTGTACTCCATCCCCCGCAAGGTTGCCTTTAGGACATTTATTGCTGAGGAATCCCCTTAGCAGTAGTGTCCATCCCAATGATGATCCTTAGGCTAGGTCCCTTATGATAGGTGTTTAGGGACGTAAAGTGAGGATAACGGGAACGGGTAATCAGGTTATTGTTGATTGATGAAATTAATAAACTTATTTATTGTGGGTTGAAAACCCTATGTGCTCACCAGGCTCCCTAGCCTGACCCACTCAGTTTCTTGTATTACAGGTAGTGGCGCATGAGCATAGATGTGATGTTTGGATGAGGGATTACGGATATAGGCCTGTAAATATGAAATAATGTAGTAAGGCTTATATTGTACTGTTTATGATTTTGATCTGTATCGAACATGACATCCCAAGTCTTTTAATGAAATACATTTCTTTGGAAATGCTTTTGATAAATCTTTATCATATTTTGTTTTGGGACAAATTCCGCAACACTTTTATTTAAAATGTTAAACAAAATCGGTCTTTTCTGACCGTGATTTTGGGGATGTCACATGCTCTTCTCGAGCATATAGAAGATAAATAAATTATTTCTCTTATTTAGATAATATGAGATATGATGACTCTTGTATATTGTTCATGTGAGGAAGTTATATAAGATAATTTTATGACATGTAACGAAAAGGGAATGATAAGAACATTATGTATAAATGTGTGATGTAAACTTGTGAAAGTAATATCGTTTGTAATACTTTGATCAATATAAATAAGATTAATGTCTTTAATAAGTTTCTTAGGTTACTTATGAAGGAAAGAATTAAGTTATCTTTAAATATACACATGGGATGAGTATACCCTAGTAGGAATATGTTTATTACGAAAAGAATGTTATATAATTATTAGGTTGTTGCGAACAAATATGATTCGGGATAGTATTATTTGTAATCATCATGCGAATTCATAAATGATGAAATCATATGTACTTTATGTTTTAATGGAAAGGTTTAGGTTTCTCAATTAGCTTTGTATACCATAATTTGCGAGTGATATTTTCATGTAACAAGTTAAAATACAAATTCATGTATATGATGTTCAAGATAAGGAATATTTTTTTTACTTTGGTGGTCTTCGAGAAGGATGAAAAATATCACCGATTCTTTCCTTCATTTGTTTCCCAACTTCACGCATGTTCTTTGCAACAGCTGATGCAGCTACATTTTCATTTCTTTTAAATATGCTAAAGGAACCATATGAGGTAGCATTGGTGACTTTTTCTCTAACATAGCAAGCCTGGTATCCAGAAATGCAAATTGGCGCCTTCTTTTGATGCTGCATTTCATCAACATAAAGGGTTTGGCCAAGACATGCGTACATGAAACGAAAGCCTTTGGTAACATCCATCTCAGGTTTCCCATAGTAACCGCCAGATAATCTTAGTTATCATCGTACAATGAACGAGAAGGAAAACAGACAACAAGTTGCATCTCTAAACCTTTTTGTATGGTAAATCCATTTCTTTTGAAGTTTACATCCATAGATCTAGGGGATATAACATTATTATGCATGATCCGTTGTACTCTACTAAGAAGCTCCACCGCATCCAACATAAGCAGTGGCAAAACGCTTTAGAGGCCGGGGGAGGCCATGCCCCCCTGCTTTTTAATCTACTAATATATGTTTATAAACATGTTTATTTCTTTAAACTACTTAGCTATTAAATTATAAGAAAAAGACGTGTTTAGAGGAACCAATAAAGAATCAGATCACCACAAAAAATTAACAAAAAATCTATAATTTTTCAGAAAAACTGAAATTCCTAACTTTAAGGAAATTGATCTACCAAATATATATTTCACTATATTTAACTTCCTAATTTGAAGGAAAACTAATCCGCGAAGAATATAAATTTAAATTTTCAACCCTATAATACCATCGAGGAAGAAAAGAATAAAAGTTCTCCAAAATTATTCTGAAAACCTTGCCCTTAACCACCATTGCCGACACCTGTTTTTTCGTCTTCTTTGTCCTTGTGATTTTCTTCTCTAGCCTCATCGTCTTCTTCAGTCCATGAACGCCCCCAGCACTCGGGCTCTTAGTTTCTCTGATCGCCTCTGTAAGTCCATTTCAGACTACAAATTTGTTTTTTTACATGGTATTATAAATAAGAGTACACAATAGGTCTCTATGCTTATTGTTCTTTTATTAAAGAGAGTACAATACACTATGTTTCAGACTATAATACTAGCTTTTGATTTTCAAGCTTGTATTAAATATTTAAATGGTTATATACTATATTTCGTAGTTATTTATATTAGAAGTAGTTTTTTTTGTGCCTAGATATCTTAATGCATAATTTGTTATTAAGAAATTATTTTTCCTTTTTAAGTTTTTGCCTAGATACCTTATTGCTCCTCTATGCTAGAATTTTAACAGTGGTATGTCTTTCATTGTTCGTTTTTTTTTTTTTTTTTTTTTTAATTTCTACCTGCTTTCTTGTTTAAATTGTAGAATTAGGGTTTGAGAAGACCAATAGATTTGTTAATAAAATTATACTTTGGATAAGTAAAAAAATAATTATACATTATTTTCAAAAAAAATGTACCTAATTTCTCGTTGTTAGTTAATTTAAATTTCATAACATTATTTATATTTGCAAGAAAATGATTCATAAACAAAAAATACAAGGGCTTTTGATATATCAAATTTTAGTTTCGGTCCCCCCCATTGATAGTGCTCGAGTTCCGCCCCTGGGTATAAGAAAACCAAACATATCAAATGTAAATGGTATGAATACTTGTTAATTTTCCATGCATAACTTCTCATATTTGGTGACCTTGCATGTAGCAGCTTTTAATGCAGATTGTCCCACCTTGAAACCCCTGACCCTCAAGCCTAAGAGAGGGGATACCCTTGTAAGGTCCACACATACGTGTTTCCGTCCAACCCATCCAAAAGTCAAAATGCCAGCAGGTCTAAGGGTTGACCTTCCTTTTTTCGGGTCAGTCAGGAAATTCATAAGAGCCTCTTTCTTGGCGGAAACTCCAGCATGCTTAAATATGTCGACCAAAACATCCCTAACCATATTGTTCTTGTATTTAAACCCCGTGAGTTCTTTGTAATAAACTGTATGCTCTTCAAAAGAGTCCAAACATGCCTTGCGGCACACCAGTCGTCGACTGAGAATATTGTTCCTGTATTCAAATCCGGTGAGTTCTCTGCAATAAACCGTATGCTCTTCAAAAGAGTCCAAACATGCCTTGCGGCACACCAGTCGTCGGCTGAGAATATTGGAATCATGAGTCGATATATGAGGATGATACGATACTCCACATGAGACATATGTTGGTCAAACCCATCTATATGGATAACTAGAATAAAATATTGAGCATGTGGTGCACGTAAACACTAGAAAACTACATTTCTGCCGAGCCGTCATGTTGGAATGTATTTCCATATATTAGACAATTTTACTAAAAATGACACTCGCCAGTGTATTCTGGGATTTAAGGGGGACGGTGTCCTTAGTAGTAAAACTACTAAGGTCAATGTTCATAAGCTTATTACGAAGATAAAGATCAAATTTAGAAGATAACTGATATATACACGGATGTGTACTTAGTTCATATCATTTACTCTACAATATATTATAATATATTTAATGATATGAACTTATTAGTCTTTATATTGGTAAGAATTATGCAAATTGTATCCAAAGTTTTGAAATAAATATGATTAAAAGATGTACCATTTATGGGAAACAACAAGTTACATAAAATAAATCATCATTCTATAATATGGATATGATGCTTTTAGTGGGCTTGACGAGCAACAAGAAGATTTTACTCTTAGGGGTGAACATCAGAACAAAGTACTCGTTTTAGGAACCGGAACCATCGGTTCCAGAACCAGAATAGCCTTAAGTGGTTTCGGTTATAATTTTTGTTTTTTCGAAACCGCTACCCGCTGGGTACTCGTCTTATCTATATAAACGAATAAACACATATTTTATATATATATATATATATATATATATATATATATATATATATATATATATATATATATATAATGTGTTTATTCGTTTATACATTTATTGTGTTGTTTTATAATACTATGAAGAAACATATTAAGATCTGTATCAAAATATCTATCTCATAATTTCTTTTAGATAATGGTATATTCAAAATGAGGTTTAATTAAATACATTTACCTAAAGGCTAAAGCATCCTATTTGGATTTATGAATTCACAACTTTTTTTAGAAAAAAGACCATGCTCCCACATCGCGCAATTAAAAAAAAAAAGAGTTTCTCCTTTATAAAACGATTTTAAGAGGGGATGTAGCAGGAATTTTCTTGATGGCCTACCATTGTGGGTAGCCGATTTCTTGTATATGCCTGTATCATTTTTTGATATAAACTTTATTGGTTGAAGCTCTTTTGTTTCTTTTTGGTGTAGTTTTAAACATTTTGGTTTTCCGTCTAGTTTCAAACTTTTTGGTTTTAGATTGGGATAATGATTTAGGAGGGTAATTAGGTTTTCAGTTTGTCCGTATTAGGTCACTAAAGTTTTTTTGTGCGTATTAGACCAATATGGTTGTTATTACCGTTTAGAAATAGTCATTTTACCGGTTTTATCCGGTAAAAATGACTATTTGTAAATGATAATAACAACCATATTGATCTAATACATACAAAAAAAACCTTAGTGACCTAATACGGACAAACTGGAAACCTAATTACTCTCCTAAGTCATTAAGCCTAAATTTAAAGACATTGAGAATATATGACCATCAACAGTAAACTAGTTCGTTTAGAACTCACGTTGTCCCATATAACGTGCTACTCCTCTATATGGCGAAACTCTTCATCTATAGTCATCCATTTGGGGACATCCGATAAAATTGGAACGATACAGAGAAGATTAACATGACCCCTACGCAAGGATGACACACACAAATCGAGAAATGGTCCAAATTTTTTTTTTAAACCCTTTGTCCTCTTCTCTGGAACCCTAATTCCATTTTCAAATGCTAATAGAGTTCAATTGCAATTCTTACGTTTCGTTAGTTCATCTATTGAAGTCATGATCATACAACATGTGGATTCTATGGTTAGATTGACCTTCTTGTTGATGTCTTCAACCATTTGCGGCAAGTAAGGGTGATCTTTCTTTTTATAACGTCTCCTTTAAGTTTTTTACTTTTCCTGTCATTAAGTTTCATGCTTTATAAACTTCCGTTTATGTGTTGTATTTAGTCTATATGTGTTTGTTTATGTGTTGATTTTTGATTAATTTTGCAACTTCAGTTTCTTAGTTCATGTTGTGGTTTTGTTTTTTATAAAATAATTGATAATAGGCATCCTCTGCAAGTCCCTGTTGATTTTACATTTCCATTCGTTATCAAATGTAGACACTGATGGGAGGTATCAAAGTAAGATTGTATTTGTACATATGGATGTGTTCATGTAAACATGTAAATGACAAAAAAAGAAGTTATTGATAAAATACTGCATATTTATGTAATGAAGATCATCAATCATATGAGTTTTTGGACTTAGAAGTTTTGGAAGGGTTGTGAGATAAGTTTAAATAGAAGCAACTATTTTCAGTCAAACAAGTCAGTCACATTGATTAGTAAGCATGTTTTCTAAATAATTAGGGTTAATGACTTAGGAGGGTAATAAGATTTTCAGTTTGTTCGTATTAGGTCACTAAGATTTTTTTTGTGTGTAGTATACCAATATGGTTGTTATTACTGTTTAGAAATAGCCATTTTTACCGGTTAAAACCGGTAAAAAGACTATTTCTAAACGGTAATAACAACCATATTGGTCTAATACGCACAAAAAAAACCTTAGTGACCTAATACGAACAAACTGAAAACCTTATTACCCTTCTAAGTCATTATCCCTTTTAGATTGGATATGGACCCTATTCTAACCGTTAGTTTAGTAAAAGTTTTGAGTGATTAATTTTAGCTTAAGTTTTATTATTATTATTATTATTATTATTATTATTATTATTAAGAAAAGTGGGTATTTGGAACCGGCACCAGAACCGATGGTTCTAGTTCCGGTTCTAATATCTTAGGAACTGTAGTTCCAGTTCTGTCAAATTTAGACGGGTACCCACCTATATTCATCCCTATTTTTATCGTGCTTCGAAGATGATAGCATATAAAAAGTTAAGGAAAGCTAATACTCGTATTAAGCCAATATGATATATGAAGTTGCTTGTATAATGTTCATTTGGGGAAGTTATATAAGATATTTGTGTACAAAAAGGAAGGATGATAACATTATGTATGTGTGATGTAAACTTATGAAATAAAGAATTATGTCATGTTTAAATATACACACGTGAAGAGTATATGCTAGTGGGTATACATGTGATACGAAAAAAATGCTATATAATTATTGGGTTGTTATGAACTACGATGAATCGGAAGCGTATTATTGTGAATCAAATGTGAATTCTCATAAAAGAATGAAGTCATGAATTTTATGTTTTAATAGAAAGATTATATGTTGATTACTTAGCTTTGTATACCATAATTTGTGAATATTGACATGCAACAAGTTAAAATACAAATGCTTGTATAGGGTGTGAAGATAAAGATCATGTTAAAATGAAGGTTTTATAAGATAAATGATATATGTAGATGCAAGTTTAGTTCATGTCATTTTTTTGTGTAATATACTGATCATATATATTTAATGATATGGAATATGAATTTGGTAGCCTTGATATTTGTAAAAATATACTGTTTTTGTTAAATGAGTCCTAAAAATATGCTATTTTTGTTATTTCGTTCGTATCGTATTTTTATATAAAATCAATTTTGTTAATGTACAAGAGAACGGCGAAATCACAATAATAATAAAGTCTCAAAAAATTGGCGGCAATATACACTATTCTTTCTAGGTCTCCTCCCACAGTCTCCGCCGTGCTCCGCCACAATGTTCGGAGCTCAGGCATCTTCCTCCCCCTTTGGCACTCCGTCCGCCATGCCAGCATTCGGCACTCCATCCTCCACCTTTGGCACTCCCGCATCCACCCCTGCATTTGGCACCCCTTCCTCAACGCCAGCCTTCGGAACGCCGTCAACGCCATCATTTGCCACAGGCTTCGGTACATCACTCTTCTCCACTCCTTTCTCTCAGCAACAGCAGCAACAAACGTCTCCGTTTCAGCAACAAAGCTCAAGCCCTTTCGGATTTTCGACTCCGTTTGGGGCAACGACGCAATCCAATGTTAATCCTTTCGGGCAGACAACCCCTGCTGCAACGCCGTTTAATGCTCAGTTAACCACTCAGATGGCTCCCGTAGCCCAGCTTCCATTCTCCCTTGCTGATCGAGACATTCAAGTATATGCATATTTACATTTGCATTCAACAATTGAAACCCTAACCCTAGATGTTCCTCAATTATCTGCATTACACTACTTATGTAGTGAATTGACTTGTTTTCTGTTTCTCCCATCAGGCAATACTTGATGCGTACAAGGATGAAATTACTAACCCTAAGTATGCGTTCAAGGTTGGAGTCCTTTTGCTTTTAGCATCTTCAATTTAAAATTTTTACATAGAATTCCAGATGCAATTACAGAAGTTGTCATCTTTAAAAGCTAAAGTGATATTCAACTATGTTTATGTTCTGCAGCACTTGCTGTTCAGTGTGACTGAACCACAACTTAGGACAAAGCCTGCTGGTGTATCAGATGTAAGTTTACTCGCATCCTTCATTCCTTCTTCCTTGTTTTGAATCTATAAACCCCTTCCATGGAGTTTCTTCCTTCACAAATTATACCTTGCTAAGAATGGTAGATAGTTTGTGATTTCCAGATAATGTGGGCAGAGGCAATGGGCAAGCTAGAAGGTATGGAAAGTTCCAACCGTGAACGTCTTTGGCCCCAACTTGTTAAGGGTTTCAAAGATCTTTCTGAGCGCTTGAAGGTATATGATATCACTACATTCTTAATCAAAACAAATTTCAAAACCTTTATTCTTTTAGCAATCAGTGTTAGTTTAATGTACAAACAATATTAGATGTGGTTATGACTTATGAACTTGTATTCATATTTTATTTAGCTTCAAGATGAAGTCATACTTTCAGATGCTGAGAGATTGCAAATGACTCAAACCAATGTGAAAGTGGTAATCTTTTCTATTCTATAATCTATGACACCTGTGCAAAAACACACCTTTTATGCTACATATTAATGGTTAAAACAAATTTACAGCTTCAGAGGCATTTCCAAGCTGATACTTTTCCTAGAATAGAGAGACTGAGACAATCAGAGAAAGCTCTACAAAGGCGCCTCTTAAGGGTACACAGAATATATAACTTTTTATATTTTACAGAGTTAATTAATTTAATTGTATACATTTTTACTTTTCTTGCAAAAGTTAATGAGAATATTGGAGGCATTAGAGGCCAAGGGATTTCGGTTGCCTTTGACCAAAGGAGAAGTTGAATTAGCCGAGAAGCTGGCTGCTATAATCAGACAGGTATAGTATAGTTAATAGTTTCATCTCATCTTCTGCATGCTTTTTTTTTTTTACAGACTTTTGGTTGAAATTACAAAAATACCCTTACAGTTGAAAGGATCTGGAGCTGAACTCTCGAGGCGGGTTCAGAATCTGCTGACTGTAGCTCGTGTTCAAGCAAATGGTCATGGGGGTAGTTCAGTCTTTTTACCGGGATCTACCAAAATTCATGAACAGAGTCTTTCAGATATGCATGAGGTAAGTATCCCATGACAGTTAGATTTGATGATAAAATGACTTATTTACCCATATCATTAGGGTTACGAAACAATTTTTATTACTGTAATGGGTTAAATTTTCAGGTATTACAACAGCAAACGGAAGCGGTTGGTAGGTTGGGAAATGTGTTGAAGAGAGACATACGAGATATGGAAATTATAATGGCAGAGGACACTCAAATGGCAGATGTGTAGACTCAAAATTGGTCTTACTAAATCCATATGTTGTATTTTGATATGTGCAACTGAATTCTCTATTGTAGTAGTGGTGCTTTGTTTACTGCAATAAATCCTTTGGATTTTTATTTTCGTTTTGGTTAGAATTTAAAATTCAAGTTTCAAAGACTATATAGGGAACAACATGAATACATGTAAGGTGCTCATTATTTTGTTTTGGTATTTAAGATCGCTTTTTTCAGTTTAGTTTTAGGTTTTTTCGGTTGGGTTTCGGTTATTATTTTGGTCTGGTTTCGGGAGTTTTGTTTTATATCCTATGGTATGATCTTTTTTGGGAAGGTTTTGTCTCATGATATTAACTTATAAAACTTCAATAATTGTAAGTGTTGTTGCTATATGTGTATTTTTGGCTATGGCTGGCGTTAGAAAATGTATTTGCTACGCAATTTTGCATTTCGTTCTTGGTTGTAGGTGATGAGGTCTTCACCGGTTTATTGAACATCGGTTGGTATATGATGACATTTCTAACCTTTTTTCCATTTTGTCATCTACAATTGTGTTTTCCATATCCATGTGCAATAAGCCTTCTTAAGGTAGCCTTCTTAAGGTGTTGTTTGTTTTTTCTGAGGCACAATGTCTACAGTCTGCAGACCATATCTGCAGATCTTTGTAGTAGAAAAGATGGATCAAACGTCTGCAGTCTGAAAAAAAAAGATTGTTTTTTAATATTTGCAGGCTGCTAGAATAAACTAAAATCTAACTAAACCTTTTTTTTTTTTTTTTTTTTTTTACTAAAAAGAGTTTTTCAATAATTTTATGACTTTATTATAGATAATTAACAAATGTAGATTGATTTTTATGTATTATTTTATAAAAAATAAAAATTAAATGGTATGAATTAACATATATATTTGATAAAAACCAACAAACTTTGGTTGCAAAGATATACCTAAATATTATAATTAACGATAAAAGAATTTAACATGCAAAATTGATTGAAAGAAACTTTGATTTTAAATAAAATTTTCAAAATCTTCATTTTATCTTTTCAATTAAATCGATTAAAAACTGACCATAAATATTTATTTCAAGAAATGAATGATATAGTATTAAATAATATTTTAGAAAATTTGGCACAAAAAATATAAAACAGTATTACGAATTTTTTCATATCTATACAAACAGCTCTAACAATTATTATTGTAATTAAATTCTTATTTATAAATTTGTCACAAGAGTCATGATTGTGTCGTCGAACTTTTGTTCTTTTAAGTATTGTAACTTTTTTTTTTAAATTGTTTATTATAGATAAAGTTGGAATAAATCTAAGTTTTAAAACAATAAAAACCAAAAAAAAAAACTAAGATATATATGTTTTATAGACTAGAATATGTCTGAAGAGGTTAGAAGACTTCAATCCACTTCTGTGCCAAGAAGAGGACGTGCATACCTTTTTAGGTTTGCAGTCTTCATAAAAACAAACAGTCTGTGAAGCCTAATATCTATGCGGCGCAAACAAGAGAGGCCAAATAGATTTACAAACAAAAAACAATAAACACCTAAGAGTTTTGTGTTTTGTTGATCAAATCATAATAGCATTTAAACAACACATACATTTGCACCGTTTCTTTTATCAACATAAACATTCTTAAACTTGATATCTTGCCACTAAGGTTGGACCTAACCATTTCCCCCAACTCACTTGTCATGTAGATGTCACATGAGCTTTTTCTCTCCTCTATCTTCTATCATTACCAACTCCCTATACAAGGAACTTATTTTTTTTGAACCTTCTTAACTCACTCAAATATGCCAAAAAAATAGTAAAATATGTTTTTTATACAAATTTATACAAATAAAATACATTTTTATATAAATTATAGATGCAAAATACATATTATATGTATAAATTATAATATAAATTAAGTATCATATATGTAAATACATTTTTATATATTTTTATAGGGAAATCTATATTAAAGTCCAATTATTTAGTCCTAATTTACGAATAAATCCAAACTAAAATTTGTTTACGTAACACCTAGTTTTAATGATGTTCTAATTTCGAGATGCCAGACCGGAATTTGATCAAGTGATGGTGTTGGGCTTCAAAGGAATAGGGTTTAGGCCCTTTTCGGATGTTGGTAATGTTGGATTAAGTAATTAAAGCCCCTAGATTTGTGCCTTAAAGCAAAGGGTAAAATTAGAAAGGTGATATCTCGAGTTTCTTGCATGAATTAAGTATTTTAGTTCAATATGGTTTTAGTCAAAAGTAACTAGATAAGATTGTGGACCACTTAAATTCCTTTCCGTGCATATAAAGAACGCCGAAAACAAAGTTGAAACGAAGAAGTTATGGTTGTTTGAAGTTGAATTGGAAGTTCATGGTTTTGCCCTACACATGGCGTAGATGCTGAAATCAGATCGCGAGGTTAATTATTTATGCATGGCGTAATTTATGTTATGTAGGGTGTAGCTACCACCGATCAAAACCCTAATCCTAAGGTTTTGACCCATATTTAAGGGCTCTAACTTCTTGGAACCCTTCCCATTACCAGCCTCCATCACCTCAAATCATTCCCTTTGAAACCATAACAAACAATTGTGAGTTTTGGAAGCATTAGTGTGATTTTTGGGTGCATTCTTAAAGGAGTCCATTAGAGAAGCAAGTGTAAGCTCCAAGCTTTGTAGATCCAGACTTTGCACTTCATCACTAGTCTCCAGAAGGTATAAATCTTTCATCTCGATGTTCCATTTATGAGATCTAATTAGCTTATGAGCTTTTATGCTTTTTTCTCTTAACATTGGTCTTTATGAGTAAGGGTTACTCTAGACCTCCTTCTGATGTTTTTGAGGTTATAAAGTCATAAAAATGAGAGCTTGGGCACTCTCATCCGTCCATGCATGAGTTCTTGAGCAAAAGGTGTCATCTTGGACTTAGATTTTTGTTGTGTGTTCATCTTGGCCATGTAAATGGATAAAGTTAGGGACTTTATCCATTAAGACATTTATTAAGATCAGATCTGGGATTTTGAGATTTGGGTTTGTTGTATTAAGAGCTTAATAGAGGTTTTTGGGATTAGATTAGTTACATAAGTCATCAGTCAACTGGGGGTTGACTGTTGAATTTTTGGAAAGTTTGACTTTGGGACTTTGTATTAGAAGGGCAAAATGGTCTTTTGACCAAAGGAGGTTTAATTGCGAGCCTAGGTGGGCCAGTCATTTCCTTGATTTTTAATTAGAGTTTTATTGTGGATATATTTAGCAAGAGGTGGGTTGATATCTTCAGCTCGAGTGGCTAGTTTATCTTGTCTTCGGGGTTGAGGTGAGTTTTCCTCACTGTACCCGTGGGTCGAAGGCACCAATGTCGACCCACTAGATTGTGTTATGTATCCTTGTGTATAGGATGTTGTTATGCTATAGTGGTCTGTTAGATTGGGAAATCTGTATGATTACAAGTATTTATTTGTTTTCATGTGTCGACATAGTGTGGTTGGTTTGAGGCGGTACATCTTTATGTTGGACGTCAACAAACCTGGGAGCAAGCTAGTCATAAGATGAGGACCAGGAAGGGCATTCCAGTCTTATGTTGTGGGCTTGGGAGAAATCCAATCATAAGTTGAGGGTCGGGAAGGGCATTCTAGTCTTATGTTGTGGGCTTAGGAGCAAGCCAATCATGGGTTGTGGGCCAATAAAGGGCAATCCAGTCCCATGTTGTGGGCTCGGGGGCAATCCAGTCTTATGTTGTGGGCCTGGGGTGCATGCATTGTATATGTATTTTTGTGTGGGGTATTTTGTGGGAACTCACTAAGGCTCCGTTTGATAGTGAACTGATTGGGTCCGGTCAACAATCTCGGCTGACTCGGCCCGGGTCCGCTTGTTTGCTAAAGCCCGAAAATGTCCGACTCGGCCACCAATCACTGACCTAGCTCCTTACTCGGTCCATGATTGAAAGATTGTTGACCGAGTCCATCATGCGTCTTTCTCATTTATGCCTTTCACGTTGCTTCCTTCGTACTTTGTCAAAAGTTCAAGAACGCAGGTTCCCTTCAATCAGCCGCAGAGTTTCTCCCATAGTCACCATGATGACAAACTGCATACGCGACCTGGAACATGAAATTTGTCGATCCCGATTTTGTATATGATTCAATTGGGATCGAGAATTGATCGACTATGGAACACGAATTTGTCAAATTGGGATCGTAAACTGATAGGATTGGAACTCAAATTGGTCGCCGACTGATTTAATTAAAATCTGATTTTCTTCTGTGTGATGTGATTACGATAATTTGACAAATCAGTTGCTTACATATGTACCGATGGTTGTCCACTATTTTGAGTTAATGACTTCAGTTTTTGAAATTCTCGATTTGTTGCTGAGATTATTTATTGCTGCTTGTTGTGCTCGTTTGATGTGCTTGTTGCTATTGATTGTTCAGATTTTTTTGTTGTTGTTTGTAAAATTCTGATGGTTTGATCAAGTCTTTGAGATCTTATGGCAGCTCTCTTTAATATAACTTTTTAACTTGTTAAATCAAATTGACATGAATTTAATATATTCATTTTGCTAGTTAGTCAGATATAAAACCGAACAACAAGTTCGAGTCAGATATTAACTCAGTCAGAACTTCTAACCCAGTCAGCTTCCAACTCAGTCAGTTCTAAACCAGTTAGTAACTATCAAACAACCTCTAAGCTTCATGCTTACTCAGTTGTTTGTAATTTTTTTAGATACTAATAGTGATTGATGGAAGGCAAAGGTGTGATCGCACACATCCTCCTACTGATTTATAATTGAGAGATTATTTGATACTCTGACTCTATGGATTTGATTTGAAAACGATGATTGATTATCTTGTGGTTTATGAAAATGTTATATAAAAATGAAAAATTTTATCTTGGTTTTTGGGATGTTACAAGTTGGTATAAGATCCCTAGCTTGAGAGAATTAGATAAACACTTGTGTGATTCCAGACTCAAACTATGGATCTGCAAAATATTTTTCAAAAAATTAACTCTAAAATAATCGACGGATAGGATGCGATGTGTACAATCAGCCAAAGCCAAGGAAAGCTATTCCCCAAGACACCTACACTTGTTTTATGTGTATTAGTGATATGTTAGAATACCTATTAGAGAAGCTACCTTTTGATACCTTTTTTCCTGTAGAGTTCCACTGCTCGAGTGCTTCTTGCTTTGTGCTTTGTAGGACTCATATTGATGTGAGTTAACTAATAAATGAATACGCTAAGTTGCATGCTGCAAGGGTTAAACAATTATAGAGTGATTGATTTGGACCTATTGCGCAACTCTCGTTTGCATCTAACCGTTGTAGGGCTAAGTCTTTTAGTCGAAGGATTATTTAAGCTTTGGTGCATGTAATTTTATTCATGAAGTAGTTAGCTGGCAATGGTAGGGGTCTTTTAGCAGCTGATGGCAGGGTGAGGCGGGGATCCTAGGAGAGCCTAGGAAGTGCTTTAGTGTAGATAATACGCTTTTTAGCGGGTATTGGGAATTTTATTAAGAGTAGGTGGCTTATAAGACTCGAGGTGGTCCTTGAAGAAAGTATGAGCGGATGTGGAAAGTAGTATCGGGCCCGTACTACTGGAAGCACAAGATCCGTACTTGAATCGAGGAAAGTCATTAGGGACTCTAAGAAGCTGGTTGAGGGAAGATAGCATGGTTTGGCACCATGATTTGTTGCAGTGTTTCCGTATCTGTCAGTCTTTCGGTTATGATTTGCCAGGATGAAGAAGAGCCTGGTATTTATTCGAGCCTTAGAGCCCATGGAAGTTTGGATCTGAGAGTTAAAAATTTGTATGAATTATTTGGTCTTGAGGTATTGAATACCTTGTTCAAAGTAGTGTCAGTTTGAGTCGCAAGACTCATGTAGAAAGCGAATGAGATGGTCGACCCGAGTGTTGCAGCCTGAGGATGAATGGTCGGCCGATGGATTAGGACGTCATTCTCTACGATATGGTTATGTTTTTCCAACCTCCCACATTGAGGGGGAGGGGGTAAAGGGATCAGATGTATGTCAGTTGATGGATATAAGAAAGGGAGGGTGTGCTCCGCATCCATTTCTATTGAAAGGGGGTATCGGTCGATTTGTGGTGAATCTCTTCCGTCTTCTAGCAAGGAAATGTTTGATACTCGACTGTTCTTTTGGTTCGGTGGCGTAGGTGAGGATCATGTTGCGAGTAGGATGTGTGTCATAATTTTTAGAAGATCAAGGGTATGCAGGGAGGATCAAGATCTTCTAATTTGGGACAGAGAGTTCTATTGAAATGTTGAGTTTTTTGGAGCTATTGATTGAGCATCTATAAAGGATCCTTGAATCCTAGAGGAAGGTAAGGTTGTGGATAAACTCCTCTAATGCAATTTTTGGTTTCCCAATGCTCAGTTCTTAAGGTGCCCCATCAATCTAATGGTGTTTTGATCGATTATGTTAAGATTGAGGCGATGATGTTGGGAAGAGTTTCCGACATCTCCATGTAAGGCTCAGTACTTCCTTCCGATTGTTGGTTATTATTCAAAGAATTGTCATATGTCATTTTGCATACCGAGAACCATATTTAGAAGGTATTTGGATCATCTGGTTTTAGGTATTGGTGTGGGGGACATCAATCAATTATAGAATAAGTCCTAAGTGGAGGAAGGTTAAGCATTATGCTTGAAGAATCAACAGTCGTATTGATTTTGATGGCTTCATCAATGAGTCGAAGGAAATTACAGTGTAAGTTCATTGGATTTATGGTGTTCGAGATTGTTGAGATCTTTTATAGTGGCGAGGATTAAGGGATTGGTCAAAATATAGGTGTAGGGTGAGTTGTTGTTGGCTTCATACTTTCAGGGTTCTACGCATGGTCCTTGCATCGAAAGCTTCTGTATAATATCTCGATGTAGCCAATTGTCCCTTTTGGGAAACCGAAAAAGAGTTAAAGGGAGCGTGTGTCGTTTAGTTGAAGGGCTGGTTAGCTCGTTGAACCGATCGCTATCATTAGTAAGGGTAGAGCTATTGTTGATTTATCAACCTACTTCAAGGTGTGGTGGATGCATTTCCGCATGGGTTTTGTTCAGTTGAGATTGTTCGAGAATTGTTGAGGTTTATCAGTTAACGATTTTGTGGGTGCATCGATGTTTCTTCAAGTGTGGAGCAATAGATATTTTGGAACCATAGTTAGGGTGAAAGAGAAACGTTGATTAGTTTTTTTGGAAGGGCCTCAGATCTACACAAAATCTAATTTTGGCGGGTCGCATCAGTAGGGTTGGAAATGAGTGAATCTAATATCAGTTCTGTTAGCATTCAAGTTAATTATGGAGTTTTACTTCAACCATGAAGTTTGGTTCAATAAGTGGAGCAATTGTAGGATCTACTCGATTATTTAATATTGGGATATTACTTTGAGAATGTTTTATAGTTGGAATGTTTATTAATATGAATTGTGATCACTAGTTGGAAATCTTAGCGTGTCGTCGCTATAGATTATGTACACATAGTGGAATTATTGAAGTTGTTAGGGAGTGGCTGGTTCCATGTGGGGGAGAATATCAAAAATATTTCCAAGTGAGGATCAACTTGGAGTTTCGTATCTAAGGACAAGAGGATAGTTGGTTTCTGGTTATGGTTTAAGCCAAGGCTCATGCAAGGAATAGTGTTCATTGGTCAGTTGCAATCAGGGAATCAAAGGTTAAGGATTCATGTTATTTCATTTGGGGCATTAAACAGAAGTAGGGGGCGCATTTTAGTCCATAGCTAGGTTTAGGTTGAAGGTTGTGTTAGGACCTCTTTGTCTGTTCTTGTTTGATGAAGGCTCTGGGGTTCGAAGCACGACCCGAACGCCTTATATGATCAAAATGTTGGGGGTTCGGCTCGTATTAATCTTTGGTTAGGTATTCTTATGGGTAGTTGGAAAGACCATAGGTTGGTCCCATCTCAGTTGTGAAAGTTTTTTAAGACTGCGAGGTAGTCTTAGCATTCACTAGGTTGGTAGACAGTTATGGCGGTGTGTTAAGTCTACGACTTGGCTCATAGCATTCTATAGGGTGAGTTAGATTGTACCAAGAATGGTTGTGAGACTATGGAAGGGTTTCATATTGTACTATGGTATGTCTTTTGTGGTTTTGGTAAGTGGTGCGTGGGACATTGACTGGATTCCTGCAAGTCAATGGGATGATGATTGTATTTCTATAGGGTCACCGGGCACTGGTCGGGAACTTTTATGGTTGAGATTGGGTGATGGAAAGAACGGTAAGGAACTGTGATCTTCTCATTCCAATGGTTGGATGGTTTCATGACGTGTCATGGACCCTCGTGGATTTCACTTATGTGTTCGGCCGATAGTTATGTCGTGGAGATCCATATGGTGTAATTCGGTTGGTCTTTGGCCTAATTGAGTATTTTGAACAGTATGGGAATACTGTTGATGGCTAAGTAGCCTACATGTATAGGTCAGATTTTTGTAGGATTTTGACTTGCTGGAAAAGTCATGGTAATTTATCGACAATTCCTCATGGAGTTCTTTGGTGGATCTTTATTCGTTGTTGCAAGATTGGTTTCAAGTGAGTTGAGTCACCGGTGGTAGAGTTTGTTGTAGGAAAATTGGATGAATTGTTAGAGCATATGGGATTATGTATGTTGCCCAATATTTTCTTCTAGATTGACAACTGATACACTCGTGGCAACGACGGGTGTCACACCCCCGAACCAGACGGCGGAAACGTCTGAGTGCTCGCGTGACTTAAATTGAAATATCATCACAATGAATATATATGAAACATAACATAAACATCACCATGCATTAATACATTACAACTGACCTTGTTCACATGAAGTACATTGTCTAAATATTAGATATCCATAGCATAAATTATTTAAGAGTTTTCAAAACATAACATCCTAACACACTTGGTATTGTTCTTCAGCTTATCTGTTACCTGAGAATACAAGTTATTTTGAAAACGTCAACATATAGAATGTTGGTGAGTTCATAAGCAGGTTTGATATGAAAATGTTTTGTGTAGTTTATAAAATCCATAAAATCCGATATTTTCTGAAACGGCAATTGTTTATACAAAAAGTGTGATGATCCATAGGTATATACGTGAATGATTTCAAAACGTGTATAAATGAGAAGTTTTGCATTATAGTTATTGAAAGTACAAGTGAATAATGTTGATTTCCCCGGAAAATCCGATGTTTTCCGATAAAATAGTATGATCGTTTTGTATTATTATATCGTCACAATGAATGAATATGATTTACCCTGATTACTTAGATGGTATTGGATCTCTATTTGAGTCGTTATAACCATGCATGATAATGACTAGTTCGTCTGTCTTGGCGTTCTAGTGAACGCCGGAATTGATCTTAAGATTTTGTCACCCTAGACTGGCCGAGTCTAACTGTAGCGAACAACTTAGGTGTGGAGGAGTCACCCCCATATAGATCTATACACAAACTCTCGCTCTCCCTCCAGAAGACTTTGGTTATAACTACAGACTACGACTGAAACTTATTGGTGTTGCTCGTCATTACTCACTTAATCCAAATGAATTTGATTAACCTTGATTAACGACCTGATTTTTGTTTACTTGAATAGAAGGTAAGCCTAACAGACGAGGAGAATAGGACCACGAGGTCCTACTAACAACGTATGTTATTTAAGGCTGTTGAGTATACAAAGGACACGTTGGCCTATTTCGCATATGATTTATTTGGACCTTACTAGCAATGCTAATGAACCACTGAGGCCCAGTAGCATGTAAAAGCCATTGAGGGTCCTTTAAGCATGTAATTGGGTCACAGGAGGCCCGATAAACATGTATGTTAGGCCCAAAAGTCATGTTAATGGGTCACGAAGGCCCAATAAGCATGATTAAAATCTTTCAAGCCCAACAATTAGAATGTTTACTTTTTTTGTATAATATTTGTAACGCCCGTAAATCCGGGCTAGTCAATTTAGAGATAATAGAGGTCGAAAATGAATTTTCGACAAAAGATTATTTAAAATAATCTTAACCATGTTGTAGAATACATCTCAAGGGTTCCGTACATATAAAAAACACCGAAATCCGAGTTATAACGAAGAAGTTATGGTCCGTCGAAGTTTTACGGCAAAACCGACACAACACCGGGAGACGTAAATAGTGAATTTACGACGGAGAACTTTTTGGCCTTAGTAATCTAAACCAAAGTTGTAGTATACGTTAAACCGAGAGCGTCCATAAAAGGAACGCCCAAATCTGACTTCGTATGAGGAAGTTATGAATTTTCTAAAATTTGGCTTAGCAGTGCACAACCCAAAACTCGAATTTTAGATCGAGCGGTTTTTGGTCTACGTGACCTAAATGAGAATTGAAGATCACATTAATAGGAACTCAACGGTAAAAAGACAGACGAAAACAGAGTCCGTATGTAGAAGTTATGAATTTTACGCGGATATTTAACAGTATAATCTCCTCGTACTGTTAAATTTAAGATCGGTCGAGAATTAGCCGACAGAGTCAAAATGAAAGTTGTAGATCTTATTTTTACCTACGCGTGGATATAAAGAACGTCAAAAATGGAGCTCGTATGTGAAAGTTATGGATTTTAGAAGTCGGAAGTGTGCTGTGCGAAAATGGGTGACGTGGCACAATCTTGGCCATTGCTTTCTCCCCAAGTCTTGCCACTAGATGGTGACATGTGGCACCAAGTTCAGACATTTTCACCCTATAAATAGAACCTCTCCCACTCTCATTTTCTTCACACCTTTCCCATTTTGTCTTCTCTTTACTCTCTCTCTCTAGAACCTCTCCCTAGCCCCGAAACCCACCGAAAAACCTAGGGAACCTCCCTAGCACGAGGCAGAATCCCCGGAGTGCTTGACGGCTCTGAGAAGAAGAGCTTTTTGGCTCAGGAACGCTGCTCCAAGCAAAGCCCGAGTTTCTATAAAACCCGCTGTAAGTGAGCTACGACTATACTATTTTAATATATCGTTTATTTAATTATAGTAACGTTATTAGGAGCTTATAATAAGTACTTGAGCTATTATTATGGGTTATATAAGTATTGTTTAACGTTTATATAATAGTAATAATAGTTAGACTATTAATTAGTCTCGGCGAATAATAGACTAAACTCTAGTGGTAATAATACTAGGTTTCGTCGAAGGAAATTATTTTTAAGAAACGAAGCGCTGTCTGAGTTCGGATGCACCACCTTTTCAAGTGAGTGCATGGTCCCTTTCATCTTACACATAGATATGAAATATTTTATATAAATTACGTGCTATGTGTGCATATTATCCAAATACTTGTTGTCTATGATGGATGAATGATTTTTTATATGTTTTAAATGATTTAAATTGTATATTTATTTTATATCTACATAATATGTTGGGATAAAACATGGATAGATGAAATAGTTGATGTGTGATGAAATAAAATGATGAGAGATAGGTGATGATAATTAGGTGAGGATAGATGGCGACCACAAACTATTATAGACAACCCCGTGGAAACACCAGCATGCTCATAACCCATAGGTGATGAATTACGAGTTCAGACGATGTTGTAACTACGTATTAATGCGATGATACTCTAACCCCTTACTATGAATTAAGAGTTCAGGCGATGTTGTAACTACGTATTCATGCGATGATACCCTAACCCTTGTTGGGCACGTATTGAGGGAGTAATCCTTGAATCAATATTGTCTATGTGATGTAGGCGATGATCCTTAGGGAGAGTCCTTAGGAACAAACATATAAGGAAATACGATGTAAGGAGATGAGAGGTAAATATGATGTAGGAGACGACCCTTAGGATAAATCCTTAGGGAAGGTACTTAGGAATAAAGAAGATAATGGGGATGGGGAATTGGGTTAATTGTTTGATGATTAAACATAATAATTATATTATTGTGAGTTGAAAACCCTATGTACTCACCAGGTTTCCCAACCTGACCCACTCAGTTTACTTGTATCACAGGTGACGATGTGAAGTTACATTACACTGAGAGATTAAGGAGATATAGATCACTAATGTAAATGAATGTAAGTTCTGTTTATGCTTATGTTTATGTATTGACGATGACATCCAAAATGTTTTAAAATGAATAAAAATACATTTCTTCGGAAATGTTTTGATAATGAAATTATCATGTTTTTATTCTGGGAACAAATTCCGCAACGTTTTTATTAAAAGAGATACTCTGATTTTTATAAAGCATAAACAAAATCGGTCTTTTTTTGCCGTAAAAATGGGATGTCACAGTATTAGTGTTGGGAAGTTATTTAATCGATATGTCGTAATAATCACCAAATTGTTTTATAATGATTCATAGATTTATAAAAATATATATTTTTCTATTTAAACCCATAAGTTATAAGTTTTCTATATTTTGACCCAATTATTTTATTATTAACACAATTGACCAAAAATATTAGTTTGACCAATTCAAACCTCTTATTTTGGTAAAGTTGGCAAATTTTTAGCCCTTTTTATGAGAAATGACATATTGGGTCCTTGAACTATTTTCTTGACATTTTTGACCTAAACACTTAATTAAATAATGTTTTATCCCAAAATTTTATTTTGGACAGTTTCAACCCCTTAGTTAAAAGATTTGCATTTAAATCCACACTTTTTGCAATTTTTACAATTTTTACCCAAAATCCAAAATCTTAGCAGTTTTAGTCCCTTTTGATAAATAAGGCCATTTAAGCCCCTGAAATAGGTTCATTTACGTTTATAGCCCCTGTTTTGATAAAACTTTCCATTTCAGCCCCCTTAAATTTGATTTTTCGCATATTTGGGCCTAAATAGCCGAAAAGCCCAAATTTTAGCCCATTAGGCTAAAATTTACATTTTTAGTCCTTTAAAAAGCATAATATTTATAAAAACTTTTATTTTAGCTGTTTTGACCTTTTGATCCTTGTAAAAATCATAAATGACATCTTTTTCCCCATCTTTTGTTTATTTATCAAAAATAGTTCAATAACAAGTTTTATGTTGTAGTATGCTTATTATAACCTTGTATGGTAGTTTATCTTGACGTGTTAAGTGAAATATATCTTAGATCACCTATTTTTCCTTTTTGAACTATAGATCTCGAAATATCTTTCATTTTTAGCACATATTCACCACATAAACACAAGAAATCACACATAACATACAAATACACATAGATCTTCACATTTTACTTGTATTCTCCCCCATAAATCATATGAAAACCGAAAATAGAGGGGTATGAACTCACCTTGAATTTGTGGATTCGGTTTTTTTAAGAACATGTGGAAAGATGAAGATATTTTTCGCCCTAGCAACTCTCTTGAGTAGATCTCGAACTCAAGAAGATTTCTAGGAGTATGATCACCAAATACTTTGTTTAAAAGAATGATCTATCATGAAGATGGAGTTATGAAACCTGAATGTGTAAAGGCTTACCAAGAATGATGATTATCTTGTGAAGATCCTCTTGAAACCTAAGCAAATCTCGAAAATGTGATGGAAGTGAGGAAATGTTCTTGCAATATTTAAGAGAGTTTGGGGAGAAGATTGAAGAGAGTGGGGGGGTTTGTGGTCTCGGACGAAGATAGAAAAGGAGAGGGGAGAGAGTGAGATGAGTTGACTTGTATGGAGACATGATAATGGTGCATGGATATCCTATGTATATTTATAAGGTGGCACCATAAATTTCAACCCTCATTTCATCCTTTCTTATTATTATTATTATTATTATTATTATTATTATTATTATATGTTTGGGCCGAAAACATGGGCTAGAAGATAATAGTTGCTTAGTTTGGGCCATTATTTGCCTCATTTCGATATTTTAAGGCCTAAAGAGTATTTATCGGCCCATTGAGCCCTTAGGGTAGCTCACGGCCCAATTTTTGTATAAGAGAATGGATTTGAGTCCATTAAAGCTAATTGGATTTGTTATGGCCCAATAAGGCCCATTAAAGATAAACTAGTCCATTTTAGGCTTATAAGGCCCAAAAAGGTTAAGTCTCATGAAAGTGGGTCCAATTAGAGCCCATTTAAGAGTTCTAAGCCCAAAATAATCAAATTGTAAGCTTATTGGTCCATTAGGCCCAATAATGAAATCCTAGTCCATATTGGACTTAGACCGGGATTTCCAGGGTTTCCAATCTTTCGCTGACTATTTGAGTGTTTGTACAAGGTGTTTGATGAAATTCTGTTGTCATTGAATAAGCATCATACATGCTTTCAAGTTTTAGTTACAATGTTATCCTTGTTAAGCGTTTACAAAGCATCAGAATTCCTAGTTGTGACAGCAGGATAGTGATGACTTTGCAGGAAGTCAAGTGTATTTAGGAGGTTTCTGAGCTTGGGTTGGGTTGAAATTCTCCATCGAAATATTTTGAGTATTTTTATACTTGTTTTTGGTGGTGTTCTTGGTCAAAGACTTAGGATAAGTATAACGAGTGGATGATCATCAACCAATATGTTTGTCCCTAGAATTTTAGATTGATGGATTCCCGATTCTTTGAAGTATAAGTTAGTTCAGTCTTAGCTTCGAGACTTTCCTGGTTTGAGTAATTCACTATAAGTGGGGTCGTACCATTAGGGGATGTGGAGATGGTTGTTGTAATTGAATGTTTTCAAGTGTTTCGATTGTGTTGGCATCATTTGGGTTCTGCATGGTCTCTCAAGTTTTCAAATTGGATGTGTTAATTTTATAAATCGATGGGAGGGGGCATATGAAATAGTGTTTGTATGGTTTTAAGTAATTCTAACCAAGTCAGATTTCGAGGACTAAATCCAGTTTAAGTGGGGAAGAATTGTAACACCTGGTTTTAGTGATACTCTAATTTCGAGATGTTCGGACATAATTTGATCAAGTGATGGGGTCTAAAGGAATATTGTTTAGGCCCTTTTCATGTGTTGGTAATGTTAGATTAAGTAATTAAAGCCCTCGATTTGTGCCTTAAAGCAAAGGGTACAACTGGAAAGGTGATATCTCGGGTTTCTTGCATGAATTAAGGATTTTAGGTCAATATGTTTTAGTCAAAAGTAACTAGATAAGACTGTGGATCACTTCAATACCTTTCCATGCCTATAAAGAACGCCAAAAACAGAGCTGAAACGAAGAAGTTATGACTGTTTGAAGTTTAATTGGAAGTTGGGGGTTTTGCGCTACGCAGGGCATAGATGCTAGAATCATATCACAAGGTTTATGATTTATGCATAGTATAGTAACTACTACTGACTAAAACCATAATCCTAAGGTTTTGACCCATATTTAAGGGCTCTAACTTCTTGGAACCCTTCCCATTACCAGCCTCCATCACCTAAAATTGTTCCTTTGAAACCTTAGCCACCAATTGTGAGTTTTGGAAGCATTAGTGTGATTTTTGGGTGCATTCTTGAAGAAGGATTCCATTGGAGAAGCAAGTGTAAGCTCTAAGCTTTGTAGATCCAGACTTTGTTGGATTTGGTGTCTAAGCCTATAACTATAACTAGGATGTACTTGACCTGTGATGCTACGGGGAGCCATAGTACTTACAAGTCAGAGGGAGGGAGTCGTGGTACTACGGGGAGCCGTAGTACTCACTAGTTAGTTGGCGTTGTGATACTACAGGGAGCTGTAGTACTCACTAGTCAGAGGATGTCGTAATGTTGCGGGAAGCCATAGTACCCTCTAGACGGCAAGAGAGTGTGATGATGGAGTGTTCTCCGATAAGTGCATGATGCAGAAGAGTTTTAGGCTTGAGTAGCCCTAGTGTTGAGTTTTTGGAGCCTAGTGGTTAAACTGGGGCGAGACCGGGGTCTCCGTCTCTATCGGGAGGATTAGCGAGGCGCGCGGGAGAATATGCGCAGCAGACTCTAGAGGTTAGAGCTGATTCGATCTTCGATTGGATTGTATTTTTATGAGGAAAAGGGAATTTCATGACTTGGGTGTCACTGGGCCATGATAGTGGTCACGGGGAGGAAGTTAGTGAGATATTTGGATCATGTTATGTGTGACCTTTAGGGGTTCAGCTGGGGCCAAAAGCTGACCTGGTGCTCGGTATCGAAGATGAATATGAGAAATGAGCTAGAGTTTACCATGGTGATGTCTGTGGACACTTCAGAGCGAGCGAACGATTCAGACGCTCGAGGATATGCTTCAGGCATGTGTATTAGATTTCGGGGGAAATTGTGGCCCGTATTTTCCCTTGGCAGAGTTTTCCTACAACAACGGCCATCATTAGTGCATCAGTATGCCACCCTTTGAGCTATTGTAGGGAAGGGGGTATCGGACCCCCTTTGCTGGGGAGAGGTAGAGCAACGTGTGATGGGAAGTACAGAGATCGTGCTTCAGACGTCAGAGCAGATACAGCATGTCAGACAGAGGTTGTTGACCGCTCAGAGACTCCAGAAGAGTTATGTGGACAGGCGCCGGTTCGAGCTCAAATTTTTGGGCGGTGACTTTGTACTCCTGAAGGTCTCTCCTTGGAAAGGAGTGACCCGATTCAGGAAGAGCGGCAAGTTGGGGCCTCGATATATCGTTCCTTTTCGGGTGATAGCGAGGGTAGGCAAGGTAGCCTACCGGTTGGAGCTACCTGCAGAGCTAGGTCAGATCCATGACACTTTCCATGTGTCGCAGCTGCGAAAGTGTATAGCCGAGGAGTCGGCAGTAGTGCCATTAAAGGATATTCAGGTGGATGTGGGCCTGAACTACGTTAAGAGACCGGTGACTATGCGGGATTGAAAGATCAAGGTTATGAGGAACAAAGAGGTGCCTCTGGTGCAGGTCCAGTGGCAACACTGGAAGGGGTTAGAGCTTACTTGGGAGCCGGAGCGCGAGATGCGTGAGCAGCATCCGGAGTTGTTTCCAGAGTGAGACTTCGAGGGCGAAGTCTGATTCTAGTGGGGAGAATTGTAACATCCTGATTTCCCAGGTATATCATTTTATTTAATTATTTTGGAGTTTGAGGAGGAACTCGGCGAGTTGGAGCCAAGACTCGCCGAGTAGGGTCACGGATGTTCATCCAGGTTCACGTCCGGACTCGGCGAGTCCATTAGTGGACTCGGCGAGTCCACACTATTTAATGAAACCCTAATCCCCCGGGTTTGGAGCCTATTTAAGGGCACTTATAGCCTCCCATTGCGGCTACCAGTCCCTTGAGAGAACCCTAAGTGAGCCAAATCGTTGTGAGGGAGAAGAAGTCACTTTTTGATCCTTGAACCCTTGGTTTAGCAAGAAGAAGGTGACAAGAGCAAAGAGGAGGTGCGATTCAAGCAGTTCCAGAGTTCAGAGACATCATTTTGAGGTAATGGTTCGAACCTCCTTCAGTTTTGGTATTGATCATTAGATTTAGGGTTTTCTAACCCCTTTGGAGAGTGATTATGTGGAGCAAATGGCCCTCTTCGAGTCTGTGCCTTGGATTTGGACTCAAAGAGGTCCAGAGACTTTGACCCTTGGAGCTTTATGGACTAGTTTGGGGTTATTGGCCTTAGGTTGCCATTTTTGGGACTAAATCCCCTTTTGATGCCTTGTTATGGTTATACAAACATCAAGTTTCGAACTTTACGTGACATTCATGCTTGGGGAGGTCAGATCTATGGTTTGGGGAAACAGATTTGACCTCAGGAGGGCAGTAGAGTTTGTACATGGCATGAACTCGCCGAGTTGTTCTTGAGACTCGGCGAGTAGGGTTAGGGTTTCACGTAAATTACTCAGTGAATAGACTTGCCGAGTTGGGGGATGAATCAGTGAGTCAGTAGGGGGTTAGAGGACTGGAGTTCAGGGCGGTACTCGCCGAGTTGTTCTTGAGACTCGGCGAGTTAAGTCGGGGTGGTCCTGCGATTCCTGTCTGGTATGACTCGTCGAGCATAGGGAGGGACTTGACGTACCAAGCGGGGAAAAGAGTTAGTGGACATGTGTGTACTCGCCGAGTCACCGGAGTGCACTCGGCGAGTTGGGTCAAAGTTTGACCGTTGACTTTTGTTGACTTTTAGGGTTTGGTCAGCAATGTGGCCTTTGGACCAAGAAGGGGGTAAAACGGTCTTTTACCCTTAAGAGGGTGCCAAGAGAGGATTGAGTCTAGTCTCGAGAGTTATGTTCAAGAGAGCCTTTGCCTTATGTGATAGATGGTGGCGAGTTCGAGATGCAAGCGTGGTATGATCACAGGTATTCCCATGAACTGTTCCTGTTATTCGAGTCACAGGAAGAACTCCAAAATTACCTCACGGCTTTATTAATTAATCGACAAAAGAAACAATTCTCCCTATGGTGCACCAATTATAGTGACCTGCTAAAATAACCAAAAGTCCTAAACATCCGATTCCTAAATAATAAAATAACTAAGCAATAATAACTAGATAACTATAACTTATAATTATCCTATTTTAAACTTTTCTTAAAGCGTCTCTGATAAACACGACCAAAGCGGTTTGTTTGGGACGTATCATTACTCCCCGCCCAAACATTCACCTTGTCCTCAAGGTGAAAACTAGGAAACTGTTGCACCATATCAGTCATCAACTCCCATGTAGCTTCATAAGATGGAAGATCCTTCCATCGAATCAAAATTCCTGCCCCGACGCCCCTTCACGAACCCCTTCTATCTGAGCAGGTTCTAATAAAACCTCCATATCAGCAGTCAAAGTACTCGACAACTTTGGAAGGACTAAATGATTACCAACTGCCTTTTTCAGCTGGGAAATGTGGAAAACATCATGAATCCTCGCCGAGTCTGGTAATCGCAAACGATAAGCCACCCGCCCAATTCTTTCTAACACCTCAAAGGGACCAAAATAGCGAGGAGCAAGCTTTTCATTTGGGCGACGAGCCACTGTATGCTGCCGATACGGTTGCAACTTGAGAAAGACCCAATCCCCGACAACAAACTCCTCCTCCCTTTGATGCTTGTCAGCTTTAGTCTTCATCAGTTGTTGGGCATGCAATAAAGACTTCTTCAACTCTCCCAACATCAAGTCTCGTTCTTCCAAGTATTCTTCCACCGATCCCACCGAAGAGCGTTGACTGCCATAATAAACCAAATGGGGCGGATCCCGTCCATAGAGCACCTGAAAAGGAGTAGTATTGGAGGACGTGTGAAAGGAAGTATTGTACCAAGACTCCGCCCACGACAACCATTTAGCCCATTTTCTTGGAGAATCCGCTACGAAACAACGAAGATAAGTCTCTAAACAACGATTTACCACCTCTGTTTGACCGTCGGTTTGAGGATGGTATGCCGTACTCCGCTTTAACTTAGTACCCTGCAAACGAAACAATTCACGCCAAAACAAACTTAAGAAAACGCAATCCCGATCCGACACAATAGACTCCGGAACGCCATGCAGACGAACCACCTCTCGCAAGAAAACCCCTGCCACAGTCAAGGCTGTGTATGGATGTTTCAACGGAACAAAATGAGCATATTTACTTAACCTGTCAACCACCACAAAAATAACCGAAAACCCCTCCGACTTGGGTAACCCACCAATAAAATCCATAGTAACCTCGGACCAAACCTTATTAGGTAATTCCAGTGGCTGTAACAATCCACTAGGAGCCAAAGTGGAATACTTTTGGCGCCGACACACATCACACTGTGCGACCATGCGTGCAATATCACCCTTGATTCCCGTCCAAAACAATTCCCGAGCCATCCTTTGCTAAGTTTTCTGCACCCCCGAATGACCACCCACTGCACTCCCATGGAATTCATGAAACAATTTGGGAATCCACTCTGAATTGCAATTCAGAACTAACCGCCCCTTAAACAAAAGCCGATCCTTTTCAATAGAAAAACCAACTGGTACCTGCTGCCCATCCCGTAATCGTTGCCGAAGCCCAACTAATTCGGTGTCCAGCTCCAGCTCACGCCACAACCTTCCCCAATCGATGTTGCACCCGGTTGCTAGTGCACCAAATTCCACCCCTATTTTTCGTGACAAAGCATCAGCCGCGTTGTTCTCCTTTCCGGGACGGTACTCAATATCGAAGTTATACCCTAAAAACTTGGACAACCACTTCTGATGATCTTCAGCCACCAGGCGTTGTTCCAAAAAATACTTCAAACTCCGTTGATCTGTTCGAACAATGAACTTCCGTCCCAACAAGTATGGCCGCCATTTTTAACCGCAAACACAATTGCCATCAATTCCCGCTCGTAAACGGACTTCAACCGAGCTCGAGACCCCAAAACCTGACTAAAGTACGCAATCGGACGTGCATCTTGCATTAATACCGCCCCCACACCAAACCCCGACGCATCAGTTTCAACAACAAACGTCTTGTTAAAATCGGGTAAGGCCAACACAGGCACCCGTGTCATAGCAAACTTAAGCTGCTGCAAAGCCCGCGTTGCCCCTTCATTCCACCCAAAATTATCTTTCTTTAACTGCTCCGTGAGAGGACCCACTATCTTCCCATAATTACGAACAAACTTTCGGTAGTACCCGGTTAAACCCAGAAACCCGCACAACTCCCGCAACGTTTTGGGTTCTGGCCATTGTAACATGGCATCAATCTTCGCGGGATCAGCCGAAACCCCATTAGCCGACACTAAATATCCCAAGTATTCGATTTGTGCCTGAGCAAATGAGCACTTCCTATGATTTGCAAATAATTTATGCTTTCGCATAGTTTGTAGCACCGTCGACAAGTGCCCAACATGTTCATCCTCATATTTGCTGTAAACTAGGATGTCATCAAAAAAAAGAAGCACAAATCGATGCAAGAAAGGCTGGAATACCCGGTTCATTAGTGATTGAAAAGTAGCAGGCGCGTTAGTGAACCCAAACGGCATAACAAGAAACTCGTAGTGGCCCTCATGTGTCCTAAAAGCTGTCTTTGGAACATCTGCTTCCCTCATTCGGATCTGGTGATAACCAGATTTCAAATCCAATCGTGAAAAAATCACGAACCCATTCAATTCATCCAAAACCTCATCGATGACAGGAATCGGAAACTTGTCGAGCACGGTCGCTTTATTAAGGGCCCAATAATCCACACAAAACCTCCAACTGCCATCTTTTTTCTTTATCAGCAAAACAGGACTAGAGAACGGACTCGTGCTTGGTTGTATAATACATGCATCCAACATTTCCCGTACTAACCGCTCAATCTCGTCTTTCTGCACGTGCGGGTATCGGTAGGGCCTTACACTTACGGGTGGTGTGCCTTCCTTTAGTATAATAGAGTGAGTATGACTTCGAGTCGGTGGTAAACCAACCGGCAAACTGAAAACGTCGCCAAAACCATCCAATACTGCCTTGATTGGAGCGGAAGTTATACCAAAATTTAACAAGCCATAATCGCCCTGGAGGTGCACGAGGTATCCCTCACCTTCCTGCTGCAACAACTTTTGCAACGTCTTACAAGACGCCATCGATTTTGATAAACTTAGGTCACCTCGGAGAGTGACTAGTCGGTGATCTAACCAAAATTGCATCCTAAGTTCCAACCAATTTACGGTCATATCACCCAGTGTTTGCAGCCACTTGATACCCAAAATCACGTCGGACCCCCCAAGCTCAAAAGGTAAAAAGTATTCGATCACACGCAACTCGGGAAACTCAGAACCAACCCCTTGCAACATCCAAAACTTCGTGCGATCACTCCGTTACCCAGTTTCACTCCCACCGACCGTGTACCCGTCACCACGAGGGCTAGTTCGTCAATTAATCTTGAGGAAACGAAATTGTGGGTGGCCCCACTATCAACGAGAACTACTACCTCCTTACCCCCAATCTTTCCCAATACCTTCATTGTCCTAGGCGAGGTTAGACCACTTATAGAATTGAGTGATACTTCTGCCATGTCCAAATACGCATGATCGCCATCTTCCAACTCTCACCCCCATCGTCCTCCTCCCCGTCAATGATTAGAACCTGCAAAGCCTTACTTGGACACTTATGGCCAGGCGCAAACTTCCCATCGCACCTAAAACAGAGTCCACGAGCCCGTTTATCTGCCAGTTCAGCAGCTGTCAGCTTCTTGAATCCCCCTTGCACATTATCCTCCTTCTTGACATTAGTCTGTACTAGGCTTGTATTCCCCAGATTAGTTTTAATTTGGGGTGAAATCCCGCTTCTAGTTCCATAACCATAATTCCCCTTAGATGTAGCAGAGCCCGACTTAACCACACCTCCGCCTTTGTTGTCATCAATCTTGATTGCCACCTGGATGGCGTGCTCGAGTGAACCAGGTTCCGCGATCCGAACCTCCCCTCTAATTTCTGGTTTTAGAGCTTTAATAAAGGTACATTCCATGATATCATCTGGTACACCCAGCAATTGACCCGTAAAACCTTCAAATCGATCCATATATTCCCGCACCGTACCCTCCTGACGAATATCCAAAAATTGTTCCTTAATGCTTCCCTCTTGCGACTGCTGGAATCGTTCCAGCAACTTCCGTTTAAACTGCGACCACGGACCAAAGGGAGATTTCTCTTCCTTCCACCGAAACCACGACAGTGGCGCTCCCTCCAAACAAATTCCGACGGCCTTAAGCTTGTCCTTACCACAAAATTTGTGTAGCTCGAAATACCTCTCAACCTTGTAGAGCCAGCCTTGCACATCCTCCCCTGAAAAAAGGGGTATCTTCATCTTTCGACAATCCCGAACCAGGTCGCGTTTCCGGCCTTCCTTCTTTGATCGTTTGGAAGTCCCTGATCGAGAACTGCGATCAGAAACATCCGAGTCGTCATCCTCCGAATCGTCGCTGGGATCAGACGGGGATTCATACTTTGATTTCTTCTTCTTAGGCCGACCCAACGCCACCGTCAACTCAGCAACAGCCCGGGTCAGCTGTTGAATCTGGTCTGTAAACTCCGTCTGACATGCCTCAGTTGACTCCAATGCCTTGTTGACTACCTCCTCCAATGCTACCAATCGCTCGGTGTTGGTGCCCTTGCCTGACAGCCTCTCCGCATCTGACATCGGGAGCGTTTTGCTCTGATACCAATTGGTATGATCACAGGTATTCCCGTGAACTGTTCCTGTTATTCGAGTCACAGGAAGAACTCCAAAATTACCTCACGACTTTATTAATTAATCAACAAAAGAAACAATTCTCCCTATGGTGCACCAATTATAGTGACATGCTAAAATAACCAAAAGTCCTAAACATCCGATTCCTAAATAATAAAATAACTAAGCAATAATAACTAGATAACTATAACTTATAATTATCCTATTTTAAACTTTTCTTAAAGCGTCTCTGATAAACACGACCAAAGCGGTTTGTTTGGGACGTATCAAAGCGTGAGGATATCTGCTTCCAGCTAGCCGAGGTGAGTCTTCTCACTATACTTTACCTTGAGTAGGTAATCACAGTTATGTGACAGAGTATTTATATGCTATATGTATGTTATGTGTTGTACTGCATTATTTCTATGTGATTTATGTTGTGCATGCTTATAGAGTTGGAACCGGAAGGTTGACAGAGTTAGAATCGGAAGGTTCACAGAGCAGGGTCCACAGACCCACAAAGTTATAGCTTCGAGTGGCTAATATGTGCTATGTGTGGTATTTTGGGGAACTCACTATGCTTCGTGCTTACAGTGTTTTGTGTTATGTGTTTCAGGTTTCTCTCAGGATCACGGGACGGCACCGGCTCGATTGTACACACCAGGGAAAGAGTCATGTTTTGAGGATCCTGGTTTATTATGCAAGTGAAAATGGAGTTATGTTTTGTAATTCGATTATGAATGAGATTTTAAGCAAAGTGTTTTTAAGAATTAAACGATTATTTTTAAATGAAAAATTGTTTTATGTGACATATATATATATATATATATATATATATATATATATATATATATATATATATAAGATCAAATCAGTCTTACAGTTAGTAGGCCTCATTCACGAAGCTGGTCTATAAGGGGGGTATAAGGTTACTGCTTATAAAATGGTGGTTTAACGGGTGTCCACTCTCACCCACCGCTTCCTTGACTGGTAGAGGTGTTGGATTAGTGTCTAAGTCCATAACTATTTTGGTATGTACTTGACCCGATTATGAGCATGGCCCTTTTGGGTTGCCTTCACCATAACAATATGTAGGATGGATTAAGGAGAGAAAGATTCAAATATGATTTATTAATATATTATAAGAATAATATATTAAAGGAGAAATCATATTGTTTAATTAATATTAGTCAATAATTAATTAAGAATTAATTTTGTGGCTAAAAGAGATTAATTAAACTTAAGGGACTTATTGTGTAATTATAAGATAATTACATAGATGGGCTTATGGACTCCATAGAAGTGAAGTGGACGAATTCTATGGGGGAACCCATTAGAAATCGTCCAAGGCTTCTAAAGAAGGAGTCCATGGGCTGCTTAGGGTTTAAGCAGTCAAATTAGGGTTTCCTAGCTTGATAACCCTAATAGCCTAAGTATATAAGGAGCCCTTAGGCACCAAAAACGTGGCTAACACTAGGATTAGGGTTTCCATCCATTTTTTGGTGCCTCCCCTCTCTTCTCTTCTACATCTTGTTGCTTAGTGGTGTTTGTGACTCCATTAGAGGTGCAACACTTGAGGCACTAAGCTTTCTGAAGCTAAGGATTGACTGTTATTGCTATATAACAATCAAAGGTCAGATCTAAACCCTATTTTATGTTAATATGATTAATTGTATGCTAGATCTAGGGTTTATAGCTTTGGATATTCAATTGCATGTTCATTAGACAAACTACATCCAAAAGCTATTAGGGTTTGCATATACACCATAGGAATGATGTATTTCTCGAAACCCATCAGTGGTATCAGAGAATAGGGTTGTTTGTTAGTGAATTTGATGCTTATTTGAATGAAAAATCGAATTTTTTTGACTTTTTGGGGCTGGACTCGCCGAGTCCACTGGGCACTCGACGAGTCCAATGCTGACTCGACGATTCAGCGAGTCTGACAGCTATATTTCCCAATTTTCTTGCCTTTTTTGTTGTGGGATAATTACCAAAACGTTTTTGATTGATAAAAACCGATTTTTTGTGATATTGGGTGATTATCCTTGCCAAAATAAAAGATATCTTCATATTAATTGAATAATTACTTCCTTATATGATTAAATTTAATTATTTGAATTATTTGGTGAATTATCTTGCAAGAAATTGGAATAGGTCAAAATTAGATAACCACCAATTAATTGTTAATTGCCTTATTTGAATTTTTAATCTAGAATGTTCTTAACAAAGTTTCAAATTACCCCCTTTAAGTTTTATAGTTTAAATTTGAACTTAAAGTTTTTGTTTTTTAAATTTAAATAAGTTAAACCCTAATGTTTTGAAAAGTTTCAAAACTTGCCCTCAAGTTTTGGATTTTAAAATTTAAATTAAAAGTCTTAATTTGAAAATTTTAAATTTTAAAACTCAAGTATTTTTAAAAGGTTCAAATTACACACTTATATGTATGAGTAAAAAGTCAGTCTTACCGTTAGTAGGCCTCATTCGCGAAGCTGGTCTATAAGGGGTGTTTAAGGAAATTGCCTATAAAATGTCGATTGAATGGGTATCCACTATTACCCACCGCACTCTTTACTAGTGGAGGGTTGTTAGCCGAACGGGTAGGATAGGACGAAACCTTCCATTATAAGTATAATGAAGTATAAAGTAACTAAATGCTTTTTTAAATTCCCAAATCATAGTTACTTTAGGCAAAATGTGAAATTGTATGCTAATCCATGGAATGACACTTTGCACCCTTGTTGAGACGTTAGTAGAGCGTGTGTGGTTAACCGACACACTAATTTGGGTTTGGAATTGGTAGCGAAGGGTGACTCGATGTTTGTCCTAGATCAATGGAGCGTGTGTGGCTAATCGGCACATTGATTAGGTGATAGTAGCATTGAGTGAACCACGTAGATTCGTATGGTTATTCACACCTTGTTTGTGCTCCTCGGCATCCCAGTTGCAAACTTGAAGGGCATAATCGAGATTAAACATGCCATTGAAAATTCAATGAATCACAAAAGATCTAGGAGTTTCAATTCATTTAAAACTTAAACTTCATTTTCGTTTTTCATGGTGGAAATTGGTAAATCGTAATTTACCTACCTTCAAATATTCTGCAACTAGATTACGGCATCCCTCTTCTAGGTTGTAGAGTATTGTGTTGGATCCTAGCCTTGATGTTTCATTTTGGGTGTTACATCAAGGATTTTTATCAACTGATTTGAATTTTCTCCCGTTTTGTAGATGTCTGAATCTTACAATGGTCTTCCCAAATCCTTCGGAACAAGCTTTCCAAATGAAGATGACGTTCCGAGATACGATCAAGGAAATGAGAGTCATTCTTCACTTCCTCCACCTCCTCCAATTGTTTTCCCTGACCCACAAGTTCAAAGGCTTGAAAAGTTCAAGCTCAGTCAAGCCCATTTGGCAAGTAAACACGAAGATGGGAAACCTGTGTGTGCACATGTCTTAGAGATGAAGTCACACATTGATAGGTTAAGGATGTTGGGTGTCTATATCTCAGAGATGTTGGCTGTTGACTGGGTTCTTCAGTCACTTCCTGATTCGTATAGTGAGTTCGTAAGAGAGTACTATACGATGGTTCACGACGTGACCCTTATTGATTTGACCTATTTGCTTATTGCTGCTGAATCAGCGATGATTTGGCTCAATGGTCAAGCATGCTTGATTGGTCGATCAAACTCCCATACTTCATTGGACACTGGCAACATTGAAAGTCCAGAAAGGACTGAGCATGAGATTGTCCCATGTAATGTGCCAAGGGAGTCCATTTGCTTTTATTTCCAAGAGAAGGGGCATTGTAGATGAAACTGTTACTTATTTTTATTCGATTGTGGTATCTGCTAGTAATGAGGCTAAGAAGCTGTCTATGAAGTTGATAGAGACTCGGAAGAAATTAGATTCGAAAATCACTAAGATAGATTGTTTAGAACTTCAAATAACTAATATCATGGTTGATAGAGACAATTTGTCTAGTGATAATAAATTGTTATTAGCACAGAGGAACATTTACTGTAATGCTGCTAAAAGATTGTATGGGAAAATAACTGAACTTCATCATTCATTCGAAATCAGTAAAGAACAACATAAAAAATTGCTGCCATTTTTAGCTTATGAAAGAGCTAAGGTAGATAACATTTCGTATGACTGTGAAAAGGAAATAGCTGACTTTAACAATGTTCCGAATGATAAGTATAGATATGGAATAGTCAAAGTTGATGAATGTCTTGATTCAGGTGATTTAGTTAACATTGTAAATGATACTTTGACTAAATCTGAACAAATTCACATTTTGAAAAAGACTGAGAATTCAACATCTGATTCTCAATCTAATTTTATTGATATTGAAGATAATTCTGACAATATTAGTGAAATTAGTGAGCTTGAAGATGTTGATTGTTCTCAGTTGTCTATTGTTAATGTTGCTACGAATTCTAAAGGGAAAGAAAAAGTTAAGGATTTGATGGTTGAGAATGAAACTGATATACCCTCAACTTCGAAAGTTAGTGAAATGAACTTCGTGGATCTCAAAGATTACCAAACTGATGATAGTGATGATGAAGATGTTGAGAAAGTTTCGAAAGAAAAGGCATCCTCAAAGGAAGAAGAAATTCCATGAATAGTTGTTGATCAAGTGTTTGGTGATACACAAAAATTCGAAAAAGTAATGAATGAAAAAGGCAAACATTATCTTGAAACTAATACGGCGGTTTATCCAAATTTCAAATGCACAGATGATGTCATTTTTCCAAATCAAGTTTTCGTAACTACAGGAAATGTTGAGAATATTAAACCAGAGTTAAAGAAGATGGTTGAGGAGGATAATTCAAAAACAACAGAGGAAGGTTTTTTCGCAAATCAAAACACAGTTGAAAACAACTTAACAAAGAATTCGTATGTTTTTCAAAGAAAAAAAACCACAAAAACAATGGGTTGAAAAATCAAAAGTTGAAAAAGAGAAAATAATAGGAAAAAAGAAAAATTTGTCAAATTAAACTCTAAGGAATTTAAAGATCAAATTGACAAATTTTCGAAGGAAAACAACATTTCAAAAAGACAAGCAAGAAAGAAAATGTTTTGGCAAAATATTGAGTCACAAAAGATGTCTGAATTACAATCAACCAAAACTGTTTTCAAAACTAAAAATGCTTCTTTTTCAAAAACCCAACAATCATCTCAATCAAATCAAACAAGGTCTGAAGTAAATAAGCAACCAAGGTTTTTGAAAGTTACTGAAACGAACAAATCAAGAGATTTTTCAAAAAGATCTAACTCAAATCAAAAAGTTTTTCAATGTCAACATTTTAAATCAAAAATTGATTCATCTTATGCTTACTCTTATCTTACAAAACCCAAAGTTAAATTTGTACCTCAAAAGCCAAATTTTCCTAATTACACAAAGAAAGAAACTATGAGGACGTCTCGGGAAAAAGGAATGACTTCAATAAAGAACATTGATCATTGGCTTGATGGAAAAGGAAAAATGTATCAGTCGAATACATATTCAAAAGAGAAAATTCATGAAGCATACGAAAAGTATGTCAATACTTCTTCGAATAGTAGCTCATCATCTAAGGATTCGAATATCTCGGTCAAAGCTTGGAGACCAGTCACAAAAGCAAAGCCAGTTCAGTCACAAACTCAAAAAGCGAAGGGTAATGTCAGAGAACATTTGAAACTGTCAAACACTTATGTTTCAGTTCCTTTAAATGATGAAGTAAACTTAATTGATAGTCTCAAAACCAAAGTTTGTGATTGGGTTAAAAGTTCTTCATTTCATTCGAAATTGAAATCTAATTTCCAAGGACCCAAAAAGCCTTGGGTACCTAAATTTTTCCATTGATTGCAGGTATTATGTGACGAGCAATATGATAACAAGTGGTACGTTGATAGTGGTTGCTCTCGTCACATGACTGGGAAGAAGGAGAATTTAAGAGATTTTCGAAGTCTCAAAAATGCTGGAGTAGTAACGTCTGGGAACAATCAGAAGTGTCAAGTCAAGGGATATGGGAAAATCACAAATGGACAATTCACAGTGAATCGTGTTGCATATGTTGAAGGTCTTCAACATAACTTGATTAGTGTTTCTCAACTTGTTGTGAGCACTGGCAATCAAGTTCTCTTTAATGAAGAAGGAAGTGTTATTTTGAATGTTAACACAAAAGAAATATTACTGAAATCTAAAAGAAAAGGTGACATGTTCACTCTGGACATCAATCCAATTGTAGGCAAACCAACAGTATGTCTTCTTTCGAAAGCTACATTTGATTTAAGCTGGTTATGGCATCGAAGACTTTTACATCTCAACTTTCGAAACATCAATAAACTTGTGGTACAAGATCTGGTAAGAGGTTTACATGTACTTAAATTTGAGAATGATTCTTTATGTGCAGTTTGTGAAGTTGGCAAGCAACATAAACAAGGTCATCCAATCACAATTGATTCAAAAATTGTTGCACCTCTGGAGTTGTTACATATTGATTTGTGTGGTCCTTCGACTATTTCAACTCTCAACAATAAACGATACATTTTAGTTATTGTTGACGATTTTTCCAGATTTACGTGGGTTTATTTTCTCAAGCTTAAATCTGAAGTTGCACAAACCATGATTGACTTCATCAAAAAGATGGAAACCACGTTGAAGAAAATTGTTCGAAAAATCAAGAGTGATCATGGAACTGAATTTAAGAACAATGTTCTTGATTCATTTTTGGTAGACAAAGGGTTTCACATAATTTTTCATCTCCATACACTCCACAACAAAATGGTGTTGTGAAAACGAAGGAATCGCTCATTATGCGAAGCAACAAGAACCATGTTGGCATATGCGAATTTACCTCAATATCTATGGGCTGAAGCTGTTTCAATTGCATGTTTTACTCAAAACAGATCGTTTATTCATCGTCGGTTTAATATTACACCATGCGAAATTCTGAATAATCGTAAACCTAATGTGAAGTTCATTCATGTTTTCGGATGTAGGTGCTTTATTATGAATCTCAAGGATCATCTTTCGAAATTTCAAGCAAAAGTTGGTGAAGGGATTTTTCTTGGATATTCGCACAATTCTGTTGCATATCGAGTGTTAAATAAGCGAACACGAAAAGTGGAAGAAACTTTCAATCTCACATTCGATGATTACTATATTAAACAAAATGAGCATACATTTTCAAATCATCCAATTTTGCAAGAAACTCAAGTTGAAAATGAAACTATACAAATGGATGATATTGATTATGATTTTGGTATTTCAGATCATGCAGATGATGCTAAAGTTCATGCTCCTGATAATCACATACCAGAATTTGCAAAGTTAACTGATGAATCTACATCAACTTCACAACAAAGCGAAAGTATGAAAAACAGTCCAGTGGAGGGGGAGCAATTGGATTCGAATACTTTAAATGATGAAGAGAATTATTTCGAGGGGGAGAAAGATCAAATGAATGCTGAAGTTGAGGAGGAGCATGTTGTTGAGGGGTAGCATAATGTTGATGATGCTTGTTCGAATGCAGGCTCAGAAAATGGTGAAATATACGAAGATGCGCCTTTGGAATTTGATCCAGCATACCCAACAATGGAAAAATGGACAAGAGATCATCCAAAGGATCAAGTAATTGGGAATCCACAAGAGGGAGTTATGACAAGAGCTCAAATTCGTGCAAAGAATGAGGTATTGAATACTCATCAAGAATTTTGCATGTTTAATGTTTTCATATCTAAAATTGAACCAAAAACAATTAATAATGCAATGGAACACTCAGATTGGGTTGTTGCAATGCAATCTGAATTGTCAGAACTTGAACGAAACAAGGTTTGGAGATTAATTCCTAAACCTGCAAATGTTTCGATTGTCGGGTTAAAATGGATTTTCAAAAATAAAACTGAAAAAGATGGGAACATTGTTCGAAACATAGCCAAACTTGTTGTAAAAGGATATTCACAGCAAGAAGGAATCGTCTATGAAGAAACTTTTTCCCTTGTCGCAAGACTCAAGGCGGTTCGAATATTTTTGGCTTATGCAACTCACATAGATTTTGATGTTTATCAAATGGATGTGATGTGTGCATTTTTAAATGGAAAGCTTGAAGAAACTGTTTATGTGGAACAACTTCCAGTTTTTATTAACAAAGAATATCCTAATCATGTTTATGTTTTAGATAAGGCGGTTTATGGTTTGAAACAAGCACCACGAGCATGGTATGCAACTCTTACATCATTTTTGAAACAATCTAAATTTAAACAAGGATCTGTTGATCCCACATTATTTCGAAAGAAAGTGGGGAATCATCTTATGCTTGTTCAAATTTATGTTGATGATATTATTTTTGGCTTGACTAACCCTACTTTGTCTAGAGAATTCGAAGATTTGATGAAAAGCAAGTTTGAAATGAGCATGATGGGAAAAATCAATAATTTTCTTGGATTGAATATTCGTCAAAACAGAGAAGGGATTTTCATTAATCAGGAAAAATATACGAAAAATCTGCTAGAAAAGTTTGGACTAACGAATAGCACAAAGCTTCGTGTACCAATGGCAACGGGAATAAAGCTAACACCATCGTTAGACAAACCTGCTGTTGATATAACGTTGTATAGGAGTATGATTGGTTCATTACTTTATCTTACAACAAGTAGACCTGATATCATGTTTTCTGTGTGTAATTGTGCAAGGTATCAGTCTAATCCACGCGAACCACATCTAACTGCTGTGAAGAATATTTTTCGTTATCTTAAAGGAACAATTTCGTTAGGATTGTGGTATCCTTCGAAAAAAGGATTCTTCGTTCAAGCATACTCAGATGCAGACTTGGGTGGCTGCAATCTTGATCGAAAAAGCACAAGTGGACGATGTCAACTTCTTGATGGCAAATTAGTTAATTGGCAGTCGAAAAAGCAAACGTGTGTGTCAATTTCCACAGCTGAAGTAGAATATGTGGCTGCTGCTGCTTGCACTTCGCAAATAGTATGGATCCAAAGTCAATTACGTGATTATGTAATTAATATGAAAAAGATTCCATTATATTGTGATTCTCAAAGTGCAATAAGAATTTGTCATAATCCTGTGCAGCATTCGAAGACTAAGCACATAGCTCTTCGTTATCATTTCATTAAAGATCACGTGGAGGATGGGAACATTGAAGTACATTTCGTGAAAACAACTGATCAGTTAGCTGATATTTTCATGAAACCTTTGGATGAAAATTCATTTGTGAGAATAATAGAAGGGCTTGGAATGATCGATGGAAATTCTGTTCCATGCGAAAAAGAAGAATGATGGGTGACAAAGAATGAATAAGAGGGCTGTATAAAAGATAAAGCAAAGTCATTCAGTATTCAGCGGTTACTGTTCATGGTCAACGCTTCGACCGCTTCGAATTCATACGTTTGTTACTTATTTTCAGCGTTGAGGTAGTGGTTACTGTTCATAGTCAACGCTTCGAACGCTTCGAATTCGTATATTTGTCACTATTAAAGGAATGTCAAAAATTCATATGTTTGCAACAAATTCAGTCTCCTTGTCAAATTTTCGAAAACTCAAAAATCCAAAAAGATTTTCTTTTGTTTTGTTTTTTATATTTTCGAAAAATCAAAAATCCAAAAAGATTCTATTTTGTTATGTCCTTATTTTCGAAAAATTCAAAAAAAAAAAAACAACAAAAATATTTTTACTTCTTTTTAGAATTTTGTTGCAGATTATGATGATGATTCAGAGGGGACAATGCAAGCAGTATAAGGGTCAGGTAAAAAAAATTCGTATGAATCAATATGTTTCTCATTATTCGAACTAGTTAGCATGTCCCTAGAAGCATGCTGCTGCATGTTGTCCAAAGCCTCCATGAATCAATGTGTGTGTACGAAAGCCTTAATGAAATTTTTCATACGAAAATTTCTTCCTAATCAGGCTTATATTCACATTAGTCTCTGAGCTACCTTACTCTTTTCAAACTGAGTAAAGAGTTTTCTGTTTGGTCCAAAACATAACAGAGGTACTTTTCGTGTCTTATACCAATCTTTTTCATCCAAAATATTCTTACACGATCACACACAAAGACGTATGTCCGAGAGGTCTCTGATCAAACCCATCGAGACTTAGATATATAACAACTCTGTGTTTATGATCTGACATCATGAGTCCGTGATGAAAGTGAAACCCAAACATCTTGAAAATTAAGGAATTGATGGGGAACATTGATCCAGATATATACGAAAATTTTGTTTCTGTAGCAAGGTTCAAAACTCCAAATCATATTCATTTCGAATGAGTGGTCTTGATCAAACATTCGAAACCCACGATGTTTGTTACCCAACAAGATCCAGTACAAAATTTTTTTTCATGAATATGATTTCAGTGTGAGTTTCATTCGAATGTCCCAGTTAAGTTAAAAATTTTCAAAGCCAACTTGCCACTGACTACACTGGTCAAACAAGTAATTTCTGTTACACTTTATCACCTTATGTTTAGGTTGATATGTAACGAAATTTTGAACCTACCCACGAAGCATTCACAAAAGAAGCCCTTTGATACTTATTAAAAAGTATTCGATTGTAGTTCACGGGAACATACACAAGCTGTTGATCATCTCTCTTGATGATTAACGAAGCAACCTTTGCCTGGGGTTTAGCTGCCTTCGTGTCAAATTACATTTTTGACATCACCACATTCCAAAAAAAAATTAATTGTTTCTTGTCTAACTTTCTTTGGAACATTGCACACACGAAATCTTTGAGGTTCTGAGTAATACCAACTCAGCTGATGATTTCGAACATCTGGCATATGACTTCGCTTTTAATCCCAAAAGTGAAAGAGCCGTGCTTCCATTCGAAGGGTTCTGACGGTTACAATTCTCTTGAGGGGATAATGACAGGCTGTTTATCCATGACATATTGAATTCTATCCGGTTTTCTAGGTAAAGTGACAGCTACTTTTTGACGCATGGCTAACTTTCAGCAGTAATGGTCCGATTTTCAAGGTGTCACGTCGGATCTCATTAAATGCATCCCGCTTCAAATTCAAATCATTCAAGGTTACTTATAAAAGGGGGTTCAAGAGTACTTTATATGTTTATGCGATCAAACTCAACATTTCCCAAATTCTCCGCCCTTCATCTTCTTCAAACCCTAACAATGGCAACTGCTGCTCACGTTGATCCTTCAATTGAAGATATTTCCTTTGCTCCAGTTATGAAGATTCAATCTACCAATTATTATTTCAATGGTGAAATTTCTCAATGTCTAGAGGAATTCAAGATGCTTATTGTTGCTTTAAAACACTCTGTTTTATCCAAAGCAATGTCCAATTCCTTTTCTGTTCTGATATCCTGGCTTTCACAAGCAGGATCTACTGCCACATATAACAAAGCCTCTGATTCGATTACTTTCCACCTGATCAATGACAAAAAGGTTAGGCTTTCCAAGAAACTATTTTGCTAGATTCTTGATATTCCAAATACCCCTCCTTTTGCTGAATTTCAATTTCCCCAAATTATTCATATGTTTAATGAAATGGGATATCAGCCCCCATTGTCAAAAATAAGTGATTTTAAGAAGTTTGGACTTCCAAAAGTATGGAATTTCTTGTTTGGGATCTTTTTGTGTTGTTTAACCGGAAGAACAGTTGGGTTAGACAAAGGAAGGATGGAGGTTTACGCCATGGTGGTAGGATTATACTATGATCTTCCAGCAGATTACTCTACACATTTATGGAAGGAATTCCAAAAAGGTGTAGAACATACGGATGCTGTTCATGGAATTTCGTGTGCTCGGTACTGGAGCCTTATTCTGCCACACTTTTACAATAAGGAAGGCATCTTGGTTTCAAATGAAGAAGAGAATGTTACTTTTCAAGCTTATCACTTTCCGAAGGAGGTTGTTGACGATGCTGATGAATTTCCACACGTTGCTCGGATTCCAGACGCGATGCTTAAAAGGGTGGATCCTAAGAATCCTGTTTTGATTACCTACCTAAAAACATTTGATTCATCTATTCCAACGGGAATTGTGTTGCCACGGGAAGGAAAGAAGTCGAAAAAGTCAAAGAAGGTTACTCCTGCTTCACTTGAACAAAAGACAAAGGGTTTGAAATCCTCTAAGTCTCCAAAGAAGCCGACTGAAAATGTTGAAGTGACAGTTGATGAAACACAAGTGATTGATCCAATTGTGGAAGAGAATCAAGAGAATGTCGTTATTCCTTCGAAAACTGGGATGTTTCGAAGAATCAAGATGAAATCTACTCACAAACGAAAGTAATCATCATAGAAGCTGGTTCGCAAACCTCAAATTACTCACCAAGGAGTTTTAATTCGTGATGTACCTGCTCCTGTTTCTCCCGGGTCCAAGAAACAAGTAGCAGAAGATATGGCAAAATACTTGTCATGCACAACCGAAGAAGAAGAAGATGAAGAAGACTCGAAAGCTTGTTTTATCTACTGAGTCTACAGAAGAAGATGAACGAATACCAGAAACTTCAGAGTTCACTCCTATCATTACAAGTTCCATTCCTGAGAAGACTATTATCATACCACCCGAAGTTTCGATTGCCGAGTCAATTTTTGAGGAGGTTCGAACTTTAGACATCCCTGCACACATATCTGATACGGATGCAAATGTCAACATGGGTGAAGGAGGTTCGAAAGATGCATATACACCAACATCTACTATTCCTCTCACATCAACCACTGTTTCGCCAACCTTCGAACATATCCTCAATCAACCATTCACTTCCATTTTTCCTTCTCAATCCACTGATACACCCAAACCATCTTCACCCACTGAAATTGATAATGAAGGGTTTGGTGGTACGTTCGAAAATCTGGAATTTCATGAAGATGAAGAAGAATTTCCTGATCACATGTTGATGACAATGAAGCAATACAAAATTCTTAATCAAAAGTTAAACTCCATCATTCAATCCCAAGCTGATCTTGGAGGAAGTTCATCTATTTCAAGTTTGGAGGTTGATTCCATGCTCAAGATGTTCGAATGAAGAGTAATCACCAAAGTTTCTGGAATGTTGAAAGCCTCAGAGTCTGCTATTTTAGAAAAGGTTGATTATATAGATCAGAATTCTGAGCTTCGTGTTAAAACTCTCAGATCTGAGTTTATGGGAGAAGTTAAGAATCTGAAAAGCACAACAAAAGAACGTCATGTTCTTTTTGTTCAGGAGGTGAAGAAGGTGAAGGAGGACGTTAACTCACAAATTCATGAACTTCGTGAAGATATGAAAAAGGAAATTCTCTCTGTTCAACATGATTATGCGTCCTTGCATCAGAAGATCGATATCATTTGTGATGCTGTAACTCGTTTTGTCAAGCTATATGAAGGTTTGAGTTCTCAAATAAATCAAATCTCCAAATCCGAAAGTGAAAATTTTGAAGGTGTGATAAAGTTGCTAAAGGAATTGAAGGAGATCTCAACAAAACCGATTTCGTCACCGTTGATTACTCTAGAATTTTTATCCCAGAAGTTTGTGCAGTTCGAAGCCATACTTAACAAGCAACTTGCTCCACTATTTCGCATATCCAGTCTTCCCTCAACTACTGCCCCTCCTGTTTTCACAGGGGTGCAAGGGGGGAGAAAGGAAGTCAGCAGAAGAAGAAGCGAAAGTGGTGGGCAAGGTATTCTCTTCAAACATCCCTTCAACAAAACCAATGATAGTGTCTGCTGAACCAGTGACCTCAACAATTGTAACAACATTGCCAATTACAAGAACAATTTCGAAAGGAATTGTAATTGGCAAACCTGTGGAATCTGGAGGAAGTGGTTCGAAGCCAAAAGAGGTAACTAAAAATTCAGCGTCAACAGACAAAGGAAAATCAATTCTTGTGGAAAAATGTAAAGAAGAAAAGAAGGCTGAGGCTGAAGCTGAGATTGAAAAGCTCATAATTGTTCAAAGTATAATGGCTCAGAGGACTAATGATCCGAAGGGGATGGATAAAGGTGATCCGGGAAAACACTATAACTATGAAACAATCGAAGCCAAGGTTGCTTTCAACCACATGTATACATTCGAAAAGAAGCCTAAGAAAAGTTATGTGATCACAAATTCTGATGTTTGCCAGTTGGATTTCCCTATAAACGAGATGATGTTTATCATGCATCAATTCAAAGCTGAAGGGAATTTCAAAGAAAAAAATGAAGGGACTCATATGAAAATTCGTTTTCATGCAGTACGTGGCAAAGCTCCTGAGGATGTTTGGTCACTAATCAAGATCAAGAAGGTGATAAGCATGAAAAAGGATGTGATTTTTGAAAACACAATCCAAAATATCAAGTATGTGGTTTCTAGGGCAAATGGAAACACATGCGAATTCACGATTGCAGATTTTCCTCTGATGAACTTGTATGATCTTATACAAGTTGCATTGCTTTTGAAAGACAAATCTTTTTCTTTTCTTCAAAACACAGATCCAGAGGAATTCAAACTTGGAATTTCTCACATCAAGATCTTCATTGAGAATTACTATGAGTGTCTAGCTCTAAATGATGTGGAGTTGGAAACTGCCAAGGGAATGGAGATAAATGCACCAATGGGTCCTTTGAAGACACAGACTGAGTTAAAGAAATATGTTGATGGATAAATTTGTCTTAAGCCATTTGGGATAGTTTTTGCTGGAAAAGATAAAGCTAGAAAAGCGAAGCGGTTTTTGTTCCAAGCTATCGAAGTGGAGAGATATTCTACATCTCAATATATGAACTTGATTGTTCGTATGAACCACTGCAAGAAGAACAATGAAGGAGACAAGAAGGAGTTGAAGAAAATTATTTCTTGGTATACTGAGGTTTGAAGAGTTTTGCTATACTCCATTACACTTCTCACAAACTAAAGACTTCGACTTTGATTACAAAGGGGGAGATTGTTAGAGTCGAAATGTTGTAATGAGTCGAAGTTTGTCTTTAATATCTTTGAACATTTTTGTAATGTATTTTACTAGGGAATAATATTCAAAGCATCATGTTTAGTCCTTAGTATATTTTTTGTACGCTTTCATCTCCTATAAATAGGAGTGGTTACTAGTGTCTTAGAAACAAAGTCTTTACAGTATTTTCACTTGTACTCTGTAAAACTTGAAAGTGTAATAGAGCCAAACAGATCATATTTACATCGGTGTTCAAATCTCGAAATCATATTTTGAATTCACATTCTGATTGATTCAATTATCGATTCTTTGTTTCATCAGCTGCCCTATTTACCTGAGAGATCTAAGAGATGGGAGAGTCAAGACGTATGGCTCTACTTCAGGTAAAATCCATTAACTGACTCTGTAAGTTCCTATTTTTGATTGTTAATACATGATGTGATAAGATTACATTTTGATGTTTTGTAGGATCGAAGAAAAGAAAGGAAGCTTAAGGAAGAAGAGTGATGAATCTGATCACGAAGAAATGAATTTCGATCGCATGGATTCAAAGATCGAATTTTTGAGCTGCTACTTTAGAGTTAGGGTAGATTGCTAAGAAATATGTAATAGCATAGTTTTTCAGTTGAATTGCATTGTAAGGACAAGCTTTTCCGCAATAAAATAAATTTTGATTTTATCTTATTTATTTATCCTTGCAATGGCATGCATGAAAAATTAATGTTTGAAGGTTTCTATTATTAGCAATAATGGATTTGATTCTTAATTATGTTATTTGTGGAAATGTCGAGAATTTGCCAAATAGGGAGAGTTTCTCATCGCCCAAGTTTCAATTGGACAGAAACTTGGAATCATACAACTTGGTTGTGTGATGAATGAGAAACTTTATAATTGGAAATTCAAGACTAATTCATTGACAAAGAGTCAAGTGAAGGACTAGGAGATCGAGTTCACAATGTTGTGCATCAATCAAGTCCACAACAAGAGTGATAAAGATATTCGTCATGATTTACTAAAGTTTAGTAAATATGATTATACTTATAAGATTAAGTGTAACTTTGAGTTAATTGAAAAGGTTTCAATGAATGGCAGAACGAATAAGAAGAATCAAGAAGGCAGAAAGATAAAATTTTCTCTGTTCTTAGAAAGGAGAGTACCTTTTATTGTGTTTTATGATAAAGTCTTAATGATTAAGAATCATATCTCAATTAGTCCTCTAAGTGAGTCTTAGTACATTTGTATGTCTAAGAAGAGGGATCAGGAATTATGGAAATGGTTAAATCAAGAAGTTAATCATACTTCGTTCCAATATCGAATCTTAGAGTTATACTCCAAGATTGAGAATTGAATGACACGTCTTTAGTAGGTTTATAACACTCAACAAATGTGGAATTTGGAAAAGTTTTCTTATTCTTGCACATTTGAAATTGGTAAGTTGTGCTGTCTTGGATAAGACAAAGACCAACTAGGACCAATTATGTGAATTGTTTTGTCTTGATAAGAACTACGCTAACTCTTGAATATTTGTTTTGTCTAGGAAAGTTTCCTGACAAGAGAATCATATATGTCAAGAGCTCAGTGGGAGTTTTAATGATCTTGAAAAATGTTTCAAGAAAAAATCAAGAATAAACCTTATCGATCATCACTAGCACACGACTTGAGGTTTACAAGCTATCGTGTTGACATTATTTTGTTTCCGTGCCATTCCAGTTGAGTTAATTATGTATGTGAGTTCTATGAGTTCTCATTTGAATGCATAAAAACAGAGGGCCTTGATCGATGGAAAGTACATTGATATGTAAGGATAAGTTGCTAAACTACTTGGAAGACATGGTGGGCACTCGTGTTACCATAAGGCTAAAAATCAATAAAGTTCAATCCATATGAGTTTGGATTTGTCGCAAACTTGGTTTTGGAAAATTCACATGGATAGGAACTCCTACACCATAAAATCTAAGTGTCATAAGATTACCTCCTTCATGAAAATGACTGTGAGGAAATGCTTTCACTACGAGAGATTTTAAGAAGATAGCAATTGTGAAAATTGTATTCTCAAATTCGATTATGGTTACGACATCCCTTTCCATAGTTCGAATTATGAGATTTGGCAATTAGTCTAACATTTGGGACTTATTGATATAAGTTCTGAATTGATTAGATACACATATGATCTATCTAAGGCAAAGGTGTATAAGTTTAAGAAGATTAGATAAAGGCTTATCGAAGCATCTGGTATTAGAAATATGAACTTCAGAAATTCAATAGGCATTGTTTTCTGGAAGTTCAGCTGTTTTCAGAATACATGTCAAAGCTAGTGGGAGCATAAATGTTATGCTAATATGATAATAATCATCATGATAGTGGGAGCATAAGTGTTATGCTTGTATGATTATTATGGCAAGTATTGCAAGTTAGCAATATTAATTATAGAAAAACAAAGATTCAATTTGCAAAGTTGCATGGGTTGAAAAGTTGTTTTGCTATAATTAAGGGAGAGAATATTATACTTCGTTTCAAAATATAAAGCTTAGATTGAGAAATTTTAATAATATTAGTCAAAGTATACATAGTGTGTTCTTAAATTTCGATTATGATTACGACATCCCTCTTCATAGTTCGAATTGTGACAACGTGACACATAAAATATTATGGCAGAAGATTGATAAAGTATCATATCTTTATGTAAGACATTATGCATCATGTCCCATACGCTTCGGGTATAGGATTGATTGCAAATGATATAATATTTGATCATTCTAAAATTTTCCAAATGTCTAGCGCATTAAGAGGGAAAAAGGACTAGAATCGGTTTTGACTAAAATAATTAAACAACTATCAAAGGACGATCCAAAGTTTGCTGAGGATTGGTCGCTTGTGAGTAGTTGGAAGTATGGTATTGGATGGACCATATCGACAATATTATGAATAGATAAGATTCTATTCAGAATGAGTTGTCATTTGGAAAATATGGAAGTGTTTCCATATTAGGAGTTGGATATTGAGAGTCTATGTCTAGATTAGAAAATTTTATGCAAGAAGGATGTTCAAAGGAATGTACTTTGAATGTGAGACTTCACGCCTATGGAATTGTCTTGTAACAATTTCCGATAGAGTACTTTGTAATTTCATTGGCCAAGTCTTGGTGACTTTTGTGCTATGATTTTGCAAAAGGATCATTGCATAAAATGTTAGAATCTAGCATATTCTAGTAGTGGCAAGAACCTTGTGTTCTAACACTAATGATAAGGATTGGGAGTTGTGAAATGAGCATCATTGGAAAAGTTTTTCAATTGATCTATTTCACAAAGTAAGGACCATAGGAAACATAGTGTGCATGGGACAACTATTGTTGTAATTTGAGTAATAAGTTGATTTTCTGAAACAGTAAACGATGAATAATGAGTAATCAATATGGTGTCTAAACAAAAGTGTTTTATTTACTCCCACAAGTTTGGGGCCATATAGGATTAAGTATTATTGTTGTGTTTTAGTTTGCATGTTTTGACTTCCAGAATAACTGGGTTATTCGAACCTTCACAGTCGGCCATACATTGGAAGTAGGTATGAAGGAAGACTGTCATGAAGAGTCTATAGATTGTCTAAAGAGTTTAGACATAGCACAAGTTTGCCGCAGAGTTCATGAGTGATTTAATAAGATTAGAGTATTGGATTAAACCCACGCTCACAAGAATCACTTCATGGATTTCATCACGAGTAATTGTGAGTTGATAATATTGTCTATTCTTAAAACCGAGACGTGTGAGTTGTTATTTGTTGGTCGGCTGCACATTGATAATAAGAAAACGCACCAGTAACTTGGTGTTATAAAACTTATTGTTGTGTGTGATTCGATCAGTGAATGCAAGCGAGCATTTGATTCGAAGTTCATCCATTCCTTTTACCCAAAGTAGGATAAAAGTGATATATGTGGGCCCCCCGATGATTTAATGATGAAACCTAAGCGCTTAGCCAAGCCAGGACTAAGTTGATGTGTTCAATTGTAGTCTGTTGTCAGTCGTTATAAATCGGAAGTCGTGAAACAATATAGAGAGAATGATTGAAATTCATGTGTTGTGTCTATACGATATGTTGAGAATGGAGGAATATACGATCCCTTATCTAAAGGACACACGTATCTGATAAGATCAGAGTTGACAGCGGCTTATGAAAGCTACGATTGTTGATTAGGTTCTGAAGTCATACGGAAAATAGTTATTAGACTTATCCAAATAGGAGACTGTTGGATTAGTGTCTAAATCCATAATTATTTTGGTATGTACTTGACCCGATTATGAGCATGGTCCTTTTGGGTTGCCTTCACCATAGCAATATGTAGGATGAATTAAGGAGAGAAAGATTTAATTATGATTTATTAATATATTATAAGAATAATATATTAAAGGAGAAATCATATTGTTTAATTAATATTAGTCAATAATTAATTAAGAATTAATTTTGTGGCTAAAAGAGATTAATTAAACTTAAGGGACTTATTGTGTAATTATAAAATAATTACATAGATAGGCTTATGGACTCCATAGAAGTGGAGTGGACGAATTCTATGGGGAAACTCATTAGAAATCGTCCAAGGATTCTAAAGAAGGAGTCCATGGGCTGCTTAGGGCTTAAGCAGTCAAATTAGGGTTTCCTAGCTTGATAACCCTAATAGCCTAAGTATATAAGGAGCCCTTAGGCACCAAAAACGTGGCTAACACTAGGATTAGGGTTTCCAGCCGTTTTTTGGTGCCTCCCCTCTCTTATCTTCTTCATTTTGTTGCTTAGCGGTGTTTGTGACTCCATTAGAGGTGCAACACTTGAGGCATCAAGCTTTCTGAAGCTAAGGATTGATTGTTATTGCTATATAACAATCAAATGTCAGATCTAAACCCTATTTTATGTTAATATGATTAATTGTATGCTACATCTAGGGTTTATAGCTTTGGATATTCAATTTCATGTTCATTAGACAAACTAGATCCAAAAGCTGTTAGGGTTTGCATGTACACCATAGGAATGATGTATTGCTCGAAACCCATCAGGAGGTCATTAGCCGAACGGGTAGGATAGGACATTAATTCTCCCTTCATTAAAATTATAATGATAAATATAAAGTAACTAAACTTTATTAAATTCCCAATCTTAGTTACTTTAGGAAAAATGTGAAAATGGTGCTAGTCCATGTATTGTACTCTGTACCTTTGTCAAGTTGTTAGTTGAGCGTGTGTGGTTAACTGGCACACTAATCCAGAACTGACAATGTGTAGCAAAGGGTAATCTTGTGTTAATCGTAGACAAATGGAGCATGAGTGGTTAACCGGCACATTGATTAGGTGATCTGTAACATTGGGTGTACCAAACTAATTTTCATGGTTATTGACATCTTGTTTGTGATCCTCGACATCCCAATCACAAACTTGAAGGGCACACCGAGATTTAAACATACCATTGAAAAGTTCAATGAATTCAAAGATCCAGGAATTTCAAACCAATTAAAACTTAATAATCTATTTCGTTTTTTAATGGTGGAAATTGGTAAATCGTCATTTACTTACCTTCAAATATTCTGCAATTGAATTACGACATCCCTCTTCACAATTGTAGGATATTGTGTTGGGTCCTAGCCTTAATATTTCATATTGGGTGTGATATTAAGGATTATCATCTAATCTAAACATTGTTATTCTTCTTTTTCAGTTGTCTATTCCAAACAATACTTCCACACCAATTCTTTCAGGCTCTTTCTCCCTCATGAACCTATGTGGGAGGATCATTTCGATGGCTCGAACTTCAATGATTAGATTCGAAACATCAGAATGGCTATTCGCTATGAGGACAAAAAATATGTCCTTGATAAAGAGATAAAGGAGATTGATGTAACCACTACTACTCCTGAACAAATCGTTGAACACACTACTCATGAGAGGGATGCGACAAATGTGTCATGTCTTATGATTGCTACCATGACTGCTGAGCTACAGAAGTCCTATGAGGACTATTATCCCTATGAAATGTATCATGATTTAATGGAAAGATACCATCAAAGTGCTCGGCAGGAGAGGTATGAGATCATTGCCTCCATGATCACAACATAAATGAAGGATGGTGAACCCATCACGACCCACTTGCAAAAGATGGAAAGATTTGTGGACCGCTTGCTTAAATTGAACATCAATTTTGATGAAGAGTTGGCCATAGATATTATTCTACACTCTTTACCTCCTTGATATGATCAATTTCGTATGACTTTTCATATAAACAATAAGGATGTCACTCTTAGCATGCTTCAAGGCCTTTTAAGGATTGCTGAAAGCAACCTGAAAGGCAAATCGGTTGTGTTTACTCCTACTACTACTACCCCTGTTTGGGTAATCGGACATGGAAAGGGAAAGAAGAGAAAGGCTCCCTACAAGAGCTGCAAGGGAACGTCTCTTGATGGATCCTCTTCTAGTGGGACCAAAGCTAGTTTTGCTAATTCCTCTAATCCGAAGGATGCAGAGTGCTTCCATTGCCATGAAAAAGGGCACTAGAAACGAAGTTGCCCAAAGTACTTGGAGGACATAAAGGATGGGAAGATCAAACCCTCATTTGCAGGTATTTACACTATTAAATCTAAAAACTCATAACATGCTAATTCTTGGGGTCCTTGATACAGTTTGTGGATTTCACATTTGTTCTGATTTGCAGGGACTAAAAAGAAGTAGGGATGTGGAGCACAGGAAGATAAACTTAATCATGGAAATAGGAAAATGTCGCATGTGACCAAGATTGGAGTTTATTATTTATTTTTTAGTAATGATTTAGATTTATATTTGAATAATTGTTGTTACTCGACCAATATGGAGAGAAATATTATTTCCTTTCACAGTTTGCACAAACAAGGTTTTACCTTTTCTTTTAATATTGAAATCGGTGGCATTAATGTTTATTACAATGGTGTATTTTATTTTATAGCATTACCTTGCAATTGTGTATATGAAACTGAGAATGTTGTAGATAACCTAGGAAATAATGTGTTACACATTGATTCTTCCAATTATTTAGATAAATCATGCTTGTGGCATTGTTGTCTTGGACATGTCAACAAGAAGCGTATAGCCCAAATCCAAAAGGATGGAGTTTTGGAGTCATTCGACTTAAAGTTGGATGAGACTTGCGAATCTTGTTTACTTGGAAAGATGACAAAGTCACCCTTCACTGGTATTTGTGAAAGGGGTGAAGGTCTGTTGGATCTCATACACACTGATGTGTGTAAACCATTCAGAACCGCCATAAGGGATGCAAGTCGCTTCTATGTGACTTTTACTGATGATTACAGCAAATATGGCTATATCTACTTAATGAAGCATAAGTCGGAAACCTTTGAAAAGTTCAAAGAGTTCAAGAAAGAAGTGGAGAATCAATTGGACAGGAAGATAAACATGCTTCGATCCGATCGAGGAGGAGAGTATCTTAGTATCGAGTTCCTTGACTATCTTAAGGAATGTTGAATTGTTTCACAATTGACGCCACCTAGGACACCGAAACTTAATGGTGTGGATGAGAGGCACAATAGAACCTTGCTAGACATGGTTCGTTCCATGACGAGTCGAGCTTTGTTACCTATATCATTATGGGGGTATGCCTTAGAGACTGCCGCCCATATCCTTAATCTAGTCCCTACCAAAAAGGTTTCCAATACACCTCACGAGATGTGGAATAGGAAGGTTCCCACATTAGACCACATCAAGATTTAGGGTTGCAAGGATTTCGTGAGACACGAGACTCACGACAAGCTCGAACCTTGTAGTGAGCGATGTGTTTTCATCGGCTACCCACAGAAGTCCTTTAAATATCTCTTCTATAGGCCGAGTGACAATGTTGTCTTTGTCGCAAGGAGATGAGTCTTTCGTGAGAGAGAACACATATATCGAGGGGACAGTGGGAGACAAATTGACCTTGAAGATATTTAAGAGTCAAGCTATGAATGATCCTCAAACACTAGCAGTCAACCTGAGGAGGAAACTCCGGTTGAACCGATTGACGAGTCCGTACCTCTAAGGCATTCCAGTAGAGTTAGAGTTCCACCTGAGTTTTATGGTTTCCATATTACTATAGAAGGTGATACATTTATCAGTGATAGCACACTGGTAAATTTGGATGAACCTAACAATTACAAGGAAGCCATGGCAGGCCCCGAGTCTGCCAAATGGAAAGAGGCTATGGACAGCGAGATTCATTCCATGTATGACAATCAAGTTTGGAACTTTGTTGACAATGTACCGAGTCGTAAGACGGTCGGGTGCAAATAGATCTTCAAAAAGAAGACTGACATGGAAGGAAATGTACACACATACAAGCTGCAACTGGTTGCGAAGGGCTTTACTCAAAATCTGGGAGTTGACTATGATGATACCTTCTCACCAGTAGTGAAGATTAAATCTATCATGGTTATGCTAGCCATAGCTGCATTTCATGAATATAAAATATGGAAAATGGATGTCAAAACCGCTTTCCTTAATGGAAAGTTGGCTGAAGATGTTTACATGAGTCAGCCAGAGGGACTTGTCAATGCAAAGTACCCAAATAGAGTGTGTAAGCTTGAGAAATCCATTTATGTATTGAAACAAGCATCTCGAAGATGGGATATTGTTTTGATGAGAAAGTAAAAGAGTTTGGTTTTTTGAGAAGCAAGGATGAGTCTTGTGTATATGTCCAAGCTAGTGGGAGTATAGTGAGCTTTCTGGTATTGTATGTAGATGACATACTATTCATAGGAAATGAAATCCCAATGTTACAGGAGGTTAAGTCTTGGCTTGAGAAGTGTTTCGCTATGAAGGACCTTGGACAAGATGCCTATATCCTAGGGATAAGGATATTGAGAAATATAAGTAGAAGACTAGTAGGAATTAGTCAAAGTACCTACTTGGAAAAGATGTTGAAGCGTTTCAGCATGGAGAACTCCAAGAAAGGTAACGAACCTATCCTAAGCAATACCAAACTGAGTAAGACTCAGAGTCCGAGTATAGAGGCTGAGATAGCATAGATGAGTCGAATTCCATATGCTTCAGCAATTGGTTCGATCATGTATGTTATGACTTGTACTTGCCCTGATGTGGCCTTTGCTTTGAGCATGGTCAACAGATATCAACGGAACCTCGGTAAAGTTCATTGGACTGCGGTTAAGAATATTATCAAGTACTTGCGGAGGACTAAGGACTGGGTCCTTACCCTTGGTGGGAGTGATGACTTGAGAGTGACAAGGTATAGTGACACCAGCTTTCAAACCGACAGAGATAATTTCCGCTCTCAGTCAGGCTAGGTGTTTACCCTGAACGGAGGATCAGTGACATGGAAAAGTTCCAAGTAGGAGTCTGTAGTTGATTCGATGTGTGAATCAGAGTACATATCAGCAAGCGAAGGAGGCGATATGGTTGAAAAACTTCATCGGAGATCTTGGAGTTATTCCATCCATAAAGGAGCTTATGGAAATTTTCTGCGATAATGAAGGGGCGGTTGCCTTAACCAAGGAACCGAGAGATCATGGAAGATCCAGGCATATCGACAGAAAGTACCACTTCATAAGACATCAAGTAGAGGAAGGACACCTCGTGATGAAGAGGATATCGTCAGAGGACAACCCATCAGATCCTCTTACAAAGGGACTGACTTGGGTTAAGCACTTGCAACATGCGAGGGGCATTGGGCTAAAGAACGATATTAGTTTTGGTGATTAGATAAACCAAAACGTATAATATCTAAATTGTAATTCACATTTGATGATGAATAAAAGAAGTTTTGTTTATAAGTAAATTTATTGTATTGTGTCAATCGTTTACTATTGTTTCACTTTGCATGTTTTGACTTCCAGAATAATGAGATTTGGTCAAACTATCCACAATCGATCATACTTTGGAAGTAGGTATGAAAGAAGACGGTCATGAGTTGGCTTGTAGATTTTTCTAAGGAGTTAGGCATAGAAATAGGTTTGCTGCACCATTCATAAGTACATATGAAATAATATTTGGAGTATTGGATAAACCTGCTCTCACTTGAATCACTTCATGGAATTTATATCGAGTGATCGTGAGACGATAATATCATATAAGACTTCAAACCTAGATATATTAGTTGTTGATTATGCATTAGTTGTGCATTGATGATAGGAAAACGCACCAGTAACTTGATGTTATAAAACGTATCGTTGTGCATGATTTAATGAATAGTTAGTATAATCATATAATGTCGAAGTTTATCTATTCCCTTTTATCCTAAGAGGATTAAAAGCGATATCTTGGGCCCTTCGATGATTTTGTTTAGACTATGTGTCGGGCCCGATCAGAACTAAATTGATGTGTACGATTAAGTTCTATGTCAGACGAATTGAAAATCAGGAAACAAACTGCTGGACAATAAGTATGACATTGTTCCATGTAATTGTCCAACCGATATCTTGAGAATAGAGAATTATATGATTCCTTATCTAAAGGATGTGTCACTGATTGGGTCAGATTTGACAGCGGCTTTTGAAAGCTTACGATTGCTAAGTCGGATCCTACACATTAGCAGTTATAGTTACTAGACTTATCCAAGTGGGAGACTGTTGGATTTGGTGTCTAAGCCCATAACTATAACTAGGATGTGCTTGACCTGATTGTAGCATGGTCCTTTATGGGCTGCCTTCACCAATGCAACTTGATAGGATGGATTTTGAGAATAAGGTTGTATATGTTTTATTAATATATTACAAGTATAATATATTAATATGAAACCATATTATTATTTAGTTAGTATTGATCAAGAATTAGTTTGGAATTAATTTTGTGATCAAAAGAGACTAATTAAGTATAGGGGGATTGATTATGTAAATCAATCATTCTTGTAGTGTGGGCCAATGATCCATGATCATGTAGGTGGGCTAAACTAATCCATTGATAGTCCATGGAGGTTAAACCCATGGAGCATGAGAATGTGGAAAGTCATGGGTTATTACGGTTTGCAAAGTGTAACCCTAACATGAGCAACACTATAAATAGAGACCTTATAGAGCCAAAACCGTCTACACCATATATTGGAGATAACAAACTTATTCTCTCAAGCCTCCTTTTGAATTTTGGTGTTTGTGAACCAATATAGACATCACACTTGAGATGCTAAAGCTTTCAAAGGTCAAGAGCTCTACCCTACTCAAGAGGTAAGCATCCAAACCAAAGTTTTATAGTATAAAGCTTCAATTGTATGCTAGATAGGAAGAATGCTTTGAAAAACAAAATACATGTATAACTAGAGAAAACATAGATCCAAAGCATTTAAGTTTGCATGTGCACCATAGGAGTGTTATAGTGCTCAAAACCCAACAGACTTTGCATTTCATCACTAGTCTCTAAAAGGTATAAAGCTTACAACTTGATGTTCCATTTGTTATATCTAATTAGCTCGTGGGTTTTTATGATTTTGTCACTTAACCTTTGTCCTTGTGAGTATGGGTTACTCCCAGGCTTGACCCAATAGGGTGTGCAAGTTGGGCGACGATCTCGGGCCTCGCTATGGCTTGAGGCATCAAAATTATTTCTCTTATATATATTTTGTTAATAATTTTACCAAGGTTTTGGCAGTTGAGTTGGATAGAAGTAGGTTACCCTATTTTTCTTTTTTTAATTTCTTTTTTATCATAACCAGACGCTATAATTGTTAGATGTTATTATATTGTATATGTGTATTTTCCATATACAATGATTAAAATAGACACTTTGAAAACTATCAATGATTAAAATAGTTTATTCCGAAAACCACTTTGAAACTATCAATGATTAAAATAGACCGATCACATCATCCATTTATTGATTTTAAATTTGAAATTTTTACATTTTCATATTTTCTCCTTTTAATTTACTATAATTACAAAGACAATCCTTTAAATTTTAGTTTTTCATTTTACCAGTTCATATTTCATTGTATTTTATTTTTAATTTTTTTTCGTATAAATTTTTTATTTTAACTACAAAATAAATCTTTTATAATTTTATATATTGTCATTTTATTTAATTATCATTGATGTCATATATATATATATATATATATATATATATATATATATATACTAATAAAATAATAGTTTTTTTTGTCATGTGTCGCAATAATAAACCGTCTAATTAATATAATACCACTTGTCAATCTATTAATTCTCTATTTTGAATAAAAAATTATAATTTTACATAACTAATAAAAATATCTCCTAATAAATAATTTATTTAAAAATTTATATAAATTAATTGATTAATAATTTTGAGTTTTTACTATAATAGTTTAATTAAAATTTTTAACAGTGGCTCCCACAGGTTATAAACTAATATATATATATATATATATATATATATATATATATATATATATATATATATATATATATATATATATATATTCTAATAAAAGAATAATTTTATTCTCTCTTGACATGTGTCATCATATTAGAACTCCTAATTAATGTATATTTTATCTTCTTTTGGTCATGTCTCATCATATTATGTCTCTTGATTAATACATGCCACTTGTCAACCACATTTCAAAGTTTATATTTCAAATTTCAAATTTTCCACTCTAATTACTTTAAATTAATAACATTATAATAAAAATTAAAATAAAATTAATACAAATTATAAAATGATATAATTTCATATATTTTTTTAAATAAATGCTTAAAATTTATATAACTAAAAAAATCTATTAATTAATAATTTATTTAAAATAATTAATTAATAAATTTGAGTTTTTTACTATAAAAATTTAATTAATTTTGTAACTGTGATTTCCACGGGTTATAAATTTGTGTGTGTGTGTGTGTGTATATATATATATATATATATATATATATATATATATATATATATATAATGGGTGTTCGCGGTGCGGTTTGGTGCGGTTTACAGTCAAAACCGCACACCACACCGCATATACGGTTTGAGATTTTTGGAAACCACGAACCGCACCGCGAAAGGTGTAAACTGCGGTTTGCGGTGCGGTTTGTTGCGGGTGGTTTTGCGGTTTTAGTGCGGTTTGTGCAATTTGATTAGTTGTTAAACTTTGAATCTATTTTCAATCATTTGATCTAAACTAAAATTTTATATTTTATTAAAGAAATACTATATTGTAATATTTTTTAACATATATATCTATGGTCATTGCTTAATAATGCCAAATATTTATACATCTTATTCAATATATTATTTCGCAATATCTTACGACTAATATATATTTTCATGAGGTGAAGTTATAACATAATTTCTTTGTAAATGCTAATGTAATTTACCAAGAGCTATTGTAAATTGTGGTTTGTTGAAGAATCCACGTTTAATGAACTACTACAGTTTAGTTAGTCGCATAATCTTGTTATTACATAAGGTTTGTTGATAAAATCGAACCGTTATCGATTAATTATATATATATATATATATATATATATATATATATATATATATATATATATATATATATGCGGTGTGGTGCGGTGCGGTTTGAACCGCAGTTTTGAAACTAAAAACCGCAAACCGCACCATATAGTACGGTTTATCGAAATTAGGATCCGCGAACCGCAACACAAAAGATCTAAACTGTATTATGCAGTGCGGTATAATGGTTTATGCGGTTTGATGCACACCCCTAATATATATATATATATATATATATATATATATATATATATATATATATATATATATATATATATATATATATATATATATATATATATAACCAAAATGGGTTTGTGAATACAATTTACTGTTCATTTCAAATTAATGTGAGTCATAGGATTTGAGAATGTGGGCACGTGGTGGTAAGCAAGAATTGGACCAATTTTTCAAAATGTCGTCCTTTTCTTTTACTTATACTTTTCTACTTTCTAATTTCTATATTTGCTATTTCATTTTCATCCCCTAAACTTTATTTGCTATTTGGTCTTTTACTGTATATTCTAAAATTACGCTTTTAGTCTTTTAGGTAATTTGTTTTTATATTTTTCTACTAGATGTAAAATCCGTGTATTACACGAGTTTGTTAAAAATAATATAAAATTTTGAACATCAAGCAATTATTAAAGTAATACAATACATATAAGTAAAGACTTTATTGCATAAGTATGTAATTGAATCCAAATTACAAAAAAAATCATAGAATATTTTCATATTTATATTTTTTTCCTCAATTCAATTTTATTTAACAGTTTTTCTTCCTCATAATTTTAAAGTTAAATTATTAGTATTTTATACATTTTGGCCCCTTAAATAGATTTTTTTAGGATACAATTTCAAGTTTTATTTTCACCCGTCTCCTCCGTATATAATTATTTGTATCCAAATTTTGTTTTGATATTTTTGTGGCCTATTTTATATGGTTTAATCGTTACGTAGTAAATATGGTGTCAGGCTGCGTTTTTCAACATATCAGGCTTCCACAGCATCGCGCGGATGATCCAAACCCTAATTTAAAATAAATTGCATAAACGACTATTATTGTTGGTTCCAAACATATATATATATATATATATATATATATATATATATATATATATATATATATATATATATATAACATTTTGCATTTATTTGATTTCTAGTTTATATAATTTATTTATATATTTTATTTTATTGATTTATTTATTGTGACCCATTGATGTTATCCCAAGTCCCTGCTTATATCCTCCTTGTTCAAAGATCCAACAACCACAACCTACAACCACCACCATAAACTGACATTAGAACATAACATTCGTTCACCACCACCGACCACCACTAGTCACTGCCTCATAATCATATTCATTCACTGCTAAACAACAAACTCCAATATTTTTGATAATCTTCAGATTTCTTAAAACCCATAAATCAAAAATCAAAATGTTTGAATCGACGTTTCGGTGAAGTTAAAAAACCCAAAAATAAAAGGCATGATCGATGAAACACAATCGGAAAGCATGTAAATAATTCAAATAAAATGGTTATAAATGCTATATTTGAACATATCATTCCATTTTATCTAACAAATTCAATTTCTCGAATGAATATAAAAAGCAATAACTCATATCTTAAGAAGTAATATATTTTATTAGCTTCAAATCCATGGAGAAGTAAATGGTTTCCAATGGAGAAGATTTCTTGCGTCAACGTCGGTCAAATCGTGTTTTTTGGTCGTCTACAACAGTCTGATGGTCGAACAATTACTTAAAGATTCATAATGGGAAATGTTAAGATAAAGTATATGGGTGTTTTGGTGGGGTGGGGTGAAGGCGGGACCAACAATTAATTAAAAATGTTTTTTTAATAATTGAAAATATTCAGAAATATTAAAATAAAATGAAAGAGAAATAAAAAGGTCAATATAGTCATTTTCTTCTACAAGGGATAAATTGTGCATATTTTTACAATATAAAAAGAAATGTCCGAATTAATTTTTAAAACTACGGATTTAATGTGGCTTTTGACACGTACACGATGGACGAATCATGTAATTTACTCTTAATATCAAAATATAATTAGTTTATTTTATATAAATATCAATATGTAATTTATATTAGAAATAACTAGAAATTGCGTTGTCTGTGTGCTCTACAGGGGACGCGAGTGAGGTTTTGTGTGTGTAATTATGAAAGTTTAGGGATAAAATATGCAAATATGTAAAACTAATGTGATAAAAGTGTGAAAACAAAAGTGTAAGAACAAAACATGATAATTTATTACAGGACAGGGGGAGTAATATGCAAATTTTCTATTAGGTATGGATTAATTTTTTGATTTTTTAAAAATATGAACAGTTCTGTAATATATAATATAATATATATTAATTATAATAAAGATTGTATATAAAAATTATTTATGTTAATGATGAATCAATGAATCGAGTAAGATATTAATCAGAGTTAATATTGAAGAAAGTATGAGAGATTGAACACAAGATGTAAATAAGATTTCGTTTCAGCTCTATTACGTTTTTTTGATTACAGAGAACAATAGACAATACTGTAAAGGTTCTGTCTAACTCTAGTAAATGATCCTATTTATAGGATAGATAAAGCGTACAAAAAATATACTAAGGCATAAACACTTAAGCTTCATATAAAAGCACCCTAGTAAAATAGATTACACAATATACGAAGGGTACTAAACATGCTTCGACTAATTACAACAAAAACAATCCTTACAATCTCCCCCTTTGTAATCGTAGTCGAAGACTTCAATTCGTAAGCAGTTGGATGGAATACAACATCACTCTTCGTATCTCGGTATACCAGGACATTATCTTCTTAAGCTCCTTCTTATCTTCTTCATTATTCTTCTTACAATGATTCATATGAACAATTAAGTTCGTATATTGAGAAGTTGAGTATCTTTCTTCCTCACCAGCCTGGAACAAGAATCGTTTCGATTTCCCAGCCTTGTCCTTTCTTGAGAAGACTAACCCAAAGGGCTTCAAGCAAATTTCACCATCAACACACTTTTTCAGATCTGCTTGAGTCTTCGAAGGAGCCATTGGAGCTATTATTTCTAATCCTTTTTCTGTAGCTAACTCCACATCAGTCAAAGCCAAGCATTCATATAATTTTCGATGAAGATCTTGATGTGAGTAACTCCAAGTTTGAACTCATCCGGATCAGTATTTTGAAGATAAAAAAAAAGATCTTTCCTTCAACAACAATGCAACTTGTATAAGGTCGTACAAATTCATTAATGGAAAATCTGCAATAGTAAATTCACAAACATTTCAATTTGCCCTGGCCACCACATACTTAATATTTTGGATTGTGTTTTCAAAAACAACATCCTTCTTTATACTGATCACTTTCTTTATCTTTATAAGTGATCACACTTCTTCAGCAAATTTTGCAAGAACTGCATGAAATCTGATCTTCATATGTGTTCCTTCATCCTTCACTTTGAATTTACTTTCATCTTTAAACTGGGGCATGACAAACATCATCTCATTGATCGAAAAATCCAATTGGCCTGCATCAGTATTCGTAACTATGTAGCTCTGTTTTGGCTTCTTTTAGAATGAATACATATGATTGAATGCAACATTGGCTTCGATTGTTTCGTACTTATAATGCTTTGATGGATCACCTTTATTCATGACTGGAGGATCACTTGCTCTTTGTGTCATTATGTTGGATTAGTGTCTAAGGCTGTAACTATATTTGGTAAGTACTTGACTTGATTGTGCATGGTCCTTTTGGGTTGCCTTCACCATAGCAACTTGACAGGATGATTTGTTAAGAGAGAAGAGATATTATTGTTAATATATTATGAGAGTAATATATTAAAGGAATAATAATGTTATTTGATTAATATAAGTCATATAAATTAATTGAGAATTAATTTGGTGACTTAAAGAGATTAATTGAATAAAGGGGCATAAACTGTCAAATGTGTGATAGTTGTGTTTAGGGCTATGAATCCTTATGGATATGGTAAGGGATGATTTTAAGGATATGGATATCTTAAAATCGTCCAAGGCCTTATCTAGAAGGATCTTTGGATTGCTTTGAGGCTAAGTTATCCAATTAGGGTTTAAGGTGAAACCCTAGGAGCTCATAATATAAATAGGCCCTTAGGGTTGGAGAAATCGGCCACTGAATCTTTATGGAAACCCTGGAGCCGATTTCTCTCATCTCTCTCTCTCTCTCTCTCTCTCTCTCCCTCAAATCATCTTCTTGCTAGTTGGTGTTTTTAAGCCATTAGAGGAGTGACAATTGTGACTGTAAGCTCCAAGAAGAAGAAGTATCAAGCAAGTAATACAAGGTATTGTTCTAGATCCTAATTCACATGATTAGAATCAATTGTTTACATTAGATCTAGTATTGGAAGTATTGGATACAATGCATGTTCAATTAGAGAAATCTAGATCCAAGCAATTAGGGTTTGCATGTGCACATAGGAAAGTTCTTATGGCTCAAACCCATCAGTGGTATCAGAGCTTTGATTGATTTCTATTGAATTGATGCATTGGTTGATTTCTTGAAAAATTCGATTTTTGTGATTCTGCCTGATGAACTCGGCGAGTTCCACTGTGGCTCGGCGAGTAGCTCCAACTCCGTGAGTCCATAGTCGGAACTCGGCGAGTTCGAGCGTCAGAAAGAGGGAGTTTCGGGATTTCTTGCTGTTTTACTTGAGGAAACTTGCCTTAACTGCTTTGGGTCATTAAAATCCGATTTTAAACATATATATGAATATATTCTTGACCAAACAAAAGATAATTACCAATTAGTTGAATAATAATTTCCTTATATGATAACAATTGATTATTTGAATTGAATTGGTGGATTGTCTTGCAAATAATATTAAATAAGATCAAATTGAGATAATCTAATTAGTTGATTTATGTTATTTGCTATTTGATCCTTATGTTTTGAAAAGTTTAAAACTTGTCCTCAAGTTTTGAAATTTAAGTTTTGTAATTAAAAGTCTATTTTGAATAATTTAAATTCCAAACCCTAGAATTTTGCAAGTTTAAAATTCAACCTATACTAATATAATATTACAAGTTTAATATATTTATATGTATAATTAAAGATGCTAGTCTTACCGTTAGTAGGCCTCATTCACGAAGCCAATCTATAAGGTGGGTATAAGGTTGTTGCCTATAAAATGACGCTTAATGGGTGTACACTCACACCCACCGCTTGCTTGACTAGTGGAGGGTCATTAGCCGAACGGGTAGGATAGGGCAAACCTCTTCTTATTAATAAGTATAATGAATCTATTTAAAGTAACTAAACTATTTTATAAAATTCCCAATCTTAGTTACTTTAGGAAAAGTGAATTGATGCAATACCATGAAATTACACTTTGCACCCTTATTTAGATGTTAGTGGAGTGTGTGTGGTTAAGCGGCACACTAATTGGTTCTAAGCAAAGGTGGAAAAGGGTGATTCATTGTTTGTCATAGTTCGATGGAGCGTGTGTGGTTTACCGACACATCGAATAAGTGATTGTAACAATGAAGGCACCATGTAGATTTGCATGGTTATTCACACCCGCTTTGTGATCTTCGGTATCCTAGTCACAAACTAGAGGGGCATATCGAGATTTAAACATGCCATTGAAAAGTTCAATGAATCTCAAAATCTAGGAATTCTCAATACATTTAAAACTTAAAGCTTATGTTTTTCGTGGTGAAGAATTAGTGAATCGTCATTCACTTATCTCCAAATTATTTGCATGTTGGATTACGGTATCCCTTTTCTAATGTGTACATAATGTTGTTGGGTCCTAGCCCTAAATTTCCATTTTGGGTGTTAATTTGGGACTTAACTCTAATCAACTTTGTCCCTTTCTATTTGTATATGTCTAACGCAAACAACGCTGTTGCTAGCTCATTCATGCTAATGAGCCTTTGTCAAAAAGTGACTTTCGATGGATCGAACTTTAGCGAATGGATAAGATACATTCACACGATCGCTCGTTACGAGGACAAGGAGTATGTTCTCGATGAGAAGCTCGAAAATTTCAATCCAGAAACTGCCACTCCCGAAGAAATGGCTGTGTTTGAGACACATGAGCGTGATGCAACGAAAGTCCATTGCATCTTGATAGCCACAATGAACTCTGAATTCCAAAAGTCCTATAAGGACATGTATCCTTATGAGATGCATCTAGACTTAATGGAGAGATATCACGAAAGCGCGAGGCAAGAGCGCTATGAGATCATAACGAATGTGATCACTGCTAAAATGGGAAGTGGAGAATCTCTAACAGTGCACTTGCAAAAGATGAAAAGGTATGTCGATCGTCTTTGCAAGTTGAATGTCAACTTTGGGGAAGATTTGGCTATCGACATTGTTCTTCACTCATTGCCCTCATGCTACAATCAATTTAGGATGACCTACCATATGAAAAAGGAAGAGGTCACCCTAAGCAAACTCCAAGGTCTCCTAAGGACTGCTGAGAGCAACCTAAAGGACAAGTCTGTTGCACCAACTCCCAATCCTTCTGCTGCTCCTGTTTTGGCTATTGGGCAGGGAAAGGGCAAGAAGAGGAAGGCTTCTTCGAAGAACCACCGCAAGGGAAAGACCCAAGATGGTTCCTCTTCTAGTGGGACCAAGGTTGATCCTTCCAAGCTCAACCCTAACCCAAAAGAGGCAGAGTGCCATCATTGCCACAAAATAGGGCATTGGAAGAAAATCTACCCGGAATATCTGCAAGCCATCAAGGATGGAAAGATCAAGCCATCTTTTGCAGGTATATACACAATTAAATCTAATGATTCATCCCATGCTATTTCTTGGGTTCTTGATACAGGGTGTGGTTACCACATTTTTTCTGATTTGCAGGGACTAGGAAGAAATAGGGACGTGGAGCTTGGAAGAATAAATCTAATCATAGGGAACAGAATATTGTCGCCTGTTACCAAGATTGGAGTGTATTCTTTAGTGCTTAGTAATGGATTGAATTTAGATTTAAATAATTGTTGCTACTAGCCAAATATGGCAAGAAACATCATTTCTTTTCATGGTTTGTTTAAACAAGGATTTAGATATTCGTTTAATAATGAGAATGGTTCCATTTATGCTTATCTAAATGGTGTTTTATATTTTGAAGCAATGCCTTGTAATGGAATTTATGAGACTGTTATGGTTGTAGATAACCTAGGAAATGATGTGTTGTGTATGGATTCTTCCAACAGTATGGATAGAGCATCCTTTTGGCATTGTCTTCTTGGACATGTCAACAAGAACCGCATAGCCCAACTCCAAAAGGATGGAGTTTTGGAGTCATTCGACCTTAGGGAAGATGACATGTGCGAATCTTGTTTACTTGGAAAGATGACCAAGTCACCCTTCACTGCCACTTGTGTGAGGGGTGAGGGTTTATTGGATCTCATACACACCGACGTGTGTGGGCCCTTTAGATCTACCACAAAGGATGGGAACCGCTTCTACGTGACTTTCACCGATGATTATAGTAGATATGGGTATATCTACTTAATCAAGCACAAGTCAGAAACGTTTGAAAAGTTCAAAGAATTCAAACATGAAGTGGAGAATCAATTGAGCAGGAAAATCAAGATGCTTCGATCCGATTGAGGAGGAGAGTACCTAAGTCTTGAATTCCACGACTATCTCGAGGAATGCAGAATAGTTTCGCAATTGACGCCACCTAGGACACCACAGTTGAATGGTGTGGCAGAAAGGCATAATCGAACCCTATTAGACATGGTTCGTTCTATGATGAGACGTGCTATTGTAGGGTTTCAAAGCACTCCATGGATGATGGCAATGGGCCCCTTTGATGAATTCTAGGTTAAAAGCCCAAGACTTGTCTTTTCCCTATAAATAGTCATGTATTATTCATAATTAGGGTTAAGAGTGTAAGGCAAAATGTAGCCGCCACGTGAGGTTTCTTATGTAGTGTTAGATTCTTTAGTCTGTGCTTTAAGTGTAATTTATTCCTCATATTTCAATAAATCGAGTGATCATTCGACATAATCTTCATTATTTGTGTTTGTTCTTATTTTCCGCATCTTGTTCATCAAATCACAATTAGGGTTTCATTCCTAACAAGTGGTATCAGAGCGGGTCTTTGAAAATCTATTGATTTTTAAAGTATCGGTTCTTGATTTGATGATTTTCTACACAAGATTTTGAAGATTTTTGGTGTTTTGGCTGCATGGAATCAAGATTTTTGTTCGATCTACTGTTCATGGAGATTTATGTTGTTCATTGTTCATCTACTGTTAATCTGGATCTATTCGATCGATTTAGCCCAATTTTTTTTTTTTCTGTATTCATCCGATGTCGTAATTGTCACAAGCCCATGGATCCCTTTAACTGTTCATTTGTCTGATCCGCAAGCGTTCATCCCTTGTTCGTTCAATCTTATGTCGATTATGTGTTCCTGTAATTTAATCGATCCAAAATTATGTTTGGGTTTTTCACAGTTTCGATTACTAGCTATTTCAATCGACTTAATTCTCTGTGTTACAGCGTCTTCATTTTGTAATCAATCTTTGATCGATCTTGGTGTTTCTTGTACGAGTCTGTGGTTAAATAACCTACTTGTTTCAATCGGTTTTGTTTGGGAACCAATTTTTGTGAATCCTTGATCGTATGTGCTTTGACGATTTCTTTAAAGCGATTGGGTGTTTGGCAATTTTGAATACTAGTGATGAATAGATAAAGATCGGATGAACATAACTGGGTTGTGGTTTTATTGGACAAAACTGTAATGTTTGATCTCACTGGGAATTGGAAGAGTGATATTGGGAACGATTGAAATCGAATCTCACTGGGAACGAATGAAATTGGAATTGGAACTCAATTGGAAGAACACCAGTCAAGGCAAAAAGTCAAAATTGACTATTAGAGGTGAACCACGAACGAACCTGGAATGATTTAGAGTTCGCGTGTTTGTGCTAGAAACGAAAAACGAACGAAATGGACTGTGATATGGGTGTTTCATGAACTGCAAACGAATCAATCTCAATTGGGACGAACATTGGTCAACAGAAAAGTCAAGATCGGTGTGAAATCCTTATCTGCGATCGGAAGCGAACCTATGATTGGGTTCGTTTGTCAGCCCTTGGAACGAAAGCAATTGGAAGAAAGAAGGAAGGACCGAAAGCGAAAGGTGATCCTCCTGATGAAGCTTGGAACAGACCTGGAAGCGAATATCTCAAATGGAAACGAATGGAACCGAACGTTCGGTTGTGTTCGCTTCAAGTGAATAAATGGCGGTCTTGAAACGAACTTAGGTTCGGTCACTTGAGCTCAGATTGCACGTTCGCTTTGTTAACGATGTTCGCTGTGATTATTTCTCCACTCCAGTCATGTTCATTTATGCAGTCAAAGAATTGGGGAAGAAGATAAACATGTTACATTTATGTTCCCTGAAAGTTCGGCGAATTGACTCCTTTGGTCCCTATGCGTTTCATGCCTTGGCAGTTTTGGACCAATTCCAGATTTTGTTACAAATAAAGGGGTTTATTGGTGCATGATTACAATTCCAGCCCTTGAGTTTCTGGAAAGTGACAATTTCAGCCCATTTTTCGAAAAAGTTTACAATTTTAAGGGCTGGTGAACAATTTTGAATTCGTTAACGCACATATCTTTTTCGTGAATAGAAAAATAAAGATTCCATCAAGTCTTGGGGGTTCGGAAAGTCGTTTATCGTGATAACGTCAAATTTTCACGATTTTTTCGGATTTTATACTTCATTGTGTATATCTTTTTGTCGCGGGGGAGCTTAGTAAATTTTTATCCATTCAAGATCATTCTCATGACCATTTGAAGGCTTTATAATCATGTTCTTGATTATAAATCGGGGGAGAATTTGGTATGGCCATTCGAAATTAGATTTGTGACTTTTCAAAGTTGAAGATTTTTGATAAAGCTTGTGGTAGAATTATGAAGGTAGCTTTTACAGCAGAAGTTCTTCATCGAGCTCTGCTAAAGCTTTTACAGAGAAGTATCCTTTACAGCGGAAGTTTTTCATCGAACTCTGCTAAGGACTTGTTATATCTCCGACTTCTTGTATTTTCTCGATCAAGTGGCGTTACGAATCTTAAAGTTTGGGTTGTTACATGATATTTTTTGATGGCTTATATCATTAGCTTATTTGAAGATCGTTGTGACTTGGAGGGGGAGCTCTTCAAAGACAAGAAGTGATTCAGTTTCTTTGTTCTAAAATGAGTTTTTATGGCGGGTTTGGTTTTCATGAAGATTCTTTGGGATTACATTCGAAAATGAAGTTTAAAGACATTACTTTAGTGCTTGATTTATATATCCTAGAGCCCGTGTTTGAAGACTATTGAAGAATCAAGATTCGTGGATTGCTTCATATATTCCTCGTTGCAGATCTTTTTATTTGCTAGATGCTTGTTTTGGAAGTTAAAGCATTGTCATCCATTCCATACTTTGAGGGGGAGATTTTTTTTTTTTTTTTTTTTTTTTTTTTTAATCTGAGATTTTATCTTTTTCCAAGCCAATTTAAAATTCATTCCTACCTACTTGTTCAACAGACTACACCGGTCTCACAAGTACTTTGATCACTTTCTTTCTTATTTCAAGATTAGAATTGTTGCATCAAAGCGAAAGCCACCCTGAAGTAGCCTAATTAAAAGAAGCCTTTCAACATTTATTAATAAGTGTTTGATCGTAATTCAACGGGAATCCACATTAACACTTTAAGGTCTCTCTTGACCTTGAAGGAAGAGATTCGTGCCCGGGATCATTTGTTTCGTGTCATTATTGACATCCCAGTCATTCCTAAAAAGAGTTGCTTTATTTCTTTTCTTTTTACACTCTTCGCACGAAAATCTTTGATTTTCCAAAATTACGTTACTAATTATTACAGGCTGTATTATTGCTTTGGTGGTTAATTATCAAGCTGTGGTCAAAAATCATCCACGTGGGCAATTTATTCAAAAGATGCAATTTACAAGATAAGACGAAGGGTTGCTGACTCAGGCGGGAAATAAGAGGATTGAATTTCAACCGGTGGTAAAAAGGGACGCGTGTGAATTTGAAACGCCCATACTTTTACTGACATCATGGACACGTGTGCGAATTTCAAGCGACACCCCTCTGGCACTTAAAGGCGCGTGAGGATTTGAAATGGTATGTTCTGAAACGACGCTTGATTGGGCGGCGTGATCCTAGGAATCTGACACTCTCTCTTACGTGATCATCGCATGCCTTAACTGTCACGCATCTGTCATTCTGGGAAACCTTTTCGTATTTCCATAGAAGATTTGAAACGATTTTTCTCTCTCCTTTCACCTACTATAAAAGGCAGTCAATACTTCCATTTACCTCTTTACTGCTTCAGAATTTACAAGAGAGCAAAAACTCGAAAAAGCTTTACTGTTCATCTTCTTCTTCCTACCTTCAACAATGGCAGAATCATCATCCGTCCATGCCACCTCCCACATCCTTCCCATTCGTCCTCAACAATGCCTGGTGATTGACCTAACACCTCAGGCGTATGATTCTTACATGTTTCCGATCATCGAGTGCCTGAAGTACTCGCAAATCGCTCCTGCACTATCTCGTGTTGAGTCTGTGCCCATGGTGCTCCTATCGCAGGTGTATGCGACGGCTCATTACGATAAAGCAGTCGACAGGGTGTTCTTCGAGGTGTCTGATCACAAGACCTCGATTTCAAGGCAACGATTTGGTACACTGCTAGGGCTTGCTGCTGACCCTTCAAGAATCAATCCGGAGACAATTCCGGTGGGCCATCTTTACAACATGTTTTACAATATGGGGTATACGGAGGTGCTGACCTCCGTCGCAAAGTTCAAGAAATCTTGCTTGCCGCCGCAGTGGAACGGCATGTTCACAGTCCTCTTTAAGGGCTTATCTGAACGGAGCTCAGGATCCGATGGTGCTAGTCGACTGTTCTTGTCGATTATGTATGCAGTTTACAACGGAGTCAACTTAGACTTTGGGTTGGTCCTCTGGCAACAGCTCATCCAGAGCCTTTCTTCTTCATCACGACATTCTGAGGTGTCGTATGCCCGGTTCTGGATTCTTATCACAAAGTGGGCAATGGATAAGTTCGACGTCCCCACTGCTGCAGGTGCATCGATGTCTTCGATCGGTACGTTTCATACCAAGAAGATCATCGTCTCTGATGCATCCAAGTTCTCTTTCATTGGCTCTATTCCGGAGACAATGTTTGGTGATGTTCCTTCTGACAGCAGGATCATCAGGACGATTAAGGAGTTCAAACAGTCAGGACCGAGGGAACTTACACCGGAAATGCTAAAGTCCATCCACGATGCTGACAAACCGGTGAACAGGGGCAAAAAGGCGGAAAAAGGGAAGCAAGTGACCAAAGCTCCTGAAGGTCCTTCTCCCAGGAAGAGGAAACAAACAAAACCTACCCAGTCACCACAGCCGAAGCGAAGGAAGACTCAACCGAAGCGAAAGCTTGTAATCCCTTCCTCTTCGAGTGACTCAGAAGGCGAGAGTTCGGATTTGGACGGCTCTCAAAGAGGCGAAACCCCTCCAAGAGGCAACACCCCACCCCGATCTCCTACCCTAGACATGGAAATCCATAATTCACCAGTTCCTTCACCTCCTCAAACCATCCCTACTTCCATTCCGACCATAACCCCCACTACCACCATTCCACCAACCTCTTTCCCTATACCACCACCCATTTTCACAGATACAACTACAACCACTGCAAAGGTTACAACCAACGTATCTGATACGGGGGTTCATACCAGTGCAACCGAAACACCACCTGTAACCGAAACCCCACCCGTAACCGAACCACCTCAAACCGAAACCCAGCATACAACCGAACCTACCCACACTCAACCACCACCCGAAACTACCCCAACCAACACTCAACCTGAACCTACAAAAACCACCACACCCCCAGCTTCATCACCCCCACCATCTCCAGATCATGCCTCTGATGGAGATAACTCGTTTCTTGGCGGTGAAAACATGACCTTCGATTCGGTCTACTTTAGTCCGTTTCAGGTTCAAAGTGACGAAGAGGATGATGCTCCAGTGACAAAGAAACATCTAAAGGAGCTAAACGAGAAGGTTGATTTGCTTTTTGCGTCATCCACAAACACTCAATCCTCTCTCTCTGAAGCCGCTCTTCAGAAGATTGTTGATGCCTTCTCCAGGGCTCAACATGATTCTGTAGCTTCAGCCACAGCCGCCATAGACGCCTCTACAAAAGCCTGTGAGGCTGCGACCGCAAAAGTCGATAAACTATTCTCAGACGCCTCTTCCCTATTGAAGTCCTTACAGGAGAGCGCTGATGCCACCAAGACAACTTTGGAACCAATCGTTCAGCAATTGGCCAAGTTCGTCTCAACGGAGTTACAGTCATTCGCTACACTTCGCCAATCAATCAGCAATGACAAATCGGCCCTTCGTGCCTCCATTGACGCGCGCCTCGCTAAGCTACAGGAGGATCTCGCAGCTGAAAATTCGTTAATGGACGTTTTGGCAAGCAAAACCACCGCCCTCAAGGTCAAGAGCACTCAGCTTTCAAACTCTCAACAACAGCTTGAAGCTCTTCGATCCGAACGGGAGGTTATAAAAACATGTGTTTCGGATGTACACGCTGCCCTATCTAACATCCTGGAAGCACACGATCCGATTCTCAACCATTCGGTGAGGCGAACCCTTGCTGAAAAACTTTCTCCTGCCATGGACCTTCTCAGCAAAATCGAAGGCTTACCTAGTTTCGTGTCCGATCCGAAACAAGGGGGAGAAGGGATGAAGTCCGGATCGAAACCACCTCCTTCCTCCAAAGCTACTCACACAACCAAACCACCTCCGACTGGTCAAGCTTCGGGTTCGGGTGTGAAGGATAAAGGGAAAAACATAGCTGAGGAAGAAGATGAAGATGAAGATGATGAAACCATTGCGGACATGTTGAAACGTAAAAACAGTCGCAATGTTGATGATGATGTCAATCGTGTGGCGCGAGAGGCTGAAGAAGCCGAACGCAAGCAGAAAGAAGCCCACGATCTCCTTGAGAGCAGGAAGACTCTCTTCCCTGCCTGGACTCGGGAACGAATGATTAAGGAGGCCATAGATACTCCTAGCATCCTATGGCTCGAGCCGGTGATCTCTTTCGACTGCTATAATTCTGTCGATTCGCAATTCGACATGCCGTTGACTCGAAAGGCGTTTATCTTCCACGCCTTCTCTAATATTTTTGAAGTCCCTCATCCGAACCCTGAGGTGGATATGGAGCTAATCGAATTCTATCTGAAGGCTGCTCATCCTCAGTATCAAACATGGAGCACCCAGAAGATAGTGAATGTTCGGGTATTGAAGCCTTATACCGAAGGAAGATTCATCAATGTTCGGTTCAAGGTGATTCGAGGGTCTGCAAGAACTGAACATCTTATATCCCTGGCAGATCTACCGAACCTAAATCCTCATGATTGGATCGTTTTGCATAACATCCTCTTGACGAATGAAGCTGAATATGGTCCGATTATAGACCATCTCAAAAGGATGTTAGTATGTTACATCATGGAGGTAGCCCTAATGGATCAGGAGGTAGCCACTGTCTTCAAGAAGAAACCGAAGATAGCTCCTGTGGGATCGGCCAGTGATCTCAATCAAATGAAAATGGGCAAGATCGACCCGAGACGCAATTCGGTCATGTTCACTAGAGCAGAAGGACAGAAATGTCTCTTTGCTTTAGCTGACAAACATCTTTACACCACTGCTTGTCTAGAGCATGTGTTGTCAATCATCCGAAGGTGTAAAGAGAATACAGCAGACGATGTCAAGTACTTCAACGACATGATCCAATGGTACATCAGGTTTAGACAGACGATACTGGCTCTTATCTCGCGTCTGTTTAATACCGTGAAGAAGAAAGTACCTGCCTCCGCTGCTGGCCCAAGTAAAAAGTGATGATCTCGCTCCAATTGACGCAAAGGGGGAGATTGTTGGGCTAAAGATCTGTTTAATATTGCGTCATTGGGCTCATTTATTAAACCTTTTATTTTGTACTCCGGTTTGGGCCTGTCCAACCGAGAGCCTTTTAGGTTTATTATATAAGTATATGCTTGCATGCATATTATGAAAACGATCTAGATTACAGATACAGAATTACGATTACATTGATTTTCTTTATCGTTCCTGTAAACCTACCAACCCTCTACAGTTGATGTTCTTAATCAAGCTCTTCTGAGGGTTATTTTATAATCATTTGACATGTTTGATTCATTCTTGACTTGTTCTTTATTTACGTGTTCTTGTTGTTTAATCATTAATTACCTGTTTGAGATCTAATCGATCTTCAAGATTAAGTTTTAATCTCTTCAGCTTCACTACCTATCTCATTATGGGGGTATGCCTTAGAGACTGCCGCCCATATCCTTAACCGAGTCCCTACAAAGAAGGTTGCCAAAACACCTCACGAGATGTGGACAGGGAAAGCTCTCTCGTTGGCACTTATCAAGGTTTGGTGCTGTGAGGTTTTCGTAAGACAAGAGACTCACGACAAGCTCGAACCTTGTAGTGAGCGATGTATTTTCATCGGCTACCCGCAAAAATCCTTTGGATATATCTTCTATAGACCGAGTGACAATGTTGTGCGAAAACTCATAAGCCAAGGAGACAGTGGGATGCAAATCGATCTTGAAGAGATTCGAGAGTCGAGCGATGAAGGAACCTCTAACACTGGCGCACAACCCGAGGAGGAAACTCCGGTTGAACCAATTGACAAGTCCTTACCTCTTAGACATTCCGAAAGAGTTAGAGTTCAACCCCAGTTTTATGGCTTTCATATTACTACTGAAGGGGATACGTATATTAGTGATGGTACACTAATAAATCTAGATGAAACTAATAGCTATAAGGAAGCCATGGCAGGCCTAGAGTCTGTAAAATGGAAAGAGGCGATGGACAGCGAGATTCAGTCCATGTATGACAACCAAGTTTGGAATTTGGTTGACAATGTGCCCCAACGTAAGACGGTTGGGTGCAAATGGATCTTCAAGAAGAAGACCGACGTGGATGGGAATGTGCACACGTATAAGGCATGACTAGTGGCGAAGGGCTTTACTCAAACTCCCGGAGTTGACTATGATGAGACCTTCTCACCAGTTGCTAAGATAAAATCTATTAGGGTGATGCTAGCCATTGCTGCATTTCATGATTATGAGATATGGCAGATGGATGTCAAGACCGCTTTCCTTAATGGGAAGTTGGCTGAGGATGTTTACATGGCTCAGCTAGAGGGTTTGGTCGATTCGAAGCATCCCAATAGAGTGTGCAAGCTTGAAAAGTCCATTTATGGACTTAAGCAAGCATCTCGTAGATGGAATCTTTTCTTCGATGAGAAAGTCAAAGAGTTTGGATTTGTACAAAGTGAAGATGAATCATGTGTATATATCAAGGTCAGTGGGAGTATAGTTAGATTCCTCGTTTTGTATGTCGATGACATACTGCTCATAGGAAACGACGTCCCGACTTTGCAGGAGGTTAAATCCTGGCTCGGGAAGTGCTTCGCTATGAAGGACAACGGAGAGGCTTCCTATATTTTGGGAATAAGGATAGTGAGAGAACGAAGTAAGAGACTAATAGGACTTAGTCAGAATACTTACTTAGATAAGGTACTAAAACATTTTAGTATGGAAAACTCGAAGAAGAGAGAACTATCGATACAAAGTAATTCCAAGTTGAGTAAGACTCAAAGTCCGAGTATTGAAGCCGAGATAGCTGAGATGAGCCGGGTACCTTACACTTCCGTAGTTGGCTCGATCATGTACGCTATGACTTGTACTTGCCCTGATGTGGCCTTTTCTTTGAGCATGGTCAGTAGATATCAAGGGAACCCGGGCAAAGCTCATTGGATTGCGGTCAAGAATATACTTAAGTACCTTCGGAGGACCAAGGAATAGTTCTTAGTCCTCGGAGGGAGTGATGACTTAAAGGTGCGACGGTATAGTGACGCCAGCTTCCAGACCGATAGGGACAACTACCGTTCGCAGTCGGGTTGGGTCTTTACCCTTAATGGAGGAGCAGTGACTTGGAAAAGTTCCAAACAAGAAACCATAGCTGATTCAACGTGCAAATCAGAGTACATTGCAGCGAGTGAAGCATCAAAGGAGGCGATGTGGTTGAAGAACTTCATTGGTGATCTTGGAGTTGTGCCTGCCATAAAGGAGCCTATGGAAATTTTCTATGATAATGAAGGAGCGGTTGCCTTGACCAAGGAACCGAGGGATCATGGTAGATCTCGACATATCGACAAAAAATATCACTTTATTAGATATCGAGTAGAAGAAGGAAACCTCGTAGTAAAGAGGGTATCGTCGGAGGATAACCCACCAGATCCGCTTACAAAGGGACTGAGTAGGGTTAAGCATTTGCAGCACGCTAGGAGCATTGGGCTGAAAGACGATATTAGTTTAGATTAGATAGTTTTTGAAACATATAATAGATAAATGTAAAATGTAATTCACATTTGATGATTAAATAAAGGAGTATTATTTATAAGTAAAGCTACTGTCTTATGTTAATTGTTTAACTATTGTTTCATTTTGCATGTTTTGACTTCCTGGATAATTGAGTTATTAAGAATAATCAAATTATTCGAATGGTCCACAATCGTTCATATGTTGGAAGTAGGTATGAATGAAGATTGTCATGAATTGGTATGTAGATTGTCTAAAAGGTATTAGACATTGCAAAGGTTTGCTGCAACGTTCATGAGTGCTTATGAACAAGTTTTGAGCATTGGAATAAACCCGTGCTTGCTGGAATCATTTTTTGGAATGGGACACAAATGATCGCAAGACGATAATATCATATGGTCTTAAAACCAAGATATATGATTTATTGTTTATTAATTGGTTATGCATTGATAATGCGAAACCGCATCAATAAATTGATGTCATAAAACACATTGTTGTGTATAGTTGATTAGTGAATAGTAAATGCATATAATTCGAAGTTTACCTGTTACTTTTATTCCGAGAGGATAAAAGCGATATCACGGCCGCTCGATGATTTGATTTGACTTATGTGTCGGGCCCGGTCAGGACTGAATTGATGTGTTCAATTAAGTTCTATGTCAAATGAATCGGAGAACGAGAAACAAATTGCTGGACAATAAGTTCCATAAGATTGTCCGCATAATATCTAATCAGAGGACTGTATGATCCCTTATTTAAAGGACAGGATACTGATAAGATCAGAGTTTAACAGCATCTTTGAGAGCTACGATTGCAAATCGGATTGTGTTCGCATATATAGTTACTAGAATTATCCAAGTGGGAGACTTTTGGATTAGTGTCTAAGGTTGTAACTATATTTGGTAAGTACTTGACTCGATTGTGCATGGTCCTTTTGGGTTGCCATCACCATAGCAACTTGACAGGATGATTTGTTAAGAAAGAAGAGATATTATTGTTAATATATTATGAGAGTAATATATTAAAGGAATAATAATGTTATTTGATTAATATAAGTCATATAAATTAATTGAGAATTAATTTGGTGACTTAAAGAGATTAATTGAATAAAGGGGCATAAACTGTCAAATGTGTGATAGTTGTGTTTAGGGCTATGAATCCTTATGGATATGGGAAGGGACGATTTTAAGGATATGGATATCTTAAAATCGTCCAAGGCCTTATCTAGAAGGATCTTTGGATTGCTTTGAGTCTAAGTTATCCAATTAGGGTTTAAGGTGAAACCCTAGGAGCTCATAGTATAAATAGGCCCTTAGGGTTGGAGAAATCGGCCACTGAATCTTTGTGGAAACCCTGGAGCCGATTTCTCTCATCTCTCTCTCTCTCTCTCTCTCTCTCTCTCTCTCTCTCTCCCTCAAATAATATTCTTGCTAGTTGGTGTTTGTAAGCCATTAGAGGAGTGACAATTGTGACTCTAAGCTCCAAGAAGAAGAAGTATCAAGCAAGTAATCCAAGGTATTGTTCTAGATCCTAATTCACATGATTAGAATCAATTGTTTACATTAGATCTAGTATTGAAAGTCTTGGATACAATGCATGTCCAATTAGAGAAACCTAGATCCAAGCAATTAGGGTTTGCATGTGCACATAGGAAAGTTCTTATGGCTCAAACCCATCACATTATACTCTATATCAATCTCATCCTCTCCGGTTCAGCCTCAGCCTCAACTTTCTTTTCTTCCTTTCACTTCTCTACCAAAATAGTTTTTCCTCTTGCTTTCAAAGCTGAATCTTCTATTATTTCTTTTGTTTTTGAACCACTTCTACCAACATCAGCAGATTTACCAATCTCAATACCTTTCAAAATTGGTCTTGTAATTGGCACAGTTGTTACCACTGTCGAAGTAATCGGGCCAGCAGTTGCTATGATTGGCTTCATAGTTGGTATTTTTGAAGAAAACGCCTTTCCCACCACCTTCGCATCATCACCACCAACCTTCGAATCTTCACCTTTCCTTTCTCCCCCTTGCACCCCTGTATGAACAGTCGGGACATCTGTTGTTGGAAGAAGGCTGGATATGTGAGAAAGAGGAGCCAATTGTTTGAAAAGTATATCTTCGAATTGAGAAAATTTTTGCAACATAAAATCCGAAGATAGCTGAGAAGATGAGACTGGCTTTGTAGATAATTCTTTGAGCTCCTTTAACAAAGTGATGACCTCCATAAAATTTTTGTTTTCAGTTGTAGAAAGTTGAGATAATTGAGGACTCAAACTTTCATACAACTTGGCAAATTTCGTCACAGCATCACAGATGATGTCAACCTTCTAATTTAGAGAAGCATCTTTCGTTCGAACACATGCAATCTCTTTGTCCATATCTTGACGAAGCTCTTGATGTTTGAAGTTGACATCCTCACGAACCTTCTTGATGTCTTGAATAAACAATACATGACGTTCCTTGGTCGCCTTTCGCAATTCCTTCAAATCTCCTTCAAATGTGGACTTCTGAGAATTCACCCTTAGGTCATTGTTATGATCACACAGATCAATCTTCTCCAGAATACAAGACTCAGAGTCTTTGAGCATGCCAGAAACTTTCAAAGTGATCCTTCCTTCTAACAATTTTAATAAACCATCAACCTCTAAACTTGACATAGAATTACCTCCCCCAAGATCTGCTTTTGATTGAAGAATAGAATTTAGCTTTGTATTCAAGATTTTAAATTGCTTCATTGTCATAAGCATATGATCTGGGAAATCAGCTTCGTCTTCATCAAATACCAAATTCTCAAAAGTACCTCCAAAACCTTCAGATTCATTATCAGTCTCCATAAAGATAGATTCTTTAATTGGTGAAGTGGTTGTGGGTGGATCAGTTGATTGAGAAAAGAAAAGAGAAGTAAATGGATGTTTGATGATGTTTTCGAATGTATGGGAATCTGTGGTGGAAGTAATGGGTATGACAGGTGTAATTTGTGGAGGAAAAGAAACAAAAGTTTCTCAGGTAACATGCGAAGATTTACCTTGTTCATCTTTCTTCGAATCATCCTCACCCATGATAACATTTGCATCCGTATTAGATACATTTACAAGAATGTAAGAAGTTCATGCCTCCTCAGAAAATGACTTAGCAACTGAATCTTCGGGTGGTATAACTGTTGTCTGTGAAGGAATAGAAGTATCTTTTTGTAGATTTGCTTCTGGAGTTTCCGGAATCCTTTCATCTTCGTCATCTGTAGATTCAGAAGAGATGATCATTGTGCTTGTCTTCTTCTTCTTCTTTGGGATATGTTTAGCCATATCTGCAACCCTTCGTTTCTTTGATGATGGAGAAACAGGCTCTGGAATTTCACGAAATAGGACTCCCTGATGAGTAACCTGTGGCTTTCGTACTACATAAGTGAGTGGAGATCTGCTCTTGTGCTTCGACTTCATTTTGATTCTTTGAAAAACACCAGTCTTTGAAGGAATAATTTCTTTTTCTTGAGTTTCTGGACCAATAGGCTTAGTTAAGGTTGTGTCAGTAACCGAAACTTCGTGTGTTACTGGCTCTTCATTAGTAACTGGTTGCTTCTTTGGAATCTTCGTAGACTGAGACTCCTTGATTGGTTTATCAAAAGAACCAGTTTCAGTCTTCTTCGTACGTTTTGACCTTGTCTCCTCCCTTGCCAATAGAATCCCTATCTCAATAGTAGTATCAATTGTTTGCAAATAAGTCACTAAGACTATATTTGTTGGATCAACACTCGCATCAGGAATACGAGCTACAAAAGGAAACTCCTCAGCATCATCAGTTGCATCCTTTGGACAACTGTATACGTGAAAAACTGCTTTTTCCTCATCATTTGATACTAGAGTCCCCTCCTTCTCGTAAAAGTAATGCAAAATCAAGCTCCAATATCTTGCACACGAAATGCCATGAAGAGCATTCGTGTTTTCGATACTCTTCAAAAATTCTTTCCACATTTGAGTAGAATAATCCACTTGTAGATCATAATAAATCCCTGCAACCATGACATATACCTCCATTCGACCCTTATCAAGACCAACTGTTCTTCCAGTCAAACATCTCAAGAAAATACCAAATAAGAAATTCCAAACACTGGGAAGACCGGACTTCTTGAATTCACTGATCTTTGATAATTGAGGTTGATGGCCCATTTCATTAAACATATGAACGATTTGAGGAAAGGTAAAATTGACATACGGTGGGGAATTAGGGATTTCCAAAATCTGACAGAAAAGCTTCTTGGACAGTGTGACCTTTTTATCATTCACGAGATTGAAAGTAACTGCATCAAAAGCTTTTGAATATGTAGCAGTTGATCCGGATTGAGAAAGCCATGAAAGTGGAATAGAAAAAGAACTGAACATTGGTTTTGACATAACATAACTCTTCAAAGCAACGATTAGCATCTTGAGTTCTTCAGGGTATTGAATATGTAATGCAGTTAATTTGGCATACAAATGTTTTGCAGAGTTACAATATATGTTACGTTGTGCCAACAACATTCTTACATCTTTGTCTAGATTCTCTCTATCATTATTGACATTTTGTAATTGTAACTCTAGATACTCTACCCTGCTATGTTTCGTGTCTAGCAACTTTTGAGTCTCAAGCAATTGATTATTAAGTTTATTTGCTTCGTTACTAGCAGACACAACAATAGCATCAAAGTAAGCAACAGTATCATCAAAAGAAATTATTTCAGAATCATATGCATGTAAATGAATATTAAAAGATTCGAGTATAGAACGTACCTTAGTTGTCATAGGAGATTTGTCACTTGACTTCGTAACAAAGTAACGTCCAAAAATCTCCTCTTCTTCTTCATCCTCAAATCTTGCAAACATGGCACCATGAGTAGGATGCCTCATCTCCTCATCATCAGACCCGGATGACCAGATATGATAAGTGCCACTTTTTTCATCTTCACTCTCTCTTCTTTCCATAAGAGAAAATCCCTTGGCCTTCTCACAAACTTCCTCCAGTTTTTCAACATAATATGCTTCGTCCTTGACTCTATTCTTCTTTTCTTCTTTCAACTGCATAGTGATTCGCACCATTACAATAATGACAGTCTACTCCATAATCTTCTTTCAATTTCTTTTCTGCCTTAAACTCTTTCACCTTATCATCATTCTTCTCAGACTTTTCAAATTTCTTTTTCTCTTCTACACCAGACTTCATAAAATTTCCTTTCACCTCACTTTTCTTTCCCTTAGGATTAAAAGGCTTTTTGAAAAACTTTTTAACTCGATTATTCGAGTAAAAAGTCACAACTTCATCATCCGAATTTAAAAGAAAACCTTCTTCATATGAATTTTCCTTTTCAGCAGATTCCACTTCAGATACTTTCGAAACTAAAGCCAGTGGTCCTCCTAAACTCTGGTTTGATTCTTCAACTATTTCAGAAACTTCACTTTCGTGTGTCTTTAACTGATTGTAAACATCATTCAAAGATGAACTGTCGAAGCTCTGCTGATTTTTGATCATCATACTTACACTTCTCCATTCCTTCCTTAGTCCCATAACAAAAGTAAGATTATACTCCATTAAGGACCTTGTAATTACATAGCGATTGCACCTGTAGATCAACTCATTCGGACGATCGTAGTAGACTTCAATTGTTTCAGTTTACTTCTGTCTGAACTCCTTAAGTTCAACCAAACACTGCTTAACATAATTGATCTTTGTCTTCTCACTTCCTTGATACTTTTCTTTGAAAGTATTCCAAATCTCCTTAGCAGTTTTACAACCACGAATGTGGTTGTAAACAACAGGTGGCAAAGCACCTCTCAACTCTGTCATGCATCACTTTTCATTTTTCTTCAGTCTTGTTTGTTGATCTTCAACAGTAGAAGTAGTTCCAGATGAACCTATGTTTTGAACATTCAATGGAGGTTGAGCTGTTCCATTGATGCAATTCCATAATTCTTCATCAAGCCCATTTAGATAATCCTGCATACGATCAGCCCACTGATCATAATATTCAGAAATTAATGAATTTTGGTTGATGATCCTAGCAGATGAGAAAACGAAGTCATTGAATTGAGATTGAAGTTCGCCGTGGATGAACATATGAAGTTTTTAGAGATTTTTGAAATAACAACGAGAATTTGAAAACAATTATCTGAAACGATTCACAAAATCCAGTAGAACACTCGATTCAACAATCCAAATGCAGAATCGAATCACAATCTTAGATCTAAGAGAATCTTTCAATTTCAAAAAGTACGGATACTTTTGAACCAAAAAGTTGATTCAAAAACCTTTTGAACAAATGAAAATCAGATCACTGAGATGATTCCTGCTCTGATACCAACTGATGAATCAATGAATCGAGTAAGCTATTAATCAGAGTTAATATTGAAGAAAGTGTGAGAGATTGAACACAGGATGTAAATAAGATTTCGCTTAAGCTTTATTACGCTTTTTGTTTACTGAGAACAATAGACAAGACTGTAAAGGTTTTGTCTAACTCTAGTAAACGATCCTATTTATAAGATACATAAAGCGTACAAAAAATATACTAAGGCATAAACACTTAAGCTTCGTATAAAAGCGCCCTAGTAAAATAGATTACACAATATACGAAGAGTACTAAACATGCTTCGACTAATTACAACAAAAACAATCCTTACAGTTAAATAATATAAATATCATAAAATATAACGTGATATATAAAATAGATGACGATAAATGTGAAATCTATTAAATATGATGGATTTATTTATATCTAAAAATATAAAAGATTAAAATCGAAAGTAATGTATAACATGAGGAACCTTAAATATAGAATTAGTTTAACATGAGACACCTTAAATGTAAATTTGTTTATAGCCAGATTGATTTGTGACTTTGATAAGAATAAGTAAAGTGGTTTTGACTTTTGAAAATCGGGTGTGAATAACAACACATATGGTGCTCATTATTTTCTTTTGGTATTTATGATTGCTTTTCTCGGTTTGGATATATTTATTAGGATATATTTGTGTTAACTAATTAAATTGCAAATTGAAAAATTATTCTGGGTTGACAGAGAAATAAGTATTTTTTTAGGTTAAGAGGATCTCTAACCCATTGATAGTTTCATTTTATTTATTTTTACTTTATAGTTTATTTTAGCATATTTCATACATAATTTAGTTAATCATCATGAATATTTTCCTTTTTTGTTAGTTTCTTGAGATTAGACTTCCTAAGCTAAACTTTCTTTAATTGATTTTGGTGAAATCCATGGACATTTAGTTATTTGAATACTATTATGAAATTGTGGTGATTTTTATGAAAGTGTTTTGCATTTGAACATCTTGTCATCTATATATATTTATTTGTGAGTTTGGATGTATGTTTGATGATTAGTTGACTAATTTCTTGATTAAGTAATGAACCATCAAATTAGTAATCAACAGATGGCTCTTGTGATGATTTACACTTCACACAATCATAAAAATACTTTTCCAACATGGTAGTGAACGCATTTGAATCCTTTTGGATTTAGTGACTTTTTAATTCTTAATGCTAGTTAACTTTTACTAATTGCATGATTAATGGAAATTGTGACTTTAACTAAAGGAATATGTTATGAGCTCCTGAGGCTATTTTATTAATTAACAAAAGTATAGGTGATCTCAAGTTTCTTGGATTGTTATAGCCAAATTAAATTGAACCATAAGTCTTGCACCATAATGTCTAATGATAATTAACTAAGAGTCCGTATGATGAAATTCAAACTCAACCATATTTCTCTCATTGATTTACATCAAACTTTTTTCTTTGTTTAATTGTAATTTCCAAGTCTTAGTATAATTTTTAATTTCTTAAAACAACCAAAAGATTAAAACCCCCATTTTTTATTTTATTTAGTTTTACAAGTATTTGTACACAACATTCTGTAACGCCCCGACTCTCAGGTATTAATATTACAGCTTTATTTTTCATATTGGAAGGTCTACTAGACGAGTTGGATGCCCTCACTCGTCGAGTGGGAACTTTTAGGGCCACGTGTTTAAATGACCAACTCGTCGAGTCGGAGGCATGACTCGACGAGTTGGAGTTGGAGGATGAGACCCTAATTTCTAGGCTTTTGCACCCTATTTAAAGGGTCATTAGTCTCCCTTAGCCTCCCTTACAGCCCCTTGTGAGTCTAGAAACCCTAATTCGTGTGTGTGCTCCATTCTTGTGTGATTTTCAAGTTTAAAAGGTGTTTTGCAATGAGAAGACTTGAAGTATAAGAGGAGCAGTGCAAGAGGAGCTAGCGGATCTGTCTCTTCTGCTTCTTGACATCAGTTTGAAGGTGGTGGAGTTCGTGGTCGTGGTTCGAGAGTTTGAGTTATCACTTTCGACTCGACAGTTGAGAGGTGACTTATCCTCACTATACTAAGGGGTCTAAGGCACCAAGGCCGGCCCGTTGGATTGATATTCCAGTTGTTTGATGATATGTTGAGTATGAGATAGTGATACATGCTAGTTTGTCATGCCAATTAGGTAGATCTGTAGGACTACCTGTGTTACCGTTTGATTATCTGTATGCGCAATTAGCAGTATATGTAGACATGTTGTGTGGGTAGGGTTGAGGTTGCACTACCTCGTTCAGTGACCAACAAACCTTGGAGTATGCCAGATATGAGGTGAGGGACAGGAAGGCATACCGGACTCATACTGAGGACTCATTAGCATGCCAGATATGAGCTGAGGACCAAATGGTATGCCAGATTCGTACTGAGGGTAGATCAGTTATGTTTCGGTCTTAGGACTGTGGGGGGGGGGGACCAGTCATAAGTTGTGGGCTCGAAAGCAAACCAGACTTATGTTGTGGGCTCAGAGGCAGGCCATATGTGAGTTGTGGGCCAGAAAGACAAGCCAGACTCACACTGTGGGCCCAGGGGTAATCCAGTCTGTAGAGGTGTGGTCCCATTACATGTTGTTATTATATGTATTGTTGTTATGTATCGGTATTTTAGGGGAACTCGCTAAGCTTTAGGCTTATAGTTTCAGTTTTTGTTTAAGGTACATCAAATGATCGCGGGAAGGCAAATGCGTGATCGTACAACTCCTCATGTTTATGACATATTTCTGGGATACTCTAATATTATACTATTTTGAAAACAAGTTTTGTAATAATTAATGGTTTTGAAATGTTTTGAAAAAGTTTAACTATGGCATGGTTTTTATAGATGTTACAAGTTGGTATCAGAGCCTTTGTTTGAGTGAATTGGAGGAACACTCGTGTGTATGAAGTGTCAAATCAAGGAAAGGATTTTCAAAATGATTTTTTAAATGGTTTTCAAAAAAATAAGTAAAGGAGGATGCAAAGAGTACGATCAGCCGAAGCCAGTAAGTAGACCCCAAAATACCATACGGTTATTTGATATTGTGTTATGTTAGAACATCATGCTAGTACTAGGCTAGGGATCTTCAGAAATTAGATGATAGAATTGTCTGATTACATGATGTCTGGTAGCCTATGGTTTACCTTACATGAACTTGACATCATTACTGTAGTTGCTTGTGTATGCATCACGGCTGTACATAATCAAGATCTTATAGCCTGATAATGTTTGGTTTGGCCTTATTTCCTGGTCTTGTCTGATGAAGGGCTTAGGGTACGATCGGGTATTCGACTTGGAGCCGGTAAGTCAGTTATGAGATAGTTAGCTTTCCTCTAGGAGAGAGGAATGAGGGACCACCATGCATATGTATAGTCTTAGGGTGTTGTGATGATACTTGAGACAAATATGGGTAGGTGTGGAAAATAGTATTAGACCGAACTACTGAAAGCACGGGACCCATACGCGTAGCAAGGAAGTCACAACCCCTAGGGTTTAGCTGGGAGTTGGTTCACTATTATTATGTGGATTATTTGATATCTTCTGGTATATTTTCAGAATGGTGGTTACGAGGCATTTTGTGTTCGTATCCGGATCAGGATCAGGGCAGGACGATCAGGGTGCTCCGACAGAGCCCGGGATTATCGGCCAGGATGGGCCAATAGTGACAGAGGATCGTATCAGGGAGATCATCCGCGAGGAGGTGATCGAGATTGTCCAGGGTCAGATTCTGGAGATGTTTAGGTCTACTAAGACCGCTATGATGGAGTATTTCGATGACAGATATGCAGCCCTTGCCGAGGCGGCTACCGCAACAGCTACAACGACTGTAACAGCAGCAGGGGGAGGAGCTGGCTGAGCTTTTCAGTACCGAGACATCGATAACATGAAGCCCCTACTTTTGATGGGAATCAGGACCCCATCAAAGCCATGAGATGGGTGTCCGACGTAGAGGGCTGTGTCTTTACATGTTCATGTCCTATTGACCAGAAGGTTAGATGGGCCCTAAACCTGCTGAGGTCCGGGGAAAAGGACAAGTGGAGATTGATGATTGGGTCTTATTCAGATGACCAAAGAGTTGAGGTTACTTGGGAGCAGTTCATGGATATGTTCCGCTCTCGCTATATTCCACGGGTCGAGCGGGAGCGGCTGGCTCATGAGTTTTTGGAGTCGAGGATGGTGAGACTATGACTGAGATCACCCATATGTTCACAGAGAGGGTGATGTTTTTATGAGAGTTTGCTTCTGAGCAGGCTCAGATGACATGTTATCTGAGCATACTCAAGACCGACATCCATCAATTTGTTGCTACCCAACGATGTGACACACTGTTGGATTTACAGTATGCTGCTAGGCTACGTGAGCTGGAGATCGAGTTACAGTTGCTGGAGCAGAGGCGATCCTCGACACAGTCACAGCCGGTGTAGAAGCGGTCCAAGACCACTGATGCTAAGAAGAAAGGTCAGCGTGGCCGCACTTGTGGAAAGTGCAGAAAAGGTCATTACGGAGTTTGTCGATCAGGTAGCGGGTGCCACAAGTGTGGCAAGGAGGGGTATTATGAGAAGGATTGTTTCCAGCCTACCCCAGTTCCGAGTGTGAGGTTATGTTACCACTGTGAGCAGATTGGCCATGTTAAGGCCAACTGCTCGTTGCTCGCCGCTAAGCCGGCGTAGGCTCCCACACCAGCCACATTGAGGATTACAGACGGGAGACAGGGTAGAGCAGAGCCCCCGATGGATCACGGACGCGCCTTCCAGATCACAGCATAGGAGGCCAGGGCAGCCCCAGATGTGGTTGCCGGTATGTGCTCTATCCCTTATCTTATCGATTGTATATGTTTTGTGCTTATCTATTTATACATGTGATTAGGTACGTTTTTAGTGAACTCTCTGCCTGCTTTGGTTTTGTTTGGCTTGGGGGCGAGTCGGTCATTTGTATCTCAGACGTTAAGTAGGGAGTAGAGTATGCTAGTAAGAGAGCTAGAGTGTCCGTAGCGAGTCTCTATCGCCAAGGAACATGGGATTTCCGCTTCTTCGGTCTACCAGGGATGCAAGTTGGAGATCTTCGGGGTATCTTTTCCGATTGAATTAATTCTAATCCCCATGGGGGGTGTATGTGTGATTATGGGGATGGACTGGCTTAGTCGATTCAGTGTCATGATAGACTACGAGGGTAAGCGGGTAGTGGTTCGAACCCCAAGTGGGGGATAGTTAATTATCTATGGCAAGGGTACTAGAGTGGGATTAGGGTTTTTTTCGGTCGCCAGGGCTAGACAGTATATTTAGCACGGGTGTGCAGGTTATCTAGCGTATGTGGTGGATAAATGAGACAGAGATCAGATTTCCGTTTCAGAGGTTCTAGTGGTCAGGGAGTTTGCAGACGTGTTTCCGGAGGAGTAACCAGGGATACCTCCGGAGAGGCAGGTCGAGTTCCGGATTGACCTGGTTCCAGGTGCGGCCCCTATCGCCAAGGAATCGTACCGATTGGCGCCACCAGAGATGCAAGAGATGTCATCACAGCTACAGGAACTACTAGGCAAGTAGTTCATTCGCCCGAGCAGTTATCCATGGGGAGCACCGATCCTTTTCGTCAGTAAGAAGGATGGTTCACATCGAATGTGCATTGGTTACTGGTGTTGGGTTTTGAGCATTCTAACACTCCTAAGTGTACATGCAACCCTAAATACCTTGGATCTATGTTTTCTCTATTATACATGCAAATAAGAACTTCCAAGGTATTATCCTAATCTAGCATACAAAACAATGAATGTAACAAGATAGAATACATACCTCTTGATGTACAAAGTCTTCATGAAGCTTGAGTGCCTAGTGCCCCAAGTGTGACACCTCAAATGGAATCACAATCATCAAGACACTTGGAATAGCTTGAGAGAATTCTACACTTCATGAAATCGGCTAGCCCTCTCTAGAATAATACTAGTGCACGATTTTGCCAAGAATAATATCTTTATATAGTGTTACAATTAGGGTAAACTCTTAATTGTCATGGCTTTCCATTTCCTTGGATCCATGGGTACAAATACACCATGGAGCATCCATGGACCATCCTATGGGTTTTAGCCCAACTTGATTATCCATGGAGCATTAGCCCACTATACAAGTATGGATGATTTACACAATCAACCCATATATTTAATTAGTCTTCTTTTGATCACTTAATTAATCCTAGATTAATTCTTGATCAATACTAATTAAATAATCTCATTATCCTTATTATTAATATACTAGAACTTATAATATATTAATAACCATAAGTGTCTTATTTCTCTCATTTAGTCTATCCAAGTGCATGATGGTATGCAACCCAAATGGACCATGCCGGGTCGGGTCAAGTCTTACCAATTATAGTTATGGACTTAGACATTAATCCAACAACTGGGATTTGAGCAAGCTGTAGGTGAAAAACTGTTATCCACTCCCGAGGATAGATGATCTCTTTGATCAGTTGCAGGGAGCATCTTGGTTCTCCAAGATAGACCTGAGGTTCAGGTACCATCAGGTCAAAGTTAGGGAGGAGGATGTGGAGAAGACCGCGTTTCAGACTCATTATGAACACTACGAGTTTGTGGTGATGCTGTTCGGGCTCACCAATTCCCCAGCAATATTCATGGACCTGATAAATCGGGTTTGTAGACCGATGCTCGATTGCTCGGTCATCGTGTTCATAGACGATATCTTGGTGTATTCCAAGACCCGAGAGCAGCATGAGGAGCACCTTTGGGAGTTATTGGGAGTTCTGAGGAGGGAATGAATTGATGTTAAGTTCTCGAAGTGTGAGTTTTGGTTACGAGAGGTTTAGTTCCTCAGACATCTCGTTAATCAGGAGGGGATTTTGGTCGATCCGGCCAAAATCGAGGTGGTTATGCAGTGGGAGGTTCTGAAATCTCCTTCGGATATCAGGAGTTTTCTGGGATTGGCAGGGTACTACCAGAGATTCATTCAGGATTTCTCCAAAATTGCAGTGCCCCTCACTCGTCTGAGAAGGAAGGGGTAGATTTCCAGTGGGGCCCCGAGCAGTAGAGGGCGTTTGAGACCCTCCGATAGCAACTATACAAGGATCCAGTCTTGACTCTCCCGTAGGGAGTTGAGGATTTTGTAGTGTTCTGTGATGTATGTATCACGAGACTGGGGGCGGTCCTTATGCAGAGAGGATGGATGATAGCCTACGCATCACGAAAGCTGAGGCCGCATGAGACGAGATACCCTACTTATGATCTGGAGTTGACAGAAGTGGTATTCGCTCTCAAGATTTGGAGACATTACCTCTATGGGGTCCGTTGTACCATTTACACAGATCACAAGAGCCTGAGACACATTATGGATCAGCCAAACCTGAACATGAGACAGCGCGGGTGGTTAGATGTAGTTAAGGACTACGACTATCAGATCCTTTACCACCCGGGTAAAGCGAACGTGGTGGCGGACGCTCTGAGTTTCAAGTCAGTTGGGTCTTCCATACCAACAACATGTATGAGGATATCGATGAATTCTTTACTTATGAGCTTGATTAGAGATGCTCAGGCTGAGGGCATGCGACTAGAGAACTGGAAACTGGAGAGGATCAGGGGTGAGAACACCCGATTTGTGAAGGATATCCGGGAATTGTTAACCCGATGTGGTCGGGAATGGGTACCGATGTCTGGTGGAGTCAGGCAGATGGTTATGGAGGAGGCTCATCAGTCACTTCTCTATTCACCCGGGAGGCACCAAGATGTACTTGGATTTGAGTTTGAGCTATTGGTGGCCGTGCATGAAGCGAAAAATCACTTGGTACGTTGAGAGGTGCTTGACCTGTAGGTTGGTCAAGGTCGAGCATCAGAGGCCGCATGGAAAGCTGCATCCTCTAGAGATTCCTATGTGGAAATGGGAACAGATCACGATGGACTTCATTACCAAGTTTCTGAGGACGGCGAAGGGATATGAAGTTATATGGGTTATCGTGGATCAAATGACCAAAAGTGCCCGTTTCCTGGCCATACGGGAGAGTTCTTCAGCCGAGAAGCTGGTCGACGTGTATGTTTACGAGATAGTTGCTCGCCACGAAGTTCCGGTCTCTATTGTTTCCGACCGAGATGTTAGATTCACTTCCCGCTTCTGGAATAAGTTCCATGAGGAGCTGGGCACGCGGTTGTATTTTAGCACAACATATCATCCGTAGACCGACGGCGGACTATACAGACCCTCGAGGGCATTTTAAGAGCTTGTGTTATCGATTTCGGTGGGAGCTGGGATTCCCACCTACCCCTTGTAGAGTTTGCTTACGACGACAATTATCATTCTAGTATCGGTGCCCCACCTTTTGAACTATTGTACGGGCGGAGATGTCACACCCCGATCTGTTGGGGTGAGGTTGGTCGCAGAGTCATAGGGTGGATAGAGGTAGTTTTACAAACTACTGAGAAGATTCGGAGGATTAGACAGCGATTGCAGACTGCACAGAGTAGACAGAAGATATACGCCGACCGAAACCAATCAGAGTTAGTGTTCCAAGTTTGTGACATGGCCCTCCTGAAGGTCTCGCTCTGGAAAGGTGTGATCTGCATCAGGTTGAGGGGGAAATTGGGTCCCCGATACATCGGGCCATTCAAGGTCATTTCCAGGGTTGGCAAGGTAGCTTACATATTAGATCTTCCTGAGAAACTCAGTCAAATTCACAACACTTTTCACGTTTCGTAATTGCGAAAGTGCATACTAGAAGAGGAGGTTGTAGTATCATTGGATGACATTCAGGTTGATGAACGCCTAAATTATGTGGAGAGGCCCGTGGACATCTTGGAAAGGAAGGTGAAGGTTCTGCGGAACAAGGAGATACCTTTGGTAAAGGTACAGTAGGAGCACTAAAGAGGGTCCGAGTGGACGTGGGAGCCAGAGGTTGAGATGCGGGAGCACTATCCAGAGATGTTCACCGCAGCGGACTTTGAGTATGAAGTCTAGTTCAAGTGGGGGAGAATTGTAACGGCCCCACTCTCAGGTAATAATTTTACAGCTTTATTTTTCATATTGGAAAGTCTACTCGACGAGTTGGATGCCCTGACTCGTCGAGTATGAACTTTTAGGGCCACGTGTTTAAATGACCAACTCACCGAGTCGGAGGCAAGACTCAAAGAGTTGAGCTGGAGGATGAAACCCTAATTTTCAGGGTTTTGCACCCTATTTAAACAGTCATTAGTCTCCCTTAGTCTCCCTTACAGCCCCTTGTGAGTCCAGAAACCCTAATTCATATGTGTGCTCCATTCTTGTGTGATTTTTAAGTTTGGAAGATGTTTTGCAATGGAAAGACTTGAAGTATAAGAGGAGTAGTGCAAGAGGAGCTAGTGGGTCGAGAGTTTGAGTTATCACTTCGATTCGACAGTTGAGAGGTGAGTTATCCTCACTATACTAAGGGGTCTAAGGCACTAAGCCCGCCCATTGGATTGATATTCCAGTTGTTTGATGATGTGTTGAGTATGAGATAGTGATATATGCTAGTTTTCCATGCCAGTTAGGTAGATCTGTAGGACTACCTTTGTTACCGTTTGATTATTTGCATGCGGAATTATCTATATATGTAGACATGTTGTGTGGGTAGGGTTGAGGTTGCACTGCCTCGTGCAGTGACCAACAAACCCTGGAGTATGCCAAATATAAGCTGAGGGTCGGGAAGACATACCGGACTCATACTGAGGACTCATTAGCATGCCATATACGAGCTGAGGACCAAGTGTTATGCCAGACTCGTACTGAGGGTAGATTAGTTATGTTCCAGTCTTACGACTGCAAGGGGAAAACGAGTCATAAGTTGTTGGCTCGAAAGCAAACTAGACTTATGTTGTGGGCTCAGAGGCAGGACAAATGTGATTTATGGGACCGAAAGACAAGCCAGACTCACACTGTGGGCCCAGGGGTAATCCAGTCCGTAGAGTTGTGGACTCATTACATGCTATTATTGTTATGTATTGATATTTTGGGGAACTCACTAAGCTTTGGGCTTATAGTTTCTGTTTTTGTTTCAGGTACATCAGATGATCGTGGGAAGGCAAAGGCGTGATCGTACAACTGCTCATGTTTATTACTTGTTTCTTGAATGCTTTGATATTATACTATTTTGAAACAAGTTTTGTAATAATTAATGGTTTTGAAATGTTTTGAAAAAGTTTAAATTTTGCATGATTTTTATGGATGTTACACGTTTTTCATAGAGTAACAACTTGAACCAATCTCCATTGATACGATCCCTTTACCATTATACACTATTTGTGTGAAATATTAAGGATATTTATTTTTGTTGGCCTCAACAACCACCAAATTTTGGCATCGTTGCCAGGGATTAGTTTATTTTTAATCAGTTTGTGTCTCTATGCTCGAATCTTATTATATATGTACTTTAATCTACAAGCTAAATATTGAAAAAGAAGCAATGAGTTTGGCAAAGCAAAGGAGAGTAGAGTGAAGTCAAACTTCCTACACTGACATAGCTCTGGAGGTTGAAACCACTTCTTCCAGTGACCTGGATACTAAATGGAACCCGAATGTAGTCCTGATCCTCGCCAAGAAATTCCCAAAACACCATCCATCGATCAAATCCCAAACAATCCATATATACCACCCAATCCACCCATCATAAACGAAATCCAATTGATATGGCAAACAGATCCCCTGAGAGAACCTTGATACAAATGATGGAGACCGATGTCACGTAAACTCTAACCGGTATCAATCATCCAGTTTTAGAAGGAGGCTTGGAATTAAAGTCATGTTTAGTTCACCATCATCCAATTTTTTTTGTGGATTGGAGAATGAAGATCCTCACAAACACTTAAAGATGTTTCACATCATTTGCACTAGCATGAAGCCACAAGGGTCAACCAATGATTAAATCAAACAAAGGGCATTCCCGTTGTTGATAGAGCAAAAGATTGGCTATTTTATCTTCCATTAGGGTCGACAAATTCTTAGACCGACATGGCAATAGCTTTCCTTGATAAGTTCTACCTCGCTTCTAGAGTCTCAAGTCTTAGAAATGATATTTGTGGAATCTGCCAAGGTCAAAACGAAACGTTCCACGATTATTAGGAGAGGTTCAATAGCTTATGTTTGAGTTGCTCGCAACACTAAATACCGGAACAACTCCTCATCCAACACTTCTATGAGGATTTATTACCAATAGAGAGAAGACCTGTTGATGATTCTAGTGGTGGATGTGTATTTAGTAAAACTCCTCAAAAAACAAGACAACTCTTCAACACCATAGCCACCAAATCCCAACACTTCCCCCCACACCCCCAAGACATGAAGAGGGGTACGCATTAAAAACTCAATGAAGTGGCAACATCAAGTTTAGAATCCAAGCTTATGGATTTGACGTCTGTTGTTTAAAAACTAGCCATGGGAGGTAGCTCACAAGTAATGGTTTGTGGTATATGTGCAATAATGGGAAATCCCACGGATATGTGTCCCATTATCGAAGAAGATGTGGAACAAGTAAATGCCATAGGTGAATTTCAAAACTACCACAACAAGCCATCCGGTTATCAAAATGCCTACAATTCAAGTTGGAAGCCTTATCCTAATATGAGCTACAACCTAAGACCATTGTCTCAATATGAATTGCTTATACCTTCCTACCCACCATAATAACCCCATTACCAACATCCACAACACCAACCCCATTATTAATCCAAACCACATCCTTCACATCATCACCAACAACCTCATCAATCTTAACCAAGCAGCTCCAGAATGTCTCTTATAGACATTGTCAAATCTCTTTCCACTATCACCCAAAAATTCGAATAAGAGATAAGAACTAGTATCTCCAACATTGAAGCACAAGCGGCTGATATAATCACTTCCTTGAGAAATTTGGATTCATGTGGTAAAGCACCTTATCTAATCGAAAAGAACCCAAATGTCAATGTGGTGACCTTGAAAAGTGGTAGGCAAACATGAGAAAGTAGCTCAAAAGTAGAAGTCGAGGGAAGATGAGGAAGAAATTGGGATCACTCCAACAGAAGATCCCATTGTCAAGAGTGATGCACAACATGAGGCTCCAAAGAAGATTACCCCTTTAGTCACTTCATTAGTCACTCAACGGCCATTCACTCCCGACTTGAAACATCAAAGAATAATGCGGAGAAGAAATAGATCTTGGACACATTCTAAAAAGTGGTGGTAAGCATTCCCTTGCTTGATGCAATCAAGAATATTCCTAGATATGCCAAAATTTTGAAAGAACTTTTCACTAACAAGAGAAAATTGATAGGGAAAGAAAAGATTTTTTTGAGTGAAAACGTGTATGTGGTTTTATAAAGAAAACTACCATCTAAATGCAAAGAACCCAAAATATTTACGATTAGTTGGAAGATAGGGGATGTTAATTTTAGTAGTGACATACTTGATCTTGGTGCTTCTATTATTTTCGTTCCCTATTCGATATACAAATTGCTAAATGTCAGTCCTTTAAAAAAACGGTTGTCATAATTCAACTTGCAGACAAATGAAGTGTTTTCCTAAAGGTGTCTTAGAAGATGTTTTGGTACAAGTAAATCAATTAGTCTTCCCGACGGATTTCTATATGACTGATTTGGAGGAACAAGTTTCCTCCACATCGGCTTTAATCTTGCTTGAAAGACCGTTTTTGAAATGGATAGGATGAAAGTTAATGAGCATGCACGTAACTTAACAATGGAATTTGATGGTGAAACAATAAGTTTTATAATTTATGATTCTATGAGATATCCTAGTGATATATCATCTTTATATTGTGTTGATGTTGTTTAACCACTAACCCAAGAATTATTGGAGTTGACAAATGGTGACATGTTAGAGATCATCTTGAGCAAGGGGTTTGATTGAGAAAAGCTCTCCATAAAGTTGAAGTTGTATTCTTTGGAGCCGGAGGTCAAAAATTTGGTTAATAATTTGGAGGTGAAGAAATCTACAGGGGTTGATGTCAAGCAAGTTGATTTTCCTCTAACTCACACAAAGTTACCACATTCTATTGTTCCACTACCGAGATTAGAGCTAAAGGTTTTACCTCAACACTTAAAATATACATATTTGGGAAAGAACGAGACTCTTCCGGCTATCATCTCCACTCACTTAACCGAATTTGAAGAAGAAAAACTCCTCAAAGTGTTGAAGGAACACAAAGAAGCAATGGGTTAGATAATTGTGAATATAACACAGTTGAGTCCCTCCACTTGTATGCATAAAACCTTGATGGAGGATGAATGCAAGCCAATTTGGGATGCACAAAGAAGACTGAATCCACACATGATGCAAGTTATGAGAAAAGATCTTCAAGTTTCTTGAAGTGGGAATGATCTATCCAATTTTGGATAGCATGTGGGTGAGTCTGGTGCAATTAGTACCAAAGAATAGGAGAATCACAGTGGTCGAAAACAAAAAATGTATAATGGTCCCCACCCATGTGAAAAACTGGTGAAAAGTATGTATTGACTATTGAAAGCTTAATGCAAGCACGAGAAAAGACCATTTCCCATTGATTTTGATTGATCAAATGTTAGAAAGGTTGGCCAAGAAGTCTCATTATTGTTGTCTAGACGGGTATTCTGGTTTTCACCAAATCCTGTTGGCACTGGAAGACCAAGAAAAGACAATATTTAAATGTTCATTTGACACTTTTGCATACCGGCAGCATGCCATTTGGATTGTGTAATGCCCTCGACTACTTTCTAACATTGTATGGTTAGTATTTTTCGGAATACATTGAAAACATAATTGAAGTTTTTATGGATGATTTTACGATATACGATAATTCCTTTCAAGAATGTTTGATCAACCTCATAAATTTTTGAAAAGATGCATTGAAACAAATTTGGTCTTAAATTTCGAAAAACGTTATTTTATGGCAATTAAAGGTCTTATTTTGGATCACATTGTGTCAAAGAAAAGCATTTGAGGTAGATAAAGCTAAAATTAATGTAATTCAACGCTTACCATACCCGAGATGTGTTCGGGAAGTTTATTCTTTTTTAGATCATATGGATTTTTTTTTCCGAAGATTTATCAATGACTTTTCAAAGATAACATGACCAATGTACTAACTCTTGTAGAAGGATGCCTATTTTGATTTTAATGAGGCATGAAAAGATGCATTTGACAAGCTTAAAGAGTTTCTTACATACGCTCCTATCATACAAACACCAAATTGGGATCTCACGTCTGAGATCATGTGTGATGCAAGCAACTATGCTATAGGTGCCATTTTGGGTTAAAAGGATGGAAGAGTCTCCCATGTGATCTACTATGCATCAAGGAAACTAGACAATTCTCAAAGCAACTACTCTTCCACGGAGAAGGAGCTATTCGCCATAGTTTTCGCTTTGGAGAAGTTTCGACAATATCTACTTAGTACCAAAGTTATTATCTATTCGGATCATGCGACTCTCAGTACTAGATGGCGAAGAAAGATGTAAAGCCAAAACTCATCAGATGAATCGTATTATTGCAAGAATTTGATTTGGAAATTTAGGACAAAAGCGGATGCAAAAACCTTTTTGTTGACCATCTAAGCTGAATCATTTCAAATGAAACTCTTCTCTCATTGTGGGACGAGTTTTCGGATGAGCATCTCTTTTCCCTCATTCAATCAATTCCTTGGTATTCCAATATTGTTAACTTTTTGGCCACGAGGAGCTATCCCGACACATTCACAAATGCTTAAAAAGATAAACTGAAAAATGATGCAAAATATTATGTGTGGGATGAGCCTTACTTGTGGAAAAATTGTCCCGATCAAATCATTAGGCTTTGTTTTCCCTAACAATAGCATCAACTTAATTTACAATTTTTTCATGAACTTGCTTGTGGGGGACAATTCATACCTAACCGAACTGTGAGAAAAGTTCTTGAATGTGGTTTATGTTGGCCAACAATGATACACGATTACTACTTGTTTTGTAAAAGTTATGAACAACACCAAAGGACAGGGAATATTTCTCAAATGAATCAACTGCCAAAAAATCTGATCCTTGTCTGTGAAGTTTTTGACGTATGGGGGATAGATTTTATGGTCCCATTTCCCATCTCATCTAACAATGTTTACATCTTGCTCGCAGTTGATTATGTTTCTAAATGGGTTTATGCCAAATCCACAAAACTGGATGATGCCAAAACGGTTATCAAAACTTAAATACTAATATTTTTGTGAGTTTTGGTGTGCTTAAAGCTTTGATTAGTGATCGAAGGGCACATTTTTGTTATAATATGATGAAGGCTTTATTGAAGAAGTACAACGTGGCCTATCGTGTCTCTATCGCCTATCACCCACAAACGAATGGTCAAATAAAGGTTTCGAGTTGGGAAGTCAAGTCCATCCTTTAGAAAATGGTTAATACAACAAAAAAGGATTGAAGTTTAAGGCTTGATGATGCCTTGCAGGCTTATTAGACCACTTACAAGACCCTGATAGGCATATATCCATTTAGATTGGTTTTTGGAAAGCCGTATCATCTTCCTGTTGAATTAGAGCATCGTGAATTTTGGGTGGTTAAGAAATGAAATTGAAACATTGATGAAGTGGGGAGACATAGGAGGCTTCAACGTCAAGAGTTGGAAGAGTTGAGAAATGAATCCTATGAGAACTCGAGAATTTACAAAGAGAAAACAAAGATCTTCCATGACAAGTCCATCACCCGTAAGCATTTTGAACTGGGATACAAAATCTTGCTCTACCATTCATGATTGAAGTTATTTTGGAAAGGATGTTTGAATTAAGTTTTAATCAATCGTAAACAAAACCAGAGTAAGTATGAACACCGAGATCTAAATAAGATCTTGATTCAGCTCAATTTATCCGAAATTGATACAAGTAAAGTTGTAATGAGATAGAAAGCTTAGAGCATACAAGTGATAAAAGTTACAACCCAGTTATGTAGTTACCCTATTTATAGGATACTGACGGATACAAAAAATACTAGGACTTCGACATTACATAGCAAACCACTAATGTGCCTAGTAAATACATACATAACGAAGTCTTGTAGATCATCTTCATTTACAAACTATTCGTAATCAAGACCACTGCGTAAGGTTCAACATATCACAAAACACATACTCAACATTCTCCCCCTTTGTGATCAATGTTGAATCTTAAGACGGAGGGTAGTGTCTTTATAGTCTGCATCAAAACTTTTCGAATCTCCATGTACCAAAAGATGATCTTCCTTATCCCCGCGCCGTATACATTCAAAATTTTCTGACAATTGTTGATGCGAAGAAGGATAGTAGAAAGATGTTGATTGGAGTATATTTCTACATCATTGGTGTGAAATAGCAATTTGTTTTTTCCTCCCTTCTTTCCTTTGCGCTGGAACACAACTCCTAACGGTTTGTGAATAATTTCTCCATCTTCGCATTCATCAACGTTAATTTTCCATTTCAACAAATCCCTAGGAATTTTTGACGTTCTGTTGAAGGAAATAGAGAGATCAATATCTATGAAATCTAAATGAGCAAAATAAGCATCCAAAAAGGTTTTGATGTGTTCATATGCGGCGATGTACGAAGCTTTATAGTGTATTTAGGATTTGCTCAAATCACCCAAGAGCTTCATAACCATAATGAGATCATTAAGATTCATCAATGGGAAATCGGCAATGGTGAATTCAAATAATATGTTGTTTGCTCGGACAACACTATATCGATAATTTTTCAAAACTCCTTCAAACAACACATCATGAGCAATCGACACAATCTTGGCGATTTTAACCAAGGACCACATGTCCTTTTTGTTCTTCCTAATCACAACATGAAAAAGAATTTTTAGCTTCTTAAACTCATCCTTATCCTTATAACTTTCTGTAAGCTTGAACTTAGGAAACACAAACAACAAATGATTAAATGGAAAATCCAGTTGATTGAACTCAATATCTTCTGTGTCGTAACTTTACTTTGGCTTTACAACAAAATCTTCATCTTTGCTAAAAGTTGTGCTTTCAATCGTTTCATAACGCCATACTTTGTTAGGATCACCCTTGTTGAGACCTGGTGGATCATTCACTCTTTGCCTCATTATACTGTTTAGCCGCCTTAATTTTTCCATCTCGAGTTCTTGTAACTTCTTTTTCTCTTCTGCTGAGAGTTCGACATGAACACCTTTTCTTTTGTCTTTAGGCTCAGAGGTTGTAACAGGCTTGGATGTTGAAGAACTTGAACCTCCTTCCCTAATGTTTATCCATTTCTTAGATTGCAGCTTGGAAAAATCATCTTTGACATTTGGACGGATGTTGTTGTCTTTCCTCAGTTCAACTTTGACATTTGAAGAAGTTGTCATTATTGCCTTCATTAGTAAGGAAGTAAGAATATGGGTAGAAATCAGCTTCCCCATGAGTTTCCCTTTGTCTTCCCCACTATCCTTTAATGAACCAACCACCATTCTCCCCTTGTGACACATTCACAATTAGACGTGAAGCATTTGTTGGTAAACGAAGGACTAAATCCAGTATTGGTGACAACTCAGTCTTGAAGCAAGACTTTACAGATGAAAGCATTGAAGAAATCTTGAGATAACGAAGTATGTGATGGAAAATCAAACTTCGATAGTATATCTTGAAACCCAATGAGAGACTTCTCAATATTAACAAACAACTTCCCATCTGCTTCTGTCTTGAGCTTCATCTCGTTAGTGTAACCCTTGTTGAAAGAATGAATATCTTCTATCATTGTATGAGTAGATCCAATCATAACATCAAACTTATTTTTCATTCTGTCACAAAATGTATCAAGCTTCTTAACTTCTTTGGAAAACAAGTCACTAAACTCTTTGAGCTTCAACTCGATTGAATCTTTGGAAGTTTTCACAAGCATCTCAAAAACCGCATGACGCTCTCGAGCAACATCCTGTAACTTCTCAATTTCAAAGTACGAGATTTAGTTGTAATCCATTCGTCAAGACCTTTAACATCATCAATTACAATTCTTGTCAAGGGCTCTTGATACTTTAACAAGAATTCAACTTCCATACCAATCATATAAGATTTCCACACACTATCATTAAGAAAGTGAAGAACTTAAGACCTTCTGCAACGTCTAAAAATGATGATCACGTTTGCTCGAGCCACGAGAAAGCAACTGGAACGTCACATACAACAACTACTTCGTCATTCCGAATAAAAACAAAAAGTCATAAAGTTTCGTTCTAATTTTTTTTATGGGAATAATAAATGAAAGACAAAATTACAAAAATGGTCCATATGGTTTTCCAAAAGTCACAAAGTCAGTCCCTGCTAATTTTTTTTGATGCAAATGGTCCTTGTGGTTTACAAAACTTGCAAAGTTGGCCCTTTTGACTAACACCGTTAGTAAAACGACGTTAAGGACTGAATCTGTAAGGATATTTTCGTCTTTTCAAGTATAAAGGGACTAAATTCGTGACATTTGATAAACCACATGGACCATTTTTGAAATTTTTTGAAAAAGATAATAAAATTTATAGGGGGAGGGATCGAACTTGTGACCTCCACCCTTCTAGCACCCAACGGCTTAACCTCTTGAGCTAAAGGCTCACTTGTTTTTACCTTCTAAAACTTATTTATATAATAATAAATCGATAAAAATAAGCAATAAATAAATTTTAAAAAAAAACTTTTTTTACATATTTTTTTTAATAAAACAAGATATATTTTAGCGTATTATAAAAAAATACGTTTAGAAAAAGTATTTATTTTACATAAAATGTTTTTTTTAATAAAATATAAACATAAAAATAAATTAAAAAAACATTTTTTACACATTTTTTTAAATAAAACAAGATATATTTTAGCGTATTATAAAAAATACGTTTAGAAAAAGTATTAAATTTTATGTATTTATTTTACATAAAATGTTTTTTTTAATAAAATATAAACAATAAATAAATTACAATAACATTTTTTTACATAATCTTTTAAAAAAACAAAACGTGTTTTCCTTATTATAAAAAAAATAAGTAAATTACAAAAAACATTTTAAATAAAACAAAACGTATTTTTTTTCTAAAACTCATATATACAATAATAAAATCGATAAAAGATAAACAATAAATAAAACATATTTTTATGTATTTATTTTACATAAAGTATGTTGTTTTATGTATTTCTAAAAATCTTTTTTTGGTTATATGTATTTAAAAACACATATAAAACCTATTCGGTTATATGTCTTATTTAAAATACATATTTCAACTTAACCGTTAGTTCTAAATCGTATGGTTAAAATGACGATGAAAAGAAATAAATATATATATTTTTTAAAATAACAATAATTAACACTAATTGTGACATAAAAAAATATTAATTGTTTACATACATATAAGAAAATTGTTGTTAAGTTTTTTAACCGAAAAACGGTTTTTGGAAAACCGATTGGGCCAAAAAAGAACCAATTCGGCCGATTTTGTCTTTCATTACAACGTAATAACATATTATACAGAAACGTATTTTTTAAGACGTAAAAAAACATTTTATGTAAAATAAATACATAAAAATAAATATATAAAAAATGTTTTATTAAAAAAAAAACCTTTTATGTAAAATAAATATATAAAAATAAATACTTTTCCTAAACGAACTTTTTTATAATAAAAAAATTATATAAAACAATGTTTTTTTTAAATTTATTTATTGTTTATGTTTTATCAATTTATTATTATATAAATGAGTTTTAGAAGGTAAAATCCAAGTGAGGCTTTATCTCAAGTGGTTAGGTTGTTGGACATTATAGAAGGGTGGAGGTCATGAGTTCGATCCCTCTACCTAGAAATTTAATTTTCTTTTTCAAACAAATTTCAAAAATGGTCCATGTGGTTTATTAAATGTCACGAATTCAGTCTTTTTATACTTAAAAAGACGAAAATACGCTTACAGATTCAGTCCCTAACGGTGTTTTACTAACGGTGTTAGTAAAAAGGGCCAACTTTGCAAGTTTTGCAAACCACAAGGACCATTTGTATCAAAAAAATTAATAGGGACTGACTTTGTGACTTTTGGCAAACCACAGGGTCCATTTTTGTAATTTTGTCTAAATGAAATCATAAGCCAGACTTTGCAAAATCTAGGTCTGAGTTTGTAATACCAGAAATATCGAGGATTTCAGTGCTTTTTTGTGCCAAAAGAAAAGATAGAATCAAAATAAGAAAATTTTGGACGTTATGATATCATAGAAACTTTGACATAAAAACAGTAAGATCCCGGGCAAAGATACTCTTCCTTCGACATCAAGAGATATATCAAAGTTTTTTCTTGGTTTCCCGTGAAGTACAATCAATAACTTTTATATAAGTATTGAAGGGCATCTTTTAACAAGCTTCGTATGGTGGCTTAACTTTTAAATAAGTTCGCAACTAAACATAAGAGCAAAACATTGTAAGAAAATACTTGTGTGATCGGTGTAATCAACACCAACTAAGCTTTGGAAATTTTATGTAACTTAAGATAAACATAAATGTTCAAGCTGATATCTCTGTTCATAAGAACATTAAAGTGTTGGATCTATTGGGAATAAATGACTTAGGTTTAGTACATTTCATTAAGATCATCCATAAGAAATGAAAAATGAGATTTTGAAGATTTAAAATGGTACATTAAAACATAAGTTTTTGTTAAAATCTTGAACAATAAAATTGTTCACCGTCAATTCCTTAGATGTAAGGTTTATTGGGTCTCACCCTCATCATGGAAAATGATTTAGGATAATAAAAATAGAGTTTTAGCACACCTACATCCTAGTTGTCTTTTACAAGAGATATATTGGGATATGCATATATGTATGTGCAGATGTAAGAAATTTAGGGTGAAAAAAATTGGTTAAAAAGATCCATTCTACCTTTGTGAATGATAGTCACCATGCAATTATCTCATAACTCAAATTGAGAAGGAAAAGGTAGCTCATGAACTATTGTTAATACAGCCTATTGCAAAGAACTTTTCAGAGGAAAATTTTCAATAAGGCTTCATAAACAATGAGTTATTGAGGCTTTGGCCAACATGTTGCAACATGCTTCTAGGGACATTTAACCAGTCATGAGTTATGAATGATATATGATCCCTATTGAGCTTCGCTTGTGCATGGTTGAGCAACATGTGTTAAATGAATTTCCCAATCATGATTTGAAACCCAAAAAATGAAGAAAATATTTTTTTATTTTTTTATTTTTGTTGTTTTTTTTTTTTGTTTTTTTAACAATAAAAGACAAAAGTAACAAAAAAAATTGGATTTTGATTTTTAGAAATGAAAGACAAAAATTAAGAAAATCTTTTCGGAATGTTGAATTTTAAAAAATAAAAGAAATAAAATATAAAAACCTTTTTGTGATTTTTGAATATTTCAAAAACAAAAAGAAAAGATATTACCTTCGTTATACCTTTGTCATTGATAACAAATAGTTGTGCAAAGGATCCAAGGTTAGACCTTCTTTACCCAATGAAAAATACAAGTAGACCTTCACAACTTCTTCACTATTGATAACAAATAGTCTCAAAAAGACCAACGCATCCCAAAAAGATTGTCACTTCCTATTCATTATCTCCTCACACAAGCCTTCTTAATAACTTCGCTATTTGGAAACAGTCGCTGAGCGAATTAGATCGAATGTCGAAAACGGAGAGTATCGAAGCTCTCTACATGAACGTTAACCTCTAAATGAAGTTATCCAAATAATGAATGTTAGTCCAAAACTCCTCAATTCAAATATAAGAAAAATTAGTTAGAGATTGGAGCATAACAAGCTTCCATCATTTCCAAACCATTTAAAATTCTTAGAAAAGATTTTTCGTCAAGTGGTTTAGTGAAAATATCAACCAATCGGTATGTGGTTTTAATAAAATGTACATCAATATTACCATCCTCAACATGATATTTGATGAAATGGTATCAAAGTGCAATATGTTTTGTTTTTGAATGTTGAAATGGATTATGACATATGCGAATTGCACTTTGAGAATCACAAAATAAAGGAGTTTTCTTCATATTTATGGCATAGTCACGTAATTAACTTTGGATCCAGGTCACTTGAGAAGTATAGGACGCTATAGCAATATATTCAACCTCAGTTGTTGATATCGATACACATGTCTGCTTCTTCGACTGCCAACTCACAAGATTCCCGTCTAGAAATTGACTTCCTCTAGTAGTACTCTTTCGATCCAACTGACAACATCCTAGATCTACATCATAAAATGCTTGAATAAAGAATCTTGTGTTGGTTGGATACTGAAAGCCTAATGTTGGACTTCGATGCAGATAACAAAAAATATTCTTGACTGCAGCGAGATGTGGTTCTTTGGGATTCACTTGATATCTAACACAATTACAACCGAAAACATAATATGTGACATCCCCAATTTTACGACCAGAAAATACCGATTTTGTTTATGCTTTATAAAAATCAGAGTGCTTCTTTTCATAAAAATGTTGCGGAAATTGTTCCCAGAAAAACATGACAAATATGTTATCAAATCATTTACGAGGAAATGTATTTTATTCATTTTAAAACTTTGGGATGTCATCGTCATTACATAAACATATGCATAAACAAAACTTACATTCATTTACCCTAGTGATCTACATCCTCTTTAATCTCTCAGTGTAAAGTAGCTTTGTATTGATGCATGTGATACAAATACGCTGAGTGGGTCAGGTTGGGAAACCTAGTGAGTACATAGGGTTTTCAACCCACAATAATATAATTATTATATTTAATCATCAAATAATCAACCCAATTACCCATTCCCATCATCATCTTTAATCTTAAGGATCTACCCTAAAAATCATCTATCCTTCATTCCTAAGGATTGACCTAAGGAATAGGCATGAAGTCCATCATCGCCCGAGGTTTATACTACAAGCACTTAACGAACGTCGATCCCCACGTACTTATCCTATACAATGATCTTACAAGATCTAGCCTAAAGGATCGATATTAACAACAAACTGATGAAGCTGCTTCGGAAATTCCCTAGCAGCAAACGAGGATCGATAAAGACATCAAATGAGTGGAATGGAATAAGTTTCACCACAAACCTTTGTTCGTAAAAGAAAGAACCACAAGACAATTAAGTCAGGGGTAGTTATCTAGATAACAATGCCTAGTCGTGGTTCGAATATCGTGAGGTATTTTACCCCCAGACCCACCCTATCTAGCATCGAACTTTACCTAGCAGTGATCTAAATATCTTGAGGTATTTTACCCCCAGACTCACCCTATCCGACAATATAACACCAGACATACCTAGTAGTGGTCTATTACCGATACACTTTATTAGGCAGTCTACGAAGTTCCCTTAATTACTTAGTGAAAGGAAATGCTGACATATGAAGCTCGCCGGATCACTTCATAAAAGAAACGCTGACTCCAAAGCTCTTTCAAAATAAAAAGTATGGGGAAAATACTAATAAAGTGCTCCCGTACCCCGACAGACAATAGTGTCAAAAAGAAGAACTTTGTACATGATACTTATCAGATGAACACATAGTTCAAAAATACCTAATCCATACTCCCGGATTAATAACAAATAACTATGTCTATACTCTGCTAGATGACTAGATCATCTTAAACATCGAGACCTCTCATCAATTTTTATTTCATCACACATCATCTAATTCATCTACACATGTTTTACCTAACATATTTGTAGATATAAAATACATATACAGTTTAAATAAATTAAAGCATGTATAATATGGTTCATCCATCATAGATAGCAAGTATACATATAATATGCACACATAGCACGTAATTTATATAAAATACTTCATATCTATGTGTAAGATGAAAATAATATGCACTCACCTTAATAGCGTGAGTTGACAGAATCTAACTAGAAATGGTCAGTGGTTCATTGTTGTCAGGCTCGGGAAGGGAAACGCCTTCATGAAACGAGAGAGAAAGAAAAGAAATGGTGTAAGGAAAACAAGGGTTGAACTTGCTATTTATAGGGTGTTCTAGGCCATTTCACGTTGTGGCATATCCAGGGTCACGTCGTGAACATCCATAAGTCACCCCTTAGCTTCAACATGTGTTTTCTAGCGTCGAATTAGTGTTCCAGACACGTTTCACGTTGTGGCCTTCATGTCCATGTCGTGACTTAAGGCGGCTAGGGTTTTTGCCACATGTCATGCCCTTAGACAGCTACATCTTCGGAAGGCCATAACTTTTGCATACGAACTCCGTTTTCGACGTTCTTTATATCCACGCATAGGTGGAGATGTAATATACAACTTTATTTTATGTCACAAAGGCTAAAAGGTATTTTATCATAAACTCACTTTTTATGATTCTCGGTGGCGTGCCGGTTTTGTTGCGAAACTTCGACAAGTCATAACTTCTTTGTTATAACTCGAATTTTAGCGTTCTTTATATGTACATAAACCTTGTGATATTTAATACAACTTAGTTAAGATTATTTATTCTAAATAATCCTATATTAAAAAGTCATTTTTGATGCTTATCGTCTCTAAATTGAATAGCCCGAATCTGCGGGTGTGACATAATATCAAGTCAACTTGCAGTTAAATACAATAAGGAACCAATCATGCTTCGATATATCTTTAGATCAACATTAGGCTTATCTAACAAAGGACTTAAGTGAGTTTTGACTGCCATGGAAACCTTACCTTTGCATCTGAACAATTAGTCATCCCAAAGTGCTCAAGAAAATTTTGCATGTAAGATTCTTGATTAATAAAGATTCCTTCTTTGCTTTGGCTAATTTTTAGTCCTAATAAATGATGGATCTTCCTCATCATACTCATCTCAAATTGAATATTCATTAAATCTTCAAATTCCTTTGACAACGAAGGGTCAGTTGAACCAAAAAATATGTCATCAACATAAATTTGAACAAACATTTAATGATCGCCAATTTTTTTTTTTAAATAAAGTGGGATCAACTGATGCATGCTTAAATTTAGCAATTTTCAAAAAATTGGTTAGCTTTGCATACCAAGCACATGGTGCTTGCTTCAACCCATTAACTGCTTTGTCAAGGATATAACAATGATTAAGAAACTTATCCATTACAAATCTAGGTGGATGTTCAACATAAATTGTTTTTCAAAGTTCACCATTGAGAAATGCGCACTTTACATCTATTTGTTAAACATCAAAACTCTTGTGACCTGCATAAGCAAGAAAAATCCTTACTGCTTCGAGTCTTGAGACATGAGCAAAGGTTTCCTCGTAGTCAATTCTTTCTTGTTGAGAATAACTTTCATGACTAATATAGCTTTATTATGAACCATATTTCCTTATTTATCGACTTTATTCTTAAAAACCCACTTTAAACCAACTATCGAAACATTTTCAGGTTTAGGAATTAACCTATAAACTTTGTTTCATTCAACTTCAGCCAACTTAGATTTCATCTCAACAACCCAATAGGGATGTTCTAATGCAGTCTTGACTGTTTTTGGTTCAATTTTCGAAGTAAAAAGATTGAACATGCAATATTATTGATTAACATTAAGAACTTTATTCTTATCTCTAATATTTGCATGTGTTAAAACATGTACACCAGAATTAGGATTACCAAGAATTTGTACTTTCGGATGATCACAAGTCCGTTTCTCCAAAGGAGGAAAGGATGGATCAAACTCCAAATGTGCATCTTTAAATGTTTCTTCAACTTCAAAGTATTCTTCTACAACAGAAATATTATCATTAATGTTATCATCTTCATTACCTGGAGCATCATTATCGTCTTCGTGGTTTGTTCCACTTGGCTCCCCCTCAACAAATAAATTAGCTTCTTGTTGCTCCCCCTGAACACCATCTTGCGAAGGTAATGACTCCCCCTCGATTAGAGGTTGTGTAGTCAATTACTCCCCTCAATTGGACATGATTTCGAAGATTGAATTTCTTCGACGTTAGCACTTGGTGTCGATGATGAATATTCATCTGTTCGTCCATTTGTGATTGTAGAGTCATCTGAATGCTTCGACACTTTCGATATTTGAGTGCCCTCGATATTGACTTTAGAATCAATTGCTCTATCAGGAATACCAAAAAGCATATCAAAATTAACATCGAAAGTAAGCATTTGCTCACATTCATCATTTGAATTAGAAAGAATTGGTTTCTTAGGAAACCATGATCAACTCTTTTGACATGATAGTCATCGAATGTGGTATTGAAAGTTTCTTCAACTCTTCATTTTCGTTTGGACATCATCCTATATGCTACAGAGTTATGTGAATATCCCACAAAGATTCCTTCATCAGCCTTTGTTTGGAAATTTGAAAGATTTTCTTTGAGATTCATGAAGTAACATTTGCAACCAAAAAAATGGAAAAATTGACATTAGGTTTCCTTTTGTAAATTATTTCATAAGGTGTGATGTTAAAGCATCAATGAATAAAAGAGTGATTTTGTGTAAAGCAAGTCGTAGAAATTGCTTCGGTCCAAAAGTATCATGGTAGATTTGCCTATGTGAGCATCGTTATAGCAACTTCACATAATGAACGATTCCTCCACACTATTTTGTTGTGGTGTGTAAGGAGATGAAAAGTTATGTGAGATTCCCAAATTCATCAAAAATGAATCGAGAACTTGATTCTTGAATTCTGATCCATCGTCGCTTTTGATCCGACAAACTTTCATTTTCAGGCTTAATTCGATGATTTTTATGAAGTCGGTCATAACTTGAGCAACCTCATATTTTTATCTAAGAAAGTAGACCCAAGTAAATCTTGAGAAATAATTTACAATAAGGGATATGCACTTCTTCCTATTGAGAGACTTAACGGTCGAAGGACCATACAAGTCAATGTGTAGAAGTTCCAACTGTTCGACAATCTTTGAAGCAATAACGATTGGATAACCATGACGATGTTGTTTTACATGTTCGTAAGCTACACATAACGAATCATTATCAAATTTCAAAACAGGTAAACCACGAACAAGATCATTTAAAACAAGTTTGTTTAAATTTTTGAAGTTCATATGAGAAAGTTGTTGGATTAGGTGTCTAATCCCATAACTATATTTGGTATGTACTTGATTTGATTATGAGCATTATCCTTTTGGGTTGCCTTCACTCATGCAACTTGATAGGATGACAAGTGGAGAGAGAGTATGATTTATTATATGAATAATAAATTGGTACTCAGAATAAATTTATTAATATATTACAAGATTAATATATTGCTTGGAAATCATATTATTAATTAGCAATTAATCATAAATTAATTTGATATTAACTTTAAGATTAAAGGAACTCATTAATAATTGAGGGACTGTGGTGCAAATCATTAATAGTTGCATAACTGAGCTGATGGACTCCATAAAGTGGAGTGGACGAAATCTTATAGGGAAGCCCTATAGATTTCGTCCAAGGGCTCTAAAGACTAAAGAGGGAGTCCATGGGTTGCTTAAGCCTTAAGCAAGGAATAAGGGTTTCCACCCGAAAACCCTAGCAGCCACAACTATATAAAGACCCTTTACATATGCATTTCGACCCTATGCATCATAAGAGTTACCCTAGCCGATTTTCCACCTCTCTCCAAGTTATCCTTTGCATTGAGTTTCTGTGACTCCATTAGAGGTGCAACACTTGGGGCGCTAAGCTTTCAAGAGTCTTGCCAAGCAAGGATTGTTCTTGTTATTACAATATAACAAGTGAGGTAATCATCTAATCCTATTTCATATGTCAATTTCGAAATTGTGTGCTAGTATATAAGATTATTGCTTTGGTGTTCATAATTGTATGATCAATAGAGAAAAACTTAGATCCGGGGCAAATAGGGTTGCATGTTCACCATAGGAATGTTTTAATGCTCAAAACTCATCAGTGGTATCAGAGCCTAAGATGTTTTTCGATTGAATTCGTACATGAGTGAACTGCCAAAAGAACAAGAAATTGAAATTTTTTGGTGTTTAACACTAGAACTCGACGAGTTGGATGAACTCGATGAGTTCAGAATCCAACTCGACGAGTTGACTCGTCAGATTCCTAATTTTTTGATTTTTTGGCTAGATTTTGATTTGGATAATTACCATAATTCATTTTTAATGCCTAAATTCAAATTTTCTGACTGATATCATCATATTCGTATCAAAGTTAAAGGATTTGGTTAAATATGGATAATAATAAGATTATTTTGATTTTGGAATTAACCTAGATTTTGAATAGTTTCAAATTGTATCCCTATGGTTTTATGGTTTAAATTTGAAATTAAAAAGTTTTAATTTTTGGAAATTTAAATGGTTAAACCCTAATATTTTAGTAGTTTCAAAATGCATCTTTTGGTTTTATAATTTAAAATTTGATTAAATAGTTTTAATTTTAAAATCTTAGATGTAGAACCTTGGTATTTTGAATAGTTTAAAATTTAACCCACATGGATTTTATTAATTAATTGAATGTTTTAATTAAAGGACAATTAATAAGTCCATAGATAGGTTTAAGTTTAATTAAATTAAAAGTCTAATTTTATAAAAGATTGTAAGTCCCCAAATTGCTTGTGTATCAATCAGATCCAACTGATGGTGTGGAATCCCAATCAATTGGATGATGTCAGATCAATATAGAAGAAAAGGAGAATAAGAATAATAAGAATCTTGATTGTATTGATGATATGAATGAAGTTCCTTATAATAGATTCTCTCACACACACTCTTCTTCTTTGTAGTTTCTCTATCCTAAAACACCTTGAGTTTCACACAATTAAGCTCATTTGGTCATACTCTCACATGCACTCCTCACCCTATATATATGAGACAAGGGCCACTAGCTGCACACCCCGTGTACGGCCGTACACACCTATAAAATTACAAAAAAATACATTTTCTAGAAAAGTAAAGTATAAACCAAATTTATAGACCTAACAATCTCCCCCTTGGTTTATAACTTTCTTTTCTAAATGATCCAACAAGCCCCCCCCCCCCCCCCTAAAAAGTAGTTGGCTTTTCTTGTCAATCTTCAATGGGAGCTTTGGCTTCAGCTATAATCTTTGATTTCTTCACAGCTTCAAGATGAACTTGATGAATTTTCAATATATGACTTCATCTTGAGCGGTTGGGCAATTCTTCAAAATTTGACTCTGAACGCACATTGGGTGAGGAGGCTTGATGTATTGATTCTTGAAAGATAGCACTTTCAGCTTGAGAATCTTTAAAGAGAATCAACAGAGAGAACGAATCTTCTGGATCACATCAGCAGGTACATAGATAGCAGCAAATTGATTGAGGAGGCTTCAATGAAATCTGCCACATAATCTTCAAGTACAGCTTCACCATGCTTCTGGGGTTGACATATTAAATGTTGAAATAATAATCTTCATTTCTTGTTCCTTCGAATGAGAATTCTTCGATGATCACGGATGAAGCCTTGGCTCAAGAAATCTCGATACAGTCTCCACGAGTCACATCTAAATCTGAATTCACTTTTCAAGACAAAACAAAATTAAAAGAAAAATTAGCACATAGAAAATATTTTCGGATTTTTGTTTGATTTTTGAATTTTTCTGATTTTTTTTTAATTGCATTTTTTAATTTTTGTTTGATTTTTTTTAATTCTCCCCCCTAAATTTGTACGTAGTGGAAAACCATGGACAAATTTAACAAAAACAAAAATATTTGGGGGATCAAAGTTGTTAGACAGCCTTCCGTTTATCGGTACCTCCCCTTTCATGAATAGATCGGGCCAATCGCCGGTATTATGGTCCACTTAAGCACGAAAAATTGTAACAAATTTTGGACATGCTATAAGTGACAAGACAATTTGATCCTATATTCCTAGATAAACTTCCAAAGGACCATTCAACTGACAACGACCAAAGATATTGTTGTCCACCTAAATTGAGCAGCGAGATCGATCTACAAACAACCTATTAACTGTTTAATTTTAGTTTTACTAGAACGTGTTTCCCGCTTCCTGATATACTCCAATAATCAGGGACTTCCTGAATACTCCTTACTTTAGATGAGCAGACAATTATTATGGGAGAAGACATATTTAGAATGCATATGCTCTAAACCCAGGTCGGATCTTTTCCATTCACGCAGAGGGTGAAACATATGACTGACTAGAGTTTATAGGGATTAAGAAGTAGAGTGGTGCATATGTTGTGTACCAGGTCGGATTGTTAATCACACAAAGGAGACAACATATGGCTAAGAAAGAATTGCATAGATAGAAGATGCAGAGAGACAGAGTTACATATGTTGCAATCCAGGTTGGATGTATTTCAATCACGCAGAGGAGGAAACATATGACTAACAAAAAGAAAGAAAGAAAATAACTTTCTACAAACCTAATTTATCGGAATTCCCCAGTCGCCCCGTCAATATCGAAATTAAGGACAGAGTCCGTACATCAAGGAAAAGTTAAACCACAGTTCTAGATACGGATTTCTTTAATGTGACTGGTGGATTCTCATGTATATCTCCCTGCTCAACCTATCCAAGCGTCGTATTGTCAGGCTAAACGGATCTATCTAGGTCAAGATTTGTCAAGTCATTTGATTTCTTAAGTTCATCTTTGCCAAGTCAAGTCCATTTAAATCTTTCATGCCTACCAGCGCATCCAACATAGAGCCTAGACAATTCAGCTTTGGTACTTTACACATACTTAGATTGCCCGTTATCACTTGTTGATATCACTTCCCAATAATAACTACTAACGAAAAACTATTAAGAAAATCAAAAATTGTCTTTAAAACGAATCAGAGTAAGATAAACTCAGGAGTATAGAGAAGAAAACGCAAACCATAATTCACTGATTGAATCTGCATCCTGAAGGTCTGAGAACAACACGCATAATCTCATAACATATTTGAAAATTCTTCATGTCATTAAGCACTAACCCCATTTTTGATCTCTTACTTTCCTTCTTTCCCGCAAAAGGACACATACTCTCAAACAAAGGTCTGAATGTTGTACAGTTGAGAGATACCCCCTATCATGTGCCTGGAACAGCCACTACCAACAAACTAAATTCTGATGATACGCCTCCATAGCTGCTCCGACACAGAGCGGGATCAGTTGCTCTTTGGAACCCAGTCCATTTTGAAACTAGGTCAACCTTTGTCATCTTTGCACGGTACTCTCCCCCACGACATATCCTGCTTATCACAAACAAAAGATGTATAAATATTATAAGCATTAGGAGATTTGGGAGAGTGAGCCTTTGGAACCCATTTGTAGTTGGGTTTAACCCATTTCTTTTTCGATCCGATGGGTGCCTCGTCACTTGATTTTGAACTCAAAGTCGGCTTCCGAGATGATTTTGACCTAACCGGTCTTGGCTTCATATGACCATCTCTTGGATTGGACTTGTTGGCTGGCATTCCCTTCTAGCCTTTCAGATTTCGATTCTTGACATTGGAAGTTTGATTCTTGTCCTTCTATGCGTTCCAGTCACCATTGCGCGATTGTGACCCGGAAGGGTTTCTTTTGAGGTATCTCCCACTTGGTGCGTTCTGTCAGCCTTATGCATAGTAGGGAATGTATGCGCGATTAGGACAATTTATGGCAATGTGTCCAGGTGTTCTACAGTGAAAACATGTATTTTTCTTCACTGTGAAGTTGTTTCTTCCTGCCCCTGGTGGCGTATCCTTTCCTTGTGTGTTATTGTTCCCACGAGCACAATTACAACAGGCACTCTGTTTCACTGGAATTGGTGGCCTGTATTTCTCAACAGTAGGTTGATCAGAAGCAGCTGAGTTCGAAGCAACAGATTCAGAGCTCAAGGAGATGTTGGTTTATTCAATGGTTTTCTCCTTGCTCTCATCTTCCGCTACTTTACCTGCACAGGAAGTAGAAACATTAGTATCTTTCATCTTAACACCCTCAGTTGGCCCTGATTGTTCAGTTGTAACTAAAGCTGGAACAGAGGGTTGGCTATACTGATGATGTGCTTCTTTTTCAATTTCTTCCTTAGTCAGAGGGATGCATGTGTAGTTATGATTGAAAGGTGGAGGAACACTATCATACCCTAAACCCTTTTGTTGGTTATTTTTTAATTTCAAACAACGGTTTATCATGTTTGCAACTATTTCTCTTGACACATCCAATTTTCTGAAATCAAAATCTGCAGTTTCAAATTTGCTTTTTAATGTGTCAAGCTCAGCAGTTAATTCAGCAAGTTGTCTCTTAACATAGTCATAATTTTCACATTTGTTGCTATAATCTTCTTGAAGCCTCCTAAAGTCCTTAGGTTTTGCTTCTAATTCAACCTTTAGGGGTTTCTTGTGAGAACCCGTAATTTCTATTATGTACAAACAATATCAAGTCAATAGAAGTTAGAACAGTTGCAGTAAAGTTTCAGACTTTTAGTATAAGTTTGAGTATTTCAGGGTTTACACTTAAAGAGATATCAGGAGAGAGGATGCACTACGGTATTGTGCAACTCTGTTAATCCAAAACTCTATGATATTAGAGTTCACTGCCTGAATAAAATATTTTCTGTTAAAAACCCTAGGGGTATATATATGGTCCTTAGCCATATTTATTCATTTGTTCCATTTCAAACTAGAGAAAAGCCAAATTCTCTCTCACGGATCTTCGGCCTTTCGTCCCAAATCATGATTACTTCTATCTAAGTGTATTATAGGGCTTGATATGAGTCTAGTAACCAAGAAATCATACAAGATCAAAGAGTTTACGGCCCAAGAACATCTTGGACCGTAAACCCTTCTTTAAAGGACAAAAGAGTGCCCTAGTCCCTTCCTTTTGCAATAAAACTAGCCTAGAATCGTACCCTAATGTATGTAGGACTAGAAAACACCCTAAGAACACCAAGAGTAAGGAGTTTAAGGCCCAAGAAGTTCTTGGACCGTGAACCCCAATCAAGGGTGCCAAAGTGTGCTTTAACTCTTCATAAGCCTTGGACACTAGCCTAGATTCATTCCTAGTTAAGTTAGGGACTTGAAAACACAAAAAACACCATTTCCTTGAGAGATTACGGCCGTAATCTCTAAGGGAATTGTTTCTAGGGCCATGAACTCCTCAAAGGAGTTGAAAGGTGCCCTAATCTCTTCCAAAGACTTTGCCATTAAGTAAAAATGCTTCTTAGGGTCTTGTAAAGCCTCAAAACATCAAATGGTCAAGTAAGTATGAGCTTACGGCCGTAAACCAATGAGTTTACGACTGTAAACTCATTTGTTGATGACCTTAGGGCCGTGAACTCCATTAGGGAGTTTTCCTTGAACCCTACACACACTAGCTTTTCCCTACAACACTTAGATGTAATCCTTGAGGCTTATAACACTTGTTAAAGGTGTTTAGCATGTCCTAGGGTGTCTTGACTTTGTTTATTAGTTGTTTAAAGACTAATTTGATACATATATGTGATATTATATGTTAACTAGGATCATAGAGTGTGTTCAAGACTTCACTTGACACCTAGCATCCTTTTTCAGTCTGTTCATCCCAACCACTTGCTACAGGTGAGTTCATACCCCTTAATCAATGTTTTAAATGTTTTTATGGGGGGATACAAGTAGAATCATGCTAGTTATTATATCAATCACATGTGATTAATAAGCAGCATTCAAATGATTTACTACTCATTAGCTGTTTTACCAAACAGATTTCTTCAAATGATTTTTGTAAACGTTTTTATATGTTTAAAACTCCTTATTAAACTGTTCATTATACACTGTATGTCTCATTTCAAACTCATTTACAATTGTGTTTCAAACAAATGTTTCATTATACTTAAACTGTTTTATAAATCAAATACTTTCAACCCGTTTTATAGGCTGACATCAAGTCGACCTTTTCTTAGATAGTAATTATGTTCAAAGGTGTTACAAAACTTATTTTATGCTTTTATATTGTCAATTGCATGCCTATGTATGTATAGTTATATAAGAAATGTTTAAAGGACTTAGGAAGGCTAGCCGCTTTATTTCCTTTTCCCCGTTGGGATGTAGTCTGGTAAGGTAGCGGGTATCCGTCCGAAGGTCGTTTAAATATTAGTTATGTTTCATGTGTACATATATAGTCATAAAGGTGCTTCCAGTGAGTTCAATACCCTTGGGTAGCAAGGGTATACTTCCATGTTCATACGTACCAGTTATATTACTAGTAAGCTACCATATGGGTAGTTTAGGAAGATACTAATACGTTTACTAGAATGCGGAATCATACCACGAGTCAGTTCATTCATGAGTCTATACATGCTAGATAGAGAGAGAACACACATTACAGCCAGTACACACAGTACATTACTATACATGCTAGATAGAGAGAGAACACACGTTACAGCTAGCACACGCAGAACATTACAGTACACTAGTATACTATTACATGATTACGTTTACATGATTACATTTAGATGATTACGCTTACATGAGTACGTTTACATAGATACGTTTACATGTGTGCGTTTACATATACGATAATAGTACAAACATCACTAGGTGCTATAGCATGGAACGATTTTAGGATCTAACTATACCAATGAATCACAACGCATTGTGATAGTTATGTTGAGTATACATGATCATAGTAATGTGGATGTTCACGGCTTGCAAATATGCAGGGGTCGTGTATGGGTCCCAAAATCTCCTTGACAGGGGAGCATCTAGCTTGGGATCTAGCCATCACATTATGCCTTATCCCTCAAATAAGGAAATAATAGTACAAAAGTAGTCACTTATTACAAATACTATAGTATTTACGAGATTACAATAGGTTAAACGTAGTTAGTACTGTGGTAGTTATTTGATACTACACCATAGTACTATTTCATTTTTCCATTACATTCACTTCGTGAACATTCACACAATGCACGGTAATGTAGAAGCTATATTATGGATAATGATAGTCGGATTTGGGAAAATACACAGTCTTACTAGAGACACACACATAGATATTAGATGCCTTGGCAGAAGGATACTTTTAGTAGGAAACATATGGTTTTCTAGGATGTTCACAACGTTTTCATACTTACAGTTCACATACATACAAATACTTACATTTCATATACGTACAAATACTTACATACAAATTAAGACACTAAAATACTTATGATCTCACTAGCTTCAAAGCTGATACTCACTTTCAAAATAACTTGTATCCTCAGGTCAACAGTAGACAAGTACCGATGCAAGGTTTAGAGAAGATGGTGCTCGTTCAAGACTCATCTTTCATTTTTTATTTATACTTTAGTGTCCATTATAATTTGACAGAATACACTTGTATTAAAAATTATATTATTAATGCAATGGATGATGTTGTTGCTTGTTTACTACTTTTCATTGTTGTGATACTGTACATAACGTCCTCCGCCCTAAAACGTTTCCGCCGTTCATGGTTTTGGGGTGTGACAGATTGGTATCAGAGCATTGTTTATAGTGAATTAAGTATATCAACCCATAAAAGATATACATACTATAAATACAATGGGATTAATATACTATGACCAAGAGTTATACTTTAAATAATAAAATATTTAAGTAAGTATACATACCTGTATTCATACTAAAATCAGTGTCACTAGGACAGTACAAAAGAATTACGATTGTTGGGCAGCACAAGTAGACTTAGAGACATATAGTCAAAACTAAGAAGATATAGCCTGATCAACTATATTATCCGAGGGTTGACTAGCATGTGCCTAAGTGTAGTTGTGAGGTTGCAACAAGTCTAAAATCTTACCAACAATACCACAATGAGAACAATAGAACATAAACCTAAAATACTATAGGGGTATTTGGTGTTATTATAAGTACTTCATACTTGAAAACTAAAATGGGATCTTCATTACTAAGTTGATAGTTTCTAAGTGGATACACTAAGGCTATATGTAACTAGGATGTTATAGACTTAGAATCTGTGAAAATTTTGCTTTACTCCTATTCTTTGTGAATTTAGAGTTAATGTCACTTATTCGAAGGCTTATCCTGTTTCGATTACATATAACTGGTATGCACTTCACAAATAGTGATGTAACTAATGAAGATTTTCTAAATAATTATTTAGATAGTTCGTCTAATAATTATTTTCTTACCCCAATTCTCGCGTAGATAACATGGCTGGACTCCATCCCCACGACAATCTGTACCTTCCGAACGAAGTCATTGCTGGATGGTTTGGAGAAGAACCAGATATTGATCATCCTATCCCTTTGAATGATCACCATGATGAAGACCTTTCAGATGGTGCTAACTCCGAACCCGAGGTTGAGAACCTACCCCAGGAAGCTCCCGTTCCAAATCCTAACCCTCGTCTGGCTTTTCATGGCCCGACGCCTCAGTGGGTAGAATGCTTGGAAACATGGAGCCAAGGACAAGATCATCCCATACCACTTAATGGTGATCGAAGCTTTTATGACCTGAGCAATGGGGGCTCAGCAGACAGAATCTTGCCAATCATGGTCTGCAGAGTGACCCGAAATGAGATTCAAGGCAGGACAGCCCTACATCAGATCACGGAAGTTGTCACCAATGCGAGAATGCATACCCTCCGCACCATTCGTCTAGAAGATGCTCGTGAAAGATCTGATATAGACCATGAAGCCCTGATTCAAGCATTGGCTGAATCACGAGTTGAAGTCATAGAACTCCGTGTACGCCAGAGGGTGTACGAAAGACACCTACTTGATGTGGAACGCCAACTGGCTGAACTAAGAGTTCACCAGAGGGATGACCATCGCCAGTAGTAGATGCTTTACTTTATTTTCCTTGTTAAAAGGAATCGTTTTTCTATCTATGCCAATGTGGCATTTTCTATGAAACTATCTTGTACTGTAAGTACTTTAGTTAGGCATTTATGTTGTGAAGAACTATCTTCTCTGGATATGATGTAAGACCTTTTACAAGGTCATTTTCCTGAACTTTTACGTCATGAATATCAAAGATATTGACAGTCGGCTAACTTCTGTGTCATTCTTTATTCAAATAATATCATCATACTTTCATTGGAGTCTATCTGAAACATGCTTTAGCCAAGACATTGGACTATAGTAATTTTGTTGGATATAGTGTCTAAGTCCATAACTTTATTTGGTATGTACTTGACCCGACCCGACATGGTCCATTTGGGTTGCATGGCATTGCAATACTTGGATAGACTAAATGAGAGAATAAGGCACTTATGATTATTAATATATTATAAGTTCTAATATATTAATAATAGTATTATTTAATTAGTATTGATCAAATATTAATTTGGTGATCAAAGTGAGACTAATTAAATATATAGGGTTGATTATGACAATCATCAAATCTTTTATGGTGGATCAATGATCCATGGTTTATGGGTTATGGATGTAACCATTTGGAGCTCCATGGATAGTCCATGGGAGTTACAAACCCATGGGTCATGAGAAATGAAGAGTCATGACAATTATGGGTCTTCATAATGAAACCCTAATTGTGACACCACTATAAAAGGGACCCTTTGGCTAGCAAAATCGGTACCTAGTGTTACTAGAGAGGGCATAACCGATTTTTTAGTGTAAGAATTATTCTCTCAAGTTATTCCAAGTTTTGTGGTGTTGTGTGAAGCATTTGAGGCACAACATTTGGGGTGCTAGGCTCACAAAGTCTTGAAGGAATCCAAGCTACAACAAGGTATGTATGTCTACTAGTTTCTATGTTTTATTTATCCCCATGCCATGCTAGTTAGGAAATAACCTTGAAAACGAAATTTGCATGTATATAGAGAAACATAGATTCAAGGTTATTAGGGTTGCATGTACACTTAGGAAGTGTTAGAATGCTCAAAAACCCATCAATGGTATCAGAGTCTAGGATTGTTTTCTGTATACTTGATGCAAAACTGCTTGAAAATCGAAAAATCTGCTCACTGACGACTGGACTCGCCGAGTTCATGGGGAGGACTCGCCGAGTCCATGAACAAATTCATCCTACTCGTCAAGTAGGATCATGCACTCGACAAGTATGAGCGTGTTGGGCAGCTTTTCGTGTTTTGTTGCTGGAAATGGATTAAAATCATTATCCCAATCTGTTTTGGACTTGTAAAATCTGTTTTTCAAAATGATAATGATTATGTTAACCCAATTTACATGATTTTTATCAATTTTCAAGTGTTGCATATGTTTATATGATTTCTTGAAATTGCTTGACATGAGTTTATGTTCTTATGAGTTTTTAGAAGATCGTAGGAATTATGTGTAACCTCCATGTGTGTTTAATTCATGATCTTAATGGCAATGATGGTGTCCATAAGTTGTCCTCAAGTTATGGATAACCAAAAGTCACTTATTTAAATTGTAATTAAAGAACTAAAGAGATTTCATAAAATGAAGAGTCTTCATTTTTATGAACCATTAAAACTCATAAGTTACAAATTGAGGAGACTTGGAATAGTTTCAATTCTTGCCCTCAAGTTGTGGAATTTGAAAAGTCTTACACTCTAATACTTTAATTCCAAATTAAACCTTAGATTTTTAAAAAAGTTTAAAAATCAACACTTATACTATTATTATAATTCTATTATATAGATATGTATAAGAATATGTCATTCTTACCGTTAGTAGGCCTCATTCACGAAGCCGGTCTATAAGGGGGTATAAGGTTGTTGCCTATAAAATGGTGACTTAATGGGTGTCCACTCTCACCCACCGCTTCCTTGATCGGTGGAGGGTCGTTAGCCGAACGGGTAGGATACGACTTTAAATTCTCATTAAAAGTATAATGAATTATAAAGTAACTATACATTATAAATTCTCAATCTTAGTTACTTTAGGAAAATGTGAAATTGGTGCTAGCCCATAAAATTACACTTTGTACCTTACCAAGTCGTTAGTGGAGTGTGTGTGGTTAACCGGCACACTAACATGGACTAGTAAGAGTGGAAAACGGTAGATCGGTGGAGCGTGTGTGGTTAACCGGCACATCGATTAGGTAATATCGTTGAGGGTACCAAGTCAATTTGTATGGTTATTCACACCTTGTTTGTGATCCTCGGCATCCCAGTCACAAAATTGAGAGGGCACAATCGAGATTCAAACATGCCATTGAAAAGTTCAATGTATCTCAAAAGATCTAGGAGCTTCAAAACCAATAAAACCTAATAATAAAATATTTTGTTCTTATGGTGGAAATTGGTAAATCGTCATTTACCTACCTTCAAATATTTTATAGTGTGGATTACGGCATCCCTCTTCTACCTATAAATAGTTTGTTGGATCCTAGCCTTAATATTTCATTTGGGTGACTTATTAAGGACTCTTAATCTAATGAAACTTATCTTCCTTTTATTTCAGATGTCTTCCAATAATGTTGCTGGCTCAAACCCTACAGGCTCCTTTTCCCTAATGAACTTGTGTGGTGAGGTCATCTTTGATGGATCCAACTTCAATGAGTGGATCAGAAACATCAGGATGATTACCCGCTATGAGGACAAAGAATATGTCCTTGACAGGGAGATTAAGGTTGTTAATGAAGCCACTGCTACTCCTAAAGAGTTTGCAGAGTTCATTGCACATGAGAAGGATGCCACCAAGATGTCCTACATCATGATGGCCACAATGACTCCGGAACTCCAAAAATATTATGAAGATTTCTACCCCTATGAGATGCACCTGGATCTGATGGAAAGGTACCATCAGAGCGCGCGTCAAGAGAGGTATGAAATCATTTCCTCCATGATAGCCGCAAGGATGAAGGATGGTGAACCCATCACCGGTCACTTGCAAAAGATGCAGAGGTTCGTTGACCGGTTGCTAAAGCTCAATGTTGACTTCCCTGAGGAATTGGCGATTGACATCATTCTCCATTCCCTACCTTCAAGTTATGATCAGTTTCCTATGACTTATCATATGAACAAGGAGGAAGTCACACTTAGCAAACTTCAAGGACTCTTAAGGACAGCTGAAAATGGCCTGAAGGCTAAAGCGGTTGCTACTTCTACTCCATCAACAGCCCCTGTTCTGGCTATTGGGCAGGGAAAGGGTAAGAAGAGGAAAAGCCCTTCGAAGGGTACCAAGGGTAAGACTCTTGATGATTCCTCTTCAAGTGGGACAAAGAAAGGTCCCATTGCTCCTTCTTCAAACCCAAAGGAAGCACAGTGCTTCTATTGCCTGGATAAGTGACACTTCAAGCGAAGCTGCGCCAAATATCTGCAAGATGTAAAGGATGGGAAGGTTAAACCCACCCATGCAGGTATTTACACAATATTGTCTAACAACTCATCTAATGCTAATTTTTGGGTGCTTGATACAGGTTGTGGTATTCACATTTGTACTGATTTGCAGGCACTAAGAAGAAGTGAGCAAGTGGAGCACGGGAAGATAAACTTAGTCATGGGCAATAGGAAAGCATCACCTGTTACCAAGATAGGAGTTTATTCTTTATTGCTTAATAGTGGGTTAATGTTAGATTTGAATAAGTGTTGTTACTCGCTCAAAATGGCGAGAAATATTATTTATTTTCATGGCTTGTACAAACAAGGTTTTTCATTTTCATTTGATAATAAAAATGGTGCTATTAATGTTTATTACAATGATGTATTTTACTTTAAAGCAATACCTTGTGATGGTGTATATGATGCTGTGAATGTTGTAGAAAATTTAGGAAATAATGTGTTGTATATTGATTCTTCTGATAGCTTGGATAAAACATCCTTGTGGCATTGTCATCTTGGACATGTTAACAAGAAGCGCACAGGCCAACTCCAAAAGGCTGGAGTCTTGGAATCATTTGACCTCAAGTCGGATGATAGTAGCGAGTCTTGTTTACTTGGAAAAATGACAAAGTCACCCTTTACAGGTACTTGTGATAGGGGTGAAGGTTTGTTGGACCTTGTACACACGGATGTGTGTGGGCCCTTCAGAGTTGCTACAAGGGAGGCTAATCGCTATTATGTGACTTTTACTGATGATTACAGTAGATATGGATATATTTACTTAATCAGACATAAGTCAGAAACCTTTGAAAAGTTCAAAGAGTTTAATCAGGAAGTTGAGAATCAACTGGGCAGGAACATCAAGATGCTCCGATCCGATCAGGGAGGAGAGTATCTTAGCATTGAATTCCTTGACTATCTTAAGGAATGTGGGATTGTCTCACAATTGACACCTCCTAGGACACCACAGCTGAATGGTCTGGCTGAGAGGCACAATCGAAGCTTGTTGGACATGGTTCATTCCATGATGAGTCGAGCTTCGTTACCAATCTCTTTCTGGGGGTATGCCTTAGAGACTGCCGCCCATATCCTTAATCTAGTCCCTACTAAAAAGGTTGCTAAAACACATCACGAGATGTGGACTGGGAAAGTGCCCAATTTGGACCACATCAAGATTTGGGGTTGTGAAGCTTTTGTGAGGCGTGAGACTCATGACAAGCTTTAGCCCCGAAGCGAGAGGTGTATTTTCATCGGCTACCCACAGAGATCCTTTGGTTACCTCTTCTATAGACCCAGTGATAATGTGGTCTTTGTAGCAAGAAGAGGAGTCTTTCTTGAGAGATAATTCATAAGCCAAGGGGACAGTGGGAGGCAAATTGACCTTGAAGAGCTTCAAGAGTCAAGTGGTGAAGGAACCTCAAATGCTGTCAGCCAACCTGAGGAGGAAACTCCTGTTGAGACGATAGATGAGTCTATACCTCCAAGACATTCCACTAGGGTGAGGAACACACCTGAATTTTATTATGGTTATCACATCACCACTGAAGGTGATACATTTATCAGTGATAGTACACTGATAGATTTCGATGAACCTAATAATTATAAGGAAGCCATGGCAGGCCCTGAGTCTGCGAAATAGAAGGAGGCTATGGACAGTGAGATTCAGTCCATGTATGACAATCAAGTTTGGAACTTGGTTGACAATGTACCAGGTCGTAAGACAGTTGGGTGCAAATGGATCTTCAAGAAGAAGACCGACATGGATGGGAAAGTACACACTTATAAAGTGCGACTGGTTGCGAAGGGCTTTACTCAAACTCCAGGAGTTGACTATGATGAGACCTTCTCACCGGTAGCTAAGATTAAGTCTATAAGAGTGTTGTTAGCCATAGCTGCATTTCATGATTATGAAATATGGAAATGGATGTCAAAACCGCTTTCCTTAATGGGAGGTTGGCTGAGGATGTTTACATGGCTCAGCCAGAGGGTTTTGTCAATCCAAAATACCCTAATAGAGTGTGTAAGCTTGAAAAATCCATTTACGGATTGAAACAAGCATCTCGCAGGTGGAATCTTTGCTTTGATGAGAAAGTCAAAGAGTTTGGCTTTTCTAGGAGTGAGGATGAGTCTTGTGTGTATGTCAGGGCTAGTGGGAGCATAGTTAGCTTCCTGGTGTTGTATGTGGATGGCATACTTCTCGTAGGAAACGACGTCCCAACTTTGCAGGAGGTTAAGGCCTGGCTTGGGAAGTGTTTTGCTATGAAGGACCTTGGGAAAGCTGTCTATATCCTAAGGATAAGGATATTGAGTGATAGGAGTAAGAGACTAATTGGACTTAGTCAAAGTAGTTATGTGGATAAGGTACTGCAGAGGTTCAGTATACAAGATTCCAAGAAAGGAGAATTACGAATCCAGAGTAATGCCAAGCTAAGTAAGACTCAGAGTCCGAGTACAGAGGCTGAGATAGCTGAAATGAGTCAGATACCATATGCTTCCGCTGTGGGCTCGATCATGTATGTTATGACTTGTACTCGCCCTGATGTGGCCTTTGCTTTGAGCATGGTCGGTAGATATCAAGGGAACCCTGGAAAGGCACACTAGACAGCGGTAAAGAACATTCTCAAGTATTTGCGGAGGACTAAGGATTGGGTCCTTACCCTCGGAGGCAGTGATGACTTGAGAGTGGAAGGATATAGTGATGCTAGTTTTCAAACTGATAGGGATAATTTCCGCTCTCAGTCAGGCTAGGTCTTTATCCTAAATGGAGGAGCAATTACTTGGAAAAGTTCCAAGCAGGAGACAGTAGCTTATTCGACTTGTGAATCAGAGTACATAGCAGCAAGCGAGGCAGCAAAAGAGGCGATATGGCTAAAGAACTTCATCGGAGACCTTTGAGTTGTACCAGCTATAAAGGAGCCAATGGAAATTTTTTGTGATAGTGAAAGTGTGGTTGCTTTGGCTAAAGAACCAAGAGATCACGGGAGATCTAGGCACATTGGCATAAAATACCATTTCATTAGACATAGAATAGAAGAAGGACTCCACGTGGCAAAGAGGGTATCATCAGATGAGAACCCGCAAGATCCCCTCACGAAGGGACTGAGCAGGGTTAAGCATTTACAGCATGCGAGGCGCATTGGGCTTAAGGATGATATTAGTTTCAATAATTCGATTCCTGAAACTTGTAAAATGTAATTGACATTTTATGATAAGTAAAAGTTGTTATTTATTTATGAGTAAGGTGTTACTATCTTGTGTTGATTGTTTACTATGTTTCAATTTTGCATGTTTTTACTTCCAGAATAATCATGTTATTATGCAAACCATCCACAGTCAGTCAAACTTTGGAAGTAAGTATTGATTTAAGACTGTCATGAATTTTGCTTGTATGATTTGTCTAAAGTGCTTTAGACAATGCAATGGTTGCTACAACATTCATGAGTATTCATAAGGGTTGAGTATTGGATTCAACCCACGCTCACTTGCATCACTTCATGGAATTTATCTCGAGCGATCGTGAGACGGTAATATCATATAAATCTTCAAACCTAGAGATATGAGTTGTTGACTATGAGTTGGTTATTCATTGATTGTACGAAAACGCATTGGTAACTCGATGTTATAAAACGTGCCTTTGTGAATAATTCAACAAGTAGTTAGTACAAGCATGTCAGTCGAAGTTTATCTGCTCCTTCTGGAAATAGAAGCGATATTTGGGCCCCTCGATGATTTGGTTTTGACCTATGTACCGGGCCCGGTCAGAACATGTTTTCAATTTAGTTCTATGTTGAAACAAATTGGAGATCGAGAAACAAATGTTGGACAATAAGTAAGACCATGTTCCATGTGTTTGTCCGGCTGATATCATGAGAGCAGATGATTATATGATCACTTATCTTAAATGGCGTATCATCATCATCTCAGTTCCGAGAGACTTCGAAAGAGCTACGATTGTTAGTCGGATTTTGAAGTCATATTTGCAAATATAGTTATTAGACTTATCCAAGTGGGAGACTGTTGGATATAGTATCTAAGTCCATAACTTTATTTGGTATGTACTTGACCCGAACCGGCATGGTCCATTTGGGTTGCATGGCATTGCAATACTTGGAAAGAATAAATGAGAGAATAAGGCACTTATGATTATTAATATATTATAAGTTCTAATATATTAATAATAGTATTATTTAATTAGTATTGATCAAGTATTAATTTGGTGATCAAAGTGAGACTAATTAAATATATAGAGTTGATTATGACAATCATCAAATCTTTTATGCTGGATCAATGATCCATGGTTTATGGGTTATGGATGTAACCATTTGGAGCTCCATGGATAGTCCATGGGAGTTACAAACCCATGGGTCATGAGAAATGAAGAGTCATGACAATTATGGATCTTCATAATGAAACCCTAATTGTGACACCACTATAAAAGGGACCCTTTGGCTAGCAAAATCGGTACCTAGTGTTACTAGAGAGGGCATAACCGATTTTTGAGTGTAAGAATTATTCTCTCAAGTTATTCCAAGTTTTGTGGTGTTGTGTGAAGCATTTGAGGCACAACATTTGGGGTGCTAGGCTCACAAAGTCTTGAAGGAATCCAAGCTACAACAAGGTATGTATTTCTACTAGTTTCTATGTTTTATTTATCCCCATGCCATGCTAGTTAGGAAATAACCTTGAAAACGAAATTTGCATGTATATAGAGAAACATAGATTCAAGGTTATTAGGGTTGCATGTACACTTAGGAAGTGTTAGAATGCTCAAAACCCATCAAATTTAACTCCGGAGACATTTCCAAGTCCCTTTTAGTGGTTGGATCATGTTATTCACCAACCAACGATACCTCGGCTGGAACGACAAATGTCCTGAGACCATTCTACAAACTTACTTCCACTCCTTACTAGGACTGCATCATAGGGATGTAGGTCAAAGCTTCACGAACATACTTCCAATCCGTACTAGGACTGCATAATAGGGATGTAGGTCAAACTTTCGAGAACATACCCTTACTCTTTACTTGAACAATCGAAGTGCATCTAGGGTCGACAAAAATCGCTCACAAAATCCTTATCTTTCGTATTACAGAATCATGTCATCATCCGGAAACAGCCAACCGAACAACGAAACCTCTGCTTTTCCTGTGGACACCACTACTTTTCAAGCCGCAGTTACGGCTACCGTGATGGCTGCCGTGACAGCCGTCCTTGAAAACCGCAGCACTGTCAATGCAAGCAAGACTGAAAAAGGAGTTTACAATCCCAATCGTGGTAACGATCCGAGAAATCAACAAATAGTAACACTCGCCACCGCCCAAAACAACAACTCAGAATTCAAGAAAAGAAAATGTCAAGCCAAAGTGGAACGCAAGCGATTTCAGAGGATGGCCATGCAACAGCAACCAGTGGCAACCCCTGCCATCACAACACCGGTCAAACGATACGAGGGAACACTCCCGAAGTGTGATCGGTGCAACTATCACCATACAGGAATTTGTCGAGCAAGGCAATGCAACAGTTGCAACAAGATGGGGCACATTGCTCATTTCTATAGAACTACCTCCACCACTGGAGCTAGCCTAGTTTTCTATAATTGTGGTGAGGCAGGGCACTATTACCGAAATTGTCCAAAAGAAAAAATCAATGAAAGCAACCGTGTCCCCATAAATCGTACTCGACACTTCACTTCCACAACCAATGTTGGTGCTGTCCAGATATGCCACCAATGCGGTGAAATTGGACACCTCAAGAAGGATTTCCCGGTAGCGAAGAACTCTGGCGCAGACGGGAAGATTCTCAGGATCACAGCTACAGGAGAACCTACTCCGAACCCACGTAAAAGTAATTAGGGCGTTTTGTTGTAACAGACTTATAAACCATCCAAAACTAGTGCAACTAGAGTCTTATCTTTTGCGAGATCCCGTCGGTATAGGGATGCTCGTGCTGCGTATACTTGTCTTTTGTAGTATACCTAGTTCGCAGCAATAGTCTTGTAGTAAGTCTAAAGTATTGTAACTCTGTTGATGGTTGCACGATTGTGTTTTGTCTGTAATGCCTTATGTTCAAATTTAATGTCTTTAAGTTTCCTTATGATTCCGACATTACCATACGATTACATTCAATTTGATCAGCACAATACCGGCTTCATACGTACATCTCTTTCTTCGAGATCACCTTTCCAGCAAAGCCGTCATATCAGAACACTGAAGTACTCATACATGGAGTACCTCATAGTTTTTTTCCTTCCGAAGAAATCCCGAAGTACCACTCGTACAGTACGTCAAGTTCGATCCAAAGATCCATACGGTTGATCTATCGCTGAAGACTGTATACATAGGGGTGATATATAATCAAGGTCCTACAGGTTTAGAATTGATGATTCCACTTTAACTTCTTTTCCTCGTAGGGATAAGAGCTTAAAGAAGAATCAGTTATTCGACTATCTTTTCAATCGTAATTATATACGACTCGTATACACGAGATTGTGATTGTTGAACCATGTAGGAATTCTAATATGAACTTCAGGACAGAGACTGCCCAAGACTACGAGTAATCGCATTGTCATGTGAACAAACTTAGAACCCAATATGACTCCTGTAACCAGATCGCCCTACAGTCTAGACACCTACGGTGATACAAGAACAGTCCGGACAACTTAGCGAACTACTCAGCAATAGAATTGGAAGACCAGGCTTCTCACCCTGGAGAGCTCTGGTCTTATTCTTCCAGAAGTCGACAGATTGAATAATATGTACCTCGGCTATCGAGGACTCCGTCAAGATTTCCATTAGAAATCGTTATCTCTACCTCGCATAGAAGAATTGGTTGAGCAAACGCAAGGAAATAATTCCTTTCAGAAATGGACCTGAGATCCGAATATCACCAGTTCGAGTGTTAGGGAAGAATGTCCGGAAGACTACCTTCCAAACTCGATGCGGACACTTCGAGTCCGTAGTGATACCCCTCGGATAGGACTAATACGCCCGTAGCATTCTTGAGTTTACTGAATAGGGTACGCCATTCTTACTTGGATCAGTTCGTCATTCTCTTTGTAGATGATTTACTTATCCACTCTATTAGTAAGAAGGAAAACATGGAAACATTTCCCTCGGAGAAACTCTTCGCGAAGTTCTCTAAACATGATTTTTGGAATTGAATAGTCAAATTCCTAAGAGAAAATATTAGTGATGTGGGAATTCTTGAGTACTCTTTCAATTTATCAAAACCGTTGAGAATTTGTCGACACCGAAGACGCCGACATAAATTCGCCAAATTCTAGGTCTTGCAGACCTACTATCGTAGTCCATTCAGAACTCCTCACAAATTATAGAAACCCTTACGACTTTGACCCAGAAGAGGGTGGCCCTCGACTGGGAAGATAAGCAAGAAAAAAAAACCTTGGAAATTCCAAGTGAGAGACCAAGTTCTGTAGGAAAACTCACCCAGGGAAAGGCTTAATACGCTTCGTAACGCGTGGAAAGCTAAATCCAAGATAGTCAGGACCTCTGAGATTCTTACCAGAATCGGTCCTGTATCTCACAGACTAGACCTACTCCGCGAAATCAGTAACGTACATTTTACCCTTCACGTCTCGAACTTGAAAACGTACCTTTCCATCAGGACCCTCGTAGGTCCACTCAACGAGATCGAGATTAACGAGATCCTCGCCTTCGTAGAAGAACCATAGTGAACCTCGACCGAGAGGTCAAGCGGACGAAGCAGCGCCGCCTCCCTTTAGTGAAGGTTTGTTGGGATACCAACCGAGGACCCGAATTCACTTATGAGTGCGAGAACCAATCGATTAGGAATTTCCCACCTCATGACTCGATCATTCATACCTACTTCCTTACCTAAAGTCTAATTTCGGGACGAAATTCCCTCTAACAGGGGGATGATGTGACAACCCGAAATTTCTATTATGTACAAACAATATCAAGTCAATAGAAGTTAGAATACTTGCAGTAAATTTTCAGACTTTTAGTATAAGTTTGAGTATTTCAGGGTTTACACTTAAAGAGATATCAGGAGAGAGGATGCACTAGGGTATTGTGCAACTCTGTTATTCCAAAACTCTATGATATTAGAGTTCACTGCCTGAATAAAATATTTTCTGCCAAAAACCTCAGGGGTATATATATGGTCCTTATCCATATTTATTCATTTGCTCCATTTCCAACTAGAGAAAAGCCAAATTCTCTCTCACGGATCTTCGGCCTTTCGTCCCAAATCGTGAGTACTTCTATCTAAGTGTATTATAGGGCTTGATATGTGTCTAGTAACCAAGAAATCATAAGAAACCCACAAGATCAAAGAGTTTACGGCCCAAGAACTGTTGGAATAGTGTCTAAGGCAGCAACTATATTAGGCAAGTATTTGACCCGATTGTGCATGGTCCTTTTGGGTTGCCTTCACCATAGCAACTTGACAAGATGATTTATAATGAGAGAAGAAATATTATTAATATTTATGAGAATAAATTAAGGAATAATAATATTGTTATTTGATTAATATAAGTCATAAATTAATTAGGAATTAATTTGGTGACTTAAAGAGATTAATTAAATAAAAGGGCATAAACTGTCAATTGTGTGATAGTTGTACTTTGGGCTGTAATCCCTTAAGGATAAGGGGTGGACGGTTTTAGGGCTTTGGATAGACCTAGAAATCGTCCAAGGCTTATTATAAGGGGGATAGGATTGCTTAGGGCCTAAGTTATCCAATTAGGGTTTAAGGGTGAAACCCTAGGAGCCTTACAAGTATAAATAGACCCAAGGGGTCAATGAAATCGGCACTCTTGCCTTTGGAAGAACCATGGCCGACTTCTTGCCCTCTCCCCTCTCTCTCTAATCATCCTCTTGCTAAGTTGGTGTTTGTAAGCCATTAGAGGAGTGATAATTGTGACTCTAAGCTCCAAGGACAAGAAGATTCAAGCAAGCAACTTAAGGTAATCTTCTAGATCTGTTTTTCTTATGTTATTACCTAGATCTATTGTTCAAAAGTCTTGGATACAATGCATGTTCATTAGAGAAACTTAGATCCAAGCATTAGGGTTTGCATATGCACATACGAATGTTCATATGGCTAAAACCCATCAGTGGTATCAGAGACTTGATTGGTTTCTATTGAATTGATGCATTGGTTGCTTGATTATTGCTTGCAAAATTCGAATTTTGTCATTCTACCTGATGAACTCGGCGAGTCCATTGTGGTACTCGGCGAGTTCGAGCGTCAGAAAGAGCTAATTTCGGGATTTCTTGCTGTTTATCTTTTGGATACTTACCTTAATCTTAATGGGTCAATATAAATCCGATTTTAATATATATTTGAGTATATTCTTGACCTAATTGAAGATATTTATCAATTAATTGAATAATAATTTCCTTATGTGGTAATTGATCAATTATTTTAATTAAATTGGTAAATTGTTTTGCAAGAAATAATTAAATAAATCAAATATGGATAATTATGTGATTAAATATTAATTTGGATTATTTGTTATTTGATCCCCTATGTTTTGAAAAGTTTAAAACTTGCCCTCACGTTTTGAAATTTATGTTTTGTGATTAAAAGTTTAATTTAGACAATTTAAATTTCAAACCCTAGAATTTTACAAGTTTAAAATTCAACCCTATACTAATATAATATTACAAGATTAATATATATATATATATATATATGTGTGTGTGTGTGTGTGTGTGTGTGTGTATAATTAAAATGCTAGTCTTACCGTTAGTAGGCCTTATTCACGAAGCCGGTCTATAAGGTGGGTATAAGGTTGCGACCTATAAAATGGCGCTTAATGGGTGTACACTTACACCCACCGCTTGCTTGATCGGTGGAGGGTCATTAGCCGAATGGGTAGGATAGGGCAACCTCATCTCCTCATTAAAAGTATAATATGAAATACAAAGTAACTAAATGTTTTTCAAATATTCCCAATCCTAGTTACTTTAGAAAAAGTGAATTGACGCAATCCCATGAAATTACACTTTGCATCCTTGCTAAGAAGTTAGTGGAGCGTGTGTGGTTTACCGGCACACTAATTGGTTCTAAGCAAAGGTGGCAAAGGGTGATTCATTGTTTATCATAGTTCGATGGAGCGTGTGTGGTTTACCGGCACATCGAATAGGTGATTGTTACAATGAAGGCACCGTGTAAGTTTGCATGATAATTCACACCCACTTTGTGATCCTCGGTATCCTAGTCACAAATGAGAGGGGCATATCAAGATTTAAACATGCCATTGAAAGGTTCAATGAATCTCATCCAAACCTAGGAATTCTCAATACATTTAGAACTTAAAGTTATGTTTTCATGGTGGAGAATTAGTGAAACGTCATTCACTTACCTTCAAATTGTTTGCATGTTAGATTACGGCATCCTTTTTCTAATATGTAAATATTGTTGTTAGATCCTAGCCCTAATTTTTCTTATTGGGTGATAATTAGGGATTCAAATTCTAATCTATCTTTGTCCTTTCTATTTCTAGATGTCGAACGCGAACAACGCTGCTGCTAGCTCGTTCACATTGATGAGCCTTTGCCAAAAGGTGACTTTCGATGGGACGAACTTTAGCGAATGGATAAGATACATTCGCACGATTGCTCGCTACGAGGACAAGGAGTATGTCCTCGATGAGAAGCTCGAGAATATCAACCCAGAAATCGCTACTCCGGCTGAAATGACTGCTTTTGAGACTCATGAACGTGATGCGACGAAGGTTCATTGCATCATGATAGCCACAATGAACGCCGAATTCAAAAAGTCCTACGAGGACGTATCCATACGAAATGCACCAAGACTTGTTGGAGAGATACCATCAAAACGCGAGGCAGGAACGTTACGAGATCTTCACTAACATGATCTCCGCTAAAATGGGTCATGGAGAATCTCTAACCGTGCACCTGTGAAAGATGCAAAGGTATGTCGATCGTCTTCGCAAGTCGAATGTTGACTTTGGGGAAGACTTGGCTATCGACGTGGTGCTTCACTCCTTGCCTCCGTGTTACAACCAATTTAGGATGACCTACCACATGAACAAAGAAGAGGCCACCCTAAGTAAGCTCCAAGGTCTCCTTAGGGTTGCTGAGAGCAACCTCAAGGACAAGTCTGTTGCACCAACTCCCAATCCACCAGCTGCTCCTGTTTTGGCAATTGGGAAAGGTAGGGGTAAGAAGAGGAAGGCTCCGTCTAAGAGCTACCACAAGGGAAAGTCCCGAGATGGTTCCTCTTCTAGTGGGACCAAAGTTGATCCTGTTAAGCCCAACCCTAACCAAAGGAGGCAGAGTGCCACCATTGCCACAAAATAGGGCATTGGAAGAGAAGCTGCCCAGAATACCTGCAAGCCATTAGGGAAGGAAAGATCAAGCCGTCTTTCGCAGGTATATACACAATTAAATCTAATGATTCGTCTCATGCTATTTCTTGGGTCCTAGATACCGGGTGTGGTTACCACATTTGTTCTGAATTGCAGGGACTAAGAAGAAATAGGGATGTGGAGCATGGAAGAATAAATATAATCATGGGGAACAGAAGATCGTCGCCTGTTACAAAGATTGGAGTGTATTCTTTAGTGCTTAGTAATGGTTTATGTTTAGATTTGAATAAGTGTTGCTACTCGCCAGATATGGCAAGAAACATCATTTCGTTTCATGGTTTGTTTAGACAAGGATTTAGATTTTCTTTTAATAATGAGAATGGTTCAATTTATGCTTATCTAAATGGTGTCTTATATTTTGAAGCAATGCCATGTAATGGAATTTACGAAACTGTTATGATTGTAGATAACCTAGGAAATGATGTTTTGTGCATGGATTCTTCCAATAGTATGGATAAAGCATCCTTGTGGCATTGTCGTCTTGGACATGTCAACAAGAAGCGCATAGCCCAACTCCAAAAGGATGGAGTGTTGGAGTCATTCGACCTTAGGGAAGATGACACATGCGAGTCTTGTTTACTTGGGAAGATGACCAAGTCACCCTTCACTAGCACTTGTGAAAGGGGTGAGGGTTTATTGGACCTCATACATACCGATGTATATGGACCCTTTAGATCAACCACGAAGGATGGAAACCGCTTCTATGTGACTTTTACCGATGACTATAGTAGATATGGGTATATCTACTTAATCAAGCAAAAGTCAGAAACGTTTGAAAAGTTCAAAGAGTTCAAGAATGAAGTGGAGAATCAATTGGGCAGGAAAATCAAGATGCTTCGATCCGATTGAGGAGGAGAGTACCTAAGTCTTGAATTCCACGACTATCTCAAAGAGTGTGGAATAGTTTCACAATTGACGCCACCTAGGACACCACAGTTGAATGGTGTGGCAGAAAGGCGTCATCGAACCTTGTTAGACATGGTCCGCTCTATGATGAGTCGTGCTTCACTACCTATCCCATTCTGGGGGTATGCCTTAGAGACTGCCGCCCATATCCTTAACCGAGTCCCTACTAAGAAGGTTGCCAAAACACCTCACGAGATGTGGACAGGGAAAGCTCCCTCGTTAGCACATATCAAGGTTTGGGATTGCGAGGCTTTCGTAAGACGAGACACTCACTACAAGCTCGAACCTCGTAGTGAGCAATGTATTTTCATCGGCTACCCGCAGAAATCCTTTGGCTATCTCTTCTATAGACCGAAGGACAATGTTGTCTTCGTTGCGAGGAGAGGGTTTTCCGAGAGCGAGAACTCATAAGCCAAGGAGACAGTAAGAGGCAAATCGAGCTTGAAGAGATTCAAGAGTCGATTGATGAAGGAACCTCTACCGCTGGCGCTCAACCCGAGGAGGAAACTCCGGTTGAACCGATTGACGAGTCATTACCTCTTAGACGTTCCGAAAGAGTTAGAGTTCAACCCTAGTTTTATGGTTTTCATATTACTACCGAAGGGGACATGTATATTAGTGATGGTACACTAATAAATCTAGATGAACCTAATAGCTACAAGGAAGCCATGGCAGGCCCGGAGTCTGCGAAATGGAAAGAGGCAATGGACAGCGAGATCCAATCCATGTATGACAACCGAGTTTGGAATTTGGTTGATAATGTGCCCGGACGTAAGACCGTTGGGTGCAAATGGATCTTCAAGAAGAAGACCGATGTGGATGGAAACGTACACACATATAAGGCGTGATTGGTTGCGAAGGGCTTTACTCAAACTCCCGGAGTTGACTATGATCACCAGTTGCGAAGATAAAATCTATTAGAGTGATGCTAGCAATTGCTGGATTTCATGATTATGAGATTTGGCAAATGGATGTCAAGACCGCTTTCCTTAATGGGAAGTTGGCTGAGGATGTTTACATGGCTCAGCCAGAGGGTTTTGTTGATCCGAAGCATCCGAATAGAGTGTGTAAGCTTGAGAAGTCCATTTATGGACTTAAGAAAGCATCTCGCAGATGGAATCTTTGCTTCGATGAGAAAGTCAAAGATTTTGGATTTGTACGAAGCGAAGATGAATCATGTGTATATGTCAAAGACAGTGGGAGTATAGTCAGCTTCCTCGTTCTGTATGTTGATGACATACTACTCATAGGAAACGACGTCCCGACACTACAAGAGGTTAAGTCCTGGCTCGGGAAGTGCTTCGCTATGAAGGACCTCAGAGAGGCTTCCTATATTTTGGGAATAAGGATAGTGAGAGAACAAAGTAAGAGACTAATAGGACTTAGTCAGAACACTTACTTAGATAAAGTACTAAAACGTTTTAGTATGGAAAACTCGAAGAATAGAGAATTACCGATACAAAGTAATGCCAAGTTAAGTAAGACTCAAAGTCCGAGTACCGAAGCTGAAATAGCATAAATGAGCCGAGTCCCATACGCTTCCGCAGTTAGCTCAATCATGTATGCTATGAATTGTACTCGCCCTGATGTAGCCTTTGCTTTGAGCATGGTTAGTAGATATCAAGGGAACCCTGGCAGAGCCCATTGGACTGCGGTCAAGAATATCCTTAATGGAGGAGCAGTAACTTGGAAAAGTTCCAAGCAGGAAACTGTAGCTAATTTAACGTGCGAATCAGAGTACATTGCAGCGAGCGAAGTGTCGAAGGAGGCAATATGGTTGAAGAACTTCATTGGTGATCTTGGAGTTGTACCTGCCATAAAGGAGCCCATGGAGATTTTCTGTGATAATGAAGGAGCGATTGCCTTGACCAAGGAACCGAGGGATCATGGTAGATCTAGACATATTGACAGAAAATATCACTTTATTAGACATCGAGTAGAAGAAGGACAACTCGTGGTTAAGAGGATATCATCAGAAGATAACCCAGCAGATCCGCTTACGAAGGGACTGAGCAGGGTTAAGCACTTGCAGCATGCTAGGAGTATTGGGCTGAATGATGATATTAGTATAGATTAGATAGTATTAGAAACGTGTAATAGATAAATGTAATTAACATTTGATGATTAAATAAAAGAGTATTATTTATGAGTAATGTTACAGTCTTATGTTAATTGTTTAACTATTGTTTCACTTTGCATGTTTTGACTTCCAAGAATAATTGAGTTTATTAAGAATAATCGAATTATTCAAATTGTCCACAATCGTTCATATGTTGGAAGTAGGTATGAATGAAGATTGTCATGAATTGGAGTGTAGATTGTCTAAATGGTATTAGACATAGCAAAAGTTTGCTGCAACGTTCATGAGTGCTTATGAACTAGTTTTGATCATTGGAACAAACCCGCGCTTGAGGGAATCACCTTATGGAATATGATAAAAAGGGTGATCACAAGACAATAATATCATATGGTCTTAAAACCTAGATATATCGTTTGTTATTTGTTAATTGGTTGTACATTGATAATGCGAAACCGCATCAGTAACTTGATGTTATAAAACACATTGTTGTGTATAGTTGATTAATGAATAAGTAAATGCATATAATTCGAAGTTTATCTGTTACTTTTATCCTAAGAGGGTAAAAGCGATATCTCGGCCGCTCGATGATTTGATTTAACTTATGTGTCGGGCCTGGTCAGAACTAAATTGATGTGTTCGATTAAGTTCTATGTCGAATAAATCTGAGATCGAGAAACCAATTGCTGGACAATTAATTCCATAAGAAGTGTTCGCGTCATATCTAAACAGAGGACTGTACAATCCCTTATCTAAAGGACAAGATTGATAAGATCAGATTTTGACAGCGTCTTTGAGAGCTACGATTTCTAATCGGATTATACTTGTATATATAGTTACTAGACTTATCCAAGTGGGAGACTGTTGGAATAGTGTCTAAGGCAGCAACTATATTAGGCAAGTATTTGACCCGATTGTGCATGGTCCTTTTGGGTTGCCTTCACCATAGCAACTTGACAAGATGATTTATAATGAGAGAAGAAATATTATTAATATTTATGAGAATAAATTAAGGAATAATAATATTGTTATTTGATTAATATAAGTCATAAATTAATTAGGAATTAATTTGGTGACTTAAAGAGATTGATTAAATAAAAGGGCATAAACTGTCAATTGTGTGATAGTTGTACTTTGGGCTGTAATCCCTTAAGGATAAGGGGTGGACGGTTTTAGGGCTTTGGATAGACCTAGAAATCGTCTAAGGGTTATCATAAGGGGGATTGGATTGCTTAGGGCCTAAGTTATCCAATTAGGGTTTAAGGGTGAAACCCTAGGAGCCTTACAAGTATAAATAGACCCAAGGGGTCAATGAAATCGGCACTCTTGCCTTTGGAAGAACCCTGGCCGACTTCTTGCCCTCTCCCTTCTCTCTCTAATCATCCTCTTGCTAAGTTGGTGTTTGTAAGCCATTAGAGGAGTGACAATTGTGACTCTAAGATCCAAGGACAAGAAGATTCAAGCAAGCAACTTAAGGTAATCTTCTAGATCTGTTTTTCTTATGTTATTACCTAGATCTATTGTTCAAAAGTCTTGGATACAATGCATGTTCAATTAGAGAAACCTAGATCCAAGCATTAGGGTTTACATGTGCACATAGGAATGTTCATATGGCTAAAACCCATCAAGAACATCTTTATCACAACTAGAAATTTTTGTGCCTTATAACTACAACACTTAAGCCAAATTATGAATCAAAGACATAAGAGCATGTATGATGCATACTCTATGACAACAAAATTTCAATCAAACACCCCATGCAAACAATTCAAGTAGTCAATAAACTATTAGAAACCCTAGAAGTTCTTGTTTAAGTCCATTTTGGACTAGGACTTCCTCATGGGGCCCAATGGACCAATAAGCTTCCAATTTGACTATCTTGGGCTTAAAACTCTTAAATGGGCTCTAATTGGACCCACTTTCATTTATTTTAACATTTTGGGCCATATTGGGTCTAGAATGAAATAAAATACATAAATGGGCCTTATTGGGCCATAACTAGCCTAAGTTAGCCCTAATAGGTCATAAAAATTATATTTTTTTTATTTGGGCCAAAAATCACTTAACTTAACTACAAAATGGGCTTAAGCATTCAAGGCCCAAATATTCTTTCTTCCCTCTCCATTTTCGGCCGAAGCCCAACCCAAGAAGAGGAGTTGACTTTTGGATGCCACCTCACAATTATTCAAGGGATTTCCATGCAAGATGACTCATACTTCCATGCACCATCCAATCACTCACTCTCTTCTCCCATCTCTTTCTTTCTCTTGGCTGAAACAACACCCACACACACACTTCACACAAAAATCTCTCAAATAAACTCTCTCCATTCCTCTCCAAAACTTTCGAGATCTAAGGAGCTTTCAAGAAGATATTTCCACAAATTCTTCATCTAAGGTAAGATCATGCTTGGATCTATGATCTAGGTTCTTTGTTTTATCAAAATCTCCTTCTAATCCATGTAAAATCATGATCACTCTCTTAGAAAACCTCTAAGTTTGAAATCAACAAAGGAAGGCTTGTTAGGCCGAAAACAACATCAAACTCTTTCCAATCTTCTTCAAAACCGAAACTACAACTCAAGCTGAGCTTCATACCCCCTCTTTTTCGGGTTTTATGAGTTTTTATCGGGGAGAATACAAGCAAATGTGTAGATCTATGAGTAAATGTATGCCTTGTCTGATTTTTATGCTTGTATGTATGATTTTATGTGTTTTGTGATGAATATGTTAGCGAAAAAGTACCTAAAACCCGAGATCTATAACATGAGGAATGAAATAAACATAACTTACACCATTTCATACTAATCAAGTCAAGAAAAATAGTTCATTTGGCTAGGAATAACATATTTGGCCATAAAACCCATTTTTGGGCTCAAATTGTCAAAAATACAAAACTAAGGGCCCAAAACGACAAATGATAATTTCTGGAGGTTGAAAAGGGTCCAAACAGTTTCTAAAATATTTTTTTCTGAATATCAACATTTTTGAGGGGCTTAAAATGTAAATTTTGAACATAATGGGCTAAAATGGGCTTTTCGGCCCGATAAGCCCCAAATTGCGAGATTTTTGAAATTGAGGGGCTGGAAAAGCAACTTTCGGTAAAACAAAGGATTACAAGTGTATTAAAACCATTTCAAAGGTCAAAAATGTTTTTCAAAGTCAAAAGGGATCAAAAATGCAAAAAATTTCCATTTGGGGCCAAAACTGTAAAGTTTGCGAAAATGGGAGTTCCAACCGAGAAAACTTCATTTTTGAAGGACTTAAGCTGTTTATCAAGTAAATATGGGCTGAAAATGTCTTTTCAATAAGTTCTGATACTAAAGTGTCAAGAAAAATGGTTTAAGGACTAAAATGGAAATTCTTTTATATAAAGGATTAAAAGTGTAAATTTTATCCAAGAAGGGTCATAAAAAGGAAAACTCTTACTTTTAAACAAATAAATCCCTTAAGATAAAATATGAGCACCACGACTACCAGCGAAACGTAATAACAAATACACTTTCAACACCAATACCGTTACCAAACGAATTGATTCGGTCTCGAATCAATAACAAATCAAAAATCAATAAACAATAGTACTTCAATAAACACGCGAAATTTACGAGAAGTCAATAGTCAATCTTTGGGCTTGAAAGTTTCAAATCGGGCTTGTTGGGCCTAGCTAGCCCAATAACATGATCTTTAGGCCCGAAGGGAACGCGCTTACATGTTATTGGGCCTTCTATGACCTAACTCCATGTAAAAGGACTTTCAATAGCTTTATTGTGCTGTTAGGCCCCAAGGGTCCATTGGTACTGCTAGCAAAGTCGAGAAGTCAAATGCGAGTCGGGCCAAGTGTCTTTCGCATTCCCGATAGCCTTGAACGACTTATGGAAATAACGGGGGCTTCGTACCCTCCTTTATCCTCGGTTGTGGGGCTATGAGAAGTCAGGGTGGTTGGATTAAGTGAGTAGTACGGACGGCGCCTAAGGGATCGTTTGTATTTGGTAGTTATAAACTAGTCATTTTCATTAATGCGTGATTATAACGACTCACAACCCATAATTAATCCAATGTCACCTGGGTAATCATAAACAATCGTCGCATTGGTATAACAATAAATAAGACATGTAATTTTATGTATTGGGAAAATATCGGGTTTTCCAAGAAAGTTCAACACTTTTACCTATGTGATGTATACAAAGTTTAACAATTATACACGTTTACAAAAATCGATAAGCATACTACGGATCTTCACAGTTTTTCTTATATAAAATACTCGTTTCAGAAAATATCCGATTTTCTGGGTTTTCAAACTTCACAAAAATCATTTTTTTTCAAACATTACTTATGAACTCACCAACATTTCATATGTTGACGTTTTTCCAAAATACTTGTATTCTCAGGTAACAGGTAAATCGAAGAATATGTATCCATTGATGTCATGGTGTTTTGTTTAAATTAGTATCGAACGGTTTATGTTATGGAAATGTAATGTTTAAAACAATGTATTGTATGTAAACAATATCAGTTGTAATATTTCAATGCATGGTGATGAATGATGTTATGATTCATGTATAATCATTGTGATGGTATTCAATTGAGTCACAATAGCCCTCGGACGTTTCCGCCATCTGGTTCGGGGGTGTGACAGGTTGGTATCAGAGCTCTGTTTATAGTGAACTAGCATATCTAACCACACATTGATATGCAACTATAAACCAAAAGAGGGACTAACAAAACTCTAAACACAACAAGTAAAACATAACAATAAAACACCCTTGCTTGCATTAGGAACAAGAACATAATACCGAACCAAACAAGCTAATGCTAGTATCTCGGTTAAGCCAGAACTGTTCTAGTCATATCACGGAGTGGGTGTAGCTTGATCAACTACATTCCCTCCAAGGTATAACTATCACACGTCCTGAGGAGATCGTGATAGCTAGGAAACCTAAAAAAAACATACCCCTTTATCACCAAAAAGAGAACATTTGTTTAGTCTATACCATAGTTGTAGAGTCATAGGAGTAACGATAGTTTATACCTTCCCCCAGTCTTCATGGAGGGAGAGCAGCAGGGTATCCAGTTTCATCAAGTCCTAGTGGCTCACGGGATGCTTGAAGATGAACCAGAAGGGAATCAAGAGGGAGCACACGGCGTCGGACCTGACGAATACACGGACACCGACTACGAGTTCGAGGAGGCCGATGATGACATAGAGGAAGGACAAGACTCGGGCAAAGATCACACCACGTCATTTGTTAGCGAGGCGCAGCAGGACCACCCCGCCCCACCAGTGAACCCCGCAAGGGAGAATCGCTCCCCCGAAGCTGAGATTGCCGCCCTACGGCAACAGCTGTTCGCCATGGAAGCACGTGCAGTGTGAGCTGAGCATGAGAGGGATGAGGTCATTGGAGACATGGCGGAGATGGCTCAGTTGTTGGCTCAACACTTCGGCATATGATCTCACCCCCCCCTATCTTAGAATACTCCGTGGAGTACTAGGGATAGCAGAATCAGTCTTTAGTACTACGTCATTAGGATCTATGCTATGTACCCCGACTCTATGTTTAAGTGACTACACTACTCATAGAGCCGTTATGTTGTCGAACTAATATCACTCATGTATGCTCTTACGAGCAAAATTTTCATGTATCAAATGCGGATAATATTAATAAAAAAAATTATATGATTTATTATGACGTTATAATTTGCTATGTGTTGCGAATCCATGATTGTATGCTAAATTGTAGTAGTACTTAAGTTTGTGCCATGCACCTAGTCGGTAGGATCACAACCTCACAGAAACCACATACACTCAACATCTTTCCGTTTCATGACCGAAAGATGCCTCGACGACCTACTCGCGGAAACCCTGGACCAACCCCACCCAAAGTTGACTCAACTGCATTCCAGGCAGTCGTATCTGCTGCGGTCACCGCAGCAATGGCACAAATTCACCAAGGGAACAACGGAGGAGTCAACGGACAAGGGGTCGGGAGTTCGAACAACGGAATGAATCAAGGACCCACCAAAACATGTTCCTACAAATACTTCACAAACGCCAAACCACGAAACTTTAACGGTACTGGAGGAGTGATCACCCTGAAACGATGGATCGAGAAGGTGGAATCGGTGTTCGAGATATGCGATTGCCCTGAAGAGATGAAGGTGAAGTTTGCTGCATGCACTTTTGTTGACCAAGCGCTCACTTGGTGGAACGGACACGTGGAAGCCATGACACTCCCCATAGCCAATTCCATGCCATGGACAGAAATGAAAGAAATGCTGATGGCCGAATACTGCCCTCGCGGTGAAATTCAGAAAATGGAGCAAGAGTTGTGGAACCTCACTGTCTGGAATGCTGATATAGATGCCTACATATCAAGGTTTAGCGAACTGTCTCTGTTATGTCCTGGCATGATCACCTCATAAGGAAAGAAAATCGAGCGATTCATCTAGGGACTAACCTCCCCGATCCAAGGAAACGTGATAGCTGCAAATCCCGAAACTTTCGACAGTGCCAAGAGATTGGCCAAGAAGCTGTATGACCACATCAACAAGAAGGGTGAGAAACCAGCGGAGACCGAGGCCAAGAAGGAAAATGATGGCAAGAAGGGGAAGAACAACAAGAGAAAGTGGCGTCAAGGCTCCGAGACTTCCAAGAAGCAGCAGACAGTGGCGGTTAATGCTGCAACCGTGCAAGTTCCGTCCACACCACATGCTCCAGCCTCAGCTGCTCCAAATGCTCCTAAACCTTATTCCGGTAATCTTCCCAAGTGCAACAAGTGCGGTCTCCATCACAATGGAGAATGCAGGGATATGCAGCGCACCAATTGCAATCGGAAAGGGCACACGGCAAGGTATTGCAGGTCTTACCCTCCTAAGAATCAACAACAGGGAAGCAACAACAACAACAACTGCAACAACAGCAACACCAACACCGGCGGCAACAATGCAGGACCTAGCCACACCTGCTATGGGTGTGGAAGGACTGGGCATTTCCGTCGAGATTGCCCTAACAACAACAATCCCAGAAATGGAGGAAAAAGAAGGGTGCTGGTCATGGGTCAGGGGGAGGCGATTCAGGATCACGCTGTTGTTACCGGTACGTTTCCCCTAAACCACACTTATGCATGCATCCTATTTGAAACCGGAGAAGAGCGAAGCTTTGTGAGCAATAGGTTTAAACATTTATTAAAACAACAACCCCAGAAGCTCAATGAAACCTTTATGGTGGAAATGGCCAATGGGAAAACCGAATCCACTGGGGAAATCTACATCGGATGTACCCTAACCCTAAACCAACACATCTTTCAAATAGACTTAATGCTTGTTTCCATTAGGAGTTTCGATGTGATTATTAGCATGGACTGGTTAAGCCCCTACCATGCTAAAATTATGTGTCACGAGAAGGCCGTTCGCCTTCGCCTTCCCAATGACGAAACCCTAGTTATTTACGGAGACAAACCTAGCACGAGCCTTCGCTTCATCTCGTGCGTCCAGGCACAGAAGCATCTACGAAAGAAAGATTTGGCGTTCTTGGCTCACATAGTGGATAAAACCAAGGAAGAGGTTAACATTCAAGACATTCCAGTAGCACGTGAATTCCCAGACGTATTTCCTGAAGATCTTCCTGGAGTACCCCAGAGAGACAAGTTGAGTTCTGAATTGACCTCGTTCAAGGAGCAACCCCTCTCGCTAAATTGCATTACCGGCTAGCTCCTGCTGAAATGCAGGAATTGTCCAGCCAACTCAGCGAACTCCTGGGCAAGGGATTCATCCGACCCAGCTACTCGCCATGGGGAGCTCCGGTCATCTTTGTCAAAAAGAAGGACGGATCTTTTAGAATGTGCATCGATTACAGAGAGTTAAACAAACTCACTGTCAAAAATCGCTATCCACTTCCTCGAATCGACGATCTATTTGACCAGCTCCAAGGGGATAGTTACTTCTCTAAGATAGATCTACGGTCCGGGTACCATCAGCTCAAGGTCCGGGAAGAGGATATTCCCAAAACTGCTTTCCGAACTCGTTACGGACATTATGAATTTGTCGTAATGCCCTTCGGTCTAACAAATGTCCCTGCCGCATTCATGGACCTGATGAACCAAATATGTTGACCATTCCTCGACAACTTTGTCATCGTCTTCATTGACGACATTCTAGTCTATTTCCGAAGCGAACAAGAGCATGGCCAACATGTCCGACAAATCCTGGAAACCCTGCGAATGGAAAAGCTATACGCAAAACTCTCCAAGTGTGAGTTATGGCTCCGTAGCGTGAACTTCCTAGGTCATCTTGTTAGTCGGGAAGGAATTCATGTGGATCCTTCTAAGGTCAAAGCCATCAAAGGATGGGCAGTACCGACGACATCCACAGAAATTCACCAATTCTTAGGCCTAGCAGGCTACTATAGGAGGTTCATTCAAAACTTCTCTAAGATCGCCAAGCCACTTACCTCGCTTACACAAAAGGGCGTACCATTCAAATGGACTGACAAACAAGAAGTTGCATTCCGAACCCTGAAGCAAGCCCTCTGCAGTGCCCCGGTACTATCTCTACCAGAGGGAACAGAAGATTCTGTGGTCTACTGTGACGCATCAAATCAGGGTTTAGGTTGCGTTCTCATGCAGCGTGGAAGAGTGATAGCTTACGCATCCTGCCAACTAAAGACACACGAAGTGAATTATACAACCCATGATCTGGAATTGGGAGCAGTGGTCTTTGCTCTGAAGATTTGGAGGCATTACCTTTATGGTACGAAGTGCACCATCTTCACGGACCACAAAAGTCTCCAGCACATCTTGAATCAGAAAGAGCTGAATATGAGGCAACGAAGATGGGTTGAACTATTAAACGATTACGAGTGTGAAATCAAGTACCACCCAGGCAAGGCCAACGTGGTAGCTGATGCCTTGAGCCGGAAGGAGTACTCTAATCGTCGTGCGAAAACTCTCTCAATAACCATCCAATCTCACCTAACCACTCAGATCGGGGTAGCCCAGTCAGATGCCATGAAGACGGAAAACAGAGCAAGCGAAGCATTACACGGAATGGAGAAGAATCTAGAGGTAAAGGAGAACGGAGTATACTATTTCATGAACCGTATTTGGGTCCCTAAACTCGGAGGATTTAGGGAGGTAGTCATGAATGAAGCTCACAAGACGCGATACTCCATCCATCCAGGTTCGGACAAGATGTACTTGGATATTAAACAACATTATTGGTGGCCTAACATGAAGGCAGAAATTGCCACCTATGTCAGCAAATGCCTTACTTGCGCCAAAGTAAAGGTGGAGTACCAAAAGCCCTTAGGGTTATTACAGCAACCGGTGATCCCCAAGTGGAAATGGGAAGGGATTTCCATGGACTTTATGACCAAGCTACCCAAGACTTCGTACGGATTACACACTATATGGGTAATAGTTGACCGACTGACAAAATCCTCCCATTTCCTACCAATAAAAGAATCCTACAAGATGGAGAGACTGACACGATTATACATTCGAGAAATCGTGAGACTTCACGGAGTACCAGTGTCTATCATCTCAGATAGAGGCAGTAGATTCACTTCACGTTTTTGGCAATCACTTCAGAAAGCACTTGGAACCCATCTCGACATGAGCACCGCTTATCACCCTCAAACGGACGGCCAAAGCGAACGAACCATCCAGACGCTCGAAGACATGCTTCGCGCATGTGTGATAGACTTTGGGAAGTCTTGGGATACCCACTTACCCTTAGTTGAATTCTCATATAACAACAGTTACCATTCGAGCATCAAAGTCGCTCCTTTCGAAGCACTATATGGACGTAAGTGTAGATCACCGTTGTGTTGGGCTGAGGTGGGCGACACCCAGCTAGCAAAGAAACTGGCATCAGACAAGGGGTTAACGGGACTGGAGATCATTCGTGAAACCATGGAAAAGATAGTTCAAATCAGAGCTCGACTACAAGCATCGCGCGACCGACAAAAGAGCTACGCTGATAAACGGCGAAAGCCCTTAGAGTTTCAGGTCGGGGATCGAGTGCTGTTAAAAGTTTCACCTTGGAAAGGGGTCATTCGTTTCGGAAAACGGGGAAAACTGAACCCACAATACATTGGAATTTTCGAGATCACTGCCCGAATAGGTCCAGTGGCGTACAAACTGCAGCTACCCGCTGAGCTAAATAGTGTACACCCCGTGGTCCATGTTTCCAATCTAAAGAAGTTCCTATCAGATGAAACTCTCGTCATTCCCCTTGAAGAGATTGAAATCAATGAGAATCTTCTGTTCGTTGAGGAATCGGTCGAAATCATGGACAGGGAGGTGAAGCGTACTAAACAAAGTCGCATCCCAATCGTGAAAGTACGGTGGAATGCGAAGCGTGGGCCAGAATTCACGTGGGAACGCGAAGACCAAATGAAGCAAAAGTACCCTCACCCATTCTAGCATTCGCAAATCTAGCTTTCAAAAGAATTTCAGGACGAAATTCCCTCTAACGGAGGGATGATGTCACAACTAGAAATTTTTGTGCCTTATAACTACAACACTTAAGCCAAATTATGAATCAAAGACATAAGAGCATGTATGATGCATACTCTATGACAACAAAATTTCAATCAAACACCCCATGCAAACAATTCAAGTAGTCAATAAGCTATTGGAAACCCTAGAAGTTATTGTTTAAGTCCATTTTGGACTAGGACTTCCTCATTGGGCCCACTGGACCAATAAGCTTCCAATTTGACTATCTTGGGCTTAAAACTCTTAAACGGGCTCTAATTGGACCCACTTTCATTTATTTTAACATTTTGGGCCATATTGGGTCTAGAATGAAATAAAATACCTAAATGGACCTTATTGGTCCATAACTAGCCTAAGTTAGCCCTAATAGGTCATAAAAATTATATTTTTTTTATTTGGGCCAAAAATCACCTAACTTAACTACAAAATGGGCTTAAGCATTCAAGGCCCAAATATTCTTTCTTCCCTCTCCATTTTCGGCCGAAGCCCAACCCAAGAAGAGGAGTTGACTTTTGGATGCCACCTCACAATTATTCAAGGGATTTCCATGCAAGATGACTCATACTTCCATGCACCATCCAATCACTCACTCTCTTCTCCCCTCTCTTTCTTTCTCTCGGCCGAAACAACACCCACAAACACACTTCACACAAAAATCTCTCAAATAAACTCTCTCCATTCCTCTCCAAAACTTTCGAGATCTAAGGAGCTTTCAAGAAGATATTTCCACAAATTCTTCATCAAAGGTAAGATCATGCTTGGATCTATGATCTAGGTTCTTTGTTTTATCAAAATCTCCTTCTAATCCATGTAAAATCATGATCACTCTCTTAGAAACCCTCTACGTTCGAAATCAACAAAGGAAGGCTTGTTAGGGCCGAAAACAACATCAAACTCTTTCCAATCTTCTTCAAAACCGAAACTACAACTCAAGGTGAGCTTCATACCCCCTCTTTTTCGGTTTTTATGAGTTTTTATGGGAGAGAATACAAGCAAATGTGTATATCTATGAGTAAATGTATGCCTTGTGTGATTTTTATGCTTGTATGTATGATTTTATGTGTTTTGTGATGAATATGTTAGCCAAAAAGTACCTAAAAACCGAGATCTATAACATGAGGAATGAAATAAACATAACTTACACCATTTCATACTAATCAAGTCAAGAAAAATAGTTCATTTGGTTAGGAATAACATATTTGGCCATAAAACCCATTTTTGGGCTCAAATTGTCAAAAATACAAAACTAAGGGCCCAAAATGACAAATGATAATTTCTGGAGGTTGAAAAGGGTCCAAACAGTTTCTAAAATATTTTTTTCTGAATATCAACATTTTTGAGGGGCTTAAAATGTAAATTTTGAACATAATGGGCTAAAATGGGCTTTTCGGCCCGATAAACCCCAAATTGCGAGATTTTTGAAATTGAGGGGCTGGAAAAGCAACTTTCTGTAAAACAGAGGATTAGAAGTGTATTAAAACCATTTCAAAGGTCAAAAATGTTTTTCAAAGTCAAAAGGGATAAAAAATGCAAAAAATTTCCATTTGGGGCCAAAACTGTAAAGTTTGCGAAAATGGGGGTTCCAACCGAGAAAACTTCATTTTTGAAGGACTTAAGCTGTTTATCAAGTAAATATGGGCTGAAAATGTCTTTTCAATAAGTTCTGATACTAAAGTGTCAAGAAAAATGGTTTAAGGACTAAAATGGAAATTCTTTTATATAAAGGATTAAAAGTGTAAATTTTATCCAAGAAGGGTCATAAAAAGGAAAACTCTTACTTTTAAACAAATAAATCCCTTAAGATAAAATATGAGCACCACGACTACCGGCGAAACGTAATAACAAATACACTTTCAACACCAATACCGTTACCAAACGGATTGATTCGGTCTCGAATCAATAACAAATCAAAAATCAATAAACAATAGTACTTCAATAAACACGCGAAATTTACGAGAAGTCAATAGTCAATCTTTGGGCTTGAAAGTTTCAAATCGGGCTTGTTGGGCCTAGCTAGCCCAATAACATGATCTTTAGGCCCGAAGGGAACGCGCTTACATGTTATTGGGCCTTCTATGACCTAACTCCATGTAAAAGGACTTTCAATAGCTTTATTGTGCTGTTGGGCCCTAAGGGTCCATTGGTACTGCTAGCAAAGTCAAGAAGTCAAATGCGAGTCGGGCCAAGTGCCTTTCGCATTCCCGATAGCTTTGAACGACTTATGGAAATAATGGGGGCTTCATACCCTCCTTTCTCCTCGGTTGTGGGGCTATGAGAAGTCAGGGTGGTTGGATTAAGTGAGTAGTACGGACAACACCTAAGGGATCGTTTCTATTTGGTTGTTATAAACTAGTCATTTTCATTAATGCGTGATTATAACGACTCACAACCCATAATTAATCCAATGTCACCTGGGTAATCATAAACAATCGTCGTATCGGTATAACAATAAATAAGACATGTAATTTTATGTATTGGGAAAACATCGGGTTTTCCAAGAAAGTTCAACACTTTTACCTATGTGATGTATACAAAGTTTAACAATTATACACGTTTACAAAAATCGACAAGCATACTACGGATCTTCACACTTTTTCTTATATAAAATACTCATTTCAGAAAATATCGGATTTTCTGGGTTTTCAAACTTCAAAAAAATCATTTTTTTTCAAACATTACTTATGAACTCACCAACATTTCATATGTTGACGTTTTTCCAAAATACTTGTATTCTCAGGTAACAGGTAAATCGAAGAATATGTATCCAGTGATGTCATGGTGTTTTGTTTAAATTAGTATCGAACGGTTTATGTTATGGAAATGTAATGTTTAAAACAATGTATTGTATGTAAACAATATCAGTTGTAATATTTCAATGCATGGTGATGAATGATGTTATGATTCATGTGTAATCATTGTGATGGTATTCAATTGAGTCAGAATAGCCCTCGGACGTTTCCGCCGTCTGGTTCGGGGTGTGACAATCTTGGACCGTAAACCCTTCTTTAAGGGACAAAAGAGTGCCCTAGTCCCTTCCTTTTGCAATATAACTAGCCTAGACTCGTACCCTAATGTATGTAGGACTAGAAAACACCCCAAGAACACCAAGAGTAAGGAGTTCACGACCCAAGAAGTTCTTGGACCATACGGTTGATCTATCGCTGAAGAGTGTATACATAGGGGTGATATATAATCAAGGTCCTACAGGTTTAGAATTGATGATTCCACTTTAACTTCTTTTCCTCGTAGGGATAAGAGCTTAAAGAAGAATAAGATATTCGACTATCTTTTCAATCTTAATTATATACGACTCGTATACACGAGATTGTGATTGTTGAACCATGTAGGAATTCTAATATGAACTTCAGGACGGAGACTGCCCAAGACTACGAGTAATCGCATTGTCATGTGAACAACCTTAAAACCCAGTATGACTCCTGTAACCAGATCGCCCTACAGTCTAAACACCTACGGAGATACAAGAACAGTCCGGACAACTTAGCAAACTACTCAGCAATAGAATTGGAAGACCAGGCTTCTCACCCTGGAGAGCTCTGGTCTTATTCTTCCAGAAGTCGACAGATTGAATAATATGTACCTCGGCTATCAAGGACTCCTTCAAGATTTCCATTAGAAATCGTTATCTCTGCCTCGCATAGATGAATTGGTTGAGCAAACGCAAGGAAATAATTCCTTTCAGAAACGGACCTGAGATCCGAATATCACCAGTTCGAGTGTTAGAGAAGAATGTCCGGAAGACTACCTTCCGAACTCGATGCGGGCACTTCGAGTCCGTAGTGATACCCCTCGGATAGGACCAATACGCCCGTAGCATTCATGAGTTTAATGAATAGGGTACGCCATTCTTACTTGGATCAGTTCGTCATTCTCTTTGTAGATGATTTACTTATCCACTCTATTAGTAAGAAGGAAACCATGGAAACATTTCCCTTGGAGAAACTCTTCGTGAAGTTCTCTAAACACGATTTTTGGAATTGAATAGTCAAATTCCTAAGAGAAACTATTAGTGATGTGGGAATTCTTGAGTACTCTTTCAATTTATCAAAACCGTTGAGAATTTGTCGACACCGAAGACGCCGACAGAAATTCGCCAAATTCTAGGTCTTGCAGACCTACTATCGTAGTCCGTTCAAAACTCCTCGCAAATTACAGAAACCCTTACGACTTTGACTCAGCAGAGGGTGTCCCTCAACTAGGAAGATAAGCAAGAAAAAGAAACCTTGGAAATTCCAAGTGAGAGACCAAGTTCTTTAGGAAAACTCACTCTGGGAATGGGTTAATACGCTTCGTAACGTGTGGAAAGCTAAATCCAAGATAGTCAGGACCTCCGAGATTCTTACCGGAATTGGTCCTGTATCTCACAGACTAGACCTACTCCACGAACTCAGTAATGTACATTTTACCCTTCACGTCTCGAACTTGAAAACGTACCTTTCCATCAGGACTCTCGTAAGTCCACTCGACGAGATCGAGATTAACGAGATCCTCGCCTTCGTAGAAGAACCGTAGTGACCCTCGACCGAGAGGTCAAGCGGACGAAGCAGCACCGCCTCCCTTTAGTGAAGGTTCGTTGGGATACCAACCAAGGACCCGAATTCACTTATGAGTGCGAGAACCAATCGATTAGGAATTTCCTACCTCATGACTCGATCATTCATACCTACTTCCTTACCTAAAGTCTAATTTCGGGACGAAATTCCCTCTAACAGGGGATGATGTGACAACCCGAAATTTCTATTCTATACAAACAATATCAAGTCAATAGAAGTTAGAACAGTTGCAGTAAATTTTCAGACTTTTAGTATAAGTTTGAGTATTTTAGGGTTTACACTTAAAGAGATATCAGGAGAGAGGATGCACTAGGGTATTGTGCAACTCTGTTATTCCAAAACTCTATGATATTAGAGTTCACTGCCTAAATAAAATATTTTCTGCCAAAAACCCCAGGGGTATATATATGGTCCTTAGCCATATTTATTCATTTGTTCCATTTCCAACTAGAGAAAAGCCAAATTCTCTCTCACGGATCTTCGGCCTTTCGTCCCAAATCGTGAGTACTTCTATCTAAGTGTATTATAGGGCTTGATATGTGTCTAGTAACCAAGAAATCATAAGAAACCCACAAGATCAAAGAGTTTACGGCCCAAGAACTGTTGGAATAGTGTCTAAGGCAGCAACTATATTAGGCAAGTATTTGACCCGATTGTGCATGGTCCTTTTGGGTTGCCTTCACCATAGCAACTTGACAAGATGATTTATAATGAGAGAAGAAATATTATTAATATTTATGAGAATAAATTAAGGAATAATAATATTGTTATTTGATTAATATAAGTCATAAATTAATTAGGAATTAATTTGGTGACTTAAAGAGATTAATTAAATAAAATGGCATAAATTGTCAATTGTGTGATAGTTGTACTTTGGGCTGTAATCCCTTAAGGATAAGGGGTGGACGGTTTTAGGGCTTTGGATAGACCTAGAAATCGTCCAAGGCTTATCATAAGGGGGATCGGATTGCTTAGGGCCTAAGTTATCCAATTAGGGTTTAAGGGAGAAACCTTAGGAGCCTTACAAGTATAAATAGACCCAAGGGGTCAATGAAATCGACACTCTTGCCTGTGGAAGAACCCTGGCCGACTTCTTGCCCTCTCCCCTCTCTCTCTAATCATTCTCTTGCTAAGTTGGTGTTTGTAAGCCATTAGAGGAGTGACAATTATGACTCTAAGCTCCAAGGACAAGAAGATTCAAGCAAGCAACTTAAGGTAATATTCTAGATCTGTTTTTCTTATGTTATTACCTAGATCTATTGTTCAAAAGTCTTGGATACAATGCATGTTCAATTAGAGAAACCTAGATCCAATCATTAGGGTTTGCATGTGCACATACGACTGTTCATATGGCTAAAACCCATCATGAACATCTTGGACCGTAAACCCTTCTTTAAGGGACAAAAGAGTGCCCTAGTCCCTTCCTTTTGCAATAAAACTAGCCTAGACTTGTACCCTAATGTATGTAGGACTAGAAAACACCCCAAGAACACCAAGAGTAAGGAGTTCATGGCCCAAGAAGTTCTTGGACCATGAACCCCAATCAAGGGTGCCAAAGTGTGCTTTAACTCTTCATAAGCCTTGGACACTAGCCTATATTCATTCCTAGTTAAGTTAGGGACTTGAAAACACCATTTCCATGATAGATTACGGCCGTAATCTCTAATGGAATTGGTTCTAGGGCTGTGAACTCCTCAAAGGAGTTGAAAGGTGCCATAATCTCTTCCAAAGACTTTGTCATTAAGTAGAAATGCTTCTTAGGGTCTTGTAAAGCCTCAAAACATCAAATGGTCAAGTAAGTATGAGCTTACGGCCGTAAACCCATGAGTTTACGACTGTAAACTCATCTGTTGATGACCTTAGGGCCGGGAACTCCATTAGGGAGTTTTCCTTGAACCCTACACACACTAGCTTTTCGCTACAACACTTAGATGTAATCCTTGAGGCTTATAACACTTGTTAAAGGTGTTTAGCATGTCCTAGGGTGTCTTGAATTTGTTTATTAGTTGTTTAAAAAGACTTCACTTGACACCTAGCATCCTATTTCAGTCCGTTCATCCCAACCACTTGCTACAGGTGATTTCATACCCCTTAATCAATGTTTTAAATGTTTTTTAATGTTTTTATGGGGAGATACAAGTAGAATCATGCTAGTTATTATATCAATCACATGTGATTAATAAGCAGCATTCAAATGATTTACTACTCATTAGCTGTTTTACCAAACAGATTTCTTCAAATGATTTTCATAAACGTTTTATATGTTTAAAACTCCTTATTAAACTGTTCATTATACACTGTATGTCTCATTTCAAACTCATTTACAATTGTGTTTCAAACAAATGTTTCTTTATACTTAAACTGTTTTATAAATCAAATACTTTCAACCCGTTGTATAGGCTGACATCAAGTCGACCTTTTCTTAGATAGTAATCATGTTCAAAGGTGTTACAAAACTTATTTTATGCTTTTATATTGTCCATTGCATTCCTATGTAGGTATAGTTATATAAGAAATGTTTAAAGGACTTAGGAAGGCTAGCCGCTTTATTTCCTTTTCCCCGTTGGGATGTGGTCTGGTAAGGTACTGGGTATCCGTCCGAAGGTCGTTTAAATATTAGTTATGTATCATGTGTACATATATAGTCATAAAGGTTCTTCCAGTCAGTTCAATACCCTTGGGTAGCAAGGGTATACTTCCATGTTCATACGTACCAGTTATATTACTAGTAAGCTACCATATGGGTAGTTTAGGAAGATACTAATACGTTTACTAGAATGCAGAATCATACCACGAGTCAGCTCATTCATGAGTTTATACATGCTAGATAGAGAGAGAACACACATTACAGCCAGTACACACAGTACATTACTATACATGCTAGATAGAGAGAGAACACACGTTACAGCTAGCATACACAGAACATTACAGTACACTAGTATACTATTACATGATTACATTTATATGATTACATTTAGATGATTACGCTTACATGAGTACGTTTACATAGATACATTTACATGAGTGCGTTTACATATACGATAATAGGACATACATCACTAGGTGCTATAGCATGGAACGATTTCAGGATCTAACTATACCAATGAATCACAACGCATTGTGATAGTTATATTGGGTATACATGAACATAGTAATGTGGATGTTCACGGATTGCAAATATGCAGGGGTCGTGTATGGGTCCCAAAATCTCCTTGACAGGGGAGCGTCTAGCCTGGGATCTACCCATCACATTATTCCTTATCCCTCAAATAAGGCAATATTAGTACAAAAGTAGTCACTTATTACAAATACTACAGTACTTACGAGATTACAATAGGTTAAAGGTAGTTAGTACGGTGGTAGTTATTTGATACTACACCATAGTACTATTTCATTTTTCCATTACATTCACTTCGTGAACATTCACATGATGCACGGTAATGTAGAAGCTATATTATGGATAATGATAATCGGATTTGGGAAAATACACAATCTTACAAGAGACACACACACAGATACTAGATGCCTTGGCAGAAGGATACTTTTAGTATGAAACATATGGTTTTCTAGGATGTTCAAAACGTTTTCATACTTATAGTTCATATACATACAAATACTTACATTTCACATACATACAAATACTTACATTTCATATACGTACAAATACTTACATACAAATTAAGACACTAAAATACTTATGATCTCACCAGCTTCAAAGCTGCTACTCGCTTTCAAAATAACTTGTATCCTCAAGTCAACAGTAGATAGGTACCGATGCAAGGTTTAGAGAACATGGTTCTCGTTCAAGACTCATTTTTAATTTTTGATTTATACTTTAGTGTCCATTATAATTTGATAGAACACACTTTTATTAAAAATTATATTATTAATGCAATGGATGATGTTGTCTCTTATTTACTACTTTTCATTGTTGTGATACTGTACATGACGTCCTCCGCCCCAGAACGTTTCCGCCGTTCATGGTTTTGGGGTGTGACATTTCTGTCCTTTCCTAAGTTGATATCCTTCGTATTTTAGGTCCTCGACTTCCCTTTTTAGCAAATCATTATGTTCATGAAGAAGTTTAATCGTAGCTTCACATGCATGTGTCACACCCCAAAACCGGAACGGCGGAAACGTTCTGGGGTGGATGACGTCATGTCAAGTATCAAAACATATGCAGTATAGTAATCAAAGTACAACATCCATTGCATTAATAGTAATAATTTTACATAGGTTACATTTCATAGTAATATCAAAGTAATTACAAAACATAACATAGATGTAGCTCGGTACTAGGTTGTCTTCACAAAAGCTCTCGGGATGTACCTTTCTATCGATGACCTGAGAATACAAGTTATTTTGAAAGCGAGTATTAACATTTTTATAATGCTGGTGAGTCCATAAGTATTTAGTGTCATTTGTATAAATACGCATTTTTATTCAAAATAACTTTCTGAAAGAGAGTAATCTAGAATCTACGGTGTAATAGCATTCTTCCCAGAAAATCCTATATTTTCTAAATAAAAGAAGTCTTCTACCAAGACCCGACAGATTTATATTTTAAGGAGTAATTTTCTCCAAAATACTATCATTACCAAAATACATAATTGACTTTAAAAGAATAATGAGAAAATCCCAAGTGAAAATACTAGGGGAAAATAATATATACCTCAGCAGTAACACGGCTGACTAAAACAAAAGAAAACATAGACTCCAGGAGAGTATCGTATGAATGATAAGCCTGGCTCAGTCTAACACAAGGAAGCACAGACTCCAGATAGTATCGAATGAACGATACAGCTAGCAAAGTCTAAAACAAGGGGTGAATGTGAACTCGTATGTAATCATGCTAATCGACAATAGAGTACCTGATGACCCTCCAGGTCACGCGTAGAGGTAGTTGCATTATGTCACCCATGGGCCTTACCTGCGCAGACTGTAGCTAGTAGTCTGGGTGTGGGAGTGCCAGTCCCGTATAGATCTATACACATGATGTTCGCTCTCCTTCCTAGAGACTCTGGTTACACGGCGATGGCGCTATGAGGCATTGTAGAGTGAAATAGTGTGTCACATTCTAAAGTAAAAGAGAGAGAGAGAGAGAGAGATAGATAGAGAGAGAGAGGGAGAGATAGAGAGAGAGAGAGATAGAGTCTCCTAACTATTCCTATAATAGTTACTAGGGTTCCAGAAACATGAATAATAGAAAGATGCATGTACTAATCAAGGCGATGAATTGACTGAGAGAGAGAGAGAGAGAGAGAGAGAGCTTTTATGTCCATACATGTATACATGACATATAACTAATGTTTAAACGACCTTCAGACGGATAACCGATACCCCGAAGCCACATCCAAACAAGGAAAAGGAATCAGAGCGAGTTAGCCTTCCTAAGTCCTTTAAACATGACTTATATAATTATACATACACGGGCATGCATTTAACGAAATAAAAGCATAATAGAAACTTGGGTAAGACTTTTTGAAAAACTTTATAAGCAATAATTTATGACTCGATATCAGTTTATAAAACAAGCTTTTGAAAACGATTTGATAAAACAGTTTAAGTGAAGAAAACATTTGGAAAACCCTTAACAAGAAATTACAACTTGATGTCTCTTTAGTAAACAAGCTTTGAAAAACTTTGGATAATCTTTAATAATCTAAAAAGGGATATTCATACTTTAACAAGATTCGAAAACATGATTTGGAAATCTTAAGCTGGATAAAACAGTTTAACATGCAAAAATCTATTTTGCTATACAGCTATTAATCACATGTGATTTATCTAATAACTGTACAGTTCAACATGTATTCCCCCCCCCTATAAAAGCAGTTAAAATTATTTAAAAGGTTATTTTAGGGGTATGAACTCACCTGAAGCGAGTGGATCGGATGGAAGTGTCGATTGAGTGCTTGGTGTCAAGTGAAGACTTGAACACACTTAATGACCTAGTAACATATGAAGACATATGTTTACATATAATTAGTGATTATAACACTAATTAAACACGTATAAACATCCTAATGTGCGGAAAAACACTTTGGTCAAGTGCTAGGAGGCTATTGGGTTGCAATAAGGGAGTGTATGGCCTAGTTAGGGAGTTTACTCTTCAAGAGTAAACTCTTAGAGGAGATTTCGGCCCAATGACCATATCCCCATGAGTTTACGGTCGTAAACTCATGGGTGGTGTGTTCTTGGATGTTTAAAGTTCTTACAACACTTGTGGAATTAGGCTAGGTTCAATTCTAGGGCATAAGAAGTGGTTAAGTCCTCAAATGGACCATTTATGGGAGTTTACGGCTGTAAACATAGAGTTTACGGCCGTAACTCTTACTTGTCCCCTTACTTCATGATTTAAGGTCTTAAATGAAAGAATACGAGGTTTTATGCATTATTCCAAGCCATATAGGGGAGTTAGGGCATCATTTGACCTCCTTAAGGGAGTTTACGGCCAAGGGACCAATCCTTGGGGGGGTTTACGACCGTAATCTCCTAAGGTCATGGTTTCCTTGATGATTAAGGTCCCTACTTCGATGGTGGTTGATTCTAGACATTACCTCAAGCCATAGGAGGTGTTTAAGAGGCAATTTAACACCTTAAATGGTGTTTACGGCCTATGAAGGAGGTTTTACGGTCCAAGAATGTTCTTGGGCCGTAAACTCATTTTTACTCCCCAAATGACCAGATTCTGGTGTCCGAAGTTAATTCATGCAAGTCCCTAAGTCAAAGCTAAGCACTAGAAGTGATTTGGAAGGGTTTTGGGGCTTCAAAACCCCATTTATGGGTGTTTATGGTTTGGGGCTGTTCCAGGGCCGTAAACACAAGATTTTGAGGGTTTTGGATGATTTAAACACGGATTTGCATGCTAAACAAGCTAAACAACAAGCTAGGATAGATTACTTACAAGTTTGGAGCTTGAAAGAGGTGTTTTTGGATCAAAATTGGCTTGTAGAGAGAGAGTAGAGAGAGTGTGTTATGAGTGGGAAAAAGCTTCAAATGAAGTCCACTCACCCTTATATAGGGTTTGATTTTGTGGCCCGGTGGAAATCTACCCGATACCGACGTTAAACGGGGCTTATGGTCGTACCCGATGAAGTGGTCGTAACTCGATGTGGTCGAAATCTAAAAACTTTTCAAAGGGATACCGAGGATGTTTCACGTGTTTCTAATTCTTTTGGACACTCATGAAGTTATAATAAAAGTTCCAGTTTAATTAACGTAATCCAAAAGGTTAACGGAACAATTTAATAAAGCGAGTTTTATTAGCGGAAAAGGGTTTACTGTGATGGGATAAATTTCAGGTTGTCACATCATCCCCCCATTAGAGGGAATTTCGTCTCGAAATTAGAGTTTTGGCAAGGAATTCGGCATGAACAATCGGGTAAAGAGATGAGGGTACTTCTTATTCAGTTTGTCTTTGCGCTCCCAAGTGAACTTCGGCCTTTGCTTGGCGTTCCTTTACGAACTTAGGGTTCCCAATGATTTCCATCAAAATGAGTGGGATTTAGAGAGTTACGTCGGGCAAGCACTTTTTCAAGTCTAGGGAGTGGATTGATTTGGGGTGAAACTTATGGAATTCCGAAAGTAGTTGTGGTCTGACGAGGGTTGGACCAATTTTTGTAAAGAACCTCGGATGGTCCTAAGCTCTCGAAAAGATGGGGATTTTCATTACTTAGAACATAATGCACTTCTACGGTGAGATCATCACTGGTGTGATCGCCATTTTAAAGTTCCAGACGTCTTCTCATACTGGGGGTGTAGTTTTTCGGGTTGGTTCTTAGAAGGCTCGGGTTATCCTTGGATTCGTGTTTCCTGCTGACTGGCCTTCATAGGTTTTCTGGATCATCGAATGAATTGGATGTCTACTGGTATCTATTTGCTGCAGGGCGTCTATCTCAACCTAGTGCAAATGAACCTGCACTTCTGATTCTTGAGATGTTTCTAACGGAAACTCTCAGGATCGGTGAGATAGGGTTTTACCAGACGATTGTTTAGAAAGTTTTTAAACTTCTCATCATCGTCTAGTTTATGCTTTCACGACATGATTCCTAACAGGAGAGAATCATGCTCTTACTTGCTTTGCTGTTTCATGAATAGCAATCTCTGCTCAGGGCTAACTCAGTCCTTAGAGATTTTCTGAAGTGTTGGACTATCTCGGGAGGTGGTTCTACTATTTTTGTGTGAGATAGTATTCTTGGAACACCTAGTAGTCCAATGAATCTCTAAGACATGCCCTATTCTCTAAGGTGTCGGTTTATTCCAGTTGCAGAAAGTGCGTGCTCTTGTATAACCCATCGACTAACATCTAGACTGGTGTCGAGTCTATAATCTCTTTGGGATCTGGGTTATAAGGCTTAATGCATCCTACTTTCGTACTTTATTCAAGTATTCATGGTTACGGAGGTTATCCTGTGGTTCTTGGCATTCTAGTATTTACTTCGGAGAATGCAGTCTATCGTCTACAGGGCGACGGTGACTTCTTCCACGTGCGGAGGCGGAGTGTCCTAGGCACTACTCGTCAGTAATGGGGTGGACGAAGTGCCTGAGTAGTGTGAGTATCTTTTGCAACTACTCTTCTGATGTTTCGGAGCTTTCTCGATCTAGATCAAATCTAGAGAGTACAGGGTTCCGTTACCCAGAACTCCTAATTTCCTCATCCACTCTTCTCAGAGTTTAACTTATCGCAGCTTCCAGATTTCCGGGATATCTGTTGAGATGCTTAATTCGTGGGATTAAGCGCGAATGGATGGTCGTAGTCAATGTTTTGACTCTTACGACTCGGGTTTCTTTACTAACTGAGGGTGTTAGCTACTATGTTGACTTAACTGGGATGGCAACAATTTTTGGATTTGTGGTCATTCTAATAGTTCAACCCACATCGGTTCTCTTGACTCTAACTCCAATTCTATGGGATAGGATGAAGGATTTTATTACAAGGTTCGTGATAGAGCTCATACTCGACTTACTCACTAATACTTGGTGTATGCAAGCCATATATAATTGAGATCGACGGGATGTTCTGTTGTGCGACTCCACCCCAGACCCACAACCCAACGAGGAACAGGGAGTAGGGAGGAAGCACACATCTTTAATCTTTTTGATCTAAATTATATACCACTCTTATGCATATACTCAGTTAATAGTAGTCAATCCCATGAGTTCTTTCCTCTTGATTCATGAACCTGATTGTGAGGTGCTAAGGGTCTTTCTGGGGGATCTACGGAGTAGGTTTCGGGTGGTTATCGTCTTCTGGAATGCCTGCAGTGTCTTTTGCTTTGGTTTCTATCTATCTAAGAAGGGGTTGGTTAACAGCGCGAGGTGCCCTTCTCCTGGGTACTTTGGAAGGTTTTAGATAAGAGAGACGACTGACGGATCGCATTAGGTTTTATTATTAGGTTCGGAAGGACCTTTATTTGCCGAAATGGCTATGGTGAAAGTTCTTTTTACACAGCACTAGGAATTTACACATGGTTGTACTAAGTCGAACCATGATTGATAGAGGCGTTGAAGTTGGCATACATAGACATGATATAGAATGAGGTTCGATAGGGCCATGTGCTGAACGGGTACACAAGTTCTTGGCATCTCGGGTTTCGTCCCGTGTATCACTGTCGCGGATACTTGGACTGATAGAGTCGACGCGGAACTTCAAAGGGTCCTGAGGTTTCGGAATAGTGTACTTTTCATGAATGGATTCTCACGAGGCCTTTCTATAATCGCCTAGCATACACTAGTCATGTATAATTAAGGTGGGAAGGACTGTTGACTGAGCGACTCCGCCCTAAATCCACAACCAAACGAGGAACAGGAAATGAGGCAGCATCACTCACTCAAGGTCTATCCATCTTAATTATACATGGCTTTAACGTATATACCGAGCCATTATAGATTTACCTGATGAAATTTTAAATTTTTTAACAGTGCTGTGACTTTCGCCTTAACTGGAGAGTAATTACATTTAGAATTATCCTTTTAATGTTTTCGGTTAGTTATCTGGGATTAAGAGACGTACCAAAATTTCTACCGGCTTCCTTGATGCTTCTCCCTAGGCATTCGGTTTATACCCCTCCTATGCCCTTGTCGATTCGCTCAGTTGGGCAGTCCTTCTTGAAGTGTCCAATCTCACCACATAGATGGCATACTGGACTGGTCCCAACATTGGTGGTCGATGTAATGAACTCAACCGGGGTTCTGCAGATGCGAACGGTATGCCCCTTCATGTTGCACCTAACACAAATGAGTTCTCGACAGGTACCATGATGATGGTAGCTACATTTGCTGCAACGGGGGAGGCTTCCTAGGTATGGTCTTCTAGGTGTCAGGATGGAAGGGTTGGCAGGGATATTGACTGCCTCATCGTTGCCCTTCGGAAGGTCCTTGAGCCGAGGTACTTCCCTCCTCATTCTTGAAATTTCTCTTTAGTGGCTTTGGTTGGGGTTCTTGGGTAGCTGGGTACGCATGATTTGGTTGCTTCCGTCCATTGCTAGGATTGGGAATCTCGATAGGGCTCTTGCTAACACTGGCGTTGTTAGCATTCAGTTGAGCCATGAAAGCTGTTACGGCTGCTGAGACTGCAGCTTGGAACGTAGCTTCATCGAATAGGAGAGTCGGTTTCTTGCCAGCGGATTGGTTACGTTTCTTCGGAGGCATGGTTTTCCTACACGGAAAGGAACACAAGCTGATGAGAGACGATGTTTAACTCTAGACGTATCTATCCTTACTATAATAGGCATAAATTTTCCCACGCCTCGGGTATTGGTTATTTGAGTGTCGACCTACATCCCTATGTTGTGGTCCCGGTTTCAAGGTAGGAGTAAGAGTATCGGAAAGCCATAAGATGGGAGTCGTTCCTACTAAGTTATCTTTATACTGGAGAGATTTACTCTCCGACTTTGGAAAGATCTGAGGACAGTTCGGAACGAAGACTGCGGAAAGAAAGGCTCATGAAGACTTATGGTTAAACATTCTCAATCGAGGTTTTGAGATCCGATCTAATCGTATTACTTGCGACGGGAAAAGGCGATTTACCTAACACATAGTGTGAGTATTGTAATCCCTAACTCACTAAATTGTATTATTTTATGGGTGTAATAGCGCGATAATAACGAGGAAAAGACACTTCTCGGGTTCCATGTATTGGCTCCCTCTGTCCACCTCTTACCGCTGACTGGAACAGGCGTTGGTTTTTCTTCAGGTATTTACCTAGGGTTCTCCTCTCTTATAGACATACTGAATCTCTACTCCACCTTACTTCTGATCCAGACTCTAAGTGTCATCGCTTCATGATGGATGACTGGAAATTTCGGAAGTTCAGGCGAATTTCCCACCTATGTCCCTAAAAGGTATAGGCACTTGGTGGTTTCAATAGTCTCGTCCTAGTTCGTTTATTTCCGAACTGGAAGTATTCTCAATGAACTTATTCTGGGTCTGAATCAACTTTTCTATCGAACACTGAAGTGGATAGGGTTTTCTACAGGGTTCGTGCGAGAATGGAAATGTCTAAAGAATCCTAAGAGATTATTAAAAAATTTCACTGGGTGATCCATATAGAGTCCTGCTACAATTACATAGGGTACACAAATTTTATATAGCTTAGATCCGCTAGACCTTCGAATATGTGATACTATTCTATATCCACATCCAAACAAGGAAAAGGAAGTAGAGCGAAACCACACATTCTTAGTCTATGGGATCCTTATTATATATAACCTTGGAAGTATACCCTCTATAAACATAGGTATATCAATAAGGATCTTTTTAGTTTTTCACACAAGGTTATCTATGGATCCTAAAATACCCCTATGGTATTTTAATTACTTGTTTGACTCTTAACTTCTGAATATGATTATGGGATTAATGTGAGTCTTTTAGTATCCTAAAATACTCCCATAGTATTTTAAACTTTAAGTTTGGCTCTAGAATTCCTATTTGGTAAGTTTCAGATTCGTTGCAACACCACCATCACTCCCAAGCACACGCTGGTCGCATCTCGAATAAATGTAGTTGATCAGGTTACATTTATTCCAGCTTACGATTACATAACTGCCCAGGTTTGACGGTAATGGTCAACATCCAAAGACTTTTATTTTGTTCTTCTTGTGATACTTTTCTTCGAGTGTTTAGATTCTGGATGTTCTTATACTTTGGTAAAATATGGTTATATTTGAAGTATAATTCTTGGTCAGAGTGTTTTATCTCTATGTATTTATAGGTTGTATATCTTTTATGAATTGATATACTGAGCTCACTATAAACAATGCTCTGATAAAAATCTGTCACACCCCAAAACCAGAACGGCGGAAACATTCTGGGGTGGATAACGTCATGTCAAGTATCACAACATATGCAGTATAGTAATCAAAGTACAACAACCATTGCATTAATAGCAATAATTTTACATATGTTTCATTTCATAGTAATATCAAAGTAATTATAGAACATAACATAGATGCAGCTCGATACTAGGTTGTCTTCACAAAAGCTCCCGTGATGTACTTGTCTATCGATGACCTGAGAATACAAGTTATTTTGAAAGCAAGTATCAGCATTTTTATAATGCTGGTGAGTCCATAAGTATTTAGTGTCATTTATATAAATACGCATTTTTATTCAAAATAACTTTATGAAAGATAGTAATCTAGAATCTACGGTGTAATAGCGTTCTTCCCAGAAAATCCTATATTTTCTAAATAAAAGAAGTCTTCTACCAAGACCCAACAGATTTATGTTTTAAGGAGTAATTTTCCCCAAAATACTATCATTACCAAAATACATAATTGACTTTAAAAGAATAATGAGAATATCCCAAGTGAAAATACTAGGGGAAAATAATATATACCTCAGCACTAACACTGCTGACTAAAACAAAAGAAAACATAGACTCCAGGAGAGTATCATACGAATGATACGCCTGGATCAATCTAACACAAGGAAGTACAGACTCCAGATAGTATCGAATGAACGATGTAGCTAGCAAAGTCTAAAACAAGGGGTGAATGTGAACTCTTATGTAACCATGCTGATCAACAATAGAGTATCAGATGACCGTCTAGGTCACGCGTAGAGGTAGTGGCATTATGTCACCCATGGGCCTTACCGGTGCGGACTGTAGCTAGTAGTCTGGGTGTGGGAGTGTCAGTCCCGTATAGATCTACACATATGATGTTTGCTTTCCTTCCCGGAGACTCTGGTTACACGGCGATGGCGCTATGAGGCATCGCTGAGGGAAATAGTGTGTCACATTCTAAAGTAAAAGAGAGAGAGGGAGAGAAATAGAGAGAGAGAGAGAGAGAGATAGAGATAGAGGGAGAGATAGAGAGAGAGAGAGAGAGTCTCCTAACTATTCCTATACTAGTTACTAGGGTTCCAGAAACATGAATAATAGAAAGATGCATGTACTACTCAATACGATGAATTGACTGAGAGAGAGAGAGAGAGAGAGAGAGAGCTTTTATGTCCGTACATGTATACATGACATATAACTAATGTTTAAACGACCTTCAGACGGATAACCGATACCCCGAAGCCACATCCAAACAAGGAAAAGGAATCAGAGCGAGTTAGCCTTCCTAAGTCCTTTAAACATGACATATATAACTATACATACACGGGCATGCATTTAACGAAATAAAAGCATAATAGAAACTTGAAAACGATTTGATAAAACAGTTTAAGTGAAGAAAACATTTGGAAAACCCTTAACAAGAAATTACAACTTGATGTCTCTTTAGTAAACAAGCTTTGAAAAACTTTGGATAATCTTTAATAATCTAAAAAGGGATATTCATACTTTAACAAGATTCGAAAACATGATTTGGAAATCTTAAGCTGGATAAAACAGTTTAACATGCAAAAATCTAATTTGCTATACAGCTATTAATCACATGTGATTTATCTAATAACTGTACAGTTCAACATGTATTCCCCCCCCCCCCCCCCCTATAAAAGCAGTTAAAATTATTTAAAAGGTTATTTTAGGGGTATGAACTCACCTGAAGCGAGTGGATCGGATGGAAGTGTCGATTGAGTGCTTGGTGTCAAGTGAAGACTTGAACACACTTAATGACCTAGTAACATATGAAGACATATGTTTACATATAATTAGTGATTATAACACTAATTAAACACGTATAAACATCCTAATGTGCGGAAAAACACTTTGGTCAAGTGCTAGGAGGCTATTGGGTTGCAATAAGGGAGTGTATGGCCTAGTTAGGGAGTTTACTCTTCAAGAGTAAACTCTTAGAGGAGATTTCGGCCCAATGACCATATCCCCATGAGTTTACGGTCGTAAACTCATGGGTGGTGTGTTCTTGGATGTTTAAAGTTCTTACAACACTTGTGGAATTAGGCTAGGTTCAATTCTAGGGCATAAGAAGTGGTTAAGTCCTCAAATGGACCATTTATGGGAGTTTACGGCTGTAAACATAGAGTTTACGGCCGTAACTCTTACTTGTCCCCTTACTTCATGATTTAAGGTCTTAAATGAAAGAATACGAGGTTTTATGCATTATTCCAAGCCATATAGGGGAGTTAGGGCATCATTTGACCTCCTTAAGGGAGTTTACGGCCAAGGGACCAATCCTTGGGGGGGTTTACGACCGTAATCTCCTAAGGTCATGGTTTCCTTGATGATTAAGGTCCCTACTTCGATGGTGGTTGATTCTAGACATTACCTCAAGCCATAGGAGGTGTTTAAGAGGCAATTTAACACCTTAAATGGTGTTTACGGCCTATGAAGGAGGTTTTACGGTCCAAGAATGTTCTTGGGCCGTAAACTCATTTTTACTCCCCAAATGACCAGATTCTGGTGTCCGAAGTTAATTCATGCAAGTCCCTAAGTCAAAGCTAAGCACTAGAAGTGATTTGGAAGGGTTTTGGGGCTTCAAAACCCCATTTATGGGTGTTTATGGTTTGGGGCTGTTCCAGGGCCGTAAACACAAGATTTTGAGGGTTTTGGATGATTTAAACACGGATTTGCATGCTAAACAAGCTAAACAACAAGCTAGGATAGATTACTTACAAGTTTGGAGCTTGAAAGAGGTGTTTTTGGATCAAAATTGGCTTGTAGAGAGAGAGTAGAGAGAGTGTGTTATGAGTGGGAAAAAGATTCAAATGAAGTCTACTCACCCTTATATAGGGTTTGAGTTTATGGCATGGTGGAAATCTACCCGATACCGACGTTAAACAGGGCTTACGGTCGTACCCGATTAAGTGGTCGTAACTCGACGTGGTCGAAATCTAAAAACTTTTCAAAGGGATACTGAGGATGTTTCACGTGTTTCTAATTCGTGTGGAAACTCATGAAGTTATAATAAAGTTCCAATTTAATTAACCTAATCCAAAAGGTTAATGGAACAATTTAATAAAGCGAGTTTTATTAGCGGAAAAGGGTTTACTATGACGGGATAAATTTCAGGTTGTCACAGATTAAGAGCATGAAACTTCATTGAGCAGAGTGTTTGCGGAAATCATTGCTTTTCCACATTTCAAAGCATCAAGTTCTTCAGTTATAGTAGCAAGAATAAGATGATTGAGATCTTTTGTCTTCTTGATGACAGCCACGTTCATATCCCACGACTTCGGAAGTGCATTCAACAACTTTTTGTTTATCTCAGACTTAGTCAAGAAGATCCCAGCTATATTCATCTCAGTAGTAAGTGTAGTAAATCACTGCAACTGAGCTTCCAGGATTTCTCCAGGGATATAATTGAACATGTTTAAATTTTGTCTTAACATATTCTGATGATTCTCTTTCATGTCTTCATTTCCCTTGTTGACCTCAAAACCCATTAAAAACACAACTAGAAGCCAAAATCAAACTTAAATTAAAAATGTCCTTTGACTATAAACCTAAAAATTCAACCTCACTTGTCAAATTTAAAAAGTTAAACCCAAAAGTCAAACTTGAAAAATCAAACTTAAAAGTCAAACTGAAAAGTTAAATTTGAAAATTTTGAAAGATAAATGAAAAAGTCAAAGTTTAAAGTCAAAGGTCAAACTAGAAAAGTCAAAGTCAAAATTTAAGTAAAAAGTCAAAAATTAAAAAATAAATTATTTGGGTTGAAAGTGGAATTTAAAAAAAAAATTTGATTTTTAGGGTTGAAATTGAAAAAAATGCGAAACTGGAACCGAGAGGGACTTGTTTTGAATTAAATTTCGAAGGACTTAAACAAAGTGTTCGCTAGTCGAGTTGGTAAAGCGTTGTGTTGGTCAACCAGAGGTCCCGGGTTCGATCCCCGGCACCTTCAACTTCGCTTCAATATTTTTTTAATGAATGCGCATATGAATAAGCCACCAAGCCGACCTCGTCCGAGCCGCACACGGAGCCGCACACAGAGTCGTACACGTCCGAACTGCACACCGGGCCGCACACTCCGACCCGTACACCTTCAACCAACCGCACACCTTCTTCAATCAGATCGCGAAAAAAACGACATTTTTCACCATTTTTGCTCCAAAACCCGATCAAAGACTTGTTTTTAGGAAAAATGCAAAGAACAAACCCCCTTATTTTGCCCTGGTCTATCCAAAAATGCAAAAATCCTTTCAAAATAAGATCAAATAAGCTCCAGATCTGACAAAATTGATTAATACAATCCAAGCTCTGATACCAACTATAAGTCCCCAAATTGTTTGTGTATCAATCAGATCCAATTGATGGTGCGGAATCTCACTCAATTGGATGACGTCAGATCAAAATAAGAAGAAAAGGAGAAGAAGAAGCTGATGAATCTTGTATTATTTGATGATTAGAATGTAGATCCAAATACAAGATTCACACACAACACACACTCTTCTCTCTCTCTCTCTCTCTCTCTCTCTCTCTCTCTCTCTCTCTCTCTCTCTCTCTCTCTCTCTGTAACACCTTTGATTTCACACACTTAAGCTCCCTTGGCCGTACGCTCACATGCACTCCTCACCCTATATATATATGTGACAAGGGCCACCAGCCGCACACCCCATGTACGGTCGTACACACCTATAAAATCACAGAAAAATGCATTTTCTAGAAAAGTAAAGTATAAACCAAATTTAAAGACCCAACAAAGATTAAACCTTAGTATTTTAAAAGTTTAAAATACACCCTTATACTATATAAGATTAAAAGTTTAATTATATATATATATATATATATATATATATATATATATATATATATATATATATATATATAAGTAAAGGTCAGTCTTACCGTTAGTAGGCATCATTCACGAAGCTGGTATATAAGGGTGTTTAAGAAAGCGGCATGTAAAATGACTGCTATTTGGTATCCACTCTTACCCACCGCAGTCTTCACTAGTGGAGGGTCGATAGCCTAACGGGTAGGATAGGACACTAAAACCTCACTAAACGTATAATGAATTATAAAGTAACTAAAACTTTTATAACTTCCCAATCTTGGTTACTTTAGGAAAATGTGAAAATGATGTTATTCCATGAAATTGCGCTTTGTACCTTGCCAAGTCGTTAGTGGAGAATGTGTGGTTAACTTGTAACACTCAGAATCAGAAAAACCAAGAAAGGAAAGGAAAACCCTAAGTCAAAGGGGTCAACTCGTCGAGTCCATAGGTGAACTCAACGAGTTGGAGTGGGTTCCGTGTCGGGATTTAAGTGACCGACTTGGCAAGTCGGAGGGACTGACTCGGCGAGTCAGGTCTGGTTGGAAAACCCTAATTTCCAGGCTTAGTGCCCTATTTAAGCATCATTTTAGGCCTTCACCCCAGACTCCATCACTCCCTTTACCTTACGTCGAAACCCTAAGCCTCCATTGTAGTACTCTCAAGCTTTCTTTACCATTTGGGTGCTTAGAAGCAAAAAGGAAGAAAGGAACCTTGGGTGATTCAAGAAGTGGTTGTGGGCTCTAAGTTGGTGTGCTATTTCAGATCATTGGAAGGTATGGAGCTCATACCTTGGTTGTTATTCATTTAGATTCCCTTTCCTAGTTAGATTTTATCAATTTGGGCCATTTCCAAGGCCAATTCTTGTATTGTGCCTCTGTGAGCAAAGAGAACTTCGGATCTAGGGTTGTCTTGGACTAGAAACCCATAAAGTAGCAGTCTTTGGTGTGTTGGTGAAGCATGCTTGTCTCAAACCCTAGTCCTAGAGTTTTTTTAAGCCTATAGCTCCTTGGTTTCACATAAAGTTTGCAACTTTACGTGAAGGATGGGTCTTAGAAGAGTGGATCTACAGTTTGGAGCCCTTGCATGGCTCGAAAAGCCACTGTATGGATTAAGAACAGAAGCTACTCGGCGAGTCACATAGGTGGACTCGGGGAGTTGTAAGAAGATAGGCAGGAACTCGACGAGTTGGAAGAACAACTCGGCGAGTCTGCTGAAGATTGTCGTGGACTCGGTGAGTCTGTTCTTGGACTCGACGAGTTGGATCTCAGAACCTCAACCTTTTTTGGTTAAGACTTAGATCGGTGAGTTGAATGGTGACTCAGTGAGTTGGACAGGATGGGACTCGGATATCGTTGAACTCGACGAGTCGGCGGGGTGACTCGGCGAGTTGAGGCGTATTGTGAGAGTTTCTGAGTATAAGGACTCGACGAGTCAATGGGTTGACTCGGTGAGTAGAGTCAGTCAGGAAGGTTGACTTTGACCAGGACTTTAACTTTGTCAAGAGTGGATTTAGTTGGCTTCTATAGTTCAGTTTGGATTTAAGTGATATATATATATATATATATATATATATATATATATATATATATATATATATATATATATTGGTAGCTCGGGGAGCTAGTGGAGCAGCGGTTCAAAGAATTGTCGGACAGCAACCAGAGGGTTACCAGCAAAGTTCAACAGTGCATGTGAGTTTCCCTTTGTGTGAATGGGTCTACAGCCACAATGCCGACCCATGTAGTTATGAGTAGGAAGACCCAGGGGTTAGCCCTAGGCACTGTTTGCTATTATGATATTCAGGACCAAGGTACAATGTCGGCCGGGTGCCCAAGCAGTGGTTTGCATGATAGAGTATACTTGTTGTCTGTGTGATGCATGTATGTGCTTGGTAGGGAGGTGGGTGTGGGCGAGGTCTCGTATCTCACCAATAGCAGAGTATGGATGGTGTTCCATATCTCATTAGTAGCAGAGTAGGGGCGAGGCCCGAGATAGGTATGGAGTGAGTGTGGGAGGGGGGCCGTATCTCACTTACAGTAGGAGCTTGGACAGGGTTCCATGACTCACTAGTAACAGGATAGGGGCGTGGCCCAAGACAGGCGAGGCCTTAGGACAGGAATACAGTAGGGTATGTTCAGTTGTGTATTATATGCTATTTTGTATTATGTGGTTAGCGGGCGGGGCCTAAAAGAAACAGATTTGTATCCGAGCGGGGCTCGAAGCCAGGCGGGGCCTAGAGTAGCGGGGCCTTTGTAGCGGGCAAGGCCCGAGGTAGGGGCGAGGCCCGAAATAGCGGGCGTAGCCAAGTATGTACTATATGTGTTTGTGCAGGGTATGTGGTAAGTTGGGGAACTCACTAAGCTTCGTGCTTACGGTTTTCAATTTTGGTTTCAGGTACTTCTGGTAGCGGAGGGAAGAGCTCGAGGTGATCGCATGACACACCCCATTAATTAGACAGCCTGGGATGTTTTACTCTGATAATGAGAATATGTTTTGAATTAATACTCTGAATGTATGTTATGAATTATGACATGGCTTTTATAAATATGGTTTTAGTAATGTTTAAAGAAAATTTTTCAGTCGTGATTTTTGGGACGTTACAAATTGGTATCAGAGCCCTGGTTTGAGGGATTCAGACATACTCTCGGGTGTGTCTGAACTCAAACTAAGGAACTGGTATAGAAGTTCTCAAAATGAAAAGACAGTTTTGTAAAAGAGTTTTGAAAAATGAAACAGTTTTAGAAAAGCGAAAAGAATTCAGAAAGAAAAGAACTTTGATAAGAGAAAATGGTGTGGTGCATGCAATCAACTGAGCTTAAGTAAGTACCCCAAAATACCCATACAAGATTATGTTATGATTATCAGTTAGTAGAACAGCATGCTAGATTAGGACTAAAGATCTAGGGAGGATGCCTTATGTGCCTGTTATATGTGCTTTTGAGCTGCATGATGGTACTGGTTAGACAGTAGTAAGGTAGCCTGTTTAGGATATGCCTGAGTATATGAGATTATGTTTCATGTTAGTACAAATTATTGATATGCGATTATGATTTCTTGAGTATGTTATGGTTAGATTTTCCCTTGTCTGAATGTTGCTTGCTTTGTGCATTGTGGGATTCTGAGTGATGGGAGTTAGCCATTAGGTGAATACGTCACGTCACATGTGATAAGGGTTGAATAATCTCAGAGTGCTAGATTTGGCCCTATTATGCAGCTCTCGTTTGAGTCTAACTGTTGTAGGGACGAGTCTTTTACTTGAAGGATTATTTAAGCCTCGCCACATGTGATGGTATTCAGGTGATGGCTAATTGACATCGCAAAGAGGCCTTCAGCAGCTGAGGACTGGTTTGGGTGGAGTCAGAGGTTTCCCTAGGGTAAGCCTAGGATGAGATAGTGCTGGGAGCAGTAGTAGTAGAAAAAGGGACCTGGTAGAGTTGAAGCAGTTCTTGAGGAAAGTACGGATAGATGTGGAAGGTAGTATGGGCCCGTACTACTGAAAACAGAGGATCCGTACTCGATTCGAGAAAGGCCGAGATGAGACCGGGAAACTTGTAGTGTGTGTGTATGATCCCTCAGCAGTGATGAGTATTCTGATAGTTATTGTGATATGTTTTCAGCATGGTGACATTGCGTGAGAGACCAGTGGGTGGGTCGGGCGCCGGAGAGGGATCAGGCTCAGGTTCAGGGACCCAGCAGCTCGAGGAGCATATGAGAGAGTTTGTATCAGCAGAGGTTATGCGCAACATACTAGATCAGACTCATGTGATCTTTGGCACGGTCAAGGAGGGTATGCTAGAGATCTTGGATGAGAGGCTGGGAGCCTTCCGTACCGAGATGATGGCCTTGATGGGAGCGCGTACCTTGACATTCCGAGAGTTTAGAGCTTGCGGAGCACCAGATTATCATGAGGCTAGGGACCCCATTGCCAGCGGCAGGTGGTTGGCCGATGTCGCCAATGCATTCCGTACGAGCCGGTGTCCCGAGGGGGACAAGGTCAGATTCGCCTCCTGTGTTCTAAAGGACATAGCGTGGGATTGGTGGGAGGAGGTTGGACATGTCATTGGTGATGATGCCGCGTTGGGCGCGATGACATGGAGAGATTTCTCGGCCAGGTTTAGGGTTGAGTTTACACCAATTATTGAGGTGCAGCAGTTGGCACGGGAGTTTCAAGATTTGACGCAGACTACTGAGACTGTGGCGGAGATCACCACCAAGTTCAGGGAGAGGGCCCTTCTTGTTCCGCAATATGTCGTAGATGAGGAGATGAAGAAGGCCCGATACCACCAGATGTTGAGGGATGACATCAGGCAGTTTGTGAGAAGGTCCAACTGCAAAACGTTGGAGGATATGATCGCTCGGGCTAGAGAGAGGGATATTGATTTGGAACAGATCCGGATGAGGTTCAGGTATCCACAGGTTCTGGAAAAAGTCCAAAGGGGGCAGATTCGAGATCGATGGATTACCAAAGTCGCGGCCGATGCGGGAGGTGCGGCAAGACGCACGAGGGAGCATGTCGGAGTGGTAGTGGTGGAGATTCGGGCTGCTTCAAGTGCGGTCGGACTGGTCATTCTAGCAGAGATTGGACTGCTACCACCACACAGGGATCAAACCTGATATGTTTCCACTACAGTCAGCGGGGCCACAAGAAGGCCTAGTGTCCTAGTTTGCTTCCGGCAGGACGGGTGATACCACCTGTCCCTGCAACTCTGAGGATCATAGATGGCCATCAGGGCCGAGCAGAGGCGCCTGCGGTAGGAGGCAGGGTTTTTTAGATGACTACCATGGAGACGCGAGCAGCTCCAGACGTTGCAGTTATATGCCATCTGCATACCTTGGATAATAAAATGGTAGCTAGGGGGTTGTGCCCTATGGAAGCAGGTTACTTAGGATGTAGTAACTATAGCATGCTTGTATGGAACTCAGTAGTGGTCCGTTGGATTCAGGAAGGTGTTATTGAGTGATGGATTAGTTAGAACCCTAGCTGTGGCAAGCTTGGGATTTTCAGCAGATTGACTACGGTATAGTAGAGAAGATTGGGAATTTCTCTCAAGCATTGAGCAGCAAGGTATAAGCAGGATCAAAGTGGGGGAGAACCCTCCGAGTGTACAAGAGTAAGAGCACGCAGATCCAAAATGAGTACATGACCTATGAGAAGGAAAGGAAGTAGCACAATGATTGATGGATTGAGGAGTACAGCGTTGGGAGTTTGAGAAACTTCCCAACAGTTAGATCATGTAATCAAGAAGGTTAGTATCTGGTTTGGAATTCGGGTTGGAGGATCGCCCATAGGACTTGAGAGAGTTGGAATGAGGATTTTGAGATCGGTTGGCATGGGATGCTTTTGTGTTAGTAGTCAGGGGCAGAGACAGCATGTAGAGCATGGTGGACCGGCGGGAGAGCCGCAACATTTTTCTATCAGCACGCCAGTGGTGGAAGGTGTTGTAAGACTATGGGGTAGCCGTAGCATTCACCAGCAGTCAGCTAGCATGGAAGGTGTTATAAAACTATGGGTAAGCTGTAGCATTCCCTAGCAGCTTAGTTAGCGGAGAGTGGGCGGGGGGCCCTATCTCCTAGTTAGTGGAGTTTGGGCGAGGCCCTTACATCCTAGTGATCAAGGTAAGGATCAGGAATGGGTAGTTGATGAGAATAGTATGGAACTAGCCTGCATAGCCCTGGAAAGGTGAGGCCTTGGGAGAGGCCGCTCCAGGATGTAGTCGGGTGAGACCCGTGGGCGAGGCCCGTATGTGAGTAGCCGTATAGGTGAGACCTAAGAGCAGGGTTGCTCGGTAGTATAGTCGGGTGAGACCCGTGGGTTTTAGTAGCATAGGTGGCACTTGGTAAGGACCTTAAGGTCAAGTTAGGGGACCGAGGATCCCAGGACTTGTTGCTCCAGAGTGGCAGGGTAGATAGAGCAGTATTAGGTGGCCGAAGTTTCTTCGGAAGTCGCTTGAAGCGACTGAGAGATTATGATGGGACTAGCGACCGGTAGGAGTCCGGTAATCCAGATATTGATAGATTAGTAGGGACCAGGGTGGTCTCGGTTCATCCGGAAGGCGGTGAACCTATCTATTAATAGTATAGTTTAAGCAAGTAGGGTATCGAACACAGGGATTGGTAACAATCAAATTAAGTACTAGTATTACCTAATTAAAAACAATTAATAAAAGAGGGGGTTTCTCTAGTTTTGCAAGACTAGAAACTTAATCAGTCAATTAACTTTCAAACAAAGACAATTAATTTGATTGGGAACAACTTTTGATTGAATCTTTTATACTTTGTAGCTTTTCTTCAATGTATTCTTCTTTGTCTTCCTAGCTTTATAGATTCTTTATTCAAACATTTCATCACTCTTTTTATTTCAATATTTTTTCTTTTTTTTTCTTTCTCTCTCTCTCTCTCTCTCTCTCTCTCTCTTTTTCAACACACTTTTTCCACTCAAAGCTAAAAACCTAGAAAAACATATGCTTAAGCAAGGGAATTTAACTTCATCCTTTATTGGTTAAAGGCATTAGTCTAGTGTGCAATGACTATTTAAGCTCTCTTGGATACATTTCTGGTACACGATGCTAAACATGTTGCGATCCTCAAACTAAGCGAGGTTGTGTTTTTGCCCCACGATTTCACTAGAATAAAGGGGGCCACAAATGCACTATAACGTATATTGGCTCAACTAAACATTTGGGTCCTCATAAAATCATCAAACACAATACTAGCATGGAATCCTAATTGCTTTTACCATAATTTTCTAAATTAACCTAGTACTTTTTATGCAATTTTTTTTTTCAAACCAAGCAAGGATTCTAATTTAACTAAATGTAATCAACCCCCTACCCCACACTTAAGTTATGCAATGTCCCCGTTGCATGTTAAAACAATTAAAGAACACAAAAGTAAAGAGAGAATTGGAACATACTCCCCTAGGATAGAAGTTGCGAGATTGATATTCTTCAATTTAGCTCCATCTTCAGCTGACTTTAGACATAGAAGTAAAGAGAGAATTAAAACTATAATAATAAAAACATCTAAAAAAATCCTAAATTACCCCTAAATACTAGAAGTTTAGAAAGAAAAAGAAAAGCAAACTCTAATGACGGGTTGCCTCCCGCAACCGCTTCTTTTTGTGCGAGTCTTTAGCTGGACTCTCAACTTAATAAAATTCCAATAAACTCAATGCCAATCCATCCCTTTCATTGAATATCTTCTTTGGTGGACCAATTTGTAAAATTTGGCTATTTGCTTCTATAATTGGCCAAACGAGCTTGAATATATAAAACCTAAGAATCTTGATAAGGGTTGGGACCGGTTGGATACTAATCAGAAATGGATCGCGTTTCAGAACTTTCTCCGAAGTTGGAGTCGTCACCCCATGCTTTGAAACACAATCTGGGAGAATAGGGGGCCATGTCGTGATAATGGTCAAACCACAGCTTGGTTCCTGCAACACAGCTTGTTCGTGTTCTTCATCTGACCCTTCTGCTAGCAATCTTTCCAGCTCCTCCAAATCTCTTTCTGGATTAAATTCTTCATCTTTTAACTCTAGCTCTTGTAACTCAGATTGCTCTTTTTCATTAGGCAAGATGTTATCTAACCATCTTCCAAATTCCTTCAAATCATCATCTAAGTCATATTCCTCATCTTCTTGCTCAATTTCCTGTACTACCTCCTCAAGAAAAGCATCAAAAGCATCGACATTTGGAAAATACATAATACGATAATAAAAAATTAATTCAGAAAACGTGTAACTTTATATGATATTAATATCACACAAAGGATCGATAACACTAGCAAATAAAATTAAGTATTAGAACCGTTCCCCAGCAACGCCGCCAAAAACTTGATGTGTGTAAAACACACTAGTTTTAATCCTATTACTTCAAACACAAATTAAACACACGAAAGGCAGTGAACCTATCGATTAATAGTATAGTTTAAGCAAGTAGGGTATCGAACACAGGGAACGGTAACAATCAAATTAAGTACTAGTATTACCTAATTAAAAACAATTAATAAAAGAGGGGATTTCTCTAGTTTTGCAAGACTAGAAACTTAATCAATCAATTGACTTTCAAACAAAGACAATTAACAACTAAGAAGAACAAGAAAGGACAACTAGATTCAATGATAAAAGAGACTTCTGCTTAGATTCGATTCACTTATTCCTATGGTTGATTTTGTGGCAGGTGCAATGAATTAATATGTCAATGGTTACCGATTCCTAATGTGATTGGGTTCATGTTCATTATTACCAATCCTTTAGTAGACAAGTTAATTCAAACAGTGATCAAGTGATTAAATTAACAAGTTTCCTAGTGTTCAGTTCGTATCAAGTAAGACTTATAATAATAATTAATCAAATTGGTTTAATTCAATCAATTCATGTATGGTTGTTCATCACACATGCTCACACATTGATTTACATATTTTATAGTTAACCCTAGTTTCATATTCACTATTCCTAGGCATACAATCTTATATTCATAAAACTATATGAATCAAGTAATCAAGAAGATATTCATGCAATTCAATCACTTATTTGTTAACTAAAAACATTTGTTATCAATACATAAGGATCTTTAATAAGCTTAACAAGATGAATAACCAAATTAATATCAATTCAACCACTCAATCAAACCATGTTCATAAGATTATCTCATCCAAACAGAAGTCAAAAGCTTTTAGCTCATATCTACAACAAGTAATAACCTAAAATCAAAATCTAATGATTCAAACATGGTTCAAAACAAAGATTAAGAAAAGAAGAATGATTATTTGCCTTTGATTCTCTTCTAAATTGTCTCTTATGTTGCAATCTCGAAAATAGTAGCTCCAAGAACCCTTCTAGTCTTCAAAAGTCGCAGCTAGCCTCCACAAAAAGTTAGGGTTCGAATGAGAAGCCTTTCTATATATAAATTCTGAAAACAGCGTCAACTCGACGAGTTTTCACCAAAAAGTCGTCGAGTTTTTTCGATAATCCGCGTATACAGCGTGTACGGCAAGGCATCTTCGAATCTGGAACATTTTGACAAAATTCGTCGAGTTTAGGCCCAAATCGTCGAGTTTTTCCGGGATCAACATTTTCTCAAAACACGAAAGTCATCCGAAATTGTGTCTAGTTTTCAGAACATTTTGAATCTCGTCAATCGGAGTTACGGTTCATGAGATATGGCCAAAACACTGACGAGGGGTCAAGCTGTCCAGCAACATCCTTCTTTCTTCAGTCTTCAATCTCCAAGCTTCCAATCACTCAATCCTCTTCCTTTTTCACCCGAGCATGTATTTTATTGCTGAAATTGAAATATTATGCTAATTAAGTACCTTTTTTCCATAAAATGATATAAAATCAACAATAATTAATAAGATAATGAATGATTTCTATGACTAAATAAGCCCATATCAAAATACCCCACACTTGACTTTTGCTTGCCCCCAAGCAAAACCAAATTTTAGCACGCTAATATAGCATAAGACAATCCCAATCGAACCCAGCCATTATGCTAAGACCGCAACGCATGCATTTGTGTCTAAAATTTTTCCTAAGGACCCCCCTCAATTCTAAATACTTACAATCCTCATAAACACTCGCCCACTTCTTTTGAACATTGCTCATTTTATGCATCCCTCCGAATCCATCCCCATAAAACTTTCTTAACCTCAAGTCATTTTTGGTTAAATCCCAAGCATACATATGATAAAATAACCTAGAAAAGAAAATTACAATAAAAATAAATACTACTTTTGATTGAATCTTTTATACTTTGTAGCTTTTCTTCAATGTATTCTTCTTTGTCTTCATAGCTTTATAGATTCTTTATTCAAACATTTCATCACTCTTTTTATTTCATTTTTTTTCTTTTTTTTTTCTTTTTCTCTCTCTCTCTCTCTCTCTCTCTTTTTTTTTCAACACACTTTTTCCACTCAAAACTAAAAACCTAGAAAAACATATGCTTAAGCAAGGGAATTTAACTTCATCCTTTATTGGTTAAAGGCATTAGTCTAGTGTGCAATGACTACTTAAGCTCTCTTGGATACATTTCTGGTACACGATGCTAAACATGTTGCGATCCTCAAACTAAGCGAGGTTGTGTTTTTGTCCCACGATTTTACTGGAATAAAGGGGGCTACAAATGCACTATAACGTATATTGGCTCAACTAAACATTTGGGTCCTCATAAAATCATCAAACACAATACTAGCATGGAATCCTAATTGCTTTTACCATAATTTTCTAAATTAACCTAGTACTTTTTATGCATTTTTTTTTTCAAACCAAGCAAGGATTCTAATTTGACTAAATGTAATCAACCCCTACCCCACACTTAAGTTATGCAATGTCCCCGTTGCATGTTAAAACAGTTAAAGAACACAAAAGTAAAGAGAGAATTGGAACAGACTCCCCTGGGATAGAAGTTTCGAGATTGATATTCTTCAATTTAGCTCCATCTCCAGCTGACTTTAGACATGGGAACAGCTCATCCATGTCTTGGGTGTCAATTCTCATGTGGTTATGCTCCAAAATATAGAGGAAAAAGATCTTGGAAATGTTCGGAAAATGATCTCCTTATACTCTTCAGTGACGAGACTCCTTTTTGACCATTTTAAGCATTAGACTCATACCATCACTAAAATCTTCAAATCTTCTCGTCTAGACTCGACCCCTCACTTTATTTCTCTCGCGCTTTTAATTAATTCATCAACTCTCACCCTAACTTCTGCAAGATCAAAAACAAATACCAAGTAATAATAATAATAAAAACATCTAAAAAAAATCCTAAATTACCCCTAAATACTAGAAGTTTAGAAAGAAAAAGAAAAGCAAACTCTAATGACGGGTTGCCTCCCGCAACCGCTTCTTTTTGTGCGAGTCTTTAACTGGACTCTCAACTTAATAAAATTCCAATAAACTCAATGCCAATCCATCCCTTTCATTGAATATCTTCTTTGGTGGACCAATTTGTAAAATTTGGCTATTTGCTTCTATAATTGGCCAAATGAGCTTGAATATATAAAACCCAAGAATCTTGATAAGGGTTGGGACCGGTTGGATACTAATCAGAAATGGATCGCGTTTCAGAACTTTCTCCGAAGTTGGAGTCGTCACCCCATGCTTTGAAACACAATCTGGGAGAATAGGGGGCCATGTCGTGATAATGGTCAAACCACAGCTTGGTTCCTGCAACACAGCTTGTTCGTGTTCTTCATCTGACCCTTCTGCTAGCAATCTTTCCAGCTCCTCCAAATCTCTTTCTGGATTAAATTCTTCATCTTTTAACTCTAGCTCTTGTAACTCAGATTGCTCTTTTTCATTAGGCAAGATTTTATCTAACCATCTTCCAAATTCCTTCAAATCATCATCTAAGTCATATTCCTCATCTTCTTGCTCAATTTCCTGTACTACCTCCTCAAGAAAAGCATCAAAAGCATCGACATTTGGAAAATACATAATACGATAATAAAAAATTAATTCAGAAAACGTGTAACTTTATATGATATTAATATCACACAAAGGATCGATAACACTAGCAAATAAAATTAAGTATTAGAACCGTTCCCCAGCAACGCCGCCAAAAACTTGATGTGTGTAAAACGCACTAGTTTTAATCCTATTACTTCAAACACAAATTAAACACACGAAAGGCAGTGAACCTATCGATTAATAGTATAGTTTAAGCAAGTAGGGTATCAAACACAGGGAACGGTAACAATCAAATTAAGTACTAGTATTACCTAATTAAAAACAATTAATAAAAGAGGGGATTTCTCTAGTTTTGCAAGACTAGAAAGTTAATCAATCAATTAAGTTTCAAACAAAGACAGTTAAAAACTAAGAAGCACTACAAGAAAAAAGGCCTTTTACGACGCTCATTGCGCGTCGTAAAACGCTCAGACGACGCGCAAATGCGTGTCAAGGAAGGCCCTGTCATAAAGAGAGACGACACGCATTTACGACGTGCATTTACGACGCGCATTTACGACGCGCGGTTACGACACGCAATGCGTATCAAGGAAGGCCCTGTCATAAAGGAAGACGACACGCATTTGCGTGTCGTAACTTTACGACGCGCGTGTTAATGACACGCAATGCGTATCAAGAAAGCCCCTGTCAAGAAAGGTCATGTCATAAATGAAGATGACACACATTTTTGCGTATCGTAATTTTAAATTTAAAAAAAAAATTTCTTATGGATTTACTTATTTTCATATTAAATTTGCATTTTATGTCACATAATGGAAAATAAAATACCATATACAAATAATACAATGCATTACACAAAAGTTAATGTTATACAAATAATCATTCGAATAGTAGACAAATGTAATACTACAAATAATCATTCCAATAGTAGACAAATGTAAGATTTCAATATTTTTTATATAATTAACTAAATTATTAGCCAAATTTCCTAAAATACCAACATACTTTTCTATGAAGAGCATTAACACTATTCTTTTCCATCAAAAACTTCAAAACCTGCATAATTAATTTAATGTTTAATTAGCTACAAGGATTAATAAAAGCTATTCGGAAGCCAACAATGAGAACCAAATTTATTTAAAAAAAAAAGGAGATAGAGAAAGAGAGAGACTACTTGCATCTAGCCTCTAAAAATGTGCTTTGTGTAACCATCACCCAGATCAGCACCAATCTGGATCTTTTGATCTGAGGCTCTGTTATGTGTCTCGCTTAAGACATCCAGACAATCTGAATGCTTCTTCTCAGTTTGAAACTGCAATAATTGAGATACATTTCATTTTGAGGGGATAGATAAAGAAAATATGAATGACCATCAATTTATCAGTAATCAAAGGGGACGGTTCTCTTCAGCAGAAAGATAGAGCCTTTGATGGATCCTAGTGAATCAGTTACTAAGGAATGTGACATGTAGATTGGATTGGTAAACCAAAAGGTAACAGTGTCACTGCAGGGTTTTGCATTTTCTTGAGACTCAAAAGGGCAGTGATGTCTTATTCTAGGTTGATTGTTAAAAAAATTAATATGGAATACCTAATATGGAAACAGTAAAAAAATTAATAGTAAAAAAGTGGACTCTTATTCTACTAGGTTGATTGTTAAAAAAGTACATACGTCTCCAGGGGTATCAAGAAGTGGCTGCTAATTGGTGGAGCCAACAATTGGCTCGGGAATATGATCTTCTAGGTAAGCATACCTACACAAAAGTTAAATTACTGTTTAGCCCTTGTGGTTAATTGATAACACACACAGATGCAGGATGAAATAAAGAGAAGGAATAACATACCTTTTTTCAAATACAACAAGTGTAGAAGATTCATAACTCTCAAAGTGATTCTTTGAGTTAGGAGGTAGGTAAGCAAACGAGTCTACCTACAGTTCAATGACAAATATTAACTGTTCAGGAATACATTTACTTGATTGAAGCATTTTTCCCTCTTCTTTATAACAATATCTTTCAGGAATGCTATTCAACTTCAAAATTTGGCACAAAACATGTAACTTTAATGTTCATATAAATCTTACTACACAAGAGAAAATTCAAGATTAAAGGGTTCTATACCATCAGTGTTTGGCAAATTCCTGAAACATTAGTGAGAATCACCAAAACTTGAACCGCAAATACAAACCTAAATGATAAACATAAATTAAAACACAACTCAAGTCACACTATGATTCAAAAGAAACTTGATTTGATTATAAATTGAGGGGGTCATTAATACCTCTCAACATGTTTAAGAGGTAGCCCTGATTTTCAACATGTTTAGGAGGTAGCCCTGATTTTGTCGTTGCTCTCACGGAATGAAAACCCAGATACAACCGGTGGAAGGAACCCAAACACCAGGTACGATAACAGAGAAACCAACATGTGAAGCGGGAAATCCTCTCTTCGCCCCAAAAGTTGTTGGTATCGATCCTCTTCTGAAGAAGAAGATCATCTGCCTTCGTTTCTCAGGTCCCAAAGTTGTAATTGTAAACAAACAACATCAAAGCAAAATACATACATATACACTAATATGCAACTTATTACTTACATTATGACTAATCACCAACAATCCGCCAAATATGCTAGCCAATTCCAATTCCAACACATTCACTGCAAGCAATAATAAAGAATATAAAGTAAATGATTTGGTAAAATTTCCTTTTATATTTTAAATAAAAATATCACTGGAACGTTTTTCAATCACTGAAACAGCATGACTCAACATTTCTAACATGTACTGACCAACTTTGGAGAAGAAAGAAATTTTTCTTCTTTCAACCTAATGCAACAAAATGATTTGGTAAAATTTCCTTTTATATTTTAAATAAAAATCACCAAGATTAGAGAATAAAAATACCTTGTAACATACGAACCATACAGGAAATTTGACAAAAAAGCACATCTGCAGAAAATATCTGAGAGAATCATTTTCTCGATCTCTTTATTTTCTAAAACCTTAAGAATGCCGAGTTCTATTTCATGAAGCAGTGAGTCCCTTAAATGACAGGGGAGACGCACAGAAACACTAAATAATCAAGTTTTTAAAATATTTACCTTTGCCATGACAAAGTAAAATAGGCAAGGATGAAGCACGATTTGCAGCTTCCTCCCCTTCCACCTTGTTACTCAGATCCCTAGAGATATTTTTTAAAGATAAATTGTTATTAAAAATAGCAATGTGGTTTAAGTAAGAGGGGTAAAAAGGTAAAATGGTGAAGAGAGTCAAACTTTGCACATGGAAGCCAACCACTAAGGCCAACAATTGCATCCAAATGAGTAGAGTATGAGTTTCCATTTCCAAATTTTCCATGTGAAAAACATGTTGCAGAATATAAAGCAGTTGCTGCTCCCATACTAAACCCTCCTACACCAAGTTTGACTACAAAAAGAAGTCAAACATTTCTTGAATTTATCCAAAGTAGATAAAAGTAAATTAATTTTGAAACTTACTATTAGGAGGCTCAGTAGATAAGAGACTCAATACATGTGCTGCAGAAGCATCCATTGATTCTACATCTTGATGTGCATCTTCAGATAGGTCACTTACATCAAACCCTAAAATCCATCATACATAATTACATTTTACATATTTACCCTTAGGGATACAATTTCACATTATGATAATAAAAAAAATAGTGTTGTCAAAATTTAAATCATACATGCAGTTGTGGGAAAGCCGCCGAATAAGGTTAATGGTTGAGAAGGTGAAGTAGGGCATATCCATTTGATCTAAAAAACAAAAAAAAATTAAATAATCAAGTTTTTAATTTATAAATTATAATTATCATTTATATGTAAAAGACTGAATGATAATTGTTTGCTTACATTTGGAAGAGGAAGAGTCTCCAAGAGCTGGGACCAAAATTTAAATCTACCATGTTTTTTTCTCCTACAAACAATTGATATAAAAACCGTTAGAATCCCATTGAGAGCTTAATGAGAAAATATATATTATGACACTTAATTGTTACCCTTGTAAAAGATATATTCATCAGAGATTAACTTTCCAACAAAGTCAAACAACTTCTGAGCATTTCTATTAAGGCGAACTTCATCATGAGCTTGTTGTAGCTAGAAGATTCCGGAACCTTTTCTACCATGCTTCCAGTGATGCATTATAGCAATTTGTTAATTAATATGTAATATCTCATTCTGTTATAATCAATTATTCAATAAAACATTTATAGAAAACATTGATTTAATAAAATTACCTTCATATCATTTGGACTTACACTATCAAGATTATATAAACGACATATCTCAATATTCTGTTTACAGTACAAAAGTAATTGAACATTATGTCTTTCTTCTTTTAAAAGAATTTCTACTTGAATATTGCCAGGTGTCAGTAACTCTGTAGCATGAGCAATCATCCTATTATCACAAAAAAAATATTATTAGAAAATATTAAAAGTTATGTGATTAAAAATTATTTGCAACATTAGTTATATACTCACCAATAAACTTCACAATTTAACAAAATATAGCAAAGATATAGGATAAAAGCTCAATTTGTTTTCAAATGACATCAAGTGCAAATAAATGCTCATAAAATAAAAATATAAAAAAGCCAAATGAGACTAAGGTATGCAGCCATATACATAGTTTCATTACTAAACTTTGGTAAACATGTAGTCTTTCTTGATTGTTACCACTTACCACTTACCACTTATCACTTACCACCACCTCTTAGTGCAAGAACAAGATGAAGAACAGAACCCCCCTCAATATTGTAGTCTTTTGCAGTCTTATCATCTGCAAGCTGTTTCCCAGCATAGATCAGCCTACAAAAGATTTCATGTCATATTATTAAGTGCTAATCATAAGAAATAGCAATCTACTTTTATTGATTTTTTTATATTTACTACAAAGATAAAAACAGCAACCAATCTGTTACAACTTATTTTAAATCAGCCATTTGTATAAAAGTATAAAAAATAAGCAAATGATTCTTGTTAAAGGGTGTAAATCATCATATCATGTCTTTATGATTAATTCGTTACTTCAGCAAAACAAGTTATGTTTACACATATTGCCTTCAATACAATTCGAAGATAATGAAAGAAAGTGGCAAACCTCTGTTGAACTGGAGGAATTCCTTCCTTCTCTTCAACTCTTTCCTTGATCTGATCAATGGAATCAGTTGGTTCAATATCAATTTCAATTTCTTTTCCAGTCAGAGTCTTGACCTTGATCATAGTTCCTCCCCTGAGTCTAAGAACCAAATGAAGCGTGGATTCCTTCTGGATGTTGTAATCAGCAAGAGTTCTGCCATCTTCTAATTGCTTTCCAGCAAAAATTAATCTCTGTTGGTCTGGTGGGATACCTTACTATTCCCTCCTTTTCCTATCATGTTCTCTGAAAAGGTTCAAGAAAAGTAAATCAGCAATGATAATCCACATAAATATTATTTCAAGATAACAAATAGAACACAAACCGGGTATGAAGTTTGATGTTGTTGATAGAAGCTCTCGATACTAAAACAATCTACAAGTGGCTGAGTATTTTTCATGAAGACCCTCTAATTCTTTTGGTAAAAGAATCGAATCATGATCTGGGGAAGAAGATGGATCAGATTGAAATTCATCATCACCCACACAAACAATTGCTCCATTTTCTGGTATTCCGTCATTTTGGTCATAATTTTGGGAATCCGAGTTTGTGATTTCAAAGCAATGTCTAGTGGGAAGCCTCATAGCCCACTGAACCATAGAGATCTGGTGGACATGTGATTTATCAGATGAAATGTACTCACCGGCTCCCCTAAATAAATAAATAAACCTAAATTTAACAAAAGTTTGACCTAAATCACAAAAAAAGAGAGAGCAGGTTTTCCACAAGGTCCATAATCGCATAGCCCTTACTCGAAATATCAAATACTCTTGAATCATCGAGATTGGGATTCAGTAAATTACACAAAATCGAAATAAACACGATATATCTCAAGAAAAGTTGTAATCGTTCAAGACAATAAAATTTTAAGCGGCAATTAAATCTATTAGGTAGTACTTAGGAACGAAACTAACCGCGATAATGAACCAGAGATCGAGAGGCCATTGACTCGAAATTAGGTTTTTGCTTCTGAAATTAGGTTTTTGGTCCAGAGCCACTCGTACTTCCTCCTTCGAGTTCTGTACCAAAATATACACACAGGGACTCGAAATAAGGTTTTTGCTCACGGCGATAGTCACAGAGCGCCGGAATTTGATTGTTATCGGAAAGTTATATAAGGATTTTGTAAGGTTTAACAGTGAGGACAGTGTGAGAGAGCTGCAAATGGTGATGATGGATGAAGTGTTAGTCGATAAGGCCGATACATCGTCGTCGTGCAGGCCTGAAGAGTTGGTGTGGGTTGGAGGTAGTGGAGGTGGGTGAGGGGTGGAGACGAAGGAATGGAGATATTAGAGAACAGATCATCGGAACAAACGTAGGAGAAGAAAGCGGCGTTTAATATTTTTGGGGATTTCATTTTCCCTCTCAGAAGAGAGACGCGCGTTTCTTAAAAAATATAAAACGACATTCATAGAGGACGCATATTTTACATAAAGTGCCCTCCGTGTTTTTTATTTTTTTTACATGAGACACTAATTTAACGGCACACAATAATGCGTGACCTAAATCCTTAAATTTTTTGAACAGATGACACATTGTTACTGTCACTCTCTTTTGCGTAATATAAATCAATGAGTGTCGTGGTTTGCGCGTCGTAAAAGGCTCTTTTTCTTGTAGTGAAGAACAAGAAAGGATAACTAGATTCAATGATAAAAGAGACTTCTGCTTAGATTCGATTCACTTATTCCTATGGTTGATTTCGTGGCAGGTGCAATGAATTAATATGTCAATGGTTACCGATTCCTAATGTGATTGGGTTCATGTTCATTATTACCAATCCTTTAGTAGACAAGTTAATTCAAACAGTGATCAAGTGATTAAATTAACAAGTTTCCTAGTGTTCAGTTCGTATCAAGTAAGACTTATAATAATAATTAATCAAATTGGTTTAATTCAATCAATTCATGTATGGTTGTTCATCACACATGCTCACACATTGATTTACATATTTTATAGTTAACCCTAGTTTCATATTCACTATTCCTAGGCATACAATCTTATATTCATAAAACTATATGAATCAAGTAATTAAGAAGATATTCATGCAACTCAATCACTTATTTGTTAACTAAAAACATTTATTATCAATACATAAGGATCTTTAATAAGCTTAACAAGATGAATAACCAAATTAATATCAATTCAACCACTCAATCAAACCATGTTCATAAGATTATCTCATCCAAACAGAAGTAAAAAGCTTTTAGCTCATATCTACAGCAAGTAATAACCTAAAATCAAAATCTAATGATTCAAACATGGTTCAAAACAAAGATTAAGAAAACAAGAATGATTATTTGCCTTTGATTCTCTTCTAAATTGTCTCTTATGTTGCAATCTCGAAAATAGTAGCTCCAAGAACCCTTCTAGTCTTCAAAAGTCGCGGCTAGCCTCCACAAAAATTTAGGGTTCGAATGAGAAGCCTTTCTATCTATAAATTTTGAAAACAGCGTCAACTCGACGAGTTTTTGGTGAAAACTCGTCGAGTTTTTTCGATAATCCGCGTATACAGCGTGTACGGCAAGGCATCTTCGAATCTGGAACATTCTGACAAAATTCGTCGAGTTTAGGCCCAACTCGTCGAGTTTTTCCGGGATCAACATTTTCTCAAAACACGAAAGTCGTCCGAAATTGTGTCTAGTTTTCAGAACATTTTGAGTCTCGTCAATCGGAGTTACGGTTCATGAGATATGGCCAAAACACTGACGAGGGGTCAAGCTGTCCAGCAACATCCTTCTTTCTTCAGTCTTCAATCTCCAAGATTCCAATCACTCAATCCTCTTCCTTTTTCACCCAAGCATGTCTTTTGTTGCTGAAATTGAAATATTAAGCTAATTAAGTACCTTTTGTCCATAAAATGATATAAAATCAACAATAATTAATAAGATAATGAATGGTTTCTATGACTAAATAAGCCCATATCAGGCGAGGCCCGAGATAGGTATGGAGTGAGTGTGGGCGGGGGTTCCGTATCTCACTTACAGTAGGAGCTTGGACGGTGTTTCATGACTCATTAGTAACAGGATAGGGACGAGGCCAAAGACAAGAGAGGCTTTAGGACAAGAATACAGTAGGGTATGTTCAGTTGTGTCTTATATGTTATTTTGTATTATGTGGTTAGCGGGCGGGACCTAGAGACAGGCAGGGCCTAAAAGAAACAGATTTGTATCCGAGCGTGGTCGAAGCCAAGCGGGGCCTGGAGCGACAGGGCCGTTGTAGCGGGCAAGGCCTGAGGTAGGGGGCGAGGCCCGAAATAATGGGCATGGTCCAGTATGTGCTATATGTGTTTGTGCAGGGTATGTGGTAGGTTAGGGAACTCACTAAGATTCGTGCTTACGGTTTTCAGTTTTGGTTTCAGGTACTTCCGGTAGCGGAGGGAAGAGCTCGGGGTGATCGCATGGCACATACCATTAATTAGAGAGCCTGGGATGTTTTACTCTGATAATGAGAATATGTTTTGAATTTATACTCTGAATGTATGTTATGAACTATGACATGGCTTTTATAAATATGGTTTTAGTAATGTTTAAAGAAAATTTCCAGTCGTGATTTTTGGGACGTTACATAACTGGCACACTAACTTGGACTATCAAGGGTGGCAAAGGGTAGCTCGAGAATTATCATAGATCAATGGAGCGTGTGTGGTTAACCGACACATTGATTAGGTGGTAATTGACTCGAGAGTGCCAAGCTAATTTGCATGGTTATTCACACATTGTTTGTGATCCTCGGTATCTCAGTCACAAACTTGAAAGGCATAATCGAGATTAAAAATGCCATTGAAAAGTTCAATGAATCTCAAAAGATCTAGGAATTTAATCTAAAACCTAATTCGTTATTTTTTTTCGTGGTGGAATTGGTAAATCGTCATTTACCTACCTTCAAATAACTTGCAATTGGATTACGGCATCACTCTCCTGAATTGTAAATTATTGTGTTGGGTCCTATCCTTAATATTTCATTTGGGTGTTATATTAACGATTGGATCAACTATCTTGAATTTTATCCTTTTATAGATGTCTATTTCTGGCTACCATGGTCTTCCTTATCTTTTTGGAAAAAGCTTTCCTCATGAAGATGATATTCCACGTGTTGATAGAGGTGAAAGATTAATCCGTTCTTCGTGCATTGGTGGAACTGGAAATAATATTTCCCTTCCTCGATCTCCTCCCATGATTCTCCCTAACCCACATTTTTGTCGACTTGAAAAGTTCAAGGTCACTCAAGCCCTATTGGCATGCAAACATCAAGATGGAAGTCCTGTATGTGCATACGTTTTGAAAATGAATCTGCACATTGACAGACTGGGAATGTTGGGTGTCGCTGTTCCGAGGAAGTTGGCTGGTTATTTGGTTCTTCAATCGCTTCCCGAGTCGTATAGTGAGTTCGTTAAAGATTACTATATGATAGACCACGATGTGACCCTCATCGATCTAACGTATTTGCTAATTGTTGTTGAATCAGTAATGATTTAGTGCATTGGTAAAGCAAATTTGATTGGAAGATCTACCTCCCAAGTTTCCATGGACAACCGTGATAGTCCAAAAATGATTTCTTCTCCTAAGGGAGAGAAATTGGCCAAAGTCAAAAGGTTTGATTTTAAGAGAAAGGCCAGTACATTCTGGGATAATATCATGCGCCGATGCGAAAGAATCCATCTGTTTCTATTGTCATTTGAAGGGACATTGGAAGCGAAGCTGTCCTGACTACCTAAGAGATCTAAGAGATGGTAAAGTCAAATTGTATGAGTCTACATCAGGAACATTCACTATCTAACTATATTAAGTTTCTATTTATAGATTCTTATTACATGATGTAAAGTTACACTTTGATGTTTTGCAAAATCAAAGAGAAAGAAGGAAGCTTAAAGGAAAAATCAAACTGAGTCTGATCATGAAGAAGTGGATTCCGATCGCATGGTTCGATGATCAGATATTTTGAGCTACTACTAGGAGTTATGATAGATTGCTTAGGAATATTTAGAAACACAATTTTCATATGTATTTGCACTGTAAGGACAAATTTTCCGCACATTATTAATAAAATTGTTTTTATTTACTTTATGGTTCCTTGAAATGGCATTTATGGAAAGTTGTTGTTTATATACATATTTCTATTATTAGCATTGTTGAAAATAGATTTGATTCTTAGTTGTATGATTTGTGGTAGTGTCATAATTTACCAAGTGAGGAAAGATTCTCATCACCCAAGCTTCAAATGGACAGAAAGTTGGAATCATACAATTTGAATTATATGATGTATGAAAATCTTGATCCTTGGAAAATCAGGACTCGTTCCTTATTCACATATGTATGTGAGTCAAGTGAAGGACCAGAACCGGATATGACTAAAGTTATTAAACAACTGTCAATGACAATCTAAGGTTACCAAGGATTAGTTGCTTGGGACAGTTGGAAGTATAGTAATGGATGGACCATATTGATATAATTCTGAATAGATAGGATTCTATTAAGAATGGATTGTTATATGACAATTATGGAAATGTTTCCATAATAAGAGTTGGATATTAAGAATCTATGTGTAAGTTAGAAACTTTTATGTAAGAAGGATGTTCAAGGAATGTACCTTGAATGTGAGACTTCATTGTCGAGAAATTGTCTTGTAACATTTCCTAGTGGAATGCTTTGTAATTGGCAAAGTCTCTGTGACTTTGCCTTGAAATTACAAAAGGATCATTGCATAATAGTTTAGAATCTAACACATTCTGGTAGTGGCAAGAATTTGGTATTCTTACACTTGTTATAAGGATATGGAATTGTGAAATGAGCATCATTGGAAATGTGTTCAATTGATCTATTTCACAAAGGAAGGACCATAGATAAGCATAGTGTTCATGCTTGGAGCATGTGATAACTATTGATTTAGTTCAAGTATTGAGTTGATTAGTCGAAACAGTATACAATGAGTAAGGTCTAATTAATATGGTGATTAAATAATAAGTGTTTTATTTATATTCGAAAGTTTTGAGACCATATTGGATTAGGTTATTCTTGTGTTTCACTTCACATGTCTTACTTCCCGAATAATAAGATTATTCAAACGTCTACAGTCGATCATACTTTGGAAGTAAGTAATGAGGTAAGATTGTCATGAAGCCGACTATAGATTGTCCAAGAGCTTAGACATAGCACAAGTTTGCTGCAGTGTTCATGAGTACTTCTAAAATAAGAATTTGAGTATTGGATTAAACCCACGCTTATTTGAATCACTTCATGGATTTTATCACGAGTGATCGTAAGACGATAATATCTTATATTCTTGAAACGGAGACATATAATTGTTGTTTACAAGTCGGTTGTGCATTGATAATACGTAAAACATTAGTAACTTGATGTTATAAAACATATTGTTGTGTGTGATTTGATGAGTAAATATGACAAGCATATGAGTCAAAGTTTATCCGTTCCTTTTACCCTTAATGGGATAAAAGTGATATATGTGGGCCCATCGATGATTTAGTGATGATAACCTAAGCGTTCGGTTAAGCCTGGACTAAGTTGATCTGTTTAATTGTAGTCTGAGTCAATCATCAGAAATCGGAAATCGGGAAACAAATCTTGGACAAAGAGAATGATTATAATCCATGTCTTATGTCCATACAATATCTTGTAGAACGGAGTAATATTTGATCACTTATCTAAAGGACGCGTCACTGATAAGATCAGAGTTTGATGGCGGCTTTTGAAAGCTACGATGGCTAATCATATTTTGAAGTCATACTTGCAATAATAGTCATTAGACTTATCCAAGTAGGAGACTGTTGGATTAGGTGTTTAAGCTCATAACTGTATTTGGTATGTACTTGATTTGATTATGAGCATTGTCCTTTTAGGTTGCCTTCACTCATGCAACTTGATAGGATGAGAGGTGGAGAGAGAGTAGGATTTATTATATAAATAATAAATTAGTGCTCAAAATGATTTTATTAATATATTACTACCTCCGTCCCAAATGGATAGTCTACTTTTGATGTTTGAAGTCTTTTTTCTTCAACTTTGACCTTAAATATTTATGTGTTTGATAGATAATACTCGATGCAAAATATATGAATGGATTGTATTTTAAATGTGTTTTCATTGTTATAAGTTTTATCAAGTAATATATAACACAAATAAAAATATTTAAGGTCAAAGTTGAAGAAAAAAGACTTTAAAAGTCAAAAGTGGACTATTAATTTGGGACGGAGGGAGTACAAGATTGATATATTATTTGGAATTCATATTATTAATTAGTAATTAATCATAAGTTAATTTGATATTAATTTTGGGAATAAAGGAACTAATTAATAATTGAGGGACTTTCGTGCAAATCATTGGCAGTTGCATAACTGGGCTGATGGACTCTATAGAGTGGAGTGGACGAAATCCTATAGGGAAGCCCTATAGATTTCATCCAAGGGCTCTAAAGAGGGAGTCCATGGGCTGCTTAAGCCTTAAGCAAGGAATTAGGGTTTCCACCTGAAAACCCTAGCAACCACAACTATATAAAGACCCTTTACATATGAATTCTAGCCCTATGCATCATAAGAGTTGCCCTAGCCGATTTCCCACATCTCTCCAAGTTATCCTTTGCAATGATTGTTTGTGACTCCATTAGAGGTGCAACACTTGGGGAGCTAACAAGTGAGGTAATCATCTAATCCTATTTCATATGTCAATTTCGAAGTTGTATGCTAGTATATAGGATTATTGCTTTGGTGTTCATAGTTGTATTTTTAATAGAGAAAAACTTAGATCCAAAGCAAATAGGGTTGCATGTGCACTATAGGAATGTTGTAATGCTCAAAACCCATCAAAAGTATTCGATGCCAAAGCCAACCGAGGTCAGAAGTAGCCTTTGATAGAAAGAAAACAGAAGGAATTCCAACTATTGGTTTTATGTCTAGAGTGAAAATATCACCTTTCCTCTTCAACTTAACAAGACTTCCTTTGTAGCTTTGTTCGATATCACGCTTCCTTCCACCTCAAAAAGAACTTGGTTCTCAATACCAACAACGAGTTGAGCTACACTTATAAGGTTGTGCTTCTAACCTTCGAAATAAGCGACTCTGTTCACAGTAAACTTCCCATTCGTAACTTTCCCATATCCTTTCACTTTACACTTTTGGTTATTCTCAAACTTCACAACTCATGCATTATTCATCTTCCTAAAATCTGTCAGATTCTCCTTCCTTTCTATCATGTGATGCGAGCAACCACTATCGATATACTTCCCATTCGTAACTTTCTCATATCCTTTCACTTTACAGTTTTGGTTATTCCCAAACTTCACAACTCATGCATTATTCAACTTCCTAAAATCACTCAGATTCTCCTTCCTTCTGACACGAGCAAACACTATTGATATACCAGTTTTCGTTATATTGCTCATCACATAATACCTATGATTATTCAATGAGATTTAGGTCCCCAAGACTTTTTGGGTCATTGGATATTAGTGTGAAAAATTATGTGCAGTGACGAATTAAAAATCAAACTACGACTTTTGTTTTGATTTTGTCAATTAAATCAATTTCGTAAGTTTTGGGCACAAAAATATAATCATTCATTTTCAAAGTTTCAACTTTGATTTTCTCTTTTTTTCATCCTCTTTCTTAGAAAATCAACTTTTTTTTGTTTTAACTTTTTGCCATTTTGACATTTTTGACACTAATTATTGGGATGAAGTACTTCCACTCATCAAATCATTCAAGTAATTCTCATAAACCTTTTTGACTTGTTCTTGAGAATACTTATTCGATTGAAATTGCTTTCTTTTTCCTCAAACCAGTGACTGGAACTTTTCATTTCATTTTTTCCCTTGACAAATGAAACATTCGATTTATGCCTTGAATCTAGATTTGGAAAACACGGACCAACAAGTTTGAATGGTACATTTTTCTTTAAAACATTTGTTGGTTTTGAAAAACTCATTTGTGAAAAAGTTTTGTGTGATTTTTGCTGAAACAATTTTGATATCCAAAATGAGATTTATGTTGAAAACCATTTTGATTTTGTGAAAAATTCTTTTGAGCATTTCTTTGAACATGATTTTGCTCTTTTTGATCTTGTTTCATTTTTGAACTTTGATCAACATTCGTCTGTCGAGAAAAATCATTTTGATTCTTGTTATCAACCTTGTTGTTAACAACTTTGGGATAAACGTTCGAAGGTTCTTTTGGAACTTGAGTTTTAGGTTTTTGTGAAAACTTCTTTTCCTGAGTTTGTGGCGATTTTTGTTTCGGTTTCTTTTCTTTTTGAAAATCTCTTCTTTTATTCCAATAAGCTTTATTTTTAGAAATTTCGTCTTCTAAAACAGTCTTTTCATCACCATTACTTTTCTCTGCTTCGCCTTCGACATCAGTCTTGACAATTTTCACAACCCAAACACCATTTTTGTTATTTTTGTTTTCTTTAGGAAAAGATTTTTTTTACTCTTTTGACGTTGGAAAGTTTTTAACCCTTGATTAAGATTAGTTTCCTCAACATTTGATTAGAATAAAAACCTTCATCAGTCACTTTTGAATTATCTTCTTTTAATAATTTATTGAATTTAGGATTGGCATTATCCTCATTTCCTTTTGTAACGAAAACTTGGTTTGGAAGTCCTTTAATGAATGTTGGATAACGAACTGAGTTTGTTTCAAGAAAATGTTTTCCTTTATCTTTCAAAACTTTCGTGAATTCCTCAGAATCCTCAAATACTTACAACTTGAGGAATTTCTTTTTCAGATGAATCTTCATCACTTTCACTTTCATTATTCGTTATGTCTTCGAAAACTGGCTCTTAAGAAACACCAATGCTGGTTGAAAAAGATGAATCATCGTTTAGCTTCATTTTTGAATCATCATTTTCTTTGCTTTTAGCTAACTAACTGATATTAATGACTGACAATTTTGTGCAATCAACACATTCCTCTTCCTCAATTTCATTGATATTATCAGAATCATCTTCGATATCAGCAAAAATTTGTTGAGTACCATGTGTCGAATTCTCATTTTTTTTTTAAATCTTTACTTGTTCGTTTTTAGACAAGGTACCATTCATAATATTAACCAAATCATCAACATCTAAGCAATCATTGATATTAACAACACCATAAGCATAAGAATAATTAGGAACTTGGTCGTATTTAACTACTTTACTCTCACAATCAAAAGTAGTTTCATAAACTAATTCATGTTTGAAATTTATAAAACAGGAGTAACTTAATATGCTATTCCTTGCATACGTCAGATGAATGATAAATTTCATTTAATTTCCCATACAGATGTTTAGCAATGTTGCGATAAATTTTTATTTGCTTAATCAACATGCTATAATGACATTTGTGATTTTTAACTCTAAGCCTTCAATCCTAGTGTTTTTCTCTTCCAATTTATCTCTTGTTTCGTAAATCATGATCTTAGTTTTTGCCGCTTCCTTACTTATAGAAATCAACATATCATTAGCGAAAATATCATCAAAAATAAATTTCCTTTAGACAAAACTTCAAACATGGTCCCTATGGTATCCGAAAATATCAAGTTTAGTCCTTAAGTTCAAAAAATCTCACAGATGGTCCCTATAGTTTCAAAACTTTTAACAAATGGTCCTTCCGCCTAACTCCGTCAGCTTTCTACCGTTAAGTGAGGGGCATTTTCGTCATTTCAATACACAGGGACCATTTATGAGGTTTTCTCTATTTAAAAAAAAAAGAAAAAAAATATAATTATTTAATTAAAGGGCCCTACCCCTCTCTCTCTCTCTCTCTCTCTCTCTCTCTCTCTCTCCTGATTTGTGACCCCATCTGCAAAAAAACAATCCCTGTGTCTTCTTCACCGTTTTCTTTTTACCATTGTTGGATCATTCTAGCTTCAAATGAAATCCGGTTAATAAGTTTCGACCAAACAATCACCCACATCATCTTCTTCCTCGCCACTACGACTCAAAAATAAAGAAAACCCCAAATATATTTTTCCTCTTCCTCTCTCATACACTATCTCACGCAGGATTTGGAAAGTCAATCATCTTCTTCCTGGATTTGGTTTCACGTAGGAAAGTCACGACCCATAATATGGGTCTCTTGTGTCGACTGATCAAGATAAGTGAACCACAAAATAAATATAAGGAAACGATGGTGGTGGTGGTCGAATATTCACAGTGGCAGGATGTGGTGGCCAGTCGAAGTCCTTACGGTGGCAATAACCCAAAAAATGGTAGCAGGTGGTGATGGGTTGTCGAGCTCTGGCGAATCCAAGTCGCCGCCACCGACGAGTTCAACAAACTGAAATTCCTATCATCTTCATCCTCAACCACCTACACAATCAATTTTGATTTGGTTTCTTCGTCAACCACAGGAAATGGCCTAAATCTTCGCCTCCACCAAGCACCAAACATCACCGCTAATTCGGTGACAATCACCATGACCACTGATTTCACTTATGATCAACAATGTGTTGTTTATTTAGTTTTTTTTGATTTGGGTGTTTGATTCATTTCCACCGGTGTAAATTACTAGCACCATGTTCTTAGAAAAACCTAAAACCTCCAACAACAATGGAGGCAAAACCAAATCCAACAGGAGAAAAGAGTTTATCTAAAGCTCTATCTGAAAAACTATCTGAAAAATTGTTACCTGTATCACCTTTTCTTTCCCCAACTTTGTAGTTTGTAACCTCACAAGATTCCAACAGTTAAAGTTCTTGTAACAGTAATGATAGATTCTGAAAACTCATTGGATCTTGTAATCTTTGACAATTGCTTCAAAATTGGGATTTTATCATAATCGGATCGAATGAATTCTTTTAAGTCCTTTGAAACGAATCATATTTTGATTTGGTTGTTTTTTGTTCATTTGGGTCTAATTTTCTAGTGAAATGTAAGGAAGAAGAAGACGGGTTTAAATTTCATCTCTAAAACTTGTTCTCCATCTCTAAAACCTGTGAAAGAACACATATTCCATGCAGATCTTCTTCTTCATCTGGATTCTAAAACTGATCATGGATCTCATCACTCTGTTCTCCCCTCTGTTTTATTGGATTCATCTGGGCCGTTCGTGGTATACGCTTTTGGGTATATGTGTGATCGAGTTAAAACTAGGTGTATGTGTGTGTGTATGTTTTGAGTTATAGTTGTGTGTGTCTTTTTGAGTTGTAGGTGTGTGTTTTTTATGAGTTGAGGTGTATGTATGTATATGTGAAATGTTTGTTTAAGCTTTAATGTGTTTTGAAAGGGAAGAAGATGAAGTGCCTGTGTATGTGTATGTGTAAGAGAGAGAGAGAGAGGGTGGGGCCCTTTAATTAAACAATTATATTTTTTTCTTTTCTTTTTTTTAAAATAGAGAAAACCTCATAAATGGTCCCTGTGTATTGAAATGACGGAAATGCCCCTCACTTAACGGTAGAAAGCTGACGGAGTTAGGCGGAAGGACCATTTGTTAAAAGTTTTGAAACCACAGGGACCATCTGTGAGGTTTTTTGAACTTAAAAGACTAAACTTGATATTTTCAGAAACCACAGGTACCATTTTTGAAGTTTTGTCTTTCCTTTATCATGTTTCCTTTCGTACTTTCTTTCTCTTCTTTTTGTTTTCTTTGATTAAACTCGGGACCATTTATGAGGTTTTAGGTTTTTCTAAGAACATGGTGCTAGTAATTTACACCGGTGGAAATGAATCAAACACCCAAATCAAAAAACCTAAATAAAAAACACATCGTTGATCATAAGTGAAATCAATGGTCATGGTGATTGTCACTGAATTAACGGTGATGTTTGGTGCTTGGTGGAGGCGACGATTTAGGCCATTTCCGTGGTTGACGAAGAAACCAAATCAAAATTGAATGTGTAGGTGGTTGAGGATGAAGATGATAGGAATTTCAGTTTGTTGAACTCGTCAGTGGCAGCGACTTGGATTCGCCAGAGCTCGACAACCCATCACCACCTGCTACCATTTTTTGGGTTATTGCCACCGTAAGGACTTCGACTGGCCACCACATCCTGCCACTGTGAATATTCGACCACCACCACCATCGTTTCCTTATATTTATTTTGTGGTTCACTTATCTTGATCAGTCGACACAAGAGACCCATATTATGGGTCGTGACTTTCCTGCGTGAAACCAAATCCAGGAAGAAGATGATTGACTTTCCAAATCCTGCGTGAGATAGTGTATGAGAGAGGAAGAGGAAAAATATATTTGGGGTTTTCTTTATTTTTGAGTCGTAGTGGTGAGGAAGAAGATGATGTGGGTGATTGTTTGGTCGAAACTTATTAACCGGATTTCATTTGAAGCTAGAATGATCCAACAATGGTAAAAAGAAAACGGTGAAGAAGACACAGGGATTGTTTTTTTGCAGATGGGGTCACAAATCAGGAGAGAGAGAGAGAGAGAGAGAGAGAGAGAGAGAGAGAGAGAGAGAGAGAGAGAGAGAGAGAGAGAGAGAGAGAGAGAGAGAGAGAGAGAGAGAGAGAGAGAGAGAGGTGGGGCCCTTTAATTAAATAATATATTTTTTTAAATAGAGAAAACCTCATAAATGGTCCCTGTGTATTGAAATGACGAAAATGCCCTCACTTAACGGTAGAAAACTAACGGAGTTAAGCGGAAGGACTATTTGTTAAAAGTTTTTGAAGTTTTGTCTTTCCTTTATCATGTTTCCTTTCGTACTTTCTTTCTCTTCTTTTTGTTTTCTTTCTCGTGTCTCTCTACGTTCCCCATCAACTCTATCGCCGTTCACCACCACACCACTGTGTACCGTCGTCGTCGGCTTCGCATTCGCATTCGCCTCTCACCCACCTCCGCCTTCATCCTCTCCACCGGTTGAGGCTACTTCGCCACACAACCATCGCCACCATCTGCCTCCACCACGACGCCACCTTCCTCGCCGAAGAGAGCATCACCAGTGTCGACGACATCTCTACCATTATTGCCAACGACAGCCTCCCTACCACTCCATTTTGGGGATTTTTATCGTAAGAACCCTAAATTCATAATTTTTTGGTTAGATTTTAGTAAAATCTTTGTAATTAGTTTTTGGTTTTTTGTTAGTTATCAATTTCTATGTTTCATTGGTTTTGAAACACTTTGATCAAGGAAGAGCATCGATGATGTACTTTGAATCTTTCACAACTGATTATTTGAACTGAATACCGTAATAAATTTTACTTCACGTATTTACTGAATTTTTTGATTTGGGGTTAGAAGAAACCTCATCTCAGTTCATACCTACTAGTTTCCAATGTTAGATTCTGTTTTTTGATGCAATACTTAACACAAACAATTATCAAATTAATCTGCACTCTGCAGCACTTTGTAAATACATTATTACAGCCAGCAGTTTCTCTTGATTAAAAATTCATCATAGAAAAGATTGCCCATTTGACATTCAAATTTTATGTTGATAACATATTGTTCTTACATGAACAAAGTACTTATTATTTATTGGCATTGTGAGAAGGATAAATTGTTTTGGAATTTTGTAAGCCATCTAATGAATTAGGGTAGGTGTTACTAATTATGAAATAAGTGCTAATAATAGGATTTTTTTTTTTGGTCATTTCACATTTTCTACATCCCAAATCCTTTGTATATATACAAACCAAACAAAAATATACAAAAGACCGAGTTTGAATTCCATTTCATTTCCTTCGAACCAAACACATTGTATAATTGAATTTCTTAACATTAAATGCATGATAGAATTGATCAATCTGATTTCAATTAAAAAAATCATCAGGATCAAGTAACTTTCATGTCTTAACCTCCCAAGTGTAGAATTGAGCTGCATTGCACTAATTCATTTATGCTATTATGGATCATGTTTCTTCATAGTTCTAATGCTCAATTGTTGAAAAGTCTTATAACTGAAAATATTTATATAATTATTATGCATGAGGATTATTTATTAATACCAATAAAATGAAACTTATGGTCTTGATGTCATTATAGCTTCTCTTCTTGATTGCTAATGATAATGGAGCTTTTGTAGTTTCTCCTCTCGATTGCTAAAGAACATTCCATTTTTTGTTTCTTTGGACATGCAGTGATAGTATAACAAGATGGATGACAATGATAGTCATTTTAAATCCAAGAGAATTGTTTTTGTGACTGAACAAGTGAAAGAAGAACTGTCAAAGAAAGGATACACCCACCTTGTCATTCAAATGGGTCATGAATCTCCTACATCCCCCAAAAGGTATATTTAATTATGTTTTTATATTAATTTACTTTTAGTTGATTGAATTAAATTGAATCTAATTTGATTGAAGCCATATCTAACGGACTACCGGATAGAGTTTGACTTTTACGTGTTTGAGTTGACTTGCAAGTTGCAATCAACAGCTATGTAAAAAAATTGTTAATCCCTCAATTGCCATTTCATTTTGATATAAACATATATCGCTTGAGTACTTCAATATTCAAAGCATATTACCAAATACCAAAGCATATTACCTCAGTGAAAGTTGGATATATTATTTCTTAGATCAAGGACTCGTTGCATTATTTGGCCTTTTATGCTTAGCAAACAAAATAAACTTGAACTCTTTTTCCTTCTTTTTCAAACTAACCATTGGTCCTGGAGGTATAATATGTCTTTAGAGTAAAATTATATCACATATTTCATTGTAGAAGGGTTACAAAGGGTGGTTGAATACAATATTTAGAAGAAAACATAATATTTGTTGTTAATAAACTTTAAAGGTTAAGTTGATGACTTGTCGTATAGTATATTTAGCTTTTAGATAGATGCCCTTTTATGTAATTTTACATATTTCAAAAGCTTCTATCTACTTTTGCCAAACACTCGTAACAAAAGCTCTAGCTTCTGGTTACCAGCTAGTTTTGTCAAACACGCCCTAAACCTACAAGCATTTAAAAATGAATTGTTTTACCAAGTGTTACATGATAAAAAAGAGAAACAAAATATAATAAAGATTTTAAGAAAGCATATATACATTATGCCTTTTTCCAACCTTTATGTTGTGTTTACGTATATACATGCCACTTTGTTACTTGATAAACATGAAAGATGTGAATAGTTTAGAACTTATTCTTAGAGCCGAATTAAAAAATCGATTTTGTTACTTGATAAACATGAAAGATGTGAAGACTTATTCTTAGAGCCGAGTTAAAAAATCGATTGTTTGATAAAGGTTATGGATATGACTCCTAATGGCAAAGACAAGCATATGTGGAATTATAATTACGTTGCCCATAATAAAGTTTTTAGAAGCAAAGTATTTACATATTTAAAAAACTGCATAAATTTATATTTGTAGAACAACAATATAATAAAATCCACAAGCACATATCTCTAGATTTAATAAAGCATAAACATCCACCAATAAATGATCTTTAGATATAATAAATCATAAACATTCCGAAGCATTTGATGTATTACCAGCAAAGCAAAGGTTAATACAACTATTTCGTAAACAAAGTACCGAATGACAAATTCATGCATTACATGTATTTGGGTATGTTGTACATAGAAGCCTAAAGATATAAAGTGATAGCTTGATGTGTGTTATCTAGGTCATGATTTGTGTACAATGTTATATTATTTGCCAACGTAATAACCGGGTGTCATACATGATTATATAAACTTGATATAGGTTTGCATGAGACATCATCAATTTGATTTTGTTTCTTTAGGAGGTTAACTTTTGATGTTTAGAATTGAAGTATGTAAAATACTTATGGATTTAGAACTACTTATATGTAAGTCTACCAACCTTTATTGTTAGTATTGATCAATAAAGATCTATCTATAGGAAGTATCATCTATGTACCAACTATTAATTGCTGTAATTTCTAATATTCGGAGGATACTACCAGTAAGTGCCACATGTATCTAATAGTTGAGTTGAGCATACAAAAACAATTGTATCAAATAAAATATTAAAAGTTTTGCCTTAAAAGCTATTGTAGCTTTACCCTACATGTAGATTTAGAGATCCTTTTTGTAAATTTTCCTAGTTTGACCACCCTCAAAGTCCTTTCTGCTGCCACAACAGCCCCCGCGGTGTGCAACTTGCATTTTTTCTTACATCATTTGAAATTTGAATTACTATACCACGTGACCACATAAAACACACTATTATCAAACATTTGGGAAAAAAAGTAGTGTACTATTGAAATTGATCAATTGAGAGGAGGGGCTCTTTATGCATTATATAATTAATATAGCAAACTAGTCCACTTATGTGAATGGACTTGAATCCTCAACTTTAGGAAGGGAGCACAACACTAGTAAATTTAATGGGTTACTTTTGAAATCACATCATTTTGTTGATTTCGGTTTACAAAAACGGAAGTCCTATATGAGTGGTAAAATAGTCGTTTTTTTCACTTATGTCGTTTATTCAATCCATAAAACAAATATTATTATTATTATTTTTATACAATACTTAACTACAAATACACAATATTTATCGATTCTAACACTATATTCACACAATAGTTAATGAGAAAAACAGAACAGAGCTTTTAGATGTCAACAACTAAGTATTTGAAATGGTTGTGGATTACAAACTACTTATAAATATTTTTAATTGCCATTGTTGGCATTAAGCTATGAAGATTTATGTACGTGTATGGCAACATTAGCTGGGAGCGGGTAGCTTGTAGCGTTTTGTTAAACGTTACATGAAGTAACATTTGGATTTGGAACGTTTTATTTAAACTAAACGCTAGAAGCTTGTAGTGCAAAACAAGGTTTTTTGTTCAAAATGGAGCGTTTTGTCAAACGCTAGAAGTAGAAGCTCGCAACCGCTCCATGCCAAACACGCCTTTGTGGTACAATTTAATTGCTACCCTTCATGGTAATAAACAGACATATGAGGTGTTTATATATAATAGATGTGAAATTAGCTTACTATAATTGTTGTAATTATTAATATTATTAATTTTAGTCGGAAAAGCCACCATAAAGAGAACTTGCAAAGCATCAAAACATTTTTTCCCATGAATATAATTGCTACGAGTGAGTGCGTTTTGTTTGCTTTTCTATATGTTGCACAAATTTGATCCTACAAACATTTGAAAAAATGAACTATTATACCAAGTGATCACACGACAAAAAAAGGGAAACAAAAAATAACGAGGCATTTCGAAAAGGGCGGTGATCCGTACACAAAACTTTTTAGCTCTATACAACAAATTATGTTTTATACAGTTATACAGCACAATCATATAAATCATAAATTGTTGTGTATGGTTAAAAAGGGTTATGTACAAATCACTACTCTTTTAAAAAACATACCCATATAGGATCGAGCCAAGAGTTGTAAGTATTAACAACAATATATGCATTTTGGCACGATGTTTCACAACATTATAAAATATGTGAATAATTGTGAAATTGGAGTGATCATCAAAACAGAATACACGTTGCAATTAAGTGTTGAAACAACATATCAACAACTAATAAGGAATAAAGTCGTGCTACTTAAATGTTCGAGTGGAGAAAGTGTAGTTAAATCTCCTACTTAATGAAGGGCGAGCACCATAAATCTATCATTTCAAAATCCACTAATCTTTGATACCATATGTTTTTCTTTAAAATTGGATTTAGGTATACAATGTCAATCACTTACTTACAAAACAAAAGAATTCAATGATTTACCATCTCATTTGAATAGCTATTTGATTGAAAAAAGATTGAGAACTTATAATAAATATGTAGGGCCATACCTAGTTAGAGTCCCTTTAACCATCAAATCCAAATAGAATAACAATATGATCTTTAAAAACTACCAAAACAAGAGGTCGTTCTGAGCAGAAACTAATTACTTAAAGAGTCATCCTGTCATGTGGTAGTTATTGTGACCATTTGTTGGTTGTTGAAGGCATCTAGATGTGTCTAGGTGATGCAAGCAATAATCAGTTCATTCATAACTATTCCTTCTACCTCTTTCGGCTTCGTGTTATTAATAAAAAATCTCCCTAAGTATTTTATTCCTTTGTTAAACAATAATGTCAATTTTTTTGCACTTACGAGTTATTTTAAATTGTGTAGTCGGAGGAGTTTACACTATTGTTTAATGAATGAATAAGATGTTTAAGGAGGTTTCTTATTAATAATACGGAGCTGAAAGAGGTAGAAAGAATAGTTATGGATGACCTGTTCTTTTTCGCATTACTTAACTGTATCTAGCTAGGTGCCTTCGATATCTAACAAAATAGCCACAATAACTGCCATATGACATGTTAGCTCTTTAAGCAATTAGCTTCTCCTCTGGACGATTTTTTATATGGGTGTTGTCTATACGGATCATACTATATGCTATTTGGATTTGATGGTTATGGAACTAATAAGACCTTACGTATTTATTAGAATTTTTCAACCATTTTTTTTTCAATCAACATGTAATTCAAGTGATTTGGTAGATCAATGTGTTGAAGTTTGTGCTTCAGCTGCTGTGTTTAATTTCCAACATTTTAGACTTTCTTTTTATTTTTCTTATTAGTTGTTTGACTGCTTCAAATAAGTTGGTCAGTAGTTGCTTATTTTTAGGAAGTTTATTTGGTCATGGAAATATTCCATGTAATCCCTTTTTTCACGTATTATCTGTTAGTTTTTTTAGCTGTATTTAAAGTCTCTTCTGGCTCAATAAAATGTAAACTACACAACAATTTTTTATTATTCTTTCTCTTGTACTTCCATTTTCTTCAAAACTCCCCGATAAAATTGGTATCAAAGCTTTCTTCCTAAGATCCCATGGATTCAGAAGTACCTTTCACTTTATTTACTCCACAAGCTTTCAAAGGTGAAGGTTATCATGTCTCGGAAGCAAGGATGGAGGCTTATCCGGAGGCAAATGATCTCTGGGAAGCTGTTGAAGAGGACTACGAAGATCCCCCATTGCCTGCAAATCCAACCATGCCGTAGATAAAGGCTCATAAGGAGAAGAAAACAAGAAAGTCAAAGGAAAGAGCTACGTTATTTGCAACTGTCTCACAAGAAATTTTCCTCAGGATTATGACACTCAAATCGACATTTAGGGTTTGGAATTTCTTGAAGAGTATAAAAGAGATGAAAGGATAAAAGGAATGCGTATTCTCAACCTCATACCATAATTTGAACTTCAAAGGATGAAGGATTCAGAGACAATCAAAGAGTATTCAGACAAATTACTCAACCTTGCTAACAAAGTAAGACTACTTTTGAATTTCCCGATTCCAGAATTGTTCAAAAAATTCTTGTAACTGTTCTTGACAGTTTTGAAGCAACTATTTCCTCATTGGAAAATACAAAAGATCTGTCAAAACTTAGTTTGGTAGAATTGATAAATGCTTTGCAAGCATATGAACATAGAATACTCATGAGGTCTGAAGGATCTGTTGAAGGTGCATTAATTGTGAAAGCTTAGTCCAGTCAAGGAGGAAAAGGAAAAAATATGAGAAGAACAAGAAGGGACGTTCAGGTTATGATTCTCTTAACACCAATAAGGGATCAAAATCTGACTGCTCTCCTTGTAAACATTGTGGAAGAAAGGGTAATGGACCTTCCAAATGTTTTTTTTTTTTTTTTTTGAAAGAGCATGGACCTTCCAAATGTTGGAGAACCCAAACTAACAATGTGAAAAATTTCAAAAATGGGACATCATCAAAGGATTTGCAAAAGAACATCCAGCAAAACACAGTCATACAAGAAAATTTTCAGCAAAAGAATGTTGCTCAAGTTGCTGATGAAGAAGAGGAGGAGCAATTCTTTGTAGCATCTTGCTTCCAAGTAGTCATTCAAGTGAGAGATGGGTCATTGATAGTGGTTGTACATATGATGACTTATGACCAAGAACTCTTCAAGGAATTGGATACTTCAGTGGTTTCCAAAGTAAAAGTTGGTGACGGAAAGTACATTATTGCTAAGGGGGAAGGCACTGTGGCAATCGAAAGCATTTCAGGTACAAAACTTATTCAAGATGTGTTATTTGTACCCGATCTAGATCAAAATTTGTTGAGTGTTGGGTAGTTGATTGAAAACGGTTTCAAAGTACACTTTGAATTAGATCATTGTTTAATCCAAACTTCAAATAACAATGATTTACTCAAAGTAAAGATGAAAAGGAGGAACTTTGCACTTGATCCACTGGAGGAGGAGCAAGCTGTTTTTTATGCATTCGGAGTCCAGTGTTATCGATGGCGATAGCGAGGGCATAGCGACAACCTATCGCCATGCTATATAGCGATAGCGATGAAATAGCGATGACTATTTCATTTTTAGAAAATACCTTCACCTAATTAGCAATTATAACTAATAAATAAGCTAAAAACCCCAAAGACTATTAGTTCAACTAAGTTCTAAAACATGCATATTACAAAAAAAAAAAAAAAAGAACAAGTATTAATCTTAGACTTTAAAATACGATTCACAAATCATCCAACTCCTCGTATACGGGCTCATCATCCACTTCTTCTTCTACAACCTCTTTATAAGCCCCAACATCATTTTCAAAAGCAAGGTGCGGTTGTAGATGTAACTATTGACCGCAATTACTCTATCAAGTGTCTTTTTAAGATGAGGTAGTTTAAATATGTCATCACGCATCAAATCGATGCAATGCGCCGCACACGGAGTCTAATAAATATGTGGATATTTTTCTTCCACAAGTCGACCGGCTAAAACGTTGTTGCTAGCACTATTGTTACAATCTGAACCACATTTTACGGGCCGTTTTTTTTTATGATTTGGTCAAACAATTTGAACAAATATTCACCTGCAAAAAACAGGAAAAAACCGGCCCGAAAAACGTGGTGAATATTTGTTCAAGGAATTGGATACTTCAGTAGTTTCCAAAGTAAAGGTTGGTGACGGAAAATACATTATTGCTAAGGGGGATGGCACTGTGGCAATCGAAAGCATTTCAGGTACAAAACTTATTCAAGATGTGTTATTTGTACCCGATCTAGATCAAAATTTGTTGAGTGTTGGGTAGTTGATTGAAAACGGTTTCAAAGTACACTTTGAATTAGATCATTGTTTAATCAAAACTTCAAATAACAATGATTTATTCAAAGTAAAGATGAAAAGGAGGAGCTTTGCACTTGATCCATTGGAGGAGGAGCAAGCTGTTTTTTATGCATTTGGAGTCCAGTGTTATCGATGGCGATAGCGAGGGCATAGCGACAACCTATCGCCATGCTATATAGCGATAGCGATGAAATAGCGACGACTATTTCATTTTTAGAAAATACCTATTAAAAATTAATATTACTTTTATCTTCACCTAATTAGCAATTATAACTAATAAATAAGCTAAAAACCCCAAAGACTATTAGTTCAACTAAGTTCTAAAACATGCATATTACAAAAAAAAAAAAAGAACAAGTATTAATCTTAGACTTTAAAATATGATTCACAAATCATCCAACTCCTCGTATACGGGCTCATCATCCACTTCTTCTTCTACAACATCTTTATAAGCCCCAACATCATTTTCCTCTTCATCTTCGTCTATCAATTGTGGTCCTCTAGATCGCGAGCTCGACTCGGCGCCCTCTTTCCTCCTACTCGTTCTTCTTGTAGCATAAGGCTCCTCATCCACCCCCATAGCCTCCGCAACTACATCCCATGTCAAGTTATCAGAAAATTTGAACAAATTTTTTCCTGTTTTTTGCAGGTGAATATTTGTTCAAATTGTTTGACCACTTCATAAAAAAACCGGCCCGGAAAATGTGGTTTAGATTGTTACAGATAGTGCTAGCAACAACGTTTTAGCCGGTTGACTTGTGGAAGAAAAATATCCACATATTTATTGGACTCCGTGTGCGGCGCATTGCATTGATTTGATGCGTGAGGACATATTTAAATTACCTCATCTTAAAAAGACACTTGATAGAGCAATTGCGGTCAATAGTTACATCTACAACCACACCTTACTCTTGAATATGATGAGAGATTTCACGGGCCAAAGGGATATGGTTAGACCCGCAAAGACCCGGTTTGCGACTGCCTTCATAACTTTGAATTGCTTTAGAAATCATAAGAAAAATTTGAAGAAGATGTTCGCATCTGAAGCGTGGAACAAAAGCAAGTTCCCGGGCGAGGCGTGAGAAGGAGGAAGTCAAACGGCTAACTCTATATTCTCTCCTAGTTTTTGGACCAATATAGATATTGCGGTCAAAATTGGTGACCCTTTATTAATGGTGCTTCGATTGGTAGATAGTGAAAAAAAGTCTTCTATGGGATACATCTATGAAGCCATGGATAGAGCAAATGAAAGAATTGCCTCGTCTTTCAACAACAAAGAAGACAAGTATAAACAAAATTTTGAAATAATCGATAAGAGGTGGTATTGTCAACTACACCAAGATTTACACGCGGTTGCCCACTATTTGAATCCGGGATTATATTACAACAACAGGAGTGTGGAAGATGATAGTGAGGTAATTACGGGATTGATAGCATGCATATATAAATTGTCACTGTCAGAAGAGGATGAGTTGAAGATTCACACTGCGTTACCTATATATAGAGGTGCACAAGGGATTTTTGGGATTCCGATGGCTAAAAGAATGAGATCAATGCTTTCATCGGCGGAGTGGTGGATGCAATATGGATCGTCCACACCGACACTTAAGAAGTTTGCTATTAAGGTGTTAAGTCTTACATGTAGCTCATCAGGATGTGAACGTAATTGGAGCGTATTTGAACAAGTAAGTTATAATAAATAATATTATGTTTAAAATAATTATAAATATACAAATATGTTATAATAAATAATATTTACTAATGTTTATTTTTTATTTTTATAGCTCCATTCCAAAAAAAGAAACCGACTTGAATGGAAAAAGCTAAATGATTTAGGTTACATAAAATACGAGTAGGAGGAAAGAGGGTGCCGAGTCGAGCTCGCGATCTAGAAGACCACAATTGATAGACAAAGATGAAGAGGAAAATGATGTTGGGGCTTATAAAGAGGTTGTAGAAGAAGAAGTGGATGATGAGCCTGTATACGAGGAGTTGGATGATTTGTGAATCGTATTTTAAAGTCAAAGATTGATACTTGTTCTTTTTTTTTTTTTTTTTTTTTTTTTTTTTTTTTTTTTCTTTGGGGGGTTTTTAGCTTATTTATTAGTTATAATTGCTAATTAGGTGAAGGTTAAAGTAATATTAATTTCTAATAGGTATTTTTTAAAAATGAAATAGCCGTCGCTATTTCATCGCTATCGCTATATAGCGTGGCGATAGGTTGTTGCTATGCCCTCGCTATCGCCGTCGATAACTTTGATTACATCCAAAGGCCCTTTCACGGATCTTTTAGTGGTTGCAGTTGAGCCACTCGACGAAATACGCCTCTTGCCTTTCTATTGGAAAAACTCACTATTAGTTGTAGCTTCTTCATCTTCATCTATATCTACAACATCATCATCAAAGTGGGGTATTTTGTTCGTTGCTTCTTTATCTTGTTTCTTTTTATCAGAAGCATCTATAAAAAGTTTTTGTATTTCTATCGGAACTCTCGGACATTTTAGTACTTGGGCGGAATCACCAGCAAGGTGGTGCTTGTGTCTTGTAATCCCACCCTTGGTTGTTTTATTACAAAAAGTACATATCATCTTCTGATTACCCTTTCCTTCAACTGCTGTCCCGTATTGCCATCCCGGATCATTACTAGCCATATCTATTTCAAAAACAAATCAAAGATAAAGTTACACAATTAAGTGATATTAATGACAAGTATATAAAAATTAGATACATATCGGTTAATCAGTTAATAAATACATAACTGATTAAGTTAATAGATGCATAACTAAGTAAGTTAATCAGTTAATTAGTTAATAAACAAGTGAATAATTGCATAATTAGCTAAGTTGAGACACAATCACTACATTACAATATTACATTCATGCATATTTCAAAGAAACTTCCTGCATTGCATCTTTCATTAACAATACAACTTTAATTAAAAATTCAGGGTATCAATGTATCATATACAACATTAAACTAATACCTATACTAAAGTAATACTAAACCCATAACTAAACAATTAACTACACCCATACAGAGTATTAAGATTTACAGTTGAAGGCTTGATTCTTGAAGCTGATGGAAAAATACACACCTTTGCAGCTGATGGAGAGAAGGACCGGTGCAAGTCAGTTGGGAGACTTGAAGTGTCGACTGAAGTCACTGAACCGGAGAAATCACAGAGGAACTGCCGATCAGAAGAGGGGCGATCGCAATTAAAGGTCGACCGGTCGAGAAAAAAGATGCGACTGAGAAGCGAACGTTGGAGACTTGTATCGGATGCTATTTTGACTTAGTCAACAAAAAACCCTAATACGGGCCTTTTTATACCATTTAAAAAAAAGCCACCGATCGCTATGGTCGCTATACAGTCGCTATGGAACCTATGGCGACACATGGACGCCTCGCCTCGCCAAACGCCATAGCGGGCGCCATGGTCGCTATTGATAACGCTGTCGGAGTCCATGCTGAAGTCTGGCATAAAAGGCTAGGACATTTCAATCATAAAGCTGTGGTGAACCTCCAAAGAAAGGAGTTGGTTCAAGCTCTTCCCTGCCTTGAATCTCAAAATTATAGATAGTGGAACTTGCCAATAGGAAAGCAATTGAGACTTCTATTCAAGCAATCAATCTAGAGAGCTACTGAAAAGCTTCAATTGATACACACAGATGTGTGTAGACCTCAAAAAACCCCATCTCTCAATGGAAGTAGGTACTTTCTTATCTTCATTGATGATTTTTCCTGGATGTGTTGGATCTACTTTCTCAAATTCAAGTCAGAGCAAGGCTACTGGTGTATTTTGGAAACTCAAAAAATTGGATTGAAACACAAAGCGACCATAAATTTGAGCTTTGAGGTCTGATAATGGCAAGGAGTACACCTCCGATCAAAGTATTTGGATGCTTGTGTTTTGTTTATGTTCCTCAGATTAAAAGGGACAAATTGGATAAAAAAGCACAAGCAGGGATCTTCATTGGCTACAGCACAACCTCCAAGGCTTATAGAATTTTCCAGCCAAACACAAAGAAAATTCTAACAAGTAGAGATGTGCATTTCATGGAAAATGATGAATGCAAGTGGGAAGGAAATCAGGTAGCCACTGTTCCAGATTAACCTTCAAAATCACAGCTCAAAGAAGATGAATTAGTTGATGATACTCGTGTAAGAGGTATGAGATTACTTTCTGATATTTACCAAAGATGCAACGTGACTTTACTTGAACGAAATGATTTTTGGGAAGCTGGGAAGAATCCAAAATGTGTTATTGCAATGAAGGAAGAACTCATGATGATCGACAAAAATAAGACATGGAAGTTGGTAAAAAGACCCACCGATAGAAAAGTGATTGGAGTCGAGTGGGTATTTAGAACCAAATTGAATCCCGATGGCTCAATCAATAAACTATGGTGTTGACTTTTCTGACACTTTCGCTCCTGTTGCAAGATTAGGTACTCTAAGATTGTTACTAGCAATCGCTGCAGAAAAAGGATGGAAAGTCTATCAACTTGATGTTAAGTCAGCCTTTTTAAATGGTTACTTGGAAGAGGAGATTTATGTTGCGCAACCTGAGGGATTTTCTGTAAAAGGACAAGAGGATGATGTGTAGGCCTTGTATGGCCTGAAACAGGCTCCAAGAGCATGGTATAGCCGAATTGAAGAACACTTGAGGCTGTTAGGGTTCAAAAGAAGTCTAAATGAAGCAACTCTCTACATCAAAGGTGATAAAATCAATTTTATGTTCAAAAGTTGGTCGGTAGTTGCTTATTTTTAGGAAGTTTATTTGGTCATGGAAATATTCCATGTAATCCCTTATTTCACGTATTATCTGTTAGTTTTTTTAGCTGTATTTAAAGTCTCTTCTGGCTCAATAAAATATAGACTACACAACAATTTTTTATTATTCTTTCTTCCGTACTTTCATTTTCTTCAAAACTCCCCAACACAATGTTTCTTAATTTTCGTATAAGTATAATGTTGATAACGTATACCTCATCCAATTTTGAGGAAAAAAATACGACATTTTTATGGTGTAGTCACTTTAATAGTTTACTTTTCAAAAGCATGTAAGATCAAATTTGTGCAACACAGAGAAAGACAATTGTTTTCAACAAATAAACACCAAAAACATATAGAAAAAGGATTACAAATCAGCCCGACGATTATTCAATCAAAAACACATAGTAAAAAAGATTTCAACAAATAATCTAAGGTTTACATCTTTCCCATGATTATATCTATAAAAATCAAAATGAAGGAACAATTATTCAATCAAAATCAAAATTAGAACAATAACCAATAACTCATTTAACAATTAACAATATGTGAAAACTAAAAAATGAAAAAAGTAACCTGAAATCAAAAGTGATTAAGTCAAGTGAAAACAAAAATAAAAAATAAAACAATAACCAAATATATCTTTGTTTTCAGTTTTGTTTGAAGCATAACCAAATCAATTTTTTTTCTATTCCTGTTCGGTGTCCTAGAGCTTACATTAAATCATAACTGTCAACGATTAATTTAATCCAAAACTTTCAAGATGTAGTCATGTAGACATATCATTATGCTTATTTATTACACTGTAGCTAGATTTAGAAAAAGGTTATTAATTGGCAAATTGACAGCCAAGTTAAAAAAAAAACTCTAATTCCTAATTTGGAGTTTGGACCAAGAGAATCAGAAAAAAAAAGTAATGGAGAGAATTAGGGAAACTCAAAAACAGCAAACATCAGCAGCAATACAACACAACAATCAATAATCAAAAGAAAGAACAAGAGAACTAGAAAAGAAAGAACAGGATTCGGGAATCGGGATTCCATACCTGATTTCTGTGAATGGCGACTTGGCGATGGCAAATGGCAAGAGTGAGACCAGGCGGCAGGCGAGACAGCAACACAATCACACAAACGAGACAGCAACACAATCACACAAACGAGACAGCAGACAAGAAAGCGACACATCGATTGGCGAATTGGGCAATTGGCATGAATCGATTTTGATTTCTTAAAGAATCGTCGCTTGGAGAATTCGTCTATTGGAGCCTGTGAGGAATCGGGAGGGGCCAAAGCCTAAGTTTGGAAATAGTAGGCCTTTAACTATTTTTTTAAACTATAATTTCTACTTCTAGCCCGGGGAGGCCACTACCCCTCCTGTCCCCAAAGAAACTTCGTCCCTGAGCCATACCGAAGACCTGATGATTCAAAGGAACTGGCGAAGAGTTAAGGCTCAGCAAAGAACCTTTTATGTTTTGAGTTACACCGAAGAGGAGGAGTCGACCGAAGAATAAAGATTGCTTAGTTGTCTTTTCACAGATAGTACAATGATTAGCTATATGCTGACATTTCTTGTAAGACTATACAAATCAGTCGTAGGCATGGGCAGTATGGCCGCCCTAGCTATTCTTATTTTATATTTTATCATGTACTTTTTTTCTCTTTAAATAGATGATCATGTTGATCAATCTAAACACACCGGTTACTCTTATTTTATATTTTATCATGTACTGTTTTGCTCTTTAAATAGATGATCATGTTGATCAATCTAAACACACCTTCACTTCCATTATACTTCCTGTGTGTATTTGAAATATTGAAATACAAAAGCCTCTTTCTCAGATTATCTCTTATCTTATGTTGTTCATCAATTACTAACTTGGTCTTGACTGCAAGCCTTGTTACAATTCAACTAAGTTTTATTGTTTAGCTTGTTAAAAAAATCCATTGAGATTAACTTATTCCACATCTATCTCAAATATTATTCAAAAGTTAAGTTTTTCTTCTCTCAACAATTGGTATCAGAGCAATATTGGTTGCTTTTTAATTTTCTTTTAAAACCGAACTTGTTTTCAAAAGAAAAACTTTGATTTAAAAAGCGTTCTATACCGTTTAGCTCATCTTTTTAAATCTAAGGAAAATAGCACAAGCTTATTCTATAAATATATTTAACTGAGGTTCAGATAAAGCTCCAATACTCGTTGCAAGTGAATACCATCATTGATCTTAAAGAATGGAGAGATATCTAAGAAGACTTGGAAAGGACATTTGAAGATCTGTAGAAGAAGGACCACATGTTCATATTCTCAAACCCATTTTCACTGACGGTGTCCAGGTTAGGTTAGACTTGGAGGAGGTCAGATCGCCATGACTACACCCACCAACGATGATATTAAAAAAATGGAGAAAGATTCTATAGCCATCTATGAAATCTCATGTGGTGTTTCTCCAGATAGTATCGATATCATCATTAATTGTAAATTTGCAAAAGAAATTTGGGATATACTAAAAAATCTTTATAAAGGTATTGAACAAACACAAGACAAGAAGCTCACCATTGCACTCAACGAGTTCAACAACTTCAAAGCACTACCTGGTGAAAGTCTTGATGATTCCTTCAAAAGATTCAACCTTATTGTTACAAGATGTCAAACGTTGGTACAGTCAGAAGCAACAATGAAACAAACCTATGATCTTAGAATTATAAAAATTTTCGCCTTCTCTCTCTTCTTTCTCTCTCTTCCCCTGATTCTCTCTATCGGTGGTGCGATTTAGTTTGTGTTTCACCGGTGCTGTTTCTCCGGTGTTCCTCTTTTCATCGTTGAAGCATTTTCTCATCCCATTTCTGGTGTGCTGATGGGTGCTTCTTCTAAGAAAGACCGATTGAAGGATGTGAAAGTGAAGCCTCCTGATAAGAGTGCTGCTGTTCGTTTTGTGATGACGGAAGTTGATTTGAGTGAGGTTGTTCCGCCTGGGGTGGTTGAGCAATCTTCAGCTACCATTTACATATCTAGAAGGAAGCCAAGTGCATCGGGAGCTGTTGCTACTAGTATTAGCAAGTCGGAATGGAAATTTGATGGGAAGGTTTATGCTGAAAGGAAATTGAGGCGAAATGGAAATGATAATAGTAGTCCAATGGAGGCGGTGGAGTATTATAAAGAGGAAGTTTCTGAGGATGAAACTGAGGGTGATTCAGATTCGGTTTCATCTTGGGAATCAGATGCTAGCATTTCGGTATCTGGAAATCGCGCTATACTGAAGGATCTTGTGGCGGGTGAAGTAGATGTGTTGAAGACTGTTGGAATTAATGATGCCTCCATTCCTATAGTGTTGCCAAGGGAATCAAATGTGAGTTTATCGATGGCTGGAGATCGTGTTATTGCTCAGGAATCTAAAGATGTTGAGTTTATTAAGGTGAAAGGGGATGGGATTTGTGAGATTTCGATCCCTTCAGGTAATACTGCTGCTTTATTGAAGAATTGGAATGGATCTAAGTCTGATGAGGTTGTTTTAAGTCCTAATTCAGAGTTAAATCTGGTTACGAATCAAATGATGTTGGCTAATCCTACTATTACTGTTGTAGATGAGTCTAAATATGTGAATTCTGAGTCTGGTAGTGGAAACACTGTGGAATCTAGGGGTGAGGTGGTTGGAAAGGGTAATATCAAGTCGAGTGATGAATTTGTTCCTGGGATAGGATTTAGTTTTCTTAATGATTTGAAAAATAATAATGCTAAGCAGGAAATGATGCAAGTGGATTCGAATGTAGTTACTAAAGATGATCTTTCTTATTTGAATAACCAAGTTATTTGGAATGAAAGTGGGAGTGTGATTGTGGAATCTGAGAGTGATTCTAGTGATGAGGAAGATTTGATTGATGATGGCAAAGGAAATGGTTAGGAGAATTTAGAATCTTTAGAGTTTTTGAAGGCTGGCTCAGTTATTAATAGTATTAATTTAGAGCCCTCTATTTTGGGAGATGGAAAGAAGATCAATAAAGGTGTTGTTGATGGGAAGATTGGTTATGATAGAGAACAGGTAGAATTGGGGATTGATATGAAAATGCAGTCTTATGCAGGGGTGTTAAAAGGGAAGGTCCATAGAGGGAAAATTGAAGTGAAATTTATGCCTCAAGTTGATGGAAATGCTGATGGTCCGGTGATTATTCCTATAGAGAATTTGAAGAAGGCAAGTTTACCTTATTCTAATACTCTGTATGGATATTTGTTAGACAAACGTATTTCATTTCCTGCTGTCCAAAAAGAGTTAAAGAGAATATGGAGGAATTGTGGGCTGGAAGATATGTTTATGAATAGCAAAGGATTTTTTTTCTTTAAGTTCAGTGATGAAGTTGCTTTGCAAAACATTTTGGATGGTAGTCCTTGGATTTTGTTTGATAAAATTCCTTTATTTCTGCAAAGATGGAGGCCGGGACTTACCCTTACCAAAAATAGTCATGACAAGATTCCAGTTTGGGTTAAGATTTTTGACCTTCCTTTGGAAGTTTGGAGTGGGGAAAATCTCTGCATTGTTGCTAGTAAGTTGGGTATTCCATTAGCTTTTGATTCATTTACTGAGGAGATGTGTTTGAACCATAAGGGACGAAATGCGTATGCTAGAATGTTGACTGAAATGTCTGCTGATATTGTTTGGAAGAATAGCATTGATATTTGTACTTGGGATTTTGTTACGGAGAAGGTTGTTAGTCAGTGTTTCCATGTGGAGTATGCTTGGAATCCTTCTAGATGTTCACATTGTAAAGTTTTTGGGCATGAGTATAAAGTTTGTGCTGTAGCTATGATAGTTGATAGTGTGACTAAGGAAGGTGAAAAGATCAATAATAATAAGGAGATAAAAGGTAAAACAATTATGGATGAAGAGGGGTTTGTTGAAGTTTATAAAAAAAGAGGTAATGGAGGTAATGTGGTGGGGAGTAGTGGAGTAAAAGATAGGGTTCACACTAAGTATAATCAGTTTAATGGGGCAAACAATGGAAGTGGTAGAAATGGTAATAACAATAGGGGGAGAGGTGGATTTCAAGCAGGTAATGGTCAAGGGCAGAATAGGAATTGGGTGAATAGGAGTGTAAGTCAATGGAATATGGAGAAGAATAAAGTGTTTGAAGATACTACTAACTTGGTGAATGAGAGTTTAATTCCGAATGTTTCTGTGAAGGGCAAAACTGGAATGAATTCATCGAATAATAATAATATGGATAATAAGGAGAAATTAAAGGATGGTATTATTGTGAAGAAGGGAGGTGTTAAAAAGAGTATATCAAATAATCGATTTGATGTGTTAGGGTCGATTGTGGAAGATTTTTTGGAAAAAATGGAAGAGGATGATGTGATCTCTGGGAAAGGGACATTGGGTTCTATGAATCTGAATTCGGAGTTGAATAGCAAGGATGTGAATAAAATGGATGGGGTTGTTTCTCAGGCATTAGAGGAGGTTAATGCCAATATTCCAATTATTGTTTAATGATGAATATCGGTGCTTGGAACATTAGAGGGTTAAATAAAAAAATTAAACAAAAAAAGGTGATTGAGGTGATTAAGGGTAATAAACTTGGGATATGTGCTGTGTTGGAGACGCATGTGAAGGATTGGAATCTGTCTAGTATTTGTTCTAGAGTTTTTGGTAACTGGAAGTGGGTGTCGAATTCTTCTGAATGTTGCAGTGGAGTGAGAATTATTGTTGGATGGGACTCAAATCTCTTTGATGTGATGATGCTGAGTCAGTCGGATCAGGTTATGCACTTTTTTGTGAGATTTCTAGAAAATAATTGTGAGTTTTTTATTTCTTTTTGTCTATGCTGCTTCAAAATACATTGACAGAAGAGTGTTATGGAAGAATTTAGAAAAACATAGAGTGGTTGTTGATAATAAGGCTTGGGCTTCATTGGGAGATTTTAATGTTGCTATGAAGCTTTCTGAGTGCTCTATGAGTTCTTCTAAAATGCCAGAAGGGGTTGCTGATTTCTTAGATTGCATCAATGTGATTGAAGTTGAGGATATTAATTGTTCTGGGCTTCAATTCACTTGGTCTAAATCTCCTAAAGGCGGGAATGGCATTCTGAAGAAATTGGATAGAGTGATGGCTAATGTTAAATTTTTTTGATGAGTATCCTATGGCGCATGCTATGTTTAAACCTTATAGAATTTCGGATCATAGCCCGACTATTTTGAATATTCCTTTGAATTTGCATAAAAGATATCATTCGTTTAAGTTTGTTAATTTTGTTGTGGATAAAAAGGAATTTTTGCCATCAGTTAAGGAAGTTTGGGAAAGAGATGTTAAAGGGGGTTTTATGTTTAAAGTTACTCAAAAGCTTGGTATGTTGAAGAAGCCATGTCGTAGATTGTATTATATGTACAATTGTTCTGGGAAGAGATTGCATGATTTAAGAAGATTATTGGATGAGAAGCAAGTTGAGTTGGATGGTGATCCTTTTAATTATGTCATTAGGGAGGATCATACTAGAAGACTGACTGAGTATTTGGAGGTTTTTGAAGATGAGGAAAAGATTTTGCTGCAAAAATCTAAGATCAATTGGCTCAAAGAAGGAGATAGGAACTCTAAGTTTTTTCACAAAATTGTCAATTGAATAAGAAGCGTATTTCTGCGGTGTTGGATGAAGAGGGAAGATGGGTTAGGGGTTTGGGCCTAAAAGAAAGATTTTTGGGTCATTTTAAAGCTTTTTTGGGTTCGGAGCATTTTGTGGATTTGGATAGTCTTGATGATAATTTGTTTATTAACTGTTTGGATAAAAGGGTTGCTATTGATATGATTAAGGTGGTCACAGATGATGAAATCAAAGCTGCAATGTTCGAGATTAATGAGAATCGTGCTCCTGGTCCAGATTGATTTTCTTTGAAATTTTTTAAGTCAGGATGGTCGATTGTTGGTCCGGATGTTTGCAAGGCAGTGAGAGAAGTGCTGTGGACTGGGAAGTTACCTAGATGTGTGAATGCTATGAGAATTGTGCTGATTCCTAAGGTGGATTGCCCTAGATTAGTCACTGATTATCGTCCGATAGCCTGTTGTAATACGCTCTATAAATGTATTAGTAAAGTGCTGGTGAATCGGATCAGAGGATGCTTGGATTCTATTGTTGATTCTAATCAGTCAGCGTTCATTCCAGGAAGGTCTATTTTGGATAATATATTACTTGCTCAAGATATTCTGGTGGGTTATAATAAGAAGGCTGGAGCTCTGAATTGTACGCTTAAAATTGATATCCAAAAGGCTTATGATACGGTTAATTGGAGGTTTCTTGAGAAGGCTCTTAATGGGTTTGGGTTTCACTATGTTATGGTCAAATGGATAATGATGTGTGTGAAATCTTCGTGGTTCGTGATAAGTATTAATGGAGAGGATAATGGATTTTTTGAAGGAAAACGGGGTCTAAGGCAAGGTGATCCGTTATCGCCTTACTTGTTCACTCTAGTCATGGAAGTTTTTAATCTCATTATCAAAAGAAATATTGAGATGTGTCCGTTGTTTAAGTATCATAGGAAGTGCAGGTTTCAAAAAATTACTCATATTTGTTTTGCTGATGATCTGTTGGTGTTTTGTAGTGGGTAGACTAGATCTGCGAGGATTATTAAAAATTCTTTGGAGTTATTCAGGGATGTTTCGGGGCTTAATGCTAGTATGACTAAAAGTCAAATTTTTTCAGTTGTGTTAAACCGGAGTTGAAGATTTCTTTGATGGGTATATTGGCATTTGAGATTGGTAAATTTCCTTTTAGATATTTGGGAGTGCCTTTAGATACTAATAAGATGTTTATAAGGGACAGTAAAAGGTTGGTCGACAGAATCAAATTCAGAATTTTAAGTTGGAAGTTCAAAACTTTATCTTATGCGGGTAGACTTCAACTTATTGGTTCAGTTTTGAATTCTATTTATATCTATTGGGCTTCAGTGTTTAAAATTCCTATAGGTACCATTAAAGAAATTGAAAGCATTTGTCGTGGTTATTTGTGGGGTGGAAATGCGCCAGCTAAGGGGAAAGCTTGTAACACCCAAAGTTTTGAAGGCCAAGAAAGGAAAGAAAACCTTAATGTTAAGGGGTGACTCGGCGAGTCCAAGGAGGAACTTGGCGAGTTCGAGCGGGATCCGGGTTGAGGAGTAAGTGACCGACTCGGCGAGTCGGCCAAGGTGACTCGGCGAGTCTGGTCTGTGCATGGAAAACCCTAAATTCGGGACTTGGAGCCTATATAAACGTCTTAATCTCCTTCCTAGGGTTCCTTACTGCCTCTTAAGCCCTGGATATCAAACCCTAGCCGCCATATCCTCTATTTGAGCCATTTATTGCCTTTAAGAGTGCATTAAGCTTGGAGAAAGAAGAAGAATCTTGAGAGTGCAAGAAGGGGGCTGTAGATCCGGGATTGGGAAGACATTTCTGAGCTTTTGGAGGTATAAACTAGTTCCTGGACCCTTTTTGCATCTAGATTTATGTGTGGTTGTTGGCTCTTTAGCCATAATGATATTATCTTGAGTTAGGAGCCGGATCTGGAGTTGCTACTTCAGATCCAAGTGTGTTATGGACTGGAGAAGCATAAAGTATCAGCCCTTGAGTCGATTTTGAAGCCCCTTGGCCTTAAACCCTAGTTTATGGTGCTTTTTGCCTAGATCTCCCTCTCTACACGTAAAGTTTGCAACTTTTCGTGGGGATAGGCTTGGGAAGGGTAGATCTACAGTTTGGAGTCCATGCATGACTCGAAAGTCCTCTGCATGTATGTAGATCTTAATGGACTCGGCGAGTAGCTTGAAGATGAGGAGAAACTCGACGAGTGGGATGAACAGCTCGTCGAGTCGGATGAAGATGGGTATGAACTCGACGAGTTGGATGAAGATTGCCTTGTGCTCGACGAGTATGCTCTTGGACTCGACGAGTCAGGTCGCGTAGCCCCAAACCCTTCGAGTTGATATTCGAATCAGTGAGTCGGGTGGAGACTCAGCGAGTTGGTTAGGTCAGGACTCGGAAATCGTGGGACTCGGCGAGTCATGGACTGACTCGGCGAGTCATGTCGCGAATGGAAGGACCCTGAGTATGTGAACTCGGCGAGTCAGTAAGTGGACTCGGCGAGTAGGGTTGACCTGGAAGGGTTGACTTTGACCAGGACTTTGACTTGACCAGAGTTGACTTGGTTGTCTGTCAGGGGTCAGTTTGACTTAGTGTTGTATTGATATTGGTAGCTCGGGGAGCTAGTGGAGCAGCAGTTTGGAGTCAGTGGTCAGGTAGCGGTCAAAGGGATTAGCAGCAGCAGTTCAGCAGTATCAAGTGAGTTTCCCATTGTATGAATGGGTCTACGGCCACAATGCCGGCCCATGTAGTTATGAGTAGAAGACCCGGGGGGTTAGCCCTAGGCACAGTATGCTAGTATGATACTCGGGACGAGGTCCAATGATAGAGGGCGGGTGCCCAAGGAATGGTTTATGTGATAGTTTATACTTGTTGTCTGTGTGATACTTGTATGTGCCTGGTAGGGAGGTGAGTGTGGGCGAGGTCCCGTATCTCACCAATAGTAGAGTGTGGATGATGTTCCACATCTCAGTAGCAGCAGAGCAGGGGCGAGGCCCATGTTAGGAAAGGAGTGAGTGTGGGCTGGGCCCGTATCTCACTACCAGTAGGAGCATGGACGGGGTTCCGTGACTCATCAGTAGCAGGTCAGGGGCGGGGCCCAGAGATAGGCGAGGCCTTAGGACAAGATCCGTTAGTATGTGTTTAGCTTATGTGAGATGTTTATGTGCTATTATATGTTAGTGGGAGAGGCCCTGTGACAGGCGAGGCCTACGTGAAACAGATCTGTATCCGAGCGGGGCTCGAAGCAAGGCGGGGCCTGGAGCGGCGGGGCCGTTGTAGCGGGCGAGGCCCGAGGTAAGGGGCGAGGCCTAGGATAGCGGGCGCGACCCAGTATGTGCAGTATGTGGTTATGCATGGTATGTGGTAGGGTGGGGAACTCACTAAGCTTCGTGCTTACGGTTTTCAGTTTTGGTTTCAGGTACTTCCGGTAGCTGATGATGGAGCTCGGGATGATCGCATGGCACACACCATAGCTTAGACAGCCTAGGAATGTTTACTCTGATAACGAATATGTATTTTGGAAACTAATACTTTGTTTATAATGGAAAACGATGAATTTGCTTAATGTAATGTTTTATTAAATGAAATTTTTAGTCTTGAATTTTGGGACGTTACAAGTTGGTATCAGAGCCTTGGTTTGAGGGATTCGGGCATACTCTCGGGTGTGCTTGAACTCAAACTGAGGGGTCAGATAAAAAGTTTCCAAAAAAATGAAAAGACAGTTTTGTAAAAAAGAATTTTTGAGAACGAAAGACAGTTTTAGAAAAGCAAAAAGAATTCAGAAAGAGAAAAATTTTGAAAAGAGAAAAAGGGGTGTGGTGCATGCAATCAGCCGAGCTCAAGTAAGTACCCCAAAATACCCATACCAGTTTATGTTATGATTATCAGTTGGTAGAACAACATGCTAGAATAGGACTAAGGATCTAGGGATGGTGCCTTATGTGCCTGTTATTTGTGCTTTTGAGCTGCATGATAGTGCTGATTAGACAGTAGTAGGATAGCCTGTTTAGGTTATGCCTGAGTTTATGAGTTTGTGTTGCATGCTAGTTCAGATTCTTGCTATGTAGATATGATTGCTTGAGTATGTTATGGTTAGATTTTCCCTTGTCCGAATGCTGCTTGCTTTGTGCATTGTGGGATTCTGAGTGATGGGAGTTAGCCATTAGGTGGATACGACACGCCACATGTGATCAGGGTTGAATAATCTCAGAGTGTTGGATTTGGTCCTATTGCGCAGCTCTTGTTTGAGTCCAACCATTATAGGAACGAGTCTTTTACTTGAAGGATTATCTGAGCCTCGTCACATGTGACGGTATCCAGGCGATGGCTAGTTGGCATCACAAGAAGACCTTCAGCAGTTGAGGACTGGTTTGGGTTGAGTCAGAGGTTCCCTAAGGGTAAGCCTAGGATGAGGTAGTGCTGGGAGCAGTAGAAGTGGTTAAGGGACCTAGTGGAGTCGAAGCAATTCCTGAGGAAAGTACGGATAGATGTGGAAGGTAGTATGGGCCCATACTACTGAAAGCAGAGGATCCGTACTCGATTCAGGAAAGGCCGAGACAAGACCAGGAACCTGGTGGGGTATGGTTGGTCTCGCATCAGGGATGAGTATTCTGATAGTGGTTGTGTTATATGTTTCAGCATGGTGACGTTGCGAGAGAGACCAGCGGGCGGATCAGGCACCGGAGAGGGATCGGGCTCGGGTTCAGGGGCCGAGCAGCTTGAGGAGCAGATGAGAGAGTTGATATCAGCTGAGGTTACACGCACTATTCTAGCTCAGACTCCTGTGATCTTTGGCACGGTCAAGGAGGGTATATTGGAGATCTTGGATGAGAGGCTGGGAGCCTTCCGTACCGAGATGATAGCTTTGTTGGGAGCGTGTACCTTGACATTTCGAGAGTTCAGGGCTTGCGGGGCACCAGATTATCATGGGGCTAGGGACCCCATTGCTAGCAGCAGATGGTTGGCTGATGTTGCCAACGCTTTTCGTACGAGCAAGTGTCCCGAGGGGGACAAGGTTAGACTCGCCTCCTGTCTTCTGAAGGACAGAGCGAGGGATTGGTGGGAGGAGATTGGTCATGCTTTGGGGGATGATGCCGCGTTGGACGCGATGACTTGGAGCGATTTCTCGGCCAGGTTCAGGGCGGAGTTTTCGCCGATTATAGAGGTGCAGCAGCTGGCACGAGAGTTTCAGGATTTGACGCAGACTACTGAGACTGTGGCGGAGATCACCGCCAAGTTCAGAGAGAGGGCTCTTCTTGTACCGTAGTATGTCGCGGATGAGGAGATGAAGAAGGCTCGGTACCATGAGATGTTGAGGGATGACATCAGGGAGTTCGTGAGCAGATCCAGCTGTAAGACGCTGGAAGATATGATTTCTCGGGCTAGAGAAAGGGAAATTGATCTGGAGCAAATCCGGAAGAGGAAGCCGGATGAGGTTCAGGTAGCTGCAGGTTCGGGCAAAAGGCCCAAGGGATCGGATTCGAGATCGAGGGATCATCAGGACCGTAGTCGGTGCGGAAAGTGTGGCAGGGCGCACGGGGGCGCGTGCAGGAATGGTAGCGGTGGTGAGTCTGGCTGTTTCAAGTGCGGTTGGACTGGTTATTTCAGCAGGGATTGTACTGTTACCGCCGCGCAGGGAATAGACTTGATATGTTTTCACTACAACTAGCGGGGCCACAAGAAGGCCCAGTGTCCCAGTTTGTTTTTAGCAGGATGGGTGATGGCACCCGCCCCTGCAACTTTGAGGATCACGGATGGCCGCCAGGGCCGGGTAGAGGCACCTGCGGCAGGGAGTAGGGGTTTTCAGATGACTACCTTGGAGACGCGAGGAACGCCGGACGTTGCAGGTATGCAATTTTCCCATTTTCAGTTCTTTTATTTGTGCATGATTTTATTGTTATGGTTCTGCATCATTATCGGTAAAAGTATTTTATTTTGAGTGGTTGATTGTGATCGAGTATATGCCATCTGCATGCCTCGGATATTGGTATGGTAGTTAGGGGATGTGCTTTATTGGAGAAGGTTTTGGAGGATGCAGTAGCTATAACATGCTTGGGAGAGATTTGGTACGTCTCGCTAGTTCGGAATGGTGCAGTGATTGTGATGGATTGGCTAAATCCCTAGCTATGGCGGGCTTGGGTTCCTCAGTAGATGGGTTATGGAATGGTAGCAAAGATCGGGATCTCTTTTGAGTATTGAGCAGCAAGGGGTAAGCAGGATCGAAGTGGGGGAGAATCCTCCGGGTGTGCCCAGAGAGGAGCACGCAGACCCAGAATGAGTACGTGACCTCCGAGAAGGAAGAGAAGTAGTTCAACGTTTCATGGATTGAGGATTTCAGGGTTGGGAGTTTGAGAAACTCCCCATCAGCTAGTGCTTGTGATGGTAATGGTTAGTTTATGGTTGAGAATTCAGGTTGTGGATCGCTCGAAGGACTCGAGGGAGTCGGAATGAGGACCTTGAGAGCTAATGGCACATGGGTGCCTTCGTACTAGCAGTTAGCAATGGATGGTGATGTAAGACTATGGGTAAGCTGTAGCATTCCTTAGCAGTTTTGTTAGTGGAGTTGAGGCGAGGCCCTTATCTCCTAGTGATCAGATAGGGATCAGGAATGGGTAGTGGATGAGAATGATATGGAGTTTGCCTGTATAGCCCTAGAGAGGTGAGACCTTGGGAGAGGCCGCTCCAGGATATAGTTGGGTGAGACCCGTGGGCGAGGCCCGTATGAGATTAGTAGTGTAGATGAGACCTGGGAGTAGGGTTGCTCAGTAGTATGGTTGGGTGAGACCCGTGGGTGAGGCCCGAGCGAGAGTGATTAGACTAGTGAGAATAGAAGGATAGAGGCGGGTGGGACCCGTGGGTGAGGCCCGTGAGTTTTAGCAGCACAGGTAGGACCTGGTAGGGACCTTAGTGTCAAGTTAGGGGATCGAGAATCCCAAGTTTGTAGTGCCTGAATGGCAGAGTAAATTGAGCAGTTATAGGTGATCGAAGTCCTTTGGAAGTCGCTGGGAGCGACTAGCGGTGGTGTTAGGACTAGCTACCGGTAGGAGCCGGTAATCTAGTCATTGATAGGTTGGTAGGGACCAGGGTGGTCTCAGTTCATCCGGAAGTCAGAAAAGGAACAGCTGAATTGTCAGGCAGTGGCAGTGCGAGCGTGCAGCGGATGGTGGAATTCAGTTAGTTGATCGTGGGGTGCTCTGCACCAAACCATAGTAGAAAGAAATGCCCAGTGGATACTGGCGATAATGACCCGTACTGGTAAGCGGGGGTGATGGAGTTGGTGAAGGATAGGGCCTTCACAGTGACAGAAGGAATAGTTGGTTATGGGGATTTGCCTTGGGAAGGCAAGGAATTGTGCAAGGAAAGAAGGGGTGAACCCCTATAGGTTCAGTGCAGTACTCGGTGAGTACCAGGCGGATTATCGGTTGAGTAAGTCGTGTTTCCAGAATGTTCAGGGTCAGGGTTGACGCAAGATGATTATCCGCAAGGTTTGATGTTCGTCAGAATGATCGGGCGGTAGGCCAGCGAAGGAAGGCAGCTAGTGTTGGGATAATTGGTTGGGTATTGTAGGCAGATCGCAGGCGGTGGGCCATAGCAAACTTCGAGGACGAAGTTTAGTTTAAGTGGAGGAGAGTTGTAACACCCAAAGTTTTGAAGGCCAAGAAAGGAAAGAAAACCTTAATGTTAAGGGGCGACTCGGCGAGTCCAAGGAGGAACTCGGCGAGTCCGAGCGGGATTCGGGTCGAGGAGTAAGTGACCGACTTGGCGAGTCGGCCAAGGTGACTCGGCGAGACTGGTCTGTGCGTGGAAAACCCTAAATTCGGGACTTGGAGCCTATATAAACGTCTTAATCTCCTTCCTAGGGTTCCTTACTGCCTCTTAAGCCCTGGATATCAAACCCTAGCCGCCATATCCTCTATTTGAGCCATTTATTGCCTTCAAGAGTGCATTAAGCTTGGAGAAAGAAGAAGAATCTTGAGAGTGCAAGAAGGGGGCTGTAGATCCGGGATTGGGAAGACATTTCTGAGCTTTTGGAGGTATAAACTAGTTCCTGGACCCTTTTTGCATCTAGATTTATGTGTGGTTGTTGGCTCTTTAGCCATAATGATATTATCTTGAGTTAGGAGCCGGATCTGGAGTTGCTACTTCAGATCCAAGTGTGTTATGGACTGGAGAAGCATAAAGTATCAGCCCTTGAGTCGATTTTGAAGCCCCTAGGCCTTAAACCCTAGTTTATGGTGCTTTTTGCCTAGATCTCCCTCTCTACACGTAAAGTTTGCAACTTTACGTGGGGGATAGGCTTGGGAAGGGTAGATCTACAGTTTGGAGTCCATGCATGACTCGAAAGTCCTCTGCATGTATGTAGATATGAATGGACTCGGTGAGTAGCTTGAAGATGAGGAGGAACTCGACGAGTGGGATGAACAGCTCGTCGAGTCGGATGAAGATGGGTATGAACTCGACGAGTTGGATGAACAATTCGACGAGTTGGATGAAGATTGCCTTGTGCTCGGCGAGTTTGCTCTTGGACTCGACGAGTCAGGTCGCGTAGCCCCAAACCCTTCGAGTTGAGATTCGAATCAGTGAGTCGGGTGGAGACTCAGCGAGTTGGTCAGGTCAGGACTCGGAAATCGTGGGACTCGGCGAGTCATGTCGCGAATGGAAGGACCCTGAGTATGTGAACTCGGCGAGTCAGTAAGTGGACTCGGCGAGTAGGGTTGACCTGGAAGGGTTGACTTTGACCAGGACTTTGACTTGACCAGAGTTGACTTGGTTGTCTGTCAGGGGTCAGTTTGACTCAGTGTTGTATTGATATTGGTAGCTCGGGGAGCTAGTGGAGCAGCAGTTCGGAGTCAGTGGTCAGGTAGCGGTCAAAGGGATTAGCAGCAACAGTTCAGCAGTATCAAGTGAGTTTCCCATTGTATGAATGGGTCTACGGCCACAATGCCGGCCCATGTAGTTATGAGTAGAAGACCCGGGGGGTTAGCCCTAGGCACAGTATGCTAGTATGATACTCGGGACGAGGTCCAATGATAGAGGGCGGGTGCCCAAGGAATGGTTTATGTGATAGTTTATACTTGTTGTCTGTGTGATACTTGTATGTGCCTGGTAGGGAGGTGAGTGTGGGCGAGGTCCCGTATCTCACCAATAGTAGAGTGTGGATGATGTTCCACATCTCAGTAGCAGCAGAGCAGGGGCGAGGCCCATGTTAGGAAAGGAGTGAGTGTGGGCTGGGCCCGTATCTCACTACCAGTAGGAGCATGGACGGGGTTCCGTGACTCATCAGTAGCAGGTCAGGGGCGGGGCCCAGAGATAGGCGAGGCCTTAGGACAAGATCCGTTAGTATGTGTTTAGCTTATGTGAGATGTTTATGTGCTATTATATGTTAGTGGGCGAGGCCCTGTGACAGGCGAGGCCTACGTGAAACAGATCTGTATCCGAGCGGGGCTCGAAGCCAGGCGGGGCCTGGAGCGGCGGGGCCGTTGTAGCGGGCGAGGCCCAATATGTGCAGTATGTGGGTATGCATGGTATGTGGTAGGGTGGGGAACTCACTAAGCTTCGTGCTTACGGTTTTCAGTTTTGGTTTCAGGTACTTCCGGTAGCGGATGATGGAGCTCGGGATGATCGCATGGCACACGCCATAGCTTAGACAGCCTGGGAATGTTTACTCTGATAACGAATATGTATTTTGGAAACTAATACTTTGTTTATGATGGAAAACGATGAATTTGCTTAATGTAATGTTTTATTAAATGAAATTTTTAGTCTTGAATTTTCGGACGTTACAAAGCTTGTGTTGGATGGGTGGTTTCCGGGGTTGTTAGATGGGCCTTTTGAATGGTTGGAGTGATTTCCGGGGTTGTTGGATAGGCCTATGTTTTTGAATGATAGGACTAATGGAGATGGAATAGTTTGGAGGGATAAAGAAGGAGTTAGACAGTTATTTTTCTTGTAAACAAGTTTGGAAGGATTTGAATAATTTTGGTCCAAAGGTTCCTTGGTGCAAAATTGTTTGGTTTAGTAACAATATTCCGAGAAATTCCTTCATTCTTTGGATGGCGATTTTGGAAAAATTAAAAACTCAGGACAAGGTTATAAACTGGGGAATAAATGGTAATCTGCTTTGCCCTTTTTGTACCATTGGGGGATTCTATTTGGGTATGATCTTTAGTGAGATTATCCGAATGGAGTTCCCTAGACATGTGATTGACGCCATGTCTAGAATGCAACTTTTTGACATTGATGGTTGGTTTGTGTTTTTTGTTGCCTGTTTTTGGATGAATTTTATGCACAGGTACAACTCGATGATTCTGTTGCTTGGGAAGAGTAGGAGTTTGCTTTATAGGAGCTGTGAGAACAAGGATTGGATTGGTTGGCTAAGAAGTAAAAGATGGAGGACTGAATGCTGGAAGCAGTCGAATAGCAATTGGAATGAGATTTTATGGTTTCTTTTTATACATATGGTGGGAGAGTTGTGTAGTTATAATTTTGATAGACATGGTGTTTATGGTAGTTTATTCGTTTTGTATTGGTTGTTGGGTTGGGTTCTAGGATTAGTCTATTGGACAGTGGGTTTTTTTATGGGCCTTTCCCCTTGCATTAAATTTTTTGGTTTGATGTGGGCTTGGTGGTGCAAGGGGTTGAAGTTACCTTTTTTCCCACATAAAATAAGTCTTTGGACTAATTCTAGGATTTGTAAGGGTTTTTGGGGTAAAGGTAGGGGTTATTTGAGGATTAAGAAATGGCTTGGTAGTTGGCTTTGGATTGGTTGGACTTGTTAGGGTTGGGTTTTGTTGTTTGTTGTTTTTTTGTTTGTATTCTTTTATTTTTTATTAAGTTTGCTGAGCTTCGGCTCTTTCCAAAAAAAAAAAAAAAAAAAACAATGAAACAAACCTACAATTTCTAAATGGCTTGGGTAGAATAGTGGATTACAACAAAGATGATCGGCTAAGGAGATATCAAGATCAAAACGCTCTCTCTGTACAAACTCTACAGTGAGCTCCAAGCACAAGAGTCTACGGTGATGAAAGACTGCGTGGATCTCGGTGGACCACTAGCAGTTGTTGCTCAGACACCTCAGTTTCCCAAAGGATCTCAGTATCCTTATACCAGAGACTCCTCATATCAAACTCCATATGACAACTGTTCTTAGTCATATGAAGCACATATAGAGCTAGAAGATGAAGAAGCTTTTCAAAATGCTTTAGCTCTTGTCAGTTAACAACTCAACCAACTTCTACCACCCAACTTTCACAAAAACCAACAGTTCACCGGACCACCTTTTAATAGAAACTACACGACCACCTTTCAATAGAAACTACACGACTTTCAAAACAATCCATCTCACCATCCAAATCAAAGATATCACAGAAATCCACCTTATCAGTCTCACTCTCAAAAACACCTATGATGATCACAAACTCCACTAAACACCACATGAAGACAAATACTTAGATATCAACATCCAGGAAGAGAAAAAGGATGGAGTTCTCATCTGTTAGAAGTGTTATAAAGAGAATCAATTTGCAAGGGACTGTAAAGCCAATGTGGTCAAGGACAAAACATTCTACCTCAGAATGGCTCAGGAGGTGGAATATAAAGAAAAAAGGAAAAGCGTTGGTAACTCAAGTTCGAAGAGACCACCAAGTTTGGTCTTTAGGAGATGAAGATGATGAACCTGACAACAAGAGAAGAAGAGGAAATATATGTCTTGTTGCAATCGAGGAATATGGCTCAACTAATCTGAAAAAGAACTATTGTTACATAGCCAAAGAAGGAACTCTCAGCATCGTGGAACAAGTAAAAATTATGATTCAATTAAATAATTATAACATGCTTGAATGTGAACATAGCGACCCAAAAGCTGTATCACTTGAGAGGAAGACTAGAGGACAACAAACTTAAGGTCGCTAAGCTAAAAAGGAATTTGTTATTAGAAAAAGATGCTAGACTACTTTGTGAAACTCAACTAGATATAACTTTCAATCAATAGGATTTAGCGCGCAATAAAATTATACTTTTAAATCTTTTAATAGAGAAACTGTTTAATGAAAGCGAGGCTATGGAGAACCTAGTGAACAATGGATTTGTTGATAACTCTTATTACTGGGGATTGTCCAAAGGTTATCCTATCGGAGAGAAATCTCCACCACGGTTTGACGCTGATCATCCTTATGTCCCACCTGACTGGACCTTTCACTATCCCATTAATAGCAAGACCTTTCCTGAGGACTTAAGGTGTCATTTTGGAAAACTTCATGTCCTTAACAATAACTATGTAATAGAGGAAATCGTCCCATAGGAAACCTCTAAAAATTACCAGTTGCTACCCATCACTGGAACAATCCATTCAGGATCTATTTCCGAGGTAGATGAGGAAATCATTGTAGAAGGACCTAATGCACCATCAAAGTCCATCGAGGACTTCGCCATCTCATGCTCTGCGGTACCCCAGTCCTTGTCCAAAATAGAAGTCTTACCGAAGACCTCTGTTAAAACTACATCCAAAATTCAACCTCTTCCTCAAGGGGGGTAAAAACAGACAAATTTGAAATTGGTCAATGCTCTCGATGTTATGAACGTTATAGTTCTATTGACTAATCTCCCAGACCTATACTGAAGAATCAACTTTTCAAAGCAAGAATTTCAAGGAAAAATGGTTTATCGAAACCCCTAGAAGAAAAAATCTTTTCAAAATCATTCTGCGGAAGTCAAATCATTTCAAAATCACTCTGCGGTGATGCCATCACTCCATACCAGCCAGGTGATGCCATTCCGGTTGCTAAACTAATCAATTGGTATCTGGTATCTGGGTTTTCCTTCAGGTTGATCAAATCAACCTGTTGATATATTTATTATGTCCATTTATTGAATTCTTGAATACTCTTTTCCCCTTAAAAAACATTGTAAAAATTCAAATGTAAATATGTTATACCTCATGATTTTTTTAGTCATAGAATGTTGGATCCCTTGCAAATTGCAATCATCCTTTTAAAGGTCGAAATAAACAACTATTCAAATTGGTCTTATCAATAAAATAATATACTTTTTTTGTAATAGTATACCCAAATATTTCCATCTTTGTCATTATAGATTCTTTTATAGAGATTCAAACTTCACTTAAATTTCGTAAGATTCGTTTGCGGAATTTGAATTCACTTAAATTCGTTCAAAGAAGATTCAAACTTCACTTAAAATAATATGTTTTTTGTAACAACAATAACACCCAAATACTACCATCTTTGTCATTATGTACAAACTTCCTATCCTATCTATCTATGTTTTTCCTCATCGTACAAGAAATCAATTTCCCCTGTTGACTGAAGATTTTGCTGTGAAATCGCATGCATTTGAGGGACATCATTCAAAACCAAATTCCCACTTTGCCACACTTGATTAACAACAGATCCACCTGAAAACGGACCCACATCAGCAAAAATAGTAATCTCATTAATCGATGACTCAGCAGATAAACCTGAAACTTGAAAGCTAAGATTTCCTGGCACCATTGAAGGACTGTAATTATTTATCAAAGTTGTATAAACTGTCATACTTCCATTACTATTATGAAAAGCCACAAGTGCTTCTGACCCAACCATGCCTATTTGGTTCGGGTTAACCGCCCATGCAACCCACCCACGTGGGCCCTGGCGGGCGTGGTATGCGATCTGGGCTATGCCCGTTGATGAATTGTAGGTCCAATGAAGTTGTGCAGATAGATGGGGTAGATCCCTACAAGAACTATAGATTCTTCTTGATGTGAATTTGTATTCTGAACACATTTGAGCATATGATATATCAAAATGGGATACAAGAAAATGAAAATATATAAGTAGGGCAGAGCTTATAGTTATGGCCATTGATGGAGTTAAAAACTTAGGTTATTGATCTTTGTTTATGTTTAATAACAATTCTTAGTAAGTGTATGTAGGATTGTCATGAAACATTTGTTTACTCATAGAGGTGTATCATGTGTGATGAACCAACTACTTGATGAGATCAAATCAGTAAATGTGTGAAAAATCATGACTTTACGAATCACAAAAAATAGGTTTTGCGTTGAGATACTCTTGTAATTATGCCATAGCTAGATTTAATAGTTTGAGAATTGTTTTCTTTTGGGGTATAAGTGGTTGTTAAGAGAGAGAGAGGGAGGAAGCTACCTTTTTCCTTGAAAGGTATTTACTATTTATTGATGCTTGGGAATAAACATAATTTCATGCTTGTAATTAAATAAAGAATTTTAATAAACTCTTTTTCTAAATCTGTAGGTGATGGTGTAATACAAAAACTGGGATGGGACTTGCACCAGCCCTCTTATATGTCATATTTGTGCTAGTTTTTAGCTTTTATTATTATACATTTAGCTTTATAACTATAAGTTGACAAAGCCTACCAATATTAAAAATCGTAGCTCTTTTCGTTGTAGCTTCAAATTAAACATAAGATCACATTTGGTTATGAAATATTCTTACGCATGGGTGGTCTTTTGATTTTTGTAGCAAAGATCGAGGTTGTTGTGTTGAAACTAACATGAGTCACCATAATTGGATAAATGATATATGATAAAAATGTAGAAACGATGTATGACTGTAAATGCAGAAACGAACTTAAAGGAACTAAGCTAATATTAAAATAAAATTTTATTTTATAATAAACTTTGTTAGTAACTATATTTAAATTCCAATTGAAACTTTCTTAGTAACTAACATACATGAGTCATAATAATTGGACAAACGATATATGATATAGATGCACACATGATATATGATAATATTAACAATAAAATATTATTTTATAACAAACTTTGTTAATATCTATATATTTAAAGGAAATCTAAAGAAAAGTTTCAATATTTGGATCAGTTTATGAAAGTATTGAATTAATTATTTTTTTTACAAAAAAGTTGATCCTAAAAGCCGGTAAAATGGAGCTTTCTGATCATTTTCCCGGTTTAGTTGGTAACAAATTAATTGAGACTACTTCGTAAACTGACCAAAAATATTGAGATTTTTTTGCAAAAACCAAAATGATGGGAGTATTTCGTAAACTGACCCAAAATATATATAAAAAACATTTTTATATATTTTTACACCTTAAGAAACGTTTTCACACACACACACACACACACACACACACACACACATATATATATATATATATATATATATATATATATATATATATATATATATATATATATATATACTAGGTTATAACCCGTGTGATACACGATTATTAAATTAATATAATATAAATAATAATTATAACAAAAAGATTTTGACAAATTTATAAAAGGTAATTAAAATAAAAATAAAATGAGAAAAAAATTAATATTTAAAATATTTTTTTTGGTGTAAAAAAGAGATTGAAAAATAGGGTGAAGTTTTATATGAATCACTATTAACTATATTTCTCACTCTAAAGATGGAATAAAAAACAAAATGTGATTGTAGATGGTCTTAAAAAATCTAAATAATTAAGGACTTTATTTTTTGTTTGTTGAGAGAATAACACAAATTAAATTTAAATAGAATATAATCTATTGTTCAAGTTAAAACAAAAAAAAAAAGTTTAGGCCCATAAAAAAACATTTTGTCTTTATAGATGTAAATATGAATCTTAGATTGTGTCTAAATATTGTTATGACATATTTATTATTTACTATTTATTATGTCTATTGTTACTGTTATACTATTTATTTGGATCTCACCCACCTTCACTTCCTATGGAGACCCGAGTTTAAAAGTAACAAATAAAACAAATTATGTTATTATACGTAACTTTAAAAGGTTTAAAGTATCATATGATACATTTAGGAATATCTTAAACAAATGGAAATACTTTTTTTTTTTTTTTTTTTGCATTCTATTATTTGGCCAGTGAGTGTAATTTTATTTATATCCATTAGTTTGTAGGTGAGAAGGTAAAAATAAAAAGAGTTGATTCGTATACAACAATTTTTTCTTTTTATACAACAATTTGTGTGTTAAAGTGTTGTATTTTACAACTCTATAAAAAATAAATTGTTGTGTACGAATCATTTTCCTAAAAATAATGATGAATAAATCATTCACTTAAGAGGCTTAAAATAACAAAGTGGTTTTTATATTAAAAAAAATTTATATTACATAAATGGTAGCAATTCAAATAGAAATTACATGAACAATCCTTTATGAAAGCATTTTGCTGTAATTAAGAATAGATTTTATTTTATTTTTCACAAGTGTCACATACAAACATACGAAGTAACACACCATTACATACACAAACATTCATATATACACAAAATAGTCACTGATATATGAAATTACAAAAATGGTCCCTCATTTGAAGGAATTTTTTTTTCATTTAGAAATCATTTCCCCCCTTCTAAAGTTGAATCAAATACATGAATTCGAGGGAATTAGAATCTTTTTCCTATAAATTTCATTCATTTCTTGCCAACCAAACAACATCTTACTCTATAACCTATAAAGAAGAGTATTTTAGATATTTTGACTACAAAATAACACTTTTGTTGGGAGCAAATAGAAAACAATGGTTACAGAAATCACACATACGCATTACACAGTGACAGATACATGCAAATAACACATACTTTTGATGTTGAAAATTTGTAGTAAATTTGAAGATATTATAATTATAGCGGGAATCAGTTAAACCAAACTTTATTCGTTTACGTCGATTATTAGTCAATGTATACCGCTTTTCTAAGTTAAGTTTTGAATTTAAGACAAATTTTACATCCACGAAAGTTTTAGAAAATATTCATCATCAAAACTTAGATAAATAGAAGTACAACCTATAACATCAAAATACTTGGAAAATAAAATTTTGGTCCTTATGGCATGCTAATTTGTATATTTTTTTCAAAGGCAAAACCAGTTATTCTTGGAATAGCATCCAAATAGTTTTACTTTAAGATTTAAGAACCAAAATCATTATTAAATTACAAGATAAGGACCAAAACCGCAAACAAAGTCCTTTTGAGACCAAAACTGGAAAAGGTGCTAAAGTGGGAGACCAAAAATTGTAAATTACTCTAAAATCATTTCTTTGCAAATATGTTATTTATGCTAATGTTTTTCCATGAGAAGAATTGATGATGGATTACAAACTTTATTTTTATGAAACAGAATATTCCTGTTGTAAAGAAGAACGATAATATACTATATACATTATAAAACAACTAATGATTATGATAATTTGATTAATTTTCTTAAATTCAAGAAGTGTTACCTGGAATGCAGCTTAGGCGCTTACAAGCCAATGAATTGGTGCATAACATATCAACTACTTCTAAATATTCACAACAAAAGGACCTGGGGCATTAAGAAAATCAAACATCTTCCTTAGAAAATCAACATTGTTTTCCTTTTAAGCACCATTGGGTGAGAAAATACTTGTTTTTGGAAGCCTTAAAGTTTTAGATTTCACACCAACATACAACCTTTGGCTAGTCTCCTGCAAGCATAACAAATCATAAAATAAGTTATATCCTGTTTTGGAAGCCAATATATAACCTTTAGCTACTTTCTATTTTCATACCTCATAAAAGAAAATCAAACCATATACTTGTATTATCACAGAGGAGCGTTGTAAACATGTCTAGTTCCTTTTGTCGATAACGAGTTGCTATTCATGAACACTTATTTTTTAGTTTGCAAGCTCTATAAAGAAAATCAAAAGCCAATGTGTTCCAAAATTTTGAAATACAAGAACAAACTTTGATAAAAAAAAGCCAAATAGCTGATGTTCCAAGTCGTGAAAAAAATACCATACTTATGTCTTCTACTACAAAAAATGCATGATAAAAACCTATAATACACATTAACATGGATCAGGTGTAATTACATAAAAGATGGATTAAGATACTAATAGCCCTTATAGATTCAAACATGTAAGCTATAGATAAAACTAATATTCGAGACAATGAATTAGGTGTGTACTTAAATAAAATGATAGATTATTACCTTCTTGTTGGTAAAGAAGAAACATCTATTATGCAAAACAGTTGAAACAATTTCAGCACACCATGTTCATCAATCACATGGTGTGCTGAAATTGAAGCAATTCATGGAACACTTGATAAGAACAAAAAATCTCATGGTAATTTTATCAAACACAGAGTGCAACATGCAGTATGTAAGGTAAAAAAGAGAAGCACCATGTTATTTTTAAAGGTGTGCTAATACAGAACCTTAGATTTTGCATATAACCCTAATTTCAATAAAAAAAACAAATAAAGCATCATCGTATTCGAAAAAAGTCCCATATCAATATGAACAGTTAAATAGTAAAATAAAAATTGAAATTGAATATGTAAAATACACTTACATGATTGAGTTATCAATGACCATTTATGTCAGAATTTTAGTAGTCAGCTTGTAGCCTTAAAATCAGATTTTAAAAGAAGAGGAAGATTAAAGTCTCATATTTTTAGAAGAGAACAAAATGCTAAGGTAGGGTTCTGTATGATTATATGGAGACTAGAGAGTACGAAATTATGGTCGTAATTTTGGAGAGGGTTTAAAGTTTCAGTTTGGTTTTACCGAAAGGATTAGAATCCCTGATTTCTTGTGTAATTTAATTAGCAAAGTTCAAAGTGTAGCTAAAATGAAGGAGCGTAAAAGAGCGGGAAATCAAAGAGGTTGGGGAATATGAGCCTGCCAAGTGGCAAAATAAGTGTAGAAAAATTAACATGTGGCATCTTAACGGATTCTTTTATCAGAACAGAATATATATATATATATATATATATATATATATATATATGAAGCATTCTACACTTGCTATATGCCACATGTCAAAAATTCAGCCTGAAAATTAGGATTTCATTTGAATCCTGTATATCACTTATTCTTTATAAACATTTCACATCCTTGATTCATCTTCTACACCCTCCTTTATCAATAGGCAAACCCTAGATGATAATCGTCATTATGAACGTCGCCGCCTGCCATCACCTTCGTCACCTCTATCACCACCACTACTGACCTTTTAATCCACTGCCATTACCCTTCCTATTCTTCCTCCTTATCCCTCTCTCTCTCTCTCACTCAACACCATCGCAACTTACATCAGAACCTACTTCTCTGGCTAAACATAAGGTTTGAAGCTTCTTTCTTCTATTATAGTGTCAATTCTTTTAAACATTTGGAAGATACAATTGATCTTTTTATTTGTTTAATTTGTTTGTCGAGGCCGCTTTTTTATTCTCTTGTGTTTTAGTCTGTTGTGTTGCCAGAAAATAGGAGGTAATGTGAGCAACATATGTAAAAATTTGTGAGGCATGATCCCGAAACTATATTGGCTTAAATCTTTATATATATTTGCATAATGTATGAACTTTGTAGTGGCTAAATTTTGAGCTTGCAAGTTTTCTTTGATTTTTTAACTGTTTTTTGTGTGTATGTGTGTGTGTGTGTTGATAGGATGTGGAAAGAACATCGACTAGAGGCTATGTTATGGATTTGATTGTGGTTAAAGCAGTTGAAAAGGTATAACATCTGTTTATTATAAAGTAACTAGATTTATGCCAAAGGGTGTATTTTTTTCAAAACACATACCAAGGCTTATTTCTTAGTAGGACTATTTACAATTTGGGTGTTTGATTGATTTATTTTATCTAAATGCTTTGATTCGTATATCTAATTGCTTTCCAAACCACTAATTAAAAATTAAATATATAATTATTATGACTTTTAGTTGTGTTATTGGCTGATGGAAAAGGATTTGGTGCTATACCTCAAAACTCCCAATATGTTGGATGTTTTTTAAACACAACAGTCAATGTGTATGTATATATTTACATGAACAGTAACAGGTCGCCTAAAACGTATTTTATAAACCCTTGAACTTGAATCATCTATTTTGTTGCTATTTGGGGGTTTTTTTATAGTTATTTTATGTTTTGGGTTTTTGTTTTTGGGTAAGTAATTATAAGTCTCGATGGTTGTGTGATTGGTCCAATACTATTTGTGGTCTCTCCTAGCTTAATCATGCATTATCTCGGATATTTTATATGTGGTTTGTGTATCAATCTAATTTATTTTTAGCATATGCCTTATCATTTTTCGAAATATTCTTGATTGATTGAATCGATGTTCTATGTCACTGATTACGGTTGTATTAGACCCTATATAATTATAAATGTTGCTCTTCTAATGTGTATTTGTGTGTTTTTTTGATAAATCCAACACAAATATGTGATTTATATATTATACATTTGGTTATTTTGTATTTGCAGATTAGAATGTGCTAGAAATTATTTGCATTTGTTTGTGATTTTGTCTATTCAAAGATTAGGAAGTGGGTGGTTTGAGACTTTATTCACTCTATTGACTACTGTTTGGTAATCTATTAGAAATCACAACAGATGATCAAAGCCTGATTATGCTTACACAGGGAAGATAACTTTTGTATGAAAGTGATACTGAATCTTCTTATATTTCTTCACCAAACAAGTTACAAAAGCTTGCAATTTATAGACTCTTCTACATTTAAAACTAAAATAAAGTGCTTTAACAACTACTAAAACTATAACTGAAACTTTATTACCAGGTTAATCATAATAAGATAACCGTTCATTCCTTTATTGAATTAAACTCAAATTTAAATTAGAATCAATACCAACACTCTGCCCCTTAATCCTGATTTGTGTCATGCAGATCCTTAACTCCCAACATGTTTCGCATTTCGACAAATTTCACTCGTGGGAGTGCTTTAGTCAAAATATCAGCCTTTTGTTCTTCTCCACTTATGTGCCCAACGCAGATTAGGCCTTTCTCAACACATTCTCGAATGAAATGATACCAGGTGTCGATATGTTTACTTCTACCATGGAACACGGGATTTTTCATTAGCTCAATTGTTAACTTGTTGTCCACCAGTAACTTGACTTTTCCTGCTTCTTTGATGGTTAAATCCTTCAACAAACTTTTCAACCATAGTGCTTGGCAGGCCGCTGCATTCGCAGCCATAAATTCAGCTTCACAAGAGGATAGAGCTACTGTACGTTGTTTCTGGGAACACCACGTGATCAAGTTACCGGAGAAGTAAAATGTTGTTCCTGTAGTACCTTTCCCATCATCCCGATCCATGTTGTGACTACTGTCGCTATACCGAATCAGCTTTCTGTCTCCACCTGGTCTATACACCAAGCCATGATTAATTGTGCCCTTTATATATCTTAGAATCTACTTTACAGCTTTGAGACGACTGACTCTTGGTGTTTCCATATACATGTTGACCACTCCAACAGAATATGCAAGATCCGGTCTCGTATGTATTAGATATCGTAAGCTTCCAATAAGACGCCGACATTTAGTGGCGTTTGCCAATTCCCCCTCTTCATCCTTTGTTAAGGATAGCTTCGGTTCCATGGGGTACTTTGATTCATTGCAGCCATCCATCCCGAAGAGTTTTAAAATTTTCTTTGCATATCCCGCTTGACCAATTGCAATCCCATCTTTACTTTGTTGCACTTCGATGCCTATGTAATAAGAAAGCTTCCCCATATCGCTCATATCGAACATCTTCCACATCCTGTTCTTCACTTGATCCTGTAACGATCAAATCATCGACATATATTCCGACTATAAGCGTGTACCCTAACTTTTGAAGCTTGTACACGACTTGTTCTTGAGGACATCTTTGGAATCCCAAATCTTTGAGTGCCCGGTCAAGATGGATGTTCCATGCCCTTTGGCACCTGTCGCAGCCCATAAAGGGCTTTGTTTAGACGATAGACTAAGTGTTCCTTCCCTTTAATCACAAAGACATCCAGTTGGGATACGTAAACTTCTTCTTGCAACTCGCCATTCAAGAAAGTTGATTTTACATCTAAGTGATGAACTCTTCATCTCTCCTTAGCTGCTAAAGCTAGTAACAGTCGGATGGTTTCCAAACGTGCTACCAGCGCAAAGACCTCTTCAAAGTCTACCCCTTTCTGTTGTACATAGTCCTTCGCGACTAATCGGGCCTTGCGTTTTATAATGTTCCCATATGCATCCCTTTTGAGTTTAAATACCCACTTTAATCCTATTGGTTTTTGCCCTTTCGGAAGATAGGCTAGTCTCCAGGTTCGATTCTTATTAATTGAATCAAGTTTCATCTTCATCGCTTCTAGCCAAGCCTGATTAATCGATGCTTTTGTGTAAGTGGTTGGTTCCTCACCAACAAGTAGTAATTCTTCTGGTTCAAATTCAATTGGCTCTATTTCGTCATAGAGTTCAAATAAGTTTCGAAAACCTCAAGTGGGTGTGTGATCATTGATGGGTTTTGGTCATAAGACATCCTATGTGCTCATACAAACCCTAATGCTTGGATCTAGGTTTCTCTATTGTACATGCAAGTTATCCAAGACTATAAACCCTAATTCTAGCATTCAAGTAATCATATTAACATGAGAATAGGTTTAAGATGTTACCTTGATTGTTATGTAGCAATAACAATCCCAAATCTCCTTGTATTGACTTTAGAAAGCTTAGAGTCACAATTATCACTCCTCTAATGGTTCACAAACACCATAAGCAAGAGGATGAAGAGGAGAGAGGATGGAGGCTGCCCAAAAACGTCTACAAACCCTAGAGGAGTCTTGGCCACGTTTTTGGGTCATAAGGGTCTTATATATAGTTAGGCAATTAGGGTTATCTAACAAGGAAACCCTAATTTGGATGCTTAAGCCCTAAGCAACCCATGGACTCCTTTAATTAGGGCCTTGGACGATTTCCTGATGGGTTTCCCATAGAATTCATCCACTCCTTAACTTAAGACAATCCATGGCCCAAATTGCAATTATCTTATAATTACAATTCCAGTCCCTTAAGTTTAATTAATCTCTTTTAGTCACAAAACTAATTACCAATTAATTATTGAATAATATTAATTAAACAATATGATTTCTCCTTTAATATATTATTCTCATAATATATTAATAAATCATATTTAATCCTTTCTCTCCATAATTCATCCTATCAAGTTGCTTTGGTGAAGGCAACACAAAAGGACCATGCACCATCGGGTCAAGTACATACCAAAATAGTTATGGACTTAGACACTAATCCAACAATCTCCCACTTGGATAAGTCTAATAACTATTATGTGTATGACTTCAAATCCTGATCTGCAATCGTAGCTTTCCAAAGCCGCTATCAACTTTGATCCTATCAGATACGCGTGTCCTTAGATAAGGGATCATATATTCCTGCATTCTAGATATCATATGAGACATGATTTCAAATCATTCTCTTTGTACTATATCTCGATTCCGGATTTATGACGACTGACTAATTGAACAAATCAAATTAGCCCTAGCCCAGCCGAGCATTTACGTTTGTCATCACAAAATCATCGAGGGGCCCAAAGATATCGCTTTTATCCTACTTTGGATAAAAGGAACGGATAAACTTTGATACAATGCTTGCTTGCACTCACTCACCGAATCACACACAACAATATGTTTTATAACACCAAGTTACTAGTGCGTTTACATATTATCTATGTGCAACCGATTTTCAAGATACAACTCACACATCTCGGTTTCAAGAATATAAGATGTTATCGTCTCACCAATCACTCGTGATACAATTCATGGAGTGATCCAAGTGAGCGTGGGTTTAATCATGTAGATGTTAGTTGTAAAAGTCGAATAGTGTGTCTTGTAATGATTCGCATTTTGTAAGTTTCCTATAAATAGGGACTTAGGCTTGAAGTAGAGATACGAAATCGAAACACAAAATCTCTCTTCAGCTTACTCTGTAATCAGTCTTAATAAAACGAGATCTGATTAATATTTACTTCGTGTGTTCTTTATCTTTCATCATTCAAATATATTGTTTCATATATTAATTCTCGATAACAATTCTCTTCAATTGGTATCAGAGCAGGATTCAAACTGCTTAGATCTGATTTTCGTATAAGAATCATTTGCTTTTTGAGTTACAAAATTTACTCAGAATTTTCCGCGCAATTTTGGTTTTGAAAATCACTTTTGATCTTCAGATTTGAATTGATTCTGCATTTGAATTGTTAAGTCGAGTAATCGATTAGTGATTTTTGATCAATTCGTTTGATAGAATTCTGAAATTCGTCAAGTTCTCAAGATTTCAGAGATTCTTTTGTTGTTCATTAATGGCAAACTTCAACATGAACACAATGACTTCATTCTCTCATTTGCTTGGTTCTTCAACCAAAATTCCGATGTTAATTCCAGAATACTATGATCAGTGGGCTGATAGAATGGAAGATTACTTAAATGGAATTGATGAAGAACTTTGGAATTGTATCGATGGAACAGTTCAAGCTCCTGCAAATGTTCAACAAATTGGTACATCCACTGGATCTCCTGATGTTGAAGATCAACGAAAACGACTGAAGGATAATGAAAAGAGGTGCATGAGGGAACTAAGAGGTGCTCTTCCTCCTGTGGTTTACAATTACATTCGTAGTTGTAAAACAGCAAAAGACATCTGGAATACTCTAAAAGAGAAGTATCAAGGTAGCGAAAAGACGAAGATCAATTATGTGAAGCAATGTCTGATTGAACTGAAGGAATTCAGACAAAAGGATGCAGAAACTCTCGAAAGTTACTATGATCGTTTGTATGAACTTGTATTTCGCTACAATAGGTATGGTATCACTAGATCTATCATGGAATTCAATTTAACTTTCATTATGGGACTTCGCAAGGAGTGGCGAAGTGTGAGCATGATGATTAAGAATCAACAAAGTTTTGATATAACCAAATTGAATGATCTTTACAATCAACTGAAAACACATGAATCTGAGGTCTCAGAAATGTATGAAGAATCAAAATTAGCTATTGGTGGTCCTTTGGCTCTAGTTTCAAAGGTATCAGAAAATGATGAAAAAGATGGATCAGATGATGAAGCTGTAGCATTCTATTCAAACAACAGAATTAAAAAGTTTTTCAAAAAGCCTTTTAATCCAAAAGGAAAGATGAATGATGCGAAGAATGTTACCACAAGGACTGGAGGGGATGAGAGAAAGAAGATGGAGAAAATTGAGGAAAAACCGAAAAAAGTGAATGAAGAGAAAAAGTTGAAAGGTGATTCAGGAATCTATTGTCATTATTGCAATGGTGCGAATCATTTCGCAGCTGAATGCATGTTGCAAAAGAGAGAAGAGAAGCAAGAAAAAGTCAAAGATGAAGCATACTACTCAGAGAAGATTGAAGAGTTACCTGCTAAGACCAAAGGAGTGTCATTGGTTGCGAAGGGAGAAACTGCTGAAGAAGAGAGTGGGACTTATCAGATCTGGTCTTCAGGATCTGATGATGAAGAAATGAGGCATCCCACACATGGAGCAATGTTCACAAGTTTTGAGGATTGCGAAGAGAACATTTCAGGGAGATGTTTTGTGTCGAAATCCACTGACAAGTCACCCATGACAACCAAGGTACGTACAATTCTTGAATCTTTTAATATTCCTTTATCTGCTTATGATGCTGAAATTGTTTCATTTGATGATACTGTGGCTTATTTTGATTCTGTTATTGTGTCTGCTAGTAATGAAGCTAAGAAATTAAATGTGCAACTTAGTGAGACACGAAGAGATTTAGAAATAAAGAAGAGCAGAGTTGAAAAATTGGAATTACAAGTCAAAAATATAGACTGTGATAGGAATAATCTTACTAATGATGTTAGGTTATTACTAGCACAAAGAAACATATATTGTAATTCTGCAAAACGTCTGTATGCAAAATTAACAGATTTACATCACTCTTCTGAGATTAGCAAAGAACAACATAGAAAACTTTTACCTTTTCTTGAGTATGAACGTGAAAAAGTTGATGTTGTTTCTTATGATTGCGAAAACACAATTGCTCAATTTGACAAAATACCTGATGATAGATATGCATATGGTATTGTCAAAATTGATGAATTTCTGAATGCTGATGAGTTAGTTAAAATTGTCAATGAAAGTTTGACAAAGAATGAACAAGTGAAAATCATAAAGAAAACTGAAAATTCAAAGCTTGCCTCACAATTGAATTATGCAGATATTGATGAAAATTCTGATAATGTGAGTGAAATCAGTGAGATAGAAGAGGAAGAAGAGGTTGATTGTTCTCAATTGTCAATCATTAATATCACATCTAAGATCAAAGGAAAAGAAATAATAGTTGATTCAATAGTAGAGGATGAAATTGATAAACCTTCAACTTCGCAACATTGTATGTTTGATAATGTGGAAGTTGAAAGCTGGAAATCTGATGACACAAATATAAAACAAGAAGAAAAGAAAGTTTCAACTGAAACACCTCAAAGGGTTGTAGTTGATAAAGTGTTTGAAAATACAAAAGAATTTGATAAAATTTTAAATGATAAAGGCGCACATTATTTGGAAACCAACACTGTGGTATATCCAAATTTTGTATGTACTGATAAAACTATTTTTCCAAATCAAGTTTTTGTCACTACTGGAAATGTTGAGAAAGTTCATCCTGATTTTAATAAAATGATTGAAAAAGATAATCAAAAGTCCACAACTGAAGGTTTTTTCGCAAATCAAAACACAGAAGAAAATAATTTAACCAAAAATCCTTATGTGTTTCAAAAACAAAAATCAACACAAAAATGGGTGATTAAAGGTGAAAAATCAAACAAAGTTTTTGAAAAAGATGAAAAATCAAAGGTTGAAGTGAAACTAAACTCTCATGAATTCAAATTGATGGTTGGAAATTTTTCAACAGAAAATAATGTTTCAAAAAGAAAAGCAAGAAAAGCAATATTCTGGCAAGTAGTGTCTAAGGAAAAATCAAGAGATGAAAAAGAACAAATTTCAAAAACATCATCAAGTTTTCATAAACAAATAAACTCTGTTGACAAGGTTCCATATGTTGGCAAATATGACAACAATCGAAAAATTGAGAATTCGCAAAAATTTGCAAATAATCAAAAGTTTCAAAATGTTGGCAAATTCACGAATACTTCATCAACTTTGAAGAACTCAACTCAAGTCAAAATGAAATTTTCACCAAAACAACCAAATTTTCCAAATCCTTCAGCATCGAAAACAACCAAAGTTTCATATACAAAAGGAAAATCTGATGTTAGAACGTTCAATCATTGGTGTGAAGGGAAAGGAAAGAAATATCAAAGTGGAAAATTTTCAGAAGAACAAATCAAAAGTGCATTTGCTAAGTACATAAATAATTCTTCAATTGAGAGTGCATCATCTCATAATTCGCAAATTCCAGTTCAAAAATGGAAACCAATTAGCAAAAATGCGAATGTTGTGAAGGATAAGATTACAATTAATGGAAATCCAAAATTAGTGAATGATTATATTTCAAAATCTAGAACTGATGATGTTGATATAATTGATTCAGTTACAAACAAAGTGAAAACATGGTTCTTAAATTCCAAAAATTTGTTTCATTCTACTAATGATGAACCCAAAAAGTCTTGGGTTCCTAAATTTTTTCAATAAATGCAGGTGATATGTGACGAGCAATATGACATGAAATGATACATTGATAGTGGTTGTTCTCGTCACATGACTGGAAGGAAAGAAAATTTGCGAGATTACAGAAGCTTGGAAAATGCTGGAGTTGTCAAATTTGGAAATAATCACAAGTGTCAAGTGAAAGGATATGGGAAAATCACAAATGGAAACTTCACAGTAAACAGAGTGGCATATGTCGAAGGACTTCAACATAATTTGATAAGTGTATCACAACTTGTTGTGGGTACTGGAAATCAAGTTGTATTCAATGAAGAAGGTAGTATCATTTCAAATGTCAAGACGAATGAAATACTCCTCAAATCCAAAAGATATGGTGATATGTTTACACTGGACATCAAACCGATTGTGGGAAAACCAGCTGTGTGTTTACTATCAAAAGCATCAAATGATCTTAGTTGGCTATGGCATAGAAGATTGTCACACTTGAACTTTCGAAATATAAATAAACTAGTAACTGAAGATTTAGTTCGAGGATTACCAATACTGAAATTTGACAATGATTCTTTGTGTGCAGCTTGCGAACAAGGAAAACAACATCGAAAGGGTCATCCGATTGTGATAGATTCAAAAATAGTAGATCTATTGGAACTTCTTCACATTGATTTATGTGGACCATCAACTGTTGCAACAATAATCAAAAAGCGGTATATTTTAGTTGTTGTAGATGATTTCTCTAGATTTACGTGGGTGTTTTTTCTCAGGTTGAAATCTGAAGTTGCTCAGACGATGATTGATTTTATCAAAAAGATTGAAGTTAGTCTGAAGAAGAATGTGCGAAAAATTAAAAGTGATAATGGTTCTGAGTTTAAAAATCAAACTCTTGACAGTTTTCTCATAAGCAAAGGCATTTCGCATAATTTCTCATCACCATATACACCACAACAAAATGGTGTAGTTGAAAGAAGAAATTGATCTCTATGCGAAGCTGCCAGAACCATGTTGACATATGCGAATCTACCTCAATATCTTTGGGCAGAAGCTGTGTCTACAACATGTTTTACTCAGAATCGATCATTCATTCATCGAAGATTTAATGTTACTCCATATGAAATAATCAATAATCGAAAACCTAATGTAAAATTCTTTCATGTTTTTGGTTGCAGGTGCTTTATCATGAATCTAAAAGATAACTTGTCCAAGTTTCAAGCTAAAGCTGATGAAGGCATCTTCTTAGGATATTCGCAGAATTCAGTTGCATACAGAGTGCTCAACAAAGGAACAAGAAAAATTGAAGAAACTTTCAATTTAACATTTGATGATTACTATCTTAAACAAATTGATAGTAAATTTGATAATAAACCAATACTTGTGGATTCAAATACTCCAATTGATAATTTTGAAATCAATGATTTTGATTATGACTTAATTTTTGGAATTCCTGACAGGGCCATTGATGCAGAAAATAATGCTCCTGATAATCAAACATCAGAATCCTCAAAACATACTGATGAATCAACGATAACTTGTGAAAGCTCATCAGATGTTCAAAATCAACAAGAACATCAAGTTGAGGGGGAGCCTTCGCAAAATCTACAAGAATATCAAGTTGAGGGGGAGCATTCGCAAAATCGACAAGAATATCAAGATACATATCATGTTGAGGGGGAGCATGATGAAACAGAGACAATTAATTGATAATAATGAAGAATTTCATGAAGTTAATGATAATTTTTCTATTGCAGGATCTGAAAATGAAGAAATGTTTGAAGATGCACCATTAGAATTTGATCCAAATTTTCCACCACTCGAGAAATGGACAAGAAATGATCCAAAAGAACAGGTAATTGGAAATCTACAAGAATGTGTGTTGACTAGAGCTCAAATTCGTGCGAAAAATGAGGTACTAAATGCAAACCAAGAACTTTGTATGTTTAATGTTTTTATTTCGAAAATAGAGCCAAAAACTGTCAAGAATGCTATGGAACACTCAGATTGGGTTGTTGCTATGCAATCTGAATTGGCAGAATTTGAACGAAACAAGGTTTGGAGATTAGTTTCTAAACCCTCTGATGTTTCAATTGTTGGATTAAAATGGATTTTTAAAAACAAAACCGACAAAGAAAGCAATATTATTCGAAATAAAGCAAGGCTAGTGGTAAAAGGTTATTCGCAACAAGAAGGCATTGACTATGAAGAAACATTTGCACCTATTGCAAGACTTGAAGCAGTTCGCATATTTTTAGCCTATGCAGCTCACAAAGACTTTGATGTTTATCAAATGGATGTTAAATGTGCATTCTTAAATGGAAAACTCGAAGAAACAGTGTATGTTGAACAACCACCAGGGTTTGTAAACAGTGAGTATCCTGATCATGTGTATGTCCTTGACAAAGCTGTATATGGGTTAAAACAAGCACCAAGGGCCTGGTACGCAACACTTACAAATTTCTTGAAACAATCTAAATTTAAACAAGGATCAGTTGACCCCACATTATTTCGCAAGAGAGTTGGGTGTCATCTAATGCTTGTTCAAATTTATGTTGATGATATTATCTTTGGTTCAACTGATCCAGCATTGTCAATTGAATTTGAAAATTTAATGAAAAGTCAGTTTGAAATGAGCATGATGGGAAAAATTAATAATTTTCTTGGTTTAAATATAAGGCAGAACAAAGAAGGAATCTTAATCAATCAAGAAAAATATACGAAGAACTTGCTTGAAAAGTTTGGAATGCTAAATAGCACAAAGATCAGAGTACCTATGGCAGTAGGCACAAGACTAACTCCTTCGTTAGATGCTCCTGCTGTTGATCTAACACTATATCGTAGCATGATAGGGTCTTTATTGTACTTAACTGCAAGTCGACCTGATATTATGTTTTCGGTTAGTTGTTGTGCTAGATTTCAAGCTAATCCAAGAGAGCCTCATTTGACTGCAGTGAAAAATATTTTCGCTATCTCAAGGGAACTGTTTCTTTAGGACTATGGTATCCTGCGAAAACAGGATTCTTCATTCAAGCTTTTTCAGACTCAGATCTAGGAGGATGTACTTTGGACAGAAAAAGTACGACTGGTGGATGTCAACTTTTGGATGGAAAGTTAGTGAGCTGGCAATCAAAGAAACAGACTTGTGTGGCTATATCAACCGCTGAGGCAGAATACATATCTGCGGCTGCTTGTACTTCGCAAATTATCTGGATTCAGAGTCAACTTCGTGATTATGCAATAAACATGAAAAAGATTCCCTTGTATTGTGATTCGCAAAGTGCAATTCGCATTTGTCACAATCCAGTACAACATTCAAAGATAAAACACATTGCTCTTCGATATCATTTTATTAAAGATCATGTGGAAGATGGGAATATTGAAATCAAAACAACTGAACAACTTGCTGATATTTTTACAAAACCTCTTGATGAAAAATCATTTGTTCGAATGTTAGCAGGTTTGGGGATGATTAATGTGAATTCAATTTTGTCATCACAAGAGTAAAAGCTTTGTTTAGTAGCTAAGAGTCGAAATCATTCAGAGGTTACTGTTCATTCAGAAGGCTTCGCATGGCTTCGCAACCATAGTTTTTCGCATCTGGCTCATAATCACTATGGGCTACAATGCGAAGAGGTCATACATTTATGTTTCTATGGGAAGGTATTAAATTTTTTTTATAAACTAGTTAGGATGTCCCTAGAAGCATGCTGCTGTATGTAGACCTCAAGCCTCGAATGATTCTATGTGTGAAAAATGAAAGCCTTGATGAAATTATCTCATGAACATTTCTACCCAGCAAGGCTTGTATTCGCATAAATCAACAAGAGCTACCTTACTCTTCTCAAATGAGTTAAGAGTTTTCTATTTTTTCCACATCATAACAGAGGTACAATTCGATTCTTAAACAATCTTTTTAAACCAAACTGTTCTAAAATTCCAAAATTTTTTTTGAAAAAGATTTGTCCTTGAGGTTTTTGATCAAACCAATCAAAACCTAGACAAATCACAACTCTGTGTTAAAGATCTAACATCATGAGTCCGTGATGAAAGTGAAACCCAAAAATCATATACCTTTAAGGAATTGACGGGGAACTTTGTTCCAGATTTTTACGAAACCTTTGTTTCAGTATCAAAAATTTCGAAACTTCAAATCATATTCAATTCGCATGCGTGGTCTCGATCAAATATTTACAACCAAGAATATTTGTTACCCAACAAGATCCAAAACAAATTTTCTCTTGAATATGATTTCAGTGTAAGTTTCAATCGCAGCTTCTTGTCATGATAAAAAAATTTCACAAGCCAACTTGTCACTGACTACACTGGTCAAACAAGTAATTTCATTTACAATTTCTCACCTTATGTTAAGGCTGATATGTAATGAAATTTGAAACCAACCTAAAATGACTTTTAAAAGAAGCCCTTTGAAACTTCTTTACAAGTATTCGATTGTAATCCACGGGAAACCACACAAGCTGTTGATTATCTCTCTTGATAATTAACGAAGCAACCTTTGCCTGAGGTTTTACTGCATTCATGTCAAAATTAACTTTTTGACATCACCACATTCCAAAAATTCTTGATTCTTATCTTATTTCATTGGCACAATGCACACACGAAATCCTTGAGGTTCTGAGTAAAACCAACTCAGACTGATGATTTCGCAAGTCTGGCATATGACTTCGCTTTAAATCCCAAAAGTGAAAGAGCCTTGCTTCCATGCGAAGGGTTTTACCGGTTCGGATTCTATAACGGATACTTGACAGGATGTATACTAAAAATGGTTGGTATTCTATCCGGTTTTCGAGGAGATGTGACAGTTACTTTTTGCTGCATAATAATCTTTTACAGCAATGATCCCAGATTCAAGGTGCCACATTGGATAACATTAAATGCATCCCGCTTTAATTTCAAATCAAATTTTGAGTAACCTATAAAAGGGGGATGAAGGACACTGTGAACGGTTACGCAAACAAGAATTCTCAAAACCTTCAAAGCTTTCATCTTGATCAACAGTTCCAATTTCTTTCAAACCCTAACAATGGTAGCCACAAACTCAAACACTGATGAGGTCCTTTCTCAATCCTTTATGAAGATTCAAAGCACAAACTATCAAGTTGATCCCAATGTTTCCGCTTATCCAGAAGAATTGAAGATGCTCATCGTGGCTTTGAAACGATCACCATTGTCAACTGCCATGTTCCGATCCTTCCCAGTTCCGATGATATGGTTATCTCGTGCTGCATCCACGGCTTCCTACAATCACACGGCGGATGTGATTACCTTCAATCTCGTCAACAACAAGAGGGTCAAATTGTCCAAGAACTTGTTCGTGGAGTTCTTGCAGATTCCCAACAACCCACCCTTTGTTAAACCTGTAAACTCCCAGATCATCCACATGTTCAATGAGATGGGACATCAACCGGAGTTGGAGAAGATTAGTGATTTCCGGAAGTCGGGATTGCCATGTATCTGGAATTTTCTATTTGGAATTTTCCTAAGGTGTCTTACAGGAAGATCAGTCGGCTTAGACAGAGGAAGAGTTGAAGTGTATGCCATGGTAATGGGTATATACTATGACATCAATGTCGACTATGCAACGCAACTGTGGAAGGAGTTTGTGAAAAGTCTAGAAAATATAAACTCGGAGAAGGGGATATCTTGTGCCAGGTACTGGAGTCTGATCCTGGAGAAAGTATACGAGAAATAAGCAATTCTGATCGTATCAGATGTCGAAGTTGCTGAGTTTTCGCTTTACCAATTTCCCAAAGTGGTAGAAGATGACGAAGCCATATTTACCCGGGTAGCTCGCATTCCGGATGCGATGCTTCGCAAAGTATCTCCCACTCACAAAGTGTTGGTGAGATATTTGCGAAACATTGATACAGCTGATCAGTCAGGTGTATTACCTGAAGTTGCTACTCCGTCGAAGAAGAAGAAGGGGAACAAGAAACCTGCGAAGGGTTCATCTTCACCAACCGTGCAAGATGAAGTAGTGAAGAAAGATGTTTTACCTTCCAAGTCTGGAGTGTTAAAACAGATTCGCAAGGCAGAGGTGAGTAGTAAGGAAGTTACTATTCGCAGCATTCCTGCCCCAGTATCTCCTGGAAAGAAACGACAAAGGGCAGAAGACGTTGCGAAAAACATGCAACGAACTCTGGGCAAGAAGAGGAAGATGGTGATTCGCAATGAATCATCAGACGAAGAAATTGTCCCAGAAACACCACCCGTCACAACCATGGTAACCGTTTCTTTACCAATCTCTCAACCTTCGCATATTTCCACCAATATTTCTCAAACCCAACCACTCGAAATAGTTCTTACCAAGTCAGTTACTGAGGAGGTACCTATTTCGGATATGGTTGTCAACGTATCTGATACGGGGGCACCTATCCCGAGTGTCGCATCCACACTACCAATATCCTTACCTATCACCACTTCATCTATATTCGATCATGCTCTTCAGAACCCATTCACCACCCTTTTTCCATTCCAATCACCTGAGAATCCTCCACCTTCGCAACAAATGTCGGATCCAGACATCGAAGGAGGTGCTTTTGGAGGTGTTCTCGATGACATTTCGTTTGATTCCGATGAAGAAGACATTCCTGATCATATGCTGATGACAGGAAAGCAGTTCAAAATACTGAATCAAAAATTGAAGGCTATTATCCAATCGCAAGCCGATTCTGGGAGAATGTCTTCAATCTCAGCAATGGAGGTGGATGTTATGATCAAAGGAGCTGAGAAAAGAATAATGGAGAAAGTCGATCAGTCCGACAAAAATAACGAACTCCGAGTGCAAGCACAAGGGAATAATTTCACGTCTGCAGTTAAAGATCTTAAAGCTGCTACAAAAGAAAGACATCTTCTTTTTATCCAAGACGTCAAGAAAGTTCGTGAGGACGTCAACTTCAAAATTCAGGAGTTGAAGTCTGACCTTGCGAAGGATCTTCAAGCAGTGCATACCAGACAAGAAGATCTTCACAAGCAGGTTGTGGAAATTTCGTCTCAACTCGACAAACTCAACAACATTCCTGTTGCTGATGATCACAAAGCTGCTACCTTGGAGAAGTTTGATCACCTGATCAAATTGGTCACGGAGCTCAAATCAGCAATTTCGCACTCAACGTCTTCGCAAATCCTTACTCCAGAATTCTTGTCTCTAAAGATTAACACTTTAGAACAAGCTATTCAAAAGGCTCTTGCTCCGCTATCCAATTTCACTTCTTTACTTCCGAAGGGTGCTCCACCTGTTTTCACAGGGGCGCAAGGGGGAGAGAAAAGTCGAAGCAAAGAAGGTGAAGCCAAAATAGTGGGAAAAGTCATCTCGACTCAACTGGTGGCAACTCTTCCAATTCCTACTAAACCGATTTCTTCAACAACAATAACCACAAAAACAATTTCCAAGGGAATTGTTATTGGAGGAAACGAAGGAGGTTCGAGTTCTCAACCTCAGAAAGATGTAACAGGAAAAGGAAAGGGCATCTTGTATGAAAAGTCGAAAGAGGAGATAAAAGATGATGCTGAGGCTGAACTTGAAAGAATGAGACAAGTCCAAAGCATAATGAGACAACGAGCAAGTGATCCTCCATCAATGAACAAAGGTGATCCTACAAAACTTTACTCTTACGAAACGATAGAGTCTAAAGTTGTAGGAAGGGAGATGTATGAGTTCGAGAAGAAGCCCAAAAGAAGTTATGACATTGCGAACTCAGATCACTGTCAGCTGGACTTCCCTATTAATGAAATGTTGTTCATTACGGCTCAATACAAGATCAGTCAGAAATTCGATAATCCGGATGACTACACTCACATGAAAATCAGATTTCATGCTGTTCTTGGGAAGAATCCTAATGAAGTCTGGTCCCTGATGAAGATCAAAAAGGTGCTCACGATAAAGAAGGATGTTTTGTTTGAAGACATGCTTCAAAATTTTCGATATTTTGTCATCAGGGCAGACAACAAACAATACGACTTTACTGTTGCTGACTTTCCATTGATGAACTGCAACGATCTCATTCAAGTTGCTCTTATTCTGAAGCACATGGAAGAGAACAAACTTAAAGGATCAGAAACAGATGTTTTTAAAGTCGGATTCGCACATGTGAAGACTTATATCGACAACTACTTCGATTGTCTTGCACTTACTGATGAGGAGTTAGCGAATGTGCTTGGAAGAGAGGTGAAAGTTCCATGGGAAGATACTTTGACACAATCAGCTTTGTCGAAGTATGTTGTAGGGGAGATATGCCTTAAACCATTTGGCATGGTGTTTTCGGGAAGTGACACTAAAGGCAAACCGAAGAAGTTCTTGTTCAAAGCTTCAGAGATTGAAAGATACAATTCTTCGCAATATACGCACTTCATTGTACGTATGAATAATTGCAAGAAAAATAACGAAGGTGACAAGAAGGACTTGAAGAAGGTGATCTCCTGGTTTGGAGCAGTGCGAAGAACGATTCACTCTACAATTCAAAAGCTCTTAAGTTGAATTGTATCGACTGTTTACAAAGGGGGAGAATGTAGATGTTAGTTGTAAAAGTCGAATAGTGTGTCTTGTAATGATTCGCATTTTGTATGTTATTTTACTAAGTCAATATTATATGCGAAGTGTAGCATGCGAAGTTTCATTGTATAGACTTAGTATACTTTTTGTAAGTTTCCTATAAATAGGGACTTAGGCTTGAAGTAGAGATACGAAATCAAAACACAAAATCTCTCTTCAGCTTACTCTGTAATCAGTCTTAATAAAACGAGATCTGATTAATATTTACTTCGTGTGTTCTTTATCTTTCATCATTCAAATATATTGTTTCATATATTAATTCTCGATAACAATTCTCTTCAAATCCAATGCTCAAATCATATTAATAAGCACTCATGAACGTTGCAGCAAACATTTGCTTATGTCTAATACTCTTTTAGACAATCCACACACCAATTCACGACAGTCTTCATTCATATCTACTTCCAACATATGAACGACTGTGGCCCGTTCGAATAATTCGATTATTCTTAATAAATTCAATTATTCTGGAAGTCAAAACATGCAAATGTGAAACACAAGAATAATACTAATCCCAATATGGCCTCAAACCTTTGAGTATAAATAAAACTCCTTTTATTTATCACCATATCGATTACTCATTATTTGTCATTTCGGGTAAACAACTTCTTACTTGAATTATTACACTTGTCCCATGCTCTTAGTATGCACACAATGTTTACCTATGGTTCTTACTTTTGTGAAGTAGATCAAATTGAATACATTTCCAATCATTCTCATTTCACAACTCCAAATCCTTTTTCATAAGTGTGAGAATATCAAATTCATGTTACTTATAAAATATGCTAGATTCTAACATTCTATGTAATGATCCTTTCGTAATGTCACTGCACCAAAGTCACAAAGACTATTGCCAATGATATTACAAAGTCCTCTATTGGACATTGTTACAAGACAGTTCCTTAGATATGATGTCTCTCACTCAAAGTACATTCCTTTGAACATCCTTTTGCATAAAAGTTTCTAATCTACACATAGATTTTCAATATTCAATTCCCAATATGGACACGTTTCCATATTTTCCATATGACAACTCATTCTTAATAGAATCTTATCTATTCGTAATAAAGTCGATATGGTCCATCCAATATGGAAACATTTCCATAATTTCCATATGACAACTCATTCTTAATAGAATCTTTTCTATTCATAATAATATCGATATGGTCCATCCAATACCATGCTTCCAACTACTCACAAGCGACCAATCCTCGTCAAACTTTGGATTGTTCTTTGATAGTTGTTTAATTATTTTAGTCAAAACCAATTCTAGTCCCTTTTCCCTCTAAATGCGCTCGACATTTGGAAAATTTTAGAATGGTCAAACATTAAAGCATTTTCAATCGATCCTATACCCGAAGCGTATGGGACACGATGCATAATGTTTTATTTGCTATGTTCTCAAAATTCGAATTGTGAAGAGGAATGCCGTAATCATAATCGAAATTTTAAGAACACACTATATACCCTTGACTAAACTTATTAACATTTCTCAACCTAATCCTTTATATTTGAAATGAAGCATAATATTCTCTCCCTTAATTATAGCAAAACAACTTTCACTACTAGAAAAAAGGCCTTTTACGACGCGCAAACCACGACACTCATTGATTTATGTTCCGCAAAAGAGAGTGACATCAAAAAGAGTCGTCTCTTCAAAAAATTTAAGGATTTATGTCACGCATTATTGCGTGACCTTAAATTAGTGTCTCATGTAAAAAAAATAAAAACACGGAGGGCACTTTATCTAAAATGCGCGTCCTTTGTGAATGTCGCTTTATGTTTTACTCAAAACGCGCGTTCTTTAAAGGGGGAAATGAAATCCACTCAAAATTCTTAAATTTTTTAATGCCCCGCTTCAAGATCCCCTTCATTCTCTTCTTCCTTCTCTCTGCAAACCCTAATCACGATACCATCTCTGCTATACACGTCCAACAACTGATAACTCTATTCAACATATGCAACCTATCCTTGATCACGAATAAAGATCTCACCTCGCCTCCCCATGCCGGCAACATCAGGTCCGACGACCTTAGAACTTTCCAGAGCTCCTCTCAACCCAATGCCACTTGTCGTTCTTCTCCTCAGGCTCCTTGCTCCTCTCTTCGCTTATCTGCAACAACCTTCCTTCTTTAACCTCCACCTTTACCTCCTCTTTCTTCAACCCAGGCAAGTCCGCCCTGAAAATGTGCGCCTCCGGCGTCTCCTTCCTGTCGATTCTGGCGTTGGCAATTGCTTCTGTTTCGTGTGATGGTTCGGGAAGGTTGCAGAGAGCACTGGAAAGGCCCTGGAAAGGGTCCCAGATGTCAAGGGAGAAGGGATTGAGTACATTGCTCCCCCTCTTTCTAAATCCCGTTTTCTTCCCGGCTTATTTTTTCTCCATTTGATTTATGATTGAAGGAACAAACTTCCGATTCTTGTTAAATCCCTTTTTCTTCATTTCTTAAATAAAATTTTTATTTGGTTCAGGGGACTGGCTATTCAGTTGCTTCATGGAAGCCCTCACATCTTGCTTTTGCTGGATTGTATCTTTATCAGTTGGAGTCTCAGACATCCACCAACTATCAGCGGTGCACCAGGTGCACATAGTTCTCCCTCTTTATGAATACTATTATTATTTTTATATTTTTTACATCAAATTATTTTTTATATTTTATATATATTATACAGACATGTAGAAAACCTAGTGGGATATGTGCAACAGCAATATATGTTTCTTCTGTGTTACATGGACATAATTTTTCAAGAGGGGATGTTGTACGTATGACTTATATCTAAATCAATGCATTTAATTACCTTTTTTTGTCAATATAATACTATGAATGAAAAGTTTCTAACTCATTTCTTTATATACTTGTATTATTTTCAAGTTAAAACTGTACATATATGTGAAGCAACATTGCAAAAGAAATTGATTGAGTTTGAAAATACAGAAGCTAGAGTTTATCTGTGAGTTTTCATGTGTATATTCATAATTTGTTCATCTTGTAAATTTGAGTTTGATGTGATTTTTTTAAAAGATTGATGAGTTTACTAGTAAAACAAAGGAGTATGAGAAGGAAATGCAATCATGCAAACAGAGTTCAAAGGAGTTAAAGATGCCTGGATTAACAGAAGTTGTTTGTCAATAGAAAAGCAATGCAGTTCAATCAGGTTTTGTGCTTTGTAAATATTGTTATTTGGAGTTTTGTGGTGGACTTTATGGTTCAGAGCCTCCAGCTTTTCAAAGGGCAGAAATGGAAAGATTAGCTAATCAATCTGTTGATAAAAATGATAAAGGCTCCTTAACAGAGGCCCAATGTGCTTGTTAGTTACTTGTATTCTCTTTCTTTCTTCTTCTATTGTTGTTAGGCTATTTTTTTATGATGAGGATGAGGAGGGTGTTTACGTCTTTTTACACAGATGGGTGTATTCTTTCTTTCTTCTTCTCTTGTTGTTAGGTTGTTTGAGGTGTAGGAATTGCAGCGCGTTTAGAGACTAAATTTAGGTGTTTTTTTTTAATAAACACGGGTGTCTTTTTTCTGGTTCTTTTTCCAAAATAGAAATATGAAATACAAGTAATTGATCAACAATAACAACATCCTTAAGTTTCAGCCTTTTTTGAAATAAGCTTTTGATTTCTTGGTTTTTCCCTTTGTTTAAACTCTTCATTCAATTTTAATTGCAGGGAATCTACGTCTTTAAGGTGCAATGACAATTACTACAAAACAGGAAAAGCCATAGTTATCTGCAAGTATCCAGCGGACCCCAAAGTTTCCTTGGGGTATTTGTCCTTTGGTTTTCCTGTTGCCTTAACTTTGGCTGGAGGGTTATCTCTATTTTACCATTACAAAGGGAAGTCAATCCCATGGTCTGCATTGTTCCAAAGCACACGTTTCTTTGTATTTTTCCTTATAGCTTTGTAAGTACACATCACCCTAATCTTACACCTTACTTTCACATTAAAAATTAAAACCATCAATCAAATAGTAACATATATAGTTTTTATTAATTTTGTGACATGTGCACAAGGGTTCAACTGGATTGGCAGCTACAATGCTGTTGGGCACGTGATCTCAAAGATTTTCAGTAACTCCTCCACTAGAAAGCAACACAAAATGACCACAGATCTAAATAAGCCAACAAAGAGAATTTTTTTTCCACAGCATGACTTTATTACAATGACATAGACTAGTCTCCCCACCACCCTCCAAATATTTGACTAACATCTTTCCATACTCTAAGGTAGTGTTTGGTATGTTGTAATTGAGGGAATAGAATGAAGTATTATGGCTCAGTGAAAAAATTAAGATTGTTTGTCAGAAAGGAATGGAATGGAATCAAGCATTACTTTTATTTCTGTAATAATTTAAAGCACTAATGTTTATATATATATATATATATATATATATATATATATATATATATATATATATATATATAATTGTTATTTGATTAAAGTTTATACTAAAAAATTAGAAATTTTGTATATTTGGCAAGAATTCATTTTATTTAGTTTTGTACTTATAGATAATGTTATTACACTCCTTGAAGCAAGTGAAGTTAAGATGAGAATGGAATAGAATAGAAATGATAGATCCATTCCATTCATTTATAGTTACCAAAGAAACAGACATTGAAGAAAAGAAAGGATGAAATTCCTAAAATATTTTTTATTGATTGGGACACCAAATTAAAGGCTTGTTTCATATTAGCCAAGAGAAGAGGAGAGATGTCAACAGTTGTGTTAGTTATTTATTTAGGGTTGGTTTGGTAATAAAAGATGAGGTTTATGTTGTTTGATTGATAATAGATGCTGGTGTCTCCTTGAAGTGGACCATGGGACCAGTTGTTTGGAGGGGGGAATTCTCCAGCCTTTGCTATCGCAGCAGTTACAACCTTTTCTAGTACACTTGTAGCCATCCTGGCTATTCCCCGAAATAGGCCTGAAAAATCTAAAATCCGACATTGAGATACATCCATCCGCCTTCTTTTTTTGATCAAATTCAACAGAGTCATATTAATATCCATCTATATGTACGCATTGTTGTTGTTGTATTTATCTAATCTGGGACTTCAACCAAGATCATTTTAATCTTTTCAGGTGATCAAGCCTTCAAAACTTGTTCATGCCCTGCTGCAACTGTTTTAGTGGAGCGAACAACTAGTCCTGCTGCATTCACCAGGGCAACAGTTGTTGTTGCTGCGAAGTATTCAATAGTTGAAAGACCAGAGAAGATCGATGCAGTCCTGTACCCGGAAATTTCCTCCTTTCTTATGCTTATCAAGGATCAAGATCGGGTAAGTATCTCTATATATGCTGGAATCAGGCGAAGAATGGAATTCTTCATCAACGGAATGGAGAAAACCCTACTCTTTTTTCCCTTATAATTCTATATGTATGAGTTATTAGTATGATCTGTTAAATTTTGATAAACATGGGCAGCATGTTAGGCGTGCAACTGTTTTGGCTTTGAGTATATCCTTCTATTTTATGTTTTCATACTAATCTTCCTATTCTATTTATTAAATGAAAACAAGTGTTAAAATAAAAAGAATGATTAAAAAAGGAATTAATAGGGCCCACATGTTATGTTTCATATAATTAAGGTTACAAATTTTTATATGCTAATTAATTTGGTTAAATTAAATTAAATCTATTAATTGAATGCAGTTGGATGCAACTACAGGCCGAATGAAAGTCTTGTAGTTGAAGTGATTGGATCCATTGGTGAGGAGAATTCAATTGGGAACATGTTGTCATTTTCTCTTCAGAAGTGGTAGTTAAGGGCTAATGTTTGCTATCAGCCTTTTCACTCGGCCAATCTAGTGGTACTTGCTGATCTTCTCTTTTGTGCACCTATTTGATTTGAATCACCAATAACTGTAAATAATTATCTCCATCTTGTAACTTATTTGTTTGAATTACCGCTTAAAATAAAAGAGATAATGTCTTATGATTGCCTCTACTAGTTTGAGATAAAAGCTTTTGGTGGATTACGCTTAAATCATTAGATGTGTCGTATAAGTTGTCCAACATCCGTGATTGTCATTGTTGATATCAGGTAAATCATATTGTAGTGTATGTATTCCAAATCCCACATTCTTTGGATGGAGAAAAGGGTAATTTTGTCTTTTACCACTAACATTCATGTTTGATTCTTCTAATACTTATATTATCATATTAATTTTTTAACTTTTATTTGATCAGGTCACAAGAATTATCGGAGCATGGGTTCAACGAGTGTGGTGTATTTATTCCAAAGCCCACTTGCTTATAAGGTACTTCTAAAGTTCCAGGTGGCAATCCAATGACACGAAGGATCCAGTTATATAGTTAGGGATGTAGTATCATGTTATATAGTTAGGGAAAACCCTTTAATAACAATGTACAATTAGATCCCCTTAATATCAATGTATTAAATTTTTTTGATAACTTGTTTGACATGATGTTATTGGATGAAATTGATTGTTTCGGTATATATTTGTTTACATATTTTTGTATTATGCGTAAATGAGTATTGTAAAGACGCGTCGTAAATGCATATGAAAATGGTTACTGAAGTTTACGACACGCAAATGCGTGTCATCTTCATTTATGACAGGGGCTTCCTTGATACGCATTGCGTGTCATAAAACACATGCGTCGTATGGTTACGATACGCATTTGCATGTCGTCTTCCTTTATGACAGGGCCTTCCTTGATACGCATTGCGCGTCATAACTGCGCGTCGTAATTGCGTGTCATAAATGCACGTCGTCTATAGACGAAGCACAAAAGTGCGTCGTCTCTCTTTATGACAGGGCCTTCCTTGATGCGCATTTGCGCGTCGTCTGAGTGTTTTACGACGCGCAATGAGCATCGTAAAAGGCCTTTTTCTAGTAGTGTTTACAACCCTTACGACTTTGCAAGGTATAACTCTTATTTTCTATAATTAATATTGCCAACTTGCAATATGTGCCTTAATAATCATACAATCATAACTTTTATGTTCCCACTATCATGATGATTATTATAAACATAACACTTATGCTCCCACTAGCTTCGACATGTATTCAGAAACAGCTAACTTCCAGAAGAACAATACCTATTGAATTTCTTAAGTCCATGTTTCTAATACTTAATGATTTGATAATCTTTTATCAAGGCCTCTTAAACTTATACACCTTTGCCTTAGATAGTTCATATGTGTGTCTAAACAATTGCCAAACCTCACAATTCAAATTATGGAAAGGGATATCGTAACCATATTTGAATTCGAGAATGCAATTTTACAATCAGTATCTTCTTAAAATCTTTCTTAGTGAAAGTATTTCCTCACAATCATTTTCATGAAGGAGGAAATCTTATGATACTTAGATTTAAACGGTGTATTTGTTCCTATCCATGTGAATTTGTCAAAACCAAGGTTTACAACAAATTCAAACTCATATGGATCGAACTTTCTTAATCTCGATTTCTTGCCTTATGGTAGCACAGCTGCCCACCATTTCTTCCAAGTAGTTAAGCAGCTCACCTTTTCTTATCAATGTACTTTCCATTGATCAAGGTCCTTGCCTTTTATGCATTCAAATGATAACTTATAGGACTCACATGCATAATTAACTCTATTGGAACGGCATAGAAAGAAAATAATGTCAACACGATAGGTTGTAAACCTCAACTTGTGTGCTAGTGATGATCAATAAGGTCTATTTTGATTTGTTCTTGAAAACCTTCAAGACCATTAAGACTCCCACCGACTCCTTGACATATAAGATTCTCTTGTCAATAAACATTTCAAAACAAATATTCAAGAGTTAGTGTAGTTCTTTTTATCAAAACACTTCATAAATTGGTACTAGTTGGTCTTTGTGTAACATCCCGAAATAGCAAGAGTACAGTTGAAGGGCCAAAGTGTTAATTGGGAAAGAGTGACTCGGCGAGTCCATGGATGGACTCGGCGAGTAGAGCCGCGGCTTGACCGCGTGTTAAGTAGCCGACTCGGCGAGTCGATGAGATGGACTCGACGAGTAGGAGCTGGGTGGAGAAAACCCTAATTCTCGGGGTTGAGCCCTATATAAGGAACATTATGTTCCTTCCCCTGCCTCTTTACTTCCCTCTTGAGTTCTAGAAACCCTAAATCGCAGAGGAGCTCCATTGTTGAGTGGATTGAAGCTTGGAGAAGTAATCTTTGAAGGAATTTGTGGGAATTGAAGGCTTGGGGCAAGGGGCTTTGCTTGGAATCAACTTCATTGCAGTTGGGGGCGTCCATTGGAGGTAATATCTCGTTCTTGGTTTGATCGTATGTTGTTTCTTCATTTTGGGGTTTGTGGGATCTTGCCTTTGGATGTAATTGGAAGTCTAGAGGGTAGATTTGAGGTTGCTACCTCAGATCTGGAAGGGAGGAGAATCATAGAGCATGAAAGTCCCTATGATGGAGTGTTTAGTGAAGCTTGCAAGCCCCAAACCCTAGTTATAAGTGATTAAGGCCTAGATCTCTTGGGATTCACGTAAAGTTTGCCACTTTACGTGATGGATGAGTTGTATAAGGCTAGATCTATGTTTTGGATCATTTGCATGGCCTATAATGCTTCTGAAAGGATTCAGATCGGTGGTACTCGGCGAGTCACATGGGTGAACTCGGCGAGTTGCTTGAAGATGAGTTGGGACTCGACGAGTTGGAAGAACAACTTGGCGAGTCGGATGAAGATAGCCTTGAACTTGGCAAGTTGTATGAACAACTCGGCGAGTACGTTGATGATAGCCTTGGACTCGGCGAGTTTGTTCTTGGACTCGGCGAGTCTTGTCGAAGAGTTCCGATATTCTCTGGTTGAGTCGAGAATCGGTGAGTCAAGGGATGACTCGGTGAGTTGTGTGCGAGTGGACTCTGAGTTGTTGGACTCGGCGAGTCTCGGGGTGACTCGGCGAGTTAGGTCGCGGATGGAGTGAAGTCTGAGTATGGGAACTCGGCAAGTCATAGGGTTGACTCGGCGAGTAGGGTCATTCAAGAGTTGACTTTGACCTTGTATTTGTCCAAGGGTTGACCAATGGTGTCCAGGGGCATTTTGGTAATTATTGTTTGTTGTTTTGAGTTCAGCGCATTGGTGGTTGACCAGTGGTGGAGATCGTATCAGTGATCGGAGTAGCTTGGATTATCTGTTCAGTCGGCAGCTTCGAGGTGAGTTATCCTCACTATATCAACGGGGTCTAAGGCATCAAGGTCGGCCCTTATCGGATTGAGATCCGGGTAGTCGTTTTATGTTACTGCTTTATCATGTTTGCATCCTGTGAGTTAGGATGGTATATGCTAGAGACCTGATTGAGATCAGTATCCAGAGAGATAGGGAGATGCTATGTTAGTGACCTGTTAGGTCGGTATCCTGGTTAGGATAGTGGCATGTTATGTGATCTGTTGATCTGCTTGTTATTTGTGAATTGTTAGATGATTGTATGTATATGTGCATGGATGTTTGGACTAGATTTGGGTTGAGGCGAGTCCTGCTGTGTGCAGTAGGCCAAGATACCCAGGGCGGACCGGTTGTCCCGTAGGCCCAGCGAGCGGTCCGGATAGGCTGTAGGTCCCGGTAGGGGCGGACCAGACGTGCCGAAGGCTCGGAGAGTGGACCAGACAGACTGAAGGCCCGATACGGGCGGACCAGTCATACTGTAGACTCAGAGAGTGGACCATGTGGATTGAAGGCCCGGGAACGGGCGGACCAATCACACTGCAGACTCAATGGATGTGGATGGACTCATAGGGTGGACCATGTGGACTGTCGGCCGGTGCGGCGGACCAGTCACACAGTAGACCCGGAGAGCTTGGCTGTTCTATGATCGGATATGTTATGGCATGTTATGCGTGTATGGTATTTGTGGTTGGTATTTTGGGGGTATCTCACTAAGCTTTCGGGCTTACAGTTGTGGTTTCATGTTTTTCAGGTTCTTCAGGAGATCGTGGCAAGGTGAAGGCGTGATCGTACCGCTCCTCATAATTTTGTGGTGTTATGATTCTGGGAATACAATAAACATTTTGTATTGAAAACCTTTTTGTAAAGAATTATTGGAATTGAGATGTTTTTGAAAAATTAAAAATTGGTTGTGTTTTTCGGTCGTTACAATTTGGTATCAGAGCCTTGGTTTGAGTGAATTGGAGAAACACTCGTGTGACTCCAGTCTCAAATCGAGGAGAGTTTTTGAAAGAGTAATTAAAAAACGGTTTTCAAAAATGAGTAAAGGAGGACGCGGAGGTACGATCAGCCGGAGCCAGTAAGTAACCCCAAAATACCATGCATGTTATTTGTTTTTGAGCTTTGATAGAACAGCATGCTAGTATTAGGCTAGGGATCCTCAGGATTTCATGATATGTTGCCTGATTTGTGATGCCTGTAGCCTAGGGTCCCTTATGGGAGATTCTCAGTGTTTCTCTAGTGGTGAGGGTTGATTATTGTTATGCTTGTTCTCTAGGGTATCGTGGTAGTACTTCATACAAATGTGGGTAGGTGTGGAAGGTAGTATGGGCCCGTACTACTGAAAGCACAGGACCCATACGCGTATCAGGGAAACCGTGATCTCTAGGGTGGGTTGAGAGAGAGTTGGATCCCAGGGTGTGGGAAGAGTCTGAGATTTTGTGTGGTGTTTCCTTTCAGTATGGAGATTCCGAGGCATGATGAGAGTGGATCCGGGTCAGGATCAGGAGCTGGAGAGAGGGTTCCGGGCGAATCGGTGCGGCCCGAGATTGTCGGTCAGATGAGCACGAGCGAGTTGGACGCGAGGATTCGTGAGATCCTGCATGAGGAGATTGCGGAGTTGTTCCGGGCTGAGTTGCCAGAGCTGTTTGGGTCAATTAAGACCGCCATGGTTGAGTATTTTGATGAGCGTTATGCGGTTCTCACCGAGACGGCTACCGCGGCGGCTACAGCAGCTGTAGCAGCGGCATGGGGAGGAGCTAGTCGGGGTTTTCAGTATCAGGACTTCGATAGGACGAAGCCTCCCACATTCGACGGAGTTCAGGACCCGATTGTTGCTATGAGGTGGTTGTCAGACGTGGAGGGATGTTTCTTCACGTGTTCATGCCCTGCTGATCATAGGGTGAGGTGTGCTCTGAACCTGTTGAGGCTCGGTGCGAAGGATTAGTGGAGATTGACCACGGGGTCATTTTCGGAGGCGCAAAGGGTTGCGGTTTCATGGGATCAGTTCAGAGAAATGTTCAGTACTCGTTATGTTCCGCAGGTTGAGAGGGAGAGATTGGCTCAGGAGTTCCTTGAGCTGAAGCAGGATTCGGAGTCGGTGACTGAGATCACCAGGATGTTCACTGAGAGGGCGATGTTTTGCCCAGAGTTCGCTTCAGAGCAGGCTTAGATGTCTCGATATCTGAGCATGCTCAAGAGGGACATCAGGCAGTTTGTGTCTGCGCAGAGGTGCGAGACCTTGTTGGAGTTGCAGGAGGCCGCTAGGCGGCGTGAGTTAGAGATTGAGTTGCAGATGCGTGAGTTGAGGCAGGCTCCGGTGCAGTCGCAGCCGGCGCCGAAACGGCCCAAGACCGTTGATGTTAGAGTGGGGGATTTGAGCAGCCACACTTGTGGGAAGTGTGGGAAGGGTCACACCGGGGTTTGTAGGACCGGTGGTGCATGCCACAAGTGCGGAAGGGATGGGCACTATGCAAGGGATTGTCGGCAGTCAACGCCAGTTCGGGATTTGAGGATCTGCTATCATTGTCATCAGGTTGGACATTTGAGGGCCAACTGTCCACAGTTTGCTGCTGGATCGGTGCAGGCTCCAGCACCGGCCACTTTGAGGATCACAGGTGGAGGTCAGGGTGGAGCGGAGCCCCCAAGGGCTCAGGGTCGTGTTTTTCAGCTTGTTGCAGAGGAGGTCAGGGCAGTGCCAGAGACAGCTGCGGGTATGTTTCTTTCTTGATGTCTTGTTATCTTGTGATTATTGTGGTGTAATGTTCATGAGCCGGTAATTGTTTGGTTTTCGTTGTGATATTCTTCGTTTCGCGGGTTGTGGTTTTGGTCATGGATTTGAGTTTCGGGTTTTCGTCTTGGTATCCGTTGTTCCCTGAGGGTTTGATATGATTATGGATAGTGTTTTGGTGCTTTCGTTGTCTATCGTTCGTAAGGGTTGTTAGTGGAGATGCGGCATTGGGTTATACGTCAGGTAGCATCTTCGTTCGTGGAAGGGATAATTGGAGATCGGATTTTTCTTGAGCGGATTGATCAGTGAGGAGATGTGTTTTGCTAAGGGTTGTTTATGCTTGTGGAAGTGGCCCGTGTGTAAGTGGTCTCTTTGTGTAGGGTTGTTTTGGAAGGCCGTTGATGGCGGCCGGCGGTTGTTAGTCAGTGCTATAGTGGGGGAGAATTGGAGAATTCTCCGGGAGATAGATGAGTATTGAGGGTGCTTAGCTGTTGGGTTTCAGCAGTGTTCTGTCAGCCTAGAGTATAGGCTGATAGGAGCGAGTGTCGGGCATGCGGGGCGGGATACAGACCTAGGGCATTGGTTATGGAGGCCTGGAAGCAGGCCGGGATCAAGTATGTCGATGGAGTTAGAGTTCGGAACCCCTAGAGGGCTAGAACGGTATGCATGAGAGGAATCCTGAGAGGGGATAGCATAGAATGTTGGTTGATAGTGAGCGGTCCGGATAAACTGAAGGCCGGAAGGCGTACCAGTCAGACCGAAGGCTCGAAGAATGGTCCAGCCAAACTGAAGGCTCTGAGAGCGGTCCAGATTGGCTGAAGGTTCTGAGAGAGTGGTCCAGATGGACTGAAGGCCTGATGAGGCGGTCCAGTCATGCTGAAGACTCTGCGGGTATTGTTGGATCAGTTTGAGATTGCTGATTGTGTATGTTGCAGTGTGATTGCATTGGAAGGTCTGGCCCCGGGTAGTGATTTAGATGAGTTGAGAGAATGCATGGGCTTGAGAGCCCCTGCAATGAGAGCCTGAGTATGTGAATCGCGGTTACGCAAAAAGGGTGGTGTCGCGTTGGGCGAGCACCGTGGCACTTGTTGGGGGTCGCAGTGTGGCCAAGTGGATTCCTTGGAAAAGGAAGAGAGAAAGGTGTGTAACTCCGAAAGGGAGTGCAAGTTCACGAAAGTGAAAGCTGCAGAGCAGAGTTATGATTAGAGTATTTCGAGTATGGTTTTGAGCATCGTGTTCACGGCAGTGAAGTAGGAGCTCATCCGGTTTGGGATGTCTGCTGAGGTTGCGGAAGGAATTCCGCAGGTGTAGAGCCCAGAGGCATGGAAATAATGCAGGGGGAGAGTCGTGGACTCTCAGTATGATTCTGTTCAGGGTATTGGTTATGTATTAGTAGTTCATCCTGGGGGATGTTTGAGGGTGTCATCAGTGTGTCGGGTTTTCCAAACCTGAGGATACTGGAGCTAGTTCAGCATGTGTATGTGTTTGTAAGAGGAGGACTCGTGGGAGTGCTCTGAGATAGAGAATGGGTTTTCCGTCGTCGCGGAATGGACAGAGTGGGATTCGGATCGGGGATCCGATGGTTCATGGTTTTCTAGCCTTTAAGAGTCGAGTGATGGTTGTGATTTGGAGTAGTGTTGCATTATGGGTAATTCTCAGGGGTTAAGTGAAGTTATTAGAGGGTGAATCCGGTGCCCTATTTGAGACGGTGGTCAGGACACCGTGAGGAAAGGAAAGTGTGTTCGAGTTTCGTTTGGGTATGCCTTGTGGGACCTGGTCTGGTTGGGGTCAGGTGGCGCGTTGCGGGAGTATCTTAGAGTTGAGCTGCTATATGCTTCGAGGGCGAAGCCTAATATAAGTGGGGGAGAATTGTAACATCCCGAAATAGCGAGAGTAGAGTTGAAGGGCCAAAGTGTTAATTGGGAAAGAGTGACTCGGCGAGTCCATGGATGGACTCGGCGAGTAGAGTCGCGGCTTGACCGCGTGTTAAGTAGCCGACTCGGCGAGTCGATGAGATGGACTCGGCGAGTAGGCGCTGGGTGGAGAAAACCCTAATTCTCGGGGTTGAGCCCTATATAAGGAACATTATGTTCCTTCCCCAGCCTCTTTACTTCCCTCTTGAGTTCTAGAAACCCTAAATCGCAGAGGAGCTCCATTGTTGAGTGGATTGAAGCTTGGAGAAGTAATCTTTGAAGGAATTTGTGGGAATTGAAGGCTTGGGGCAAGGGGCTTTGCTTGGAATCAACTTCATTGCAGTTGGGGGCGTCCATTGGAGGTAATATCTCGTTCTTGGTTTGATCGTATGTTGTTTCTTCATTTTGGGGTTTGTGGGATCTTGCCTTTGGATGTAATTGGAAGTCTAGAGGGTAGATCTGAGGTTGCTACCTCAGATCTGGAAGGGAGGAGAATCAGAGAGCATGAAAGTCCCTATGATGGAGTGTTTAGTGAAGCTTGCAAGCCCCAAACCCTAGTTATAAGTGATTAAGGCCTAGATCTCTTGGGATTCACGTAAAGTTTGCCACTTTACGTGATGGATGAGTTGTATAAGGCTAGATCTATGTTTTGGATCATTTGCATGGCCTATAATGCTTCTGAAAGGATTCAGATCGGTGGTACTCGGCGAGTCACATGGGTGAACTCGGCGAGTTGCTTGAAGATGAGCTGGGACTCGACGAGTTGGAAGAACAACTTGGCGAGTCGGATGAAGATAGCCTTGAACTCGGCGAGTTGTATGAACAACTCGGCGAGTACGTTGATGATAGCCTTGGACTCGGCGAGTTTGTTCTTGGACTCGGCGAGTCTTGTCGAAGAGTTCAGATATTCTCTGGTTGAGTCGAGAATCGGTGAGTCAAGGGATGACTCGGTGAGTTGTGTGCGAGTGGACTCTGAGTTGTTGGACTCGGCGAGTCTCGGGGTGACTCGGCGAGTTAGGTCGCGGATGGAGTGAAGTCTGAGTATGGGAACTCGGCGAGTCATAGGGTTGACTCGGCGAGTAGGGTCAGTCAGGAGTTGACTTTGACCTTGTCTTTGTCCAAGGGTTGACCAATGGTGTCCAGGGGCATTTTGGTAATTATTGTTTGTTGTTTTGAGTTCAGCGCATTGGTGGTTGACCAGTTGTGGAGATCGTATCAGTGATCGGAGTAGCTTGGATTATCTGTTCAGTCGGCAGCTTCAAGGTGAGTTATCCTCACTATATCAACGGGGTCTAAGGCACCAAGGCTGGCCCTTATCGGATTGAGATCCGGGTAGTCGTTTTATGTTACTGCTTTATCATGTTTGCATCCTGTGAGTTAGGATGGTATATGCTAGAGACCTGATTGAGATCAGTATCCAGAGAGATAGGGAGATGCTATGTTAGTGACCTGTTAGGTCGGTATCCTGGTTAGGATAGTGGCATGTTATGTGATCTGTTGATCTGCTTGTTATCTGTGAATTGTTAGATGATTGTATGTATATGTGCATGGATGTTTGGACTAGAGTTGGGTTGAGGCGGGTCCTGCTGTGTGCAGTAGGCCAAGATACCCAGGGCGGACTGGTTGTCCCGTAGGCCCAGCGAGCGGTCCGGATAGGCTGTAGGTCCCGGTAGGGGCGGACCAGACGTGCCGAAGGCTCGGAGAGTGGACCAGACAGACTGAAGGCCCGATACGGGCGGACCAGTCATACTGTAGACTTAGAGAGTGGACCATGTGGATTGAACGCCTGGGAACAGGCGGACCAATCACACTGCAGACTCAATGGATGTGGATGGACTCATAGGGTGGACCATGTGGACTGTTGGCCGGTGCGGCGGACCAGTCACACAGTAGACCCGGAGAGCTTGGCTGTTCTATGATCGGATATGTTATGGCATGTTATGCGTGTATGGTATTTGTGGTTGGTATTTTGGGGGTATCTCACTAAGCTTTCGGGCTTACAGTTGTGGTTTCATGTTTTTCAGGTTCTTCAGGAGATCGTGGCAAGGTGAAGGCGTGATCGTACCGCTCCTCATAATTTTGTGGTGTTATGATTCTGGGAATACAATAAACATTTTGTATTGAAAACCTTTTTGTAAAGAATTATTGGAATTGAGATGTTTTTGAAAAATTAAAAATTGGTTGTGTTTTTCGGTCGTTACACTTTGTCTTATCCAAGACATCACAACTTTCCACATTCATGAATGTTATAAACCTTCTTAATACTTATCACTCATTGTCACGATCTTAATTCTAAGACTTGTTTTGGAACGAAGTATGATTGACTTCTTGATTTAACCATTTCTTCAATTCTTGATTCCTCTTCTTAGACATACAATTGTACTAAGACTCACTTAGATGATCAATTGAGATATGGTTCTTAATCATTAAGACCTATCATAAAGCATAAAAGCTACTCTCCTTCTTCTTAGAATGGAGAAACGTTTATCTTTCTGCCTACTTGATTCTTCTTATTCATTCTGCTATTGATTTAAACTTTTTCAATCAATTCAGAATTACACTTAATCTTGTAAGTATAATCGTATTTACTAAACCTTTAGTAAATCATGACAAATATCTTTGTTACTCTTATGGTGGACTTGATCAACACGCAACTTTGTGTATTCGATCTCCAAGTTCTTCACTTGACACTTTGTCAATGAATTAGTCTAATTTCTAAATATGAAATTTCTCATTCATCGTGCAACCAAGTTGCATGATTCCAAGTTTCTGTCCAATTTAAACTTGGGCGATGAGAAACTCTCCCTATTTGGTAAATTCTCGACATTTCCACAAACAACATAATTAAGAATCAAATCCATTATTGCTAATAATAGAAACATTCAAACACCAATTTTTCATGTACGCCATTGCAAGGATAAATAAATAATATAAAATCAAAATTCATTTTATTGCGGAAAAATTTTGTCCTTACAATGCAATTCATTGAAAAATTATGCTAATACATCTTTCTTAGCTATCTAATTCTAACTCTAAGTAGTAGCTCAAGAATCTAATCTTCGAGAAATGCGATCAAAATCCATTCCTTCATGGTTAGATTCTGCTCACTTCTTCCCTTAAGCTTCCTTTCTTTTCTTCGATCCTACAAAACATCAATTGCAATCTTATCACATTATGTATTAAGAATCTACAATAGAAGCTTAAAAGAGTTAGTTAATGGATTTTACCTATATTAGAGCCATACGTTTCGACTCTCCCATCTCTTAGATCTCTTAGGTAAATGGGGCAGCTTCGTCTCCAATGCCCCTTCTATTGGCAATAAAAGCAAATTGGCTCTTTTGGAACATGACATGGAACTACTTCAGACATTGCCTTTCTCTTATGATCAACCTTTTCGATCATAGCAAGTCTTTCGTTGCCAATGTCTATATCCATAGAGGTCTTGAAGGCAGATTCACCAATCAACTTTGCTTTTCTATTGCGCCAAACCATTGCTGATTCAGCAGCAATAAGCATATAGGTGAGATCTATAAGGGTCACATCGCGGTTCATCATATAGTACTCTCTTACGAACTCACTATATGAGTTAGGAAGTGACTGAAGAACCCAATCAATAGCCATTTCCTCACAGACAACGAATCCCAACATTCTTAACCTATCAATGTGTGACTTCATCCCTAGGACGTGTGCACACACCGACTTTCCTTCTTTATGTTTACTTGCCAAAAGGGCTTGAGTGATCTTGAACTTTTCAAGCCTTCGAACTTGTGGGTTAGGGAGAATAATTTGAGGAGGAGGAGGAAGTGAAGTATGATCTCTTGTTCCTTGATTGAATCGTGGAATATCATCTTCATGTGGAATGCTTGTTCCATGGGATTTGAGAAGACCATAGTTGTCAAACTTTGACATCTACAAAACGAGAGAAAATAAATTCAAGTTAGTTGATTGATTGATTCCTTAGTAAATCACCCAAATGAGATACTAAGGCTAGGACCCAACACAATATTCTACAACTCGGGAGAGGGATGCCGTAACCCAAATTGCAGAACATTTGAAGGTAAGTGAATGACGATTCACTAATTTCCACCATGAAAAACGAAAAAGAAATTTAAGTTTTAAATCTATGAAAACTCCTAGATCCTTTGAGATTCATTGAACTTCCAATGGCATGTTTAAATCTCGATATGCCCCTCTAGTTTGTGATTGGGATGCCGAAGATCACAAAGCGGGTGTGAATAACCATGCAAACTTACATGGTGCCCTCACATGTTACAGTCACCTATTCGATGTGCTGGTAAACCAAACACACTCCACTGAACTATGAAAAACATTGAGTCACCCTTTGCTACCTTTTCTTAGAACCATTTAGTGTGCCGGTAAACCACACACGCTCCACTAACGTCTTTGCAAGGGCACAAAGTGTAATTTCATGGAATTGCATCAATTCACTTTTGCCTAAGTAACTAAGATTGGGAATTTTATGAAAACATTTAGTTACTTTAATAATTCATTATACTTATAATGGAAGGTTTTGTCCTATTCTATCCGTTCGGCTAACGACCCTCCACTAGTCAAGAGTGCGGTGGGTAAGAGTGGATACCCATTCAATCGCCATTTTATAGGCAATTTCCTTAAACACCCCTTATAGACCAGCTTCGTGAATGAGGCCTACTAACGGTAAGACTGACTTTTACTCATACATATATATAATGTTAGACTTTTAATGTTATATATATATATATATATATATATATATATATATATATATATATATATATATATATATATATATATATATATATATATATATATTATAGGGTGTATTTTACACTTTTAAAATACTAGGTGGTTTAATTTAACAATTATACTTTTAATTCAATTAAATTGTTAACCTAAACTTTTATGGATTTATTAAACCTCTTTTAATTATACACCTTAATTAATTAATAAAACCATAAGGGAGTGATTTGAACTTTTAAAAACATTACTACGGTTTTAGAATTTAACATTCCTAATTAAACTTTTAATCAACTTTTAAATTCCAAAACTTGAGGGCAAGTTTTGAAACATTTGAAAACATTAGGGTTTCAACTATTTAAATTTCAAAACAACAAAACTTTTGGGTTCAAATTTAAACTATAAAACCTAAAGGGGAAAATATGAAACATTTCATAACACAAGGATCAAATAACAAATAATCTAAATTAACATTTAATCACATAATTATCCATATTTGATTTATTTAATGATTTCTTGCAAAACAATTTACCAATTTAATCAAAATAATCAATCAATTATCACATAAGGAAACAAATATTTTATTAATTGATAAATATCTTCAATTAGATCAAGAATATAGTGAAATATATCATAAAATCGGATTTATATTGAGCTAATATGATAAAGGCAAGTATCTCAAAGATAAACAGCGAGAAATCCCAAAAATAGCTCAATCTGACGCTCGAACTCGCCAAGTACCACACCGTACTCGCCGAGTACACTGTGGTACTCGCCGAGTTCATCAGCCAGGGAGTCCAAAAATCGATTTTGCAACTTGAATAAACAAATAATGCATCAATACAATAGAAACCAATCAAGGCTCTGATACCACTGATGGGTTTTGGTCATAAGACATCCTATGTGCTCATACAAACCCTAATGCTTGGATCTAGGTTTATCTATTGTACATGCAAGTTATCCAAGACTATAAACCCTAATTCTAGCATTCAAGTAATCATATTAACATGAGAATAGGTTTAAGATGTTACCTTGATTGTTATGTAGCAATAACAATCCCAAATCTCCTTGTATTGACTTTAGAAAGCTTAGAGTCACAATTGTCACTCCTCTAATGGTTCATAAACACCATAAGCAAGACGATGAAGAGGAGAGAGGATGGAGGCTGCCCAAAAACGTCTACAAACCCTAGAGGAGTCTTGGCCACGTTTTTGGGTCATAAGGGTCTTATATATAGTTAGGCAATTAGGGTTATTTAACAAGGAAACCCTAATTTGGATGCTTAAGCCCTAAGCAACCCATGGACTCCTTTAATTAGGGCCTTGGACGATTTCCTTATGGGTTTCCCATAGAATTCGTCCACTCCTTAATTTAAGACAATCCATGGCCCAAATTGCAATTATCTTATAATGTCACACCCCCGAACCAGACGGCGGAAACGTCCGAGGACTGTTGTGACTCAATTGAATACCATCACAGTGAATATACATGAAACATAACATCATTCATCACCATGCATTGAAATAGTACAACTGGTAGTGTTTACATTTAGTACATTGTTTCGTAACATTACATTCCCAAAAAGTAGATTGTTCGATACTAGTTAAACAAACAACAAGACATCACTGAGTACATTTTTCCCTTCGATTTACCTGTTACCTGAGAATACAAGTATTTTGAAAAACGTCAACATATGAAATGTTGGTGAGTTCATAAGTAATGTTTGCAACATAATGTTTTGTATTGTTTTGAAAACCACCAGAAAATCCGATATTTTCTGAAAAGAGTATCGTGTAAAAAGTGTGAAGATCCGTAAATATGCTTGTTTGTTTCTATAAATGTAGATAAAAATTGTTAGACTTGGTATGCATCTTGTAGGTGTATGAATTGAAAACCCTAGGAAAACCCGATGTTTTCCTAATACTTTGAATTATGCGTTTTATATGTCGTTATACCGTTGTGACGTGTGTATTCGATAATTCCAGGTAACATTGGATTAATTATGGATTGTGAATTGTTATAAACACGCATTAATGAAAACGACTAGTTTACAACTATACAAATGATCCCTTAGGCGTCGTCCATACTATTCACTTAATCCAACCACCCTGACTTCCCATAGCCCCACAACTGAGGAGAAAAGAGGGTGCGAAGCCCCCGTTATTTCCATAAGTCGTTCAAGGCTATCGTGAATGCGAAAGGCCCTTGGCCCGAATCGCATTGGTGAATTCTCGACTTTGCTAGCAGTACCAAAAGACCCTTGGGGCCCAACAGCACAAAAGCCAGTGAAAGTCCTTTTACATGGAATTAGGTCATATAAGTCCCAACAACATGTAAGCGAGTTTCCTTCGGGCCTAAAGATCATGTCATTGGGCTAGCTAGGCCCAACAAGCACGATTTGAAACTTTCGGGCCCAAAGATGGTGTATCGACGTCTGGTGAATTCCCACGTGTGTATTGACTTCCCATAATTTCAGCGTGTGTATTATAGTATCGTCGTGTATAGATTTTTGATTCATTATTGATTCGAGACCGAATCAATTCGTTTGGTAACGATTTTTGGTGTTGAAGGTGTATTATGTTTCGTCAGTAGTCGTGGTACTAGTATTTCATCATGACAGATTTATTGTTTAAAACATTGGAAATTTTACTTTTGCAGCCCCTTTCTTTTGAATAAATTTACACTTTTAGCTCTTTTTATAAAAGAATTTCCATTTTAGTCCTTAAACCATTTTTCTTCACACTTTAGTATCAAAACTTGTTGAAAAGGGTATTTTTCAGCTCAAATTTATTTGAAAAACAGTTTTAGTCCCTCAGAATGATTTTTTATCGGCTGAAACCTCATTTTTCGCAAATTTTACAAAATATAAATTTTTTGCATCTTTGGTCCCTTTTAAATATGAAAAGTATTTTTAACCCTTGAAATGGACTTGGAGCACTAGTAGTCCCCTATTTTACAGAAAAGTACAGTTTCAGCCCCTCTAATTTGAAAATCTCGCAATTTGGGCTTTATTGGGCCGAAAAGTTCATTTTTGGCCCATTATGCTTCAAAATTCACATTTTAATCCTTCAAAAGAGTAAATTTCCAGAAATACATTCTTGAAACTGTTTTGACTCATCTCATCCCTCAGAATTTGTATTTTGACATTTTGGGCCCTTTAGTTTCATATTTTTAGCATTTTGAGTCCAAAAATGGGTTTTAAACCCAAAGATGTTCATATTAACCAACTTGGTTATTTTTCTAGAAATGATTTGTGTGAAATAACATAGTTTATACTTATTTCATGCAAATTAATGTAGATCTCGGTCTTAAGGTCTTTTTGACTAGATCCAACACCACAATCACATAAGAACATATATACAAGCATAGAAATCACACAAAGCATACATATACTCACAGATCTACACATTTGCTTGTATTCCCCCCGCCCCATAAAACTTATAAAAACCGAAAAATAGGGGGTATGAAGCTCACCTTGAGTTGTAGTTTTGGTTTTGAAGAGAGAAAAGAAGAAAATTTCGATCCTATCAAGTCTTCTTGGTAGATCTCGAGTTTAGTGAATTCTAAGGTGCATGATCACAAGTTGGAATAGATTTAGAAGAGATTTTTGATGAAATGAAGTAGCTAGATCATGGATTAGTCATCAACTTACCTTAGATGATGTGTTTGTAGGAAAAACCTCCTTGAAAAGCTCTTGATTCTCGAATTTTTTGAAGGAGGGAGGAGATGTTCTTCAAGACTTAGAGAGAATGGAATGAATTTTTGTGAGTGTGTGTGTGTTGTTTTCGGCCGAGAGCAAGAAGAGAGGGGAGAGAGTGCATGGAAATATGAGTAAGGCTTGGATGCATGATGAATAATAGCCTAGTTATCCACAAAATAACAATGAGGTGGCTAGCATAAGTCAACCCTTCCTCTTGGGCTTGCCTTGGGCCGAGAATGGAGAGGAGAAAAAAAAAGATTTTTGGGCTTTACTGCCCCTAAGCCCATGCTAGAGTTAGCTTGAATGATTATTGGCCCTATAAAATATAAGTGTGATTTTTTTATACTTTGTTGGGCTAGTTTAAGTTAATTATGGTTCATAATGGTTCATAATAATTAATTCATTTCATTCTAGGCCCAATGTGGCCCAAAATGTTGGAATAAATGAAAGTGGGTCCAATTAGAGCCCATTTAAGAGTTCCAAGTCCAAGATGGTCAAATTGGAAGCTTATTGGTCCATTGGGCCCAATAAGGAAGTCCTAGACCAAAATGGACCTAAACAAAAACTTCTAGGGTTCCCCATTGCTTGTTGAGTATTTTGTAATGCTTGTATGATGTATTTGATTGCAATTTTGTTGTCACAGAGTAAGCATCATACATGCCCTTTTTTTTTTGATTCGTAATTTTACTTAAGTGTTGTAGTTACAAGGCACAAAATTTATAGTTGTGACATATAATTACAATTCCAGTCCCTTAAGTTTAATTAATCTCTTTTAGTCACAAAACTAATTACCAATTAATTATTGACTAATATTAATTAAACAATATGATTTCTTCTTTAATATATTATTCTCATAATATATTAATAAATCATATTTAATCCTTTCTCTCCATAATTCATCCTATCAAGTTGCTTTGGTGAAGGCAACCCAAAAGGACCATGCACCATCGGGTCAAGTACATACCAAAATAGTTATGGACTTAGACACTAATCCAACAATCATATGTCAAAGGGTCGAAATCAACATCCTCATTTGTCATTGGATTTTCTGTGTTCGATGGTTGAGTATTTAGGCTAGACAATGCACCTGATCTGAGGCTCGTTATTTGTGAAGTGGAATTAGACGGCTGTGAATGGTATGTCTCGAACATAGGAGTAGGGATTTAAGTTATTTTGTGGACTGGACTTTGTATTTGGGCTCCCCCTTCGGTGCTTGTATTAAAAAAGGTTTCAAACCAATATTGGTTTGATGTGGGCTTCTTCTCTTGGTCTACAGTCCAGTACCATTTTCTATTTTCTTCAAAAACAACATCACATGCTACCACCACTTTGTTCTCTTTAGGGTTATACATCCGATACGCCTTGCTACCTGGTTCCACTCCTAGGTACACCATCGACACGCTCCTATCACTTAGTTTTGTGGTTTGATTTTTCGGTTTTTTCACGTGTCCAACACAGCCAAACACCTTCAGGTGCTGAAGTGTGGGTTTCTTTCCTTTCCACCCTTCGTATGGGGTCATTTCCTTCACCCCCTTCGTTGGAACCCTGTTAACTATATGGACACCATGTCGAACTGCCTCCCCCCAAAACATATTTGGTACACACATACTCTTCAGCAAAGATTTTTAGCTTCAAGAATGGTGCGATTGCGCCGTTCAACCACCCCATTCTGTTGAGGGCAATAAGGACCTATTAATCATCGCTCGATCCCTTCTTGTTTACAAAAATCGACAATGTCACAACTAGAAATTTTGTGTCTTGTAATCACTACACTCAAGTAAAATGTAGAATCAAAAACTCAAAGAGCATGTATGATGCTTACTCTATGACAACATAATTTCAATCAAATACACCATACAAGTGCTACAAATAGTCAATAAGCAATTGGAAACCCTAGAAGTTCTTGTTTAGGTCCATTTTGGACTAGGACTTCCTTATTGGACTCAATGGGCCAATAAGCTTCCAATTTGACTATCATGGGATTAGAACCTTTAAATGGGCTCTAATTGGACCCATATTTGATTATTTCAACATTTTGGGCCATATTGGGCCTAGAATGAAATAAATTAAATATTATGACTCATAATTAACTCAAACTAGCCCAACAAAGTATAAAAATCATATTATATTTTTGTTTGGGCAAAAAAAAAATCATCCAAACTAACTATAATATAGGCTTAGGGGCATTAAAGCCCAATGATCTCCTTCCATTCCATATTCTCGGCCCAAGGCCCAAATCCAAGAAGAAAGGAGGGGTTTGACTTTCATTGCCACCTCTTTATTCTCTCATGGATCTCCATGCACAAACTCATGTTTCCATGCACACATCACTTCACTCACTTCTCTTCCCCCTCTTTCTTTTCCTTTGGCCGAGAGTCTCCCCAAACACACACATTTCACAACAAAAATCTCTCTAAATCACTCAAGACTCCTCTCTTCTTCCTCACCCAAGGATCTCGAAATTTTGCTTGTGTTTCAAGAGGATTTCACAAGATAATCATCATCCTTTGGTAAGTTTTCCCATGTCTAAGTTACAAAACTCCCCTCTCATATAAGATCACTTATTCTAAACAAGTTTTTTTTGTGATCATACTCCTAGAAAACTCCTTAAACTTGAGATCTTCAAGGAAAAGTTGCTAGGGCCGAAACTCACTTCAAACTTCATCCAAATCCTCTCCAAAACCGAAACCACACCCAAGGTGAGCTTCATACCCCCTTATTTTCAGTTTTTATAAGTTTTGTGGGGGGGGGGGGGGGGGGAATACAAGCAAATGTGTAGATCTATCATTATGTGTATGCCTTGTATGATTTCTATGTTTATTTACATACTTTTGTGTGTTTATGGTGTTGAAACTAGTCAAAAGGACCTAAAAATCGAGATTTGTGTTATGATGCATGAAACAAGTGCTAAAATATATCATTATACATAAGTCATTACTAGAAAAATAACCAAGTTGGTTAGATGAACATCTTGGGCTAAAAATCACATTTTTGGACTTAAAATGCTAAGAATATGAAGTTTAAGGGCCCAAAATGTCAAAATACAAATTCTGGAGGTTAAGAAGTGTCAAAACAGTTTCATAAAGGAATTTTTCCAGAAATATACACTTTAGAATGTTTAAAATGTAAATTTCTAAACTTAATGGGCTAAAAATGAACTTTTCGGCCCAATAGGGCCCAATATGCGAAATTTTCCAATTTGAGGGGCTGAAACTGTGTTTTTCCGTAAAACAGTGGACTACTAGTGTTCCAAGTCCTTTTCAAAGGTTAAAAATGCTTTTCATAATTAAAAAGGACCAAAGTTGCAAAAAATTTCCAATTTGGGCCAAAAGTGTAAAAATTGCGAAAAAGAGAGGTTACAGCCGAGAAAACTGTATTTTGAGGGACTAAAACTGTTTTCAACTAAAATTGTGCTGAAAAATATCAATTTCAATAAGTTTTGGTGTTAGAATGCCAAGAAAAATGGTTTAAGGACTAAACCGGAAATTAATTTATTCAAAGGGTTGAAAAAGTAAATTTACAAAATAAAGAGGGGCTGTAAACAGAAAATTTCAATGTTAATTCAATACATCCGTTGTGATCAAATATTGACACTGCGACTACCGACGAATTACAATACACAACAACACCAAAAATCGTTATCAAACGAATTGATTCGGTCTCGAATCAATAACAAATCCGAAACTACTAACACGACGACAACTCGATTCATACACGGAAAATTTGGGAATTCAATACACACGTGAGAGTGCACAGACGTCGATACACCATCTTTGGGCCCAAAAGTGTAAAATCTTGTTTGTTGGGCCTAGCTAGCCCAATGACCTGATCTTTAGGCCCGAAGACATCAACCTTACGAGTTGTTGGGTCTTACATGATCCAACACAGCGTAAAAGGACTTTCAATGGCAACGTGCTGCTGGTCCCCAAGGGTCCTTCGGTACTGCTAGCAAAGTCGAGAATTCACCAATGCGAGTTGGGCTAAGGGCCCTCCGCATTCACTATAGCCTTGAATGACGTAGGGAATTACCTGGGGCTTCGCACTCACTTTTCCCCTCGGTCGTGGGGCTACATGAGTCCGGGTGGTTGGGTTAAGTGAATAGTGCGAGCGACGCCTAAGGGAATCGTTTGTACGGTTGTCAACTGGTCATTTTCATTAATGTACGTTTACAACAATTCACAATCCACAATTAATCCAACGTCCCCGGAGCTCAACGAATACACCTGTCGTAACGAAATAACGAAACATAAAATTATTTAATGCAAAGTAATGGGAAAACGTCGGGTTTTCCTAGGATTTTCAATTATTACACCTACGAATTACATACCGAGTTTTACAAATCGTACTCTTACATTTATAGAAACAAACAAGCATACTTTCGGATCTTCACACCTTTTATACTATACAATTTTCAGAAAATATCGGATTTTCTGGTGGTTTTCAAAACGATACAAAACATTGGATTTCAAACATTACTTATGAACTCACCAACATTTCATATGTTGACGTTTTTTCAAAATACTTGTATTCTCAGGTAACAGATAAAGTGAAGGAAGAATTGTATTCTATGACGTTTTGCTGTTGTTTAATTAATATCGAACAATTTACTTTTGGGAATGTAATATTCCAATGCTTGGTATTGTATGATGTTATGTTTCATGTATATTCATTGTGATGGTATTCAATTGAGTCACGACAGCCCCCGGACGTTTCCGCCGTCTGGTTCGGGGGTGTGACAGGTTGGTATCAGAGCTTTGTTTATAGTGAACTAGCATATCTAGCCACACATTGATATGCAACTATAAACCAAAAAGAGGGACTAACATAACTCTGAACAAAACAAGTAAATAAAACACCCTTGCTTGCATCAGGAGTAGGAACATAACGCCAAACCAAACATGATAATGCTAGTATCCCGGTTAATTCCGGACTGTTCTTAGTAGTATCAAGGGGTGGATGTAGCCTGATCAACTACATTCCCTCCAAGGTATAACTAATGCATGTCCCGATGAAATCGTGATATCTAGGGAACCTAAAACTATACCCCTATATCACCAAAAAGAGAACGCCTGTTTATTCTATGCAATAGTGGTAGGGTCATAGGATAATATTAGTGAACTTTTACGTGTTTCATTATGACATTACAAATTGCTATGTGTTGCGAATCCATGGTTGTATGCTAAACGGTAGAAGTGTTTTAAGTTCGTACCATGCACCTAGTCAGTAGGATCACAACCTCACAGAACCCACAAACACTCAACATCTTTCCGTTTCATGACAAGAAAGATGCCTCATCGACCTACTCGCGGAAACCGTGGACCAACCCCACCGAAGTTGACTCAGCCGCGTTCCAGGTAGCTGTATCTGCTGCGGTCACTGCAGCAATGGCGCAAATTCATCAAGGGAACAATGGAGGAGTCAATGGGCAAGGGGCCGAAAGTTCGAACAACGGAATGAATCAAGGACCCAACAAAACATGTACCTACAAGGACTTCACAAACGCCAAACCACGAACTTTTAACGACACTGGAGGAGTGATCACTCTGAAGCGATGGATCGAGAAGGTGGAGTCGGTATTCGAGATATGTGATTGTCCTGAGCAGATGAAAGTGAAGTTCCCGGCCTGCACTTTTGTCGATCAAGCGCTCACCTGGTGGAACGGAAATGTGGAAGCCATGACACTTCCTGTAGCCAACTCTATGTTGTGGGCGGAGATGAAAGAAATGATGATGGCTGAATACTGCCCACGAGGTGAGATTCAGAAAACGGAGCAAGAGCTGTGGAACCTCACTGTGCAGAATGCGAATATCGATGCCTACATATCAAGATTTAGTGAACTATCTCTATTGTGCTCGGGTATGATCACCTCGGAAGGAAAGAAGATTGAGCGATTCATATGGGGACTAACATCACCAATTCAAGGAAATGTGATAGCTGCAAACCCCGAAACATATGACAGTGCAAAAAGATTGGCAAAGAAGTTGTATGACCATAACAACAAAAAGGGTGAGAAGCCAGCGAAGGCTGAAGGAAAGAAGGAAGGTGATGGCAAGAAGGGGAAGAACAATAAGAAGAAGGGGCGCCAGGGCCCCGAGACCTCTAAAAAGCAGCAGACAGTGGCGGTTAACGCTGTCACCGTACCGGTTCCAGCCACACCACATGCTCCAGCCTCAGCTGCTTCAAATGCTTCAAGACCTTATTCCGGTAATCTTCCCATGTGCAACAAATGCGGTTTCCATCACCATGGAGAATGCAAGGAGTTACAGTGCACTAGTTGCAACCGAAGGGGACACACAGCGAAGTACTGCAGGGCTTACCCTCCCCAGAACCAACAACAGGGAAACAACAACCACAACAACAATCGCAACAACAACAACGTCACCACTGGCGGCAACAATGCAGGGCCTAGCCACACGTGCTATGGGTGTGGAAGGACTGGGCATTTCCGCCGAGACTGCCCTAACAACAACAATCCAGGAAACGGAGGAACAGGAAGGATGCTGACCATGGGTCAGGGAGAGGTGATTCAGGACCCCGCTGTTGTTACCGGTATGTTTCCCCTAAATCACACTTATGCATGCATCCTATTTGACACCGGAGCGGAGCGAAGTTTCGTAAGCAATAAGTTTAAACATTTATTAAAACAACAGCCTCAGAAGCTAAATGAAACCTTTACGGTGGAAATGGCCAATGGGAAAACCGAATCTACCAGGGAAATCTACATCGGATGTACCCTAACCCTCAATCAACACGTCTTTCGAATAGACTTGATGCCTGTATCAATTAGGAGTTTCGATGTGATTATTGGCATGGACTGGTTAAGCCCCCACCATGCTGAAATTATGTGTCACGAGAAGGCCGTTCGCCTTCGCCTTCCCAATCACGAAACCCTAGTAATTTACGGAGACAAACCTAGCATGAACCTTCGCCTCATCTCGTGCATCAAGGCACAAAAATATCTACGAAAGAACAACTTGGCGCTCCTGGCTCACATAGTTGATAAAACCAAGGAAGAGGTTAACGTTCAAGACATTCCCGTAGCATGTGAGTTCCCAGACGTGTTTCCTGAAGATCTTCCAGGAGTACCCCCAGAGAGACAAGTGGAGTTTCGAATCGACCTCGTTCCAGGAGCAACTCCTCTCGCTAAGTCACCCTATCGGCTAGGTCCTGCTGAAATGCAGGAATTGTCCAGCCAACTCAATGAACTCTTAGACAAGGGATTTATCCGCCCTAGTTACTCGCCATGGGGAGCTCCAGTCCTTTTTGTCAAAAAGAAGGACGGATCTTTTAGAATGTGCATCGATTACAGAGAGTTAAATAAACTCACTGTTAAAAATTGCTACCCACTCCCACGAATCAATGATCTATTTGAACAGCTCCAAGGAGCTAGTTATTTTTCTAAGATAGATCTACGGTCCGGATATCACCAACTCAAAGTCCGGGAAGAGGATATTCCAAAAACCGCTTTCCGAACTCGCTACGGACATTATGAATTTGTCGTAATGCCCTTCGGTCTGACAAATGCCCCTGCCGCATTTATGGATCTGATGAACCGGATCTGTCGACCATTCCTCGACAACTTTGTCATTGTCTTCATCGACGACATTCTCGTCTATTCCCGAAGCAAAGAAGAGCATGGCCAACATCTCCGACAAATCCTAGAAACTCTGCGATCGGAAAAGCTATACGTAAAACTCTCCAAGTGTGAGTTCTGGCTCCGGAGTGTGAACTTCCTAGGTCATGTAGTTAGCCAAGATGGAATTCATGTGGATCCCTCTAAAGTCAAAGCAGTTGAAGGATGGGCAATCCCGACAACACCTACGGAAATCCGTCAGTTCTTGGGTCTAGCAGGCTACTATAGGAGATTCATTCAAAACTTCTCTAAGATCGCCAAGCCACTTACCTCGCTTACACAAAAGGGCGTACCAGTCAAATGGACGGACAAACAAGAAGCCGCATTTCGAACCCTGAAACAAGCTCTCTGTAGCGCCCCGGTACTATCGCTACCGGAGGGAACGAAAGATTTCGTGGTCTACTGTGACGCGTCAAATCAGGGCTTGGGTTGCGTTCTCAAGCAGCGTGGAAGGGTGATAGCTTACACATCTCGCCAACTAAAAACACACGAAGTAAATTATACGACCCATGACTTGGAATTAGGAGCTGTGGTCTTCGCTCTGAAAATTTGGAGGCACTACCTGTACGGTACGAAGTGCACCATCTTCACGGACCACAAGAGTCTCCAGCACATCTTGAACCAGAAAGAGTTGAACATGAGGCAATGAAGATGGGTTGAATTATTAAACGATTACGAGTGTGAGATCAAGTACCACCCAGGCAAGGCCAACGTGGTAGCCGACGCATTAAGTCGGAAGGAGTACTCAAATCGTCGTACGAAAACACTCTCTATAACCGTCCAATCTCACCTAGCCACTCAAATTGCGGTAGCCCAGTCGGAGGCCATGAAAGCGGAAAACAGGGCAAGCGAAGCACTGCGCGGAATGGAGAAGAACCTAGAGGCAAAGGAGAATGGAGTATACTACTTCATGAACCGTATTTGGGTCCCTAAAATCGGAGGATATAGGGAGGTAGTTATGAAGGAAGCCCACAAGACGCGATACTCCATTCATCCTAGTTCAGACAAGATGTATTTGGATATTAAACAACACTATTGGTGGCCTAACATGAAGGCGGAAATTGCTACCTATGTTAGTAAGTGCCTTACGTGTGCCAAGGTAAAGGTGGAATACCAGAAGCCCTCAGGGTTATTACAGCAACCGGTAATCCCTGAGTGGAAATGGGAGGGGATTTCTATGGACTTCGTGACCAAGCTACCCAAGACGTCGGATGGACTAGACACCATATGGGTAATAATCGACCGACTGATGAAATCTGCCCATTTCCTGCCAATAAAAGAATCCTACAAGATGGAGAGATTGACATGTTTATACATTCGAGAAATCGTGAGACTCCACGGAGTACCAATATCTATTATCTCGGACAAGGACAGTAGGTTCACTTCACGTTTTTGGCAATCACTCCATAAGGCATTGGGAGCTCATCTCAACATGAGCACCGCTTATCATCCACAAATGGATGGTCAAAGCGAACGAACCATTCAAACACTTGAAGATATGCTTCGCGCATGTGTGATAGACTTTGGGAAGTCATGGGATACTCACTTACCTTTAGTCGAATTCTCGTATAACAATAGTTATCATTCGAGCATCAAGGTCGCTCCTTTCGAAGCACTATACGGGCGTAAGTGTAGATCACCGTTATGTTGGGCTGAGGTAGGTGATACCCAACTAGCAAAAACGCATACATCAGACAAGGCACTAACAGGACCGGAGATCATTCGTAAAACCACGGAAAAGATTATTCAAATCAGAGCTCGATTACAAGCATCGCGCGACCGATAAAAGAGCTACGCCGATAAACGGCGAAAGCGCTTAGAATTTCAGGTTGGGGATCGAGTACTGTTGAAAGTCTCACCCTGGAAAGGAGTTATTCGTTTCGGAAAATGGGGAAAACTGAACCCACGATACATTGGACCTTTTGAGATCGTCGCCCGAATAGGTCCAGTGGCGTATAAACTGCAGCTACCCGCAGAGCTAAACAGTGTTCACCCCGTGTTTCATGTCTCCAATCTAAAGAAGTGCCTATCGGATGAAACACTCGTCATTCCCCTTGACGAGATCGAAATCAACGAGAACCTCCTGTTCATTGAAGAACCGGTTGAGATCATGGACAGGGAGGTGAAGCGTACTAAGCAAAGTCGCATCCCGATCATGAAAGTACGGTGGAACGCGAAGCGTGGGCCAGAATTCACGTGGGAACGCGAGGATCAGATGAAGCAAAAGTACCCTTACCTATTTTAGCATTCTCAAATCTAGCTTTCAAACAGAATTCGGGACGAAATTCCCTCTAACGGGGGGATGATGTCACAACTAGAAATTTTGTGTCTTGTAATCACTACACTCAAGTAAAATGTAGAATCAAAAACTCAAAGAGCATGTATGATGCTTACTCTATGACAACAGAATTTCAATCAAATACACCATACAAGTGCTACAAATAGTCAATAAGCAATTGGAAACCCTAGAAGTTCTTGTTTAGGTCCATTTTGGACTAGGACTTCCTTATTGGACTCAATGGGCCAATAAGCTTCCAATTTGACTATCATGGGATTAGAACCTTTAAATGGTCTCTAATTGGACCCACATTTATTTATTTCAACATTTTGGGCCATATTGGGCCTAGAATGAAATAAATTAAATATTATGACTCATAATTAACTCAAACTAGCCCAACAAAGTGTAACAATCATATTATATTTTTGTTTGGGCCAAAAAAAATCATCCAAACTAACTATAATATAGGCTTAGGGGCATTAAAGCACAATGATCTCCTTCCCTTCCGTATTCTCGGCCCAAGGCCCAAATCCAAGAAGAAAGGAGGGGTTTGACTTTTATTGCCACCTCTTTATTCTCTCATGGATCTCCATGCACAAACTCATGTTTCCATGCACACATCACTTCACTCACATCTCTTCCCCCTCTTTCTTTTCCTTTGGCCGAGAGTCTCCCCAAACACACACATTTCACAACAAAAATCTCTCTAAATCACTCAAGACTCCTCTCTTCTTCCTCACCCAAGGATCTCGAAATTTTGCTTGTGTTTCAAGAGGATTTCACAAGATAATCATCATCCTTTGGTATGTTTTCCCATGTCTAAGTTACAAAACTCCCCTCTCATATAAGATCACTTATTCTAAATAAGTATTTTTGGTGATCATACTCCTAGAAAACTCCTTAAACTCGAGATCTTCAAGGAAAAGTTGCTAGGGCCGAAACTCACTTCAAACTTCTTCCAATCCTCTCCAAAACCGAAACCACACCCAAGGTGAGCTTCATACCCCCTTATTTTTGGTTTTTATAAGTTTTGTGGGGGGGGGGGAATACAAGCAAATGTGTAGATCTATCATTATGTGTATGCCTTGTATGATTTCTATGTTTATTTACATACTTTTGTGTGTTTATGGTGTTGAAACTAGTCAAAAGGACCTAAAAATCGAGATTTGTGTTATGATGCATGAAACAAGTGCTAAAACATATCATTATACATAAGTCATTACTAGAAAAATAACCAAGTTGGTTATATGAACATCTTGGGCTAAAAATCACATTTTTGGACTTAAAATGCTAAGAATATGAAGTTTAAGGGCCCAAAATGTCAAAATACAAATTCTGGAGGTTAAGAAGTGTCAAAACAGTTTCATAAAGGAATTCTTCCAGAAATATACACTTTAGAATGTTTAAAATGTAAATTTCTAAACTTAATGGGCTAAAAATGAACTTTTCGGCCCAATAGGGCCCAATATGCGAAATTTTCCAATTTGAGGGGCTGAAACTGTGTTTTTCCGTAAAACAGTGGACTACTAGTGTTCCAAGTCCTTTTCAAAGGTTAAAAATGCTTTTCATAATTAAAAAGGACCAAAGTTGCAAAAAATTTCCAATTTGGGCCAAAAGTGTAAAAATTGCGAAAAAGAGAGGTTACAGCCAAGAAAACTGTATTTTGAGGGACTAAAACTGTTTTCAACTAAAAATGTGCTGAAAAATATCAATTTCAATAAGTTTTGGTGTTAGAATGCCAACAAAAATGGTTTAAGGACTAAACCGGAAATTAATTTATTCAAAGGGTTGAAAAAGTAAATTTACAAAATAAAGAGGGGCTGTAAACAGAAAATTTCAATGTTAATTCAATACATCCGTTGTGATCAAATATTGACACTGCGACTACCGACGAATTACAATACACAACAACACCAAAAATCGTTATCAAACGAATTGATTCGGTCACGAATCAATAACAAATCCGAAACTACTAACACGACGACAACTCGATTCATACACGGAAAATTTGGGAATTCAATACACACGTGAGAGTGCACAGACGTCGATACACCATCTTTGGGCCCAAAAGTGTAAAATCTTGTTTGTTGGGCCTAGCTAGCCTAATGACCTGATCTTTAGGCCCGAAGACATCAACCTTACGAGTTGTTGGGTCTTACATGATCCGACACAGCGTAAAAGGACTTTCAATGGCAACGTGCTGCTGGTCCCCAAGGGTCCTTCGGTACTGCTAGCAAAGTCGAGAATTCACCAATACGAGTTGGGCTAAGGGCCCTTCGCATTCTCTATAGCCTTGAACGACGTAGGGAATTACCTGGGACTTCGCACTCACTTTTTCCCCTCGGTCGTGGGGCTACATGAGTTCGGGTGGTTGGGTTAAGTGAATAGTGCGAGCGACGCCTAAGGGAATCGTTTGTACGCTTGTCAACTGGTCATTTTCATTAATGTACGTTTACAACAATTCACAATCCACAATTAATCCAACGTCCCCGGAGCTCAACGAATACACCTGTCGTAACGAAATAACGAAACATAAAATTATTTAATGCAAAGTAATGGGAAAACGTCGGGTTTTCCTAGGATTTTCAATTATTACACCTACGAATTACATACCGAGTTTTACAAATCGTACTCTTACATTTATAGAAACAAACAAGCATACTTTCGGATCTTCACACCTTTTATACTATACAATTTTCAGAAAATATCGGATTTTCTGGTGGTTTTCAAAACGATACAAAACATTGGATTTCAAACATTACTTATGAACTCACCAACATTTCATATGTTGACGTTTTTTCAAAATACTTGTATTCTCAGGTAACAGATAAAGTGAAGGAAGAATTGTATTCTATGACGTTTTGCTGTTGTTTAATTAATATCGAACAATTTACTTTTGGGAATGTAATATTCCAATGCTTGGTATTGTATGATGTTATGTTTCATGTATATTCATTGTGATGGTATTCAATTGAGTCACGACAGCCCCCGGACGTTTCCGCCGTCTGGTTCGGGGGTGTGACAGACAAATTGGTGGGAGGTAAATTCCCCTCCTCGATCAGTTCGCATAGCCTTAAGCTTAAAGTGACTCTTGTTTTCCACCTGTGCTTTGAATCTTTTAAAGGTTGCAAAAGCCTCATCCTTCGTTTTGATCATATAAACCTACATATATCGGCAATAGTCATCAACAATTAACATGAAATATCTATTACCTACTGTTGTTGGTGGATTGATCGGGCCACACAAATCTGTATGCACCAGTTCAAGTGGTTTAGTCGCACGCCACTGAGCTTCTTTCGGGAAGGGCTGTCGGGTTTGTTTTGCAACCAGGCACCCTTCACATACTTGTGCCGGATGTTTTATGTTTGGTACACCTTGCACCAAGTCTCTCTGTACCATAGACTCTATAATTTGAAAGTTTATGTGGCCTAACCTGGCATGCCACAACCAAGTTGTGTCTTCAAGGCTTGCTAAAAGGTTCACAGGTTGAGAGGCGTGAAGTACAATTTTATACAACCGGTTCTTGGATCTTTGCACTTTCATCATCAGTCGATCGCCTTCATCATGTATTTTCAAGTACTCGTTCAACATTTCAATTTTGTACCCGATTTCAGTCATTTGTCCTAGACTTAGATTGTTACTTTGTAGTGCTGGGATGAAATACACATCAATAACGAGTTGTTGCTCACCAGTTTTGCACTACAGCAAAATTGAACCCATACCCGTGATTTGGACTCAAGACCCATCACCAAACCGCACCTGCCCGGTAATGCTTTCATCAAGTTCGGCAAAAAAATTCTGTACCCCCGTCATATGGTTACTTGCTCCGTTATCTAGATACCATATATCTCCACTATTCTCATTCTTTGCCTCGTGCTTTTTTGGAAAGACCTTCTCTTCATTTAGTAGTACCATATTAGTTGCATTCTCGTCACATACAGTAAGAAGCAACGCAGGTTCCTCCTCCTGTGTTAAGTTTGCTTCATCGCCATTCTTCTTAGGAGCCTTGCACTCAAACGCGTAATGGCTGTACTCATCACAGTTAAAGCATCTTATATGTCGCTTATCTCTTCCCCATTGGTGATTATTATCGGAGTCTCGAGACGGGGTGAAATTCCCACGCCCGCCTCTAACTCGTCCGAATCCTCTACCTCGACCACCATTACGCCCTCCTCTATCGTGACGTTATGAACCATGTCCTCTTCTATCCGGTAATGTTTTCAACTGATCTTCATAATGTTTGCAACTGATCTTCATAAGCTTTGAGTCGGCCGATGGCCTCTTCGAATGGCATGGTATCTGTATCAGAATATTGTTCAATAGATGCCACCAGCTGAAGAAACTTGTCCGGAACTGAGTCGAGAAGCTTTCGAACAAGTGTGCTGTCTTCAAGTGTGGTGCCTAGACTGTTGTACTTTGCTGCTATTCCACTCAATTTACCAGCAAAGTCATCTATTGTTTCCCCATCTTTCATCCGTAAAACTTCGAATTCACTCTTCAATGTGTGCAATCTCGCATTTTGTACCCAATCGGCTCCATGGTACCTCACTTTTAATGCTTCCCAGATCTCCCCTGCAGTCTTTTTCTTTGCTACTTGAAGTAGTACATCTTCTGGTACCGCTTGGAAGATGAAGGCACGTGCTGACTTGTTTTTCTTTTCATCCACATCCACTCCAGTTGGTGGTTCGATAGATTCCCAAATTCCCTGGGCATCCATAATTGCCTCCATCTTTATACTCCATGTCGTATAGTTTATAGACGTCAACATCGGGATTTGGAATGACACTCCACCGTTCTCTCTTTGACTAGGTAACGACATGGTTTCCTAGCGGATATATTTGGGCATGAACCGTGATGCTCTGATACCAAGTATTAGAAATCACAACAGATGATCAAAGCCTGATTATGCTTACACAGGGAAGATAACTTTTGTATGAAAGTGATACTGAATCTTCTAATATTTCTTCACCAAACAAGTTACAAAAGCTTACAATTTATAGACTCTGCTACATTTAAAACTAAAATAAAGTGCTTTAACAACAACTAAAACTATAACTGAAACTTTATTACCAGGTTAATCATAATATGATAACCGTTTATTACTTTATTGAATTAAACTCAAAATTAAATCAGAATTAATTCCAACATAATCTGCATTATACATAGGAACTACAACACATGAGCATCCATGAAACAATATTAAATTGTTAGACTTTCATAGTGTACTTATACATTGGATGTTATAATACACAAAGTAAGTTGCTACTTTTTTTGCATTTGTCTCTTTCTCTGAAAAAATTAAATTCAAAAAATAACATCATACTCTAATTAATTGGTTTATTATAGCATCGTATTTTCACTTCTTCGTGTTACAATGTTTTAATTTTTGTTTTATATCATGATATAATACACAAATAAATAAATATATGTTGCTATTTTTGGGTTGAAAGCTAAATGTTATTTTGTGTGAGAATTGTGGGTTCTAACTATTACAAAAATCAAAATATCGACTTCCAATTGCACATAAATATATGTTAAGGACCAAAATGTTTAAAAGTATGAAATTTATGTATTACCTGCAACAAATGATCTTCAAAATGTATAAATACTGTTTACTTTAAAAATTTGTAACCGACATTAATAGATTTTTGAAAAAAAACATTGTCTTTAAATATATACATTACAAAGAATGTTTTGTGCAATAAATATAGAGTGACTATAAAGATGCTAAACTCTACAAGGTACTCTCGTAAGTGTTTCGGGAATCTCAAATACGACATTAAATATAAATGCCAAACTATAAAGTTTCTTATGTTTCTTTGTAAATAATATAAGCTAATTATAAGTTTTATCATTATGGTTTTGTAGTGTTTTTGAATCGGTACATGTTTTTCAGTATTAATGTTCATCTTTCCATAAACCTTTTTTTCTCATTTTTTTGGTGTTTAGAATTGTCTTAACTTTATAATTGATGTTGAATATTTCTTTTAAAATGAAGATTTAATAACTAATGTCTCAGTTAATCATGCTGAAATACTTATTTATTTTAATTTTGTGTGTGATTTTCAATTAATACGTGTTAATCTTTTTTATAATAAATAACTTTAGGAACATTTATTATTTTTATGTGTTTATGAAAATCTAATTTCTCTACTTATATCTACTCCCATAACAACTTATTTCTATAAGTTGGCTGGTAGCTATTTATGGTGAACAATTCATGTAAAAAAGGACCAAATTGTCAAAAATGATCAAAAATAGAACAAGTCCCTATCACAACCTATTTCTACAAAGTTGGTTGCTATTATAAACTAACTTTACAAAGTATATTGTGATTTATTGCAATATTATCTTTAAAAAAGGAAAAATCATCATTTGTATGTGTGTTTTATGTGTGTGTTCTGTATATGTGTGTTCTATGTTTGTTTTTGTGTTTGTATATGTAATTATCTACGTTATTTTAATTTATCAACCATTTAATACACAATTTTTAATTTAGGTTAAAATAAAACAATGTTATTTCAATGATTGATTGTCTCTGTTCTTTTTTCATTTTTTTCTATTTTAATATACAACAATTCATATTAATTTCAAATATCATGATATAGTTACGGTTAATATATCAAACTTTATATAAAAATAATATATGCAAATCTATAATTCATGATTACTATTTTTATACTTTATATGTTATATTACTTTGCAGACCGTGGTTTCCATAGGTTATAATCTTGTGTGTCTGTGTATATATATATATATATATATATATATATATATATATATATATATATATATATATATAGAGAGAGAGAGAGAGAGAGAGAGTGAAATAACACTTAAAAGTATCATGGAAATCCTACATCCTAGGATACAATAACTCAATAAATGGGTCAGCCTTGGTGCCTTCCACCTAGGCCCGTCAAAAAAACCCGAAACCCATTCTACCCACCCGACCCGTTCCGAATTCGGGTAGAATGGGTCGGGTAGAACGGGTAATGGGTATGAACATTCGGGTAATATGTGAACCCGATAATAATATAGGTCGGGTTTTAGGTATGAATATTTATTTTCGGGTATAGCCGGATACTCGAATTCATTTTTTAAATAATACCAAATATGCAATGCAGTCACGTACGCACACTTCAAATAAAACAAAACTCTTCGTTTCCTTCTTATGAACAACAGCTCGACAGTCGACGCAAACTTGCAAAGGGAATACGACACTGAAGCTGAAGTCCTGAACCATCATCACAATTCTCAGTTTCTCACTATCACACGGAATGGAATTAAAAAAGTACATAACGTATTATAATGATTTGTATTGTTATTATATATATACTTGTTAATTGTATGGAGTATTTTCCTACCCAATAATTACCCGACCCGACCTCAAACCCGAATACCCGAAACCTGAAAACCCGAATTACAATATAGGTCGAGTATTGGGTATTATTTTCTTAAGGAAATACCTGTTCTACCCGAAACCCGAAAATTTTACCCGTTCGACACCCCTACTTCGACCCATTGCCATAGTGAGAGAACTAACATTTTCAAACCGAACAAAAGCTGAAATAAGTCTCGACTCCGAATACCGGCTCTACCCGTCACCTATTATGCAATTCATAGTACAACCTTAATTAACACTAAATTATCCAAAATACCATTTGGTCAACATTGGTCAAATTCAATTAATCGAACCCAACCGAGTCGACTCACTCCAGTACGCGGGGCGTTCTTTGTATCGACCAAAACAGTTGGTGGTCTAACTGCATACGTGCGGCGTACTGCCTGGTACACCCAACGTATGCAACTGAATGCTCTTAACTCATTAATGGCTTAATGCATAAGCCTTTTTCGACCAAACTACAGATCCAAGTCCCAAATGACGTCCTTGATAAGTTTCCAACTTTATGGTCTAGCATGGCCCTAAAGAGCTGAATCAATAAAACCCTAACATCTTAAGCAATTAAGACCATCATACTCATGCATGGTAAAGAATTAAGGGTCAAGAACACATTTTTATCATTCTAAGCCTAGAAAAACGTCCAAAAGGACAACCCATTTGCTCTATAGAATGCCATACACAAGAAGGCCATATTTAGGGACAAAAGTTCATAATATCAACATACAACAAGTTCTATCGAGTTAATCACTAATGTATGAACTTTATACCTTTTAGAGGTTGAGGATGATGCAAAACCTTCATATCCAAGCCTGCTTCTAGCTTCCAAGCTTCACTACCACCTTCTTCTTCCTTTGAACATAGAAAAACACATTCTCAAGCTTCAAAATGAAACATTGGGGCTAGGGTTTGCAAGGGACAACATTTCAAGTGGTGGGGCTGGAAATGAAATAATGGCATAGGACTTAAGGTACAATATATGGGGTATAAACCCTATTAAGGTTTGTGTCCAGATGGAGTCCGCCCATCGTACTTCTCAAAACGACGTTGTTTCCACTTAACCCACTTACGCCCAACGTACCATCCAGGTACGCCGCGCATAACGGCCAAAACTACCAAAATCGAAAATATAAGGACTAGGAGAGCAATTTACCAGGACTCGAGTGTATCAAACAAACCAGAAAATGCTTAAGTATGGTGGATAAACGGAGACCAATCTTCAAAACACTTAACGTCAGGGGTATCTTCGCATCAACCTTCATCACCATCTTCACATAAGCCTACACAATCTTCGTATCATCAAGAACTTATCTTTACATGTATGAACACTTTTAAAAATGTATAAAAAACTTATCTTTACATTTATAAAAAACGTTTTAATGTTCTTTTTTGATTTAAATATTTATACATGTATTTAATAATACATATAAATAGTACAAACATAATCTGGTGGGCCGACATTGGTGCCTTCGATCCACAGATACAGTGAAGGAAACTCACCTTAGACCAAAGATATCAAATCACACTTGAGCTACCGACTCAAAAAATCCTCTCACTCTAAATCGTAAGTAATAAAACCCTATTAGAAATTAGGTTAATAACTCACCCTGACAGTCCAAACCCTAAATCCTAGCTTTAAGGGAAAAAGTTTACTTAATCATTGCCTTATTGGGCCTAACTCACCAAGGCCCAAATACAGTTAGTCCCAAAGCCCAAAAGATATACCATGTCTAAAATGGGTCCAAGTCTAAAGGTCCATCACAGAAAAGCTTACGGCCCAACAAGAGCCCAAAGTCCCCTTTGATGAGTACGCTAAGCGTATAACCAATATGCCCTTTCGGTGCTGCCACTGCACCTTCACCACTCCTTCAACCTTGTTCCTCAAGCTTTTCATCTTCCAGTCAAGGATCACCATCAGTCTCTCAATGTGGTCCATGCGATTATCCACCTGAATATCCTTCAATGGAACCACTACGGAATCATCAACCATGCTCTTCCGTAGTTGAGAGACATGAAAACTACTATGAATCTGATTGAGCTTTTTCGGAAGGTCTAATCAATACGCTACTCTTCCGACATGGGCTACAACCCTGAAAGGACCAATATACTTGTGGCCCAACTTATCCCGATTCTTGAACTGGATGACACATTTCCAAGGTGACACCTTTAGGAGTACCATATCCTAGACCCGGAACTCCACGTCTAACCGATGTCTTTCTGAATAGTTCTCCTACCGACTCTACATTGTCTGAAGTCTACCCCGACCCTGCTAAATCATCTCGGTCATCTTGAGTACCATCTCGGTACTCCCCATGACCCGCTGAATGACCTTACCCCAACATGCCGAGTTCCTACTCTTCCTCCTATAGAGCATCTCAAAAAGAGGTTGATCGATGTTGGCATGATAACTGTTGTTATACAAAAATTCTGCTAATAGAAGATACATATCCCAACTATCGTCGAAATCCAAAACGCATTCCTGCAACATATCCTCCATTGTCTGGATGGTCCGCTCACTCTAACCATCCGTTTGCGGGTGAAACACCGTGCTGAAGTGCAGACGAGTACCCAACACCTCATGGAACCTCTTCTAAAAGCTGGAAGTAAACCAAATATCCCTATCCGAGACCACATAAATCGACACCCTATGGCGTGCCACAATCTCCCGAATATAGATGTCTGCTAACTTCTCCATGAATATACTCTCCTAGATCAGGATAAAATGCATGCTCATGGTTAATCGATCCACAATGACCCATATTGAATCCACTATGCGCACTGTCCAAGGCAATTTAGTGATAAAATCCATTGTAATTTCTTCCCATTTCCAAACAGGAATATCCAACGACTCCATTTTTCCGTGGGGTCACTGATGCTCGAACTTGACTTTCTTGCAAGTCAAACACCTCTCCACATACCATGCTACATCCCACTTCATAAATGGCCACCAATAATCAGGTCGGAGATCTCTATGCATCTTTGTTGCTCCGGGATGAATAGAGAATCTCGACTTGTGCTCATTTTCCATCAAAATCTGTCACGCACCACCTTAATATAGAACCCACACCCTCTAATGAAGGGTCAATAACCACTGACTAACATAATCGAATGAAGCCACCTGTCCCACGATGCGCTCACTCTTTCGGTGCTCTTCCTTCGTAGCCTCAATCTGAGCCTCTCGAATCTGCTCTAATAATGGGGTAATCACTGTCATCCTCAAAGAAAAATTCCTGAACAGAGCCGCAACCACCTTGCGGCTGAGAGCATCGTCTACCACGTTAGCCTTTACCGGGTGATAAATGATCTCACAATCATAATCCTTCACCACATCCAACCATCTGCGATGCCTTATGTTCAGATTGGCTGATCCATCAAATACCTCCAACTCTTGTGATCAGTGTAAATAGTACATCGGACCCCATAGAGGTAATGTCGCAAAATATTGAGGGAAATTACCACTGCCCCAACTCCAAATCGTGCGTAGGATAATTTGCCTCATGAGGCTTCAGCTGTATCGAATCGTACACAATCACATGACCCTACTGCATCAACACTGCACCTAAACCCGTGATCGAAGCATCACAATATACCATAAAGTCCTCAACACCCTCCGGTAGTGTCAGAATCGGTTCCTCATACAATTTCTGTCTCAAGGTCTCAAAAGTTGTCTGCTGCTCATGCCCCCAATGAAATGTGACAATCTTGTTTGTGAGCCTGGTCACAAGAACCGCTATCTTGGAGAAATCATGTATAAATATCCATTAGTAACCTGACAATCCAAGAAAATTCTGAATCTCAGATGGAGACCTTGTAACCTCCCACCTCATCATTGCGTCAATCTTGGCCAAATCAACCAGAATACCATTTTGGTTGACAAAGTGCCCCAGAAACCGCACCTCGTGCAACCAGAACTCACACTTGGAGAGCTTCGTGTATAATATCTCCCTCCTCAAAGTCTCCAATACCTCCCTTAGGTGCTCCTCATGCTGCTCCTGGGTCTTGGAATAGAGCGGGATGTCATCAATAAACACAATCACAGACCGATCAAGCATGGTCCTGCATACGTGATTCATGAGATCCGTGAATGCGACGGGATCATTGGTGAGCCCGAAAGGCATCACCATGAACTCATAATGACCATAATGAGTTTGGAAGGCCGTCTTCTATATGTCCTCCTCCCTGACCCTCATCTGATTATAACCTGAACGTAGATCAATCTTGGAGAACCAAGATGTGCCTTGAAGCTGATCAAATAAATCGTCGGTCCTCGGGAGTGGGTAACGGTTCTTCACCGTTAGCTTATTCAGCTCCCGGTAGTCAATACACATCCAATGCGTCCCATCCTTTTTCTTCATAAAGAGGATCGACGCTCCCTATAGTAAACTACTCGGCCAAATAAATCCCTTATCTAGCAGTTCATGCAACGGCGTAGAGAACTCCTGCATGTATGGAGGTGCTAGCCGATAAGGTGCTTTGACTATCGGGTCACACCTAGAATCAAGTCAATCTGAAACTGCACCTGCCTATCTGGTGGCACTCCCGACAAATCCTCTGGAAACCTATTTTGGTATTCCCGAACAATTGGTATATCATCAATAGTTACCTCACCCTTCTCCCGGTTATCCTTCACATAGGCCACAAAACTAAAACATCCCTGCTGAAAATAACTCCTAGCTCTGGCTGCCGAAAAGAGAGCCGACCCACGTTGAGCACCCTCACCATGGATAACCAAATCGCATCCACTTAGGGTCCTAACATATACCAAATGAAGCCCACAATCAATCATCGCCCCACTGGGGCTCAACTAATCCATCCACACAATGATCTTGCTCTCATACAGGGGAATCGAAACCAAATCAATCGGATACTACTCACTGAATAACTCCAAAGTGCATCCCCGGTGAACCTACAACACTCATACCGGACGTTCATCAACAATCTCAACCTCTAATGGATAATCCAGTCTTCTCAGAACATTGTCAAACCTCTTGCTAAGTGAAAGGGATACAAAAGAACAGGTATCCATCAAATTGAATAAGACCAATATAGGAATACCTTTCACAAGGAACAACCCTAAACAACAATACCAACATTTAACCATAACGAATAAAATAAATAAGAAGGTAAAGAGAAGATACATGAAAGTGACTACATCAGGTGTTGGATGAGCCTCCTTGACTGTCAGTTGAAATGCCCTACTCTGAACAACTAGCGCCTCTGCCTTGTCCTGGTGGCCATCAGTGATCCTCAGAGTCGTTGGAGCAGGTGCTGCTACTGGTCCTATTGATGCTAAACATGGGAAATTGGACTTCTTTTGGCCCCTATGATTGCAATGGAAGCAAATTAGATCTGATGTATGGGTGGTGGTGGTAGTAGCAGTGCAATCCCTACTGAAATGCCACATATTATCGCACTTGTAGCAGCCTGAACCAGCTGCTCCACAGTCTCCATCATGTTCCCTGCCACACTTTCCACATCGGCTCCGTCCCTGCTGGCCCTTTGATCTAGAATCGAAACCCTTGGGTTTCTTTGCTGAAACTCCATTCATCTGCCCATGCTCTTCCTTCCTCATCCCTATGTTCTCCAAATCAATCTCTCGTTGATGAGCCCTGGATATCATGTCGTCTATGTTGTATTAATCTCTAAGTCCATAACTATATTTGGTATGTACTTGACCCGACCCGGCATGGTCCATTTGGGTTGCACTTCACCGACACAATTTATATGGATAATCTTTTGAGAATAGTATGTTTATGATTAATATTAATATATTATAAGTTCTAATATATTAATATGGAATCATATTATTTAATTAGTATTGATCAAGAATTAATTTATAATTAATTAAGTGATCAAAAGGAACTAATAAAATATGGACTCTTATATATATATGGAATGGGCCAAGTTCATTTAGGTTGGGCTAAGCTTTCATGGATAGTCCATGGAGTGTTTAACCCATGGATCCTAGGAAATGAAAGGTCATGGGTATTAGGGTTTAACCCTAATCCTCCATACTATATAAAATGTCCTTGGTTGGTGAAATGGGCACTAGTGTGGTACACTAAGAAGGGCTAGCCAATTTCACTAGAGAGAACCAAGTATCCATATTCTCTAAAGTCTTCGAAGGTGTTTTGGTGATTTGTGATTCCATTTGAGGCTTCCACACTATTGGGGCTAAGCTCTTAAAGCTTGAAGACATCAAGCTACATCAAAAGGTATGTCATCTAACTAGTACTTTGTAGTATAAGAACTTCATAATATGCTAGTTAGGATTAAAGCCTTGGAAAGTTCTTATTTGCATGTATTATAGAGAAAACATAGATCCAAGGTTTATAGGGTTGCATGTACACCATAGGAGTGTTAGAATGCTCAAAACCCAACAGTGGTACCAGAGCCTAGGCTTGTTTTCTTGTTATACTTGCAAAACTGCTTAAAAAATCAAAATTGTTGCTGTCTGATCATCAGACTCTGCGAGTCCATCAGGTGACCGGCGATTCCATGCCTAAAAAGTGATCAAATCGATCCAACTCACCGAGTTGGTTCATGCACTAGACGAGTTGGACCCCCAGACAGCATAAATTCGACTTTTTTGGCTGGAATTGGACTAGGAACATTACCCTAAGATGTTTTTGAACTTATAAACCTGTTTTTGATGTGGTAATGTTCATGCTAATCAAATTTCAAAGATAATTGTCAATAGATTCATGTTTTGTATTAGTTTAAGGTTTAGACTAATTACATGAAAAAGTTTGATTTGAATTATCTTGTTCTTATGAGTTGCTTAGATTAATAGAAAAGTTGAGTGAAATAGTTGTTTTCAATCCAAATTAATCTAAGAGTTGATTCTAAAATGTGTTTTTGTAACTTGTCCTCAAGTTATATGAAAAGTCACATTTAAGTTTCATAAAACTCATAATAGTTGGCAAAGGTTACAAAATGAAGAGTCTAGTTCTAATTAAATGGTGTTATGACTCCATAATTTGTCCTCAAGTTATGGGGGACCAAGAGTCTCTTTATTAAATAATAAATTAAAAAAAAAGTGTAACCTTAATTAATTCCATAAGTTATAAAATAAAGAAAAGTTAATTCTTTTATTAGTTTAAAGTCTTCCATAACTTGTCCTCAAGTTATGGAACTTGAAGAGTTTTTGGATTAAAACTACTTTAAATACATAAGTTATGGAATTAATTAGTTTTGAATAGTTTCAAAACTTGCCCTCAAGTTTTGGAATTTGTAAAGTTTTCTCTTATGAATACTTTAATTCCAAGTTAGCGCTTAGAATTTTAAAAGTTAAAATTCAACCCTTATACTTTATAATATTATAAGTTAATAATATATATATATATATATATATATATATATATATATATATATATATATATATATATATATATATGTATAAGAGTAAAGTCAGTCTTACCGCTAGTACGCCTCATTCCCGAAACTGGTCTATAAGGTGGGTATAAGGTTGTTGCCTATAAAATGGCAACTTAATGGGTGTCCACTCTCACCCACCGCTTGCTTGACTGGTGGAGGGTCGTTAGCCGAACGGGTTTGACAGGACTATAATTCTCCCTTCATTAAAAGTATTAATGATAAATACTAAGTAACTAAACTCTTAATAATACCCAATCTTAGTTACTTAGGAAAAATGTGAATAAGGTGCTAATCCATGAAATTACACTTTGCACTTTGTTTAAGTCGGTTAGTGGAGCGTGTGTGGTTAACCGGCACACTAACTCGTATTTAACAAGGTAGGCAAAGGGTAACTTAATGTTTATCATAGTATCGATGGAGCGTGTGTGGTTAACCGGCACATCGATTGAGGGGTAAACACTTAAGGGTACCAAGTAATTTGCATGGTTACTTCACACCCTGTTTTGTGATCCTCGGCATCCCAGTCATAAAACCTGAAGGGCACACTCGAGATTGAAACATGCCATTGAACAGTTCAATGAATCTCAAAAGATCTAGGAGTTTCAAAACCAATTAAAACCTAATTATATATTTCGTTTATCTTGGTGGAAATTGGTGAATCGTCATTCACCTACCTTCAAATATTTTATAGCTTGGATTACGGCATACCTCTTCTAAGTTATAAAATAGTTTGTTGGGTCCTAGCCTTAATATTTCATATTGGGTGTCATATTAAGGACTTAAGATCAACTATGTTGAATATCTCCCAAAAGATGTCTGGTTTAGACATTTATGATCTTCCCAAATCTCTTGAAACAAGCTTTCCTAAATGAAGATGATGTTCCTTGGAAATCATACTTCTTTCACCTCCTCTAATTATTCTCCCTAACCCATAAGTTCTTGAAAAGTTTAAGGTCACTCAAGCCCTATTGGCAAGGCAAGGTCTTGGTGTGGTCACATCTTGGAGGTGTAGTCACATATTGACAAACCGGGAGAGTTGGGTGTCAAAGTCTTGAGAAAGTTGGTGGTTCAATCACTTTCTAAGTCACATAGTGAGTTCCTTTGGGACACCTATGAAACAGACTATGACAAGACCCTTAATGATCTTATCTATTTGTTAAGATCAACTTCCTTAAAAACTTGATGGACATTGACAATAGTGACACAGGAAATCCAGAATAGCATTCTCTTCCCAGTGGAAAGGGATCGGCCATAGTCAACTCGGTTGACCAAATGGTAAAGAGAAAAGCTAAGTCTGTGATAGTCTGGTGTACCATTATCAAAGGGTCCATATGTTTATATTGACAAAGGAAGGGACATTGGTTGCGAAGCTGCCAAATTTACCTAAGGATGTTAAAGTCAATAAGTTTGACACTACTTCAGGTAAAGTCCATTATCTAACTCTGCTAAGTTTCTATTCTGAGATTCTTGATACATGATGTGACTGGGTCACATGGTGATGTTTTAAGAATCAAAGAAAAGTGAAGAAACTTAAAGAAAGAATATGTTGAATCTGACCGCGTAGATGGATTTCTATCGCGTAGTTTGAAGATCAGATTATTGTGCTACTTCTTAGGAGTTATGAGATATTGCTTAGGAATAGATAACAACAAGTTTTCATATGGATTGTAAGGATAAGTTTTTCCGCAAAGTTTTAAAATAAAAGGAAATTATTGATTTTATTTATTTTAAAATATCCTTACAATGGCATTTGAGGAAAAAAATTGTTGCTTATATGATTCCAATAATAGCAAGAGTGGAAATATGAAATTGATTCTTTCATTTGTGGTAATGTCTAAATTTACCAAATAAGGAAAGATTCTCATCACCCAAGTTTCAATTGGACCGGAACTTGGAATCATGCAAGTTGTATAGCATGATGAATGAGAACTTTCAAGTATTGAAAAATTAAGACTAATTACTTGTTCACATGGATGTGTGAGTCAAGTAAAGGACTAAGGGATCGAGTACACATTCTTGTGCACTGGTCAAGTCCACCAAAAAAGATCGATAAGATTATTCGTCATAATTTACAAAAGCTCAGTAAATATGATTATACTTACAAGCTTAAGTGTAACTCTAAGACATTGGAAAAAAGGTTCCAATGTATGACAGAGCGAATAAGAAGAATCAAATTAGGCAGAAGGATAAAAGTTCCTCAAATCTGAAAAGATGGGAGAGTACTTTAGTATCAGTTTTTGTGATCATCTTAATGATTAAGAAACCATAGCACAATTAGTTCTCTAAGGAAATCTTAGTGCATTCTTATGACTAAGAGGAACTTGAATTGTTGAAGTGGTTAAATCAAGAAGATGAGTCATACTTCGTTCCAAAAAACAATTCTTAGAGTTATACTTTAAGATTGTAACTTGAGTGACATGTCTTAAAGAAGGTTTAAAACACTTGTCAAAAGTAAGAGTAAAAGTTTTATACTCTTGTACATTTGAAATTGGTAAGTTGTGATGTTTTGGATAAAACAAAGACCAACTTAGGCCAATTGTGTGAAGTGTTTGTCTTGGTTTGAATCCACACTATCTCTTGAATAACTGACAAGAAAGTCTTATATGTCAAGAGGACAGTGGGAGTCTTAAAGGTCTTGAAAGTCTCAAGAACTAATCAAGAATAAAACCTGAAGTTCTTCACTAGCACATGACTTGAGGTTTATAACCTATCGTACTGACATATTCTGTGCCCATTTCAGTTAAAGTTGGCTTTGCATATGAGTTCTTAGAGTTCTCAATGTGTTGCACAACAACTTGGAAGCAATGGCAGGCCCTTGAGCTGCCAGGTGGCAAGAAGTTAAGATTGAGTTCAATCCATATGAGTTTAGATTTGTCATTATCCTTGCCTTGTGACTATGGTTTTGACAATTCACATGGATAAGAACACATACACCATTAAATCTAAGTGTCATAAGGTTTCTCTCCAATTCATGAAAATGATGGTGAGGAAACACTTTCACTAAGTAGTTTTAACTAGATAGCAATTGCGATATTTGCATTCTCAAAGTCGTTAGTGGAGCGTGTGTGGTTTACCGGCACACTAACCTGGACTTGTGAGAAGTGGCAAAAAGGTCTAACCATTATGATTACGGCATCCCTCTTCATAATTGTTTAGACACACAAGTATGCTATCTAAGGGAAGGTGTATGATTTTGATAAAGTTTATCAAAAGAATCTAGTATCAGAAATCTGAACTTTGGTAAGAAAGTCAGCTGATTTCTGAGTACATGTCAAAGCTAGTGGGAGCATAAGTGTTATGCTAATAATCATCATATTAGTGGGAGCATGATAATTATGATAAGTATTGCAAGTTAGCAATGTTAATTATAGAAAACAAAAGGTTTCAATTGGGAAAGAGTTGTTTTGCTATAATTAAGGGAGAGGAAATTATACTTCATCTCAAATCTATAAGCTTAGATCGTGAGGTTTTAATCATTTAGTCAAGGATATATATGAATATCATGTTGGAATGGCTCAACATAAGGAAATTTTGTATATGAGTCCATTATTTGCGTTCTAAAATTCTATTATTATTACGGCATCCCTTTTCATAATCTGAATTATGAGAACTTGACAAATTGAAATGGACATATTATAGCAAAAGACTGGTTTAGTCTTTATGTGAGACATCATGAAATCGTGTCCCATATGCTTCGGATATAGGATCGATTACATGTGCTATCTTCATCCTTTCTAAAATTTTCCAAATGCCTAGGGCATTAAGAAGGAAAAAGGTTTAGAACTGGATATGACTAAAAGGATTAAACAATTGTCAGGGACAATCTAAGGGTTACCAAAGATTGGTTGCTCAAGGACAGTTGGAAGTATAGTGATAATTCTGGAAGGACCATATTGACATAATCTGTAAGGAGGCAACTCTTATTCAGAAGTGATAGTCGAAATGGAATCTGGAAATGTTTCAAAGTTAGAATTTTCAATCCGTTTAAGATTAGGAAACTTAGTGGAAGAAGGATGTTTCCAAGGAGTTGATCTCCTTTGGAATACTCTGTAATTATTGTTGTCAAGTCTTTCTGACTTTGTGCATAATCATTACAAGAGGATCAATGCATATATGTTTAGAATCTAACAGATTTCTGTAAATGGCATGAGTTTGGAATTCTTGCATTTGCAGTAAGGATTTGGGAGTGTGAAAAGAGAATCATTGAAGTTATGTTCAATTGATCTAGTTCACAAAGTAAAGATCATAGACAAACATAGTATGCATACTTGGTGTATGGCATGACTAGTGTTTAGAAAACATAGTGTACATGCTTGGAGCATGGGACAACTATTGTTTTAAATTCAAGAATAAAGTTGATAGCTGAAACTATATACAATGAATAATGTGTAATCATATGGTGATAAATAAAAGGTGTTTTATTTATGTTCATAGGTTTTGATACCATATTGGATTCAATTATTATTGTGTTTCATTTTGCATGTTTTGACTTCCCGAATAAACTAGGTTATTCTTCCGGAATGACTAAGTTATTCAAACCATCCACAGTCGGTCATATGTTGGAAGTAGATATGAATTAAGACTGTCATGGGTTGGCTTGTAGAGGTCTAAGGTGTTGGACAAAGGGCTACAACACTCATGAGTGCTCATAAGTTCTGAGTATTGGATTCAACCTGCGCTCATTGGAATCACTTCATGGATTTTATCACGAGTGATCATGAGACGATAATATCTTATATTCTTCAAACCTAGAGATATGAGTTATTACTATGAGTTGATAGTACATTGATTGCACGAAAATGCATTTGGGAACTCGGTGCTATAAAACGTGTCTTTGTGTATGATTCAACAAGTAGTAGAACAAGCCATATGAGTCGAAGTTTATCCATTCCTTTTACCTTCGGGATAAAAGCGATATCTGTGGGCCCCTCGATGATTTGATGATGACAAATGGAAGTGCTCGGCCGGGCCAGGACTGATTTGATTTGTTCAATTAGTCAGTCGTCATAAATCGGAAATCGGGAAATAACAAATGGACAGAGAGAATGATTATAATCCATGTCTCATTCCATATGATATCTAGAATGGAGGAATATATGATCCCTTATCTAATGGACAAGTTCGTTGACAAGATCAGAGTTCGACAGCGGCTTTAAGAGCTACGATTTCCAGTTAGGTTTGAAGTCATACGCAATAATAGTTTTAGACTTATCCAAGTGGGAGACTATTGGATTAATTTCTAAGTCCATAACTATATTTGGTATGTACTTGACCCGACCCGGCATGGTCCGTTTGGGTTGCACTTCACTGACACAATTTATATGGATAATCTTTTGAGAATAGTATGTTTATGATTAATATTAATATATTATAAGTTCTAATATATTAATATGGAATCATATTATTTAATTAATATTGATCAAGAATTAATTTATAATTAATTAAGTGATCAAAAGGAACTAATTAAATATAGACTCTTATATATATGGAATGGGCCAAGTTCATTTAGGTTGGGCTAAGCTTTCATGGATAGTCCATGGAGTGTTTAACCCATGGATCCTAGGAAATGAAAGGTCATGGGTATTAGGGTTTAACCCTAATCCTCCACACTATATACAGATGTCCTTGGTTGGTGAAATGGGCACTAGTGTGGTACACTAAGAAGGGCTAGCCAATTTCACTAGAGAGAACCAAGTATCCTTATTCTCTAAAGTCTTCGAAGGTGTTTTGGTGATTTGTGATTCCATTTGAGGCTTCCACACTATTGGGGCGAAGCTCTTAAAGCTTGAAGACATCAAGCTACATCAAAAAGTATGTTATCTAACTAGTACTTTGTAGTATAAGAACTTCATAATATGCTAGTTAGGATTAAAGCCTTGGAAAGATCTTATTTGCATGTATTACAGAGAAAACATAGATCCAAGGTTTATAGGGTTGCATGTACACCATAGAAGTGTTAGAATGCTCAAAACCCAACAGTCTAGAGTTGGGTTGGTGGAAAAACTAACAAACTACCTGATATCAAGTCTCAGCATGTTATGTTACCGAGTCTTCCACATCTCCTTGTTTGTGGCATACTGGGGGTACCAATATGGCTCTCTCTCTCTGAACTTGGCGGTGATCTACGCTACGCTCTTACTCATCAATCACATATCTAGAAACTCCTTAGCTAGTTTTTTCACCTCAATAGCTGGCGCAAACTCCACTCGAAACCGGGTCACAAAATCCGGCCAGGTGGTGGCCTCAATGGTTGGGGCTCCAAAAGTATAACCAAACTCCTCCCACCAATCCTGAGCTCGCTCCCTCAGAAATCCTGCAACGAACCTCACTTTTGTCCCCTCGGGGCAGAAGCTCGTCATCTAGGCATACTCAATGTCTGCTAGCCAACGCCTAGCGACTAAGGGGTCCTTCACCCTAAAGAATTATGGCGCTCCACATCCCCTGAAATCCTTGTAGGTGAGAGTGTGGTCCCCAAACTGGCTAGTGGCTAGATCAACCCTGAAAATATGAAGTCGATCCTCCATCAGCTCAATGATACCCTCCTTGATCGACCCAAACATCACCAGGGCCGCATCAAGGATGCCTATAGTAACCTTTGACGTAATAAATTTGCGTAATCCCTCATAAATTGGTTTGGTGCTCGTGCCCGAACCAAATCTAGATCGTGAACCCCCTGCCCCGTTGCGTGTCACCACCATGATGAAACCTAGCTACATAAACAAGCAGTAAACACATGAAGAGGTTAACACTCTTGAGCTTCCTAGATTTATCGTGGTCATCCTCGTCTCGGGTATAAATCTTGTGCTTCTAGTAGTAAGGGCCCAATACTACCTTCCATACCTATTTATGGTTGGAATAGGTGTCTAAGCCCATAACTATAATTGGTATGTACTTGACCCGATAGTTGTATGGTCCATTTGGGTTGCCTTCACCCAAACAATTTTATAGGATGGATATTTGAGAAAAAGGTTATTTGTGATTTATTAATATATTATAAGAATAATATATTAATTGAGAAATCATATTATTTAATTGGTATTGATCAAGAATTAATTTGGAATTAATTTAGTGATAAAAAAAGACTAATTAAATAAACGGGGAATGATTATGTAAATCAGTGATACATATACTTTGGGCTAATGATCCAATATTGATTAGTAATGGACTAAGCTTTTGTGAGAGTTCATGAAGTGTTTGTCCAAATGAAATATTGGATCAAAAGCCTAAGTGAATGGATTAGGGTTTACAAGTGAATCTTGGAATTCTACACTATATATTTAACCCCTAAGCCCTATAATCGAATACACAAGTTTTCTAAGAAGAATATAGATGATTTTGGTGCCTCCAAGCTCTCACTCATTTTCCTCCACTGTTCTTGGTGTTTGTGACTTATGTGAGGCATCACATTTGAGGTGCTAAGCTCTTGTAAGGCCATGTTCTACAAGCTACAACAAAGAGGTAATCATCTAACTTGTTTTTATGTTTTTATTATCAAAGTTGTATGCTAGTTAGGCATCATGCTTTGGAAAAAATGAAATTGCATGTATAACTTGAGAAAACTTAGATACAAAGCCTCTAGGGTTGTATGTGCACCATAGGAATGTTATAGTGCTCAATACCCAACAATGGTATCAGAGCCTATATGGGAACTCGACGAGTTGGATCATATGAGATGAACTCGTCGAGTCCATGCCATGAACTCGACGAGTAGGATCCCATGTTTGCATATTTTAGAGTTTTTTTTGGCCAGAATTGGACTAGGATCATTGCCACAAAGTATTTTGTATCACAGAATTTGTCACACCCCAAAACCGGAACGGCGAAAACGTTCTGGGGTGGATGACGTCATGTCAAGTATCACAACACATGCATTATAGTAATCAAGTACAACAAAACATTGCATTAATAGTAATAGTTTTACATGGTTTACATTACCATACATCAAAGTATTACAAGTAAATATAATAAGTACAGCATGGTACTAAGCTATCTTCATCAACAGCTCCGGGGATGTACCTGTCTAATGCTGACCTGAGAATACAAGTTATTTGAAAAGCGAGTATCAACATTTTTACAAATGCTGGTTAGTTCATAAGTATTTAGTGGCATTTTATTCAAATAACTTAATAAAAGTGGTAGTTTTAGAGTATCCATTACATTAGTGTCATTTCTAGAAAATCCTATATTTTCTTTAATAAAAGCAGTCTTCTACCAAGCCTGGACGGAGTTATGTGGTAAAAAGTAGTTTTCCCTTAATCGCTATCATGATCAAAATGCAGAATTTGATTATTAAAGAAAGCAGGAGAAAATAAGGGAAAATAACATAAGCCTCAGCAATGAAGACTGCTGACTAAGGCAAGAGGAATCATAGACTCCAGGAGAGTATCGAACGAACGACACGCCTGGCTCAGTCTAACAAAAGAGACACAGACCCCAGACGGTACCAAATGAAAGGTACGGCTAGCAAGGTCTAAAAACAGAGGATACAGACCCCAGAAAAAATCAAATGAAAGATACAGCTAGTAAGGTCTAAAACAGAGGATACAGACCCCAGACGGTATCAAGTGAAAGATACGGCTAGCAAGGTCTAAAACAGTGTGACTCTGAGAGTGGGTTTCCAGCATACAGTGTAAATTGCTGGTGAAGTACCGTTACCTTAAGGCCATGAATTATAAGGTAACCTAGGATACTCGTAACCATACTAACCGACACTAGAGTACCTGACGCCCTACAAGCGTCTATAAAATGTGACATTTGTCACCCCTTGGCTTGGTAGGCTGTGGACTGTAGCTAGCAGTCAGGGTGCGGGGTGTTAATCCCGTATAGATCTATACACATAATGTCCGCTCTCCCTACAGGAGACTCTGGTTACCAACTAGATGACGGAGAAGGCCGTGTCCCGAAGATGCATCCCAAATAGTGGGTAGTGGGTTTTCCAATATAAGTGTTGAACTAAAGGTAGAGACTCATAACTGAACTGACTAGAGTAAACCTATATGGCTATGCTCGTATACATAATATATAACTAATGAATCAAACGACCTTCGAATGGACATCCGATCCCACCAGACCACATCTCAACGAAGAAAAGGAAATAGGGCGGACAAGCCTTCCTAAGTCCTTCAATCATTATTTATATGCATCTATACAAGCACATACATACATCTAACCACGTTTGAGTGTGTAACAAGTGGAAATCATATCATGAAGTATAACCAAATCGTGATGTATAACCGAATCGTGAAGTATAAGTGTACAGTGTGGAATAACCGAATTGTGAAGTATAGGCGTACAGTGTGGAATAACCGAATCATGAAGTATAAGTGTACAGTGGGGAATATCCGAATTTTGAAGTATAAGTGTTACCAAATATAAGTGTATCACGAAGTAGAAGCGACAACAAGTGAAGTAGGAGCGTATCAAGTATAAGTGAAGTAGAAGCGACAACAAGTGAAGTAGGAGCGTATCGAGTATAAGTGAAGTAGAGGCGATATCAAGTATAAGTGAAGTAGAAGCGATATCAAGTATAAGTTAAGTAGAAGTGTATCACTAAGTAAGAGTGTAAACAAGTATAAGAATTTAACTAAGTAGAAGTATCCACTAAGTAAAAGTATAACAAGGCAGTGGTATATAACGAGTGGGGTATCAAAACATGGAAGAAAACTTTATACTTAAGAAAATCATGACTGGGTATTCCTTTGTAAAATAAGTTTGAAAACCTTTAGAATTTCTTTGGAAACCTTTCATAAATCAGTTTTAAATGAACCTTTGATAAAACAATATAAGTAAGAGATTTGAACAAGTGGAAACATTTTAGAAAACCATTTACAATATCAAACTCGGTAAAATAGTTAACACTGTGGTAAATCCTTGTGCATGTGGGTTATCAATCACATGTGATTGATATGATAATTGGCATGTTTAACTTGTATCCCCCTATAAAACATGTAAAAACATTTAAAAGGTTCATTCAGGGGGTATGAACTCACCTGGTGTAAGTGGATCCGACGAAGGTGCCGGTTGGGTGCTCGGTGTCAAGTAAAGACTTGGACACATTTAGTGACCTATTAACATATGGTAACATACGTTTTCATACAATCAGTATATATAATACCAATTAAACAAGTATACGCACTCTAAGGAGCGGAAAACACTTTGCTTAAGTGTTTGGGGTGTCCCGGGTAACATTTAAGGGTGTGAATGGCTTAGGAATGGAGTTTACTCTCCAAGAGTAAACTCTCCATATGGTGTTTACGGCCCTGGGACAACTCCCCATGAGTTTACGGCCGTAAACTCATGGTGAGGGTGTTCTAGGGTGTTTAAAGGCTCTACCTTGATCGTGGATTTTTTCTAGGTCCAAATCTAAATGGTATGAATGGTTTTAAGGCTTTTAAAGGCACCAAATGGGACTTTACAGCCCATGAACCATCCCTATGGGAGTTCACGGCCGTGAACTCCTATACCTTGATTTTATTGAAGTTTTAAGCCCTTATTACACTCCTAGTAATTTATAATGAAGTATGAAGCCATTTGGGGGGATTAAAACTACCATTTGACATGGTTTGGAGGTGTTTACGGCCTAAGCATGTGATTGGGCCGTAAACTCCATTTCACCCCTCAAATCTATGCGTTTAAATGTTCTACACCCGAAATAGCAAGTCCCTAATTTATGTCTTAAGCCTATGGGTGGTTTGGGAGTGTTTGGAACTTGTTTTAACAAGTTTAGAGGGTGTTTACGGCCTAAGCATGTGCTTGGGCCGTAAACCCTCTTTTAAGTTCCAAAAATTGTTGTTTTGTGCTTCAAACACTCCTAGGCTAAATCCTTAATTGGTTACTAGGCTCAAAGGGACAAATTTGGGTCATTTTGGCCTCATTTAAGGGGTTTACGGCCCTAGACTGTTCTTGGGCTGTAAACTCCTCTTTGGCAGCTTATAAGGTCGAATTTTGCGGTAAAGTCACAGCCAATAATGTTTAGGATAAGTTAGGGTAAGGAGACTCACGATTTGGAGGCGTTTGGTTGCAGATTTGAGGCGAAATCGGGCTTTGTATGAGAGAGTATAGAGAGAGAGTGAAAAGGGGTGGAATGAAGTCCATTCCCCCTTATATATGGGTTAGAGTTGGAGCTCAGTGGGAATCTACCCAATACTATCGCTAAACGGGGCTTTTGGTCGCACCCGATTTAGTGGTCGTAATAATAAAAACTAACTTTTTCCAAATTACTATGGAAATGTAATTTAAGTGTTTTCATTTACTTTATTACGACTATAACGACATAAACTATAAATAAATAAAACATTTATTTATTTTATGACCTCAAATTAACGGAACTTTTATACAGTGGAATATTCCGTTAACGGTAACAGGGTAATGTAACGGAATAAACTTAGGTTGTCACATCATCCCCCCGTTAGAGGGAATTTCGTCCCGAAATTCAGATCTAGGCAAGGAAGTAGGTATGAATGATTAAGGCAGGAGGGTACTTCCTATTCGGTTTGTCCTCGCATTCCCATGTGAACTCTGGTCTGTGTTTGTCATTCCAACAAACCTTCACCTACGGGATGCAGATTCCATCTCGTGTAGTTAGCGAGTTCCGACTGGTGTATCTACAAGGTTAGGGTTCTCAATGGTTTCTATCAAGATGAGTGGGATACGAAGACTGACGTCGGGTAAACACATATCAAGTCTAAGAAGTGGATCGATCTGGTATGAAGCTTGTGGAATATCCGGAAGTAGTAGTGGTCTGATGAGGGTTGGACCAAATCTCCGCGAGGATTCTCAGATGGTCCTAAGCTCTCGGAAGGGTAGAGCTTTTTAGTACTTAGAACATAGTGTACTTCTATGGCAAGATCACCACTGGCGTGATCACCATTCCGAAGTTCCTAATGTTCTCTCTCATACTGGTAGTTTAGTCCTTCAGGTTGGTTCTTAGGAAGTTCAGGTTATCCTTGGTTTCGCATTTCCTGGAAATTGGTTGTTAGAGACTTTCTGGATCATCGGATGGGTTTTGTATCTATGGTATCTTTTTGTGGTAGACTGGATATCTCAATCTTGTGCAAAATGAACCTGCACGAGTGAATCTTGAGATATTCCCAACGGAAACCCTCAGGGTAGAGGAAATAGGGTTTCACCGGACGAGTGTTGGACTATCTCGGGAGGTGGTTCTACTATTTCTGTGTGAGATAGTATTCGTGGAACACCTGATAGTCTGATGAATCTCGCAAGACGTGCCCTAATTTCCAAGGCGTTGGTTTATTCTAATGCGGAAAGCGCGTGTCCCTGTATAACCCATCGACTAACACCTAGAGTGGTGTCAAGTCTATAATCTCTTCGGGATCTGGGTTATAAGACTTAAGGCACTACTTTCGCACTTTGATCAAGTATTCTTGGTTGTTAACGTTATCCTGTGGTTCTCGGTATTCTAGTGTTCACTTCAGAGAATGAAGTCTATCGTCTACAGGGCGACGACAATTTCCTCCATGCGAGAGGGTGGAGGATCCTAGGCACTACTAGTCTGTACTAGGGTGGACGAAGTGCCTGAGTAGTGCGAATATCTTCGGAAACTACTCTTCCGAAGTTTCTGAGTTTTCTCAATCTAGTCCAACTCTAGTGAGTTTAGGTTCCCATCACTCGGAACTTTAATCTCATTACTAACTGAGGGTGTTAGCTACTATGTGGGCTTAACCGGTATGACAACAAATTTCGGATATGTGGTCATTATAGTAGCTCAACCCGCAACGGTTCTCTTGACTCCAGCTCCTATTTTTATGGAATAGGATGAAGGGCTTCACTATGAGGTTCATGGTAGAGCTCATACTCGGCTTAACCACTAATACTTGGTGTATGCAAGCCGTATATAATTGAGGTCGGCAGGATGTTCAATTGTGCGAATCCACCCCAGACCCACAACCCAACGAGGAACAGGGAGTAGGGAGGAAGCACACATCTTAAATCTTTTTGATCTCAACTATATACCACCTTTATGCATATACCCGGTTATAGTGGTCAGTCTCATGAGCTCTATCCTCTGGGTTGACGAACCTGATGTGCGAGGTGCAATGGGCCTTTTAGGGGAATCTATAGAGTATGCTTCGGATGGTTGTCGTCTTCTGGAGTATCTGCAGTGTCTTTCGCTTCGGTTTCCATATGACTAAGAGGGGTCGGTCAACAGCGCGCGGTACCCTTCTCTTGGGTACTTCAGAAGGTTTGTGATAAGAGGGACAATTGACGGATCGCATTAGGTTTGATTATTTGTATTATGTTTAGGTTCGGAAGAACCTTTATTTTCTGACATGGCTATGGAGAAAGTTCTTTTTACACAGCACTAGGGATTTACACATGGTTGCACTACGTCAAACCATGATCGATAGAGTCGTCGAAGTTGGCATACCTCGACATGATATAAAATGGGGGTCGATAGAGTCATGCGCCGAACAGGCACACAAGTTCTAGGCGTCTCGGGTGTCGTCATGTGTATCACTGTCGCGGATACTTGGACCGATAGAGTAGACGCGGAACTATAGAGAGTCCTAAGTGTTTCCGAGTAGAGTACCTTTTCATGAATGGATTCTCACGAGGCATTTCTATAGTCGCCTAACATATACTAGTCATGTATAGTTAAGGTGGGGAGGACTGTTGACTGAATGACTCCACCCTAAATCCACAACCAAACGAGGAACAGGAAATGAGGCGGCATTCACTCACTCTAGGTCTATCCATCTTAACTATATATGGCCGTAACGTATATGTTTAGCCATTATAGTTTTACCTGTTGAATTTTAAATTTTATAACAGTGCTGCGACTTTCGCCTTAATGGGGAAGTATTTACATTTGAATTAGCCTTTTGATGTTTTGCATTAGTTATCTGAGATAGAGAGACGTACCAAAATCTACCGGGTTCCTTGATGCTTTTCCTTAAGCAGTAGAGTTAGGCTACTCCTGTGTCTTTGTTGTTTTCTTCAGTTGGGCAATCCCTTTTGAAGTGTCCAATCTCAACACATAGATGGCAGACTGGATTGGTCGTCACATTGGTGATTGATGCAATACGCTCCACCAGAGTTCTGCATACGCGAGCAGTATGCCCCTTCATGTTGCACCTAGCACATAAGAGTTCCCGACCTATACCATGATGATGGTAGCTACACTTGCCGCAGTGGGGAAGGTTTCCTAGGTATGGCCTTCTTGGAGTCAGGAGGGAAGGATTGACAGGGTATCGACTGTCTCAGCTTGTTGTCCTTCGGAAGGTCCTTGAGCCGAGGTACCTCCCTCCTAGATCTTGGGTTTTCTCTTCAGTGGATTCGGTTGAGGTTCTTGGGTGGCTGGGTATGCAGGGGTTGGTTGTTGCTGTCCATTGCTAGGATCGGGATTCCCGATAGGGCCCTTGCTAACATTGGCGTTTTTAGCATTCAAGTGAGCCATGACAGCTGCTACGGCTGCCGAGACTGCAGCTTGGAACGTAGCTTCATCGAATAAGAGAGTAGGTTTCTTGCTTGCGGACTGGTTACGCTTCTTCGGTGGCATGGTTTTCCTACACGGAAAGGAATACGAGATAATGAAAGACGATGGATAGCCTTGGACATATCTGTCCTGATTGTATTAGGCATAAATTTTTCCCGTGCCTCTGGTACTGGTTGTCTGAGTGTCGACCTACATCCCTATGATGTAGTCCTGGTATGCAAGGTAGGAGTATGAGTATCGGAAAGGCCATAAGATGCGAGTCATTCCTACTATGTTACCTTTATACTGGGAAAGGTTCCACTCGCCAGTCTAGAGATATTTGAGAACAGATTGGAACAAAAATCGCGGAAAGAGAGGCTCATGAAGGCTTATGGCTAGATACTCTCAATATAGGTGTGGGGATCCGTTCTAATCGTGTAACTGGCAACGGGAAACGACGATTTTACCTAACACATAGCGTGAGTAGTGTAACCACTAACTCACTAAATTGTATTATTTTAAGGGTGTAGTAGCGTGACGAACACGAGGAAAAGACACCTCTCGGGTTCCATGTACTGGCTTCCCCTGTCTGCCTCGTATCTTCGTCTGGAATCGGCGTTGGTTTCCTTCGGGTAGTTACCTAGGGTTCTTCTCTTGTGAAGACATATTGAATTTCTACTCCGCCTCACTTCCGAATCCGTCTCTGGGTGTCATCACTTCATGATGGATGACAGGAAATTTCGGAAGTTTAGGCGAATTTCTCACCGATGTCCCTAAAAGATATAGGCACTTGGTGAGTTCAATAGTCTCAACCCAGTTCATTTATTTCCGAACAGGAAATCTTCCCAATGAACCTCTTCTGGGTCTTCATCAACTCTTCTGTCAAGCACTGAAGTGGATAGGGTTGTCTACAGGGTTCGTGCGAGAATGGAAATGTCTAAAGAATCCTAAAAGATTATTAACATTTCACTGGATGATCCATATCGAGTCCTGCTACGATTACACAGGGTATACAAATCATATATAGCTTAGATCCGATAGGCCTTGGAATATGTGATACTACTCTATATCCACATCCAAACAAGGAAAAGGAAGTAGAGCGAAACCACACATTCTTAGCCTATGGGATCCTTATTATATATAACCTTGGGAGTATACCCTCTGTAGTTGTAGGTATATCAATAAGGATCTTTTTAGTTCTTCACACAAGGTTAGTTATGGATCCTAAAATACCCCTATGGTATTTTAATTTCTTGTTTGGTTCTTATCTTCTGAATATGGTTCTGGGATTAGTGTGAATCTTTTAGTATTCCAAAATACTCCTATAGTATTTTTAAACTTTATGTTTTTCTCTAGCATTCCTAGTTGGTAAGTTTCAAACCTGTTGCAACACCACTATCACTCTCAAGCACATGTTCATCGCATCTATAATAAATGTAGTTGATCAGGTTACATTTATTCCAGCTTACGATTACATAACTACCCAGGTTTGACGGCAATGCTCAACATCCGAAGACTTTTGTTATTGTTCTTCTTGTGATAATTTTGTTTGAGTGTTTAGATTGTGGATGTTCCTATACTTTGGTAATATATGGTTATATTTTAAAGTATAATTTTTGGTCAGAGTGTTGGAATAGTGTCTAAGGCTGCAACTATATTAGGCAAGTATTTGATCCGGTTGTGCATGGTCCTTTTGGATTGCCTTCACCATAGCAACTTGATAGGATGATTTATTAAGAGAGTAAATATTATTAATATATTATGAGAATAATATAATGAATAATATATTTGTTATTTGATTAATATAAGTCATAGAATTAATTAGAATTAATTTGGTAACTTAAAGAGATTAATTAAATAAATGGGTATAAACTGTCAATTGTTTGATAGTTAAGCTTTAGACTGTAAATCCATTGGGATATGCTTTGGACGAATTCTAAGAGTGTTAGGATAGCCTAAATCGTCCAAAGGCTTATCTATGGAATGGATTTGGATAGCCTTAAGAGAAGATTATCCAATTAGGGTTTAGGTTGTAACCCTTAAGGAGTCTACAAGTATAAATAGACCCCATAGCATAGGGAATTCGATACATCTCCTAAAGTAAGAGAACCCTGGCCGAATTCCTTCCCTCTCCTCTCTCCTAAATCATTCTTCTTGCTATTGGTGTTTGTAAGCCATTAGAGGAGTGACATTTGTGACTCTAGAAGCTCCAAGACCTCAAGATCAACAAGGAACTCAAAGGTATGATTCTAGATCTGTTTCAGTGTTGTTATTTAACCTAATTAGTCATTAGAAGACTTGGATTCAAAGCATGTTTATTAGAAAGCCTAGATCCAAGCATTAGGGTTTTGCATGCGCACATAGGAAAGTTCTTATGGCTAAAACCCATCAGTGGTATCAGAGCCTAGCTTGGTTTTCTTTAAAATGTTGCTTGATTAACTGAAACAAACCTGCATAATTCGATTTTTAGGTTTCTGAGTCACTGACTCGGCGAGTCCCAAGGTGGACTCGGCGAGTAGGCCTGACTCGGCGAGTCCCCTTGTGCACTCGGCGAGTCCAGGCGTCAGGAATGGCCAGATTCGGGATTTTTTCATAATTATCTTATGGAAACTTACCTTAATCATAATAGATCAATCTAAATCCGATTTTTTGATATATATGACTATTATCTTGATCTAGTTAAAGGTATTTATCAACTAATAAAATATTTAATTTCCTTATATGATAATTAATTAATTATTTTAATTATTTTGGTAATTATCTTTCAAAGAAATCTTGAATAAAATCAAATATAGATAATTAGGATATTAATTGTTAATTGGAATTATTTGTTATTTGATCCTCCATGTTTTAAATGTTTAAAACTTACCCTCAAGTTTTGAAATTTATATTTGTGATTAAAAGTTTTAATTTAGACAACTTAAATTTCAAACCCTAGATTTTAAAAGTTTTAAAATACAACCCTATACTAATATGATATTACTAGAATAATATATATATATGTATAACTAAATGCTAGTCTTACCGTTAGTAGGCCTCATTCACGAAGCCGATCTATAAGGTGGGTATAAGGTTGCGGCCTATAAAATGGCGCTTAATGGGTGTACACTCACACCCACCGCTTGCTTGATTGGTGGAGGGTCGTTAGCCGAACGGGTAGGATAGGGCAACCTCATCCTCTCATTAAAAGTATAATAAGAAATATAAAGTAACTACACATATTTTAAAATTTCCTAATCCTAGTTACTTTAGGAAAAGTGAATTGATGCAATCCCATGAAATTACACTTTGCACCTTGCTAAGATGTTAGTGGAGCGTGTGTGGTTTACCGGCACACTAATTGGTTCTAAGCGAAGGTGGCAAAGGGTGATTCATTGTTTATCATAGTTCGATGGAGCGTGTGTGGTTTACCGGCACATCGAATAGGTGATCGTTAAAATGAAGGCACCATGTGAATTTGCATGGTAATTCACACCCGCTTTGTGATCCTCGGCATCCCAGTCACAAACAAGAGGGGCATATCGAGATTTAAACATGCCATTGAATAGTTTCAATGAATCTCATCCGAACCTAGGAATTCTCAAAAACACTTAGGACTAATAGTTTAAGTTTTGTGATGGAGAATTAGTGAATCGTCATTCACTTACCTTCAATTTATTTGCATGTTAGATTACGGCATCCCTTTTCTAGTATGTAAATGTTATTGTTGGATCCTAGCCCTAATTTTTCTTATCGGGTGATAATTAGGGATTCTTATTCTAATCTATCTTTGTCCTTTTTCTAATTGTAGATGTCGAACGCAAACAACGCTGCTGCTAGTTCTTTCACGTTGATGAGCCTTTGCCAAAAGGTCACCTTCGATGGAACGAACTTTAGCGAATGGATAAGATACATTCGCACCATTGCTCGCTATGAGGATAAGGAGTATGTCCTCGATGAGAAGCTCGAGAAAATCAACCCCGAAGTTGCTACTCCCGCCGAAATCACTGCTTTTGAAACTCATGAGTGAGATGCAACGAAGGTACATTGCATCATGATCGCTACCATGAACTCCGAATTCCAAAAGTCCTACGAGGACATGTACCCGTACGAGATGCACCAAGACTTATTGGAGAGATATCACCAAAACGCGAGACAAGAGCGTTATGAGATTTTCACCAACATGATTTCCGCTAAGATGGGTCATGGAGAATCTCTTACCGTGCACCTGCAAAAGATGCAAAGGTATGTCGATCGCCTTCGCAAGTTAAATGTTGACTTCGGTGAAGACTTGGCGATCGACATGGTGCTTCACTCTTTGCCTCTGATGTACAACCAATTTAGGATGACCTACCACATGAACAAAGAAGAGGTCACCTAAGCAAGCTCCAAGGTCTCTTGAGGGTTGCTGAGAGCAACTTCAAGGACAAGTCTGTTGCACCTACTTCCAATCCGTCCGCTGCTCCTGTCTTGGCTATTGGTCAAGGAAAGGGAAAGAAGAGGAAAGGTTCATTGAAGAACTATCGCAAGGTGAAAGCCCGAGATGGTGCCTCTTCTAGTGGGACCAAAGTTGATCCCGCTAAGCCCTGCTCTAACTCGAAGGAGGCAGAGTGCCACCACTGCCACAGGTATATACACAATCAAATCTAACGATTCTAATCATGCTATTTCTTGGGTTCTTGATACCGGTTGTGGTTATCACATTTGTTCTAATGTTTAGGGACTAAGAAGAAGTAGGGATGTGGAGCAAGGAAGGATCAATCTAATCATGGGGAACAGAAGATCGTCGCCTGTGACCAAGATTGGAGTGTATTCTTTAGTGCTTAGGAATAGTTTGGTTTTGGATTTGAACAATTGTTGCTATTCGCCAGAAATGGCTAGAAACATCATTTCATTTCATGGTTTATATAGACAAGGATTTAGATTTTCTTTTAATAATGAGAATGGTTCTATTTTGGCTTATCTAAATGGTGTCTTTTACTTTGAAGCTATACCATGTAATGGAATATATGAAACCGTTATGATTGTTGATAACTTAGGAAATGATGTTTTGAATATTGATTCTTCCACTAGTATGGATAAAGCATCCTTGTGGCATTGTCGACTTGGACATGTCAACAAGAAACATATAGCCCAACTCCAAGAGGATGGAGTGTTGGAGTCATTCGACCTTAAGGAAGATGACACATGCGAGTCTTGTTTGCTTGGAAAGATGACTAAGTCACCCTTCACGAGTACATGTGAAAGGGGCGAGGGTCTATTGGACCTAATACATACCGATGTATGTGGACCGTTTAGATCAACCACGAAGGATGGGAACCGCTTCTATGTGACTTTTACCGATGACTATAGTAGATATGGGTATATCTACTTAATCAAGCAAAAGTCAGACACCTTTGAAAAGTTCAAAGAGTTCAAGAATGAAGTGGAGAATCAATTGGGCAGGAAAATCAAGATGCTTCGATCCGATCGAGGAGGAGAGTACCTAAGTTTTGAATTCCACGATTATCTCAAGGAGTGTGGAATAGTTTCACAATTGACGCCTCCTAGGACACCGCAGTTAAATGGTGTGGCAGAAAGGCGTAATCGAACCTTATTGGATATGGTTCGCTCTATGATGAGTTGTGCTTCACTACCTATCTCTTTTTGGGGGTATGCCTTAGAGACTGCCACCCAGATCCTTAACCGAGTCCCTACTAAGAAGGTTGCCAAAACACCTCACGAGATGTGGACAGGGAAAGCTCCCTCGTTGGCACATATCAAGGTTTGGGGTTGCGAGGCTTTCGTAAGACGAGATACTCACGACAAGCTTGAACCTCGAAGTGAGCGATGTATTTTCATCGGCTACCCGCAGACATCCTTTGGATATCTCTTCTATAGACCGAAGGACAATGTTGTCTTCGTTGCGAGGAGAGGAGTTTTCCGAGAGCGAGAACTCATAAGCCAAGGAGACAGTGGGAGGCAAATCGAACTTGAAGAGATTCAAGAGTCAATAGATGAAGGAACCTCTACTGCTGGCATTCAACCCGAGGAGGAAACTCCGGTTGAACCGATTGACGAATCCTTACCTCTTAGACGTTCCGATAGAGTTAAAGTTCATCCCCAGTTTTATGGCTTTCATATTACTACCGAAGGGGACACGTATATTAGTGATGGTACACTAGTAAATCTTGATGAACCTAAAAGCTATAAGGAAGCCATGGCAGGCCCAGAGTCTACAAAGTGGAAAGAGCCAATGGATAGCGAGATCCAATCCATGTATGATAACCAAGTTTGGAATTTGGTTGATTACGTGCCCAGACGTAAGACCGTTAGGTGCAAATGGATCTTCAAGAAGAAGACCGACGTGGATGGGAACGTAAACACATATAAAGCGCGATTGGTCGCGAAGGGCTTTACTCAAACTCCCAGAGTTGACTATGATGAGACCTTCTCACCAGTTGCGAAGATTAAATCTATTAGAGTGATGCTAGCAATTGCCGCATTTCATGATTATGAGATTTGGCAAATGGATGTCAAGACCGCTTTCCTTAACGGAAAGTTGGCTGAGGATGTTTACATGGCTCAGCCAGAGGGGTTTGTGGATCCGAAGCATCCGAATAGAGTGTGTAAGCTTGAGAAGTCCATTTATGGACTTAAGCAAGCGTCTCGCAGATGGAATCTTTGCTTCGATGAGAAAGTCAAAGAGTTTGGATTTGTACGAAGCGAAGACGAATCTTGTGTATATGTCAAAGCCAGTGGGAGTATAGTAAGCTTCCTCGTTCTATATGTCGATGACATATTACTCATAGGAAACGACATCCCGACTCTGCAGGAGGTTAAGTCCTGGCTCGGGAAGTGCTTCGCTATGAAGGACCTCGGAGAGGCTTCTTACATTTTGGGAATAAGGATAGTAAGAGAAAGAAGTAAGAGACTAATTGGACTTAGTCATAATACTTACTTAGAGAAGGTACTAAAACGTTTTAGTATGGAAAACTCAAAGAAGGGAGAACTACCGATACAAAGTAATGCCAAATTGAGTAAGACTCAAAGTCCGAGTACCGAAGCTGAGATAGCAGAAATGAGCCGAGTACCATACGCTTCCGTAGTTGGCTCAATCATGTACGCTATGACTTGTACTCGCCCTGATGTAGCCTTCGCTTTGAGCATGGTTAGTAGATATCAAGGGAATCCTGGCAAGGCACATTGGATTGCAGTGAAAAACATCCTTAAGTACCTTCGGAGGACGAAGGAATGGTTCTTAGTCCTCGGAGGGAGTGATGACTTGAAGGTGCGAGGGTATAGTGACGCCAGTTTTCAGACCGACAGGGACAACTACCGTTCGCAGTCGGGCTGGGTCTTTACCCTAAATGGAGGAGCAGTGACATGGAAGAGTTCCAAGCAGGAAACTATAGCTGATTCAACGTGCGAATCAGAGTACATTGCAGCGAGCGAAGCGTCGAAGGAGGCAATATGGCTAAAGAACTTCATCGGTGATCTTGGAGTTGTACCTGCCATAAAGGAGCCAATGGAGATTTTCTGTGATAACGAAGGTGCGGTTGCCTTGACCAAGGAACCGAGGGATCATGGTAGATCAAGACATATCGACAGAAAGTATCACTTCATTAGACATCATGTAGAAGAAGGACAACTCGTAGTGAAGAGGATATCATCAGAAGATAACCCAGCAGATCCGCTTACGAAGGGACTGAGTAGGGTTAAGCACTTGCAGCATGCTAGGAGTATTGGGCTGAAGGATGATATTAGCATAGATTAGATAGTATTAGAAACGTGTAATAGATAAATGTAATTGACATTTGATGATTAAATAAAGGAGTTTTATTTATGAGTAATGTTACTATCTTATGTTAATTGTTTAGCTATTGTTTCACTTTGCATTTTTTGACTTCCAGAATAATTGAGTTTATTAGGAATAATCGAATTGTTCAAATGGTCCACAATCGTTCATATGTTGGGAGTAGATATGAATAAAGATTGTCATGAATTGGTGTGTAGAATGTCTGAATGGTGTTAGACATAGCAAAAGATTGCTGCAATGTTCATGAGTGCTTATGAACTAGTTTTGAGCATTGGAATAAACCCGCGCTTGCTGGAATGACCTTATGGAATACGATATAAAAGGTGATCGCAAGACGATAATATCATATAGTCTTAAAACCTAGATATATGGTTTATTATTTGTTAATTGATTGTACATTGATAATTCGAAAACGCATCAGTAACTTGGTGTTATAAAACATATTGTTGTGTATAGTTGGTTAATGAATAAGTAAATGCATATAAGTCGAAGTTTATCTGTAACTTTTATCTAAGAAGGTAAAAGCGATATCTCGGCCGCTCGATGATTTGATTTGACTTATGTGCCGGGCCCGGTCAGAACTAAATTGATGTGTTTGATTAAGTTCTATGTCAAATAAATCAGAGATCGAGAAACCTAAATGCTTGACTAACCATTCCATAGGATTGTCAGCATGATATCTAACAGAGGACTGTACGTTCCCTTATCTAAAGGACAAGATTGATTAGATTAGAGTTGACAGCGTCTTTGAGAGCTACGATTGCAAACCGAATTGTACCTGTAAATATAGTTACTAGACTTATCCAAGTGGGAGACTGTTGGAATAGTGTTATTTGATTAATATAAGTCATAGAATTAATTAGAATTAATTTGGTGACTTAAAGAGATTAATTAAATAAAGGGGTATAAACTGTCAATTGTTTGATAGTTAAGCTTTAGACTGTAAATCCATTGGGATATGCTTTGGACGAATTCTAAGAGTGTTAGGATAGCCTAAATCGTCCAAAGGCTTATCTATGGAATGGATTTTGATAGCCTTAAGAGAAGATTATCCAATTAGGGTTTAGGTTGTAACCCTTAAGGAGTCTACAAGTATAAATAGACCCCATAGCATAGGGAATTCGATACATCTCCTAAAGTAAGAGAACCCTGGCCAAATTCCTTCCCTCTCCTCTCTCCTAAATCATTCTTCTTGCTATTGGTGTTTGTAAGCCATTAGAGGAGTGACATTTGTGACTCTAGAAGCTCTAAGACCTCAAGATCAACAAGGAACTCAAAGGTATGATTCTAGATCTGTTTCAGTGTTGTTATTTAACCTAATTAGTCATTAGAAGACTTGGATTCAAAGCATGTTTATTAGAAAGCCTAGATCCAAGCATTAGGGTTTTGCATGCGCACATAGGAAAGTTCTTATGGCTAAAACCCATCACAGAGTGTTTGATCCCTTTGTATTTATAGGCTGTATATCTTTTATGAATTGATATATTTAGCTCACTATAAACTCCTCTTTGGCAGCTTATAAGGTCGAATTTTGCGGTAAAGTCACAACCAATAATGTTTAGGATAAGTTAGGGTAAGGAGACTCACGATTTGGAGGCGTTTGGTTACGGATTTGAGGCGAAATCGGGCTTTGTATGAGAGAGAGTATAGAGAGAGAGAGAGTGAAAAGGGGTGGAATGAAGTCCATTCCCCCTTATATATGGGTTGGAGTTGGAGCTCAGTGGGAATCTACCCGATACTATCGCTAAACGGGGCTTTTGGTCGCACCCGATTTAGTGGTCGTAATAATAAAAACTAACTTTTTCCAAATTACTATGGAAATGTAACTTAAGTGTTTTCATTTACTTTATTACGACTATGACGACATAAACTATAAATAAATAAAACATTTATTTATTTTACGACCTCAAATTAACAGAACTTTTATACAGTGGAATATTCCGTTAATGGTAATGGGGTAATGTAACGGAATAAACTTGGGTTGTCACAAAATTCAAATTTTCTGATATGATAGTGATTATCCTCCTCCAATTAAAAGACAATTATCAAAATTTAAGATACTTTCATTATATGATTAGTTGATTATTTGTATTATTTGATTTGAATTGTCTCACCCACCGCTTCCTTGACTGGTGGAGGGTCGTTTGTCGAACGGGTAGGATAGGACATTAATTCTCGTTAAAAAGTATAATGATAATTATAAAAGTAACTAAATGTTTTTTTAAAAATTCCCAATCTTAGTTACTTTAGGAAAAATGTGAAATTGGTGCTATTCCATGAAATTGCACCTTGCACCTTGCCAATTCGTTAGTGGAGCGTGTGTAGTTAACCGACACATTAACATGAACTATCAAGGGTGGAAAAAGGTAGCTTGATGTTTATCATAGATCAATAGAGCGTGTGTGGTTAACCGGCACATTGATTAGGTGATAAATGACATCGAGAATACCAAGCAAATTTGCATGGTTATTCACACCTTGTTTGTGATCCTCGGTATCGCAGTCACAAACTTGAAGGGAATAATCAAGATTTAAACATGCCATTGAAAAGTTCAATGAATCTCAAGATAATTTAGGAATTTCAATTGATTTCAAACTTAATCCCCAATTTTGTTTTTCATGCTGGAAATTGGTAAATTGTCATTTACCTACCTTCAATTATTTTGCAATTGGATTACGGCATCTCTCTTTCGAATTGTGAAATATTGTGTTGGGTCCTAGCCTTAATATTTCATATGGGTGTTATATTAAGGATTCTTATCTAATCTAAACTTTGTCTTTCTTTTCAGATGTCTACCCCAAACGCTTTTGGCTCTAACCCTTCCGACTCTTTCTCTCACGAACTTATGTGGGAGAGTGATTTTCGATGGGTCGAATTTCAATGAATGGATTCGAAACATTCGAATAGTCACTCGTTACGAAGATGAGGAATATCTACTCGATAAAGAGCTAAAATAGGTTGATAACGCGACTGCTACTCCTGAAGAAATTGCTGAATATGGGGCTTATGAGAAGGACACGACAATGGTGTCGTGTATCATGCTTGCCACTATGACAGCTGAACTCCAAAAGTCCTATGAGGACTACTATCCTTTCGAGATGCACCAAGACTTGATGGAAAGGTACCATCAAAATGCTCAACATGAAAGGTATGGAATCATTTCCTCCATGATAACAACAAAAATGAAGGATGGAGAGTCCATTACGGCCCACATGCAAAAGATGAAAAGGTTTGTGGACCGCTTGCTAAAGTTGAATGTCAACTTTGATGAAGAGTTGGCTATTGACATTATCCTACAATCGTTTCCTCCTTTTTATGATCATTTTAGAATGACTTATCATATGAACAAGGAGGAAGTCACTTTAAGCAAGCTTCAAGACCTACTGAGAACTGCTGAAATTAGTTTAAAAGGCAATTGTATTGTATCTACTCCTACTGCTGCTGCCCCAATCCTGTCAATTGGACATGGAAAGTCCCATGATGGATCCACTTCTAGTGGTACCAAAGTTGGTTATGCTATTCCCTCTTCCAATCCAAAAGAAACAGAGTGTTTTTACTGTCATGAAAAAGGGCATTGGAAACGAAGTTGCCCTAAATACTTGTAGGACATCAAGGATGGGAAGATAAAGCCCACCTTCGCATGTATTTATACTATTCTATCTAATAAATCATCATATGCTAATTCTTGTGTCCTTGATACAGGATGTGGTCTTCACATTTGTTCTGATTTCCAGGGTCTAAAAAGAATTAGTGATGTAAAGCACGGGAAGATGAACCTAATCATGGGGAATAGGAAAGCATCGCATGTCATCAAGATTGGAGTTTTTTATTTATTGCTTAGTAGTGGGTTAGAATTAGATTTGAATAATTGTTGCTACTCATCAGATATGGCGAGAATCATTATTTATTTTCATGTTTTGTATAAACAAGGTTTTAGATTTTCATTTAATAATGAAATTGGTTCTATTAATTCTTTTTATAATGATAAATCTTATTTTGAAGCATTGCCTTGTAATGGTATATATGAAACTGTGATGGTTATAGACAACTCAGGAAATAATGTATTGCATATTGATTCGTCTAATGGTTTGGACAAAGCATGCTTGTGACATTGTCGTCTTGGACAGGTCAACAAGAAGCGCATAGCCCAAATCCAAAAGGATGGAGTGTTGGAGTAATTTGACTTAAAATTGGATGACACATGCAAATCTTGTTTGCTTGGAAAGATGACCAAGTCACCTTTCACTGGTACCTGTGAAAGAGGTGAGGGTTTGTTGGATCTCATACACACCATGTGTGTGGGCCCTTCAGATCCACCACAAGGGATGCTAACCGCTTCTATATGACTTTTACCGATGATTATAGCAGACATGGGTATATCTACTTTATTAAGCATAAGTCAGAACCCTTTGAAAAGTTTAAAGAGTTTAAACAAGAAGTGGAGAATCAATTGAGCAGGAAGATAAGTATGCTCCGATCTGATCGAGGTGGTGAGTATCTTAGCATCGAGTTCCACGACTATCTTAAGAAATGTGGAATTATTTCACAATTGACGCCACCTAGGACAGTGTAGCTAAACGGGGTGTCTAAGAGGCACAATTGAACCTTGTTAGATATGGTTCGTTCCATGATGAGTCGAGCTTCATTACCTATCTCAAATTGGGGGTATTCCTTAGAGACTTCCGTCCATATCCTTACTTTAGTCCCAACTAAGAAGGTTGCCAAAACACCTTACAAACCGTGGACATGGAAGGTTCCCTCGTTGGCACATATCAAAGTTTGGGGTTGTGAGGCTTTCCTAAGATGAGAGACTCACGACTTTCATCGTCTACCCACATAAGTTCTTTGGATATCTCTTCTAAAGACAGAGTGACAATGTAGTCTTCGTTGCAAGGGGAGGGGTTTTCCGCGAAAGAGAACTCGTATGTCAAGAGGACAGTGGGAGGCAAATTGATCTTGAAGAGCTTCAAGAGTTACGTGATAAAGGAATCTCAAACACTAGCACTCAACCTGAGAACGAAACTCCTGTTGAACCAATTGACGAGTCCTTACCTCTGAGATGTTCCGATAGAGTTAGAATGACACCAAAGTTTTATGGTTTTCATATTACTATGGAAGGTGATACGTTTATCAGTGATAGTACACTGGTAAATTTGGATGAGCCATCTAACTACAAGGAATCCATGGCGAGCCTTGAGTCTACTAAATGGAAAGAGGCTATGGACAGTGAGATTCAGTCCATGCATGACATTTAAGTTTGGAACTTGGTTGAAAATGTACCTGGTCGTAAGACGGTCGAGTGCAAATGGATCTTCAAGAAGAAGACCGACATGGATGGGAAAGTACACACATATAAGGCGCGATTGGTTGCAAAGGGATTTACTCAAACTCATGGAGTTGACTATGATGAGACCTTCTCACCAGTAGCTAAAATCAAGTCTATAAGGGTTATGCTAGCCATAGCTACATTTCATGATTATGAAATATGGAAAATGGATGTCAAAACCGCTTTCGTAAATGGGAATTTGGCTGAAGATGTTTACATGAGTCATCCAGAGGGTTTAGTCGATGCAAAGTACCCTAATAGAGTGTGTAAGCTTGAGAAATCCATTTATGGATTGAAACAAGCATTTTGCAGATGGAATCTTTGTTTCGATGAGAAAGTCAGAGTTTGAATTTTCGAGAAGCTAGAATGAGTCATGTGTGTATGTCAAGGCTAGTGGGAGTATAGTTAGCTTTCTGGTGTTGTATGTAGATGACATACTTCTCATAGGAAATGACGTTCCAACCTAGCAGGAGGTTAAGTGCTGGCTTGGGAAGTGTTTTGCTATGAAGGACCTCGGGGAAGCTGCTTACATTCTGGGGATAAGGATATTGAGAAATAGGTGTAAAAGACTAATAGTACTTAGTCAAAATACCTACTAGGACAAGGTGTTGAAATGTTTCAGCATGGAGAATTCCAATAAAAGGAGAATTGCCTATACAGATCAATACCAAACTGAGTAAGATTCAGTGTCCGAGCACCGATGTTGAGATAGCAGAAATGAGCCGAGTACCATATATTTCGGTATTTGGCTCGTTAATGTATGCTATGACATGTACTCGCCCTGATGTGGCATTTGCTTTGAGCATGGTCAACAGATATCAAGGGAATCCTGGTAGAGCTCGCTGGACTGCGGTAAAGAACATTCTTAAGTACCTCCGAAGGACAAAGGACTGGGTCCTTACCCTCGGTGGGAGTAATGACTTGAGAGTGATAGGGTATAGTGACGCTAGCTTTCAGACCGTCATAGATAATTTCCACTCTCAGTCGGGTTGGGTATTTACCTTAAATGGAAGAGCAGTAACATGGAAAAATTCCAAAATAGGAGATTGTAGCTGTTTCAACGTGCGAATCAGAGTACATAGCAGCAAGCGAAGTGTCGAAGGAGGCAATATGGCTGAAGAACTTCACCGAAGACCTTGGAGATGTACCAATGTAAAGGAGCCTTTGGAGATTTTATGTGACAACGAGGGTGCGGTTGCCTTAACCGGGGAATCGAGTGATCATGGCAGATCCAGGAATATCAACAAAAAATATCACTTCATAATACATCAAGTAGAAGAAGGACTCCTCATAGTAAAGAGGGTATCATCAGAAGAGAACCCAATAGATCCCTTTACAAAGGGACTGAGTAGGGTTAAGCACTTTGTAGCATGCTAGGAGTATTGGGCAGAAGGACGATATTAGTTTTAGTAATTAGATAGCTATTTAGAAACTCGTAATAGATAAAATGTAATTGACATTAGATGATTAAATAAGAGGAATTTTATTTATGATTAAAGTTACTATATTGTGTCAATCGTTTAGTATTGTTTTATTTTGCATGTTTTGACTTCCAGAATATTAAGATTATTCAAATTTTCCACAGTCGATCATACTTTGGAAGTAGGTTATGAACTTAGACTGTCATGAAGAAGTTTGTAGATTGTCTAAAGTATTTAGACATAACAAAAGTTTGCTACAACGTTCATGAGTGCTCCTGAAATAAGATTTTAGTATTGGATTAAACCCACACTCACATGAATCACTTCATGAAATTTATCATGAGTGATTGTGAGATGATAATATCGTATAGTCTTCAAACCAAGATATATGAGTTGTTGATTACGATTTGGTTGTGCATTAATAGTACGAAAACGCATCAATAACTTGATGTTATAAAATGTGTTGTTATGTATAATTTAACAAGTAATTAGTACAAGCATATAAGTCGAAGTTTATGTGTTCCTTTTATCCTAATAGGATTAAAAGCAATATCTTGGGGTCCTCGATGATTTTTTTTGACTTATGTGCCAAGCCCAGTCAGGACTCAATTGATGTGTTCAATTAAGTTCTATGCCAAACAAATCAGAAATCGGGACGAAACTGCTGGACAATAAGTATGGCTATGGTATATGATCCCTTATCTAAAGGAAGCGTCAGAGTTCGATGGCGGGTTTTGAGAGCTATGGTATATGATCCCTTATGCTAATCGGATTTTGAAGTTGCATTGACAGTTATAGTTATTAGACTTATCCAAGTGGGGGACTGTTGGATTAGGTGTCTAAGCGCATAATTATAATTGGTATGTACTTGACCCGATAGTAGCATGGTCCATTTGGGTTGCCTTCACCGAAGAAATTTGATAGGATGGATATTTGAGAAAGAGGTTAATTGTGATTTATTAATATATTATAAGAATAATATAATAATTGAGAAATCATATTATTTAATCGATATTGATCAAGAATTAATTTGGAATTAATTTAGTGATAAAAAAAGACTAATTAAATAAACGGAGACTGATTATGTAAATCAGTGATACATATAGTTTGGGCTAATGATCCATGATTGATTAGTAATGGACTAACCTTTTGTGAGATTTCATGAAGTGTTAGTCTAAATGAATTATTGGATCAAAATCCTAAGTGAATGGATTAGGGTTTACAAGTGACCTTTGGAATTCTACTCTATATATGTAACCCCTAAGCCCTAAAATCGGATACACAAGTTTTATAAGAAGAGTATAGTCGATTTTCGTGCCTCCAAGCTCTTTCTCATTGTCCTCCATTTTTCTTGGTGTTTGTGACTTATTTGAGGCATCACATTTGAGGTGCTAAGCTCTTGTAAGGCCAATTTCTACAAGCTACAACAAAGAGGTCATCATCTAACTTGTTTTTATGTTTCAGTTATCAAAGATGTATGCTAGTTAGGCTTCATGGTTTGAAAAAATGAAATTGCATGTATAACTTGAGAAAACATAGATCCAAATCATCTAGGGTTGTATGTGCACCATATGAATGTTATAGTGCTCAAAATCCAACATTTATACCCTCGTCAAGGACTACCTCGACTCCTCCAAGTCATTGCTCCCCGTCTAATACCCTCCTCATACTAAAAGGTGTCCTACATAAAAATACACAATCTAGGGACTTCCTTGGGTTCCTTTCCTCACCACTCTCTGCTATCAGCTGTAGAAGGAACTCCCATTAATACCATCTAACTACCACACGAATACAATTACACACTATCAGTACTAGATAATTCTTTGAATGAAAGGTCCCACACTACAATGGTTCGACTCAAATAAGAGTTGTGCAATAGAATTAAACCTATCCTTCTAGAATGATCTAATCTCAATAATAGGTAACCAAACGTATTCGTGCACTAGTTAGTTGGTACTAATAAAATTCCTAAAAGCACAAAGCACTCAACATTCAAGCATCAAGCAATTCAAATCAGAACACAATCTAAACATGCCATCCTATCAAATAACCAATCTCATACTAGCATGCGAATCTATAAGCTTATATAATAAGCGCATAAATGCATCTTTCCTAGCATTCTATCATGTAATATTGAGCATATCCTTATCCCTAATCTAGCATGCAATTCTCATATCATAGCGTAAAACATATAAAATGTGTGCGTATTTTGGGAAGACTTACTTGAGCACGGCTGATTGCACACATCACACCCTTTTCTTTTATTAAAATTGCTTAGTTAAAGTGTTTTTTTATGGGAAATCAACCAAATCCTCGATTTGAGTTTAGGCACACCCGAGAGTATGCCTGAATCCCTCAAACCAAGGCTCTGATACGAACTTGTAATGTCCCCAAATTTTCAGATAAAAATTTCATTTTAAATTCATTCCAATCATATGATAATCATATCAAAACAGTCGAGACTATATCATAGTAACATATTATCAGAGTACAAAATCCCAAAATCACATGATGCGGAAAAACCAGATGATAACCAACAAGTACAGATAACATATAGTTCTACAGATCATTACAACAACGCAACATACTCAATACCAGGATACATATGTAACAAATCACTACATCATAACAACATACTCGATACTAGGATACAAATCTAACAAATCAGTACAACATAGCAACATACTCGATACCAGGATACATATCTAACAGATCACTATAGCATAGCAACATACTAAATATCAACAATCCAAGGAATGCATGACAATATATATTTATAGGTGAGATAGACAGCCGGACAGGTGATCTTACTCTAGAACCACAACCAAATAAAGAACATGTAAAAGAGCCTAAATCAAGAGACCTCAATCTATCCTAAATGACTATATACAGTCCGTAAGGCATCTTTCTACTAAAAGATAACCAATAATACTGGGCCGACATTGGTGCCTTCGACCCACGGGTACAGTGAGGCGAAACTCACTTGAAATGAAGAAACCTGGAACATTGTGATACGCTTCCTGCTACATTTCTTTCTCCCACAGATCCACTAACATCATGACCATATAAAATCTTAATCATCAATCAAAACCCTCAAGTTTGACATAAAGTCAAACTTGGCCAAAAAGTTAATGGTCAACAGAGTCAATAAAAGTCAAAGTCCAAGGTTGGTTGAGTACCCCCTGCACACTCAAGTTACGCCCCACATACATGGGATGGCTTAGTACGCCCAACGTATGAAAATTACACCCAACGTACTTGACATGGTTCCATCCTTTCCATTAAGCAGTTAAACCCTTAAGGACTTTTCACCCAAACTTAAATCTAGCCTCAAAACATTGTCTTAAGTCATAAAGTTTCCACCTTTATGAATTTCCATGGCTAGTGAAAGTGCAAAAGCTAAAACCCTAACTTATTAATCCATTACGACGTTACAACTCTTGCATGGAAGGGATGGAAGGACCAAGATCACATTTTTATGGTTCCTAATAGCTCCATAATGGATAAATTTTCCAACCTTATCCATTAGAATGGTCCTAACAAACAAGATCTAGTGTTTAAGTCATAAAGGGACCAAAAGTGCATCTTTTTCAACTTAATCCATTAAGTCCAGGTCTCCAACCTTCAGATCTGTATCAACATGATGTTTACATTGATAAAGTTTCCAACATTATCCATAACAAGGTCATAAACTTTCAAGATCTAAACTGTTTCGACTTAAAGTGACCAAAAGTTTATAACACCTAAAACTAGCTAGATATGACAATTTCATCATCAAGATTCAAACTTTATAGCTCCAGAAGAAAGATCAACGTGAACAAGATTTGGATCTACAAGATCCAATGCAACCAACGCTTCTTCAATGAGTTCATTCATCTACAAGGTGCACCAAGAACACTCCAAAGCACTTAAAAACACATTCTCTTTCCTCACAAGGATCAAACTAGGGTTAGGGTTTCAAGAGAGGGTGTTGGAGAGGTGGAGGCTGAGAATGGAGTGGGTTTGGGGAAGTTAAGGAGCTTAAATAGGGCTCAAATCACGAAAATAGGGTTTGGACACTGATCGCATATGCCTAGCGTACGCTTGGTACACACAACATACTAGGGATGCCCTAGTACGCCCAACATACTTCTCGTACACCTAGCGTGCGCCAATAGCCCTAAAATCGCCATAACTTCTAACAGTCGCAACCTTTTTGTTACAACTCCGTTTTCAACGTTGTTTATATCCACAAAATGGTGTTGAGGATCTCTACAATATTATCTAATAATATTGGGCTAAAAACTTCTCAAAGAAAAATCATACTTCATGCAAGAACCCGGCCTATGACTCTTCCTTTTTTAACCTTCAACCCAAAACACAATTCAAGGGTTAGATATCGCAACCATCATTACTTCCTTCCATAAGGTCTAATATTTACCTCCTTAAGGCCCAAAATTTTTACATAATCGACTTCCAACCCACTATCCTGAAATAAGAAATGACGGGATACATGATGTTACAATAGTGGGTTCTGAAACATCTTCAAGTTCTAATTTGACTTTGGTATCGAGATTGGTTTATTGCAACTCAATGATATAGTCTCTCAGAACTTCATACTGCTTTTTGTAATCACCCACCACATGTGGTTTTGCATCCGCTTTAGCTGTAAAAAATTCATGAATAGAGAAACCTACTCCATACTTCTTATGTAGCTGGTCGAGTAGAGATTTAAATCGGATAGTGGGGTTGGATTCTACTCGATCCATAATTTGTTTGGACATAAAATTTTCTGTTGCACCTTTGATCATCCTTGTCTTCATGCAAGTGTGTGTGTCTTCATAAGTTTTAATGTACCAACTGTTTTCCACTATAGATCTAGAAGCTTGTAGCACCTAAGGACAAGAAGAATCTACTTTTTCTTGACCTGTTTTTTTTTTGTTTTTTTTTTTTTTTACTTTTCTCTTTAGTTTCCCCTTTACTTTTCTTAGCATGGGTAGGTCCACCAACCACATCATTACTAAATTCCACAACTCCCTTACATATGGACCTCAATCTGCACTTGTCATTATTTAAAGGAAATGTTCTTTTTTGTTTCCAATGCATGCATTTTGATTTTTTCTTTCAACTCAAGCTTACTATTATTCTTTTGACCTATTTTAAAATGACACTTATTCACCTCACCTAAAGTACAACTTTTTTCTTTGCTTAGTTGTTACATAAATGCTCTTCTTTTCATGTCCTGGTCAGAATCCTCATCCATAGAATCAAAAGCATCATTGTCAATGACATCTAACGTATCAGGTTCGTCATCAATCTCATGTTGTCTTGAATTCCTAACCCTTTTATCCAAGAACTCTTCTTTTGTATCAATGATCAGGTTAAAATCCTCATATCAACTTTAACATCATCAATGACATTACCTTTATCTACCCAATAATCACTATCCTCACTATCATCTTCCTGGTCTGCTTCACTTCCTTTTCCACTTCCAAGCTCATCTACATTGTGTTTTCCACTACTATTCATGTTAGACTAAAACTCATCTTCACTTGCATCTTGGACACAAACATCAGTTTGAAAGTTAAAATCCCAAAACTCATTCATCTGAGGTTGGTTCACTTCATTCATTTGAGATTCATTGACCTCATCCATGTGAGGTTCATTTACTTCTTTCACCTGAGGTTCATTGACTTCATCCACATTCTGGAAATTCAAAACTTCTTTGTCAATATTGCTTTGTAATATTTGTTGGTATAATCCAATATCAAAGTCAATAGCTGCCTCAACAAAGTTTTTAGCTATCTGTTCAGTCTTACCAATATCATCCAAGCATAATTTCTTACTACAAGATGCCATCCCTCCATCCTTTCTCCTAACTATTCTCCTATTATACTCAAGTGATAAGGATACAAATTGTACTATTTCATATCCTTGGATTTCAGTTTGGTTTGGTGGAGTGGGCACCACATCAACTATACTATCAGTAGGGGTAAGCATCACATATGCTTCATTAGATTGGTCATCAAGAGCTTCATCAGTGTGATGCACATCCTCATGAATATCATCTAAATCTACAAGGGTAATCTTTGTAACATGTTTTGGATTCAAGAAATAAGTGAGTAGTATTGTCTCACCGTGTTCTGTGTACACCTTCATGACTTTGTGCTCACTCACATACTGAGCAAAGTTAACAACATCTTCATTATTTCTTAAAAGGATAAGACCAAAGTAGAAGTATCCACTAGGCATAAGGAAATGATAATATATATAACATGAAGAACCATGTATCTTACCCTTTCATGATTGCATCGACCTCATGAACTAAAAACTCATCTATACCAACCATGTCAACATAGTTTACACTTACCTCGATGTAACAAACATTAGGGTACTTGGTGAACTCACCTCCATTGTACAACTTAATGGTAAACAATGTTGGGTATCCATCTTCAAAACAAGAAAAAAATGACCTCAGTTGGAGTTGTTTCAAAGAAATCAAGTAATCAATAGAGGAAAAAAGGGAAAATTACGTCCCATAAGCAACCTTGGATTTGAAGGGTTTGTTTGACAACCTTACATACCACTTGGTATGTTCATCCATTGTTAATCTCTACAAATCATAACTCAGAGAGCAAAATTTGCGGCTAGGGTTTTATTGATCTTGGTTAACGATGATCAAAAAATATGGGAAAACAAGGAATCGAACTGCTTTCTTGATCTTTAATGGAAACATTACACGAATTAAAGGACTAAAATACCCTCAAGTGAGGAGGCATGGCAAAATTATTGTTGGAAAGAGTGTCCAAGGTCATTAACTATTGATAATAACTCTAATAATAACATGGTCCTTTTGGGTTGCCCTCAAGACACAAATTGATTAGAATAAATAAAAGAAAAATTGGTTTATTAACTATTATGATTAATAATTAATTAGAAACTAATTAGAAATATATTTTTGGAATTAACTAACAATTTAATTAACTAAAGGGTTGAATATTCAATTAATCAATAGTTGGTTGATCACGAATATTCCAGAACCCTTATGAAATTAGGGCTGGACAGAAATCACTCCATCCAACATAGGAAGGAGTACAAAACCTAGGAAGGGATTGAAGGCTATAAATATCGCCTTAGGGATTTCATTCTTCCTTGCATCTTGGCTTGAAGTTTCGCCAACTCTTCTTCCTCCTCCCATAGGGACGATTTCTAACCCTCTTTGGGTTTATGAAATTAACCATTCTCCTAGTTACTATATTCCACTCTTTGGTGTCATTGGATGTGATACCATTAGAGGGATTTTGGTTTGGCTCCTCTCATCCAAGCAACTTCATGAAGGATCAAGATCTCAAGCAAGGAGATCAAGGGCTACATAAGAGATATGTTTTTCTTCTTTGTATGTTTGTTCTCTAGGGTAGATGTAATTAGCATGAAACCATAGATCCATAGGTTTCATGTACATTTAGGTATATCGTTCAATTTTTCTGCCACCTAGTTTAGAGTGTATTTGATGCTTAGAAAATCCAGTAGTGGTATCAGACCCATTGGTTTATGATTAAATTCACCCTAGATCCATATTTTATGTAAATGCTTGTTTGAAATTGAATGAAAGAAGAAGGAATGAAATTTTCATAATTGTTAAAACCTTTTAATCGCAGGCCACGACGTGGGGCTGCCGATTTTATGGTTTCATTTTTTCTTTTATTTTTCAAACTTGGAGATTTGTTAAATATGGATAAATACCAAATTTGAAATGTTTTAATCTAGAAAATTAATAAATACTTTTTGAATATGATAATTTAAATTTGAGTATTTATTTATGATTTAAATAGTGAATTTAAATATTTAATATTATTTATAATAAAGATTTATAGATTTGAATATTAACCCTTCATGATTTATTAATTGTTACATTGCATCCTCGCAATTAATTAGAATTAATAATAGACAACTGAATTTAAGGAAATTTAAATTTACCCCTTATATATATTAGAATTATATCTTATATACGTATGAGCAAGTTACAATATGTGTCCCCATGTGTTTAAATATTGAAATTATGAGTCTTACCGTGACTAGGCTCACCTATTCTAATGTAGGTGTTTAAGGAGGTCTCTATGATTCCTAATGAGGTCAATTTTTAATATGCTTCGCGCTTACCAGCCTCACTGCCCTATTGCATTTTGAGAATGGAGTTACCGAAAGGGGTTGATACTGATAATGGTCAATCTAAAAGTATTCTAAATACAAGTATAAAATAAAATCCCATTTTATTAATAGAATGTGAGTCTCATATTATCCATGAAAATTGCACATTCTCTTTATATTCTATTGATGGAGCTCGTGTGGGTAACTGGCACATCAATCTAGAGTATAGTTAAGAATGATATGGAACTTGCAAATCTCAAGCGTAACTTGGGCCGAGATCATGTGATTTTTGTATGGTTAATTCATAATCTAGTTAATGTGAATCTTATGTTTTCCATAAAAGCTGCACATTCTCTTTATAATTTGTGGATGGAGCTCATTTGGTTAACCGATACATCAATTTCAGAGTATAAATAGAGAATGATGTGGAACTCGTGAATCTCAAGCGTAACTTGAGCCAGGGACCACACCATTTTGTATGGTCGATTGACCATCTATTCAGTAATCCACAATTACCCCGTCATTAAATCTAAGATGAACATAATCTAAGACTAACATGGCATTGATAGTCAATGAATCTCAAATATCTAGAAATTTCATGGTGATCGAAATTAGAAAAGGGCTTTGCCTACCTAAATAACTTTATGGTATGTTTACGACAGCCCTTTACACATCATAGAGCCAAATATGGATCCTAGCCTTCTAAAATAATTTTATTTAGGGTGATTATTTTCTAAGGATAAGTAAAACAAACTATAATGGGAATTGATAATGAATGATGTTTATAACCTTATCCACTAAAATCTACTGCTATAAAACCTTTGAAAGGATTAGCTATAAGGATGATCAATCTTGTCAAATTCGTAGTTTAAGAATAATTCTCATAAACAAAAGGAAAGATCATTCCTTGAATAAAGCTCTTCCTAGGTTACTCTAAAGATTGCATTCTAAACTATTAGAAAGAGTAGTTATCAATGTAAGTTGTAAACTGACATATTGAAGTAAATTGGAATTTCCATGAGTTAGAAGTTGACTAGGGTTAGTCAATTAGCTGACATTTACATATAATTAGTTCATTCTGATTTTTATATGAACAACTTGGAATCTCCATAAATGAGTTATGTAACATGATGAGATTTCCTTTTGAATCTAACATGGCCAATCATAGAAACTCAAACTTCAAAACCCTCCCATATGTTTACAGTCATGAATAGAAATTTCAAGGGGAAGAAAGCCAATTATCCCCAGGTTAACAGGCGATTAGTACTGGTATACCTAATCTAGGCCCAAATACACAAGACAAAGGAAGGCTTATTCTGAGACATGTTTTGATAGCTATTCATTTCCATAATAAGAAAGGACTAAGAAAGCATACATGCCCAATATATAGTTGAGGTGAAAGGACCGAAACATAAATAAGTTAAATTTGATCATGGACCAGAAGCCCTTGCTACTTTCTATATGATCAAAATACAACTAGTTCTCCCATGTTTGGTGTTCAATCAAATATATGGATTTATAATTCCATCAAAACATTACTTCTAAACCTTAAGTATTTTACTAAGGATTAAGTATTAACATTTGCAAGAAGATGCAGTGACTAAAATGAAGTAAGAATACTAAAACATGGAGAAGAGAATTTGATCATTAATTTCAAGCCCTTAAAACTATTCATAAGATCAAAAGACAACTCTTTCCAAATGTTTAGTCTATGGTCTTATAATAGAAATTCTTTATACTATGTTCCATGAGATAGTTCTGAGTTATTTAAATGTAGAACATTCTAACATGTTGAAAGAAAGTCATGAAATCTATGAAGCAAGTATAGTAACAATAGCTTAAAGTTGATTCAAATATTTGAATAAGGTGTATTATTGTGGTGTAAATATTTGTTGAAATTAGTTTACCTAATGGATCGTTCAGATTAACCACACTACATACTAATTCAAATACATCCAAAAGGTTTAGGTGAAATGTATTTGTGGAATCATAGTCTTGGATACATAAATGAGAAATTCATTACCAAGTATCAAGTTGGATCGGATTTTGGATATCATCTGACCTGGAGTCTCATGATAAATGCAAATCTTGTTAATCAAGATAGATGATGAATACATCACTAGGTGATGAGAATATCTGTTGGAATTAGTGTGCACTAATGGACCGTTCAGATTAACCACAATACTTGGTAAGACTGACTTCATATGAATATTAGTCTGGAACCTTTCAGGTGTTAGAGCTCTCATAAAGAGAAGTTAAGAATAAATTGGGTAATAGGATGAGACACTCATATTGATCATCTCAATCCAAAACCTTATCGATCATCGAAGTAATTATGAATGAGTTTTATGAGATATCTCCATCCAGAAAACTACCACTAAGAGTGTTAGTTGGATAGAAACACAAATCATTTATTTACTTTATACTAGACGAGTCATACTATTCTTGCTAACAATTCATGGATTGTACCATGAATAGTGTTAAGAAACTCCTATGGTCTTGTATAAACTAGTAAGGTTCATAAAATACTCTATGATATATGAAGTGGGATCCACTTCTCACGACCACATATGGAAGTCTACAATTATGAGGCTTACAATCGTCGTGAAGCGCTCGACAATCTATAATTTATAATAGAGATGTGTTATCTCGTTGGAAAACCCATCAAGCATTTTGGATAATTGTTCAACAATCCTTTTGAGAACAAAGTGTATGTTGCTCGAAGGGCAGTCTTCCAAGAAAGGGAGTTGTATTCCAAAAAGGCTAGTGGGAGCCACATTGATCATGATAAGATTCGAGAGTTACCCAACGAAGAGCCTAAAGTTGGACCTTGCATTCAATTTGAGGTTGAAAGATCTATTGAGGAAACTGACATACCTCTTGTTGACGTACCCCACCGGGAATCCGTCAAATACAATGGAGCCATCATCTGAAAAACGAATTTGAGCGATGAACAACTAACGTCTGGTCCTCACTCTCTCTTCTTCCCTCGCACTCCGTGCTTATTCCTTAGCGCTCAAGCATGAAGGCTAGAGTCAAGACAAAACAATACCAACCCACTCGCAAGAAACGAGAATGAGCTTCATCAAAATGTGACGTGCAAGCTCTGATCGGACGGGTGAATAGTATTAACTTTTTTCCAGGCAACCCGAGACCGCCAAAGCGGGATCCCAGAGACCCAATCCTCATAACAACATGCATAAGACACAAACAAATCCACTGAGTCTACATAGATAATGGCAGTAGCACAAACATCTTATACGAACATTGCTTTCGACAATTACCAGACTCGTGGAAGAAAGAGTTGAAGCCCCCTAGTAGGTGGACCCCTGAACGGCTTCACGAGGCACAGTCTATGGCCTTTCGGCATAGTACACCTCCCACTAATGCTAGTCAGCCACGACGGGAGAGAGAGAGAGAGAGAGAGAGATAGAGAGAGAGAAACAAGAACAATCAAATTCTATGTAATTCGTCACCTAGATGAACAAAATATACTGTTAGGGCGTCCGACATTCTACGAGCTACAGGCCGTGCTATCAACAATTCACAGCACAATCAAATTCGGCACAAGGACCGGATCAGCAACCATTGTCGCCAATGCCCCGTACAGACGGACATGTCACCAGATCGTGGTAGCGGCAGACCTGGTCAGCTCCGCCAAGAAATGTAAAGAAGACCACTCAATAGAAAAGCACGCCATACATAATGAACACCCTGAATAAGCAATAAATATCTAAGCTAACCTATATGCGGAAACCAAAGCCCAACTAGTCGTGCTACTAACACGGTTCGTCGTGGTCTTCGTGGAAACCCGGAGATATGACAGGTGTAGACCGTAGGATCATCGAACACAACCTTAACATCTTACAGGGGCAGTGTTCCAATTAAACAAAAAAGGAGGGGGCATGCGAGTGATAGAAACAAAGTAATTAATGAAGAAGTTTTGAAACTCGTGGCTACGAGCATTCTCCGGGAATCAATGTTCCCTACATGGATTTGAAACCCGGTAATGGTAAAGAAGCATGATGGCTCATTGCGGATGTGCATTGACTACTCCGAATTGAACAACGCATGCCTAAAAGAGCACTACCCCTCCCTGAAATAGGCCAAAAGATCGAATCCCTCAGATACCTGAGCCTGAACCGACTTCCTCTTCCTTACCATCTTCAAATCAATCTCCTGTTCCCAAGCCTGAGCTATCATCTCCTCCTATGTCCTGTAGTTGGACATGCTTACAAACTCTGGTATATCATCCTTCAACATATCATGGTACCTGGCCTTATTCATCCCCTTGTCTGCCACATACTATAGAACCAATAAAGCCCTCTCTCGAAACATTGTGGTGATCTCCATTATAGACTCAATAGTCTGGTGGAAGCCTTGAAACTCTCTCACTAGATGTTGTACTCAATCACTCGTGCAAACTCAACTTCGAATCTCATCACAAAATAATCCCAAGTTATCTTCTCAACAACCTCGCCTCCTAAGGCATGTCCTACCTCCTCCGACGAATCACGTGCTCTGTCTTTCAAAAGATAAGATGCAAGTATGACCTTCGGCTCATTGGGGTAGAAGCTAGTCTGAAAATCATTCGCGATGTCCACCAACCATCGCATTCTAATAATTGGGCCCTTCTTCCCGAAGAACTCAGTAGCCCTACATGCACAGAACTCTAGCAAAGTCGGAGAGCATGCACCCACCATAGCCACCATCTCAGTATGAAACATGCCTAGACGCTCACCCAAAATCTCCATAATGCCCTCCTTGATCGTACCAAAGATCACACGACTCTTCTCCAGAATGTTGTGGGTGATCTCTAAGGAGATCAACTCTCGCATCTGATCATCCAACGGTTCGCCTTTGGCTCCCAACCCGATCCCTCACTACAACCTAAACCACATCGAGTGACCACCATACTGAAAATAAACATTACAAACCATCAAAAACACTCGAATAATCTTACACGATATGACTCCCTTAGTATCCTCATGACCCCCCTTGACTCAAGTACATATTGTGCTTCCAGTAGTAATGCCACAATACTACCTTCCACACCTATCTATACCATCCTTAAGAGTCGTCCTAATTCCCCTAAGTGTCTCCCTTACTACCCAACATTCTCTATTCCAGCTAAACAATGCATTTGCTCAGCTAACATGCTTTTTTTTATTATCCTAGGATTCCCTTCCCGCTACTCTTCACCATCAGCTGCAGTAGAAACCCCCACTAACACCTGCTACCTACCTTATAAATATAATTGCATGCAACAAGCAGCAGATAATTCTTTGACTACAAGATCTCACACTATAACATTGGACTCAAACAATAGTTGCACAGTAGAGTTAAACCTAACCTTCTAAAATTATCTAAATTCTAAAACATGTAACGTAGCATATTCACTTGATAGTTAACTAATATTTGTTGGGTTTTGAGCACTTTAACATCCCTATGGTACACATACAACCCTAATGCTTTGGATCTAAGTTTTCTATATTTATATATGCAATATTCTTTTTCCAAAGCATGAAGCCTAACTAGCATACAAATTTGATATTTGAATCATAAAACTAGTTTGATGATTACCTCTTGTTATAACTTGTAGAAGTTGGCCTTTCAAGAGCTTAGCACCTCAAGTTTGATGCCTCAAATGTTTCACAAAACACCACCAACAATTGGATGACAATGAGAGAAAGCTTGGAGCACCAAAAAAATCGGCTATATCCTCTTAGAATACTCTTGATGTTGATTTTAGGGGATTAGAGGTTACATATATAGTGTAGAATTCCAAGAGTCACTTGTAAACCCTAATTCTTACACTTAGGCTTATAATCCAATAATTGACTTGGACTAACACTTCATGGACTATCTCATAAGCTTAGTCCATCACAAATCAATCATGGATCATTAGCCCAAACCATATGTATCACTGATTTACATAATCAGACCCTGTTAATTTAACCAGTCTCTTTTGATCACTAAATTAATTCTTGATCAATACTAATTAAATAATATGATTTCTCAATTAATAAATTATACTTATAGTATATTAATAAATAAAAAATAACCTCTTTCTCAAATATCCATCCTATCAAATTATTCTGGTGAATGCAACCCAAAATAGACGATGCTACTATCGGGTCAAGAACATACCAATTATAGTTATGGGCTTAGACACCTAATCCAACAGTCTCCCACTTGGATAAGTCTAATAACTATAACCGCCAATGTAACTTCATAACGCTATTAGCAATCGTAGCTCTGAAAAAGCCGATGTTGAACTCTGATCTTATCAATAACACGTCCTTTAGATAAGGGATCATATATTCCTCCATTCTCCAAGATATCATATGGACATGAGACATGGATTATAATCATTTTCTTTGTCCATGTGTTGTTTCTTGATTTCCAATTTATGACAACTGACAACAGAATACAATTGAACACATCAACTTAGTTCATGCTTGGTCAAACTCTTAGGGTGTCATCACTAAATAATCAAGGGTCCCACATATATCGCTTTTATCCCTATTAGGGTAAAAGGAATGGATAAAGTTCGACACATATGTTTCATCAATTCAATCATCAAATCACACACAATGATATGTTTTATAACACCAAGTGACTGGTGCATTTACATATCATCAATGTGTATCCGACTTGTAAACTACAACTCATGTCTCTGTTTCAAGAATATAAGATATTATCGTCTCATAATCGCTCGTGACAAAATCCATGAAGTGATTCAGATGAGCATGGGTTTAATCCAATACTAAAATATTATTACAAGAGTAGTCATGAACACTACAGCAAACTTGTGCTATGTCTAAGCACTTAGACAATATACAATCATATTCATGAAAGTCTTGCCTGATTACTTACTTCCAAAGTATGATCGACTGTGGATGTTTGAATAATCTTATTATTCGGAAAGTCAAAACATGAAAAGTGAAACACAAGAATAATCCAATCGTATATGGTCTCAAAACCTTTGAGTATAAATAAAACACTTATTATTTAATCAGCATATTGATTACACATTATTCATTTTATATTGTTTAGATTAATCAACTTAATACTTGAATTAAAACAATAGTTATCCCATTCTCCAAGCATGCACACTATGTTTATCTATGGTCTTTCCTTTTTGCAATAGATCAAATGAACAAATTTCAAATGATGATCATTTCACAATTCCCTTATCCTTATCACAAGTGAAAGAATACAAAATTCTTGCCACTATTAGAATGTGTTAGATTCTAAACTATCATGTAATGATCCTTTTGTAATTTCAAGCCACCAAAGTCACAAAGGCTTTGCCAATTACATTACAAAGCATTCCATTGGAGATTGTTATAAGACAATTCCAAGGAAATTAAGTCTCACATTCAAAGTACATTCCTTTGAACATCCTTCTTGCACAAAAGTTTCTAACCTACACATAGATTTTTAATATCCAACTCCCATTATGGAAACATTTCCATATTTTCCATATGACTATCCATTCTAAATAAAATCCTATCTATTCAGAATTATATCAATATGGTCTATCCAATACTATACTTCCAATTGTCCACAAGCAACCAACCTTTGGTACACCTTAGATTGTCCTTGATAGTTGTTTAATAATTTTAGTCATATCCGGTTCTAATCCTTTTTCCCACTTAATGTGCTTGGCATTTGGAAAATTCATAACAAGTGAATATTATAGTACATGCAATCGATCCTATACCCGAAGCATATGGGATACGATTCATAATGTATTACATACAGACATGATACTAGATCAGTCTCTTGCTAAAATATTTTCATATACAGAAGTTCCAATGTTGAAACATTTCAACATTACATTCATATATATATATATATATATATATATATATATATATATATATATATATATATATATATATATATATATCCATGACTAAGTTTAATTAATATTTCAATCTAAACTTTTAGATTCGAAATAAAGTATAAGTATCCTTTCCTTTACTATATCAAAACAACTTTTTCAAACTCTACAACTTTGCAATTTAAAAATTTGTTTCCTATAAATAGCATTTCTTACTTGAAATCATAATAACCATGCTCCCACTATCATGATAATTATATCCTTTCTAGCATAACACTTATGCTCCCACTAGCTTTGACATCTATTCAGAAATCAGCTTGACTTCTAGAAATCAATACTCATTGACTTGCCTACCAAAGTTCAGATTTCTGATACGAGATGCTTCAATAATCTTTTATCTACGCTTCTCAAGTTCATACACCATTCATTATACAGCTCAGGTGTGTGTTTAAACCTTTTCAGAACTTATAGCGATAAGTCCCAAATGTTCAAACCTTTTGCCATTTCTCACAATTCGAACTATGAAGAGGGATGTCGTAATCATACTCGAATTTGAGAACACAATTATCACAACTTCTTACTCCAATCCTTTAAAATATACTCATGTAAGTGTTTCCTCACAATCATTTTCATGAAGTAGAGAGAAACCTCTTACTACTTATATTTTTATGGTGTATGTGTTCCTATCCATGTGGATTTGTCATTTCCAACCATTATCATAAGACAATGTTTTTGACAAATCAAAACTCATATAGATTGAACTTTCTAATCTTAATTTCTTGCCATTGCTTCCATGTTATTGAGCAGTTCACCCTCACCGACCAATGAACTTTTCACTGATCAAGGTTCTTTTCCTTACGTAGTCAGATGAGAACTCATAGGACTCATATGCATAGTCAACTTAACTGGAATGACATAGAAACAAGAATGTGTCAACACGATAGGTTACAAAACTCAAGTCATGTGCTAGCGATAAACAATAGGTTTTATTCTTGATTAGTTCTTGAAACTGTTCAAGATAATTAAGATTCCCACTGAACTCTTGACATATAAGATTCTCTTGTCAAGAAACATTCCTTGACCAACAAATATTCAATAGTTAGTGTGGATTCTTATCAATAAAAACACTTTATACAACCAGTCTTAGTTAGTCTTTGTTTATCCAAAACATCAAAACTACCAATCTCAAATGTGCATGAGTAAGAAAAATTTTCTACTCCATATTTCATGATGTGTTATAAACCTACTTAGGACATGTCACTCAAGACACAATCTTGGAGTATAACTCCAAGACTTGATTTTGGAACGAAGTATTACTCACCTTCTTGATTTAACCATTTCAAGAATTTCCGATACCTAGTCATGTAAATGCACTAAGGTGTAATTTGAAGATCAATTGGGACATGGTTCCATAATCATTAGGATGAACATAAAACACGATACTAAAGTACTCTCCTTTCCTTTTAGATTGGAGAAGCTTTTATATTTCCGCCTATTTGATTCTTCTTGTTTGTTCTACTATACATTGAAACTTTTTCAATGAATCAGAATTACGCTTAATCTTGTAAGCATAACCATATTTACTGGACTTTCAGTAAATCGTGACGAATCGACTTTATCGTCCTTTGTTCTGGATCTGACCAGTACACACAATGTGTACTAGATCCTCTATTCCTTCACTTGACTCACATATGTGAACAAGGAATTAGTCCTAATTTTCCCATGTACCAAGATTTTCATACATCATATACTTCAATGTTTGTTTAATTGAAACTTGGGTGATGGGAATCTTTTCTTACTTAGAGAATTACGGCACTACCACAACCGATATAACTAAGAATCAAACCCTTTTCAACATTGTTATTAATAGAAACATAAAAACCAATTTCTACAAATGTCATTGCAAGGAACCATAAAATAAGACAAAATAAAAAAAATAGTTATAAAAAAAGTGCGGAAAAACTTGTCCTTACAACGTAATTACAAATGAAAACTATGTTACTAAATATTCCTAAGCAATCTATCATAACTCCTTAAATGGCAGCTCAAAAATCTGATCATCGAACCATGCGATCGAAATCCATCTCTTCGTGACCAAACTCAGCTCACTCTTCCTTAAGCTTCCTTTATTTTCTTCGATCCTACAAAACATCAAAATGTGATCTCATCACATCATGTATTAAGAATCTACAAATAGCAACTTAATAGAGTTAGATAGTGGACTTACCTAAAGTTAAGTCAAACATTTTGACATTACCATCCTTGTGGTCCTTCAGGTAGATACGACAGCTTCGCATCCAATGCCCCTTCCCTTGGCAGTAAAAGCAAAAATTTTGGAATGGCACATGGGACAATATCAGACTTAGACTTTCCCTTTCCATTGGGAAGAGAAATCTTTTCTGGACATCCAACGTTTCCATTCTCAATGTCCATGGAAGTTTGGGAAGTAGATCTTCCAATCAAATTTGCATTACCAGTGTGCCAAATCATTGTTGATTCAGCAACAATTAGCAAATAGGTAAGATCAATAAGGGTCGCGTCTTGATTTGTCATATAGTAGTCTAATAAACTAACCATACGAATCAGGAAGTGACTGAAGAACCAAGTCAACAACCAACTTCCTTGGGAAAACGACACCCAACATTCTTATCCTGTTAATATGCAGCTTCATCTCTAAGACGTGAGCACATACAGACTTTCCATCTTCGTGTTTGCTTACCAATAGGCCTTGAGTGACCTTGAACTTTTCAAGTCGACGAACACGTGGGGTCAGGGAGAATAATTGGAGGAGGTAGAGGAAGTGAAGTATGATTTCCAGTTCCTTCATCAAAACGTGGAACATCATCTTCATGAGGAAAGCTTTTTCCAAAAGATTCAGGAAGACCATAGTTGTCAAAACCTGACATCTACAAGGGAGAAATTCAAGTTAGTTGATTTAAGTCCTTAATATAACACCTAAATGAAATATTAAGGCTAGGATCCAACACAATAATTTACAATTCAGAAGAGGGATGCCGTAATCCAATTGTAAATTATTTGAAGGTAGGTAAATGAGGATTTACCAATTCCACCATGAAAATGAAATTTTAAATGAATTAGGTTTTAAATGAAATTCCTAGATCTTTTGAGACTCATTGAACTTTTCAATGGCATGTTTAATCTTGATTATGCCCTTCAAGTTTGTGACTGTGATACCGAGGATCACAAACAATGTGTGAATAACCATGCAAATTATCTTGGTACTCTCGAAGTTATTTATCACCTAATCAATGTGCTAGTTAACCACACACAATACATTGATCAACGATAATTTACAAGCTACCCACTGCCATCCTTCATTAATCCCATATTAGTGTGTCAGATGACCACACACGCTCCACTAACGACCAATGAGGTGCAATGTGCAATTTCATAGGTTAGCATCAAATTCACATTTTTCCTAAGTAACTAAGATTGGGAGTTTATAAAACATTTAGTTACTTTATATTTCATGATACTTTTAATGAGAATTTAACTGTCCTATCAAACCCGTTCGGCTAACGACCCTCCACTGATCAAGAGTGCAGTGAGTGAGAGTGGACACCCATTCAATCGCCATTTTATAGGCAATTTCCTTAAACACGCCTTATAGACCAACTTCGTGAATGAGGCCTACTAATGGTAAGAATGACCTTTTACTTATACATATATAATATATTACACTTTTAATTTTATATAGTATAAGAGTTTATTTTACACTTTTAAAATACTAAGTAGTTTAATCTATTAATAAATTTAATTAAACTTAAACCATGTCATTATGGATTTATTAATTCACTCTTTTATTTAAACACTTAATTAATTTAATAAAACCATAAGGGTGTAATTTGAACTATTCAAAATATCGAGGTTCTAAATTTAAGATTTCAAAATTAAGGCTATTTAATTAAATTTGAAGTTACAAAACCAAGTGTTGCACCTTTTGGTAACCTTTTCAAATACTAGGGTTCTAGAATTTAATGTTTCATAAATGAGACTTTTCAAATTCCAAAACTTGAGGGCAAGTTTTGAAACTCTTCAAAACCTTTTGGATTCAAAAACTTGATGGCAAGTTTTGTAACTCTTCAAGACCTTTTGAATTCCAAAACATGGTGGGATGTTTTGTAACTCTTCAAATCCGTTTAGATCGAATTTTAAACAAGTAAAATAATCACATATTTTTATCATATACCAATTTGATCTAATTCAACTCATATTGCAAGACAATTCAAATCAAATAATACAAATAATCAACTTATCATATAATCAAATAATTATCTTAAAATTTGACAATTGTCTTTAAATTGGATGAGGATAATCACTACCATATCATAAAAAATGAATTTTATGATTCAAAATAGTTTGTGGTAATGATCCTAATCAAATTCAGGCAAAAAACTTGAAAAATCTATCAACAGGTGGTCCAACTCATCGAGTCATGGCATGGACTCATGGACTTCATCACCAGATGATCCAACTTGTCGAGTTCCCATATGGGACTCATCGAGTACAACAGTCAAAGGCAAAAATGAAACTTTTTCAGCTTTGAAAAAATTAACCAATGCATCTATATAACAGAAAACACCCTAGGCTCTGATACCACTGTTGGGTTTTGAGCACTATAACATCTCTATTATGCACATACAACCCTAATGCTTTGGATCTAAGTTTTCTCTAGTTATATATGCAATATTCTTTTTCTAAAGCATGAAGCCTAACTAGCATACAAATTTAATATTTGAATCATAAAACTAGTTAGATGATTATGTAACGCCTGGTTCATGGTACGTATTTTAATAAGAATGTTTGCACTTTTATGCTGGGAATCGACGAGTTGGAGGCCCCAAACTCGTCGAGTAGGGATGGATCTTGGTCACGGGAGGAAGAGTCTACTCGACGAGTCGGAGGCCCCAGACTCGACGAGTAGGTCTGCCAGAGTGAAACCCTAATTTTCAGGGCTTGCACCCTATTTAAAGACCTTATACGGCCTCCACTCTAGCCTCCATCGCCTTCAGACCCTATTTACGAAACCCTAATTACCTTATGAGTGTTCTTGAGCTATTTTGTGCCATTATAGTGATTTAAAGTTTGGAGAAGGAAGTAAAGGCTTGGAGATTCAAGAAGAAGGCAGTAGATCCAGAGCTTTGGTTGCATTTCCATCTTATTTGAGGTAAAAAGCTTATAATTTGGCTTTCCATCACTTAGATCTTCTTTAGGGCTTGTATATTGACATTTTTGGGCCATTTCTAAGCCACTCCCAGGATTTGGGTGCATAATAAAGTAATGACTTCAGATCTGGGAATTTTTGAGCTCAAGAAGCTTAAAGTTACCACCTTTATTGAGCTATGGACCTATCACATGCATTAGAACTCCTTCATCACTTAGTTTTGGTGTTTTAGCTTCATAACACCCATACATGCATGTAAAGTTTGTAACTTTACATGTTATATCGACCCTAGGGGCTAGATCTATACTTTGGACGTAATAAGTCTGACTAAAATCGACTGTATAGACTTGGACTTTGGGGGACTCGACGAGTCGTTCATAGGAATCGACGAGTCGGGTTATGGATCCCCAACCTTTTATGTTTCTAAGTAATCTGGTTGAGTCTAGAAGAGGACTCAGCAAGATGGACGCGACTATAGACTTGGAGATCAAAGAACTCGATGAGTTCAAGGATGAACTCGGCGAGTTGAAAGTAAATGTCCTGACTGATATGAAGAAGAACTCGACGAGTTCAAGGATGAACTCGATGAGTCAAGGGCTAAATGCCCCAACTGATATGAAGCAGGACTCAACGATTTCAAGGATGAAATCGGCGAGTCATGAGCAAAAGGTCCTGATTCTGTATGTAGGAGAACTCGACGAGTTCAAAGAGGACTCGACGAGTTATATGTAAAAGTCCCGACTATGTAGGAGGGAACTCGACAAGTTCTTAGAAGACTCGACGAGTGGGATCGAAGTTCTAGAAGTTTGTGGATTATGGAACTCGATGAGTTGGTGGACCAACTCGGCGACTTGAGTCAACTAGATGTTGACTTTGACCAAAAGTCGACTTTGACCAGGGGTGTTGACCTTGAATTTGACTTTGACTTTGACTTTGACTTGAGTTGACCCTTGTAAGGGTTATGAGTATGAAAGGGTAATTAAGGAAGATGTTACATGTAGGAGTTTGAGAGGAGTTGATCCTGGCATCGAGGATAGTTCAGACACTATATGACATTGAGGTGAGTTACCTTCCAGTAGAAGTGGGTCTAAGGCACTAAGGCCCGCCCACTAGTAAGAGTTATGGTAGAGATAATTGTCTTTGCGCTAATTATTTGGTATGTTTTTATCTATTATGATTATGTGCTAGCATGATATGATGTTATGTGATAGTAGGAAGTAGGAGGAATAGTCCCCAAGTATGGTCATAATTACCAAAGGGTAGGTCAGGCACCCCAGATATGCCTGACAGTATGTTCATGCTATGTTATTATGTGGTAGTAGTAGGGGTGAAGTAGTCCCCGTAGTCGGTTGGGATAAACCGTAGGGTAGGCCGGGCACCCCAGAATTGCCACGTAGGGTTGGTCGGGTACTTCAGAATTCCCCGACAGTATGTTTGTTATGTAGTATGTGGTATGATGGGGGAACTCACTAAGCTTTGTGCTTACAGTTTTCAGTTTTGTTTTCAGGTACCTCTTTAGCGAAGGGGAAGGAGCTGGCACGGTAGTAGCGCATCACACACACAGGATTTCCGCATTATGAGATTATTGGGATTGTACTCTGACATTGTTACTATTTTTATGATATGGTTTGAGACATGTGACTCTGGTTTTATGAAATGATGTGACTCAATGATGTTTTCTTATAATTGTTTTTCTAAATCGTTATATAAAAATAAAAATTTTGGTCTTGAAAATTGGGATGTTAAAGATTACCTCTTGTTGTAACTTGTGGAAGTTAGCCTTTCAAGAGCTTAACACCTCAAGTGTGATGCCTCAAATGTTTCACAAAACACCACCAATAATTGGATGACAATGAGAGAGAGCTTGGAGCACCAAAAAATCGACTATATCCTCTTAGAATACTCTTGGTGTCGATTTTAGGGGCTTATAGGTTACTTATATGTGTAGAATTCCAAGAGTCGCTAATTCTTACAATTAGGCTTAGGATCCAACAATTGACTTCGACTAACACTTCATGGAATATCTCATAAGCTTAGTCCATCACAAATCAACCATGGATCATTAGTCCAGACCATATGTATCACTGATTTACATAATCAGTCCCGGTTAATTTAATCAGTCTCTTTTGATCACTAAGTTAATTCCTAATTAATTCTTGATCAATACTAATTAAATAATATGATTTTTGTGACAATAGTCAAATTCGGGTCAAGTCTAAGTCGAACAAAGTCATCGAGTCAAACAGGTCAACTCAATTAAACCTTGTATATTAGGGTTTGTTTTATGTAATTACTGTATAACTCACTATTTTAATGAGAAAACATTACTTGGAAAAAAAAATCGTGTGTTTAATTTTCCTTAGCCTTAGTGTTAAACAATGAACAAAAACAATAAAACAATGTTGCATACTCATCGGGAGTGTGTAAGATCCTAAAACATGGCTTAACGGGGTTCACGGACCTTGCGTTGCGGAGCCAAACACTCATAATTTTCACACATGAAACCTTTCTCAATCGTTTTCACTCTATCTCTCTCTATTTTGAAATCTCTCCCAAATCTCTCTTTGTATGAGAAATCTCTCCAAGAATGTCAAATCTCTCCCAAATCTCTCCAAGAATGTGAAATCTCTCCAAGAATGTCGAATCTCTCCCAAATCTCTCTAAGTATGTGAAATCTCTCCCAAATCTCTCTCAAAAGTTCCGTAAACTTTTTGTAGTCTTTCGGGCCATCCCGACCCTTAACCGGGTCAAAAACCGCTTAAAACGGGGCAAAAACGGACAAAAAGGGCTTAAGGACCCGAAACCCCTCTTAAGGAGTCGAACCCTCTTAAGGACCCGAAAGTCCTCTTAGGGACCGAAACCCCCCTCTCAGGACCGAACCTCGCACATGCCCGAACCCCAAGTTCCTGTTCATTTCGGTCATTTCGCTCCCTTCGGTTCTTCTAACGCTTTCGGACCGAACTGACTTCGCTTCTTGCTGTTTTGCCTCATTTCGCTTCGGCCCAGCACCAGAAGGGACCGAACCTCCGGCCAAGACCGAGAGGCCTCGCTGGAAGTCCATTTCCTTCCGGTTTTCAACTACGACTTCATTTTAGCTTCGTTTTTAATTATTTTAACGCGGGATTTTCACCCAAAACTTTATTTTAACATATAAGACCCCATATTTACTAATTATCCACGTTTTTTGGGGATAAACCTTATCCAAGAAGAGTGGGTGAAATACAAGAGATGGAGTGTTGACTTATCTTTGTATTATGACACAAGCAATCCCCATACCCACTCCATGCCTAACCCACACTCCTCCCCACCATACCTTGTCACTTCATTGTACTTTTTACCTCTCTCACAAGCCATCCCCACAATTTTAGAGCTGGTCACTCAACCTCTCTCCTCATTTTCTTTCACTTGCTCTCATTTCACCAAAAATCAAACACAACTTTTCTCTCAAACTTTTTCTCTCTATTTCAAGACTCCAAGGCTGATCTTCAAGCTTTATTCTTCTCTTGGTAAGTATAATTCATCCTCCTTGTGATTATTGCACTTCATTCTACTCAAATCATTGATTGCTTACACAAATTCCATCACTTTGATGTTAGATTCTCGAAAATCTTCAAGGCGTCTTCAAGTGTTCTTGAGTTGATCACTTCCATTCTTCAACAATCATCTACTGAAATCACTCAAGGTGAGTTCATACCCCTACATTTTCATGTTTTCTCAAGTTTTTAGGGGGGGAATACAAGTTAAAACACCAAGAACATAACTAAACTTTTCTAACAGCCTTCATCAGAAAAGTTGGACACCATTCACGAACTATTTTGGACAACTTAAACATTTTTGTTTTCAAAACTGTTTTAGGTGTATGTAGCTCCAGTTCTTAGCTTTAAAATGACTACTTTCACATCTCCATACGATTTTTCTACAATTTATGGTGATTTTTACAAAACTGTCTATCATTTCAAACATCAATCCGGATCAGTCTGTGATTATGGACTTGTTCACACAAGTTAGAGTTCATTAAAACTCATAATAAAAATTATGAATAAACTACTCATTTCCCAAACTCTCAGAATTTACGGATTCTGATTTGGACCTTCGATGACTTTTCTAAGAACAGTAAATGAAAATATTAATAACAGAAAAATGCTATCAATTTCATTTCACCTTGTAACATGTTGAGCAAGGTGTATATCTTTATGTGATTGTATGTTTTTGCAAATAAATGAAATTTTTACTTAGTATATAGTCATACATCAGTTAACAAATGGAGTTTGCTAGATAAAGCATAGAAATAACAAATTGTTATAATCATAGCACATCTAATTACATACAAACATTTGAATAAACTATGTTAAGTATAGTTTATGTACATTGCCACTTTTGCCCTTGTTTTGATAAACTATAATAGGTATAGTTTATGATTTATCACATAGCACACTCATACAAAAAGGGTACATTCATACAAAAAGGTTTTACATTCACGCACACCACACGTAAACTTGTTATCTTAAATTGTGAGACATTCTCCTTCTGTACGTCCTTTATTCCCTTGGCTATTAATCACCAAGAAAAAGGCTATTCATTAGCAACAAAAAGAGTAAGACAGAAGTGCAGGATCTAAATTCCTGGTAGCTATATCCAGAGTCTCTTGTAAGGAGAACGTGATAGTTGTGTATAGATCTATATTGGGTTAGACACCCCACACCTGAGCTACATGCAACAGCTAGACCGGCAGGTCTGTGGTGACAAATGTCATATCAGTTTCGCGACGCCTGAGAAACGTCGTGGCAGGTTCATTGAGTCATAGTATGGTTATAGCGACTCACTTAGGAGGTTAACAACTCATAAAGTTTACGAGAATTTTTATAATCAAAAAGGGTTTTATGCCGATTTAAAACCATGGTTATATCATTAAGTATGGAAAATACTTGTCATTCTTGGTTCTGGGATTTAGGACCACATAACTTTATAAAGGAAAATATTGGATTTTTCTGGAACAAACACTACTTTTACAAGAAAAAGCTTTTCATAAACCGTCTACAAATGCTTATGAGCTCACCAACCTTTGTGTTGACACTTTTTCAAACAACTTGTATTCTCAGGAAATCACTAAACAAGAAATCAAGTGCATTTTGAGGATGGGACGTTAAGGCGTCAAACATTTCATATTTTGTCAACATATTGTAATTGATTTTGAAACATGTAATTCATACAATGGTGTAACTCTTTCAATTATATATATGTTGGTTGCGTTTACTTTCATCACCATTGCCATTGTTGTTATGATACGATACATGAAGTCCTCCACCCCCAGACGTTTCCGCCATCCTTGGTTTGGGGGTGTGACAATTTCTCAATTAATATATTATACTTATAATATATATATATATATATATATATATATATATATATATATATATATATATATATATATATATATATATATATATATCACAAATAACCTCTTTCTCAAATATCCATCCTATCAAATTGTTCTGGTGAATGCAACCCAAAATGGACCATGCTACTATCAGGTCAAGTACATACCAATTATAGTAATGGGCTTAGACACCTAATCCAACAATATTAACATTGGTTCCTAAAAGCACAAAGCAAACAACATTCGAGCATCGAGTTCTAACTAGTGCGCTACCTAACAGGCCATCATATCATATCATCTGTAATCCATACTAGCATGCAGTTCTAGAGGCTCATACAGTAGCCATACAAATGAATCTTTCCTAACATACAATTTTGAGAAGATCCTTAGCCCTAACCTAGCAAGTTATTCACATATTCACATACTGAATCAAATAAACATGTTTGGGTATTTTGGATAGACTTACATAAGTTCGATTTATTGCGCGAATCACACCCTATTTTTATAATGACCCTTTTAGAAAATATTCTTCCTTTTACCAATTTCTCAGTTTGAGTTCAGACACACCCGAAAGTGTGCCCAAGTCCCTCAAACCAAGGCTCTGGTACCATCTTGTAACATCCCAAAAATACTAAGTAAAACTATTTATTTTTAAGTCAACCAAAACCATCAATAATTCATTTCCAACCATCAAAGTATGACAATATGGAAAAATAGTTATTAGAGTACAATCCCAAAATCATAAAATGATGAACACTAGTGGATGTGATGCGATCATGTCGGGTCCTACTCTTTCAAACTAGAAGTACCTGAAAAACATTTAAACATAAACTGTAAGCACAAAGCTTAGTAAGTTCCCTAAAATACCACATATAATACAAGCAACAAGCCCCAACCAATGAGTATAATGGGCCTCACCTTAACTCATATAACATGCCCCACCCAATGAGTATTGCGAACCTCATCCTAGATCACATAATAGGCCTTGCCCAATGGGTATAACGGGCCTCGCCCAAACTCGCATAATGGGCCCCGACCAATGAGTATAATTGGCCTCACCCTTACTCACATAACGGACCCTACCCAACATACAAAAGATGCAAGTATCATATAGACAACTAGTATCCTACAAACATAATCCAGTGGGCCTGAATTGGCGCCATCGACCCATGAGTACAGTGAAGAGACTCACCTTAATCTGATGATAAGCAAATCACACACTCGAGCTGCTGCTATAATGACACCTCACATTGAGCATATCCTAAGCCAACCTTAATTAATAATTAGGTTAACAACCCATGATCAATGATCCTTTTTATATTCTCTCTCACTAGGATAAAAGTTCATTTTACCATTTCCAAGTTGGACTCACACAAACATTTCCCAAGGCCCAATAATGGCCCTAGTATACTTCTGGTTGTACGCTATGCGTACTCCTCCCTTACGCCCGACATACTATGTGACCACATAAAAGGAATATAGGGAAACCTGTTATTCCTTACGTACCTCAGGGTTACGCCCTGCGTAACCCCCTGCTATCCAAAACCACTATTAAGCTCTTTTTATCTAAAGACGAAATGTCCAACTCATAGATCTCAATATTAGGAAGGTCTTAACTGAAGAAAGTCTACAACATTAAGCTTTTGCATGGCTTAATAGAGCCCAAAACAAAGCCTTAGGTTAATAACTTCACAAAATGACCGATAATTCATGCATGGGTGGAATATAACCCTCAAGATCTGATTTTTTTTGACTTATTAACCTTAGAAATGGCTAAGAAGGTGCTCAAGGGTTCTAGAGTAGCTCATACTCACAAGAACCAAAGCCATGGGACCAAAAACTCATCAAAATTCAGCAACCAACAAGATCTAGCAAACGAACCATCAAGGAGGGAGCTTTTTACCTTCTAAAGAAGCTAGAATTAACAACAAAATCTGGATCTACAAACAATGGACCCCCATGAGCTCCTCCAATGGTCACCTTCTTCACAAAAAACAAAAAATATCACTCTAAAAGCTTAAGTACCTCACAAGGTGGCTGGGATTTCCAAATGGTGCTTTCAGACAGTGGGGGATGGTGATGAGGGTGGCCTCAAGGACTTAAGGTCATTTAAATAGGGTCCAAACCCTAAAAATTAGGGTTTGAAGTCTGTATGAGTACGCTCTGCGTACTTCACACATACTTTTGGCATACTCGACGAGGTCTGCGTCCAACTTTTATGACCTACGCCCGATTTATGCACCAAGTATGCCCTGTGTAGGGATTGATATTGTAATACTTTGTTATTTAAAGTTAGAAATAAAAATACCTAGAAACAAATGTTGAAACTCTCGGTCACTTGAATTAGACTTCTGTCCTCGAAGTATGCCTCTACAAATAACTTTGGATAATGCTCCCTCATATCCACCCAGGCTCCCAAATCTACTATGAGCCTTTCCAGTGCTACCATCTCACCTTCACTAAACCCACCTCCCTGTTTTGCAGAGTATTGTCTTCGTATCGAGGATCATAATTGGTCTCTCTATGTAGTTCAGGCGCTCATCCACCTGCATATCCTCCAATGGGACCACTGCGATGTCATCAACCAAACACTTCTATAGCTGAGAGACGTGAAAAGTGTTGTGGATCTAACTAAGCTCCTTGGGTAGCTACAAACGGTATGCAACCCTGCCTACCCGAACAATAATCCTGAAAGGACCAATATATCTGGAGACCAACTTACCTGAATTCCTGAATCAGATGACACCTTTCCAACGTGACACCTTCAGGAGTACCATATCCCTAACATGAAACTCTAAATCCGATTAGCGCCTATCATCATAACTCTTCTATCATCTCTTCAGGGTCTGCAATGTCCTGCACACCTGCTGGATTAACTCAGTAGTCCATAGCACCACCACTGTGCTACCCATGACTCGATGATTGACCTTACCCCCAACAAATCAGGGTCCGACACTTCCCCCCGTTGAGAATCTAGATAGGAGATCGATCAATATTGGTGTGGTAGCTGTTGTTGTAAGAAAACTTAGCCAATAGGATATACATATCCCAACTATTGCCAAAATCCAGCATACATGCTCGAAGCATATCCTCCAAAGTCTAAATAGTCCGCTCACTTTGCCCATCTAGATGAAAATCTGTGTTGAAATGTGGACGAGTACCCAACTCCTCATGGAACCTCTTCCAGAACCTAGAAGCGAACCAGACATCCTAATCTGAAACCAGTGAGACTGGAACCCCATGCCATGCCACAACCTCTCGAATATAAAAATCCGCCAACTTCTCTACAAAGATGCTCTCTTGATGTAACATCTTAACTTTTCACCCAATTTTTTTTTATTTTCAAAACATTTATTTTACAAACACTACTAGAAAACAGCCTTTTACGACGCTCATTGCGCGTCGTAAAACGCTCAGGCGATGCGCAAATGCGCGTCAAGGAAGGCCATGTCATAAAGAGAGACAACACGCATTTATGTCGCGCATTTATGACGCGCAATGCGTATCAAGGAAGGCCCTGTCATAAAGGAAGACGACACGCATTTGCATGTCGTAACCTTACGACGCGTGTGTTTAGGACACGCATTGCGTATCAAGGAAGCCCCTGTCAAGAAAGGTCATGTCATAAATGAAGATGACACACATTTTTGCGTATCGTAATTTTATATGTTTAAAAAAAATATTTTTTCTAGATTTACTAATTTTTGAAGTAAATTTTCATTTAATGTCTCTTAATAAATAAAATATCATATACAAAAATACAATTCATTGCACAAAATATAATGTCATACAAATAATCGTTCCATGGAAAGATAAACAAATCAATAAAAGTTATAACGGAAATTTACAAACTAATTAGATACAAGAAATATGAAAAACTTGAAATCTCTAAGATTAATAATTCTAGCAGAAGCTTCATGTGAGATGCATACAGTTGGACCAGTAAGCAAGGATGTTCCCGAATCCACAATAGCAGCAGAAGAACACGTACACGATATCTTTTGCAAGAAGTTGTCGGTCCAAAACTACTGTTAAAGGTTGCCATGATAGCTGTTAAGATTTAAGCATAACAAGAAACCAATCAATGACTATAATAAGCTAGAAAACAAGCAACTAATAAACAAAATAAGCAACTAATTAAGTCAAACTATGACTATGTATTGTTCATACAAGAAAAAGAAGGAAAAAAATGTTGATTTATTGTTGTTCATACAACACTCTCCAGACAACACTTAATTGAAGAAAAGAATAAGGCTAAACTTACAAAGAAAAAGAATTCAGGAAGAAGACAAGTTTGAAAGCATACAAAATAACATTTAGCCAAGCAAGTGTGATCTACTAGTAAACTTGAAAACGCAAAATTCTGAGTAAATGACCTAAATACCCTCAGAATCGTTAATCATAATAACAAGTAACAGACCTTGTAGGAGGCAATGCAGAGGTCTGGCAAGATGGCATAGCATGATAAGCACCATCCATTGTGATATAAGGTGAAGCATCCAAAAGCCCCAGCAGCACCAGCCAAAATAGGTAGCCTACAACAAAATTTCACAATTTTAACCATTTAATCACCTAACTATTATTATCTTATATATTTATTTACTTATATATATTTAAAGTACCATGTCATTTCTGAATTCCCCATTCCATTGGGCTGAGTAACGTAGCCAGGGAACACCATGCCAACAGCAGGAACTCCAAGCCCACCAGAATGCTGCCCCGCAAATTGCACAATTGCAAATTTAATAATAGATTAGACACCATAAAAATTGAACATTTTTTAATGACCAAATAGCCCTTGGGTTTACCTGGCAAAAATGTTGGAGCACCAGGGAAATTTTGATCACATGGATCCCAAAACATACATACACGATATGATAGATATGATAATATTGGATTAATAAAATATTTAAGAAAACGGAAGGGCAAATTTGTAAATTGTAATTGAACCCTCTCTGAGGATTTAGCTTTGTTCTCGGCTCCTAAAGTTTTAGTGGCGGTGCCTCTTGTTTGGCACCATATACAAGCTTCATCTAGCGGCTACACAAGCCCTATTTGTTTCATAACAACACACCATGCTTTTATCTAATATTTATTTTACTAAAGAAAATAGATACAATGGTGAAGTGAAAGAGCATGTAGATAGAGACAGTTAATTAATTACCGGGTAACAAGTTGAAATGTTGAATATGATCCATGTGAAGTCCCAAGACACCAAAACCACTGTCACATCGGTAGAGCACATGATCAAAAGATTCTCCAAGAAAATAAATCGGCTTATTTGGTGAAAAAATTTGATCAATCTTTACACTTTCCTCCACAATTTTAATCAACCCTTCATGCAAATATAGTGGTAAAATGGTCATTTACTCTCTCATTTGCTTCCTTGAAGTTTTAACATAATATAAATACAAGAGAAGATGATAACCATCAAATGGTGTTCGATCATGATAAGGAATATGCAAGCATTGAACATGAAAAACCCTGTCATTGTATAAAATTTAAGCAAACATTATCCTATTAAAGATTCTATAAAACAAAATTTTATAAGAAAGAATGTTCAAAGAGAAGATGAAGATCAAATTCAACTCACTTTCCAAGAGGTTTCTCAGGTACAATAAGGCCAGTTCCAGTTCCTTCCAACCGTACACAAAGTATCACATCCAATTAGTAAGTAAATATAAGCATATCTTGCATGGGTAAAATGGTAATTTGTGTAATTTTATAACCAAACACAAATTACCAGGAAAAATGATTGTTTTCTGTTTCAAAGACTAAATACCTCTATGGAAATTCCTGATTATAGACAAAGGCTAGGCAGGAGACAAATCTGCCATTGAATATAGATGCATGACAAAGTTTATAAACCATGTCAAACTAATTGAGTAGTCAACTTGCACTTCACATCTTCAGAAAAACCCATTGCCATTAATTTCTCCTTAACATCATCAAGTGTGGTCTCAACACCTGAAACACAAGAAAAATAAATAAATCCAATCAGCAAATTAATACTTGCACAATCTTTTTAGAAACAAATATTATTATTAAATCAAAGAGAAAAAACTACCATCACCGAAAACACTGGAATTCTTGTATTGACTAACATGCTTGGCCATCTTTTGTAATCAAACTGTTGTTGTTCGTTTGATTCCCTGAAAACAGAGAATTAAGGAATTCATGAAGCTTCAATTTCCAACTAAATATCTCAACAAAATTTATTAACATAACATACAAACAACATGCAGTCCATTTGTCAGCAAGAAGCTGGTTTCTGTCCATTTGGTCCTTGCTCCCCGAGACTTTCTGATTCAGGTACTTATTTCAGAGTTTCATATCGATTTTGGTTCTCATTTCAAGGTTCCAAGGACCAAAATCGATATGGAACCTTGAAATAAGGACAAAAATTAAAAAAGTTTCAATTTTGGATCAAACACGATGAAAATCAGAAAGCACAGGGACCATTTTCTAATTTATTCTTAATCTGATACATTGTAACGCAAATAGCATAAAAAAGTTGGAAATCAGTGCAGATTGCAAATCAAAAGCAAGTAATAGGTAAATAATCAGTGATAGACATAACCTAATAAAAGACTTGGAAGCCTGATTTTCATTCTGCTACAAATTTGATGAGAAAGCCTGATTTTCTCTGTGGGTATCTTCACTGTAGATGAACATTTATGATCACCAACAGGAAGACAGAGTACAACAACACATTGTGCAATGGAAAACAAAGCTTGTTTTGCAATAACACCAGACTGAGGTGATGGTTTGGTAGTTGAAAGAAGAGATTCCAAAAAAGCATCAAAACTCGTGTTTGCAGAGCACACCAAAGTAGCAAAAAAGTTTTGAAAGTTCCACAATGATGACTTCATAAGCAGTGGAAATGATTTTTTTCACCATATGCCACAATTAGTTAGTGTATTCAAGTTAGAAAGTGTTGCTTTCCTTAATGCTCGATTAGCCGATTTTTGAAAAGAAGAAAAACCATGGTTCAAATTTTGGTCCAATTTTCAATGTAACAAGTAGAATTCCCTTAAATGTTGGTGTTGGTTATACCTTGCAGTTAACTCCACAATAACATGTTCTAGGACACATGAAAGGTCTAGGTACAGTGGAGATGTAGCTATAACTGCAAAAGCATGAAAAAAAATTCAAGGGTCAGAGATAAAAGTATATGTTGTTGCCCACATTGTATCTTCTACAAGTTCCAACCTTTTTTTCGTTCAGTTTCCTCTTTATTACATATTATTTTGTTTACCAAGTATATGATACTGAGGGGGCATTTGGCTCCCATAATGTTTTGGACGGAATTAGAATTTGTCAAAGGAATCAAAATCTAAGAGGATTGGAATCTGACAAATTGTATTTTGCTGGTTGACAGAAAATAGAATGGAAGATTATAACGAAAATTAAATAGTTCTAGATTCACTTTTAAATATATATTTTTTGTTATATATATTGAGGGTATGGTATGGAATTGAATTCCTTCCACCCATTCCTAGGAATGGTAAAATCCATCAAACATGGAAAACTGAAGGAATCTAATGAAATTGATTCCGACCATTTAGAACCAAACACGCCATGGAAAGGAATCTCGAATTCCAATTCAACCGGAATCCACAAACTAAACACATCCTAACTTGACTTGGAAAAAGCTTCAACATTCAATAAGGAAACCTAAAGAAAGTATATAAACAAACCTTAAAAACGGTAAGTCGGGTAATCTCATTTCCCGGGTCCACAAACTAAACACATCCTACTCTGACTCTAATCGCAGGGACTCTCCAGCCCATGCACTATCTCAACTAATCAAGATCACTACCCGGGTCCAGACCTTCTAATGCTATCACACTGCAACATACACAATCCATATCCTCAAACTGATCCCACAATACCTGCAGAGTCTTCAGCATGACTGGACCGCCTCACCAGGCCTTCAGCCAATCTGGACCACTCTCAGAACCTTCAGCCAATCTGGACCACTCTCAGTGCCTTCAGTTTAGCTGGACCGTTCTCCGAGCCTTCGGCCTGACTGGTACGCCTACCGGCCTTCAGTATATCCGGACCGCTCAACTAGCATTCATCATTCTGAGCTATCTCTCCGGGAAATCCTCCCATGCATACCATTCTAGCCCTCTAGGGGTTCCGAACTCTATCTCCATCACACATAATCGATCCCGGCCTGATCCCCATGCCCTCCATAATCAAATGCCCTAGGTCTGTATCCCGCCCCGCATGCCCGACACTTGCTCCTACCAGCCTACACTATAGGCTGACAGAACACTGCTAAATCCCAATAGCTAAGCACCCTCAAATGCTCATCGATCTTCCAGAGAAATTTCCAATTCTCCCCCACTTGTAGCACTGACTATCAAACACCAGTCGCCATTACCGACCACCCAAACAACCCTGCACAAAACCAACACTTACACGCAGACTGCTTCCCACAAGCATAAACAACCTTAACAAAATCCCATATCAACACTGATTAACCCGCTCGAAAGAAACTCAATCCGCAGCTAACCACTCCCCAGAAAGCAGATGCTACCCGGCCTTCATACCAATGCCAGGTTTCCACTAACAACCCCTCATAAATGATAACCTCGAAATTCCCAATACTAACCCATAGCCATGCCATAACCCTCAAAGAACAACGAATACCACACCGAGAACCACACAAAGATACTAGCACATAAACAATACTCCACAATAATCACAAGATAACAAGACATCAACGAAGAAACATACCCGCAGCTGCATCCGGCACTGCTCTGACCTCCTCTACTGTAAGCTGAAAAGCATGACCCTGAGCCCTTGGGGGCTCCGCTCCACCCTGACCTCCACCTGTGATCCTCAAAGTGGCCGGTGCTGGACCCTGCACCGGTCCTGCAGCAAGTTGTGCACAGTTAACCCTCAAATGTCCAACCTGATGACAATGGTAACAAATCCTCAAATCCCGAACCGGCGCTGACTGCCGACAATCCCTCGCATAGTGCCCCTCCTTTCCGCACTTGCGGCATGCACCACCGGACCTACAAACTCCGGTGTGACCCCTCCCACACTTCCCACAAGTGACGCTGCTCAGATCTCCCACTCTAGCATCAACGGTCTTGGACCGTTTCGGCGCCGGCTGCGACTGCACCGGAGCCTGCCTCAGCTCACGCAACTACAACTCAATCTCTAACTCACGCCGCCTGGCGGCCTCCTGCAACTCCAAAAAGGTCTCGCACCTCTGCGTAGACACAAACTGTCTGATGTCCCTCTTGAGCATGCTCAGATATCGAGACATCTAAGCCTGCTCCGAAGCGAACTTTGGGCATAACATCACCCTCTCAGTGAACATCCTGGTGATCTCACTCACCGACTCCGAATCCTGCTTCATCTCAAGGAACTCCTGAGCCAATCTCTCCCTCTCAACTTGCGGGACATAACGAGTGCTGAACATCTCTCTGAACTGATCCCATGAAACCGCAGCCCTCTGCGCATCTGAATATGACCCCGTGGTCAACCTCCACCAATCCTTCGCCCCGAGCCTCAACAGGTTCAGAGCACACCTCACCCTCTAATCAGCAGGGCATGAACATGTGAAGAAACACCCCTCCACGTCCGATAACCATCTCATAGCAACAATTGGGTCCTGAACTCCATCAAAGGTGGGAGGCTTCGTATTGAAGTCCCGATACTGAAAGCCCCGACCAGCTCCTCCCCCTGCCGCTGCTACAACCGTTGTAGCCGCCGCGGCAGCCGTCTCTGTGAGAGCTGCATAGCGCTCATCAAAATACTCAACCATGGTGGTCTTGATCGACCCAAACAGCTCTGGCAACTCAGCCTGGAACAACGCAGCAATCTCATCACGCAGGATCTCACGAATCCTCGCATCCAACTCGCACATGCTCATCTGACCAATAACCTCGGGCGGTACTGACCCGCCCGAAACTCCCTCTCCTGCTCCCGATCCTGACCCGGATCCGCTCTCAGCATGCCTCGGAATCTCCATACTGAAAAACACCACAAAATCTCAGACACTTCCCACTATCCCGGGAACCAACTCTTTCAACCCAACCCTAGAGGTCATGGTTTCCCTGATACGCGTATGGGTCCTGTGCTTTCAGTAGTACGGGCCCATACTACCTTCCACACCTACCCATATTTGTATGAAGTACTACTACAACACCCTAGTGAAAACATACAAACAAGCGCTCAACCCTCACCACTAGAGGAACACTGGAAATCTCCCACAAGGAACCCTAGGCTACATGCATCACAATCAGGTAGCATTATCATGAAATCCTGAAGATCCCTAGCCTAACACTAGCATGATGTTCTATCAAAGCTCAAAAACAAATATCATGTATGGTATTTTGGGGTTACTTACTGGCTCCGGTTGATCGTACCTCCACGTCCTCCTTTACTCATTTTGAAAACCATTTTAAATTCTATTTTGAAAACTCTCCTCGATTTGAGACTGGAGTCACACGAGTGTTCCTCCAATTCACTCAAACCAAGGCTCTGATACCAACTTGTAACGATCAAAAATTTCAACCAATTTAAAATTTTCGAAAACAACCCAATTCCATTATAGTTATTACAAAAAGGTTTTCAATACAATTTATTTTAATTATTCCCAGAGTCTCATCACAACATAAACACGATGAGCGGTACGATCACGCCTTCGCCTTGCCATGGTCTCCTAAAGAACCTGAAAAACATAAAACCACAAGTGTAAGCCCGAAAGCTTAGTGAGATATCCCCAAAATACCAACCGCATATACCATACACGCATAACATGCCATAACATATCCGATCACAGAACAACCATGCACTTCGGGTCTACTGTGTGACTGGTCCGCCGCACCGTCCAACAGTCCACCTGGTCCACCCTTTGAGTCTAGCCATAAACCTCGAGTCTGCAGTGTGATTGGTCCGCCCGCACCGGGCCTTCAATCCACCTGGTCCACTCTCTGAGTCTACAGTATGACTGGTCTGCCCGCACCGGGCCTTCAGTCGGCCTGGTCCACTCTCTGAGCCTCGGCACGTCTGGTCCGCCCTCTTCGGGCCTACAGCCTATCCGGACCGCTCGCTGGGCCTTCGGGACAACCGGTCCGCCCTGGGTATCTTGGCCTACATCACAAAGCAGGACCCGCCTCAACCCAACTCCAGTCCAAACAACCATGTGCACATAAACATACAATCAGATAACAATTCACAGTCAACAAACCGATCAAACAGATCACATAACATATCATCATCCTAACCAGGATACCGACCTAACCGGTCACTAGCATAGCATCACCCTACATATCAGGATACCGATCTCAACCAGGTCTCTAACATATACCATCCTAGCTACCAGGATACAAACATATCAAAGCAATAACATAACAACAAATACCCGGATCTCAATCCGATAAGGGCCGGCCTTGGTGCCTTAGACCCTGTTGATATAGTGAGGATAACTCACCTCGAAACTGCCGACTGAACAGATAACCCAAGCTGCTCCGATCACTGATACGATCTCCACCACTGGACAACCACCAAGGCACTGAACTCAAAACAATATCCAACAATTACCAAAATGCCCCTGGAAACCACTGGTTAACCCTTGGTCAAAGTCAACCCCTGACTGACTCTGCTCGTCGAGTCAACCCGATGACTCGCAGAGTCCCCATGCTCAGAAATTCCCCAATCCGCGACTCAACTCGCCGAGTCACCCCGAGACTCGCCGAGTTCAACAACTCTGAGTCCACTCACACACAACTCACCGATTCATCCCATTGACTCACCGATTCACGGCTCAACCAGAAAAGATTGGGACTCTTCGACAAGACTCACCGAGTCCAAGAACAGACTCGTCGAGTCTAAGGCTATCTTCAACCTACTCGCCGAGTTGTTCTTCCAACTCGTCGAGTTCCAGGCCATCTTCATCTAACGCGCTGAGTTGTTCTTCCAACTCGTCGAGTTCCAGCCTATCTTCAAGCAACTCGCTGAGTCTACCCATGTGACTCGCCGAGTACCACCGGGTCTGAATCCATACAGAGGCTTTCCAAGCCATGCAGATGATCCAAACCATAGATCTACCCTTCCTAAGGCCATCCATCACGTAAAGTGGCAAACTTTACGTGAATCCAAGGAGATCTAGGCACTTACACTCTAGGTCTAGGGTTTGGGACAAAATAGCTCCTTCAAACACTCATCAACAGGGACTTTTATGCATTCAAGCCTTTCTCCATTCCAGATCTGAGGTAGCAACCTCAGATCTAACCTCTAACTCCAATACACCAAAAGATATGATCTCTAACACCCCAAAAATAATGAATCTAGACAATAGCAGCTCAAACAATGAAATAATACCTCAAAAGGAAGCTCCAAGAGAAGATTAATCTGGATCCTTGTAAAGCCCTTTGATCCAAGTCTCTTCTCCTTCAAGATTTCTTCAACAACCACTTCTCCAAGCTCCAATTCACTCAACAATGGGGTTTCTTCACGAAATTAGGGTTTCTGGAACTCAAGGAATGATAAGGAGGCTGGGGAGAAGACATAATGTTCTTTATATAGGGCTCAACCTCCGAATTTAGGGTTTTCTCCACTCAGCACCAACTCGCCGAGTCCACCCATGCTACTCGCCGAGTTGGTCACTTAACACGCGACTAGAGTCGCGACCCTACTCGCCGAGTCCACTCGTGGACTCGCCGAGTCGCTCTTTCCCATTTTACTCTTTTAGCCCTTCAACTTTACTCTTGCTATTCCGGGATGTTACAGAAACAACAAGCCCCATACAAGAGATAGCACATTCCTTAACCTCCTGGAGAGAGACAATTATGTTATCCCAAATTCCCAATACAAGTTCACAAACAAGTACTAACCTGGTCTTGATCTCGATTTGTCAATCGTGACAAGATGGCATTATATATTGGATGGACATAAGGTTTGAAATCAAAATTAGAAACCTAAACAAATCAATAAAGTAATATCAGAGCAGAAAAATAGATAAATACAAGATATCTTTGGAATAGATCATGAAATAGAAAGGGATAACACCTCAATGTTTGCTCTAACAAGTTCCCTGCATACTCTTAATGCCTCTGCAGTAACTTTGTAATAGCGTTCACCAACAACAGATAAAACATGAGCAGAAATAGCCTACAAGAAGATGTCAACATAACAGTAGTATTAAAATCTAGAAATACTAAAGTAGAAACCAAAAAAAAAGTGGGACCCTTTATATGGATAATACATTATAAGGGACCGGTAATAGTAACTGTCAGATGCAAAACATTATTGCTCTCAAGAAACTACAATGAAAATATTAACGAAATCACTGATTTTTTTCCTAAGTTATAATAAGCAGGTGGATCATAAAGTGTCTTTTGGGATATAATGTAACATAATAATCCATTCCATATTAATAGTCTCTTAAACTAGACAGTTCAAGCTGGTAATTGCACTACTAAAAATAGATACCAGCTACATAGTCTTTTAACTGTTCATTTGAGAATTCATCTTCTTTTCTTCTTTCTTGAATTTTATCCATTTGAGTACTACTTCTTGTTCACTAACAGATCCCAATATTTGTTTTTTTTTGTTATGTTTTTTTTTAATTTGACTTTTGGGGATTTTGTTTGGTTTCAGGTTTCTTGTGGAGGAAGATGAAGGACATTAAGAAGACGAAAGAGACAAGGGCATAATGGTTATTTTCATAAATAATTGGTTGTGTCGTAATCAATACTCTTTAAATAATTCCGTAAAACATCTGAAATGCATTGTTTTTATGATTGTCATTAAGGATCCAAGAATCTATTTAGACATGAACTTTGTAGTTGAATCCATTGAAGAATCAATCAACATTCTCATTTTCATTCACGAGGGTAAAAGTTGAAATGAAATAGCTTTTACCATAGAACAAATACAGTCCTAACAAATGATCCTATGGTAGAAAGTGCAAATAAAATTCATAAATTGAGCTCTACTAGAAATATATGCAAAAACCAAAAGAATTTTTTTCGTTCAGTTTCCTCTTACCGAGTATAAGACTCACAGGAACACAGTAGAGAAGGGACTTGGACATGATGATAAAAAAAACTTAATAAAAACTATGAGTAAATTAACCTAATCACTACAGATTACCTAAAAAATCATAAACCCTAGAAGTTTCTCTAGATTAATTTGGGGAAGTTGCATATAAATTGAAACATACATAAGCCCTGTAAATCTATTAACATGTAAAGTACCTGACTGATACCACCGTTGTCAAAAAGAAACTCCTGGAAGAGATCAGCGATGCCCAATCATTGCGTTCCAAAGAAGCAGGATCTGCAATCCGTGTTTTGATGTTGTAACGTTTTTGGTTGCAGATTTGTAGGTCATTTGGAGATGGAAGACTATCACTAGAACAATACGTGTTCTCAACGACTTATTCTGGGAAGCCATGTGGCACCGATGAGCAATAGAACAACTCCTAGATGAAGATGATGACAAACGTGGTGGGCGGTGGAGGCGCTACTTAAGGCATCGGGTTAGGGTGTCCATCGGAAGGGTTTTTTTACCAGCCGGAAGGGCTTCTAAATGTGAGAAGCTGTTATGAGCTCTAAGAAGTATGTGAGGTCTGGTTCAAAGCCCTAGTAACTTATTGATTATGTGAAGATGGGCCATATGCGAAGATAAAAGATGAAGACGGACCATATTTGAAGAATTTTGGGCAAAGGTATGGTTATTGGTTCAAAGCGTATCTATGGATATTAAAGCGGCCATGGAATTTGCAGAAGTTGTACCAGTTTTAGGGATAAATCGAACTAGTTGGTCTTTGTTGTTGATCTTCTTTGCCGTGATTACTGGCTCGTCAATAGAGAGAAAGGTTAGGGTTTCTTGATTGAGAGAAAGGTTATGATTGATAGAATTTACGAGAAAGATCTTACGGAAGGAGTTGATAAAGCCCGACGCTGTGACAATGACCATATGGGATAACGAACGACTGACTCCGGGGAAGGTGCAATTTGCATGCATTGATGTTTTCTCTGAGTTATAGAATGGAGAGGTTCTTGATTGAGAGAACCTGAACTAATTCGAAGTTTAATTCACAGTTTTTGATCTAAGGCATCGTTTCTCAAGAACAAATTAGGGTTCTTAATATTTAGGGATTTATGATTTAGGGTGATTTGGGGAGTCATAGTAGGCGGGATGTTTATTTATTTTAGGAATGGAAAATGGTTATGAATGATTTAGGGTTCTTAGCAGAGATTTTAGAAGGAGAAGAAGGAAGGAGTATTAGGCGGGGTATTTAATTTTTTTGGGATTTCATTTCCCAAAAAAAATACGGAGAACGCGCCTTCTTAAAAAAAATATAAAGCGACACCTTTACACGACACGTTCTTTATGATAGGTGTCCTCCGTATTTCTTTTTTTTTTTCTTTTCTAACACTAATTTCAGGGCACGCATAAATGTGTGTCCTCTATCCTTCAAATTTTAGAAGATATGAGATTATTTTAAGGGCGCCCGCTTTTGCGAATCGTAAATCACTAAGTGTCATTGTTTGCGCGTCATTAAAGGGCTGTTTTCTAGTAGTGAAAATACATTAGCGGGAGTCTTATTTAAAGTTTAAAGGAAACATCACCAATGTTATGTTTATTTTTAAAACATCATTCATCAATATATAGTTCATAAACCAAATCAAAAACAAGTTCTAAAAAACAAGTGTTAATAAAACTCCATGACATGTCCAAATGGTATCAATACTAAGACATAAACTGGAATGTAACTACCTAAATTCCCCATCCTCACCAAGCCGTCAAACTATGCTGCCTGTACCAATGTAAGGCAACAAAAAGCAAAGAAACAAGTGTGAGAAAATGCTAAGTGAGTCAACAATAAGTATAATGTTAGGAAAACACACATAGCATATCATCACATACATCTCATGCATCATATACCACATATACATCACATACATCACACACACACACACACACACACCCCATATACATCGCATGTTATCCACTAGATTATCATTAGGGTCTATCATTATTATTTATCTTTTAATACTAGATAATTAATAATTATTCCTACCCCTGGGTCCATCACTAAACCGCAAGGAAGATTCCCCACACATTGTTCCGTCACTAACCTGTAAGGAAGACTCCCTACACATGGGTCCACTACTAACCCGTGAGGTAGACACCCCGAACGTAAGTCCATCACTAACCTGAAGGCAAAACCCATTTACTACTAAGTGACCGACCGAACCCTATCCCATTGGGTCCATCACTAACCCTGGTTCCATCACTAACCCAAGAGGTAAAAACCTCATTCACTACTAATGTGACCAACTCGACCCAATGCACCAAGAGAGACGCGACTCTCACTCGTAACATTACTCCCAGTTTGCTGCATCTGCTACTCTAACATTTCACATAAAAGTATGTGTATTTTCATTCTAGAGTGGTACTTGTCATTGTTTCCCATAACTAGAAACTTCCCACCCAAACATGCTATTTGATCTAGCGTCATCACTATGCTAATATCACTACGGTCCTTGAGCACCTTAGGGTCGATGAACCATGTCCCGACTCGCGAGTGGTGGTCTAGGAAAATCACACGGTGTCTCCATCTGGATTAAGCTCTTTTCCTCTACGTATCTTCCACGTCGTGGTCATGCATAGGCTCCAAGGCTTCGCCTAGTGCTGACACGTGACACTAGGCGCAGGTAAAATAACCAATGTTTAAAAATTCATAACTTTTGCATACGAGCTGCGTTTTCGATGTTATTTATATCCACACGTAGGTAATGAAAAGTTCTACAACTTTCCTCTTGACTTCGTTGGTTAATTCTCGACCGATTTTAAATTTAACAGTATGAGAAGATTATATTGTTAAATGACTACGTAAAATTCATAACTTCTACATACGGACTCCGTTTTTGTCTGTCTTTTAATCGTTGAACTCCTATTAATGAGATATTAAATTCTCATTTAGGTTGCGTTGGCCAAAAACCGCTCGATCTAAAATTCGAATTCTTGGTTGTGTACTGCTAGGCCAAATCTTAGAAAAATCATAACTTTCTCACACGAAGTCAGATTTGGGCGTTCTTTTTATGCACGCTCTCGGTTTAACATATAATACAACTTTTGATTAGATTGATAAGGCTAAAAAGACTTCTATCATAAATTCACTATTTACGTCACGCAATGTCGTGTCGGTTCTGTCGTGAAACTTCGATGGACCATAACTTCTTCGTTATAACTCAGATTTCGGCGTTCTTTATATGTACGAAACCCTTGTGACATATACTATAACTTGGTTAATATTATTCATTTAAAATAATCTTCCATCAAAAATTCATTTTTGATGCTTATTGTCTCTAAATTGACTAGCCCGGATCTACGGGCATTACAATTATCTCCCCCTTAGGATGATTACGTCCTGGAATCATTAACGAAACAGGGCTCTATAATGACTCCGTATGTTATCTCTTCATCCTAGGTAATAATCGTAACTTCTATGTTCCTTCGAATGAGTATCTAACTCTTGGACCTCTTGACCGCAGGCGGTGTGCAATCTCGCACCCGCTCTCTATCTCACGTTGGACTTTCAATCGTGACCTTCAAGTCACAATCTTGGTCCACATTGGAGACTCCTGCTCCTTCGTAAACAATCTTTACTTTGATTATTGTAACAGACCGATGGGTCATGTTCTAATGACCTTTCATCATATGATGCAACGCTTAGACTTGGGTCTTTTTGAGTCAAAATCTAGAACGGAATATATCTTCTTTCAGGTTCTAATGTGATATAATCACATTCTAGCATGTAGCATTTCTAGCTACAAGTTTCTTACTTTCACGGTGATTACGATGCTTCGATTATATTCCACTTCAATCTTCTGGCTTAAGTTAGATGGTACATCGATCTTGGTTGTCAGAACCACGTAACACACTCATCTTAGTCAGACTCGATTTGAGATGACCTCTAGGGTCGGAATATCAATCATCTTCTTAGTCATTATGGAAACGATGGTAACGACAGACATGAACAAAACAAAATTAATTACTAGTGCCTTGGTAACCTTGTATTTTCCCTAATCCAAGCGTGAGTCTTGTGCTTTCGGTAGTATAGGCCTCTACTACCATTCACACCTACTCATAAACGTCCCAAGTATTGTCTCACAGTTTTCCAAGTCACCATGCAAGAATTTCACATAATCATTTAACACAACGGATAACATAACAAAGCTTTATATTATTCCCTTAAACAATTACATAGGTGTTCAAGTTCACCTTAGACTATGCCTCTAATAGGTTACATCATATGCTACTATCTACATGGCTACTTCATGGCTTGATCTTTAGATATCAGTCCTCACTCCTGATTTCTTGTATTGTCAGCTGCCTCATCAAGGATCATATGGAATGCTCTTGCTTTCAGCTTTGGCGGCACATTTGACTTTGTAGCTTCTTCTCTTATTGGGCAGTCTTGCTTGAAGTGTCCATCTTCACCATACTTAAATCAGGCTTCTCTCTTATTTTTGCATTCGCTAGCGTAATGACTAGTCTTCCCGCATTTAAATCAGGTTATCACTTTAGAGCATCTCCCAATGTGCTTCCTTCTGCACTTGTCACACCATCGTGCTCTTTCTTCAAACTTCTTTGAAACAGACTTCGAGAATTTTCTCTTCTCGTCGGACCTTGAGGATCCTTCAAACTTTCTCCTCTCGCCAACTTCAACCTTGTTGGCGGATCTTCCCTTGATCATATATTCAACAAACTTGGCAGCCTAGATATATAGTTGCCTCTAGAGTAGGTGCCAGACGTACGGGTACCACATACTCCCAGGGAAGTCCCTTTGCGTACTTGTCGATTTTTTTCAGCTCATATGGGACAAGGCGCAAAGCAAATTCCATTTTGTCTGTGAAGTAGTTGGTGTATTCATCGATGGACATGCTTTCTTTCTTCAAAGTCAGGAATTGGTTTTCTAGCTCGAGCAGATTTTGGCTGAGCAGTACTTGCGCTTGAAATGCACCAAAAACTCTACCCAGGTCAGTTGTAGGGGCTTATTGGGTCTTAAAGTCTTCCCCGAGGTGTTCCACTAGCGAACAACACCTCCTCTGAACTGACGCACTGCAAATGTGGTTTGTAACTTGCCTCTGCAACCACATGTCATAAAGGCCAACTCCATTTTTGAGATCCAATCCATAACTCCAATCAGATCTTCTTTCCCAGTAAAAGCCGATGGTTTGCAAGTCGTGAAGTCTTTGTACTTGCATCCATTTCTTTCAATTCCTTCGTCTTGGTTATTTCTCCTAAACACTGACGGTTCATCTGGACCAATGGTTCTACTATAGTTACCTTCTTTTGACTGACCATCATTCAGTTCAGGTTGTTCAATAGGCATAGTAGGTTTATCCCTATTAAGCAACATTTGCCTCATCTCCTCCCTTTGTTCGGCCATCATAGCCCGAATAATTGCTTGGACTCCTGCCATTGTGATTGGCTTGGGTGCAACTGCTACCTCTGGTGCATATTTAATCATAGGCCGCTGATCAATATTTCCATTAGCGTTTCCTAATTCGCTTCGAGTTCTCACCATGTTAATCTATACACCAAATTAGACGTTTGGTGTGTAATGACAAGAATAAGGAAAGATTTTATTTATGATCGACGTGTAAATCTCCTTATCGCTCCAAAAACTTACATGCTAGTTCTAATACCGTAATTAAATGTTTAGAAATCTGAACACATAAAGTTTCCTGACCCGGTCGGTAATAGACCATAGATCGGATAAATCAATGGCATCATAAAGCATTACAAATCATTTAGCACATAAAAGCATTTTAGGCATCCTCCTTAAATAAGCTAGTTCTCGTGTCTATTCATGTATACCACCTAAAATAAGTTAGACACACTCCTCACGATCATTTCTTAGCATTCTAAGTTTAAGTCTAGAAATAAATCCTTATTTCTAGTTCGCTTAAACTAATGCTCTGATACCAACTGTGATATCCCCATTTTTACGGCCAGAAAAGACCGATTTGTTTATGCTTTATTTTGAAAATCAGAGTATCTTTTAAGGAAATATATTGCAGAATTTGTTCCCAAAAAAACATGATAAATATGCTATCATAGCATTTTCGAAGAAATGTATTTTATTCCTTTTAAAACGTTGGGATGTCATCGTCAATATAGAAACATAAGCATAAACAGACCTTACATTCATTTACACCAGTGATCTACGTCTCCTTAATCTCTCAGTGTAATGTAGCTTCATATCGACACCTATGATACAAATAAACTGAATGGGTTAGGTTGGGAAACCTGGTGTCAATCCCACAATTGTATGTCATATATATAGTTTAGAACTCACAAGTATACAATTTCACCATGTATAAACAACTCTTACCCCACCTCGTCAATCCTTTCAACAACATTGTCCATACTCTCGGATCTAAAATTTACCTTTTTACTTATTCCATATTCTCGGATCAAGTATGTCTAATCCATGCTCTCGGATTAATAACTGTGCCCATTCCATATTCTCGGACTAGGGACAATTGACTATGCCTCAATCCATACTCTCGGATTAATGACAGATAACTATGTCCTATCCATGTCGGACTAAGGATAATTGTATTTGTCTAAATCCATACTCCCAGATTAATGACAAATAACTATGTCCTATCCATACTCTGGGACTAAGGATAAATGACCATGTCTAATCCATGCTCCCAGATCAATGACATATTTTAAAGTTCTATTCTCCAGGTATATCTCACTCGTACTCATAAGAAGATACTACCCAATATGCCTAATAATTAATTTAGGTTTACTCTTTATCCTAAATCATCATATATTATCATATATGTTCTTTAACACGTATTTCAGGCAACATCAAATAATTCGCACATAAACATATATTTAATACTTCGATCAATACTTGTATTAAAATCATGTTCATGAAAGGGACTATGCACTCACTTGTTAAAGTGATGATTCCAAACTCGGGCAGCGCTTCACTTCTAACGATTCTATTTTCCTTCAATGAAACCTAGTATTATTATCGCTAAGTTTTAGTCTAATCTTTATTGCGACTAATTATTAGTCTAGATTCATCATTAACTCAAAGTCTACTTTCATGATCTATTAAGTAAGGAACAACCAGGTAGGATCATATCGAAGGTAGGGTCCGTTTGGTATACGAAGTATACTGTTTGGAAATCCCGCTTTAAACACCTCACTAAATCACATCCTAGATATCATCCCCGTAAGTAGATCAATCAGTATAACGACTTGGAATAACTAATAAATCTTGTTTATAAGTTCATAATAACGATAATGAACTTAAACATAAGTTATACTTAAAGGAGGGTAAGCATAACTCACTTACCGGGGGGTTTGGCTAAGAACGGGGCTCTGCAGGAGCAGAACTTAAGAGCTGAAAGCTCTTCTTCTCCGAGCCGTCGGGAGCTCCGGGGCTTCCTTCTCGTGCTAGCAGGTACCCTAGGCTTTGGGGGGGGGGGGGGGGGTTGGGGGTGTTAGTGAGTGTTTAGAGTGAGAAAGAAGTGGGAAAAGGTGTGAGGAATGAGGTAACCCCCACACCTCTATTTATAGGCTTCCTAGAGCGACTCCACGTCGTGGTCATGCGTAGGCTCCAAGGCTTCACTTGGTGCTGACACGTGGCACTAGGCGCATGTAAAACAGCCAATCTTTAAAAATTCATAACTTTGGCATACTATTTCGATTTTCTAAGTTCTTTATATACACGCATAGGTAATGACAATAACTACAAGTTTCCTTTTGACTCTGTTGGCTAATTCTCGAGCGATTTTAAATTTAACAGTATGAGAAAATTATACTGTTAAATGACTGCGTAAACTTCATAACTTCTACATACGGACTCCATTTTCATCTGTCTTTTTATCATTAAGCTCCTATTAATGAGATCTTCAATTCTCATTTAGGTTACATTGGCCAAAAACCGCTCGATCTAAAATTCGAATTCCGGGCTGTGCATTACTAGGCCAAATCTTAGAAAAATCATAACTTTCTCATACGAAGTCAGATTTGGGAGTTCTTTTTATGCACATTCTCCGTTTTACATATAATACAAATTTTGTTTAGATTGCTAAGGCTAAAAATTCTTCTATCGTAAATTTACTATTTACGTCACGCAAAGTCGTGCTGGTTCTGTCGCGAAACTTCGACGTGCCATAACTTCTTCGTTATAACTCGGATTTTGGCATTCTTTATATGTACGGAACCCTTGTGACAAATACTATAACTTGGTTAAGATTATTCATTTAAAATAATATTCCATAAAAAAAATCATTTTTGACGCTTATTGTCTCTAAATTGACTAGCCTGAATCTATGGGCGTTACAGATCCTGACTTACAAGGATCTTAAACAGGTGAGCTTTCAAGGATCTTGGTACCCAAGGGACCATTGATAGTCCCATGACTAAGACATCTAGCGAACCAAGATGTGAATCTCCCGAGAATAGATACTGATCATCTCTCCTACGAATAAGGGTACTTAATCCCCTCTAAGGTTTAAAGAGTTAATTATCTCTTTCAAATGAGTTAAGGTTTATACACCTCGCTTGGAAGCATGATATCTATCTATGGGATGTAAATAAGGGGTTCATTTTATGCTTCAGTGACTTGGAAACCCTCTTATTTCTGAACATGGATTAAGATCCTAAAGTCTGAATCTAAGGTTAATAGCATTTACATGTTATCTCAAGTTTGGATCTTCCCCATAAAATTCATAATGTCAATAACATTTACATGTTATCTCAAGTTGGGTTCTTCCCCAGAAAATTCCTAAGGTATATAACATTTACATGTTATCTCAAGTTCGGATCTTCCACAGAAAACTATTATGATTTATAACATTTACATGTTATCTTAAGTTAAGGATCCTTCTTGAAATTTGACGATTGGGGATCCTTCCTAAGAAACTTCTATAATAAAGATCCCTTCAAGCATGAAGGTCATACGAAGACAAAGAGTTCATGAATTCAAACTTTTCCTAAGATCACCAGGTTTCATCTATCCTTATTTTTGAAAAACTCTAAATAAAGTTTGAGGATTCAAAACTTTTTAGGATCCTAAACAAAGATTATTTGGTTACCAGAACTTAAGTCTTTGAGTTTACAAGGGTTACTTATGATATACTAAGAGATGTTTTAGGATTGTTTGCAGGAACTAAGTTCTTCAGGATCCTAGTGAACTAAGGATCCCGGTATCATAATCAATTATGTAGGATGATCAAAAGAAAGATATGAAAATAAAATACAACCATTGCATTCAAAAAAAAAAGGTTGTGCACCAACCCACCAAAAGATTAATTGTTATACAACCCAAATAAACAAAAAATTATTTAAACTAATCTACGAAGGCCTAGACCATAGCCTGGTCATCATCGGTAGCATCTTTCTTTTCCCCTCCTTCGGTCAACTATAGTACAGGATCCTAATTGGTGGTAGGAGGCGTGCCAATCAGCTTGGACAGTGCCTCGCACCAACCGTCCACATCCCAGGAACCTGCATTATCTAGATCCTTAGCAAGACATATGTTGGCCTCCCAAATAGTCACTGCAGCGCTGAACTTCGCATCAGAGATCACCTCCTCCATCTTGAGTAAGTGATCCTCCTCCTTTTCAGCCTTCTCCTTGCTGAGCATCTACACTCTCCTCAATAGATCCTTGTTGATCACTTTTCACATCCTCTACCATCCTTGAATGGCTTGTTTATCCCTCTCCGATTGGATCCTTAGATCAGTGTAAACGTGATTAGAGACCTGAAACATAGTGGGTCAGCAAAATGTAGAATATAGGTCAAGAATAAAACCAACGCTCACAACTTGGGTGAAAGAGACAAACTTCTGGAGCGCATCCTCAACTCTAAGGTTCTCCAAGGATTTGCAGACTCAACGGTTTTCCTTTTCCAAGATCCTAGAGTTTTCACTATTAAGTCAATGGCTGATCTTTTGGGAGGAAGAGAAGACGAGCTCTTCTCCTTTTTCACCGTTAGCTGATCCCTAGACATGGTTGTGTCAAGAACAACAAGTGCAAAGCGGGCGCTGGAAGGGGTGATCTTGGATCCTACATATAACAGATAAAGGTTAAGATCCTTTGTTACAAGCTAAAACAATCATGGATCCTTACCATTTGACATGAGGTCAGTAGTAGAGGAGCTTTGTTGCAGAGTGTCATGTTCGAATTGAAAGGATCTCTCGACTTTAGACAAGGCCAAGAACTTCTTAGTGTTCTCTTCCAAATCCTGAGCAATGGAAACAAGCTCTTCGGATTTAAAAGCTGTAGAAAAGCAAACAAAATAAGAAGAATTGAATTTCAGGATCCTTATATTAGTATAATAGAATCTTACCCTTATTAACCTAAGAATCCGGCAGGAGATTCCCACCAAGAATAGAGTCACGTCTCACAAAAATGTATCTTTCATTCCAAGATTCGTCTTTGTGTTTGGTTTTCAGGACAAGAGAAGATTTGTGGGTTTTCACTTTGAGAAGAAAGAGAAAATTCCCGAAGGTCGTAAGATCATACATACAGGCCAGTTCAGAAAGACATATATCAAGGTCTTTTGACTGATTTACTTGGTCGATCTAATATAGGATCGTCCAAACGATCGACATGACCTGAATATATGAGATCCTAGTCAGCTTAAAGAATTCAGAGACAACTCCAGGGAAATGGTATTTTAACCCTAGGGAGAATGGATATTCGGGGAAGCATACCCAGGTAGGAGCCAAGATGTTTTTGCCAAAAACAACCATTTTGTACCCACGACAGAGGAAGTAAAAATATAGAAGAAGAAATATAGAGTTACCGTTAAATAAATCACCGATAATTGAAAGATAGCAAGGAAAATTAAAGAAAATGAAGAGCTAATCATCCCTATTTATATTGGAGGAATAGCTGATTTGACCTCCTGTAACAGCTAGTAATTCACCCGTTGAAATTTGAATTATCCTAGCCGTTAAGGTTAAATTCAAAAAATTACCATTATCTCTTTTTTCATTTATTTTCTTTAAGTTATCCCTTTAATATTGTCAAAACTAACTCACTTATTTTCAGGAATGACTTGGGGGCAATTGTTAGGGCTAGTATCTCGGAACTAGTTTAAGATCCTAAACTCTAAGGATCCTTAAAGGCTAAGGATCCTCAAAGCTTGGGATCCCAAATAAACCCCAGGATTATGACTAATATTTTTAATTATTTGTAACGGTCATATATTTTATTTTCTTTATCACATGTGCAGAAATAACTAGTCAAAGTCACTCTCTCAACGAATAGTCGTCACAACCATGAAAAAGACCTGGAGGACCAACTCAAACAACGACTATAAGTTGATCTCTGAGGATCCTAGAATTTTTGGAGTTCTAGTTATTAGGTTTTGACTATATAAGACACGTGTATTCATCACACTACACACGATTATTGGGCAGAATACTAGCACTTTTACTCGTACTCGTTCTATTTTCTCTATAATCTTTCATTTTAATCAATAAATCATCAAGGCAGGTAATCATTATCATCTCCCAAGGTTTAATGTCGAAGATCCTAACAATGATCAAGGGGTTTCCTTGTAAACCGATCGTGTAATTTTGTTCTAATTTCACTAATCAATTCATCAACAACACCACAACCTCTCATACACTTTGATTGATTTTCAATTAGTCAATTTTTGACCAATACAAAGAGGTACCACAAATGTTTGATCCTCCATATATCACATTGATTACCTTGGTGTCAGTAGGAGGGGATCCTGGTCTGTCGAGGATCTTTTGAGGATCCTGATCTTTCTCTTTGGATCTCTCCTTTCTTATTTCAAGGATTTCATTGAGGTATCCTTTGCCTAAGAGGTATCTGATCTCCTTCCTGAGAGCTATGCAATCCTTTGTGATATTACCAAAGTCTTCATGTTATGCACACCATTTGGTCTTGTCTTTCCAAGAAATGGATTTTTCTCCTTTTCTTGTCCATCTTTCTTTGTCTCCAAAATCCTGCATAACAAATATTACACCTGAAATATCCATATAAAAACAATAGTAAGTAATTTTAGGAAAGCCTTCTTCCTCTCCTTCATCTTCATTGGTATTAACCCTATGATGGTCAGGTTTAGAATATCATTTTGAGTTATAGGATCTTTGGGCCGAAGGGTCGGCCTTCCTATTAGGGTGCTCGTATAAGCTTGGTGGGTTGCTCCTCTTTTGGATCTCCTTGTGTTTTTCGAGCCTTATGAACCTTAGTGCTCTTCTCCTGGCTTCGTCCATCCTTTTGCATGGGATCATTACGAGGTCTTCGTAGAAAGGATAATCCTTCTTTAAGCCCATTTTAAAGGCTTCAACCGCGGTCGCCATGTCAATGCTGGGGATACTCAGAGCTTCCCTACCAAATCTTTTCACAAAAGTACTAAGGGATTCCTTAGCATCTTGGACTACTCGTTAGATATCACTAGTGATATTTTCGAATGTTCTGCTACACAAAAATTGATTGTTAAATAAATTAACTAAATAAGAAAACGATGTAATATAGTAAAGAGGAACATTAAGAAGCCATTTTAAAGCTGGTCCTGTGAGGGTTGAACCAAAACCCTTGTATAGGCAAGCTTCTTTCAAGTTAGTGGGGATGGGAATGATATTCGTCCTTTCCCTGTATTGTACCACGTGCTCCTCAGGATCTCTATGCTGGGGGTTTGGAAGCGCTTTGGCACTTCAGTATCAGCTATTGTCGGAAAAAAATATTAAGTTCCTATGACTTGTGGGGGATACTTCCGGTACATGTTGAACTACTTCAGGTACGCTCGAGATCATTTGTCTTGATTGCTGAAGCTCCTTAGCCATGATCGGGCTTAAATATGTATCAAGGTCGATAGAGTTAATGGTAAATATATAGAGTTAAATATGACAGGGTTACCATGATCCTTGTCATTAGGAGTAACGAAGGTTTCGTTGGGATCCTGGGTTGTATAGGCTTGCTCTCTAGGAGTTGCACCCCAAGTTGGAACAGAGGCCGATGTTGAGGATCCTATCTCGCGGCAAATTACTGAGGATCACGTGTTATCGAATTTCAGGGTCTTGGGCTGCAAGATCGAGGGTGCTACTTCTTGAGGCTTGTGGATTTCTGTCCTCATTCTCTCCAGTTCCTTGAGAATTGTCCTGTTATCCTCCTGATGTTGGGCGACTTGTCATTCTAGTCTCTTCATTATAGCGAATATTTCATTGTTGGAATCAGCATAGGAGGATCCCGGAGTCCTTGGGTAGTGACCGAATATGTGTTTTTCTTTTGTGCTTCCGAGGTTTTCTTGGGAGATCTAACTGGAGGTGGTGGAAGGTTTTTGGAGAAAATGGGAGGAATTGAGAAATAGGACATGCTCAATTATGTAGGCATGATTTTTTGAAAGATTTTAAACAACACGACCCCACGGTGGGCGCCAAGTTGTTTTGGTTAAAAATTACACAAGTAAAACTCAACCAAATTGTATGAGAGGCTGTGATGTTTAGAATAAATAGGTACAAAATGATGATCAAAGTGACACAAATGTTTTACAAGGAAAGCCATTGATCCTTGCTAGGATCTCCGGCACAAAACCTTAGGAGGTGATAATGAACACCTGCCTTGATAAATTTATTGATTAAAAATGTTTATTACAGAGATGAATACGTGAAATGTGAGTACAAGTATCGTAGATGAGCTAATCGTTTTTTTTGTGTGTGAAATACAAGTGTTGTTTATAGTCTAAAGAAAATAAAAAGAAGTCCGATAATTTCAGGATTCTTCGAGATCAACTTATAGACGTTACTTGACTTGGTATTCTGGGTCTTTTGCATGGTCAAGATGATTCATCATTAAGAATAAGTATTTAACTGACTATTTCTGCACATGTGAGAAAAAATAAAGAAGCATATAACCGTTATATATGTTAGGAAAGTAAATGATAATAATCAGGATCTTGAAGTATGTTTAAGGATCCAGAGGCTCTATGGATCCTGAATGTAATCCAAGGATCCTGACCCTAACAAGTATATTGTCACATATTTTAAATCTGCCGCTTAACGCTCCTGTTTATCGGGACGACGAAACATATAATATTCATATATGAATATATACTTATATTTATATATGAATATATAAGTATATTCATATAAAAATAGGTATGTATCTATCCACACATGAGTATTCATATATGAATACGGCGGTTGGTGGCGGAGGTGGTGGTGGCAGTGACTGTGATGGTTACAGTAGCGGTAGTTGTGTCGATAGGAGGAAAAGTTGTAGGTGACGGCGACATATATTCATATATGAATAAGTATATAATTATTCATGTATGAATAAGTATATTCATATATGCATAATTATTGTGTATTCTCAAATGATTATTTATATGTGACTATGACGGTTGGTGGCGGAGATGGTGATTGTGGTTATGCAGTGGTGATTGCGATGGCAGGGTGGTAAACACGAGAATATATTTACTCTTATATTCATATATTAGATGTAAGACCAATGTATTACATGAATTAATTTAAAAAAATCTAAATACAAAAATCTAAATATTTGAGAACTTTGAATTTATAAGAAAATAAGAAAAATAATAAATTATTATAATAGAAATGTTTTTATCTTTTAAATTTAAACAAATAATTTAAATAAATACACAATAAAAACTAATGAACTTTAATTTTGAGAAATTTGAAATTAAAAGGTAAATTTATTGATGACATTTATATCCATTTATTATTACATTATTACAATTATTACATTAAAATATTATATTAAATTTGAAGAAATAGAAAAACTTATAAAATAACATATGGAAAATAAATTAATTCAAAATAACCACAAAATGTCATTTAACAAATTAAATGAGAGTATGACAAGTGGCAAAAAAATATTCATTTATTAGAGTAGATTAATATTGCATTCCTCTGTCACACGGATACGTGAAAGGGTTTTGCGGCAAAAATAAAAATATGCGGTCAAAATTTGTTTTCGCGTTCTCAATTATATAATTGTTATCATTTGAACCTAAGTTTTTTTTTTCTTTCCCTCTCTCTCTCTCTCTCTCTCTCTCTCTCTCTCTCTATATATATATATATATATATATATATATATATATATATATATGGGGAGACGGAATCCTAACTACTTATTTTTTAGATTAAAAAAACATTTTTAAAATACAAAATAATTGAGAATTTTCGAAAGTTTTTTTTAAAATATTATTTTCGTCATTTTTTATCCAAAAAAAGTAAATAAATAAATAAATAAAAATAAAAAATTATCGTTTTTTCGAAATAACAATGAGATATTTTAGTAGAATATTAGAATATTTTACATATCTGACAAATCTAATAGAATACTAGACTATTATAACATTTTAAAAATCACATTAGAATATTTACAGCATAATATTTTATTAGAATATTTCACGTGTTTTTAAAAAAAAAAAACTAGTAATTTTTTTATATTTTTTTAGGTAAATAAAATGACAAAAATAATAATTAAAAAAAGAATTTTTGGATTTTTTTTGTTTATTTTGCATTTTAAAATTATTTTTAGTGTGTGTCTTACGATATCACAAAATTAACATGGTCTCAAATAAAGAGTTGGCTAAAAAGACACCCCAAATTGTCATGCAGACACCCTATATATATATATATATATATATATATATATATATATATATATATATATATATATATATATATATATATATATATATATATATATATATATATAGTCAAGATCAAATAAGAAGAAAATTTTGGTAGGAAGATAAGAACTTTTTTTTCTACATATTTTTTAGCAAACAAACAAAATGAATCATCACATTATTTATTTGTAAGATGATTCATAAGAAAAAATTCTCAAAAAAACATATTAATGATTCATTTATATAATGATTTTGTTGTTATTCACTAAAATTGTCATAAAAATGAATATTTTCTTAATTTACTTAAAAATGAATCATGAAGATGTTTTTTTGAAATTTTTTTTCTTGTGAATCATCTTACAAATGAATCATCTAGTGATTCATTTATTTTGTTTATCAAAAAAATATGTACAAAAGAAACTTTTTACTTTCCTACAAAAAAAAAAAAATTCTTACCGGATATATATATATATATATATATATATATATATATATATATATATATATATATATATATATATATATATATATATATATATATATATATATATATATATATATATATATATATATAAAATGTCTTGTTGTTTTGAGGGCATCCCTTTCAAACATGCCGTGGAACACTTGAAAATTTAAATGCATTGATTCTCCATTTCAGAATAAATATAATTAAAAAATTATTACTTATATAAACTAAAATAATATTTCAAGTAAAAGTAAAATTTTAATTCAAATTTTATTTTTATTGATTAGAATTTGCTATAAAAGGTATAGATTTTATATTTAAAGAGTACTGAAAGTTTTTCGTCAAAGCACACTAATGATTAGAAATTACTAAAGTAACATGGCATAAGTGTGTTTTTAACAGCATTAATTATAGTCTAGATATTGAAATTGCTCTTCAAAACACACTTTAATAATTATTATTCAATTAAATAAGTAGAAAAATTAATTTATGAACAAAAGGTTTTTATAATATTTTATGAAAAAAAAAATAAAAACCAATAGCGTCGGGAGCGTTACGAAAGAGGGGAAACTTTTTGACGCATGCCCACGTCAAATAAGAAGAATAACATCATTTTCAAGGTGCTCCCCAACCTTTAATTAAATATTTAAAGGATAATAAAATCTTATTGTTCGAAAGTATCATACCTAGAAGAATACAACACTGTTTATAATAATAATTATTACAAATACATCAATTAGCAAACAATAAGAAATCATTTTGGCTTATTCTCTGGTGTAAGTTAAGTTACCTTTAACTATAAGAGATACACTAACATTTGGTAACAAAATTTTCTTTATTCTTAAAAAACATAATAAACAAGAATTTACTAATTAAGTAAGTTAAGTTACCTTTTAAATGGATATCCATAACAGTGATATAATATGGGTAAATGACACAAAAAACACTTTTGTTATACAGAAATTCGATTTTAACACCGTGTTTTTTTATGTCAATTTTGACATTGTGTTTTCTAATTTGTTACAATTCTGGCCACTTGACCGGTTAACCAGGTTACATGCTGGCGTGGCATGATGACGTGTCAGTTTTGATGACGCGGCATGTTGACATGATTTACTAACGTGTCAAAATTGATTTTTTTTTCCATAAAAAACACTAATTTTTCACATTTTTTCGATTTTGACACTAAAATTAATTTTTTATTTCAATTTTGAAACTATGTTTTTTTTTGTTCCAATCGAACATTATTTATCAAATTTTGTTCAATTTTGTCTATTTTTCATTTGAAACCGTATAAACATATTTTTTTATTACATTTTAAACTGTATAAACATATTTTTTTCGTTTATAAACCTTATTTTTATTGAAATACAAAGTGTTTTTTTTTCATACATTCAAAGCATTAGTTATATCATGAGAATCAAACTAACCATAAGCTTTTAATAAGATGTAAAAATTTAATGGGTTGCAAACTTAATATCCGAGTTTTGATCGACTACACGCCTCCAAACTTCCAAACATATTTTAAAGCTGCATATTTAATATAAAATATAATTTTTATATAACTAATACATATTTATACATAAAAATATGGTTTGAGTGTAAAAAAAATGTATTTATACAAAACTATGGTTTTTAAATGGAAAAAAAACATATTTATACTATTTAAATGTATTAAAAAATATTTATACGATTTCAAATAGAAAATTGTCAACATTGAACAAAATTGGAAAAAACTATTCGTTAGCAGCGACCTTACCACGCTTACCACCAGCCATTTGGTGCTCGATTTGGAACAAAAAAAACATAGTGTCAAAATTGAAAGAAAAAATTAAACTTAGTGTCAAAATCGAAAATAAAAAAAAAAAAAAAAACTTAGTGTTTTTTGTGAGAAAAAAAATTCAATATTGACACGTCATCATATCATGTCAGCATGTCACGTCATCAAAAACTGACACGTCAGCATGCAACCTGGTTAACCGGTCAAATGGTCAGAATTATAACAAATTAGAAAACACAGTGTCAAAATTGACATAAAAAAACACGGTGTCAAAATCGAAATTTCTGTATAAAAATAGTGTTTTTTTGTGTCATTTACCCATATAATATTGTTTAATACAGTAAAAATCTATGATTATAATTATAATATTTTCTCTAAGAAGGTTTTATGTTGAAAACCTAGGTTTTGTCAGTGACAAACTCATGTAAACTTCACTGTCTTTATTTGTAATAAAACAAATAAACTTTAAAAAAAAATCTCTCTCTCTCATCCAAACACAAGTATTAAAAGGCTAACCCCACGATCCAAACCAAAACCAAACGGCACCTTCACCATCAAGCTCAAAAGCTTACATTATAATCAATGGAGGAAGGAGATGATCTAAGGACAAGAAGCTTTAGGAACGAAGACTACACCAATAGAAGGGTGTTTTTAAGAAGTTATCCTCTCTATTTCAATAACGATGACGATCATGATCAAGAACAACAAGCATATGTAGTCGCAGATGATACTGCAGCTGATGATGATCATAAGAAACAGAAGAAGATGATGAAGATAAAGAAGAAGAAAGAAGCAATGAAAAAAATAATCGTGACAATTGTGGAATGGGGAGGTGGAAGAGTTGTGGTTTTAAGAAAGTTTAAACACAAAGTTTCTTTCTATGTTGTCGCTTGTTTTCCTCTTGTTTTTAAACCCCCTAAAACCTTCATATCAGCTCCTTGATGCAAACATACAAACGGATAGCTGCATGGACGTACATGTCTGTGTTTTATAATTAGATGAATTAAAGAGATTGGTTTGAAAATACATTGTATGTTTATAGTTCCAATATCCAGAACTGGCTATATCAATCCTTTCATACCTTTACTTTTGAATTGCATAAATGATATACATTTAAAGCCATGCATGAGTTCAAACTAAGTTTGAAAGAAAATTTAAATTGGAATAATTGTGTAACAAAGAAGAAATTAATTAATTGAAACCACTGTTACTGTATTATTGTTTTAATTAGAAGTACAGAAACAAGCTTTTTCCTGGATTGTTAGTAAAGACGAATATGCTTTTGCGAGTTATACGTACCATTGTGATGTTCGATAGCTAGCCAAAAGATGGCCTAAATTATCGTTTTGCAAAGAAAATTAACATTATTTAACTATATTGTTTTATGTTTTGAACAAGATTCGAGATCACTAGCTACAATAAAAGTCCTTTTTAGTGACTAGTTTTTAGTGAGATCGAAAACTTGTCACTAACGACATCCTTTACTTACCATATATTAAGTGGTCATTGAATTTTGGTAGTGTTTCAAATTTAGTGACCAAATATATTAAGTGTTATTGTATTGGAAATTTAGTGACTAAAAATAGTCGTCACTGGATTTTCAAAACCACCTGACCTTCATCTAGAAATATTGTGGCGACATAATAACGGTAAAAAATAATGCGGCAGTGGGTTCAGTGGGTTGGGAGAGAATGACTCCCTCCCCCCTTAATAACAAGAACTAATTGTCATTATATTGAAGATTTAATTACAAAAAATAACCGGCATTGCATTTCACGCTTAGACAAAATAACCGTCCAACATTTTATGCTTTTAAAATTTTACAAGTGAACAAAGTCCATTTAATCTTTTGTTAGAATTTTAAACAATAATACTCATCTATTCTTTGGGGGTGTTTGATTTCAACCGGATCCAAAACTGAAGGGGGTCCTCAATCTTCAATCAACATGTTTGTTTTTCCCTTCTAAAACATTGGACTGGTCCAAACTTGGGAATCGATCCGAATTCGGTCCCCAAGAAGAATGTGAACGATTAGGAACAAAATTGGTAATCTCCATTTTGCCCTAACTTCGCAAGAATAGAACAAAGCGAACGAAAGAAGATCAATGTACGAAGAATGCAGCCTCTGCCTCCACAACTTCTTCCTCCTTTCTCCACCGAGGCCATACACCCTTTCCTCCGTCGTCCTCCGTACATGCGAACCCGATTGGCTATTTAAAATCTTGATAAAAATCAAATCTTCTTCAAGCTTTCTTTCCACGAATTGACTATTTATGTGTTGCCAAGCTCTTGTCAAGCTTTTGTTATGCTTTGATTTGTTTAAATTCGCACCCTTTAAATTGTTTATTCAAGCTTTCTTTCTACCGATTTTAAATGATGTATGTTTAATTTAGATTTTGTATGACAGTTTATATTTTTTTTATAATTATTTTATCCGACACAAAAGACAAAATAAGAATAATATGAATACTTTTCATCATTCATCACAATTAATAGAGATATAATCAAACAACATGGTTTCAGTTAGATATTGAGATATAGACTTAGTCAAAACTTTAACCCAATAAATGACTATCAAACGATCCTTTTAAAATTAGATTCCTGAGTAAACAAATGATTTTTTAATTACATATTATTATATACGCTATTAATTCTTATCTCATTCTTTAAAAATTAACTCCACAACCTAATGTATTTGGTTCATTGTATTTATTTTTCATTTTTTATAGATATTTCATCTTTAACTAGGAAACAAACCCCGCTTTACAGGGGTCAAATTTCGATTGAACGATGTACGAAAGGATCAAATAGTAGATATTTTATTGATCTATTTATTCCAATCCTTTTTATGGATTTGCTTTCCCTCAGGCCAAGGCAAGCATTGCAAGACTATGCATATGCCCTCTACAAATATTATGTGTACAAGAAATGTCATTCAAAGTCCCCCAACACATATATCATGATTCGCCCTATGATAGTAAAATCTATCATAGAAGTATAATGGTATATTTTAATGGATTTTCAAAAACAATGAAAATACAATTTAATATCCGGGTAGTTTTAAATTAAAGTACAAGGCAATCTACAATAAATGCAGAAAGAACATCTTCATACTTAACCCATCAAATCAAATCATACACCTACCATTAGAGTTAAAGTAAAACGTTATATGTTACAAACATATAAAATATATCTATTACAATACTTGATGGAGCCTCAACCTCATGTGCTATTGTTTCTACTGTTGGAACTGTATTTTTCCCTTGAATCCATATTGTCCAAAATTAATAATTTTTTGTAATTTGCCTAAAATCTAAAGTGAAAAATGTCTTTAAAATATATTATTTCTCAATCTTTATATATTGTACTTGTCGAACGACAACTAAAGTTACTTTTGAGAAAATAAGGTCAGGATATGAGGATACGGCAAATCACAAAAATATATTTCCCACAAGTCATTCAAGTATGAACAATTGTTGCCCGAATCTAGATCCTTAGAAAAAAAAATGTATTGGAAAAATGTAAATCACTAATGCTTAAGAAAACCTTTGTCCTATGTAATTTGTTGCAACCCCAGAAACAGCATATTGAAGCCTTACATTTGATTAGTCCAAGTTAATTAAAACTCAGTCTAATTCGAACCACTGAAATGATCCTCACCAACATCATTACATGGCCACAAACACAAAGCCATTCTGGTGTGAATTACAGCAAACATAAATTAATACATACCAGGACTAAATACTTTGATACATTTTTTATAGACTTCACTGATGTCACTGAATTAGCCCTTGCACAAATCAAGAAATCTCTTATATAGGGAAAAGGCATAAATACCCCTATACAATTTGCCCAATTCAGTATAGTCAAATTCAATTCAGTCGGAACGTTTACTTGGCATATTCATGTCTTACTCGGACATGATTTAGATCAATGTGGAAGACATTCCTAAATCCTAACACAAGTTCATGATCACCTGTCATCCCATCAACCATTTTATCCAGTGATCTAAAAATTTCCATCAGAATTTGTCAAAATTGAAGAAGAAGAAGATAATTCAGAGGAAACTCAATTGAATTTAATGTCAAAAAGTTCAAGGCCACATCCAAACATGTATGAGCTGTAATTTGTACTCAAATCCCATGATTTTATCTAAAAATAAGAATTTTTTTCTTTTGAATCTCAAGCAAAACATATCAAAATTGGGGAAAATGAAAGAAAAACAATATCAATTGATGAAAAGAAAAATAAATGTAACATCAACACTACATACGTATACACCCATATTCAAATCTTAAAAAGCTATATAGCCTGGAAAACGGATTGATTTCTACTGACCTGAATGATATTGCGAGTGTCAATGATCGATTGCAGTGAATCGATTGTGGATTCTAGAATCGAAAACAAAAAGAGAATAGGGCTTAGATCGACAAATTCATCAGGCTCTAGCCGTCATCCTCGATTGTTGCATTCTCATAAACCCTAATTTCAACAAAATTGAAAAGCGAACCCATTCATTGGATATAAAATGTTCAGCAGACTGCAACCATTGATGTTCTCTGCTGTCAAATGAAAACGTGAAATAAAAAATCGTTGATTAAATGAACACAAAGGAATCCGGAAACAATATATATGTGAGTACCATTAAATTGAAACAACCCGACCGAAAACCAACCGACGGAGGCTGTGATTGAGGCGGTGTCACCGCAGATTGCGGTGGCTGAAATCGAAGAAGAAGGGTGGAAGTCAGCAGATAGCAGGAACATCGGCGTGTACTCTGGCTGAAATGTCCGTTGAAGCCAAAATCGAACCCTAATATGTGGTTGCTGGAGGATGTTGTCGAAGAAATCCGTATCTGGTAGAAATCAAGCGCCAAGGACGGAGCAGATGAAGGGAAAGCAGTTTGAAAAACATTAGAAATATAAGGTTAACCGATCGTATCATTTCATAACAATTATCGCATGTCTTGAAAAACATTTTATATAAACATAATATCATCAGAGCACAAATTCCCAGGAGGATCTCATAGTGCGGAATACAAGGCATGTGTGTGATGGGCCACTACCGCGCCAGCTCCTTCCTATTCAAAGAAGAGGTACCTGAAACCAAAACTGAAAACTGTAAGCACGAAGCTTAGTGAGTTCCCCCATAATACCACATACCATACAATCATATAATGAACAGCTAGGAGATACGGGCCTCGCCCACACTCAAGGAGATACGGGCCTCGCCCACACTCCGCTAACTGGGAGATACGTGCCTCGCCCACACTCCGCTATCTAGGAGATACGGGCCTCGCACACACTCCGCTATCTAGGAGATACGGGCCTCGCCCACACTCCACTACTAAACCATAATATACAAGTATCACACATGCAACGAGTATAAACAATTCTACCACGCTAGCATATAGCATCATCAGACTCAACTAAGAGATATGGGCTCTGTCCGCACTCCGACACTGTCATATCATCTATACGGGTTGGCCTTGGTGCCTTAGACCCGTTCCTACTGGAAGGAAACTCACCTCGAAGTAGCTGCTGAAAGTCTGCTTGCTGAGCGCCTGACTGCTAAACCGGAACTCCCCGGCTACAATTTCCATAAACACTAAGTCAGATACCGATAACTAATCTTAGGGTAAAATGACTATCTTACCCCCGGTCAAAGTCAACATCCTGGTCAAAAGTCAACTTCCTGGTTGACCGGACTCGCCGAGTTGGCTCGCCAACTCGCGAGTCCCTTCCATCTGTTCTAGTTCTACACCCGTTTCTACTCGTCGAGCTTAGCAAAGACTCGACGCGTTCTTCCTCGATGCATACATACTAAGTCCAAGTTCATCTGACTCGCCGAGTTGAAGAACAACTCGTCGAGTCTAAGGCAATCTTCATCGGACTCGCCGAGTTGCTCATCCAACTTGCCGAGTCCACGGCTAACTTCATAGGACTCGCCGAGTCCAATGTTCTACTCGCCGAGTTCATTCAGTCCTTTTTTCTATACATACCTGATTTGAGCTATGCATTGGCTCCAAACCACAGATCTAGGCTTCTAGGGCATGCTTATCATGTAAAGTTGCAAACTTTACGTGCATGCATAGCTTTAGAGGCTTCAAATGTCCAAACTAAGCTCTTAATGGGGTTCTAAGCTCAAGAGGGACCTTAATCACCAATATGACTGAAACTTAACACTTCAAGAAGGTAATAAGAGTCCAGATCTGAAGTATAACCCAACCATAAGGTTTCTCCTCAAGGATTTGGGGTTTTAGGGCTTAAAAGCAACAATTTAGGGACAAACAAGATCTAATAGATCAATAAGCAAGATGGAAACTTTATTACCAGAATGGATGACCACAAATGAATGTGTTCTCGATCTAAGTCCCCCTCCTTAACCTCTTCAACCTCTCCCTTCTTCCACTTGCTCCAAGGTGCACCAAAAGTCCCTTCACAAGGCAACAATCACTCAAACTTATCAATAGAGGCTAGGGTTTTCGATAAGGAATGCTCTGAGGGTGGTGGGGGCTAAGATGGGGCTGTAAGGACATTTAAATAGGGTGCAAACTCTAAGGATCAGGGTCTCCTCCTGATTGGCCTACTCGCCGAGTAGATCCCCTAAAACCCGCATCCACTCAACATCTACTCGGCGAGTTAGGGCTACAACTCGCCGAGTAGCTCTTCCCAAAAGTACATTTAATCAATATAAATACGTACCTAGAACGGGGCGTTACAATTTTCCCCCACTTATCTTAGGCTTCGTCCTCGAAGTCTGCTGACTCCAGAAACAACTCGGGGTAGTGCTCCCTCATCTCCTCCTCCGCCTCCCATGTCCACTGCGAACCCTTCCGGTGCTGCCACTGCACCTTCACCAACTGAACCACCTTGTTCCTCAAGGTCTTCGCCTTTCGATCTAAGATCGCAACTGGTCTCTCGATATAATTCAGGTTGCTATCAACCTGAATATCCTCCAAGGGTACAACTGCTGACTCGTCCACCAAACACTTTCTCAACTGAGAAACATGAAAAGTGTTGTGGATCTGGCTAAGCTCTGCTGGAAGATCCAATCGATAGGCAGCCCGACCCACCCAGGCCAAAACCCTAAAAGGACCAATGAACCTGGGGCCCAACTTGCCCCTCTTCCGGAACCTAATGACACCCTTCCAGGGTGATACCTTCAGGAGGACCATGTCATCCACCTGAAACTCCAAGTCTGAACGCCTCCTGTCGGCGTAACTCTTATGCCGACTCTGCGCAGTTTGCAGTCTACTACGAACCTGTTCGATCAACTCTGTTGTCTTGAGCACCACTTCGGTGCTCCTAATGACACGCTAACCGACCTCGCCCCAACAAATCGGGGTCCTGCATTTTCTCCCGTAGAGCATCTCGAAGGAGGGCGGTCAATACTCGCATGGTAACTATTGTTATACGAAAATTTTGATAACAGAAGATACGTATCCCAACTGCCGTCGAAATCTAGCACGCATGCCCGCAACATATCCTCAAGATTCTGGAAGGCCCGCTCACTCTGACCATCCGTCTGCGGGTGGAAGGCAGTGCTAAGATGCAGACGAGTGCCCAACTCATCATGAAACTTCTTCCAAAACCTGGAAGTAAAACGCACATCTCTGTCTGAAATCACTGACACTGGCACCCCGTGCCGCGCCACTATCTCCCTGATATAGATGTCGGCCAACTTCTCGGCTGAGATGCTCTCCTGAATTGAAATAAAATGGCGCTCTTGGTCAATCGATCCACGATGACCCATATAGAATCCGCTCCTCGCGCGGTCCTGGGAAGCTTCGTGATAAAACCCATCATAATATCCTCCCACTTCCATAACGAGATTTCCAACGGCTACATCTTGTCGTGCGGTCTCTGATGCTCGGCCTTGACCTTCCTGCTGGTCAAGCACCGCTCGACGTACCAAGCCACATCCCGCTTCATGTAGGGCCACCAATAGTCCAGACGAAGATCCCTATACATCTTCGTCGCCCCGGGATGAATGGAGAATCGGGATTTGTGCGCCTCCTCCATCAAAATCTGACGCACGCCTCCGAGGTATGGCACCCATACCCTACAGTGTAATTTCAATAATCCTCGGCTATCATAATCGAAGGAGGTGACTTGACCTACTATTCGCTCACTCTTCCGATGTTCCTCCTTCATAGCCTCCTGTTGGGCCTCCCGAATCCGTTCCAAAAGCGGAGTCACCACTGTCATCCGCATGCAAATATCCCTGATCGGCGCCGCCTTACGGCTAAGCGCATCAGCCACCACACTGGCCTTCCCTGGGTGGTAAAGGATCTCACAATCATAATCCTTCACCACATCAAGCCACCGACGCTGCCTCATGTTCATATTCGGCTGATCCATGAGGTACCTCAAACTCTTGTGGTCCGTGTAAATGGTACACTGAACCCCGTAGAGGTAATGTCGCCAAATCTTGAGGGCAAAGCCCATCGCCCCCAACTCTAAATCATGCGTCGGGTAGTTTGCCTCGTGAGGCTTTAGCTGCCTCGAAGCGTAGGCTATGACGTGCCCTCTCTACATCAGCACCGCGCCCAACCCCAAAATGGACGCGTCACAATATACCACAAAATCCTCTACGCCTTCTGGCAAGGCTAAAATTGACGCCTTGCACAATCTCTGTCTCAGAGCCTCGAATGCGGCCTGCTGCTCAGGCCCCCATCGAAAGACTACGACTTTCTTAGTCAACCGTGTCAGGGGTACGACTATCTTGGAGAAATCCTAAATGAATCTCCGATAGTAGCCTGCTAATCCTAGGAAACTCCGAATCTCGGATGGAGACTTCGGAACCTCCCATCTCATCACGGCCTCCACCTTGGTCGGGTCTATTGAAATCCCGTTCTAGTTGACGAGGTGCCCAAGAAACTGCACCTCGCGCAACCAAAACTCACATTTGGAGAACTTGGCGTACAAGCTCTCCCTCCTCAAGGTCTCCAAAACCTCTCTCAGATGCTCCTCGTGCTCCTCCGGCATCTTGGAATAAACCAAGATGTCATCAATGAAAATTATCACAGACCGATCCAGCATCGGTCTATACACGCGGTTCATGAGATCCATGAATGCTGCAGGAGCATTGGTGAGCCCAAACGGCATCACCATGAACTCATAATGGCCATAACGCGTCCGAAACGCGGTCTTTTGTATATCCTCCTCTCTGACCCTCATTTGATGATAACCTGAACGCAGATCGATCTTGTAGAACCAAGATGCTCCCTGCAACTGATCAAAGAGGTCATCAATCCTCGGGAGTGGGTAACGGTTCTTCACTGTTACCTTATTCAGCTCCCGGTAATCTATACACATCCGATGCGACCCGTCCTTATTCCTCACAAACAGGATCGGGGCTCCCCAGGGTGAACTGCTCGGTCGAATGAATCCATTGTCTAATAGCTCCTGCAGCTGTGTAGACAACTCCTGCATCTCAGGAGGAGCCAACCGATACAGTGCCTTGGCTATCGGAGCCGCACTAGGAACTAGGTCAATCCTGAACTCTACCTGACGCTCTGGAGGTATCCCAGGAAGCTCCTCCAGGAACACATCAGTGTAGTCTCGCACCACTGGAACCTCGCTCACGGTCGCCTTACCCGTCTCCCGGGTATCCAAAACATATGCGACATATCCCGCGTAACCCTGCTGAAGGTAGCGCCTAGCTCTTGTTGTTGAACATACTGCAGGTCCACACTGTGGCCTCTCGTCGTGGATCACCAACTCTCCCCCACTTAGGGTCCTGATCCGCACTAATTGTTGTGCGCAATCTATCACCGCCCCATTAGGGCTCAACCAATCCATGCTTATAATCACCTTGTTCCCCCGCAATGGGATGGGAACCAAATCCACTAAATAGCGCTCCTCAAATAACCTTAGGACACAACCCCTGAATACTGCTGTCGCTCACACTGATCGATCATCGGTAATCTCCACCTCTAAAGGGCAATCCAACATGCCTGAAGACTCAGTAAACCTCTTGCTAAGCGCAAGGGAAACAAATGACCGGGTGGCACCCGAGTCAAACAACACCTGAACTGGGATACCGTTCACATGGAATGATCCTAACGCATAAACACAGAGCACACATCAATAACATAACATCATATAAAATAAAATAAAGGGAAGAATCATACCCGTCACCATATCGGGTGCGGCGCGTGCCTCCTCGGTAGTCAGCTAAAATGCCCGACTCCTCACCAATGGAGCCTCTGCCTTGCCCTGTCGGCCATCAGTGATCTGCAGGGTCGCTGGAGCTGGTGCCTTAACCGACGCTGATGCTGTCAACTGGGGGCAATTGGCCTTCCTGTGGCCCCTCTGCTTGCAGTGGAAACACAGCAACTCCGATGTCTGAACCACAGGTGCAGGGGTAGTACAATCCCTGCTAAAGTTTCCCTTCTTGCCGCACTTGTAGCAGTCCGACGATCCCAATCTACATGCTCCCTCGTGTGACCTGCCGCATTTCCCGCAGCGACCTGGTCCTCTTTGGCCTATCGGCCTACCATCTGATCCCCTGGGCTTCTTCCCTGAGGCCCCTCCTACCTGTCCCTCCTCTGTCTTCCTCTTCCAAATGTGCTCCAGATCTATCTCTCTCTCCCTTGCCCTGACAATCATAGAGTCCAGGGTGGGGCAAACTGAAAAAATGACATGCTCCCGAATATCAGCTCGGAGCATGTCATGATAGCGGGTCCTCCTCATGTCCTCATCACCCGCGTCCTAGGGCACCAACAATGCTCTCTCCCGGATCTTGGTGGTGATCTCCGTCGTCTGTCTCATGTCTAGGAACTCTCTGGCCAGCTGCTGAAGCTCGATAGTCGGCGCAAACTCTACCCTAAACCTGGTCACGAAGTCCGACCAGGTCATAGCCTCGACAGCCGAGGCTCCCAACGAGTCACCAACGGACTCCCACCAATCCCTAGCTCGATCTCGCAAACATCCTACTGCATATCTCACCTTCGACCCCTCAGGGCAGAAGCTAGTCAACTGCACAGACTCAATGTCTGCAATCCATCGCCTGGCAGTTATGGGGTCCTTCGCCCCATGAAAATCCGGCGCACCACTGCCCCGGAAGTCCTTGAAGGACAGTGTGCGAGATCCCGGCTGGCCAGATGCCATGTCGCTCCTGAATGCTCGGAGGCGATCCTCCATCAGCTCCAATATCCCTTCCTTGATTGACCCGAAGATAATGGGGGTCGACTCAAGGATGCCTCTGGTGATCTCTGATGCGATGAACTTGCGTAGCCCCTCATCTACTGGCTTGGAACCTGATCTCGAACCCGATCCCTCTCCTGTACGGCCAACTGCTGGCCTCGAGCGTAGTACCACCATTCTGAAATACATAAATAATAATCGTTAGCGATACTGACACCTCTGGAGGGATCACACTTACTACAAGTTCCCTGGTCTTATCTTGGCCTTCCTCGGTTCGGGTACGGATCCTCTGCTTTCAGTAGTACGGGCCCATACTACCTTCCACATCTATCCGTACCTTCTCTAAGGACTGCCTTGACTCTACCAGATCCTTTTCACTACCGCTGATCTCTGCTACTCTTATCCTAGGCTTACCCTAGGAAACCTCTGACTCCACCCAACCCAGTCCTCAGCTGCTGAAGGTCTCTTTGTGATGCCAATTAGCTATTACCTGAATACAATCACATGCAACGAGGCTCGGATAATCCTTCGAGTAAGGGACTCATCCCTACAACGGTTAGGACTCAAACAAGAGCTACGCAATAAGGTCAAATCCAACACTCTGAGATTATTCAACCCTGATCACATGTTACTTTAACGTATTCACCTAACAGCTAACTCCCATCACTCAAAGCCCATATAGCACAAAGCAAGCAACATTTGAACAAAAGGAAACAATCTTAAGCAACTCTATCCTCGTAGAGAGAAACTGAACTAGCATACAATGCTAAACTCGTACTATCAGGCATAACCTAAACAGGCTATCCTACTGCTGTCTACTCAATTCTAGCATGCAGTTTTTCATACACTGAAGCACATAAAGCAGGCACATAAGGCATCACTCCTAGATCCTTAGTCCTATTCTAGCATGTTGTTCTACTGAAACTGATAAACATAACATAAGCTTGTATGGGTACTTTGGGGAATACTTACTTAAGCTTGGCCGGTCATGCACATCACACACTTTGTTCTTTTAATCCCTCGATTTGAGTTCAAACACCCTGAAGGTGTGTTCGAATCCCTCAAACCAGGGCTCTGAAACCAACTTGTAACGTCCCAAAAATACGAGCCAAAAATTTCATTTATAAAGCATATGCTTAGCAACCATTAGAAATATAATGTTCACTGATCATATCATTTCATAAAAATTATTGCATGTCTTGAAAAACATTTTATAAAAACATAATATCATCAGAGCAAAAATTCCCAGGAGGATCTCATAGTGCGGAATAGAAGGCATGTCTGTGATGGGCCGCTACTGCGCCAGCTCCTTCCCCTTCGAAGAAGAGGTACCTGAAACCAAAACTGAAAACTATAAGCACAAAGCTTAGTGAGTTCCCCCATAATACCACATACCATACAATCATATAATGAACAGCTAGGAGATACGGGCCTCGCCCACACTCCGCTATCTAGGAGATACGGGCCTCGTCCACACTCCACTACTAAACCATAATATACAAGTATCACACAGACAATGAGTATAAACAAATCTACCACGCTAACATATAGCATCATCAGACTCAACTAAGAGATATGGGCTCTGCCCACACTCCGACACTATCATATCGTCTATACGCGCCAGCCTTGGTGCCTTAGACCCGTTCCTACTGGAAGGAAACTCACCTCGAAGTAGCTACTGAAAGTCTGCTTGCTGAGCGCCTGACTGCAGAACCGGAACTCCTCGGCTACAATTTCCATAAACACTAAGTCAGATACTGATAACTAATTTTAGGGTAAAATGACTATTTTACCCCCCGATCTAAGTCAACATCCTGGTCAAAGTCAACCTCCTGGTTGACCGGACTTGCCGAGTTGGCTCGCCAACTCGCCGAGTCCCTTCCATCTATTCTAGTTCTACACCCGTTTCTACTCGTCGAGCTTAGCGAAGACTCGACGCGTTCTTCCTCGATGCATACATACTAAGTCCAAGTTAATCTGACTCGCCAAGTTGAAGAACAACTCATCGAGTCTAAGGCAATCTTCATCGGACTCGCCGAGTTGCTCATCCAACTTGCCGAGTCCACGGCTAACTTCATAGGACTCGCCGAGTCCATCGTTCTACTCGCCGAGTTCATTCAGTCCTTTTTTCTATACAAACCTGATTTGAGCCATGCAGTGGCTCCAAACCACAGATCTAGGCTTCTAGGGCATGCTTATCACGTAAAGTTGCAAACTTTACGTGCATGCATAGCTTTAGAGGCTTCAAATGTCCAAACTAAGCTCTTAATGGGGTTCTAAGCTCAAGAGGGACCTTAATCACCAATATGATTGAAACTTAACACTTCAAGAAGGTAATGAGAGTCCAGATCTGAAGTATAATCCAACCATAAGGTTTCTCTTCAAGGATTTGGGGTTTTAGGGCTTAAAAGCAACAATTTAGGGACAAACAAGATCTAATAGGTCAATAACCAAGATGGAAACTTTATTACCAGAATGGAAGACCACAAATGAATGTGTTCTCGATCTAAGTCCCCCTCCTTGACCTCTTCAACCTCTCCCTTCTTCCACTTGCTCCAAGGTGCACCAAAAGTCCCTTCACAAGGCAACAATCACTCAAACTTATCAATGGAGGTTAGGGTTTTCGATAAGGAATGCTCTGAGGGTGATGGGGGCTGAGATGGGGCTGTAAGGACCTTTAAATAGGGTGCAAACCCTAAGGATTAGGGTCTCCTCCTGATTGGCTGACTCGCCGAGTCCAGGCGTGGACTCGCCGAGTAGATCACTTAAAGCCCGCATCCACTCGACATCTACTCGGCGAGTTAGGGTTACAACTCGCCGAGTAGCTCTTCCTAAAAGAACATTTAATCAAAATAAATACGTACCAGGAACGGGGCGTTACACAAGCTAGTCTTATACATTTTAATATAATTATACATATTCTAAAAGAATAATAACAAAAATGAATAAAACTCTTAAAAAATAACAACATTATTAAAATGTGAGTATGTTCAAACTTTATTCATTCTTCAAGCAATTCCTATTAGGTCTTCAACACATTCTTGCCATTCCTATCACAAATACAACAAAAACTAATATAATTTTAGATTCCAAATACACAATAACAAGGGAGAATAGAAATTGGAATTCAAAATCACAAAATGAACCAAAATAATACATAAACAAATTACTTACCTTTTTAAACAATTTTCTAGAACAAGATGAGTAGCTTTCACCAATCTATATTGGCATATGATATTAAGCCTTTACTATGTTGGTATACGAAATCAAACAAAATTAATTCACTGTGTTGGCATATGAAATCGACCACATCAGTATATACATAGCATATAGAAGACTACATAGTATACATTCTGGCAGAATATTGCCCATACTTTCTTTGCTTGTGCTCCTTCAATGGTTTACCTGTAAGTTAAAAATCAACAACACAGTTACTTACTTAATCTCCATGAGATGAGATAACATAAATTAATTTCGTGATCATTCTTTTAATTAGGCCTATTGAAATTATATATCCATATGATGCGAGAATTGAACCAAACAAGATTAGTGCACTTTACACAAACATACATTGATAATTGAACCAAACATAATTGAAAGGTAAACAACTATTTGAAAAAGTAAAAACAAAACAATTACTCAAAATATAAGAACTATCTAAACTCAGTAACAATTCAATTAGGACCGTAGAAAAGAGTTTTTAATGGACAAGTGACAAATTACAAAGTAAATCTTCATTTAGGCATTTAGTCGAACACTTGGTGTTTAGAAAAAAAGGACTTGGATAACTAAAAACACTTCCTGAGAAACTTATATTATTATCAACAAATAACTGGTCTGACTGAAATCTATCAGAAGAGTTAAAATATATAATTTAAATTTAACAAAAAAAAATCGATTAGAACCCAAAAATCGCAAAAACAGAGGCTTTAAACTGGAGACAAATTGTAAAAGAAAGATGATGTTTTTTTCAACCCATTGAATTGACTTACCATATGGCCGAAATAGAGGCTACATAAGAGATTGAGAGGATGACAAGTGAGCTTTTGTTTCATCGATTGAAACTTTTTTGGGGTCGAGGTCGACTTCAGTGGGGATGGTAATGAAGGGACGATGGTTGTTGAAGAACAAACACCCACGATGAACAATTTTGTATCCTACAAAATCATATTCCAAATCAATTAGAAAGTATTACTTAAAAAAATCGATTTCAAATAATCAATGGATTTCACAGATGAGAAGAGAAGCAATAAAATTGATTTCAACAAATCAATTTGTGCAAAGAAAGAAATCGATTTCAACAACTGATAGAATCTAAAAAAAGAAATTTTGAGAAAAAAGAAAATCGATTTCATCGGTGTTGGTGGAGGAACTCACGACACTGATGGAGGCGGGAGGTGGAAGTATTGGTGGACATTGATCGGATGGTTTCGACTTCACCGGTGAATGGTGGATGAATCTGATGCAGTGGATGAAGTCGGAGGCAGCTACAACTGTTGAGCAAGTCAGAGACGGGTTTTACCACACACGAGTAGGTCAAATATATTTACCTTATTTCCTTAATTGTAGGATTTCAAATAAATGATTTCCATAATTAAAAGTACAAAAGGTCCAAAATACCCTTAAATGATTTATTTAATTATTTATTATTTCTTGAATTCTCATTGGTGCATTTAGGCACACAATAGTTGCTAAAACATTTTAACCTAGATCTCTCTCTCTCTCTCTCTCTCTATATATATATATATATATATATATATATATATATATATATATATATATATTCTTCATGCAACAAGGATTTCCGTTCGTTTCGATATAAAAAAAACTATAAATTTTACACATACAGATACGTCTCAAATGTTTATAAATGAAAATCTTGATTATATTATTTTTTTTGTCTTTCTTATAAATATATTTTCTATTCATAATACTCATATTTTCTTGATAAACGAATAATTAAATTATATTAAATGACTAATATCACAAAAGTCTCATGTTTTGCCACTAAATTGGCAAAAGCTCTTAATTTAATTTTTTGTTGATTGTGGATAAGATATTTTCATGGAGTTATAGGAAAATGGAAAAGTGTCGGTTTCACCGGTTTCAGTAGGTTACAAAGCAAAGATGAACATTGGAGGTAAGTTGTTAGCTAGGTCAAAGTCAATTCTCCTCTCCAACCTCAATCCTACAACATTGTAACACCCAAAAATTTCATGCCAAATTAAAGCTTTTTCAAAACATTTAAAACCATCCATCATTACAAAGTTTGTTTTCAAAATATCTAATATCACAGTTTTTCCCAAAAACATAAACAATTCATGAGGAGTTTTACGATCATGCCTTCAACTTTCCGCGATCCCCTAATGTACTTGAAACAATAAACTGAAACTATAAGCCCGAAATCTTAGTGAGTTCCCTCAAAATACCAATATAACAACTACATATAACAATTGTAGACCAGCATGCATAATGAGCCTTCAGCTTGACTGGACCACCTCGCAGGGCCTACAACCTATCTGGACCGCTCCCGAGCCTTCGGCATGACTGGACCGCCTTGTGGGCCTAAACCCTATCCGGACCGCTCACCGGGTATGTTGGCCTACAACACAAAGCAGGACTGCCTTAACCCAACCCCCAATGAAACAAACATGTGCACATAAGTATCATACGCTAGCTCACATCATATAATAGTCAAACTGATCTAATAGATCATTAATCATAGCAACATCCTAATAACCGGGATACAAACCTTACCGGTCACTAACATAGCATCATCCTATAACCAAGACACTGACCTAACCAGGTCACTAAGCATAAGCATACCACCATCCTAACTACCAGGATGTGATCAATAAACATATCATGCCATAATCCATATACAAATATATAAGGGCCCGACCATGGTGCCTTAGACCCATTAGTATAGTGAGGATAACTCACATTGCACTGTCGACTCGAAGATAAACCCAAGCTCTTGGATTGTCGGCATAACTCCACCACCTATATGCACCATGGAACCATGCTTGTAAATTTCCAATTTCCCAAAATGTCCCAGAAATGGTCAACCCTTGGTCAAAGTCAAGGTCATCTACCAAGGTCAACGGTCTATGTTGACCTCAACTCGTCGAGTACATCCAGCCAGTCGCCGAGTTCCTTGCATACTCATCAACTCGCCAAGTCACTTGAGTGACTCGTTGAGTTCCTAGTGTCAGTGGTCGTAACTCCTTGGCAAACTCGGTGAGTTTTCCCCTTATAACTCGTCGTGTTCATACGTGTCCAAAGGTTGGGAAGACCCTAGCAGACTCGTCGAGCCATCGACTGACTCACCGAGACCAAAGAAATCTTCATTGGACTCGCCGAGTTGTTCATCCAACTCGTCGAGTTCATGACCATCTTCATATGACTCGCCGAGTTGACCTTGCGACCCGCCGAGTCCCTTTAATCCTTCATCCATACAGATGCTTTTTAAGCCATGCAAAGGCTTCATACTGCAGATCTAGGCTCCTAGGGCATGTTTATCACGTAAAGTTGCAAACTTTACGTGCATGCAATATGATAATGGCCCAAAACAAGCTAAAGGAGTGGCTTAAGGTAAGGGGAAGGTCATAGCTCGACAAGGACTGAAACTTTATGACAAAGAGGGGCTAAAGGAGCCCAGATCTGAGGTTGCAACCTTAGATCTTGACCCAAATCGGAGAACCACCACGCAAACCCTAAAATCCCAAACCCATAAATGAAGAGATCAAATTAAGAGAGAGCCACAATAACAACTTGTTACCTCCAAAATAGTGCCAAGACAGAGAAGAATCCGGATCTACAATAGCCCCTTGCTCCAAACTTCTTGAAATCCAAGCTTTTTACTCCAAAGATCCCTCTTCCAAGCTAAAAAGCACACAAATATAGAGAGCAGCCACGAATTAGGGTTTTCTAAACTCAAGGGAGGTAGAAATAGAGGATAAGGGGGATAAGTGGTCCTTAAATAGGGTGCAAATACCCGGAATTCAGGGTTTCATCTGCTAGCTCCTACTCGGCGAGTAGGTCACTAAAACACGTGGACCAACCCACTGCTACTCGACGAGTAGGGCAAACAACTCGTCGAGTAGACCTTGAAAACAAGAAAATTCTTATAACATCGATACCTGAGAGTCGGGGAGTTATAATTCTCCCCCACTTGAACTAGACTTCGTCCTCGAAGTCTGTCGCGGCAAACAACTCCAGATAGTGCTCCCACATCTCTACATCTGGCTCCCATGTCCACTCGGACCCCCTCCGATGCTCCCACTGCACCTTCACTGGAGGTATCTCCTTGTTCCGTAGAACTTTCATCTTTCTCTTCAGTATGGCCATCGGCCTCTCCACGTAATTTAGGCGTTCGTCGACCTGAATATCATCCAACGACACCACTACCTCCTGATCCATAATGCACTTCCGCAACTACAAAACATGGAAGGTGTTGTGGATCCGACTAAGCTCCTCTTGTGGCTCTAACCTGTAAGCCACATTGCCAACCATAGCAATGATCCTAAACGGCCCAATGTAATGGAGACCCAATTTCCCCATCTTCCTGAAGCGGATCACACCCTTCCAGGGTGAGACCTTCAGGAGAACCATATCACCCACCTGGAATTCTATCTCAGATCGGCGCTTGTTAGCGTAACTCTTCTGCCGACTCTGAGCAGTCTGCAGTCGCTGCCTAATCTGCTGAATCATATCGGTAGTCTGTAAGACTACTTCCGTCCGTCCAATCACCCTGTGTCCGAACTCACCCCAACAAACTAGGGTATGACATCTCCGATCATACAATAGCTCGAAAGGCGGGGCGCCAATGCTGGAATGATAGCTATTGTTGTAGGCGAACTCTGCAAAACGGTAGGTGGGAATCCCAGATCCCACCGAACTCAATGACACACGCCTTCAACATATCCTCGAGGGTCTGGATGGTCCGCTCGCTCTGACCATCAGTCTGCAGATGGAAAGTTATGCAGAAGTGCAATCGCGTGCCCAGCTCCTCGTGGAACTTCTGCCAGAAACGGGAGGTAAACTTAACATCTTGATGGGAGACAATAGAGATCGTAATCCCATGGCGAGCCACGATCTCGCGGATGTACACGTCGGCCAACTTCTCGGCCGACGAACTCTCCTGTATGGCCATGAAATGGGCACTCTTGGTCAATCGATCCACGATGACCCGTATGGAATCAAACCCCTTCGCCGTCCTCGTCAGCTTGGTAATAAAGTCCATCGTGATTTGTTCCCATTTACACATGGGAATCTCCAGGAGCTGCAGCTTGCCATTCGGCCTCTGATGCTCGGCCTTGACCATCCTACAGGTCAAGCACCTCTCGACGTACCAAGCGATTTCTCGCTTCATGCACGGCCACTAATAGCTCAAACTCAAATCCCGATACATCTTGGTGGCCCCGGGTGAATAGAGAAGTGAGACTTATGAGCCTCCTCCATGACTGTCTGTCTGCCTCCACCAGACATCGGAACCCATACCCGACCGCATCAGGTTAATAATCCCCGGCTATCCTGCATAAACCGGGTACTCTCTCCCCTGATCCTCTCCATCTTCCAGTTCTCTGGCCACATTCCCTCGACCTGAGCATCTCTGATCAAACTCTCAAGCGAAGAATTCACCGCTATCCTCATACATATCGCTGGGGTGGAAGACCCAGTTGACTTGCCGCTCAAAGCCTCCGCCACCACATTCGCTTTACCAGGGTGGTAAAGGATCTCGCAATCATAGTCCTTGACTACGTCCAGCCACCTGCGCTGCCTCATATTCAGGTTTGGCTGACCCATGATGTGTCTCAAGCTCTTGTGGTCCGTATATATGGTACAAAGGACCCCATATAGGTAATTTCTCCATAACTTGAGAGAAAACACCACCACTCCCAACTCTAAATCACGAGTAGGATATCTTGTCTCATGCGGCTTCAGCTGCCGCGATGCATAGGCTATCACTCGTCCCCTCTGCATGAGGACCGCCCCTAAACTTGTGATGGATGCATCACAGAACACCACAAAATCCTCAACTCCCTCCGGGAGTGTCAAAACTAGAGCCTCACACAAACGCTGTCGGAGGGTCTCAAATGCCCTCTACTACTCAGAGCTCCGCAGGAACTCCACCCCCTTCCTTGTTAGACAAGTGAAGGGTAAAGCAATCTTGGAGAAACCCCGTATGATTCTTCGATAGTACCCTACCAATCCCAGAAAACTCCTGATATCTGAGGGAGATTTCAGAACCTCCCACTGCATGATTGCCTCGATTTTGGTCAGGTCGAGCAAAATCCCATCCTGGTTAATGAGGTGCCCGAGGAACTGGACCTCCCATTACCAAAACTCGCACTTCGAGAATTTGGCATATAGCCGCTCTCGTCTTAGAACCCCCAACAATTCCCTGAAGTGCTCCTCGTGCTGCTCATGAGTCTTAGAGTACACCAAGATATCATCTATAAACACGATGACCAAGCGATCCAACATTGTTCTGCATACTCGGTTCATCAGGTCCATAAATACTGTCGGCACATTGGTGAGCCCAAACGGAATCACCACAAACTCGTAATGACCATAACGAGTCCGAAACGCGGTCTTCTACACGTCCTCCTCTCTGATCCAGGCCTGATGATACCCCAAACTCAAATCTATCTTGGAGAACCAAGATGCCATCTGCAATTGATCAAAGAGATCATCTATCCTCTGGAGTGGATAACGGTTCTTCACCGTCAACTTGTTCAACTCCCTATAATCAATGCACATCCTGTGCGAGTCGTCCTTCTTCCTGAAGAAGAGGATCGATGCTCCCCATGGAGAACTGCTAGGTCAAATGAACTGCTTGGCCAGCAGTGCCTACAGCTGTGATGACAGCTCCTGTATCTCGGGTGGCGCCAATTGGTATGGCGCCTTAGCGATAGGAGCCGCACCTGGCACCGCTCGACCTGCCTTTCTGGAGGTATCCCTGGCAACTCCTCTGGGAATACATCAGTAAACTCTCTAACCACCGAGACCTCTGAAACTGGAGCCTGGTCCCTGACCCGTGTATCCACCACATATGCCAAATAACCCGCACACTCGTGCTGAATATACTGTCAAGCCCTGGCAGTTGAACAAAACCCTGATCGCACTCTGGTGCCCTCACCATATACCACCAGTTCTCCCCCACTTTGGGTTTGAACTACCACTCGTTGGCCCTTACACTCAATCATAGCACAGAATCGACTGATCCAATCCATGCCTACAATCACACCCACCTCCCCCATGGGGATCAGAATCAAATCTATCGGAAAGGACACTCCGAAAATATCCATCTCACACCCTCGGTAGATCAAAGAAGCATAAACCCCGTGTTCATTGGCGATAGAGACTCGCAACGGACACTCTAACTCGCCCACTAGCACACTGAACTCCCTACTAAACGAGTAAGATATGAAGGACCAACTCGCCCCCGAGTCAAATAAAACCAAAGTAGGCAAAGAGTTCACTAAGAACATACCTAATCACAAGTACAACAGATAAGCATAACACAATTATAATAAATGAAATAAAGGAGAGAAACATACCAGCAACCACATCTGGTGCTGCCCTGGCCTCCTTTGCGGTCAGCTGGAAGGCACACCCCTGATCCTTCGGAGGCTATGTCTTGACTGGCCTCCCATCCGGTATCCTCAATGTAGCCGGCGCAGGAACCTGCGCCGGCCTGGCTGCGAGCTGTGGCAGTTGCTCTTCATGTGACCAACCTGATGATAGTGATAGCATATCCTCATATTCGATGCAGGGGCTGTTTGGCGACAATCCCTAGCATAGTGCCCCTCCTTTCCACACTTGTGGCATCCACTACCCGTCCGATAAACTCCAGAATGACTTTTGCCGCATTTTCCACAAGTACGGCTTTGTTGACCCCTGGTCCTAGAATCAGTGGTCTTAGACCGCTTAGGCGCCGACTATGACTGCGTCGGGGCCTGCTGTTGTTCCCTCATCTGCAGCTAAATCGACAACTCACGCCGCCTAGCGGCCTCCTGCAACTCCAAAAGAGTATCACATCGTTGGCTAGACACAAACTGACGGATGTCAATCTTTAGCATGCTCAGATAACGGGCCATCTGAGCCTACTCAGAAGCAAACTCTGGGCAGAACATTGCCCTCTATGTGAACATGGGGGTGATCTCCGTCACCGACTCCCCCTCCTGTCTCAAACTCAAAAACTCATGTGACAAACGTTCCCGCTCGACACGTGGAATGTATCGGGCGCGAAACATATCCCTGAACTGCTCCCAAGTAACAGCAGCTCTTTGATATTTAGTGTACGACCCAGTCGCCAATCTCCACCAGTCCTTGGCCCCGGACCTTAACAGGTTCAAAGCACATCTGACCTTCTGGTCAGTAGGACACGAGCAGGTAAAGAAACACCCCTCCACATCTGAAATCCACCTCATAGCCTTTATGGGGTCCTGTGTCCCATTAAAAGTAAGGGGCTTCTTGTTGTCGAAGTGCCTGTACTGGAAGCCCCAAGTGCCTCCTCCTACTCCCCCTGCCGCTATTATAGCCGATGCAGCTGCAGCGGCAGCCGTCTCTGCAAGGGCTGCGTATCGCTCATCAAAGTACTCGACCATGACGGTCTTAATAGACACAAACATCTCCGGCAGCTGTTCCCGGAACGCAACAGTAACCTCATCATGTAGGATCTCCCGAATCCTGGCATCCAACTCCTCGGTACCCATCTGCACCACGGGCCCAGGTGCTGTTGGCCACTCTTGTCCTCCGTCTCCTGATCCTGATCCTGAACCGGATCCAGTCATGAAGCGTCTTGTCTTCACCATTCTGAAACATACCACAAGATATCAGATAATCCACATAATAACTGGTAACCAACTCCCGACTAAACACTAGGGGTTGTGACTTTCTTGATATGCATATGGGTCCTATGCTTTCAGTACTACGGGCCCATACTACCTTTCACACCTACCCATATTTGTCTCAAGTATCACCACAACACCATAACAATATACATAAGCATAGGGAGCGCTCAATCCTCACCCCTAGAGGAAGGCTAACTGAATCACGACTGACCTACCGGCCTCACACAACCCACCCATTCATGAAACTTCCACCAACTCTGCAGCATTAGTGTATGCTAATCATACATAACGTTGGACCCTATAGACTTTCGAATATCCGACCCTACCCCAAGCCCTAATCAATAACAGCAGACAATAAGGTCCAATCAAACATTCTCATGCTATAAGATCTTAATTATGTACAACCGTGATACATACACAAGTAACTATAGTCATGATGTCAATCTCATGTAAAGAAACCCTAAGCTAGCAAGCATCACATAATCAGACAATTCTATCATGCAATTCCTGAGGGTCCCTAGCCTAGTATTAGCATGATGTTCTATCATATCACAATATCAAATAAATGTATGGTATTTTGGGGTCAACTTACTGGCTCTAACTGATCGTACACTTGCATCCACTCTTACTAATTGTGAAAACCGTTTTTTTTAATGTCATTTTAAAATCTTTCCATTGATTTGAGACTGGAGTCACACAAGTGTTCCTCTAATTCACTCAAACCAAGGCTCTGATACAACCTTGTAACACCTAAAAATTTCATGCCAAATTAAAAATTTTCAAAACATTTAAAACCATCCATCATTACAAAGTTTGTTTTCAAAATATCTAATATCAGAGTTTTTCCCAAAAACATAAACAGTTCATGAGGAGCTGTACGATCATGCCTTCTCCTTGCCGCGATCCCCAGATGTACCAGAAACAATAAACAGAATTTGTAAGCTCAAAAGCTTAGTGAGTTCCCCCAAAATACCAATATAACCACAACATATAACAATTATATAACAGCATGCATAATGAGCCTTTAGCTTGACTGGACTGCCTCGCAGGGCCTACAGCCTATCTGGACCGCTCCCGAGCCTTCGGCATGACTGGACCACCTCGCGGGCCTATAGCCTATCCGGACCGCTCACCGATTATGTTGGCCTACAGCACAAAGCATGACCGCCTCAACCCAACCCCCAATCAAACAAATAAGTGCACATATGTATCATACGCTATATTACATCATATAACAGTCAAACCGATCTAACAAATCATTAATCATAGCAACAGCCCAATAACCAGGATATAGGCCTAACCGGTCACTAACATAACATCATCCTATAACTAAGACACTGACCTAACCAGGTCACTAAGAATAAGCATACCACCATCCTAGGTACTAGGATGCGATCAATAAACATATCATGCCATAATCCAGATAAAAATATATAAAGGGTCGGCCTTGGTTCTTTAGACCAATGTATAATGAGGATAACTCACCTTGCACTGCCGACTCAAAGATAAACCCAAGCTCTTGGATTGCCGGCATAACTCCACCACCTAAATGCACCAAGGAACCACACTTGTAAATTTCCAATTTCCCAAAATGCCCCAAAAGTCCAATGGTCAACCCTTGGTCAAAGTCAAGGTCATCTGCCAAGGCCAACGGTCTATGTTGACCTCAACTCGTGAGTACATCCATCCACTCGCCGAGTTCCTTGCATACTTATCTGTTGGATAAGGTGTCTAAGTCCATAACTATTTCGGGCTTGTACTTGACCCGACCCGGCATGGTCCATTTGGGTTGCATGGCACCATGCAATTGGTTAGACTAAATGAGAGAAATAACACTTGGAGATTATTAATATATTATAAGTTCTAATATATTAATAATATTATTTGATTAGTTTGATCAAGAATTAATTTGGAATTAATTAAGTGATCAAAGGTTAACTAATTAAATATATGGGTTCATCCATATCTTGTATAGTGGGCTAAGAGGCTCCATGGATTATCAAGTTGGGTTCTACCCATAGGATGCTCCATGGATGCTCCATGGGAGTTACAAACCCATGGGTCATGACAAATGAAGAGTCATGACACATTAGGGTTTACATGGTGTAACCCTAGATGTGTCAACACTATATAAGGATCCCATTCTCCACCAAAATCGGCACTAATAAGAAACAAGAGGGCTTGGCCGATTTTGAGAAGTGTGTGTTATCTCAAGAGTCTTTCCAAGAGCATTTGGTGTTGTGTGAAGCATTTGAGGCATCACACTTGGGGTGCTAGGCTCACAAGGTTTCAAGGAATACAAGCAACAACAAGGTAAGTTATTCTATCTATACTTTAAGTTAAAATTGTTCCCCATGTATGCTAGATAGGAATATAACCTTGGAATTCAACTTTGCATGATAATTAGACAAACATAGATCCAAGGTTATTAGGGTTGCATGTACACTTAGGAAGTGTTAGAATGCTCAAAACCCATCAGTGGTATCAGAGCCTAGGCTTGTTTGTTTGTTATTTGTGCTTAAAAGTTGAAGAAAGTCGAAAATCTTGCTGTCTGACTGATGGACTCGGCGAGTCCATGGGGAGGACTCGACGAGTTCATGTGTATCTTCAACCTACTCGGCGAGTAGGTTTATGCACTCGGCGAGTAGGGTCGACAGAGTGCAGAATTTCGACTTGTGTTGCTGGAAATGGATTAGAATCATTACCCTAAAATGTTTTGGTACTTGAAAACTTATTTTAGAAGGTGTAATGTCTTTTCTAACACATTTACAACAACAAATTATCAAAATTACAAAGATTAAATGTGATTTTGATTCTTGAAAGTGTTCATATTCATGTTCTTGTTCTTATGATGTTTAGATGATCATAGGAATTATTTGTAACCTATGTGGTAGATTAATTCATGATCATAATGTGTTTTAATGGAGTCCATAACTTGTCCTCAAGTTATGGAAAACCAAAAGTCTCTTGGATTAAAAAAACCATTAAAAGAACACAAGAGTTAGAAAAATGAAAAGTCCTCATTTTATTACTCTATTAAACTCATAAGTTACAAGAAATGAAAAGTTTTGAAAGATTACAAAACTTGCCCTCAAGTTTTGGAACAAGTAAAGTTAAGTTAAAACTTTAGTTCCAACCCCTAGAATTTTAAAAGTTAAAATTCAACCCTTATACTTATATTATTATGATTTAATAATTATATATATATGTATAAGAACAAAGTCGTCTTACCGCTAGTACGCCTCATTCACGAAGCCGGTCTATAAGGTGGGTATAAGGTTGTTGCCTATAAAATGGTGACTTAATGGGTGTCCACTCTCACCCACCGCTTGCTTGATCGGTGGAGGGTCGTTAGCCGAACGGGTAAGACAAGGACTTATTAATTCTCATTCAAAGTATGATGAATATTATAAAGTAACTAAATGTTTTATTAAATTCCCAATCTTAGTTACTTTAGGAAAAATGTGAATAAGGTGCTATTCCATGAAATTACACTTTACACTTTGATTAAGTCGTTGGTGGAGCGTGTGTGGTTAACCGGCACACTAACTTGGACTTAACAAGGTAGGTAAAGGGTGACTTAGGGTTTATTATAGTATCGATGGAGCGTGTGTGGTTAACCGGCACATCGATTGAGTGATAAACTTTAAGGGTACCAAGTGATTTGCATGGTTACTTCACACCTCGTTTTGTGATCCTCGGTATCCCAGTCACAAAACTTGGAGGGCACACTCGAGATTGAAACATGCCTTTGAAAAGTTCATTGAATCTCAAAGAATCTAGGAATTTCTAAGAACCATTCAAAAAAACCTAATACTAAAATATTGCAGTTTTCGTGGTGGAAATTGGTGAATCGTCATTCACCTACCTTTCAAATATGATATAGCTTAGATTACGGCATACCTCTTCTAAGTTATATTATATTGTGATTGGATCCTAGCCTTAATATTACATTTGGGTGTTTTATTAAGGACTCTCTTATATCTAAACTAATCTTGTCCTCTCTCCTTCAGATGTCTTTCAACAATGCTTCTGGCTCTAATCCTAATGGCTCCTTTTCCCTTATGAACTTGTGTGGGAAAGTCACCTTTGATGGATCCAACTTCAATGAGTGGATCAGAAACATCAGGATGATTACCCGCTACGAGGACAAAGAATATGTCCTTGACAAGGAGCTTAAGGAGATTAATGAGTCCACTGCAACTCCTCAGGAGATCGCTGAATTTCGGGCACATGAAAGGGATGCTACGAAAGTGGCTTGCATCATGACGGCCACGATGACAGCGGAACTCCAAAAGTCTTATGAGGATTTCTACCCTTATGACATGCACCAAGATTTGATGGAAAGATACCATCAAAGTGCAAGACAAGAGAGGTATGAAATCATCTGCTCCATGATAACAACCATGATGAAGGACGGGGAATCCGTCACGAGCCACATGCAGAAAATGCAAAGATATGTGGATCGTTTGCTGAAGCTTAATGTGAACTTCCCGGAGGATCTTGCAATAGATATTATTTTGCATTCCTTACCATCGTGCTATGATCAATTCCGCATGACATATCACATGAACAAGGAAGAAGTCACCCTCAGCAAACTTCAGGGACTTCTCAAGACCGCAGAAACAGGTCTTAAGGGGAAGTCGGTTGCTATCACTCCTACTCAAAACTCTACTCCGGTTTTGGCAATCGGGAAAAGTCGAGGGAGGAAGAGAAAGAGCTCTTCTAAGGGTACCAAGGTTCGGACCCTTGATGGCTCTTCTTCAAATGGAACCAAGAAAGGTTTCGTTACTCCTTCTTCTGACCCAAAAGAGGCTGAATGCTTCTATTGCCATGAAAAAGCTCATTGGAAGCGGAACTGCCCAAAATACCAGCAAGATGTGAAGGATGGGAAAGTTAAACCCAACCATGCAGGTATTTACACTATCATTTCTAATAACTCACCCCATTCTAATTCTTGGGTCCTTGATACCGGTTGTGGTATTCACATTTGTTGTGACTTGCAGGGACTAAGAAGAAGTGAGGATGTGGAGCAAGGAAGGATAAACTTGATCATGGGGAATAGGAAAGCTATACCTGTTACCAAGATTGGAGTTTATACTTTATCGCTAAGTAGTGGGTTTAGTTTAGATTTGAATAAGTGTTGTTATTCGCCAGGAATGGCAAGAAATATTATTTCCTTTCATGCTTTGTACAAACAAGGGTTTACCTTTTCATTTAATAATGAAGTTGGTTCTATAGATGTGTTCTATAATAATGTCTTTTATTTTAAAGCATTACCTTGTGATGGTGTGTATGAAGCTGTATCTGTTGTAGATAACTTGGGAAATAATGTTTTGTGTATTGATTCTACTAATAATAACTTGGATAAAGCATCTTTATGGCATTGTCGTCTTGGACATATAAGCAAGAAACGCATAGGCCAACTCCAAAAGGATGGAGTCTTGGAGTCGTTTGACCTAAAGTCAGATGATAGTTGCGAATCATGCTTACTTGGAAAAATGACAAAGTCACCCTTCACAGGTTCGTGTGAGAGGGGTGAAGGTTTGTTGGACCTTATACACACGGATGTGTGTGGACCATTCAAACATGCCACAAGGGATGCTAATCGTTATTATTTGACTTTTACTGATGATTATAGTAGATATGGATATGTCTACTTGATCAAGCATAAGTCAGAGACTTTCGAGAGGTTTAAGGAATTTAAACAGGAAGTCGAGAATCAATTGGGCAGGAACATTAAGATGCTTCGATCCGATCGTGGTGGTGAGTATCTTAGTTCAGAGTTCCTCGACTATCTAAGGGAATGTGGGATAGTCTCACAATTGACACCTCCCAGGACACCACAGTTGAATGGTGTGGCTGAGAGGCGTAATCGAACCTTGTTAGATATGGTTCGTTCCATGATGAGTCGAGCTACGCTACCAATCTCATTCTGGGGGTATGCCTTAGAGACTGCCGCCCATATCCTCAATCTAGTCCCTACAAAGAAAGTTGCCAAAACTCCTCACGAGATGTGGACTGGTAAAGTACCTAAACTAGACCACATCAAGATTTGGGGTTGCGAGGCTTTCGTGAGACGCGAGACTCATGATAAGCTCGAACCTCGAAGCGAGAGGTGTATTTTCATCGGCTACCCACAGCATTCCTTTGGTTACCTCTTCTACAGACCTAGTGACAATGTGGTCTTTGTAGCAAGAAGAGGAGTCTTTCGAGAAAGAGAGTTTATAAGCCAAGGAGACAGTGGGAGGCAAATTGATCTTGAAGAAATTCAAGAGTCAAGCGGTGAAGGAACTTCAAACTCTAGCCCTCAACTTGAGGAGGAAACTCCTGTTGAGCAAATTGACAAATCTGTACCTCTGAGACGTTCCACGAGAGTTAGGAGTGCACCTGAGCATTACTATGGATTCCATATTACTGCAGAAGGTGAGACACCTATTAGTGATGAAACACTAGTAAGTCAAGATGACCCTAACAACTACGAGGAAGCCATGGCAGGCCCCGAGTCTGCTAAATGGAAAGAGGCTATGGATAGCGAGATACAATCCATGTATGACAATCAAGTTTGGAACTTGGTTGAGAATGTACCAGGTCGTAAGACAGTAGGGTGCAAATGGGTCTTCAAGAAGAAGACCGACATGGATGGTAAAGTACACACTTATAAGGCTAGACTGGTTGCAAAGGGCTTCTCTCAAATTCCTGGAGTGGACTATGATGAGACCTTTTCTCCAGTAGCCAAGATTAAGTCTATTCGGGTTCTGTTAGCCATAGCTGCGTTTCATGATTATGAAATATGGCAGATGGATGTCAAAACCGCTTTCCTTAATGGGAAGTTGGCTGAAGATGTTTACATGAGTCAGCCAGAGGGTTTTGTCAGCAACGAGTACCCAAATAGAGTGTGTAAGCTTGAGAAATCCATTTATGGATTGAAGCAAGCACCTCGCAGATGGAATCTTTGCTTTGATGAAAAGGTCAAGGAATTTGGCTTTTCTAAGAGTGAAGATGAATCTTGTGTGTATGTCAAGGCTAGTGGGAGTATAGTTAGCTTCTTGGTATTGTATGTGGATGACATACTACTCATAGGAAACGACATTCCAACCCTGCAGGAAGTAAAGTCCTGGCTTGGGAAGTGTTTCGCTATGAAGGACCTTGGTGAAGCTGCCTATATTCTAGGGATAAGAATCTTGAGAGATCGGAGTAAAAGGCTAATTGGACTTAGTCAGAGTACCTACTTGGATAAAGTGCTGAAGCGATTCAGCATGCAGGATTCCAAGAAAGGAGAGTTACCCATCCAGAGTAACACCAGATTGAGTAAGACACAAAGCCCTAGCACTGAGGCTGAGATAGCAGAAATGAGTCGAACACCTTACGCTTCGGCTGTAGGATCGATCATGTATGCTATGACGTGTACTCGACCCGATGTAGCTTTTGCCTTGAGCATGGTTAGCAGGTATCAGGCAAACCCTGGCAAGGCACACTGGACTGCGGTAAAGAATATCCTCAAGTACCTACGGAGGACTAAGGACTGGGTCCTTACCCTTGGTGGAAATGATGACTTGAGAGTTGTAGGGTATAGTGATGCTAGCTTTCAGACTGATAGGGATAATTTCCGCTCTCAGTCGGGCTGGGTCTTTACCCTAAATGGAGGAGCAATTTCTTGGAAGAGTTCCAAGCAAGAGACAGTGGCAGATTCTACTTGTGAATCAGAGTATATTGCAGCTAGTGAAGCAGCAAAGGAGGCGATATGGCTGAAGAACTTCATTGGAGACCTTGGAGTTGTACCAGCTATTAAAGAGCCAATGGAAATTTTCTGTGATAGTGAAAGTGCTGTTGCCTTAGCCAAGGAACCAAGGGATCATGGGAGATCCAGACACATCGACAGAAAATACCATTTCATTAGACATCGGATCGAATAAGGACTCCTCGTGGCAAAGAGGGTATCATCGGATGAGAACCCAGCAGATCCCCTCACGAAGGGACTGAGTAGGGTTAAGCATCTCCAGCATGCTCGGAGCATAGGGCTGAAGGATGATATAAGTTTTAGTAGTTAGATAACCCAAAAATTTGTAAAGTGTAATTGACATTTGATGATGAATAAAAGGTGTTTTATTTATGAGTAAAGTGTTGCTATCTCTTGTCAATCGTTTACTATATTTCTTTTGCATGTTTTGACTTCCAGAATAATTTTGTTTGGTGTAACATATTATTCAAACCTCCACAGTCGGTCATATGTCGGAAGTAGGTATGAATCAAGACTGTCATGGTGGGTTGTAGAGGTCTAAGGTGTTGGACAAGGCTACAACAATCATGAGTGCTCATAAGTTCTGAGCATTGGACTCAACCCACGCTCACTGGAATCACTTCATGGAATTCTATCTCGAGTGATCGTGAGACGGTAATATCATATAAGTCTTCAAACCTAGAGATATGATTTGTTACTTACAAGTTGGTTATGCATTGACTGTACGAAACCGCATTGGTAACTCGATGTTATAAAACGTACTTTTGTGTGTAATTCAATGAGTGGTAGAACAAACATATGAGTCGAAGTTTATCTGTTCCTTCTTGGATTAGAAGCTGATATCTGGGCCCCTCGATGATTTTGTTTTGACCCATGTACCGGGCCCGGTCAGAACTAAGTTGATGTGTTCAATTAAGTTCTATGTCAAACAAATCGGAAATCGGGAAACAAATGCAGGACAATAAGTAAGACAATGTTCCATGTATTTGTCCGGCTGATATCTAGAACGGAGGATTATATGATCACTTATCTTAAATGGCGTACCATCATCTTCTCAGTTCCGAGAGACCTTGAAAGAGCTACGATTGCCGGTCGGTTCCTGAAGTACTAGAGATATAGTTATTAGACTTATCCAAGTGGGAGACTGTTGGATAAGGTGTCTAAGTCCATAACTATTTCGGGCTTGTACTTGACCCGACCCGGCATGGTCCATTTGGGTTGCATGGCACCATGCAATTGGTTAGACTAAATGAGAGAAATAACACTTGGAGATTATTAATATATTATAAGTTCTAATATATTAATAATATTATTTGATTAGTTTGATCAAGAATTAATTTGGAATTAATTAAGTGATCAAAGGTTAACTAATTAAATATATGGGTTCATCCATATCTTGTATAGTGGGCTAAGAGGCTCCATGGATTATCAAGTTGGGTTCTACCCATAGGATGCTCCATGGATGCTCCATGGGAGTTACAAACCCATGGGTCATGAAAAATGAAGAGTCATGACACATTAGGGTTTACATGGTGTAACCCTAGATGTGTCAACACTATATAAGGATCCCATTCTCCACCAAAATCGGCACTAATAAGAAACAAGAGGGCTTGGCCGATTTTGAGAAGTGTGTGTTATCTCAAGAGTCTTTCCAAGAGCATTTGGTGTTGTGTGAAGCATTTGAGGCATCACACTTGGGGTGCTAGGCTCACAAGGTTTCAAGGAATACAAGCAACAACAAGGTAAGTTATTCTATCTATACTTTAAGTTAAAATTGTTCCCCATGTATGCTAGATAGGAATATAACCTTGGAATTCAACTTTGCATGATAATTAGACAAACATAGATCCAAGGTTATTAGGGTTGCATGTACACTTAGGAAGTGTTAGAATGCTCAAAACCCATCATTATCAACTCGCCGAGTCACTTGAGTGACTCGTCGATTTCCTAGTGTTAGTGGCCGTAACTCCTTTGCCAACTCGGTGAGTTTTCCCCTTACAACTCGCTGCGTTCATACGTGTCCAAAGGTTGATAAGACCCGCCGAGTCATCGACTGACTCGCCGAGCCCAAAGCAATCTTCATTGGACTCTCCGAGTTGTTCATCCAACTCGTCGAGTTCATGACCATCTTCATATGACTCGCCGAGTTGACCTTGCGACCCTTCAAGTCCCTTCAATCCTTTATCCATACAGATGCTTTTTAAGCCATGCAAAGGCTTCATATTGCTGATCTAGGCTCCTAGGGAATTATTATCACATAACGTTGCAAACTTTACGTGCATGCAAGATGATAATGGCCCAAAACAAGCTAAAGGATCGGCTTAAGGTAAGGGAAAGGTCATAACTCGACAAGGACTAAAACTTTATGACAAAGAGGGGCTAAACGAGCCCAGATCTGAGGTTGCAACCTCAGATCTTGACCCAAATCGGAGAACCACCACACAAACCCTAAATTCCCAAACCCATAAATGAAGAGATCTAACTAAGAGAGAGCCAGGGTAACAACTTTCTACCTCCAAAATAATGCCAAGACAGAGAAGAATTTGGATTCACAACAGCCCCTTGCTCCAAAGTTCTTGAACTCCAAGCTCTTTACTCCAAAGATCCCTCTTCCATGCTAAGAAGCACACAAATATATAGAGCAACCACGAATTAGGGTTTTCTGAACTCAAGGGAGGTAGTAAGAGAGGTTAAGGGGAATAAGTGGTCCTTAAATAGGGTGCAAATCCCCGGAATTTAGGTTTTCATCTGCCTGATCCTACTCGTCGAGTCCCTTCTTAGACTCGACGAGTAGGTCACTAAAACACACGGACCAACCCGCTGCTACTCGACGAGTAGGGAAACCAACTCGTCGAGTACACCTTGAAAACAAGAAAATTCTTATAACATCAATACGTGAGAGTCGGGCCATTACAAACATGGTATCGTCCTCCAACACTGTGACAACCCAAAAAAATTTATCTTGTAAGTCCATCCAATCAATCGAGAGTCGGACTTGTTTCTGCTATCTTTTAGCATTGTTAAGGGTCATTTTATGAGTTCTAAGCCTAGTATAATCAAGGATTGTGTGTTAGGAAGTGAACCAAGTAAGAACCAAGAGCCTAGAACAACATATGAGCCATAAAACCCCAACAAGTGAGGTTCACGGTCAAGGTCCATGTTCACGGCCATGAACCCTTGTTAGGCCGTGAACCCTTCTTATATGGATGCATTTTTGCCACTTTTTCTTTGCTTCTTCTTCTCTTATCCGCAATCACCCAATTCTCTCTCAAGTATCATCCAACAAAGGCTCTCTTTTCACCTCAAAATCCTAAGTATCTCATCCCTTACTTGTGTATACTTAGAAACCCCTTTGATTCCATATTGATTGATCACTTTTCCTTCAAGATCTTGAAGATCATCATCTTTCACCAAGAACACCAAGAACACACACTTGTTCTTGGTGGCCGTGAACACCTTACAGGCTTCCAAATCATAAGTAGCTCATTCATCTACTTGTTTATACCTAGAAACACTTGATATCCACAGATGAAACAAGCACCAAATGCAAGATCTTAAATATTTCACAGCCTTGAACCCTTCATGTGGCCGTGAAGCCTTCAAGGATGCTTTATAGGACCGTGAACCATCCTTCCTTGGCCGTAAACCCCTTCATATGATCATGCTCGGGCCGTGAACTCCTTTTATACAATCACATGTGATTGTAACACTTCATTTCAAGTGTTTCCTAGTCCTAATGTTGTTTCCTTGCATGTTAGTTGTTTTAAACACTAATTACATGCCTAGATATGTCGTTATATGTCATTTAGGACTCGTTTGTGTCCCGGGAATTCATCCGTGGAACTTCTCATCCTTACGCGGATCTTCAATTGAATCACCCACATAAGGTGAGTTCATACCCCTATAATCAATCTTTTAAATGTTTTAAATGCTTTTAGGGGGGGGGGAGGGGGGAATACAAGTTGAACACAATGATAATTGTGTAAATGTTATTTGTGATAACCATCACGTTAAAAGATTTCTTATGCTTTTATAAGTGATCAAAATCATTTCAAAAACTCTTTTTAAGTGATGTTACTTTATTGTTTATAAAACTCCGTTTTTAATGTACAAGCATAACTCAGTAGATAATCGAGTCTTTTCTACAAATCAGGAACAGTTCAAAAAAAACATACTAGTAAACTATAATAGGTATAGTTTAGGGGTTCAGTACATACTATTGTTGGATTAGGTGTCTAAGTTCATAACTATTTCTGGAATGTACTTGACCCGATTAGCATGGTCCATTTGGGTTGCACGACATTACAACACTTGGATAGACTAAATGAGAGAAAGGGCACTTAAGGATTATTAATATATTATAAGTTCTAATACATTAATAATATTATTTAATTAGTATTGATCAAAGAATTAATTTGGAATTAATTAAGTGATCAAAAAGAGACTAATTAAATATATAGGGTTGATTGTGTAAATCATCTATTCTTGTATAGTGGGCTAATGATCCATGGTTTGTATGGATTGGGCAAAAACCCATAAGGTGCTCCATGGATAGTCCATGGAGGTTACAAACCCATGGATCATGGAATATGGAAAGCCATGACAATTAGGGTTTACATGGTGTAACCGTACTTGTGCCACAACTATATAAAGTCCCTTAGACTAGCAAAATCGGCACTTTTTGTACAAGCAAGAAAGAGGGCTATCCGATTTTGAGGTGTTAGTGAACTTCTCTCAAGGTTATTCCAAGTTTTGTGGTGTTGTGTGAGACATTTGATACATTACACTTGAGGTACTAGGCTCACAAGGTTCTCAAAGAATCCAAACAACAAAAGGTATGTTCTTCTTCTAACATTTATGTTTAAAAGTTCCCCATGCTATGTTAGATAGGTTAAGAAACTTGGAAAACAATTTTGCATGTATCTTAGTAAAACATAGATCCAAGGTTTCTAGGGTTGCATGTACACCTTAGGAGTGTTCGAATGCTCAAAACCCTTCAGTGGTATCAGAGACTAGGCTTGTTTACTTGATAATTGATGCAAACTTGTTTTTCAAAAGCCAATAACTGCCCAGACAAGAAAACTCGACGAGTTTTGGCCAAAAACTCGCTGATTTCATGTGTTATTGGATGAACTCGACGAGTTCCTTGATGAACTCAATGATTTTGTAATCTAATGAGTAGTTTTTCTTGTTGTGCTCTTGGAAATGGACTAGAAACATTACCCTAAACTGTTTTGGTCTTATAGAACTTGTTTTAGATGGTGTAATGGTTATGCTAATCCATTTTCAATGGCTATTATCAAAATTTCAAGTTTTATATGGTTTATTTATGATTCTTGAAATTGTTGATATTCATGTTCATGAACTTATGAGTTTAGAAGATCATAGGAATTATTTGAAACTTGCTTGTTAGTTTAATTCTTGATCATTATGTGTTTTAATGGAATCCATAATTTGTCCTCAATTTATGGATTACCAAAAGTCATTCTTTTAAAATCCATTAAGGAACACATAGGTTACATAAAATGAAAAGTCTCTCATTTTAATAAACCATTAACTCATGAGTTATGAAAGATGAAAAGTTTTGAAAGTTACAAAACTTGCCCTCAAGTTTTTTAACATGTAAAGTCACTTTAAAAACTTCAGTTCCAACCCCTAGAATTTTAAAACTTAAAATCCAACCCTTATACTTTATAATATTATAAGTTTATATATATATATATATATATATATATATATATATATATATATATATATATATATATATATGTGTGTGTGTGTGTGTGTGTGTGTGTATGTATGTATGTATGTATGTATAAGAACAAGTCATTTTACCGTTAGTAGGCCTCATTCACGAAGCCGGTCTATAAGGGGTGTATAAGGTTGTTGCCTATAAAATGGCAGCTTAATGGGTGTCCACTCTCACCCACCGCTTCCTTGACCGATGGAGGGTCGTTAGCCGGTATAAGTTATAAAATATTGTGTTGGGTCCTAGCCTTAATATTACATTTGGGTGTCTTATTAAGGACTGTCTTTATCTAATCTAAACTTGTCTTTCTTCTTTTTAGATGTCTTCCAACAATGCTGCTTCTGGCTCAAACCCTACCGGCTCCTTCTCTCTCATGAACCTTTGTGGGAGAGTCATCTTTGATGGATCCAACTTTATGGATTGGATCAGGAACATCAGGATGGTCACTCGGTATGAAGACAAGGAATATGTCCTCGACAAGGAGCTTAAGGAACTTGAGTCGCCTGCTACTCCCAAGGAGATCGCTGAATACCAGGCACATGAGAGAGATGCTACCAAAGTGGCATGTATCATGTTGGCCACAATGACAGCCGAGCTCCAAAAGTCCTATGAGGACTACTATCCTTTTGAGATGCACCAGGATTTGATGGACCGCTACCATCAGAGTGCTCGACAAGAGCGATTTGAAATCATCTCCTCTATGATAACAACCCGGATGAAGGATGGTGAACCCATAACGGGCCACATGCAGAAAATGCAAAGGTATGTGGACCATTTGTTGAAACTGAATGTGAACTTCCCCGAGGAGTTGGCAATTGACATCATTTTGCACTCCTTACCTTCGTGTTATGATCAATTATGTATGACATACCACATAAACAAGGAGGAAGTTACACTTAGAAAACTTCAAGGGCTCTTGAAGACCGCAGAAAGTGGTCTTAAGAGTAAATCGATTGTTACCACTCCTACTCCTACCGCGGCCCCTGTCTTGGTAATCGGGCAAGGCAAAGGAAAGAAGAGGAAGAGCCCTTCGAAGGGTACCAAGGGAAAGTCCCTTGATGGCTCCTCTTGAAGTGGAACCAAGAAAGGTTTCGCCACGCCTTCTGCTAACCCTAAAGAGGCTATATGCTTCTATTTCCATGAAAAGTCGCACTGGAAGTGAAACTGCCCAAAGTACCAGCAAGATGTGAAGGATGGGAAAGTGAAACCCAACCATGCATGTATATACACCATATTGTCTAATAATTCACCCCATTCTAATTCTTGGGTCCTTGACACAGGTTGTGGTATTCACATATGTACTGATTTGCAAGGACTAAGAAGAAGTGAGAATGTGGAGCATGGGATGATAAACTTGATCATGGGGAATAGGAAAGCTTCACCTATCACCAAGATTGGAGTTTATTCTTTGTTGCTAAGTAGTGGATTAGTGTTAGATTTGAATAAGTGTTGTTACTCATCTGAAATGGCGAGAAATATTATTTCCTTTCATGGTTTGTACAAACAAGGTTTTACCTTTTCGTTTGATAATGAAAGTAGTGGTATTAATGCTTTCTTTAATAATGTTCTTTATTTTAAAGCATTACCTTGTGATGGTGTGTATGAAACTGTGCCGGTTGTAGATAACCTAGGAAATAATGTATTGTGTATCGATTCTTCTACTAGTTTAGATAAAGCATCATTATGGAATTGTTGTCTTGGACATGTAAGCAAGAAACGTATAGGAAAACTCCAAAAGGATGGAGTCTTGGAGTCATTTGACCTAAAATCAGATGATAGTTTTGAATCTTGTTTTCTTGGGAAAATGACAAAGTCACCCTTTACTGGTACATGTGCTAGGGGTGAGCGTTTGTTGGACCTTATACATACTGATGTGTGTGGACCCTTCAGAACCGCCACAAGAGATGCTAACCACTTCTATGTGACTTTTACTAATGATTTTTAGTAGATATGGATATGTCTACTTAATCAAGCATAAGTCAGAGACCTTTGAAAGATTCAAAGAGTTAAACAGGAAGTGGAGAATCAGTTGGGCAAGAACATTAAGATGCTTCGATCCGATCGAGGTGGTGAATATCTTAGCACAAAGTTCCTTGACTATCTTAAGGAATGTGAGATTATCTCACAATTGACACCTCCCAGGACACCACAACTTAATGGTGTGGCTAAGAGGCGCAATCGAACTTTGTTAGATATGGTTCGTTCCATGATGAGTCGAGCTTCGCTACTAATCTTATTCTAGGGGTATGTCTTAGAGACTGCCGCCCATATCGTTAATCTAGTCCCTACAAAGAAGGTTGCAAAAACACCTCATGAGATGTGAACCGGAAAAGTTCCCAATCTGGACCACATCAAGATTTGGGGTTGCAAAGCTTTTGTGAGGCGCGAGTCTCACGATAAACTCGAACCTCGAAGTGAGAGGTGTATTTTCATCGTGTGACAACCCGAAATTTCTATTCTGTACAAACATATCAAGTCAATAGAAGTCAGAACAGTTGCTGTTAATTTTCAGACCTTTTTTGAATAAGTTTGAGTATTTCAGGATTTACACTTTAAGAAATATCAGGAGAGAGGATGCACTAGGGTTATTGTGCAACACTGTTATTCGAAAACTCTAAGAAATTAGAGTTTACTGCCTGAATAAAATATTTTCAGCCAAAAACCCTAAATTTGGGAGTATATATATGAGAATTTGTCATTATTTACACTTTTTCCAGAACTCAAGATCCAAACCCATTTCTCTCTCAAGTATCATCCAAAAGATTTTCAAGATCTTCAAACTAGTAAGTGATTCTAGCTTTATTAAGTGATTATATGGCTTAATCTAGTGTTTTAACACTCTTCTAACCGTGAAATCATTCCAAAAGGTTGATTCTTCCTTTTTCACCAAGAACACCAAGAACACACACTAGTGTTCTTGGACTTTTAGCTCTTTTCAAGCTTCAATATAGTAAGTACCTCTACCCTAGAGTCTCATTGTGACAAACCGAAATTTCTAGCTGTCATTCTTCATTGTAATTAAAGTTAGCATCGTTTTGCTATTTTATAATGAAGTTTTGGGTCTAAAAGAGTGCTTAAAGCTTAGTATATTTGAGTTATGTATCGGAGGATGGATTAGATTGGGTGTAGCATTGGAAAAACGGGCCAAACACACCAAACCCGGTGTGTGCAGCCACACACTAGTGTGTGCGGCCAGCCAGCCGCACACAGGCCAACCACACACACCTCCAGCCGCACTCACCCTCCTATATATACTATCCTTGGTCATTTTGATCATTCCTTACACTTCTACAAAGCAAGGACCCGAAAATCCTCTCAAGTATCATCCGGAAAGGTAACATCTTTCACCAAGAACACCAAGAACACCAAGTTTTCTGACAGCACACGCCTTCTGGTAGCACACCTGGCCGCACACACGTGCTGGCAGCACACCTGGTCGCACACACATATAGTGTGTATTTTGGCCGTACACTCTCTTGTATAGCCTTATAACCCTTCATACAATCATATATGGTTGTAACACTTCAATATAAGTGTTTACTAGTCCCTAAGGTGGTCCCAATTAATTAATTAGTTGTTCGTAACACTAATTATACTCATATATGTGCCAATATATGCTAAATAGGATTCGCGTGTGTACTCAAGTCACCACTTGGCACTTAGCAACAGATCCAACATTGTCATCAGAACCACTCACTACAGGTGAGTTCATACCCCTAAATTAACCTTTGAAATGTTTTAAATGCTTTTATGGGGGGGGGGGCATACAAGTTGAACAATTATAGTTATTACATCAATCACATGTGATTAATGACTACCAAGCAAATGGTTTTCTTACTTTCCAAACTATTTATCAAACTGTCTTACAAACTCCTTTAATTGTCAAATACTTTTACTTAAACTCTTTTAAACTTATATTTTGTGTATCTGTATAAATATAGTTATATAAGTAGGATTGAAAGGACTTAGGATTGCTAGTCTACCCTGCTTCCTGTTCTTGTTTGATGTGGTCTTAGGGTATCAAGGTTAGTTGTCTGAAGGTCGTTTGAATCCTAGTTATATATTATGTATATGTATATAAATATAAAAGGTTATTTCTTTCATCCAATCCCATGCCCTTGGGTAGCAAGAGTATACAAACATGTTCATACTTTACTAGTAAGCTACCATAGGGGTAGTTTAGGAAGATACTATTACTAGAACAATGAAATATACAATGAGTCAGTTCATACATGAGTCAATACATACTATGATGAGAATCAAACATGAAACAGAGTGATGAGAAACAAACAATAGACACTATGATTTGAAACAAACATAAAGGCTAGACAGAGAAGAACACACAATACAGCTAGCACACAAATCATATTTCATATACATTAACCACCTTTATGTGAGCCATTAAGCAGGGCATGGCACTACCTGCCATGACTGTTTTTGTATCAAAATCTCCTTCATTGGAGAGCGTATTGAGTTTGCGTATAGAGCTATACTAGATTGACTATCCTACACCTTGTTGCTCGCTACAGTGGGACTTGCAAGTCTACGGGTGCAAACGTCATTTTCACGGCATCTTACATTGTCATATTTCACCTAAGTCAGTAGCAAGATACAGGCCGATCACATGTTACCTTAAAATTTACATTTGGTTTAAGGTAGTTAGTACAGCAGTAGTTACTAATTACTACATTACAGTACTATAACATTTTCCCTTTACTTTTTACTTTGTGATATTCACACAATAAATAATAATGGAAAAACTATATTTTTGGGTAATGAAATTCGGATTTGGAAAAATACACACTTTTACAAGAGACACACACACAAATACTAGATGCGTTGGTAGAAGGATACTTTTAGTAGAAAACATAGGGTTTTCTAGGAGAATTCAATCAAATACAAAACTTTTACAAACATACACAGTACATCTTACAAAACATATTACAAATGCTTTCATACAAACACAGACAGTAATATACTTATGATCTCACCAGCTTTAAAGCTAATACTCGCTTTCAAAATAACTTGTATTCTCAGGTCGCCAGTAGACAGGTACAGGTGCCAGGTTGTGAGAAGAAGGAGCTAGTTCAAGACTCCTCTTTCATTTATGATGTATATAATTTTTGGTGTCTATATAACTTGACAGAACACACTTGTATAAAATTATACTACTAATGCAATGGATGATGTTGTTGCTTGTTTACTACTTTTCATTGTTGTGATACTGTACATGACGTCCTCCCCCCCAGAACGTTTCCGCCGTTCATCGGTTTTGGGGGTGTGACACTTATAAATCTTTTTATACATCTTTACATCAAGAAATAGTCCCAAGAACACCAAGAACAAGGTGTTTACGGTTCAAGAAGTTCTTGAACCATAAACACCAAGTAAAGGTGCCAAAGTATGCCTAGTCCCTTCCTTTGCCTTAGTAACTAACATGGATCCATTACTTGATGAGCTAAGGAATTGAAAACCCCCAAAATACCATAAACCTTATGATTTTATGGTAGTAAACTCAAAGGAAAATGGTTTAGGAACCGTAAACTCCAAATAGGAGTGAAATGGTGCCCTAGTTCCTTCCATATACACAAACTTCAAGTAGAAAAGCTTCTAGGGACTTTTAAGGCTTCAAACCAACAAATGGTCAAAAGTGTATGAGCTTACGGCCGTAAACTCAAGGGTTTTGTTAGTGACCACAAAAACCGTAAACTCCCTAATGGAGTTTTCCTTGAACCCCAAGCACACTAGCCTTTCCCTACAACACTTAGATGCAATGCTTGGGACTTATAACACTTGTATAAGGTGTTTAGCATGTCCTAGGGTGTCTTAACATTGTTTATTAGTTGTTTTAAGACTAATTGGAAACGTATATGTGATATTATATGTTAACTAGGATCATAGAGTGTGTTCAAGTCTTCACTTGACACCTAGCAATCCTACATCTTCAGTTCATCCGTACCAATCACTACAGGTGAGTTCATACCCCTTAATCAATGGTTGAAAATGTTTTTAAATGCTTATATGGGGGGGGGGGGGGGGGAATACAAGTTGAATACTTATAGTTATTATATCAATCACATGTGATTAATAACTACCAAACCAGTAGTTTGCTTACTATTTAAACTGTTTACCAAACCGTTTTGCTTCAAACCGTTTTACAAACTCTTTTACTTGTCAAATACTTTTACTTGAACTCTTTTATACTTATTATCAAATGCATGCCTATGTATGTATAGTTATAGAAGTAATGTCTAAAGGGCTTAGGAAGACTAGCTCGCTTTATCTCCTTTTCCTCGTTGGGATGTGGCTTTAGGGCATCGGCTATCCGTCCAAAGGTCGTCTATCCATTAGTTATATATTATGTATACATATATAGACATAAAAGTTCTTTCAACCAGTTCCATACCTTTGGGTAGCAAGGGTTTCACAAACATGATCATACATTACTAGTAAGCTACCATAGGGGTAGTTTAGGAAGATACTAAAACTATTACTAGAACAAAGAATCATACAATGAGTCAGTTCATTCATAAGTCAATACTTGCTAGATAGAGAGAACACACATTACAAATAGCACACGCAGAAGATTACAGTACATACAGGGTAGACAGAGAAAGAGCACATTTTAAAGTTAGCACATTCATTACATGTACATTCATGTAGTTATGTGAACCATTAAACGGGTCATGGCACTTCCTGCCATGACCGTTTTTGTATCCAGAATCTCCTTAATTGGGTAGCGTATGAGTTTTCGTATATATCTATACTGGATTGACTATCCTACACCTTGCTGCTCGCTACAGTGGGACTTCCAAGTCTACGGGTGCCAAATGCCATTTCCTACGGTAGTCACTTATTACAAATACTACGGTACTATGATATTTTCCCGTTACATTCACTTCGTGAATATTCACACGATGCACGGGAATGTAAAAACTATATTTTTGGTTAATGATAGTCAGAATTGGGAAAACACACATTCTTTCAAGAGACACACGTACAGACACTAGATGCCTTGGTAGAAGGCTACAATTAGTAGAAAACATAGGGTTTTCTAGGAGAGTACAAAACATCTTACAAACATTTTACAAATGCTTACATACAAACACAGACATTAAATATACTTATGATCTCACCAGCTTTAAAGCTGATACTCGCTTTCAAAATAACTTGTATTCTCAGGTCACCAGTATACAGGTACAGGTTCCAGGTTTTGAGAAGATGGAGTTCATTCAAGACTCGTCTTTTATTTTGATATGTATATTTTGGTGTCTATATAACTTGACAGAACACACATGTATGAAATTATATTATTAATTCAATGGATGATGTTGTTGCTTGTTTACTACTATTCATTATTGTGATACTGTAAATGACGTCCTCCGCGCCAAAACGTTTCCGCCGTTCATGGTTTTGGGGTGTGACAGATTGGTATCAGAGCATTGGTTATAGTGAATTGAGTATATCAACCTATAAAAGATATACTAACTATAAATACAATGGGATTAAAATACTCTGACCAAGATTTTATACTTTAAATATTAAAATATTTAATTAAGTATACGTGCCTGCATTCATACTAAAATCAGTGTCACTAAGACAGTATAAAAGTATTACGATTATTGGGTAGCACAATTAGACTTAGAGACATATAGTCAAAATTGGGAAGATATAGCCTGATCAACTATATTATCCGAGGGTTGACTAGCATGTGCCTAAGTGTGGTTGTGAGGTTGCAACAAGTCTAAAAACTTCCCCACAATACCAGAATGAGAACAATAGAACCTAAACTTAAAATACTATAGGAGTATTTTGCATTACTATAAGTTACTTATGTGCTAGATTCTTATACCTCTCTTCCCGCGTAGATTTAATGGCTGGATTCCACTTTCCCAGAGACCCGTACTATCCCAACCACGGAAATACAGGATGGCTAGAAGAAGAACCAGAAGATGATCACCCAATTCCTTTGGATGATCATGAAGCTGAAGGCTTTCCTGATGGTTCTGACTCAGAGCCAGAGGTCAATAACCTACCTCCAGCCGATCAAAACCCAAACCCTCGTCCAGCATTTCAAGGACCCACACCCCTGTGGGCCACAAACTTGAATACATGGAGCCAGGAACAGGGTCAACCTATCCCCTACAACGGAGACAGAAGCTTCTACAACCTCACTGAGGGAGGTTCTGCTGACAGGGTAATACCCGACATGATTCGTAGGATTTATCGGAACACGATACTAGGTCAATCAACTATCAATCGAGTCTTGGAGATTGACGCCAACTCTGGCGTTAACACTGTCCGCATTCACCAGCTAGAGTCTGCTCACGAAAGGACTCTGGTTCACAATGCAGCTCTTCGGAGGGAACTCGCTGAAACCCGAGCTGAAGTCAGAGAACTTCGAGCTCAACAAGCAAGAGTTGATATGCGCATGAGGGACATAGAACGTCTCATGTCAGCATCAAGAACTCACTCTGGTAGTTCTCGTCGTTGATAGATTCTCATCAACTTCTCTCTTTTGGATATAAGCTAGTTATGTAAAAACTCTGGTCTAATTCCCTATCTTTGTAAATCATAGTCCTGTTAGGTCTTGGTTAGGTTGTAATTCTGTCAAAATTTTCCCATTTTGGTTGATGTAAGGCCTCGTTTCTGTTGGCCGTTTTTCCCGAACTTGTTACATCTGTAATTCCAGTAATATTGACAGGTACCTAATCTTATGGGAGTTATTATCCAAATGTGATCATCTATTAGTTCTAGATCTACATTCAATCGTATTGTTGGGCTATGAAGGGTTAGTCCATGAGTCATTCTCATCAATTTTTCCATTAAATTCTTATCAATTTTTTCATCTTCATAAACTTATAGATCGAAGATGCCGCCTCACAGAAATCCAAGGAGAAACCCTAATAACGAAACACCACCTCCTCCACCACCACAACCACCTACTCCTTAGTTCGACACAACAGCCTTAATTGATGTTGTAGCTGCAGCTGTGGATATAGCCATGGCTCAATATCATTCATCTGGTTACACTGGAGGAGGAACCCATGTCATGTCTACTCATGGTGAAATCCCGGTGCGCTTGAAAGAGTGCTCCTACAAGGACTTCACCAACTGCAAGCCATTGTCCGTCAAGGGAACTGGCAGAGTCATTGCCCTCTCTCAATGGTTCGAGAAAACCAAATCTATTTTAGAAATCTGCTCTTGTCCCGAGGAGAGCAAGGTGAAGTTCGCTGCTTGCACATTTGAAACGAAAGCCCTAACATGGTGGAAAAGCCATGTTAAGTCACTATCTCTTATAGTGGCGAATGCTATGGGTTGGGAAACTTTGAAAGACCTCATGATTGAGGAGTACTATCCAAGGGGCGAGATTCAGAAGCTAGAGGAAGAGCTATGGAGCCTAACCATGAAGGGCTCCAACGTAGTCGCCTACACCGCCAAATTCTGCAAGCTGGTGGCCCTCTGTCCCAACATGATTCCTACAGAGGGAAAGAAAATCGAGAGATACATATGGGGGCTGGTGCCACCATACCAAGGAAATGTATTGGCATCACACCCCACTACATTTGATAGTGCCAAACGATTGGCACAGCGGCTCATAGACCAAGGGGTTCGTACCCCGGCCGCAACAACTACCCTGGCCATCTCAGAACCCGCAAGAACAGCTGATTCCAAGCGGATGTTTTGGGATGACAAAAAGAAGGCTAAGGCTGCCAAAAAGTAGCAGGTCGTGACAGTACATGCTGTGATAGCACCTGCCGCTGCTGCTCCGGTAAAGCAGTACGCTGGAAGTTTGCCCAAGTGCAAGAAGTGCAACTTCCATCACGCCGGCGCCTGCCGGGAGATGCAATGTCTGAACTACAACGGGAAGGGGCACAATGCCCATTTCTGTAAAGCTCTAGCGAAGCCAATCAACCAAGACCCCGGTGCTGGAGTGGGCCAAACTTGCTACGGATGTGGCGAGGTAGGCCACTTCAAGAGAAACTGCCTGAAGGCAGGGTTTTCCGGTGGAGCGGCAAGAGTTCTGGCCATAGGCCATGAGGAAGCGGTTGTTGACCCCACAGTAGTCACTGGTACGTTCCTCCTCGATAACTCTTATGCATGCATTCTATTTGATAGTGGAGCGGAGAGGAGTTTCGTGAACCAAAAATTTGCTCATTTACTTAAGATAAAATCACGAGCACTTAATGAACCGTTCACTGTCGAAATGGCTAATGGAAAGACAGAGAGCACTAGCAGTATATTCTTAGGGTGTACCCTAACTTTAGATAGCCATTCATTTTCGATCGATCTCATGTTGGTCTCAATTAAAAGTTTCGACGTCATTATCGGTATGGATTGGTTAAGTCTTCATCGTGCCGATATCATGTGTTACGAAAAGGTTGTTCACCTTAATCTGCTGTCCGGCGAAACCCTAGAAGTTTATGGCGACAAACCCGACACGAACCTTCGTATCATTTCGAGCATTCAAGCTTAGAAATTTTTGCGAAAGGAATGTCGTGCATTCCTTGCTCAAGTAGTCGATGTGAGCCAAGAAATGAAGGACATTCAGAACATTCTAGTAGTACGTGACTTCCCCGACATTTTTCCAGAAGAACTCCTAGGATTACCTCCGCAACGTCAAGTCGAGTTCCGAATCAACTTAGTTCCAGGGGCTAACCCCCGTAGCCAAATTGCCCTATCGTCTAGCACCTGCAGAGATGCAAGAACTGTCCGATCAACTTAACGAACTGCTCAGCAAGGGCTTTATAAGACCAAGCTTCTCACCCTGGGGAGCTCCAGTCTTGTTCGTCAAGAAGAAAGACGGATCGTTTCGTATGTGCATCGACTACAGGGAGCTCAACAAGCTGACTGTCAAAAATCGTTATCCATTGCCTCGTATCGAGGATTTATTTGACCAACTTCAAGGGGCGAACTTCTTTTCAAAAATCGACTTAAGATCCAGATATCACCAACTACGAGTGCTAGGGGAGGATGTTCCAAAGACAGCCTTCCGGACTCGTTATGGGCACTACGAATTCGTAGTGATGTCGTTCGGATTAACAAACGCGCCCGCTGTATTCATGGACTTAATGAATAGGGTGTGTCATCCTTAATTGGATCAGTTCGTCATCGTCTACATCGATGACATACTTATCTACTCTCGAAGTAAGGAGGAGCATAGTCAACATCTGCGTCAAGTCCTCGAAACATTACGTTCGGAGAAGCTCTACGCGAAGTTCTCGAAATGCAAATTTTAGATTCGACGAGTCGAATTCTTAGGGCACGTGGTTAGCGAAGAGGTTATACACATGGACCCTTCCAAAATCAAGGCCATTGAGAACTGGTCAGCACCGAAGACGCCTACAGAAATTCGTCAATTTCTAGGTCTCACTGGATACTATCACCTGTTCATTTAGAACTTCTCCCGCATTGCAAAACCTCTTACAACACTGACCCCGAAGGGCGTGGCCTTTGACTGGGAAGAGAAGCAGGAAAGAGCATTTCAAATGCTCAAACGAGCCTTGTGCACCGCACCAATACTATCCCTCCCTGAAGGAATAGAAGACTTCGTTGTCTATTGCGATGCGTCGAATCAAGGACTCGGATGTGTTCTGATGCAACGAGGTAAGGTCATCGCCTTTGCCTCGAGACAGCTAAAGACACATGAGGTCAATTACACAACCCACGATCTTGAACTGGGAGCAGTTGTGTTTACTCTGAAGATCTGGAGACATTACTTGTATGGAACGAAAAGCACTATCTTTATAGACCACAAAATCTTTCAGCACATATTCGACCAAAAGGAGCTCAACATGAGACAACGACGGTGGGTCGATCTATTTAGTGATTACGAATGCAAAATTCGTTATCATCCGGGTAAAGCCAATGTAGTAGCTGAAGCGCTAAGTCGGAAGGAATATTCTGGTCGTAGAGTCAAATCATTGACTATGACTATCCATTCACACTTGTCCACATAAATTAAGGCGGCTCAGCTCGACGCTTTCAAGCCTAAAAATGTGGCGGGTGAATCCCTGAGAGGGATGGATAAGAACTTGGAGGTTAAGGGTGGCGGATCTTATTATTTCATGGACCTGATCTGGACCTCGAAACTCGGTGGTTTTAGAGACTTAGTCATGAACGAGGCGCACAACACTCGTTATTCCGTGCACCCAGGATCAGATAATATGTATCTGAATCTTAAAAAGTTATACTGGTGGCCTAACATGAAAGCAGAAATTGCTACCTTCGTGAGTAAATACCTTACTTGCGCAAAGGTCAAGGTCGAATACCAGAAACCCTCCAGTCTATTACAACAACATGAGATACCGGAATGGAAGTGGGAGCGGATAACTATGGATTTCATAACCAAGTTGCCCAAGACAACGGGTGGACTTGATACCATATGGGTCATCGTCGACAGATTGACCAAGTCTGCACACTTCCTGCCGATCAAAGAAACAGACAAGATGGAGAAACTTACAAGAACATACATTAGGGAGATTGTATGACTTCACGGTGTTCCCTTATCCATTATCTCGGACAGAGATAGTAGATACACTTCGAGGTTCTGGCAGTCGTTACAAAGTTCCTTAGGAACTAGGCTGGACATGAGTATAGCCTACCATCCACGGACCGACGGGCAAAGTGAGAGAACTATCCAAACCTTGGAAGATATGTTGCGAGCCTGTGTGATCGACTTTGCGAAAGCATGGGATACTCATTTACCCCTTGTCGAATTTTCCTACAACAACAGTTATCACACGAGCATGAAGGCTGCTCCATTTGAGGCCCTCTATGGCCGAAAGTGCAGATCCCCTCTGTGTTGGGCTGAGGTGGGTGATACCCAGTTAGCTAAAGGACGAGTTCCTGACAGCACTCTCACAGGTCCGGAGATCATACGGGAAACGATGGAGAAGATCATTCAAATCCGTGAACGATTGAAAGCCTCCAGAGAGTGACAGAAAAGCTATGCTGATAAACATAGGAAACCGTTGGAATTCCAGGTGGGTGACCGTGTTCTATTGAAGGTCTCACCCTGGAAGGGCTTGATGCGCTTCGGAAAGCGTGGAAAGCTAAATCCAAGGTACATCGGACCTTTCGAGATTCTCGCAAGAATTGGCCCTGTAGCTTACAAACTTAACTTACCGTGCGAACTCAGTAACGTACATTCTACCTTCCATGTATCGAACTTGAAAAAGTGTTTGTCCGACGAGACTCTTGTTATCCCACTCGACGAGATCGAGATCAACGAGAGCCTCAACTTCGTGGAAAACCAGTAGAGATCATGGACCGAGAGGTCAAACAAACGAAGCAAAGTCGAATCCTGATAGTGAAGGTTCGCTGGAACGCCAAGCGAGGACCGGAATTCACTTGGGAGCGTGAGGATCAGATGAAAATAAAATATCCTTGTCTTTTTACTTAGTTATTTATAACTACTTATTTGCTTATTTGCTTAAATTCTAATTTCGGGACAAAATTCCTTCTAAGGAGGGGATGACATGACAACCCAAAATTTCTATTCTGTACAAATATATCAAGTCAATAGAAGTCAGAACAGTTGCTGTTAATTTTCAGACTTTTTTTTAATAAGTTTGAGTATTTCAGGATTTACACTTTAAGAGATATCAGGAAAGAGGATGCACTAGGGTTATTGTGCAACACTGTTATTCCAAAACTCTAAGAAATTAGAGTTTACTGCTTGAATAAATTATTTTCAGCCAAAAACCCTAAATTTAGGAGTATATATATGAGAATTTGTCATTATTTACACTTTTTCCAAAAACTTAAGATCCAAACCCATTTCTCTCTCAAGTATCATCCAAAAGATTTTCAAGATCTTCAAACTAGTAAGTGATTCTAGCTTTCTTAAGTGATTATATGGCTTAATCTAGTGTTTTAACACTCTTCTAACCGTGAAATCATTCCAAAAGGTTGATTCTTCCTTTTTCACCAAGAACACACACTAGTGTTCTTGGACTTTTAGCTCATTTCAAGCTTCAATATAGTAAGTACCTCTATCCTAGAGTCTTATAAAGCTTGTTATACATATTTACATCAAGAAATAGTCCCAAGAACACCAAGAACATGGTGTTTACGGTTCAAGAAGTTCTTGAACCGTAAACACCAAGTAAAGGTGCCAAAGTATGCCTAGTCCCTTCCTTTTCCTTAGTAACTAACATGGATCCATTCCTTGATGAGCTAAGGAATTGAAAACCACAAAATACCATAAACCTTATGAGTTTATGGTAGTAAACTTAAAGGAAAATGGTTTAGGAACCGTAAACTCCAAATAGGAGTGAAATGGTGCCCTAGTTCCTTCCATATACACATACTTCAAGTAGAAAAGCTTCTAGGGACTTTTAAGGCTTCAAACCAACAAATGGTCAAAAGTTTATGAGCTTACGGCCATAAACTCAAGGGTTTACGACTGTAAACTCTTTTGTTAGTGACCACAAAAACCGTAAACTCCCTAATGGAGTTTTCCTTGATCCCCAAGCACACTAGCCTTTCCCTACAACACTTAGATGCAATGCTTGGGACTTATAACACTTGTATAAGGTGTTTATCATGTCCTAGGGTGTCTTAACTTTATTTATTAGTTTTTTAAAGACTAATTGGATAAATATATGTGATATTATATGTTAACTAGGATCATAGAGTGTGTTCAAGTCTTCACTTGACACCTAGCAATCCCATATCTTCAGTTCATCCGTACCACTCACTACAGGTGAGTTCATACCCCTTAATCAATGGTTTAAAATGTTTTTAAATTCTTATATGGGGGAATACAAGTTGGATACTTATAGTTATTATATCAATCACATGTGATTAATAACTACCAAACCAATAGTTTGCTTACTGTTCAAACTGTTTACCTAACAGTTTTACAAACTCTTTTACTTGTCAAATACTTTTACTTGAACTCTTTTATACTTATTATCAAATGCATGCCTATGTATGTATAGTTATATAAGTAATGTGTAAAGGGCTTAGGAAGACTAGCTCGCTTTATCTCCTTTTCCTCGTTGGGATGTGGCTTTAGGGCATCGGCTATCCGTCCGAAGGTCGTCTATCCATTAGTTATATATTATGTATACATATATAGACATAAAAGTTCTTTCAACCAGTTCCATACCTTTGGGAAGCAAGGGTTTCACAAACATGATCATACATTACTAGTAAGCTACCATAGGGGTAGTTTAGGAAGATACTAAAACTATTACTAGAACAAAGAATCATACAATGAGTCAGTTCATTTATGATTCAATATTTTCTAGATAGAGAGAACACACATTACAGCTAGCACACGCAGAACATTACAGTACATACAGGCTAGAAAGAGAAAGAGTACACTTTATAGTTAGCACATTCATTACATGTACATTCCTGCAGTTATGTGAACCATTAAACGGGTCATGACACTTCCTGCCATGACCGTTTTTGTATCCAGAATCTCCTTAATTAGGGAGCGTATGAGTTTGCATATAGATCTATATTGGATTAACTATCCTACACCTTGCTGCTCGCTACAGTGGGACTTGCAAGTCTATGGGTGCCAAATGTCATTTCTTACGGCGTCTTACATCGTAGTTTTACTAGAGTCAGTAGCAGGATACAGGTCAATCACATGTTAGTTTAAACGCCTTTTATTTTTAAGGTAGTTAGTACAGCTGTAGTCACTTATTACAAATACTATGGTACTATGATATTTTCCCATTACATTCACTTTGTGAATATTCACACGATGCACGGTAATGTAAAAACTATAATTTTGGTTAATGATAGTCAGAATTGGGAAAACACACATTCTTTCAAGAGACACATGTATAGACACTAGATTCCTTGGTAGAAGGCTACAATTAGTAGAAAACATAGGGTTTTCTAGGAGAGTACAAAACATCTAACAAAACATCTTATAAACATTTTACAAATGCTTTCATACAAACACAGACATTAAATATACTTATGATCTCATCAGCTTTAAAGTTGATACTCGCTTTCAAAATAACTTGTATTATCAGGTCACCAGTAGACAGGTATAGGTGCCAGGTTTTGAGAAGACGGAGTTCGTTCAAGACCCGTCTTTTATTTTGATATGTATATTTTGGTCTCTATATAACTTGACAGAACACACATGTATGAAATTATATTATTAATGCAATGGATGATGTTGTTGCTTGTTTACTACTATTCATTGTTGTGATACTGTACATGACATCCTCCGCCCCAGAACGTTTCCGCCGTTCATGGTTTTGGGGTGTGACACATCGGCTACCCACAGAGATCCTTTGGTTAGCTCTTCTACAGACCTAGTGATAACGTGGTCTTTGTAGCGAGGAGAGGAGTCTTTCGCGATAGAGAGTTCATGAGCCAAGGAAACAGTGGGAGGCAAATTGACCTTTAAGAAATTCAAGAGTCAAGTGGTGAAGGAACCTCAAACCCTAGCAATCACCTGAGGAGGAAACTCATGTTGATCTGACAGAAGAGTCTGTACCTCTGAGGCGTTCCACGAGAGTTAGGAGTGCACCTGAGCATTACTATGGTTTCCATATTACTGCGGAAGGTGATACACTTATCAGTAATAGCACACTGGTAAGTCTTGATGAACCTATCAACTACATGGAAGCCATGGCAGGCCCTGAGGCTGCTAAATGGAAAGAGGTTATGGATAGCGAGATACAATCCATGAATGTAAATCAAGTTTGGAACCTGGTTGACAATGTATCAGGTCATAAGAAAGTTGGGTGCAAGTAGATCTTCAATAAGAAGACCGACATGGATGGTAATGTACACACTTATAAGGCGCGACTGGTTGGAAAGGGCTTTTCTCAAACTCCGGGAGTTGATTATGATGAGAACTTTTCACCAGTAGCGAAGATTAAGTCTATTAGAGTTATGTTAGCCATTGATGCATTTCATGATTATGAAATATGGCAAATGGATGTCAAAACCACTTTCCTTAATGGAAAGTTGGCTGAGGATGTTCACATGAGTTAACTAGAGGGTTTTGTCAGTACAGAGTACCCTAATACAGTGTGTAAGCTTGAGAAATCCATCTATGGATTGAAACAAGCACCTCGTAGATGGAATCTTTGTTTCGATGAGAAAGTCAAAGAGTTTGGATTTTCGAGGAGTGAAGATGAATCTTGTGTATATGTCAAGGCTAGTGGGAGTATAGTTAGCTTTTTGGTATTGTATGTGGATGACATACTACTCATAGGAAATGACATCCCAACTCTGCAGGAAGTGAAGTCCTGGCTTGGGAAGTGTTTTGCTATGAAGGACCTTGGAGAAGTTGCCTATATCCTAGGGATAAGGATTTTGAGAGACAGGAGTAAAAGACTAATTGGACTTAGTCAGAGTACATACTTGGAGAAGGTGTTGAATAGGTTCAGCATGCAAAATTCCAAGAAAAGAGAGTTACCGATCCAAAGTAGCGCCAGACTGAGTAAGACTCGAAGTCCGAGTACAGAGGTTGAGATAGCAGGGATGAGTCGAGTACCGTATGCTTCCGTTGTTGGCTCGATCATGTATGTTATGACTTGTACTCATCCTGATGTGGCCTTTGCATTGAGCATGGTCAGCAGATATCAGGGGAACCCCAACAAGGCTCACTGGACTGCGGTAAAGAACATTCTCAACTACCTGCAGGGGACTAAGGACTGGGTCCTTACCCTCGGTGGGAGTGATGACTTGAGAGTATTAGGGTATAGTGATGCTAGCTTTCAGACTGATAGGGACAGTTTTCGCTCTCACTCAGGCTAGTTCTTTACCTTAAACGGAGGAGCTATTTTTTGGAAAAGTTCCAAGCAAGAGACAGTGGCTGATTCAACTTACGAATCAGAGTATATAGCGGCAAGCGAGGCAACAAAGGAGGCTATATGGATAAAGAACTTCATTGGAGACCTTGGAGTTATACTAGCTATAAAGGAGCCTATAGAGATTTTCTGTGATAGTGAAAGTGCAGTTGCATTAGCCAAGGAACCAAGGGATCATGGGATATCCAGACACATCGACAGAAAATACCATTTCATTAGACATCGAATAGAAGAAGGACTCCTCGTGACAAAGAGGGTATCATCAGATGAGAACCCGACAGACCCCCTCACGAAGGGACTGGATAGGGTTAAGCATCTCCAGCATGCGAGGCGCATAGGGCTGAAGGATGAAATTAGTTTTAGTAGTTAGATAGCTTGAAATATGTAAAGTGTAATTGACATTTGATGATGAATAAAATTTGTTGTTTATTTATGAGTAAAGTGTTGCTATCTTTTGTCAATCGTTTACTATCGTTTCATTTTGCATGTTTTAACTTCCAGAATAATTATGTTATTGTATTTCATATTATTCAAATTCTCCACAGTCGGTCATATGTTAGAAGTAGATATGAATCAAGACTGTCATGTAGTTGGTTGTATATGTCTAAGATTTTGGACATTGCAAAGTGCTGCTACAACACTCATGATTGCTCATAAGTTCTGAGTATTGGATTCAACCCACGCTTACTGGTATCACTTCATGGAATTTATCTCGAGTGATTGTGAGATGGTAATATCATATAAGTCTTCAAACCTAGAGATATGACATGTTTCCTATGATTTGGTTATACATTGATTGTACGAAAATGCATTGGTAACTCGATGTTATAAAACATGCCTTTGTGTATGATTCAACAAGTTGTAGAACAAGAATATGAGTCGAAGTTTATCTGTTCCTTCTTGGATTAGAAGCGATATTTGGGCCCCTCGATGATTTTGTGTTGACCCATGTATTGGGACTGGTCAGAACTAAGTTGAGGTGTTTAATTAAGTTCTATGTCAAACAAATCGGAAATCGGGAAACAAACTGTTGGACAATAAGTAAGACATTGCTCCATGTATTTGTCCGGGTGATATCTAGAACAAAGGATTATATGATCACTTATCTTAAAATGACGTATCGTCATCATCTCAGTTCCACGAGACCGTGAAAGAGCTATGATTGCTGATCGGATCCTGAAGTCATTCTTGCAGTTATAGTTATTAGACTTATCCAAGTGGGAGACGATTGGATTAGGTGTCTAAGTTCATAACTATTTCTGGAATGTACTTGACCCGATTAGCATGCTCCATTTGGGTTGCATGGCATTGCAACACTTGGATAGACTAAATGAGAGAAAGGACACTTAAGGATTATTAATATATTTAATTAGTATTGATCAAAGAATTAATTTGGAATTAATTTGGAATTAATTAAGTGATAAAAAAGAGACTAATTAAATATATGGGGTTGATTGTGTAAATCATCTATTCTTGTATAGTGGGCAAATGATCCATGGTTTGTATAGATTAGGCTAAAACCCATAAGGTGCTCCATAGATAGTCCATGGAGGTTACAAACCCATGGATCATGGAATATGGAAAGCCATGATAATTAGGGTTTACACGGTGTAACCCTACTTGTGCCACTATATAAAGACCCCTAGACTAGCAAAATAGGCATTTTTTGTAAAAGCAAGAAAGAGGGCTAGCCGCTTTTGAGGTGTTAGTGAACTTCTCTCAAGGTTATTCCAAGTGCTGTGTTGTTATGTGAGACATTTGAAGCATCACACTTAAGGTGCTAGGCTCACAAGGTTCTCAAGGAATCCAAACGACAAAAGGTATGTTCTTCTTCTATTATTTATGTTTAAAAGTTCCCCATGCTATGCTAGATAGGTTAAGAACCTTGAAAAACAATTTTGCATGTATCTTAGTAAAACATAGATCCAAGGTTTCTAGGGTTACATGTACACCTTAGGAGTGTTAGAATGCTCAAAACCCTTCAACTATAACTAGGATAGGGAGGAAAATACTATAACAAGAACAAGAAGCTAGAAACAAACAATATTCTAGAGCAGAAGAACAAATCATGATTTACGAACTTATACTTTACATTCCCAGTAACCTAGGAAGGGAACGAATCATTAACTCATTGTTTATAACAAAATATGATAATATACAAGGTATAACGATATATATGGGGTACATCTACAAAGTACCAGGTTATATATGGGGTACATCTACAAAGTACCGGAGTTATATATGGGGTACATCTACAAAGTACCGGATGTTATTTATATAGGGTACATCTACAAAGTACCAAACAATAATAAATAAAACATATTAATATATACAAAACTCACAATAGTATCGAAAAAGGCGTTTAGAGTACAGGATTTCATCACTTCTAGTAGTCATCCTAACAAGTTGAACAATGCCACATAACTTCCTAGTAACATGAACATTCAGTAAAAAGGGGGCCTATAATGCTAACTTTATCATTCCTTGGTAGATACATCAGGGATATATACTAATCGAGTCCGGCAGACAGTAGGATGTGTGCTTTCCGCTTCATTTCCTGTTCCTTGTTTGGTTGTGGGCTTAGAGCATATTCACCCAGTCTACTATCTATTCGATCTTAGCTATATATATATATTCTTTATACACCAATTAATCATAAGGAGTACCAGGTATAAGTCAGGTCATAGCATACAAATTGAATACACCGTTTTCTAGTACAAAAACATACTTTTCAGATAGAACATTTAGTATGCTAAACTAGAAACTTATCAACAAAAGGGTTTCATCCATTTTATTAAACTGGTATAACTTAAAGGACCTTTAGTGGTTAACTCTATAATAGCTTAGTTTATACATCAGGGTTATATATAATTAATATCAAATAGGCAGTTGGATGTGTGCTTTCCGCCTTACTTCATGTTCCTTGTTTGGTTGTGGGCTTAAGGCAAATTCACCCATTTAACTGTCTGTTCGATATTAGATTATATATAGCTTGTATAAACTAAGTGATTATAGAAGGACTATTGTGGTTACCATTTTAACTAAAAGAAATATATGATTTTCTTAAAGAATGTTTTCATCAAATATAAAGAACTATTAAATTTAACTCCGTAAGTACCAAATGAATACACCAGGGTTATATACAGTGAAGATCTAACAAAAAATGGGATGTGTGACTTCCGCCTCATTCAGTGTTCGTTGTTTGGTTGTGGGCTTAGGGCAGATCCACACAATCGATTGTCTGTTTACTCTAAACTGTATATAACTTGTATCCATTTAGTACTCATAGAAGGAATTGTAGAGTCATTTTTACTTTCATTCATCATATTAGGAAATATAGGATTTTCTGGAGGAACATGCGAACTTTTCTAAAAGAACTTACAACTTAATTTTCATCACTTAAATACTTATGAATCTACCAGCAATGCTGATCTACTCTTTCAAAATAACTTGTATTCTCAGGAAACTAGTAGACAGGTACGCGCACTGGGATTCAGAAGATGAAGTATAGTAGCTTCATGTCTAGTTTTGTTATTACTTTTGGAGTCAATCTTATGTGAACCACATACTTTGTAAAAACTTTCATATTAATGCAATGGTTGTTTGTTACTTTGATTACTATGATGCATGTGTTGTGATACTAAACATGACGTCCTCCACCCCCGAACGTTTTCGCCATTCCGATTTACGGGTGTGACAGATTGGTATCGGAGCATTGTTTATAGTGAACTAAGTATATCAACCTATAAAAGATATACAACTATAAATGCAATGGGGCCGAAATGCTCTGAATAAAAGTATATTTTAAAAATATAATAATACTTTATAAAAGTATACATACATACTTATGCATATATACATACTAGAACAAGTATCATAAGAAGAACAGAGCAAAAGTATTTAAAGGTTGAACACTGCGGTCAAACCTGGATAGTTATGTAATCATATCTGGGATCAATATAGCCTGATCAATTATATTCATTTGAGATGTGTCCGACATGTGTTTGGGAGTGATGTGGTGTTGCAACAGTCTTAAAACTTTACCTAACTCTATTCAAGGGATTTCTAGATCAGAACATAAAGTTAAAATATTATGGGAGTATTTTATGATACTATAAGACAACAACAAGTTTAAAACATACCAAGTTCATTACATTAAAATACTATAGGAGTATTTTAGGCACTATAAATAACTTATGTGAGAACTTAAAAGATCCTTCTGGTTGTTCTATGACTCTGGAGTGTATACTTCCAAGGTTTTATATAATTGAGATTTTATAGACTTAGAATTTGTGATCTATGCTCCACTTCCTGTTCCTTGTTTGGTTGTGGTTTTGGAGTAGGATCAGTTATTCGAAAGTCTATTAAATCTTAAATTATATACAACTTGTATGCATTGCGTAATTATAGGAGGACTCGGTAAGGATCACCCCATAATATTACACTTAATCTCATAGATTCTTTACACACTTCCATTCTCGTACCACAAACCCTGATAGATGTAACCACTCCTTCATAGCAGTCAGTAGAGGAGTCAAGGAGAAAAAAAAAGAGATTTCCAATAAGTGATCAGTCAGAGAAACTAAAACATCTTATGCATCACACTAATAAATAATTACCTTAATTGACTTTGTGAGCTAGTGGATACACTACTCACACTATGTGTTAGAATTATTTCTTTTCATGCAGCCAATATTGGTTATTCAATTCATAGAGATTCATTCGAGGATAGCCACTTCTGATTCATAAAAGTTTATTTTTATAGACTCCCTTTATGAATTGTTTCCAGAACACTATGAAAGTCAGAACCATATACACTCAGAACTAGGATAACATTGTCATTCAGCTTTCGGCTTATAACCACCGCTATATACTTATTCTCGTCTCATCTTTGTATTCTTTTTAGCAAAAGATGCCTCACGGTAGACATGTAGGGCGCGGAGTCAATAACACAACAAAGAGTCCACCACCACAGTTCGATCTTGCTGCTCTCTAAGCAGCGATAGCTGCCGCAGTAACAACTGCTCTAACTCACATCCGCAAAAGTGGTACCAGTGGAACCGGTAGCGGTACCCACTTAACAAACCCTGGAGTTACCCACGGGAGTGTTCGTACAAGGACTTCATGAACTGCAAACCCAAATCCTTTAATGGAAATTGGGGATTCATTGCTCTGATGCAATGGTTCGAGAAAACAAATTCGGTCTTCGCAATCTATCTATGCCCAGAAGGGAGCAAAGTTAAGTTTGCTGCTTGCACCTTCTCAGACAGAGCCCTAACATGGTGGAATAGCCATGTTAAGTCACTTACACTATCAGTGGATAACTCCATAGGTTGGGAGAACCTAAAAGAGATGATGTTGGAAGAATACTTCCCAAGGGGCGAAGTACAAAAGTTGGAACAAGAGCTATGGGAGCATACCATGGTCGGCTCAGACATAGTGACCTACACTGACAGGTTTAGCGATCTGGCAACACTATGCCCTGAGATGGTTACCCCAGAGAGTAAGAAGATAGAAAGGTACATCTGGGGTTTATCTACCCCGATTCAAGGAGATGTATTGTCTTCTAACCTAACTACATTCGATAGCGCCAAATGCCTGGCCCAGCGACTCAGTGACTATGGAGTCCGCCATGGCATGGTCGTCCCCATTCCCTATCCATCAAAGGGAGGGGACAATAAACGAAAGTCGGGAAAAAAGGAAGGAGCCAACAACCTAGAAAACCCCGCAGGAGCAACAAATGGTTACAGTATATGCTGCTACAACACCTGCTACTCCAGCATCTGCTAGTCGATATGCTGGAACTCTCCCAAAGTGTGATGGGTGTAACTACCACCACACCGGAGTATATCGGGAAATGCAGTGCATGAATTACCATAGGAAGGGGCACACTGTTCATTTCTGCAGGGCACCAACACAACCGATCTCCCAAATCCCCAGAGTAGAAATAAACCACGCCGGCTATGGCTATGGTGAGACAGGGCACTAAAAGAGGGACTGCCCGATAACTAAGAACTCAGGTGCAGATGGACGAATTCTGATGATCACTGCAGGAGAAACTACCTTGGAGTCCCCAGCGACCAGCGGTACGTCTTCGAAATAAGAATTGCTTTAAAATTTAATTTATATTTATATAAGATTAAAGCTTGGGGAAATATTTAAAAGTAATTATAATAACTCACTCATCTGAACAAGTCATAGCATTCATAAGAGAACTAAAGATCCATACAGGTTAACTATGATGGCTTAGTATATACATCAGGGTTGTGCATAGCTAAGATTTTGCAGACTTAGAGTGAGTGATTCCGCCTTAATTCCTATTCCTTGTTTGGTTGTGGATTTAGGGCAGAGCCACTCAGTTGACCATCTTATTCATCTTAAATATACATAACTTGTATATGCCAAGCGATCATAGAGGTATCAAGGAGGATCATAATATAGAGTATCAACACTAGTTATCAAAGCACTTTCACTGTTAGTACTCGCACATCGCGGTACGGTTTGTGGTAGTGGTAATATCAAGGAGAAAACTGAAAGCACTAGAAAGTCTACACAGAGTACATTGTCAAGCACACTCGGGATACACCATCATATAACAAATGCTTCTTTCAAATCGGCCAAACTTTTGTTTCGGTAAAGAGTCGGTTGTCATCATTTGTCATGGATTGGCGTGGTCCCCACCATACTAAGTTCATATGTTTCCATCGCCTTGACCGTCAAATTCACGAAACCCTCGTCATTCGTACCAACAACCCGACCTAGACCTCAGTATTGTCTCTTGTCTTCTAAACCCCGAAGTACTCATGCGAGGAGTACCTTGCCCTCCGAAACCTTGCCACCATATACTCAGCAGACCTTCCCGAACTACCACTCGTCCAATCGATCAGGTTCAAGCACAGAAGCTAAGGACGAATACAGCCCACCTATCACTATTAAGTGTATACGCGAGAGCAGTATGTAATTATGATTATGCAGATTTAGTATGTGTGTTTCCACCCTATCTCTTGTTCCTTGTTTGGTTGTGGACCTGGGGCGGAGTCGCACATCTGACAGTCCTAATAATCTTAATTATATACGACTTGTATAGATGAGGTAATGATAGATGGTCCAGGTATGAATCCTATCCTCAGCATAAGAGCAAAGTTGCCTAGGTCTAAGAGTGAGTATTCTACCATTTAAAGGAGCACAACCCCAGGAATACTGCTAAGAAAGCTAATTTCGGGATAAAATTCCATCTAACGGGGGGATGATGTGACAACCCGAAATTTTTTATCTTGTAAGTCCAGCCAATCAATCGAAAGTCGGACTTGTTTCTGCTATCTTTTAGCATTGTTAAGGGTCATTTTATGAGTTTTAAGCCTAGTACACTCAAGGATTGTGTGTTAGAAAGTGAACCAAGTAAGAACCAAGAGCCTAGAACAACATATGAGCCATAAAACCCCAACAAGTGAAGTTCACGGCCAAGGTCCATGTTCACGGTCGTGAACCCTTTTTAGGCCGTGAACCCCTCCTATATGGAAGAATTTTTTCCACTTTTTCTTCACTTCTTCTTCTCTTGGCCGCAATCACCCCATACTCTCTCAAGTATCATCCAACAAAGGCTCTCTTTTCACCTCAAAATCGTAAGTATCTCATCCCATACTTGTGTATACTTAGAAACCCCTTTGATTCAATATTGATTCATCACTTTTCCTTCAAGATCTTCAAGATCATCATCTTTCACCAAGAACACACACTTGTTCTTGGTGGCCATGAACACCTTAGAGTAGGGATGCAAACGAGCCAAGCTACTCGTGAGCTACTCAAGATCGAATCGTTAAAATCTCGACTCGAGATCGATTTTAAACGAGCCCGAGCCGATCTCGAGCTTAATATTAAGGCTTGTTTATTAAACGAGCTCGAGCTCGAGCCTCTGTTACTTGGCTCGATTAGGCTCGCGAGCCTAAACGAGCCTACATATATATAATAAAATAATTTATTTTTATTTTTATATATTAAAATAAATAATAATTTAATAAATACCATTTTAGGAAATTAGAGTATACCGTATACGAGTCGAGCCCAAACCGAGACCGAGCCCATATAATTCTTAACGAGCCGATCTCGAGCTTTGTACTACAAGGCTCGACACAAGCCGATCTCGAGCTCGAGCCAATAAATATGTAAACGAGCCTGAGCCTGAGCCTGGTCAGCCTCGAGCTCGGCTCGGCTCGTTTGCAGCCCTACATTAGAGGCTTCCAACTCGTAAGTAGCCCATTCATCTACTTGTTTATACCTAGAAACACTTGATTTCCACACATGAACCAAGCACCAAATGCAAGATCTTCAAGAGTTTGCGGCCATGAACCCTTCATGTGGCCGTGAACCCTTCAAAGATGCTTGATAGGACCGTGAACCATCCTTCCTTGGCCATAAACCCCTTCATATGATCATGTTTGGGTCATGAACACCTTTCATACAATCACATATGATTGTAACACTTCATTTCAAGTGTTTCCTAGTCCCTAAGGTTGTCTCCTTGCATGTTAGTTGTTTTAAACGCTAATTACATGCCTATATATGCCATTATATGTCATTTAGGACTCGTTTGTGTCTCGGGAATTCATTCGTGGAACTTCTCATCCTTACGCGAATCTTCATTTGAATCACCCACATAAGGTTAGTTCATACCCCTATAATCAATCTTTTAAATGTTTTAAATGCTTTTACCGGGGGGGGGGGGGGGGATACAAGTTGAAGACAATGATAATTGTGTAAATGTTATGTGTGATAACCATCATGATAAAGGATTTCTTATGCTTTTATAAGTGATCAAAATTATTTCAAAAACTCTTTTTAAGTTATGTTACTTTATTGTTTGTAAAACTCCATTTTTAAAGTACAAGCATAACTCAGTAGATAATCGAGTCTTTTCTACAAATCATGGACACTTCAAAACAAACATACTAGTAAACAATAATAGGTATAGTTTAGGGGTTCAGTACATACTATAACTAGGACAGAGAGGAACATACTATAACAAGAACAGGAAGGAACATACAATATTCTAGAACTGAAGAACAAATCATGATTTATGAAATTATACTTTACATTCCCGGTAACCTAGGAAGGGAACGAATCATTAACTCATTGTTTATAACAAAAGATGATAATATACAAGGTATAAGGATATATATATATATATATATATATATATATATATGGGGTACATCTACAAAGTACCAGGTTATATATGGGGTACATCTACAAAGTATCAGAGTTATATATGTGGTACATCTACAAAGTACCGGATGTTATTTATAAAGGGTACATCTGCAAAGTACCGGACAATAATAAATAAAACATATTAACATATACAAAACTCACAACAGTATCGACAAAGCCGTTTAGAGTACAGGATTTCATCACTTCTAGTAGTCATCCTAACAAGTTGAACAACACCACATAACCTCCTAGTAACATGAACATTCAGTAAAAAGGGGGCCTATAATGCTAACTTTATGATTCATCGGTAGATACATCAGGAATATATATTAATCGGGTCCGGCAGACAGTAGGATGTGTGCTTTCCGCTTCATTTCTTGTTCCTTGTTTGGTTGTGGGCTTAGAGCAGATTCACCCAGTCTACTATCTATTCGATCTTAGCTAGATATATATATATATATATATATATATATATATATATATATATATATATATATATATTCTGTATACACCAAGTAATCATAAGGAGTACCAGGTATAGGTCAGGTCATAGCATACAAATTCAATACACCGTTTTCTAGTACAAAAACATACTTTTCAGATAGAACATTTAGTAGGCTAAACTAGAAACTTATCAGCAAAAGGGTTTAATCCATTTTATTAAACCGTTATAACTTAAAGGACCTTTAATGGTTAATTCTATAATACCTTAGTTTATACATCAGGGTTATATATAATTAATATCTGATAGGCAGTTGGATGTGTACTTTCTGCCTTACTTCCTGTTCCTTGTTTGGTTGTGGGCTTAGGGCAGATTCACATATTTAACTGTCTTTTCGATATTAGATTATATATAGCTTGTATAAAGTAAGTGATTATAGAAGGACTACTGTGGTTACCATTTTAACTAAAGGAAACATATGATTTTCTTAAAGAATGTATTCATCAAATATAAAGAACTATTACAGTTAACTCCGTAAGTATCAAATGAATACACCGGGGTTATATACAGTAAAGATCTAACAAACAACAGGATGTGACTTCCGCCTCATTTCGTGTTCCTTGTTTGGTTGTGGGCTTAGGGCAGATTCACATAATCGATTGTTTGTTTACTCTAAATCGTATATAACTTGTATCCATTTAGTACTCATAGAAGGAATTGTAGAGTCATTTTTACTTTCATTCATCATATCAGGAAATATAGGATTTTCTGGTGGAACAGGTGAACTTTTCTAAAAGAACTTACAACTTAATTTTCATCACTTAAATACTTATGAACCCACTAGCTTAAATGTTGATCTACTCTTTCAAAATAACTTGTATTCTCAGGAAACTAGTAGACAGGTACACGCACTGGGATTCAGAAGATGAAGTATAGTAGCTTCATGTCTTGTTTTGTTATTTACTTTTGGAGTCAATCTTATGTGAACCACATACTTTGTAAACACTTTCATATTAATACAATGGTTGTTTGTTACTTTGATTACTATGATGCATGTGTTGTGATACTAAACATGATGTCCTCCGCCCTCGAACATTTCTGCCGTTCCGATTTGGGGGTGTGACGAACACGCACACGCAAGGGTATAGAGAATGGGATTTATGGAATCGGTAGTCTGAAGATTTGAGATATGAGTGTCATGAACAAGCCACTTTTTGATCTCTAAAACTGCCGAGAATCCATGGATGAAATTCAGGTGGTGTCCAAGCTATCAGGTAATATCGACCTTAAGTGTTCTACTTTTTTGTGCTCTTTAACTAGTATGAACAAGTGGTCATGTTGTGCATGATTCCAAAAAACTGCGATTTTTTTATGGCTTCATCCACCAGTACCAAACACTTACTACAAGCAAACCATATGGAAATTCTATGTGGATTTGGAGGAGGCTAAGAAGAACAAAGCATTTGAAATGGAGATTTTGAAGCTTTTGGAAGAGGTCAAGAACAACAAAGCAGTTCAAGTGGAGATTTTAAATTTGTTGAAGGCGGTGCTAATTAAGATGGTCATGCTTTTGGTGGTGGTGATTGTGATGGGATTTATGCTTCACAAGCTTGTGGTTAAAGCACTGTGAAGTTGTAGGCCTTAGTTAGGTTCATGTGGAATGCTAGTAGTAGTTTACATGTAAGGGTATTTTGGTCAAATTAGACTGTAATTTGATGCATGTGTTTTGTATGTCAATATTTTGGTGTTGTAAGAGATGACAATGATAGTCCTGATGATAATAATGTATTATATATTAGTAATGGCAATAGCTTTAACACATACCTATGTAAAAAAAGACCAAATATTGAAAATGTAATAGCAAGCTACTTAAGAAACTAACCAAAACATGGAAGTTAACAACAATTATACTGATCAAGGCACATATATTGATAAGTTAACATTCATACATCTAATGTCAATGTAAGTTAACAACCCAAAAAGGGGATTGAACCTTCCAATGTGTAACGACCCAATTTTCACGTCCAAAAATTTCGTTTTAAAAACATTACTTTAGAAAACATTAATAATTAAAAACATTGTTTGATCAAACCATAACACAACGTAAACCATGTCTAAAAGCCAAATCATACAACCAATCAAAATATCAGAGTATAAATCCCAAAGAATCTCGTAAATGCGGAAACCAGAGAGTGTGTGTGTGTGTGTGACATGCTGCTACCCGCGCCGGCTCTTTTCCCCTAGCTGAGGAGGTACCTGAAACCAAAACTGAAAACCGTAAGCACGAAGCTTAGTGAGTTCCCCCATTGTACCACATACCATACAAACACATAACATAACATACTGCCAGGCTATTATGGGGTGCCTGACTACCCGGTACGGCTATTCTGGGGTGCCGACTACCCGTGCGGCCATTCTGGGGTGTCGTCCTACCCGTGTCAGTCCATTCTGGGGTGCTGACTACCCGTATCAAGCCATTCTAGGGTGCTGACTACCCATCGGTCCTAACAACCGATCCTCGGGGACTAGTCCCCTCCTACTACCTCTATCGCATATAACATAACAAGCCAGCATGCAAACATATCATCACGTACTGTCAGACATTTCTGGGGTGTCTGAACTACCCTTCGGTCCTATCAACCGATCTCTACTTCTATCTCATATAACATATCATGCTAGCATATAACATATCAGGTAGTAGCAACCTAGATGATATCACAAAGACAATCATCTAACATACGACTCCTACTGGTGGGCCGGCATTATGGCTGTAGACCCACCACTACTGGAAGGTAACTCACCTCGAAGTAGCTGCTGATCTGATCGGGAACTGACTGTCTACTGCTGCCGCTGCTGCTCCGGAAATCCTCCAGCTGCAATTCCCACAACATACTCAATCAAACACTGCTAACTGTCCTTTGGGTAAAATGACCATTTTCCCCCTGATCATGCCCTAAGTCAAGCCAGAGTCAACTTTCAGTTGACCCGACTCGCCGAGTTGACTTTCCAACTCGCCGAGTCCCTCCCCAAACGACTGTCCTAAATCCCGTTTCTACTCGTCGAGTTAGGCGACGACTCGACGAGTTCTCCTTCTAAACTGATATTCAAGTCCTTCATCCTAATCGCCGAGTTATATGAACAACTCGTCGAGTTCATCTTCATCCGATGAACACTTATGCTAGGACTCGCCGAGTTGTATGAATAACTCGCCAAGTCTATTCTTGATCTAAGGAGATTGCCTTGAACTCACTGAGTCAGGGCATTGACTCGCCGAGTTCCTCCATGGATGAGTTCAGCTTCCGACTCACTGAGTCACGCCCCGTGACTCACTGCTCACTCGACACTACAAAAAGGGGACAAACTCGGAGACTCGCGAACAGACTCGCCGAGTCACATGAACGACTCGCCGAGTCGTTGCCATGCACCCACTAAATACACAGATTTGCTGGATTCCAGTCCATGCCATTCACAGATCTGGACTCCTAGAACACGAATCACACGTAAAGTTTCCAACTTTACGTGTAGATATTCACCAATACGGATTTTAGGGTTCAAAATGTACTTAAAATGGTAGATCCAAGGTCTTCAAGCAATGGGGGTCCATAAAGGCTACAGATCCGAGCCCTTTGAGCCCAAACATGCATAGATCCGAAGTCCCTCAACACTATAAGCTCATTACACAAAGGTCAAGACTAGAAGAAGCCTTGAAATGGCTAACACAAGCTCTCAACAAGATAATAATGAAGGGACAGAGAGGGCTTCGAGTCCAATACCTCTAGAAGTTCTGAAATGGTACAAAGATTCTGGATCTTCTTCCTCTCCTCTTGATCTACCTTCTTCTCTCCAAAACTTCAAAGAAATGCACCAAAATCACCCAAATTACTAAAAGAGGGGTTAGAGCTTCGAGAGGGAGTGTTCTGGACGCAATGGGGGCTGATATGAGGCACAAAACGTCGTTTAAATAGGGTGCAACCCCTGAAAATTAGGGTTTCATCCAACAGCGGTGACTCGCCGAGTCCGGAATATGGACTCGCCGAGTCCAAGGCTAAAAAGAAGGAAAATTCTCAATAAGATTTACATACCAGGAACCAGGTGCTACAAATCTCCCCCACTTATTTTAGACTTCGTCCTCGAAGTCTGCTGCTCGATCCTGAAACAGCTCGGGATAATGCTCCAACATCTCGTCCACCGGCTCCCAAGTCCATTCCGAACCCTTGCGGTGCTGCCATTGCACCTTCACTAGCTCCACCCTTTTGTTCCTCAAATCCTTCGACTTCCTGTCAAGGATTGCGACTGGGCGCTCAATGTAATTCAGGCTGTCATCAACCTGAATATCCTCCAAAGGCACTACTGCTGAATCGTCCACTAGGCACTTCCGCAGCTGGGAAACATGGAAAGTGTTGTGGATTTGGCTGAGCTCGATTGGCAGATCCAGTCTATACGCCACCTTGCCCACCCGGGCCATGACTCGGAATGGTCCGATGAACCTCGGACCTAACTTGCCTCGCTTCCTGAATCGAATGACGCCCTTCCAAGGCGACACCTTCAGGAGAACCATATCCCCGACTTGAAATTCCAAGTCGGATTGACGCTTGTCGGCATAACTTTTCTGCCGACTCTGGGCAGTCTGAAGCCTGCTCCGGACCTGCTGGATCCTCTCGGTCGTCTTGAGCACCACTTCGGTGCTCCACATGACTCTCTGGCCAACCTCACCCCAGCATATCGATGTCCTGCACCTCCGACCATACAACATCTCAAATGGGGGACGGTCAATACTTGCGTGGTAGCTGTTGTTGTATGAGAACTCGGCCAGGGGAAGATAGGTATCCTAGCTACCACCGAAATCCAACACGCATGCCCGCAACATATCCTCCAAAGTCTGGATGGTCCGCTCGTTTTGACCATCCGTCTGCGGGTGAAAGGCGGTGCTAAAATGCAAACGAGTGCCCAACTCGTCATGAAATCTCTTCCAAAATCTGGAAGTAAAACGCACATCCCTGTCCGAGATCACCGGTACTGGCACCCCGTGCCGCGCCACGATCTCCCTGATATAGATGTCGGCCAATTTCTCGGCCGATATGCTCTCCTGAATCGGAATAAAGTGAGCACTCTTGGTCAATCGATCCACGATGACCCAAATCGAATCCACTCCACGCGCGGTCCTGGGAAGCTTCGTGATAAAATCCATCGTAATATCTTCCCATTTCCACAGTGGAATGTCCAACGGCTGCATCTTGCCATGCGGTCTCTGATGTTCGGCCTTGACCTTCCTGCAGGTCAAGCACCGCTCAACGTACCATGCCACATCCCGCTTCATGCAGGGCCACCAATAATCCAGACGAAGATCCCTATACATCTTCGTCGCCCCGAGATGAATGGATAATCGGGACTTGTGCGCCTCCTCCATCAAAATCTGGCGCACGCCTCCGAGATACGGCACCCACACCCTACGGTGTAGTGTCAATAGTCCTCGGCTATCATAATCAAAGGAGGAAACCTGACCCACCACACGCTCGCTCTTCCGATGTTCCTCCTTGATAGCCTCCTGTTGGGCCTCCTGAATGTCACACCCCCGAACCAGACGGCGGAAACGTCCGGGGGCTGTCATGACTCAATTGCATACCATAACATTGAATATATATGAAACATAACAACATTCGTCACCATTCATTAACATAGTACAACCAGTAGTGTTTACATGTCATACATTGTTTAAACATTACATTCCCAAAAATTAAATTGTTTGATTCGTACATAAGTAAACTGCAACCATCACTGAATATGATTTCCCGTGGTTCACTGGTTCCCTGAGAATACAAGTATTTTGAAAAACGTCAACATATGAAATGTTGGTGAGTTCATAAGTAGTGTTTGAAATCGAATGTTTGTATTGTTTGAAAAACCACCAGAAAATCCGATATTTTCTGAAAAGAGAAGCTTTTGAAAACGTTTGTGAAGATCCATAAGTATGCTTGTTTGTTTCTATACTTGTGACAAAAAAAAATGTTCATTGAAGATGTATGCATTTCAAATCTGTATGTATTAAAAACCCTAGGAAAACCCGATGTTCCCCTAGTTCCTTTGAAATCCATTAAGTTGCGTTGAAACCATTACAAAGATAGAAGTGTCAGTCCCAGGCGACGTTGGAAGGTTCTCGAGCAGGATTATTTACTACAAACCCGCGTTACACAAACGCCCAGTTTATAGTTATACTAACGATTCCCGAAGGCGTCGTCAGTACTAATCGCGTTATCCAATCGCCCTGACTAGGTGTAGTCCCACATCCGAAGAGAAAGAGGACACGAAGGCCTCGATGACTCTATATATCGGTTGGGGATAATATGCGTGCGAGGGGTCCCCGACCCGCCTCGTAAAATATGCAGACTTTTCTAGCAATACCAAGGACCCTTGGGGACCAGTGGTATACAAGCCATTGAAAGTCCCTCTACGTTGTGCCAAGTCGGTGAAACTCAACACTTCGTAGAAAAATATGCGTCTTCGGGCCTTAAGATCAGGTCATTGGGCTAGCTAGGCCCAACAAGCAAGATTTTACACTTTTGGGGCCCGAAGATGGTGCGTAGACGTCTGTGCACACTCGTTTGTATATGTATTACCAAATGTTACTTGTATGAATCGTAGTGTCGTAGTGTTAGTAGTTGTAGAATTCTATTGGCTCGAGACCGAGCCAATTCGTTTAACAACGATTTTTTTGGTATTGTAATGTATTGTGTTTCGTCGATAGTCGCGGTGCCATTATTTGATCAAATTGTGTATATTGAATTAGCCTTGAAATATTTCTGTTTTCAGCCCCTCATTATTTGTAAAATTTACATTTTCAACCCTTTTATTAAATACTTCCCGGTTTGGTCCTTAAACTAATTTTCTTGACATTTTAACACCAAAAATTATTGAAATTATCATTTTTCAGCATATTTATCATAGAAAACAGTTTAAGTCCCTGAAAAAGCAGTTTTCTCGGTTTTAATCCCTTCTTTTCGCAATTTTGACAATTTTGGCCCAAATTGGAAAATTTTTGCAACTTTGGTCCTTTTTAATTTAAAAAGCATTTTAAACCTTTGAAAAGGGTTTGGAACACTTATAGTCCACTGTTTTACAAAAAATCACAGTTTTAGCCCTCCAAAACAGAAAAATTCGCATAATGGGCCTCATTGGGCCGAAATTTTCATTTTTAGCCCATTAAGCTTGAAATTCATGTTTTTAATCCTCTAATTAAGTGTATTTCCAGAAATTGATTTATGGAAACTGTTTGGCACACTTCCTCCATCAGAATCTGTGAAATGTCAATTTGGGCCCTCAATTTTGTATTTTTCACATTTTTGGCCCAAAATTTGTGTTTTTAACCCAAAGAAAATTATTACTAAACCGCTTAGCCATTTTTCTTGAAACACTTTGTATGTAGAAGTATGTTTGAAGCTAAAATCATAAAACATAAGTTATATCTCGGTTTTGAGGGATTTTATGGCTAGATCCAACATTAAAACACATAAAAGCATACATATAAGCATGGAAATCATACAAGGCATACAAAACACATATAGATCTACACTTTCACTTGTATTCCCCCCCCCCCATAAAACTCATAAAAACAGAAAATAGGGGGTATGAAGCTCACCTTGGGGTGTTGATTCGGTTTTGCAAGGAAAAATGGAAGGAAAATGAAGTGTTTTTGGCCTTAGCTCCCTTTGATGAAGATCTCGAGTTTTGAGATGGTTCTAGGATGCAAGATCACGATTTTTGCATAGATTAGGAAAGGATTTTGATAACAAAAGAATTTAAACCATAGATCTATGCATAATCTTACCTTAGATGAAGAATTTTGTGGAGATTTCCTCTTGAATGCTTCCTAGAACTCGAGATTTTTGAGTGGAGAGGGAGAGTTGTTCTTGAGTGATCTAGAGAGGATTTGAGAGATTTTTGTGTGTGTGTGTGGGTGTATGGCCGAGAGTGAGAGAGAGGAAGGAGTGAGATGATTTTTGAAGTGATACTTGCATGGGAAAAGGAAATATCTTGCATGGAGATCCTATGGACAATAATGAGGTGGCACACTTAAGTCAACTCTTCCTTATCTTCTTGGATTTGGGCCTTTGGGCCGAGATTTTTGAAAGGGAAAAGAAAATTTTGGGCTTTTTCCCTTAAGCCCAAAATTAGAGTTAGTTAGAGTGTGTTTTATGCTTAAAAGAATGTAGTAGGATTTTTATGTTTTTCTTGAACTAGTTTTAGGTTATTCATGTATCAAGGCTCTTAATCCATTTAATTCTAGGCCCAACATGACCTAAAATTTTAAAATAAATAAGTGTGGGTCCAATTAGAGCCCAATTAGGGTTCTAAGCCCATGATAATCTAATTGGAAGCTTATTGGTCCGTTTGGATCCAATAAGGGAGTCCTAATCCAAAATGGACTTAACAAGGACTTTTAGGGTCTCCAATTGTTTGATGACTATTTGTAGTTCTAGCATGTTGTATTTGATTGAAGTTTTTGATTCCCATTAACTTGAATGTATAGATTACATGGCTCAAAATTTTCAGTTGTGACATCATCCCCCCGTTAGAGGGAATTTCGTCCCGAAATTCTGTTTGAAAGCTAGATTTGAGAATGCTAGAATAGGTGAGGGTACTTTTGTCTCATTTGATCCTCGCGTTCCCAGGTGAATTCTGGCCCACGCTTTGCGTTCCACCGTACCTTCACGATCGGGATGCAACTCTGCTTAGTACGCTTCACCTCCCTGTCCATGATCTCGATTGGTTCTTCGACGAACAGGAGATTCTCATTGATTTCGATTTCGTCAAGAGGAATGACAAGGGTTTCATCTGATAGGCACTTTTTCAGATTAGAGACATGAAACACGGGGTGTACACCGTTTAGCTCCGCGGGTAGTTGTAGTCTGTAGGCTACCGGGCCTATTCGGGCGACGATTTCGAAAGGTCCAATGTATCGTGGGCTCAGCTTTCCCCGTTTTCCGAAACGTATAACCCCTTTCCAGGGTGAGACCTTCAACAATACTCGATCACCGACCCGGAATTCTAAGGGCTTTCGCCGTTTATCAGCGTAGCTCTTTTGCCGGTCACGCGATGCTTGTAATCGAGCTTTGATCTGGACAATCTTTTCTGTGGTCTCGCGAATGATTTCCGGTCCTGTTATTGCCCTATCCGACGTATGCGTTCTTGCTAGCTGGGTGTCACCTACTTCAGCCCAACATAACGGTAATCTACATTTACGCCCGTACAGTGCTTCGAAAGGGGCCACCTTGATGCTCGAATGATAACTATTGTTATATGAGAATTCGATCAACGGCAGGTGGGTATCCCAAGACTTTCCAAAGTCTATCACACATGCACGAAGCATGTCCTCGAGCGTCTGGATGGTTCGTTCGCTCTGACCGTCCGTTTGTGGGTGATACGCGGTACTCATATCGAGATGAGTTCCCATTGCCTTGTGGAGTGATTGCCAAAACCGCGACGTGAATCTACTGTCCCTATCCGAGATGATAGATTTTGGCACTCCATGGAGTCTTACGATCTCTCGTAGGTACAACCGCGTCAATCTCTCCATCTTGTAGGACTCTTTGATTGGCAGGAAATGGGCAGATTTCGTCAGTCGGTCGATTATTACCCATATGGTGTCTAATCCGTTCGACGTCTTGGGCAGCTTGGTCACGAAATCCATAGAAATCCCTTCCCATTTCCACTCGGGAATTGCCGGTTGCTGTAACAATCCGGAAGGTTTCTGGTACTCCACTTTTACTTTGGCGCACGTAAGGCACTTACCAACATAAGTAGCGATTTCCGCCTTCATGTTAGGCCACCAATAGTGTTGCTTGATGTCCAAATACATCTTGTCCGAACCGGGATGAATGGAGTATCGTGTCTTGTGGGCTTCCTTCATAACGGTCTCCCTAAACCCTCCGACTTTTGGGACCCAAATACGGTTCATGAAGTAGTATACCCCATTCTCTTTGACTTCCAGGTTCTTCTCCATTCCGCGTAATGCTTCGCTAGTTCTATTTTCCACTTTCATAGCCTCTGCCTGGACTGATGCAACTTGAGTGGCCAAATGAGACTGAATGGTTATCGAGTGCGTTTTCGTACGGCGATTAGAGTACTCCTTCCGACTTAAGGCATCGGCTACTACGTTGGCCTTGCCTGGATGGTACTTGATCTCGCATTCATAGTCGTTTAACAATTCCACCCATCTTCGTTGTCTCATGTTCAGCTCTTTCTGATTCAAGATGTGCTGGAGGCTCTTGTGGTCCGTGAAGATGGTGCACTTTGTACCGTACAGGTAGTGCCTCCAAATTTTTAGAGCGAAGACTACGGCTCCCAGTTCTAGGTCATGGGTCGTGTAATTTACTTCGTGTGTCTTTAGTTGGCGGGACGCATATGCTATCACTCTTCCACGTTGCATGAGAACGCAACCTAAGCCTTGATTCGACGCGTCGCAGTAAACTACAAAATCTTCCGTTCCTTCAGGTAGAGATAGTACAGGAGCGCTACAAAGAGCTTGCTTCAAGGCTCGAAACGCAATCTCTTGTCGGTCTGTCCACTTGAATGGCACGCTCTTTTGCGTAAGCAAGGTAAGTGGCTTGGCGATTTTAGAGAAGTTTTGGATGAATCTCCTATAGTAGCCTGCTAGGCCTAAAAATTGACGAATTTCTGTGGGCGTAGTCGGAGTTGCCCATCCCTCCACAGCTTTGACCTTAGAGGGATCCACATGAATTCCATCTTGGCTAACTACGTGGCCTAGGAAATTCACACTCCGAAGCCAGAACTCACACTTGGAGAGTTTGGTGTAAAGTTTTTCCGATCGCAGCGTCTCTAGGACTTGTCGGAGATGTTGGCCATGCTCCTCTTTGCTTCGAGAATAAACGAGAATGTCATCGATAAACACAATGACGAAGTTGTCCAAGAACGGTCGACAGATTCGATTCATTAGGTCCATAAATGCGGCAGGTGCATTTGTTAGACCGAAGGGCATTACGACGAATTCATAATGTCCATAGCGGGTTCGGAAAGCGGTTTTAGGAATATCTTCTTCTCGGACTTTGAGTTGATGGTATCCGGACCGTAAATCTATTTTAGAAAAATAACTAGCTCCTTGGAGCTGGTCGAATAGATCATCGATTCGTGGGAGTGGGTAGCGGTTTTTGACAGTGAGTTTGTTTAACTCTCTGTAATCGATGCACATTCTGAAAGATCCGTCCTTCTTTTTGACGAAGAGCACCGGAGCTCCCCATGGAGAGTATCTAGGTCGGATAAATCCCTTGTCCAGAAGTTCGCTGAGTTGACTGGACAATTCCTGCATTTCAGCAGGTGCCAACCGATATGGTGATTTAGCGAGAGGAGTTGCTCCTGGAACTAGGTCGATTCGAAACTCAACCTGTCTCTCTGGGGGTACTCCTGGAAGATCCTCGGGAAACACGTCCGGAAATTCACACGCTACTGGAATGTCTTGGATGTTAGTTTCTTCTTTGGTCTTGTCCACTATGTGAGCCAAGAACGCCAAATTGTTCTTTCGCAAGTGTTTTTGTGCTTTGATGCACGAAATGATACGAAGATTTGTACTGGGTTTATCTCCGTAAATTACTAGGGTTTCGTGATTTGGGAGACGAAGGCGAACGGCCTTCTCATGGCACATAATCTCAGCATGGTGGGGGCTTAACCAATCCATGCCGATAATCACATCGAAACTCCTAATTGATACTGGCATCAGATCTATTCGTAAGACGTGTTGATTGAGGGTTAGGGTACATCCGATGTAGATTTCCCTAGTGGATTCGGTTTTCCCATTGGCCATTTCCACCGTATAGGTTTCATTTAGCTTCTGGGGTTGTTGTTTTAATAAATGTTTAAACTTCTCGCTTACGAAACTTCGCTCCGCTCCGGTATCAAATAAGATGCATGCATAAGTGTGGTTTAGGAGGAACGTACCGGTCACAACTGCGGGGTCTTGAACTGCATCACTCTGACCCATAGTCAGCATTCTTCCTGCTCCTCTGTTGCCTGAGTTGTTGTTGTTAGGGCAATCTCGACGGAAATGTCCTGTCCTTCCGCACCCAAAACAGGTGTGGCTAGGCCCTACATTGATGCCGCCGGCATTGGTGTTGTTGGTATTGCGGTGGTTGTTGTTGTTCTGGTTGTTTCCCTGACTCTGGTTCTGAGATGGATAAGTCCTGCAGAATCTTGCAGTGTGTCCCCTTCGGTTGCAACTGGTGCAATGGAACTCCTTACATTCTCCATGGTGATGGAAACTACACTTGTTGCACTTGGGAGCATTACCGGAATAGGGTCTGGAAGCATTTGAAACAGCTGAGGCTGGAGCATGTGATGGGACTGGGACCGGCGCAATGACAGCGTTAACTGCCACCGTTTGCTGCTTTTTAGAGGTCTCGGGGCCCTGGCGCCCCTTCCTCTTGTTGTTCCATCCTTTCTTACCATCACTCTCCTTCTTCTTCTCAGTCTCTACCGGTTTCTCGCCCTTTTTGTGGTTATGATCATATAGCCTCTTTGCCAATCTCTTCGCACTGTCAAAAGTTTCAGGGTTCGCAGCTATCACATTCCCTTGAATGGGGGATGTCAGTCCCCAGATGAATCGTTCGATCTTCTTTCGCTCTGATGTGATCATACCCGGACACAACAGAGATAGTTCACTGAATCTTGATATGTAAGCATCGATGTTCCCATTCTGCACCGTGAGATTCCATAGTTCCTGTTCCATCTTCTGTATTTCGCCTCGGGGGCAGTACTCAGCCGTCAACATCTCTTTCATTTCTGCCCAGGGAATAGAGTTGGCTACAAGGAGCGTCATAGCTTCTACGTGGCCATTCCACCAACTGAGTGCTTGGTCCACGAAAGTGCAGGCCGCGAACTTCACCTTCATCTGCTCGGGGCACTCGCATATCTCGAATACCGACTCTACCTTCTCGATCCATCGCTTTAGAGCGATCACTCCCCCAGTGCCGTTGAAAGTTCGGGGTTTAGCGTTCGCAAAATCCTTGTAGGTGCACGTTTTAGTGAGTCCTTGGTTCGTCCCGTTGTTCGAACTTCCGGATCCTTGCCCGTTACCTCCTCCATGGTTCCCTCGGTGAAGTTGTGCCATAGCTGCTGTGACCGCAGCAGACACGGCTGCCTGGAAAGCAGTGGAGTCAACTTCGGGCGGAGTTGGTTCGGGATTCCCGCGAGTAGCTGGGCGAGGCATCTTTCTGTCATGAAACGGAAAGATGTTGAGTGTACGTGGTTTCTGTGAGGTTGTGATCCTACTAGCTAGGTGTATGGTGCGAACCTAAACATTACTATCATCAAGCATACAATCATAACGTCTCAACACATAACAACTGAGAATATTATAGCAAAACACACAAAAGTTTATTAATATTATCCGCATCTAGTACAAGAAAATTTGCTCGTAGGAGCATACATATGTGATACTAATCAGACAGCATAACGGCTCCATGAGTAGTGTAGTCACTTAAACATAGAGCCGGAGTACATAACATAGTTCCTAGTAACCTACTATGATAAGTCTATCCCTAACCGCGATGAGCTGCATCAGGAGGTGGTGCCGAAGATGTGGATGCTCCCTGAAGACGAGCCACCAAGCGTTCTGCATCCTGGAGTCGAGATTCCCACCTTACCTGCCTCATGTGAAACTCCCGGAGGACGTCACGCGTCTCCTGTTCCGCACGCTCGACCCTAGTCCACAACTGGCGTACTTGATCAGCAGTGTCCTGAGCAAGGTCGCTGGTGTCCCGTAATCGTCTCACCATGACCGGTAGGGCTCAGTCGGCCGGTCCTCCGTCCCTCAAGTCAAAGAACTCACGTGACATGCCAAACGGGGGTCGCTGTCCCTGATGTCTGCTCCATCTCCAAAGATCAATGCCCCAAGGAGGGGTAGGTCCAGTGGGGCCCACACGGTAAGCAGGTACCCTGATCGGGTAAGGGGGGTCGATGACCTCAGACTCTGCGTCCGAATCACCCCCTTCGCTGTCATCGAGCTCCTCTCCGAAAGGTTCTTCGTCTTCTTCGGGTTCGGCAGGCTCGCCCTCGACTTCTGCCTCCGGTTCCCCGTCAGATTCCTCTTCGGGGTCCTCCTCAGATTCTTCTTCAGGCTCTTCCTCAGGCTCCTCCTCCTCCTCTAGCCACCCGTTGTTTCCTTGATTAGGGAAGTAGGGGTCTCCAGGGTGATGAAAGCCAGCCATGTTGTCTGCGCGAGTATGTAAATATGCTACATTATCCTAGGATGCTATGACTATTGCACAGACTAAGCAAACATTCTCTTTTTGGGCGATAAAGGGTATAGTTTTAGGTTCCCTGGCTATCCCGATCTCATCAAGACGTGTGTTAGTTTTACCTTGGAGAGAATGTAGTTGATCAGGCTACATTCACTCCTTGATATCACTAAGAACAGTCCCGAATTAATCGAGATACCAGCATTATTGTGTTTGATTCAGCGTTAGGTCCTTATTCCTAATGCAAGCAAGTGTATTTTATTTACTTGTTTTGTTCAGAGTTATGTTAGTCCCTCTTTTTGGTTTATAGTTGCATATCAATGTATGGCTCGACATGCTAGTTCACTATAAACAAAGCTCTGATACCAACCTGTCACACCCCCGAACCAGACGGCGGAAACGTCCGGGGGCTGTCGTGACTCAATTGCATACCATAACATTGAATATATATGAAACATAACAACATTCGTCACCATTCATTAACATAGTACAACCAGTAGTGTTTACATGTCATACATTGTTTAAACATTACATTCCCAAAAATTAAATTGTTTGATTCGTACATAAGTAAACTGCAACCATCACTGAATATGATTTCCCTTGGTTCACTGGTTCCCTGAGAATACAAGTATTTTGAAAAACGTCAACATATGAAATGTTGGTGAGTTCATAAGTAGTGTTTGAAATCGAATGTTTGTATTGTTTGAAAAACCACCAGAAAATCCGATATTTTCTTAAAAGAGAAGCTTTTGAAAACGTTTGTGAAGATCCATAAGTATGCTTGTTTGTTTCTATACTTGTGACAAAAAAAAAATGTTCATTGAAGATGTATGCATTTCAAATTTGTATGTATTAAAAACCCTAGGAAAACCCGATGTTCCCCTAGTTCCTTTGAAATCCATTAAGTTGCGTTGAAACCATTACAAAGATAGAAGTGTCAGTCCCAGGCGACGTTGGAAGGTTCTCGAGCAGGATTATTTACTACAAACCCGCGTTACACAAACGCCCAGTTTATAGTTATACTAACGATTCCCGAAGGCGTCGTCAGTACTAATCGCGTTATCCAATCGCCCTGACTAGGTGTAGTCCCACATCCGAAGAGAAAGAGGACACGAAGGCCTCGATGACTCTATATATCGGTTGGGGATAATATGCGTGCGAGGGGTCCCCGACCCGCCTCGTAAAATATGCAGACTTTTCTAGCAATACCAAGGACCCTTGGGGACCAGTGGTATACAAGCCATTGAAAGTCCCTCTACGTTGTGCCAAGTCGGTGAAACTCAACACCTCGTAGAAATATATGCGTCTTCCGGCCTTAAGATCAGGTCATTGGGCTAGCTAGGCCCAACAAGCAAGATTTTACACTTTTGGGGCCCGAAGATGGTGTGTAGACGTCTGTGCACACTCGTATGTATATGTATTACCAAATGTTACTTGTATGAATCGTAGTGTCGTAGTGTTAGTAGTTGTAGAATTCTATTGGCTCGAGACCGAGCCAATTCGTTTAACAACGATTTTTTTGGTATTGTAATGTATTGTGTTTCGTCGATAGTCGCGGTGCCATTATTTGATCAAATTGTGTATATTGAATTAGCCTTGAAATATTTCTGTTTTCAGCCCCTCATTATTTGTAAAATTTACATTTTCAACCCTTTTATTAAATACTTCCCGGTTTGGTCCTTAAACTAATTTTCTTGACATTTTAACACCAAAAATTATTGAAATTATCATTTTTCAGCATATTTATCATAGAAAACAGTTTAAGTCCCTGAAAAAGCAGTTTTCTCGGTTTTAATCCCTTCTTTTCGCAATTTTGACAATTTTGGCCCAAATTGGAAAATTTTTGCAACTTTGGTCCTTTTTAATTTAAAAAGCATTTTAAACCTTTGAAAAGGGTTTGGAACACTTATAGTCCACTGTTTTACAGAAAATCACAGTTTTAGCCCTCCAAAACAGAAAAATTCGCATAATGGGCCTCATTGGGCCGAAATTTTCATTTTTAGCCCATTAAGCTTGAAATTCATGTTTTTAATCCTCTAATTAAGTGTATTTCCAGAAATTGATTTATGGAAACTGTTTTGGCACACTTCCTCCATCAGAATCTGTGAAATGTCAACTTGGGCCCTCAATTTTGTATTTTTCACATTTTTGGCCCAAAATTTGTGTTTTTAACCCAAAGAAAATTATTACTAAACCACTTAGCCATTTTTCTTGAAACACTTTGTATGTAGAAGTATGTTTGAAGCTAAAATCATAAAACATAAGTTATATCTCGGTTTTGAGGGGTTTTATGGCTAGATCCAACATTAAAACACATAAAAGCATACATATAAGCATGGAAATCATACAAGGCATACAAAACACATATAGATCTACACTTTCACTTGTATTCCCCCCCCCCCCCCATAAAACTCATAAAAACAGAAAATAGGGGGTATGAAGCTCACCTTGGGGTGTTGATTCGGTTTTGCAAGGAAAAATGGAAGGAAAATGAAGTGTTTTTGGCCTTAGCTCCCTTTGATGAAGATCTCGAGTTTTGAGATGGTTCTAGGATGCAAGATCACGATTTTTGCATAGATTAGGAAAGGATTTTGATAACAAAAGAATTTAAACCATAGATCTATGCATAATCTTACCTTAGATGAAGAATTTTGTGGAGATTTCCTCTTGAATGCTTCCTAGAACTCGAGATTTTTGAGTGGAGAGGGAGAGTTGTTCTTGAGTGATCTAGAGAGGATTTGAGAGATTTTTGTGTGTGTGTGTGGGTGTATGGCCGAGAGTGAGAGAGAGGAAGGAGTGAGATGATTTTTGAAGTGATACTTGCATGGGAAAAGGAAATATCTTGCATGGAGATCCTATGGACAATAATGAGGTGGCACACTTAAGTCAACTCTTCCTTATCTTCTTGGATTTGGGCCTTTGGGCCGAGATTTTTGAAAGGGAAAAGAAAATTTTGGGCTTTTTCCCTTAAGCCCAAAATTAGAGTTAGTTAGAGTGTGTTTTATGCTTAAAAGAATGTAGTAGGATTTTTATGTTTTTCTTGAACTAGTTTTAGGTTATTCATGTATCAAGGCTCTTAATCCATTTAATTCTAGGCCCAACATGACCTAAAATGTTAAAATAAATAAGTGTGGGTCCAATTAGAGCCCAATTAGGGTTCTAAGCCCATGATAATCTAATTGGAAGCTTATTGGTCCGTTTGGATCCAATAAGGGAGTCCTAATCCAAAATGGACTTAACAAGGACTTTTAGGGTCTCCAATTGTTTGATGACTATTTGTAGTTCTAGCATGTTGTATTTGATTGAAGTTTTTGATTCCCATTAACTTGAATGTATAGATTACATGGCTCAAAATTTTCAGTTGTGACACTGAATCTGCTCCAACAAGGGAGTCACTACGGTCATCCTAATGCACATATCCCTGATCGGCGCCGCCTTGCGGCTAAGCGCCTCGGCCACCACGTTGGCCTTCCCCGGGTGGTAAAGGATCTCACAATCATAATCCTTCACCATGTCCAACCACCGACGCTGCCTCATGTTCAGATTCGGTTGATCCATTAGGTACCTCAAACTCTTGTGGTCCGTGTAGATGGTACATCGAACCCCGTAGAGGTAATGCCACAAATCTTGAGGGCAAAAACCACCGCCCCCAACTCCAAATCATGCGTCGGGTAGTTCGCCTCGTGGGGCTTGAGCTGCCTCGAAGCGTAGGCAATGACATGCCTCATCTGCATCAGTACCGCGCCCAACCCTGAAATGGACGCGTCGCAGTATACCACAAAATCCTCTACGCCCTCTAACAGGGCTAAGATCGGCGCCTCGCACAGTCTCTGTCTCAGCGTCTCAAACGCAGCCTGCTGCTCGGGTCCCCACCGAAAGACCACGGCTTTCTTCGTTAGCCGCGTCAGGGGTACGGCTATCTTGGAAAAATCCTGAATAAATCTCCGATAGTAGCCTGCTAATCCCAGGAAACTCCGAATCTCAGATGGAGACTTCGGAACCTCCCATCTCATCACGGCCTCGCCCTTGGCCGGATCGACCAGAATCCCGTTCTGGTTGACAAGGTGTCCGAGAAATTGCACCTCGCGCAACCAAAACTCATACTTGGAGAACTTGGCATACAAGCTCTCCCTTCTCAGGGTCTCCAACACCTCTCTCAGATGCTCCTCATGCTCCTCCTGAATCTTGGAATAAACCAAGATGTCATCGATAAAGACTATCACAGACCGATCCAGCATCGGTCTGCATACGCGATTCATGAGGTCCATGAACGCAGCAGGAGCATTGGTGAGCCCAAACGGCATCACCACAAACTCATAGTGGCCATAGCGCGTCCGAAACACGGTCTTCTGTGCATCCTCCTCCCTGACCCTCATCTGACGATAGCCCGAACGCAAATCAATCTTGGAGAACCAAGATGCTCCCTGAAGCTGATCAAAGAGGTCATCAATCCTCGGAAGCGGGTAACGGTTCTTCATCGTTACCTTATTCAGCTCCCAGTAATCTATACACATCCGATGCGACCCGTCCTTCTTTTTCACAAACAGAATTGGGGCTCCCCAGGGTGAACTGCTCGGACGAATAAATCCCTTGTCTAGCAGCTCCTGCAGCTGCGTAGACAACTCCTGCATCTCGGGAGGAGCCAACCGATACGGTCCCTTGGCTATCGGAGCCGCACCAGGAACAAGGTCAATCCTGAACTCCACCTGTCGCTCCAGAGGTATCCAAGGTAGCTCCTCTGGGAAAACATCTGCAAAATCTCGAACCACCGGAACCTCGCTCATTGTCGCCTTACCCGCCTCCCGGGTATCCATCACATACGCGACATATCCTGCGCATCCCTGCTGAAGATAGCACCTAGCCCTCGCTGCTGAACATACAGTGGGTCCACACTGCAGCCTCTCGCCATGAATCACTAACTCTCCCCCGCTTGGGGTCCTGACCCACACTAGCTGCTGCGCGCAATCTATCACCGCCCCATTAGGGCTCAACCAATCCATGCCTATAATCACCTTGTTCCCGCGCAACGGAATGGGAACCAAGTCTACCAAGTAGCGCTCTTCAAACAAACATAGCACGCAATCTTGAAATACCATCGATGCTCGCACCGATCGATCATCAGCAATCTCCAACTCCAAAGGGCAATCTAACTCGCCCGATGACTCATGAAACTTCTTGATAAGCGCAAGAGAAACAAATGATCGGGACCAACCCGAGTCGAACAACACCTGAACTGGAAGGCCGTTCAGATGGAACAATCCTAATGCATACATATACATACAGAGCACATACCAATAACATAACATCATAAGAATAGATAGAGGGAAAGAATCATACCCGTTACCACATCAGGTGCGACGCGTGCCTCCTCGGTAGTCAGCTGAAATGCTCGGCTCCTCACTACTGGAGCCTCTGCCTTGCCCTGTCGGCCATCCGTGATCCGCAGGGTTGCTGGAGCTGGCGCCTTCACTGGCGCTGAAACTATCAACTGGGGGCAATTGGCCTTCTTGTGGCCCCTCTGGTTGCAGTGGAAACACAACAACTCTGATGTCTGAATAACTGCTGTCGGAGCAGTGCAATCCCTGCTGATGTGCCCAGACTTGCCGCACTTGTAGCAGTCTGATGATCCCATCTTGCACGCCCCCTCATGCGGCCTGCCGCATTTCCTGCAGCGGCTCGGTCCTGACTGGCCTTTCGGCCTACCATCTGATCCCTTGGGCTTCTTCCCCGAAGCCCCTTCTGTCTGTCCCTCCTCTGATTTCCGTTTCCGGATGTGCTCCAAATCTATCTCCCTCTCCCTCGCCCTGGCAATCATAGAGTCCAGGGTAGGGCAAGCCGAAAAGCTAACATGCTCCTGGATATCAGCTCGTAGCATATCATGATAACGGGTCCTCCTCATATCCTCGTCACCAGCATACTGGGGCACCAACAAATCCCTCTCCCGGAACTTGGCGATGATCTCCGCCACAGTCTCCGTTGTCTGTCTCATGTCTAGAAACTCCCTGGCCAGCTGCTGAAGCTCGACAGCTGGCGCAAACTCTGCCCTGAACCTGGTCACAAAGTCCGACCAGGTCATAACCTCGATAGCCGCAGCTCCCAACGAGTCACCCACTGACTCCCACCAGTACCGGGCTCGGTCCCGTAAACACCCTGCTGCATATCTCACCTTCGACCCCTCGGGGCAGAAGCTAGTCAACTATGCAGACTCGATGTCTGCAATCCATCACCTGGCAGCAATGGGGTATTTCACCCCGAGGAAATCTGGCGCACCACTGCCCCTGAAGTCCTTGAAGGACAATGTGCGAGATCCCGACTGGCTAGATGCCATATCACTCCTGAATGCCCGAAGGTGATCCTCCATCAACTTCATGAACCCTTCCTTGATCGACCCAAAGAGGATGGGGGTCGACTCAAGGATGCCTCTGGTGATCTCTGATGCGATGAACTCGCGTAGTCCCTCATCTACCGGCTCAGAACCTGATCCCGAACCTGACCCCTCTCCTGAACCGCCATCTACCAGCCTCGATCGAAGTACCACCATTTTGCAATACATCACAACAAACATTAGAGATACCGATACTTCCTGAGGGATCACAACTACTTACAAGTTCCCTGGTCTTATCTTGGCCTTCCTTGGTTCGGGTACGGATCCTTTGCTTTCAGTAGTACCGGCCCATACTACCTTCCACATCTATCTGTACCTTCTTCAAGGAATGCCTCGACTCCACCAGATCCCTTTCACTACTGCTGATCACTGCTATACTCATCCTAGGCTCGCCCTAGGGAAATCTCCGACTCTACTCGATCCAGTCCTCAACTGCTGCAGACCTCCTGGTGATGCCAATTGGCCATCACTCGAATACCATCACACGTGATGAGGCTTAGATAATCCTTCAATTTCCCAACTCGTCCCTACAACGGTTGGACTCAAACAAGAGCTGCGCAGTAGGATCAAACCCGATACTCTAAGATTATTCAACCCTGATCACATGGGACGTGACGTATTCGCCTAATGGCTAACTCCCATTATTCAAAGTCCCACATAGCACAAAGCAAGCAACATTCAGACAAGGGTAACAATCTCAATCAACTCTATCTGCTTACAGGAACTGTACTAGCACAAAGTGCTAAGCTCATACTATCAGGCATAACCTAATCAGGCTATCCTACTTGTTGTCTACTCAATAACTAGCATGCAATTCTCATACAACTAAAACACACAAAGCAAGCACATAAGGCATCACTCCTAGATCCTTATTCCTATTCTAGCATGCTGTTCTACAAAAGCTGATAAACATAACATAAACTCGTATGGGTACTTTGGGGAATACTTACTTGAGCTTGGCCGGTCGCGCACATCACACACTTCGTTCTTTCTCGAAACTCTTTTCTCAGTTTTTAGAAAACATTTCCTTTTAGAAAATCTTTTAATCCCTTGATTTGAGTTCAGACACCCCCGAAGGTGTGTCCGAATCCCTCAAACCAGGGCTCTGATACCAACTTGTAACGACCCAATTTTCACGTCCAAAAATTTCGTTTTAAAAACATTACTTCAGAAAACATTAATAATTAAAAACATTGTTTCATCAAATCATAACACAACGTAAACCATGTCTAAAAGCCAAATCATACAACCAATCAAAATATCAGAGTATAAATCCCAGAGAATCTCGTAAATGCGGAAACCAGAGAGTGTGTGTGTGACATGCTATTACCGCGCCGGCTCTTTTCCCCTAGCTGAGGAGGTACCTGAAACCAAAACTGAAAATCATAAGCACGAAGCTTAGTGAGTTCCCCCACTGTACCACATACCATACATACACATAACATAACATACTGCCAGGCTATTCTGGGGTGCCTTACCACCCGGTACGGCCATTCTGGGGTGCCGACTACCCGTGCGGCCATTTTGGGGTGCCGTCCTACCCGTGTCAAGCCATTCTGGGGTACTGACTACCCGTGTCAGACCATTCTAGGGTGCTGACTACCCGTGTCAAGCCATTTTGGGGTGCTGGCTACCCGTGTCAAGCCATTCTGGGGTGCTGACTACCCATCGGTCCTAACAACCGATCCTCGGGGACTAGTCCCCTCCTACTACCTCTATCGCATATAACATAACAAGCCAGCATGCAAACATATCATCACGTACTGTCAGACATTTCTAGGGTGTCTGAACTACCCTTCGGTCCTATCAACCGATCTCTACTTCTATCTCATATAACATATCATGCTAGCATATAACATATAAGGTAGTAGCAACCTAGATGATATCACAAAGACAATCATCTAACATACGACTCCTACTGGTGGGCCGGCATTGTGGTCGTAGACCCACCGCTACTGGAAGGTAACTCACCTCGAAGTAGCTGCTGATCTGATCGGGAACTGACTGTCTACTGTTGTCGCTACTGCTCCGGAAATCCTCCGGCTGCAATTCCCACAACATACTCAATCAAACACTGCTAACTGTCCTTTGGGTAAAATGTCCATTTTACCCCTGATCATGCCCTAAGTCAAGCCAGAGTCAACTTTCAGTTGACCCGACTTGCCGAGTTGACTTTCCAACTCGCCGAGTCCCTCCCCAAACGACTGTCCTGAATCTCATTTCTACTCGTCGAGTTAGGCGACGACTCGACGAGTTCTCCTTCTAAACTGATATTCAAGTTCTTCATCCTACTCGCCGAGTTATATGAACAACTCGTCGAGTTCATCTTCATTCGATGAACACTTATGCTAAGACTCGTCGAGTTGTATGAACAACTCGCCGAGTCTATTCTTGATCTAAGGAGATTGCCTTGAACTCGCCGAGTCAGGGCATTGACTCGCTGAGTTCCTCCATGGATGAGTTCAGCTTCCGACTCACTGAGTCACACCCCGTGACTCACTGCTCACTCGACACTACAAAAAGGGGACAAACTCGGAGACTCGCGAACAGACTCGCCGAGTCACATGAACGACTCGTCGAGTCGTTGCCATGCACCCACTAAATGCATAGATTTGCTGGATTCCAGTCCATGCCATTCACAGATCTGGACTCCTAGAACACGAATCACACGTAAAGTTTCCAACTTTACGTGTAGATATTCACCAATACGGATTTTAGGGTTCAAAATGTACTTAAAATGGTAGATCCAAGATCTTCAAGCAATGGGGGTCCATAAAGGCTATAGATCCGAGCCCTTTGAGCCCAAACATGCCTAGATCCGAAGTCCCTCAACATTATAAGCTCATTACACAAAGGTCAAGACTAGAAGAAGCCTTGAAATGGCTAACACAAGCTCTCAACAAGATAATAATGAAGGGACAGAGAGGGCTTCGAGTCCAATACCTCTAGAAGTTCTGAAATGGTACAAAGATTCTGGATCTTCTTCCTCTCCTCTTGATCTACCTTCTTCTTCTCTCCAAAACTTCAAAGAAATGCACCAAAATCACCCAAATTACTAAAAGAGGGGTTAGAGCTTCGAGAGGGAGTGTTCTGGACGCAATGGGGGCTGATATGAGGCACAAAACGTCGTTTAAATAGGGTGCAACCCCTGAAAATTAGGGTTTCATCCAACAGCGGTGACTCGCCGACTCCGGAATATGGACTCGCCGAGTCGCCAACTTAAACATGTCCCGGGTCCCGTCCTTACTCGGTGAGTCGGACCTATGACTCGCCGAGTCCAAGGCTAAAAAGAAGGAAAATTCTCAATAAGATTTACATACCAGGAACCAGGTGCTACACAATGCTTCCCACAAACTACTACCAAAGCAGGTAACATAATTAGAACCAAACTTCCAATTCTACCAAACTTCATGGACAAGAATTGGAAGCTTGTTACCAAAAGACAAGTATACCAAAAGTATATTCTTACAAAAAAGGAAACATATTTGTAACGCTCGTGTTTCTAGGCTAGGCATTAATATTGACATAATGGTCTAGGTTAACCTTTGTAACTCATTTAGAAGAAATGAGAAGGAATTATGTGTTTTAATTATGCTTAATTATTAGGGTTTAATTAATTAAAAATAAAAATAAGCGTCAAATTAAAGTGTGAGATAATCCCGATATCTTTACATAAAGTTGTAGTGGTCAAAACAAGGATTTCAGGGATATAAAGAATACCAAAATCCGAGTTATAACGAAGAAGTTATGACCTGTTGAAGTTTCGCGACAAAATCGGCACGGTGTTGAATGTCGTAAAAAGTGAGTTTTTGATAAACTACTTTTTAGCCTTAGTAATCTAAACGAAAGTCGTAGTATTCGTTAAACCGAGAAGTTCGATAAAAAGAACGCCCAAATCTGACTTCGTATGAGGAAGTTATGATTTTTCGAAGTTTCAGCGTAGCAGTAGACAGCTAAAAACTCAAATTTTAGATCGAGCGATTTTTAGCCGACACAACCTAATCAAGAATTGAAGGTCTCGTCATTAGGAGCACAACAGTAAAAAGTCTGACGAAAACGGACGTCGGATGAAGAAGTTATGAATTTTTAACGGATTTCCTGTCCCGGTCTGTTAAAAATAATAATATAAAATTTAAAGTCAAAATTAGCCGACGAAGTCTAAACGGAAGTTGTAGATCGTAATTTTAGCTACGCGTGCATATAAAGAACGTCAAAAATGGAGCTCGTATGCGAAAGTTATGAATTTTAGAAGTTTTGGCACGAAAACCGAGAAATTTCGCATAGTCACAATTGCCACGTCACCCTCGCTTAGAATGTGACACGTGTCCTGCTGAGTCACCTGGCTGCTGAGTCATTAGGCTGCTGAGTCACCGAGGCTGCTGAGTCATGCGAAGCCACGTGCCCTCTTCTGATTCGACCGAGGAGGAGGCCCAATCCGAAGCAGCCAGCTCCCCAACCGAAGCTTCGCCCAGCTGCCGCGTGTGTCCGAGCCTCGCATAGCCTAGCTCCGAGCCTCGCAGGTGCACCAGTAAGCCGCGGTCCACTTAGAAGCCGCCAGCGAGCCCTCGCAGGTGTGAGCCATGCGAGCCATGTGCGAGCCTTCGCCTGCGAGCCTTCTCAGCCGTTGGATCAGAAGCTTCTCAGCCGTCCGATCAGAAGCTTCCCCCTATAAATAGAAGGCTGCGAGCCTTCTCGGATATTTTTAAGAAATTGCCACTTTTAGCCCCTTTCTCCATATTTCTTTCATTTTAACATCCCGCAAAGCCCCGGTATCGATTGTAAAGCCCGGAATACACCACGAAGTGCCCGAGAAGCCCGGAAAATTTATCTTTTCGGTTTCGAAGCCCGACCTTTCGCAGAGCCCGGTTTCTCAATAAAACTCCCGGTTTTATTAGAAACGATCGTTTTAGGAAACGAATTGCTGCCCGATTTTCACCAAAATACGTGAGTGTGTAGTTACTTTCAATTTACACATAGATATGAAGTATTTACCTTGAAATACGTGTTATGTGTAAATATATTAATTGTTTGACTGAGGTGACTGTTGAATTGATGTTTTATACAAGTTTTAAACTGTATATGCTTTTTATCTACAAAATATGTTGGGTAGAACATGGGTAGATGAAATAGTGGGTATGATGAAAGGTGAGTTGGATAAAGGAGATGATCAATAATATTGATCATGAGTTGAGGGTGAGTGATGAAAATTTGAGAGAATCACTTACCCAAATTGTTGGCCCCCGTCATTCAGCAGAGTATGGATGACAACCATGGACTATTCTAGACAGTCTATGGAACACTAGCAGGCCCGCAACCTGTAGGTGTAATGAACTATATGTTCATTTGCTGTACTCTAAAACCCATTGACATGTATTGCAGGAGAGAACACCTGTAAATAATATTGTCGATAAATGAGAGCTATAGACTTAGCACATGTTGAATAAACTTTGGCAGCTATGGAATTAGTGCCATTGTATAAACCCCGGTCACGAGGTGACTTTGTGTCTATTCCTTAGGATGAATCCTTAGGAAGGAGTGATAGTTGATTCTTAGGGTAAACCCTTAAGAAATAAATAAAATAATGGGGTTTGGGGTAGTTAGGTTGATTGATTGATGTTTAAACATAATAGATTTATGTATTGTGGGTTGAAAACCCTATATGCTCACCAGGCTTCCAAGCCTGACCCACTCAGCTGTTTATATTACAGGTAGAGGACCCCGAGCATGGTCGGATGATGATGATGAGTGAATTTTGGATTATAGGCCAGTAGTTACAAATAATTATCGTAAGGCTTATAATGTCTTGTTTATGCTTTTGATCTGTATTGGAACATGACATCCCGAGGTTTTGATATAAAAAGAAATGATATATTTCTTAAAGAAAGGTTTTGACAAACTTTTATCATATTTTGTTTTGGGGACCAACTCCGCAACATCTTTTATAAAGATTTCTCTGATTTGATTTTTAAAAAGCAAAAATTAAATCGGTCTTTTCTGGCCGAGAAATTAGGGGATGTCACAGTTGGTATCAGAGCATTAGTTTAAGTGAACTAAGAAATTGTAGAATTTCTAGACTTGAACTTAGAATGCTAAGTGATGATTGTGAGATGAGTGTCTACCATATTTTAGACACAAGCACTAGTTTATTTTAGGGAAGATGCCTAAAATGCCCTTATGTGCTAAATGTTTTGTGTTATAGCTATAATGATGCTATTATTTGTTCGGGTCTATGGTCTGTTGCCGACCGGATCTGGAAACCTTATATGTGTAGGATTCTAAATGTATGACTACGATATTGGAACTAACATATAAATGTTTCGAAGACTTAACATCTAACAAAAAAAATGAAGATCTAAATTCACCTACGATTGGTGTATAGATCGAAATGTCGAGTACTCAAAGTGGGTTCAGAAGTGATAATCCACAGCCTGAGCCAATCACGATGACTGGAGTGCAGGCAATGGTATGTACGATGTTAGGTGAACAGATGGAAGAAACAAAACGTTTACTTCAACAAAGTAAGGATGAACTTATTGTGCCAAAAGGTCAGACATTTGTTCTTGAGGCAACTATTAGGGCTGCTAAGTCTATTGAGGAAATGATCAATGACACAACCGCCAACAAAGTTGAAGTTGGCAAGAAGAGGAAATTTGAGGGGTCTTCAAGGCCCAACAAGAGCAACATATCCTCAAAGTTTGGCAAAAGAAGAGATAAAGGAAAATGGTGCGGGAGGTGCAAAAATAAACACTCTGGGAATTGTGACGGGAAGGTGAAGTGCTTTAAATATGGAGAAATAGGGCATTATGCCAATAAGTGTACGATTCCCAAGGAGGTGTGCTACGGATGTAAAGAAGAAGGCCATATTTCTAAGAATTGTCAGAAGAACAATGAAGTAACAAGGCCAAGTGCACCATCAATGCCAAAGGAATTTCAGGATATCCTTGAAGAAGCGATTAATAACACTAGGAAGTAGAAGTCAAGACTTGATACCCGAAGATCAAGTTACGAAGTAGTAATGTGAATAGTAACAAGTAGTTTAGCCTATGAGAGGCATAGTATAGGGTAAACTTGAACCTTTGTGTAATCGTTTCAAGGAAATAAAATAAACCCTGGTTTTGTCGTCTGATGAATAGAATGGCTGGTGTAATTTTTGAAGTTGTCCTAATCATCTGAAATTTCCATCACCAACCAAGTTGAAGTAGAGTTGATCATTGAAGATACGCGTGAAAGAAGTCCTAGTAGAGTCTAGGAAAATTTTATGATTAATTGGACACATTTGTATGTGTTAAATTGTTTTGTGATTTTAGGACTTGGGGACTGCGAGACAGTACTTGGGAAGAGTATGAGTAGGTGTGAATAGTAGTAGAGATCTATACTACTGGAAGCACAGGACTCGCACTTGGATCAGGGAAAGTCACAAGGTTACCAAGAAGCTATTATTTGATTCCGTCTTGTTCTAGTCTGTCGTTACCATTATTTCGGTAATGACTAAGAAGATGATTGTTATTCCGACCTTAGAGGTCATATCAAATTGAGTCCGACTACGATGAGTTTATTATGTGGTTCAGAGAACCAAGTTCGATGTAACATTTGACTTAAGCCAGAAGACTGAAATGAAAGATGATCAAAGCGATCAATAGAAGTATCGCACTCATTGTTAAAGAAGTTGGTAGTTAGAAATGATACATTTTGAACGGTGATTGTATCACATTAGAACATGAAGGAAGGTATAATTTGTTCTGAAATTTGTCCCTAGGAGATCTGAGTCTAAGTAGTGCAGTATACAATGAGAGATCATTAGAACATGACCCATCGGTCTGTTACAATAAATACTTATTCCAAGAAGAAGGAGGAGTCCTCAATAAGGTTTTATTTTGTAACTCGAAGGTTACAATTGAAAGTCCTATGGAGATCTGAAGCTTTTTAGGATTAGCTGGATATTATCGTTGATTTATCCAAGGCTTTTCTTCGATCGCGACTCCATTGATAGCTTTGACCCACAAAGGAGCTGTCTATACTTGGAATGAGAAGCATTGGAAGCTTTGAGAATTCAAAGAAGAAGTTGTGTGAAGCACTGATTCTTTCATTACCCAAAGGAGTTGATGACTTCACAGTTTATAGTGATGCCTCTGGAGTTGGGTTAGGATGTGTTCTGACCCAAATGGATAAGGTGATAGCATATTCATCGAGGCAATTGAAAGAGCATGAAAAGAACTACCCCACTCACGATTTGGAGTTGGCAGCGGTAGTATTCGCCCTAAAGATATGGAGGCATTATCTTTATGGCACAAAGTGTAAACTTTTCACTGATCATAAGAGTCTTCAATATCTCTTTAATCAGAAGGAATTGAACATGAGGCAACAACGCTGGCCAGAGTTACTCAAGGATTACGACTGCGAGATACTTTACCACCCTGGTAAAGCAAATGTGGTTGCTGATGCTCTCAGTCGGAAGGTAAACCTTGAAAAGTAAAGGCCAAGAGGGTTGAGAATTGAAGTTGTCTCGACAATTGTGGAAAGTATAAAGAAAGCTCAAGAGGAAGCTTTAGAGAAAAGTGACCGAAAGGAAGCACGTTTGGGCAAAACGTTAGTATTCGGTACAAACAACCAAGGGTTGAAGGTATTCCAAGATAGGATTTGGGTACCTAAGACGGGTGGAGTAAGAGATCTTCTGATGGAAGAAGCTCACAAGACCATGTACTCGATTCATCCCAGCAGTAGAAAAATGTATAGGGATTTAAAACCCTATTATTGGTGGTCGATGATGAAGCTCGATGTTGCTAGGTATGTGGCCAAGTGTGTAACTTGTGCTAGGGTTAAGGCACAACATCAGAAACCGTATGGGAGTTTAGAACCTTTACCCGTACCCATGGGTAAATGGAAAGACGTCACCATGGATTTTGTGACTAAACTGCCCAGAACAAGGAACGGTCACGACATGATTTGGGTAGTCGTTGATCGCTTCACTAAGAGTGCGCATTTCATAGCGGCCAAAGAGAAATGATCTATGGATAAACTTGCGAATTCTTACGTGAAGGAAATTGTGAGGCTTCACGGTATTTCGTTAACGATTGTATCCGATCGTGACAGCCGTTTTACCTCAAGGTTTTGGAGGAGTCTATAAAAGAAAATTGGGTACCAAGTTGTGTTTGAATACAGCTTACCATCTGCAAACTGATGGTCAGAGCAAATGAACGATTCAAACGTTGGAGGATATGCTGAGAGCATGTACCCTAGAATTTCAAGGTAACTGGGATGAACACTTACCTTTAGTAGAATTCACCTATAATAATAGTTTCCACTCAAGTGTCAAGATGGTACCTTATCACGCTTTGCATGGGAAAAAGTGTCGGATGCCATCATGTTGGCTAGAAGCTGAGGAAAAGCAGTTTATGGGACTTGAAATAGTCCATTAGATTGCTGAAAAGTTGTAAATGATAAAAAAAATGTTAGCTGCTCAAAAGAGCTATGCTGACAAGAAAATACAACTGATATCATTCGAAGTTGGAGATTCGGTTTCACTTAAAGTCTCGTTGTGGAAGGGACTTATAAGATTTGGTAGAAGGGGAAAGTTGAGTCCAATGTTTATTGGACCATTTAAAGTTCTTCAGAGAATCCGGAATCAAGCTTACAAGCTAGAATTACCGGAAGAACTAGAGAGTATTCATAACACCTTTCATGTGTGTTATTTGAAAAAGTTCACGGGAGGTGTGCCCGACATAATTCCCATTTCTAAATTAAGGTTGGACGAGAATAAGAGGTTAATTGGAGAACCTGATGCAATCGTTAACTGTAAGACTAAGAAGTTGTAACGTAAGATAGTCAATTTAGTTCCTGTACGTTGGAAACTTATAAATGGGCCAAATCCCACCTGGGAAACGGAGAGTGACATAGTGAGTCGCTACCCGTAGTTGTTTGTCGTTGTGTGATTCCGGGGACGGAATCATCCTAAGGGGGAGAGAGTTGTAACGCTCGTGTTTCTAGGCTAGGCATTAACATTGACATAATGGTCTAGGTTAACCTTTGTAACTCGTTTAGTAGAAATGAGAAGGAATTATGTGTTTTATGCTTAATTATTAGGGTTTAATTAATTAAAAATAAAAATAAGCGTCAAACTAAAGTGTGAGATAATCCCGATATCTTTACATAAAGTTGTAGTGGTCGAAACAAGGATTTCAGGGATATAAAGAATACCAAAATCCGAGTTATAACGAAGAAGTTATGACCTGTTGAAGTTTCGCGACAAAACCGGCACGGTGCTGAATGTCGTAAAAAGTGAGTTTTTGATAAACTACTTTTTAGCCTTAGTAATCTAAACGAAAGTCGTAGTATTCGTTAAACCGAGAAGTTTGATAAAAAGAACGCCCAAATCTGACTTCGTATGAGGAAGTTATGATTTTTCGAAGTTTCAGCGTAGCAGTAGACAGCTAAAAACTCGAATTTTAGATCGAGCGATTTTTAGCCGACACAACCTAATCGAGAATTGAAGGTCTCGTCATTAGGAGCACAACGGTAAAAAGTCTGACGAAAACGGACGTCGGATGAAGAAGTTATGAATTTTTAACGGATTTCCTGTCCCGGTCTGTTAAAAATAATAATATAAAATTTAAAGTCAAAATTAGCCGACGAAGTCTAAACGGAAGTTGTAGATCGTAATTTTAGCTACGCGTGCATATAAAGAACGTCAAAAACGGAGCTCGTATGCGAAAGTTATGAATTTTAGAAGTTTTGGCACGAAAACCGAGAAATTTCGCATAGTCACAATTGCCACGTCACCCTCGCTTAGAATGTGACACGTGTCCTGCTGAGTCACCTGGCTGCTGAGTCATTAGGCTGCTGAGTCACCGAGGCTGCTGAGTCATGCGAAGCCACGTGCCCTCTTCTGATTCGACCGAGGAGGAGGCCCAATCCGAAGCAGCCAGCTCCCCAGCCGAAGCTTCGCCCAGCTGCCGCGTGTGTCCGAGCCTCGCATAGCCTAGCTCCGAGCCTCGCAGGTGCACCAGTAAGCCACGGTCCACTTAGAAGCCGCCAGCGAGCCCTCGCAGGTGTGAGCCATGCGAGCCATGTGCGAGCCTTCGCCTGCGAGCCTTCTCAGCCGTTGGATCAGAAGCTTCTCAGCCGTCCGATCAGAAGCTTCCCCCTATAAATAGAAGGCTGCGAGCCTTCTCGGATATTTTTAAGAAATTGCCACTTTTAGCCCCTTTCTCCATATTTCTTTCATTTTAACATCCCGCAAAGCCCCGGTATCGATTGTAAAGCCCGGAATACACCACGAAGTGCCCGAGAAACCCGGAAAATTTATCTTTTCGGTTTCGAAGCCCGACCTTTCGCAGAGCCCGGTTTCTCAATAAAACTCCCGGTTTTATTAGAAACGATCGTTTTAGGAAACGAATTGCTGCCCGATTTTCACCAAAATACGTGAGTGTGTAGTTACTTTCAATTTACACATAGATATGAAGTATTTACCTTGAAATACGTGTTATGTGTAAATATATTAATTGTTTGACTGAGGTGACTGTTGAATTGATGTTTTATACAAGTTTTAAACTGTATATGCTTTTTATCTACAAAATATGTTGGGTAGAACATGGGTAGATGAAATAGTGGGTATGATGAAAGGTGAGTTGGATAAAGGAGATGATCAATAATATTGATCATGAGTTGAGGGTGAGTGGTGAAAATTTGAGAGAATCACTTACCCAAATTGTTGGCCCCCGTCATTCAGCAAAGTATGGATGACAACCATGGACTATTCTAGACAGTCTATGGAACACTAACAGGCCCACAACCTGTAGGTGTAATGAACTATATGTTCATTTGCTGTACTCTAAAACCCATTGACATGTATTGCAGGAGAGAACACCTGTAAATAATATTGTCGATAAATGAGAGCTACGGACTTAGCACATGTTGAATAAACTTTGGCAGCTATGGAATTAGTTCCCGTTGTATAAACCCCGGTCACGAGGTGACTTTGTGTCTATTCCTTAGGATGAATCCTTAGGAAGGAGTGATAGTTGATTCTTAGGGTAAACCCTTAAGAAATAAATAAAATAATGGGGTTTGGGGTAGTTAGGTTGATTGATTGATGTTTAAACATAATAGATTTATGTATTGTGGGTTGAAAACCCTATATGCTCACCAGGCTTCCAAGCCTGACCCACTCAGCTGTTTATATTACAGGTAGAGGACCCCGAGCATGGTCGGATGATGATGATGAGTGAATTTTGGATTATAGGCCAGTAGTTACAAATAATTATCGTAAGGCTTATAATGTCTTGTTTATGCTTTTGATCTGTATTGGAACATGACATCCCGAGGTTTTGATATAAAAAGAAATGATATATTTCTTAAAGAAAGGTTTTGACAAACTTTTATCATATTTTGTTTTGGGGACCAACTCCGCAACATCTTTTATAAAGATTTCTCTGATTTGATTTTTAAAAAGCATAAATTAAGTCGGTCTTTTCTGGCCGAGAAATTAGGGGATGTCACAATATTTACTAATGCCCATTCTACCTATTCAATCCTATAAACACAACTTCTTAACTGGTAGATGATTACAAAAAGGGCAACATATTTACTAATGACCATTCTACCTATTCAACCCTTAAAACACAACTTCTTAATCTAAAACCCGAGGGGTTTTGGTAGAACCACCACCATCAGGATCTTGGACCATTTTCAGAGGGAGTCCTATTTTTCTCCTAACATATACTGTAAGAACTAGCACCCAAGGGTACTAATCTTGCAGAACCGCTTTTACTTCAACCTCTCTCTCTCTCTCTTCAACTTCTCCTTCTCAGCCTCTTTTTCTTCGATCTATCTTTCCTGAACATCTCTTTTCTAAACATCTCTTTCCTCAACATCTGTTTCCTCAACATCTGTTTCCTCAACTTCTCCATAACACTACAATATGGCAGTCTAGTTAGTAAATCTACAATATGAAAGTAACAAAATAATGTAACAACACATACATCTTTCAAAGCACCCACTGCATCAGCATGTGTATATCTAGACTATATCAACTCCTTTAAAGTTACTCTTTCATTCACCTTTACCAAATTTACATTCTTTTGTTCCTGAACATCCTCTTGAAATAGTTAAACCAGGGATTACTTTCTACCCCCACCAAGCAAGTTGTACCTATATTAGTCAACCTAATTGTAGTTGCATAGTCCCAAACCCCGACATAATGGTATTCTAACTTCCCTCCTAGCATCCCCATTGCGGTAGCCCTTGCTCTTTGGAATATCCCAACAAATACACTCACTGAAAACCTTTATAGCACTTTTGTTTACATCTGTAACAACCCGTCATTTCAGGTCCTTGAAATTCGAGTCTTGTAACCTCCTTGAAAAAGTAATTAGAATATCATCGAAAAATGAAGTATTCAAAGGCTCTGTTTGGAGTACGCTATGTAATAGATATCGTCTTAAGGTTTCCAAGCATATAAAGAACACTAAAATCCGAGTTATAACGAAGAAGTTATGACCATTCTAAGTTTTCCGACAAAAACCGGCGATACGAAGTTACGTAAAAACTCGAATCGGAGATCGAGCGACTTTTGGCCGGAATGACCTAAACGAGAATCGAAGGTCTCGTCAATGGTATTTCAGCGGTAAAAAGTCTGGCAAAAACCGACGTCAGATAATGAAGTTATGAATTTTTAAAGAAATTCCTTAATCACGTCATTTTAATAAATAAATAATAAAAATAATTTCATAATTTGCCAACGGAATCTAAAAGAAAGTTGTATATCTTAGTCTCACCTACGCGTGGATATAAAGAACGTCGAAAACAGAGTTCGTATGAAGGAGATATGAATTTTAGAAGTTTATTTAAAATAAATATAAAAATAAATAAAAACTCTTGGTAATATCCGAAGGGGAGTCAGCAGATAGGACCGGAGTACGCCCTGCGTACCCTCGTACGCCCCGCGTACTCGAATCAAGGGCTCCGAACCGTCCACGTCGCCCCTATGCGAAGCTACCGACCCGCCCCATCCGACCCGTCCCATCCGATCCGTCCCATCCGAAGCCGAGGCAGTCAAGGACTCGCTCATGCATGACGTACGCGTACGCGCTGCGTACGAGCGTACGCCCCGCGTACCGAGGCTTCTCAGACCCCCTATAAATAGAAATGCGAGGGTTTCCGAAAAACTTGCTCATTTCTTCTCATTTCCCTTGCGTTTTGCCTCGTTTTCCGTGCCCGTTCAAACCCGAAGCCTTGGTCATTTTTGCTCAAGTCCCAAAGGTCGATTTTACTCCCGAGATTCCCGAGAATCCCGAGAAAAATCCGTTTCCCGAGACGAAACTCTTCCCGGTTTTCCATCTCGCTATCTTCAAACTTCCGGGTGAGTTCATACCCCTGCAAACACACTTTAAATACGTTTTTAAATGCTTTTTATACTCTTTTAGGGGGGGGATACAAGTAAAAACACAACTATAATCGTGTGAAACATCGATCTTTACTATACTTTTCATACGGTTGTTTTAACTATCTTAGGAAGTTATTATCATGCAAAACACCTCACAACACAGCTTTACGCTCTTGGGGTACAATATGTTTTATAAATAGAAATACGTTTTATTTATACGTTTACTTACAAATACATCATATCAAGGGTAACATTCTTTACTAAATCATTTTATGCATTCAAAGAACTTATGATTTATGCTTGTTCAAACATTGTGAAAAGGATAAACTTTGCATACAAAACTATTACTTTAATATAGACTTAGTTGAGAATCCGTGAGACTTGCACATCTTCAAATACTGCCTTTTTGCTAAAAGATATCGCTACAAGTCCTGTCTATAACCAGAGTCTCCCGTTCGGAGAACGTGTCAAATGTGTATAGATCTATATGGGAAGTCATGATCCCGCGCCCTGACTGTTAGCTACAGTCCGTCTTTTGGGGTGACAGTTGTCATAACGCTACGACGCCTGAAGAACGTCGCTACAGGCATATTATGTTTAGTATGGTTATAAAACTCACCGGATATACAATTATTATGGTATTATGCTTTTATGAACGAGTAGCTATTAAAACTATTCTTCATCTAACAAGTGCGATCTTCGTATAGCTTTACTATGTAAAACTATGACACAACTTACGAGCACGTCGGTTGCTTGCGATTTTCGGTCTTGGAGACTGCCAGTATGTTAGGAAAATAAGGGTTTTCCTGTATATAAACCAAACAACTAATAGGAAAATAAGGGATTTTCCTGGTGCAATTACTTACAACTTATAACACGAACATTCATATGCATTTCATACTTTTATAAGAAAATAAGGGTTTTTCTTGGAAAACACAACAATTCATATCTCAACCATTAGGGAAAATATGGGATTTTTCTGGATCTAATACATTCATTTTCAACACAACAAATCATAACTCTTTACATTTGAAACACTGCGTTTTCTGGAAAACATACACGAACTTTCGAATGGCATACATTTTCTCAAAACACTACTCATGAACTCACCAACTTAAATGTTGACACTTTTTCTTTGAAATAACTTGTATTCTCAGGGAACCGCTAAGCAGATTTGGAAATCAACTTTTGGAGATTATCGTGCTGACGTTAATTACTTCTTTTGAAAGATGTTTATGTATTTAACTTTTGAACATGTAACGGATACAATTATGTAAACATTTTGGAAACTTTAATATATATGGTGGTGTGTACTTTCCTTTCTATGAATTGTTATGATACTGAATATGACGTCCTCCGCCCCCAAACGTTTCCGCCGTTCTGGTTTGGGGGTGTGACAACATCTCTAGCAATGTCATCTTGGGCTTCATGATTACATCTATCAGTTAGTGTTAGGCTATCCAATTGCTAGTAACTAGGGAACCAAAGTGATAATTCCTAGCACATAGATGAATATCATTACAGAATTTAATCTGGAATTTCCTTTCAATGTACTTCCATACAACTGCAACCCTAAATGGACACCACATTTTTTTTATTTTCACAAGTTCCACTTCCACACTTAGTTATAACCCTCACTCTATCACTTTTTATCAAAATAAAGCTGATATCCTCCATGGACTGTATAGTTTGTTAAATCAAACTTGAGTTGAGTAGGGGATTCATAACAGTCTCCTAACCGTGGCCTCATTTCTTTCCAATCAACGTTGGGATCATGCACACATACTCCACACCAACATCTTCATCGCCCTCATCTAAGTGGGCATGCTCATTTTGTTGGCCACCAAGATTTTCTCCATCATCCACCATTCCCTCAATACTCCTCCTTAACATGTTTTCATCACACAATAAGTTAAGGAAAGGGTCATCACATAGTTTTGAGGGGATTTTGAAAGTTACTTCAGAAAAATCCAAGAAGCTAAAGTTAAATGCTTTATCATCGAAGTCAGAGTTTGGAAGATAAGTCTTCTAATGCACTTTAGGCTTCTTAGTTCCAGAATTAGAAGCCATCAGTCTCATAAAAAAAACAAACTTGTTAGTTCATAGTTAGAACTACATAATGAAGATAACCACCCACAAAACCCTTCACCTTCTTTGTTTCCATATACATACCTTCCTAATCCACCTTACTTCACCAACGATTTTCAAGCTTAGATATGCGAAATTGGGGACTGTGAAACCCTTCTCGAATGCATGAAAACCCTTTCTCAGTGATGGTTCGTGAAAGGTGATGGCTAGGAAATAGGTTTGAATTCGGATGGAGTAATGTTTTAAGGAGAGTGGTGAAAGGATAGTACATGTAACCTGCTCGTTACTAGCTATTAGCTCCCAAGTGATAAGTAAACAAAAATATCGTGTCCGTAGTCAACGAAAAATTAAATTCAAGGATTTTGCCTATTTAGTGGCAAAAACATGAGACATTTGTGATATTAGTCCTTATATTAAATATAGGGAAAAAAATTCATTTTAAAATTATCTATTTAATATATTTTGTACTCATATGCAGGAGAGGCTTCGCTTTGCAGTTTGTCCTAAATCAACTCTTGACGCACCTCCAGTCTTCCAATCAATCTCTCTCTCTCCCTCTCTCTCTCTCTCTGTCTATTGGTTGTGTACCTCCAAGAAACCTTATCTCTGTCTCATATACAAAATGTATTGATCAAATTCAAAATCTTCCGTCATTGATCTGCGTCTATGTCGACCGTCATCTCCTTCCTATAAGTTCTGTTTAGTTGTTTCTTTAGTCAAATCCATTTACTTGTTTTTGCACCTGAAAGTTAACCCTTTTTCTCAATTAAATTCAAAAATTTGTCTTTTCTCAAACTAGATTGTTGATTCTCGATTCGCTTCTCCATATTATCACACAAGTTGTCCTTAGATGTTGAATATACATGGTGCTGAGAAGGAATCAACCCAAGAATCTTGAAAATATTTGTTAACTTGAAAAAAATATATCCATATTGTATCTATGGCTAGATAAAACGTAATCATCATGAATTCACGAATTCAGGAATAGGAAGGTTTAAAACAAGATTTGAAGATCAAAAACTTTTAAGCTCGTCTATCACTATTATCGACATAGAGACAGAGACGGAGAAAGCTATGTCATATATCTACTCCTTGTTGGTTCACTACCAAAAGATACATTCTTCATATTTCATCTCATTTCCTCTTTCCACTTTTTGATCAATTGAGAAAAAATATAGCTAAACTAAACTACCTTCGGCAAAGGGCTAACTTCGGTTCACTTTCAAAACATCTTCACATTCGTTCTATTATTCACCAAAAACACTTAGCTGTCGAGGGTCACTTTCTTACACCACCAATCTTTTTCTGAATTTGTCAGAGTCTTGATCAAGAAACCCTTGTCGTCGGTCTCTTTCTGGAACATTGTCACTGTCAGATTGCCCTTATATCTCTAGCAATGCCGACGATGGCAACCGAAAACCAGTTTTGTAACTCGAAAACCCTAGCATTATCGAATGTTGTAACTCGACGAACATGGCGGAAGCCGAGCATTATCCAGCGTCGACTTCACCGGTGTCGCCCATTTTGTTGTCGCCTACGCATATAAGAAACCCTAGCTCACAACTTCGTGTTTTTAGGTTTGTAGATTTGTTGTTCGTCGGGGGTTTCTGTAGCTCTTAGCTCAACGTCGTTGTTAGCGAGACAAAGTCGACATTGCAACACTGTACGTTGGGGTCGAAGTCGACATGTCACCACCCCTTTACAAACTCATCGTGTTTGCAGAACTCTGGTGGTGGTGAAGAGTATGTGGGGGTAAGGCAGTAAATGTGACTACTCTAGTGGTATTTGCTCACCTCTGTCGCCTCCGAATCGTTTTTTTGTCTTTTTTTAATAAAAAAATGTTAAAGTAAATAAAAAACGTAAAAAGAAAATATCATAAGAAAATATGTTATTTTAGATTTTTACAAAAGAAAAAAAATTAAACCATAACCACGACCAAAAAAAAAAAAAAAAAAAAAAAAATACTTATTTTGGACCTTCAAAATGTTTTGGAGTATAGTGATAATTTTCGAAAAATATTAAGACCCAATTTTATGATTTTGTCAAACTTTTATAATGTTATTAACTATGATAAATAATTAGTGAACGAATACAATCATTTCCTATACAAATTTTACTCTGTTGTAAAATTTTAAGATTATAAATCACAACGATATTCTTCTGAATTCTTAATAATATATTCCTCATCTTCTAATGGTTTATTCTAAAAAAATAAATAAATAAATAAAAGAAGAACGCGCTGTGGAATAAATGTCATTATTGAATATCTGAAGTTTCGTGGTGAAATAATTGTCCCCAATTGCCTTGCAGCTTCGTCCCAAGACATGAAATCCGTGGAAAACCTGCTTGAAATTTTACCCAAAATTCGATTTCGTATCGTCTCAGCATCAAATTCAAACTTTTACATTCATTCAAAATTTCTGGCAACAAACGCGTATAATGGGTATCTATATAACTCCTACCAAATTCACCCAAGAACATCAATCCCCCAAATCATAAGTTACTCGTTTATTTCTTTTAATCGATCTAACTCAGAACATAAGCCCACTTACAAGAACTCCAGCATCATGACGAGTTCAAGTGATTACAAACGCGTATTCAATCATTTCGATAGAGATGGAAACGGTATGATATCTCCATCAGAGCTGCAACACTGCGTCGGATTGATCTGGAACGAAGAGATTTTACTCGAAGAGGTTGAAGTTGTTGTTGAATCGTCAAATGGAAACAACGGAAATTTAGGGTTTGAAGATTTTGTTGGTTTAATGGAAAGCACAAAAGAAGATGAGAAGCTTGAGGATCTGAGGAAAGCATTCAGAATGTATGAAATGGATGGAATCGATTACATCACTCCCAAGAGCTTAAACAGGATGCTGAATCGACTCGGTGAGTCGAGAAGTGTGGATGAGTGTGCTGGGATGATAAGTCGGTTTGATCTTAATGGTGATGGAGTTCTTAACTTTGATGAATTCAAACAAATGATGCTTTGAGATTTCAAATCATTTCATCTAACAAACCACATTCTCATTTTACGATAAAACCACACGTTCGTCTTTGTAAAATATGGACTGATCATGCTTTGAAATTTCAAGGTTTGTATGCCTACAGCCCTACACTCATGTATGTATGTATATATAGAGTAAAATCATAGGAATTCAAATATTAAATAATTTCTTATATAATATAGTAAATTGTGGGTATAATTTTTATTTATAAAATATTTTGTACAATCTTATACAGGTTAATTGAATTTTAAATTAAAAAAAAATAAATAAAAAAAATAAAAAAAAAATAAAAAAAATAAGAAACCAACAACACAACACAATAAGGACTTGCACTTTAAATCATAGCTAGTCAATTACTCTTCTCCACTCATGCCGGCTAATCCAATGCTTTGAGCAATGACCGCTACTGTCCTTCGTCTTTAGCTCTCTCCTTTGGTACTTAATTGTAGTGAGATAAGGAATTCAATTGTATATGGTATTGTACAAATATAGTATGGCAGGATTGACTAGTTGGATGGTTTCAAAAGAATGATTTTTTGAGGTACTGAATAGGGAACTTAAGGGATATGAATGTAATTTAAGTTCTCAATTCTATTGCATTAGAAAGTGGGGAATTCAATCGGTATGGTCGAAGGCGATAAACTATATGACTTCTGTAGATTCGTAGTAAGATTGACTAAATTCATTTTGAGTGAGAGTGAACAAAAACATCTTTTTAATTGAAATTACGATTAGTATTTTGATTTCCATAATCTAGTTGGACTTAGAGTCCGATGCCCATCTTGTAAGTCTTTATAGAATGGGCTTTGATTTTTTGAAAGTGTGGAATTTGGCCGGATCGAAGGTAAAAATCCACTTTCTTGAATGAAGTGGACTCGGAAGGGAATGCGAATAGGATTGGTTTGCAAAGTGTTTATTAGTTCATTTGACCAAATTTAATCATATTTTGATGAGATCTTGACAATAAAAATCAAATGACACCCAAATTCTAAAAAAATGACCAGAAAAACAGACTTTTACAAAAGTGAACAATGAGTCTGAAGATAGGTTTCTGCGGATTTCACCTTTTGGACTGCAACTCGTCTACCGTACAGCAAGCCCATGTCATCTGTCAAAAACAAAGACTTTCGTAACTTTACATGAGTTCACAGTACGTAATATCAATTCGTAATATCCTCTCTATGGACCGATGTTCCGTACGTGAACTCAACAATATAAATTCTGAAAAATCAGACTTTTATTCTAGAAAATAAATAGTGTCTTTGGTTAAAAAATACTAAAAAAGAACCTAACATTTGAACTTGACATACATACTACGAACTTGACATGCGTACTATGAACTTGACATATGTACTATGAACCAAACAGCCGGATGTAGAACCCGCTATCGAAGAAGACAACTCCCATCTAGGTCAATGGAAGTTCAAATTCTATATATAAACTATGTAACTCAAGCAAATGACAATCGATTTTCTAGAAATTCTACGATTAAATCAAACACATGGCAAAGTGTGATTGTTGAAGTTTAACGATTATAAGGACCTCGATGACCCATAATAACCTGGGAAGAAACTTGTATGCTTGTCCAAAATTGGTATGCGATTATAAGGATTTCGACGACCCCATTGCCACAAAACGTTTATAGTGGGAACAAATTTCAACTCATACTTCATTCTCACCGTAACCACATGATTCGACTAAGAGGCTTGTGATGTATTTGTTTGTATGTTTTTAGAAAACTTGGTCTCCACCATTCTTTTACAATTATAACAGTCACCTAAAGGTGATGTTATTAATTATCGACACAAGATGGGTAACGTTTTCTATGGTTGAAGATAAAATGTATTATTGATAAATAGACTTTGCAATAAATGTAATATTAGTACATGTGTTATTTGGTTCGGTTTATCATTTTCCGGTTTAATGTTTTTTAGCATCTCTAAAGACCGCAACAACACTAAATGAGTTTCGGTTTAATTGGTTTTGGGTTATTCGGTTTGGTTTATCAGATAAATCAAATAAAAACAATGACATTATGTGTAAACATATTAACAAGAATGTGTGGCCTTCATTATTTACTTTGTTGAATTTTTTGTAGAATTAATTACAAACAGATCTTCAAATCGTAAACAAACAAAGTTTACTATTTTATTTTTCAAAGTACTCAAATGATTCAAAACTTATACAACAAATAATTACGTTTTTGGATTTCTTTAGTTCCATTTGATTTTGATATGGCTTAATATAATAATCATGTCAATCAATCCAAACAATAGACAATTTTTCTAATTTGATGAAGGTCACACGTGTCATTGGCCTGGGTTTGAATGGTCAGTGGCAGTTTGATCCAAAACTGTTAAAATCAATTTTTTAAGTATAAAAACAATATGCAGGGACATTATGGTCCAAAATTGTTAATATAAATTTTTAAGTATAAAAACAGTATGCAACAGTTTGGTCCAAAACTGTTAGGATCAATTTTTTTAAAAAAATATAAAAACAGTATTTAGGGGCGGTCTAGTCCAAAACTATTAAAATCAAATTTTGTTTACTATAAAAATAGTATGCAGGGGCAGTTTGGTCCAAAATTGTTAAAATCAAATTTTTTTTAAGTATAAAAATAATTAGCAAGGGCCTTGTAACCCAAAAAGTTTTTTTTTTTTTTGATCCATTGAACTATCAGAATTGCAAGCTTTTGTTCAAATGAATTGTCAAGCATCTATGAATACAAAAAGTAAACGTTTATTGATCTTCGAAAAGTTTAATTTCGTTAACCCTATGGATATTTGAATTCATTTATATAACATTAAAAATGAAAAGAAATCGAATTTACGTACAGGTGCCTTCGAAGCATCCAATTCAAAAAAATGTGAAACCTTCTGAAAACAACATATGTATGAATATCCATGGATAAACATTTTCTCAAGACAACAAACACCTATAATACAACAACTTTCAACTTCAACAAAGAACATAATCTCCAAAAAGGCATTTCGGTTATGTTATACTAATCATATAAAGCAACATCAAAAATAACTATGAAGATTGAAAAAAATTCACGTGAATCTATTTTCATGTATAAGATATTTTAAAAGACACCCATAATATACTCATAAACACATCCAAACAGAAATTTTGAATGATTTTCACTACATATTTTTATTTAAAATCCAAAATCCGACCATAAAAGAAAATTGGAAATGTACTCTAGAGAAAGATACAAAATGGTCCCTGCACTTTCTAACTTTTATTGTGGTTAGTCCATAAATTGAATCATTTTTTCATTTTTCGTATTTTTTTTAAAATTGAATTATTGTTCAATTTAAAGTGTTATTTCTTGCTATAATAGAAAAAATGAAATAATGATGCTATAATAGAAAAAAAAAATAAAGAATTATGCAGAAAAAACAATATCACATCAATTTGTGGTTTTTTGGGTCTTTATCCTAATTTTTGCTTCAAAGAATAAGTCGAACCTTAGAGGTTATGCTTCAGGCATGTGTGTCGGATTTTGGCGGTAGGTAGGATACATATCTCCTATTGGCTGAGTTTTCTTATAGTAACAACTACCACGCCAGCATTTATCGACCTCCTTTTGAGATGTTCTATGGGATGAAGTGTCGAACCTTAATTTTTTGGGGCGAGGTAGATCAACTAGTCATGGGTAGCAAGGAGGTAGTGCTCCGTACTACCGAGTTGATCCAACAGGTGTGCGGGAGATTTCAGACAGCGTAGAGCCGACATAAGAGTTATGCTGATAGGCGTTGATCGACTTTAGAGTTTCAGGTCGGAGATATGGTACTCCTGAAAATGTCACCCTAGAAAGATGTCATCCGTTTCACGAAGCGGGGCAAGCTGGGCCCCATATATATTGGTCCTTCCAGGCGGTTACTTTCTGTTGGGGGCCTGCACAGCAGGCGGCGTTTGAGACTTTGATGCAGAAGTTATGTGAGGCTCCAATTTTGACACTATTAGAGGGTGTGAATGATTTCTTGGTATATTGCAATGCGTCGGTTTCGGGATTGGGTGCAGTGTTGATGCAAATAGGTCGTGTGATAGCTTATGCTTCAAGGTAGCTGAAGCCTCATGAGGCGAATTACCCCACTCATGATTTGGAGCTGAATGTTGTGGTTTGTGCCCTCAACATTTGGCGTCATTACTTGTATGGGGTTCAATGTATCATTTACACAGACAACAAGAGTTTCAGGTACTTAACGAATTAGCCAAATCTGAATATGAGGCAGTGTAAGTGGCTTGACGTGGTGAAGGTTATGATTGTGAGATCATTTATCACCCTAGGAAGGCTAACGTGGTAGCCCGTGCTGTTAGCCGCAAGGTGGTCGATACTCCTATCAAGGATGTATGTTTGAGGATGATAATGATTACGCCACTCTTGGAGTAAATCTGTGAGGCTCAGGTTGAGGTTATGAAAGAAGAGCACCGGAAGAGTGAGTGCATAGTGGATCAGGTATTCTCTTTTGATTATGATAATCGAAGATTATTGACCCTTCATCGGAGTGTTTGGGTTGCATACTTCGGGGGAACATAGTAGATTTTTATGGAGGAGGCACATAAGTCGAAGTTTTCTATTCATCCGGGTGCAAAAAAGATGTATAGAGACGTACCACTTGATTATTGGTGGTCCTGCATGAAGAGGGATGTGGCCTGGTATGTAGAGAGGTGCTTGACTTGCAGGAAAGTGAAGACCGAGCATCAGCGACCTCACGACAAGATGGAGTTTTTGGGTGTTCCCGTCTGGAAATGGGAAGAGATTACGATAGATTTTATCATGAAGCTACCGTGGACAACGCGATAGGTGGATTCAATTTTGGTCATTATGGATCGGTTGACCAAGAGTGTGCATTTCATTCCTATTCAGGAGAATATCTCCGCAGAGAAGTTGGCAGATATTGATAAAATGCTAGTTGTTTATGTGACTCTTGCATGTATTTGACGTGTTTGTATGTTTATCGGGTTGGGCTCGATGCTAGGTCGGGCTTGATGAATGTGTTGGGTGGGGCCCATAGCATGTTACTGACAGCTCTGTATCGGGCAAGGCCCGATGCCATGCGGGGCCCATTGTATGTATGGTATGTGGTATTTTAGGGAACTCACTAAGATTTGTGATTATAATTTATGTTTATGGTTTTAGGTACCTCTAGTTCGAAGGGGAAGAGCCCAACATGATAGTACAACATCCACCAGTGTTTCACATTCTATGATTTTGATTGTACTCTGATAATTATTTTTCTACTTTGTTATACTTGATTGGTTTTTGAAATGGATGAATGATGGTTTTGGTTGACTTCAAATATAAAAAATTTTACTTAGTATTTTTGAGGCGTTACATTAGGTGTTTGTACCGTTTCACTCTTGCAGCTAAGGAAGTTATTTCTTGATGAGGATCAGATTGACGAAAGAGGCCTCTCAGAGGTGCTGGCCTTCTTTCCTTCATTGGAGTACTAGGTAATGACGCTAGAAGATGCTTCCTGGAGGTATAAATATCGCCTGTACTTTTGCTCTTTCATTATTTAGAGATTAGGTTTTTATTTGGGTCAATCTAACATTTGTTTTGGTGGACTTAATGCACTTAATAGGCTAGAGTTATTGGTTCAAAGATTCGAGCCCATTATAATTAGATTATAAATATAATTTTTTTTTTTGAATAAATTTAAATACACTCATCGAGTCTAGTAAACGGTATGATATATTATTTACTTATAATTATTTTAAAGATTGAACTTATCTTCAAACAATAAATTATATGAGAAAATGTTTTATCATTTGATGAAAATATATATTAGAACGAAGTGATAAGAGCTCGAATCATAAAATGGTATTTTATCCAAGAGTGTGTGTATTTAACCAAGACCCTAATAAGAAGGAAAGTTAAGTAATGTACCTTAATTTTTTTAAATTAGGGTTAATTGTTGTGTAGTGGTTTGAGGTAGTGTCAGCCCTACCTAACTTGTCGTGTAGATTAGAGGTTAGTCACTCAGGTGAGTTCTCATGGACTTTACTTATTATATGGACTATGTGATTTTATATGTTATTGTTACACCACTAAAGGTCACAATATGGGTAGGTGGTTAGGATGATAATCTAGTGGTAACATCTGGAGTATGTATACTAGCATTATGTGATAGGAAGGGAATCTAGTGGTACAATCTAGAGTATGTATGATTGCATTTATGTGATAGGGTGAGAATCTAGTGGTATCATCTGGAGTATGTATGCTAGTATTTATGTGATAGGATGAGAATCTATTGGTACCATCTGGAGTATGTATGCTTATATTTATGTGATATGATGAGAATCTAGTAGTACCATCTGGAGTATGTATGCTAGTATTTATGTGATAAGATGGGAATCTAGTAGTACCATCTGGAGTATGTATGTTAGTATTTATGTGATAGGAGGTAAGTAATATGTTACTTGTTACTTGAAGTATGTGTTATTACATGTCACACCCCCCAAACCAAGGATGGCGGAAACGTCCGGGGGTGGAGGACTTCATGTATAGCATCATAACAACAATTGCAATAGTGATTTAAGCAAACACAACCAACATATATATAATTGAAAAAGTTACATCATTGTATGAATTACATGTTTCCAAATCAATTACAATATGTTGACAAAATGTGAAATGTTTGACGCCTTAACATCCCATCCTCAAAAGCACTTGGTTACCTGTTTAGTGATTTCCTGAGAATACAAGTTGTTTGAAAAAGTGTCAACACAAAGGTTGGTGAGTTCATAAACATTTGTAGGCAGTTTATGAAAAGCTTTTTCTTGTAAAAGTGGTGTTTGTTCCAGAAAATCCGATATTTTCCTTAATATGTAAAAGTAGTCTTAAAACCCAAAGACCGAGGTGTACAAGTAATTTGCTATACTTATGATAAAATAATGAAAGTTTAAATCTACGTAAACTCGTTTGATCGACATGAATTCCCTGTAAATTCTATGTTTGTTAATACTTAATGTGATCTATTATAACCATACTATGACCTAGTTGGCCTGAAACGACGTTCTTCAAGCGTCGGAACTGTTATGACATTTGTCACCACAGACCTGCCGGTCTAGCTGTTGCAAGCAGCTCAGTTATGGGTTTGTCAATCCCAATACAGATCTATATACAGCTATCACGCTCTCCCTCCAGGAGACTCTGGTTACAATACAGGACTTATTGGTAAGGTGAAGCGAATGTCTCACAAAAGTCATTAACGAATTCACGTGTAATGTATTGGAAATTCCTTTTGTATAAATGTACCCTTTTTGTATGAGTGTGTTATGTGATGTATCATAAACTATACCTATTATAGTTTATCAAAACAAGGGTAAAAGTGGTAATGTACATGAACTATACTTTAACATAGTTTATTCAAATGTTTGTATGTAATAGATGTGCTTTGATTATAACAAATCGCTATTTCTATGCTTTACCTAGCAAACTCCATTGTTAACTGATGTATGTCTACATACTAAGACAATAATCTCATATATTGCAATAACATATAATCACATAAAGATATACACCTTGCTCAACATGTTACAAGATGAAATGAAATAGATAGTATTTTTCTGTTGATAACATTTTCTATCCCTATTCTTAGAAAATTTGTAGAAAAATCATCAAAGGTCCAAATCAGAATCCAAAAATTCTGAGAGTTTGGAAAATGAATCTAGTTTCTCTATAATTTTTCTCATGATTTTTAGGGACCTCTAACTTGTGTGAACAAGTCCATAATCACAGACTGGTCCTGATTGATGTTTGAAATGATAGGCAGTTTTGTAAAAATCACCATAAATTGTAAAAAAAAAATCGTATGGAGATGTGCAAGTAGTCATTTTAAAGGTAAGAACTTGAACTATTTGCACCTAATACAGTTTTGAAAACTAAAATGTTTAAGTCGTCCAAAACAGTCCGTCAATGGAGTCCAACTTTTCTGATGAAAGTTGTTAGAAAAGTTTAGTTATGTTCTTGGTGTTTTAACTTGTATTCCCCCCCCCCCCCCTCCCCACACACACACACCCACCTTAAAACTTAAGAAAACATGAAAATACAGGGGTATGAACTCACCTTGAGTGATTTCAGTGGGTGAATGTTGAAGATGAGAAGTGTTCAACTCAAGAACACTTGAAGGATCACTTGAAGATTCGAAGATCTAACATGAATGTGATGATGTTTGTGTAAGCAATCTATGATTTTGAGTAAAAGGGAATGTAATAACCATAAGGAGAATGATGAAACTTACCAAAAATGAGAGAAAGTTTGATGATCAGCCCTTAAATCTCGAAATTGAAGTGAGAGGATTTGAGAGAAAAGTGATGTTTGATACTTGGAGGAAATGAGGAAAGTGAGTGAAGTGAAGAGTGAAAGAGAGTTCTCCAACTCATTTGGACGTGGGTTTGCTAGGAAAGGAGTGGGGTAGTGCCTTAAGGTGACTAGTAATAGTGGGGAGTACAATGGTTGGTCAAAGGAATGGGCATGGGGTGGTTGTTTGTGTCAAATATTATGGCAAGATCCACACTCCACCTCAAGATCTCACTTAATAGATTTTATTCTTAAATAAATATTTCCATAAAAATATGTCTAAATTATGAATATTTAGGGTCTTATATGTTAAAATATGATTTTTGGAGAAAATCCCACGTTAAAATAATTAAAAACGGGCTTAAAATGTTAAAAATGTCGAAAACCGGGTAGAAAGTGTTGAAATCCGAAGTTTAGGGCGAAGTCTCGGTCATCAGCAGCCTAAAATCGGAGTGGCTTAGTCGCCTGGTTGCGGTCCGAGGAGAAGGGGAGGTTGCGGATCCGAGCTACTACTGCAGGGGGCTCGCTGGCTGGGGTTGGCTTGTTGCGGCTCGTTGGCTGCGGTCAGCTTGCTGTGGCTCGCTGGCTGCGGTCAGCTTGTTGCGGCTACCCCATTGCGGTCCGAAGACTGTGGCTGCTCAAGGGCCTCGGACTCAGATCATTGTGGCCTCGGATCCAAGAGGACTTGGCCCCTATAGAGAGGCTTCGACCCTGTGGGGCTATTTTCCAAAATATCTCCCCTCTTTGAGTGTTTTCTGACCAAACCAAGTACCGGGATGCCCCCAAATGATCAAAATAAATCGAAAGGGGTTTTGAGAGATTTTGGGAGAGATTTCACAATCTTGGAGAGATTTCACATATGGAGAGAGATTTATTAGAGATTTCACATTCTTGGAGAGATTTGGGAGAGATTTGACATACTTGGAGAGATTTCACATTCTTGGAGAGATTTGACATACTTGGAGAGATTTCACATATGGAGAGAGATTTGGGAGAGATTTGACATACTTGGAGAGAGATTTGTAATATAGAGAGATAGAATGAAAGAGATTTAAGAGAGGTTCTATTTATGACCTTTTTGGGTATCCGTCTTCGCAACTCAAGATCCGTAAACCCCGTTAAGCCATGTTTTAGTGTCCTACACACTCCCGATGAGTGTGAAATAGTGGTTTATCGCTTTGGTTCATTGTTTAGCATTATCAAGGCTAAGGAAATTTAAACACACGAATTTTCCAATTGATGTTCTCTTATTAAAATAGTGAGTTGAACAGTAATTACATAACGTATACCCTAGTATACAAGGGCTAATTGAGTCACCAGGTTTTGACTCGTTGACTTTGTTTGACTTTGACTCGACCCGAAATTGACTATTGTCACATTACGTGCTATTATGTGTGTTGCATATGATTTGTATAATTGGTGAGTGTTGTGATTACTCACTAAGCCTTAGGCTTACAACTGTTACTTTATATTTTTAGTTGCATGTCCTCCAAGTTCGAAATGTAGGGAGCTGACATGATTGGGATATTCGGACATTATGTGAGGGGTATGGCATCTAGTTATACACTATTCATTACATTATAGTTTTCAAAACATGATTTAGCTTCCACGATTTTATTATGTTTATGTTGATACGACATGAGATCATAAATTTATGATTTGCTAATGATTATGAATAAAACCTTTTGGTAAAACTTATACTCTAATTTCAAAAAAATTATGGTTTGATTTTGGGATGTTACACACTCCTAAATACTTAAAATGGATTAACAAGATTATGATGTATGAAATTATTGAATCAAAGACGTATGAACAAAGTAGTGTTATGAAGAAACCCTAAAATATCTAGCTAAGAAAATTAAGAGATGACAAGAGGGAATGAAAAATATTATGATGTACAAACTTATTGAATCAAAGATGTATGAACAAAGCAGTGTTATGAAGAAATCCTAAAATATCTAGCTAAGAAAATTAAGAGACGATAAGAGAGAATGAAAATTGAGTTATGACATCTCTCTCTCTCTCTCTCTCTCTCTGAATATGAGTTAGGGCTGTTTAGTATTTAAGTTAAAACTGAATTGTCCAATCGGACAATTTGGATTTGACTATTTGGTTCAGGTATTCAGATGTTTCGATTAGTTTTAAGCTAAACGAATTATTATTTTGGATTTCAGATTGGTTTTGGTTTCTAAAATAAAAACTGAATAGTTCAAAAATACTGAATAACAACTTATTATTTATTTTTAATATATATATATATATATATATATATATATATATATATATATATATATAATCATTTATAAATTCACTAAATTATTTTTTTAATCATTAGAAACTTTTATCGGGTATAATACCTTAATATGTACCTTTTATTAAAAGTTTTTTTGTCAATGAAATATTAAACTATAACCAATTTTTCTTAATAGTTGTTTATAAATAATAATTCATTACTAAAAAATTTTGTTAGTTACTTTTATAGAGTTGATTAATATTTAAGTTATATATTTTTTAAAATATCTTGTCTATTAATAACCGAATTATAAAACCGATAATTTGGTTGGATCACATAATATTTGAATTTAATTTAGACTATTCAAATATATATTTTAAAAATCAAAATCTATTTGGATTTACAGAATCAAACCAATCCATCCAAATAAACATCATATATACTCATTTAATGGGGGTTAAACCCATCCAATATGCCGACTTATTCCTTTCTTCTATCAACTTTGAAAACAGGCGCCAAAGTCCACATGAATTAAGGATGTACAACTTTAACCCTTTCCATCGATAATCTCTTCATTTTTGCTACAAACTTCAGCCCAATCTTCTACGCCAATATAAGTAGTACAATTGAAGCTACAAGCCCATAATTTTCTTCAAGGAAACGGTTCAACTTTTACAATAATAATTAAAAGTTGAGATTGCTTAAGATTTAAATAGAGATTTCATTACTTTTTTAACCTAATCGTTTTAGTTTATTGGCTGATTGGCCCCTAAACCATTTATAATTGCCTCTTTCTTATTTATATTCATTAAATATTGTTGTTATTATTTTAATTCTAGAATAAATCACATAAATGGTTCTTATGGATTACACAGTTTACTCTTTGATGAATGATGTTGATTAAGATTGTTAGTCACTGTGACTATGTAGAACAGTTTGATAAAAAGGAGGACGTTTTATTACACCGAAATCCTGCATCTAGTTCCTATACTTAAATCCCGCATCATTCAAAAAACACTCGTAAATCCCGCATCAGGTTCCTGCACACAACATCCACATTAGAACTGAATCCACTCGTCTTCCAGCTGTCAATCAAAAAACACTACTAAACACACACAAACACAAATATAGTGAAACAGAAAAATTGAAATTAAAAAAAACTTATAAATTGATAAATACATAACGAATAAGGAATTAGCAGACAACAGTTTACACCAATTAAAAAAATAGTGATATATGTTTATCTAAATTAAAGTTATTATTATATCCATACTTTTTTTTGAGAATTATAAATATGGGCTTTAGACAGATCCATATTTTCAGATGAACTAAACAAACAAATATTAAAATTTATTTTTATGCAGTCAATCAGATTCTTGGGCCATGCTTTCTTTTTTACGCAGTTGATGTGTGAAGACACCTGCAATGGCAGTGCTTTGTTTGGCCTGCAATCAGGTTTCAATTTTTTTTATCCCTTAAATGAACACAAAGATTATAACTTTCAAAGGTGAAAAATTTATACAGAAAAGCACTTAAAGTACTTGTCTTAATTATAACTATTTTGTTGGTATATTTGATTTAACATTATTTAACAATTTGGATTGTTTTAATTACTAAAAGTTCTAATTAGTAAATAGTTGATTAATTACACAAGTACATTGTCATTTCTTGTGTTTAAAGCAACTCTAATATAGCTTTCTATTTAGATGAAATTGTTATAATTGATATATTTCTCAAAGAAAAAAGTTGTATAGGAAGCCTGAGTTAGTAATTACCAATTGTCGCTTGTGGTGACCATGCAAGTTCCCATCCAGTCGCATAAAAATATTTTAGCTGAACACCAGACAACCCAACTACGCCCATAAGAATAAATAAATAAATTGTTTGTCATCAAATTAAAAAAAAGCATAAGAAAAAAGACACATTACCAGTTGGAACAATTGCAACAGCAAAGTCATTATTTCCTGTATTGATGAAAGGATATGGGCAGTTTTATCATTTCCCACAAACTAATCATCATTCGACTTAGGTATGGCATCATTAATGAGTGGTATTTATAAGGTTTAAACCCGTGGAAACCACGGTTGAGAAAGAAAATCACCATTATTAATTTCAATAGTTTATCTAGAAACCACGGTTCAGACTTCCTGTCTGCCTTTCCTTCCCTTGCTGTGACAGCACACCCCCATGAAATCTCAGACCATTGTCCCATCACCCTAAAATCCCTCAACGCAGACTATGGCCCTCCCCCATTTAAACTATTCAATTCATGGCTTCTAAAAGATGGATTCGACTCCACTGTTAAGGAGGCGTGGGAGAAGTTCTCTAGGTACGGTTACCCAGACGCATATCTTGCCAATAAGCTCAAATTCTTGAAAGATGAGATCAAGCAATGGAAGTAAAGGACCGCCTTAGAAGAACATCAAGATGTAACTAAAATCAAATGGGAAATTGCATAGATTGAGAAAGCGGCTGAAGTGAGATTCTTAACAGATCATGAAATAGAATCACGAAGTCAGGGCCTTCAAAAACTTTTAGAACTTGAGAAACTTGTTGTGTTAGATTTAAAACAAAAATCTAGGATGAAATGGAATGTAGAAGGGGACGAGAACACAAAATTTTTTCATGGGTTTATCAATAGCAGGAATGGGAAGAATAGAATTAACGGCTTAATGATGAATGATAAATGGACATGTGCGGTAGATGAAGTAAAAGGGGAAGCTCTCCGTTTCTTTAAAAGCAAGTTCACTGAGACTAAGACTTCGAGGCCTAAACTCATCAGTCCAATGTTCAAGTCTTTATCCATGATGGAGGCAATTAAACTTGAATCTCCATTTACGCTTGAAGAAGTAAAAATAGTGGTCTGGGCATGCGGCAGTGACAGATCCCCTGGGCCTGACGGACTAACATTTAAACTCATCAAGACCTACTGGGATTTATTTAAAGTAGATGTGATGAATTTTGTTATTCACTTCGACAAATACGGGACTTTAGCGAAGGGGTGCAATTCATCATTCATCACTCTTGCTCCAAAGATTACAGATCCTATCTCGCTCATAGATTATCGCCCAATTAGTCTCATCGGATGTATGTATAAAATAATCTCCAAGATCCTAGCGTTGCGTCTCAAACAGGTCATTGGTGGGCTCATAGGTGATGTGCAATCCGCATACGTAGAAGGTAGAAGTATTCTTGATGGACCATTGGTGATAAATGAGTTGTTGTCATGGGCTAAGAAAGTGCAAAAGAAGGTGTTGATGTTCAAAGTAGACTTCGATAAAGCATTCGATTCTTTAAACTGGCAGTACGTTGACTCCATTCTCGTCCAAATGGGTTTCGGCAACAAGTGGCGATCATGGATCCACGGGTGTCTTACTTCCGCGCGTACCTCGGTAATTATAAACAGATCTCCCACAAAAGAATTCGAAGTTTCTAAAGGGGTCAGACAAGGTGATGCATTGTCCCCATTCCTCTTCATCATAGCAATGGAAGGTCTCAATGTTGCATTGGAGGCGGCTAGAGACAAAGGAATCTTCAAAGGTATTCAAATCCCGAACAACGGTCCTATTTTATCACATCTTTTCTATGCGGACGACGCCTTATTTGTCGGTGAATGGTCTAGAAACAATCTTAAAAATTTATCACGGATCCTCAAATGCTTCAACGCCTCCTCGGGTCTCAAAGTCAATTTCCACAAATCTAGGGTATTCGGGATCGGGGCTTCGGAGCGAGAGTCCGCAAATTAGGCTAGCATCCTTGGTTGTGAAGCGGGCACATTTCCATTCAATTATCTTGGTGTGCTGGTGGGTGCAAATATGAACTTAATAAAAAATTGGAAACCGATTTTAGATAAATTTCAGTCAAAACTTTCTGCCTGGAAAGCAAAGATGTTGTCCTTCGGTGGGCGGTTGACCCTAATTACCTCAGTTTTGGGGAATCTCCCGACCTATTTCTTCTCTTTGTTTAAGGCACCGACGACAGTCACTGACGCTTTGGAGAAGATTCGTCGAAGGTTTTTATGGGGTGGTGATGAAAATAATAGAAAGATCCATTGGGTATCATGGGATAAAATTGTGGCCCCTAAATCCGAGGGTGGTCTAGATGTGGGATCAATCTGTACCCTAAATACAAGCTTATTAGTCAAGTGGTGGTGGAGACTGAAAGTGGAAAAAAAATCGATCTGGAGCTGTACTAAAAAAGGGATTCATAATATCTATAACAAACCACACGACTATTTATCAAGCAGGAACGTTCATGGTGTTTGGAAGAATATTGCTGCAGCAAGGACCGATCTAAAAAAACATGGGTTAGAGTTTGAAGACATCTTTAAAGTGCATATAAAATTAGGTGAAAACTCTCTGTTCTGGTTGGATAGATGGATCGGTACGGTGCCCTTAAAAGTCAAGTACCCATCACTGTATGAGCTTGAATCAAGGAAGAACTGTTTGGTGGCTAATAGATTTTTTGAGGGTACTTTTGAAGGGCACTGGTCCATTCGAGTAGATGACACAGGCGAATCCAACAACTTGATCAATTTACATAGGGATCTTGATCTAGTTAGGCTGGTACCAGGTGAGGATCAATGGCATTGTATCCTAGATAATAGCGGGACATTCTCGGTGAGTACCATGCGGAAAAATATTGCTTCAAAATTGTCCCCATCCCCCTCTTGCGCCTCCACCAGCTTTGTCTTCAAATGGAATAAGGTATCTCCTAATAAAGTCAACTGTTTTATTTGGCGGGCAATTCAAAAGAAGATCCCTTCAGCGGTGGCGTTACGATCTCGCGGTATCGATCTCACGACAGTTACATGCGGTGCATGCATCAATGAATCCGAGTGTGCTGATCACATACTACTTCAATGCCCATTTGCTCGTTTTATTACTGATAAAATCCTTTCTTGGTGTGGTGTGCAACATAACTCATTCACCTCAGTGGGTGAACTGCTGGAATATGCAAACGGATAGGGTCAGAATTTGAAGACGAGAAAGAGATTCGTCACCATATGTCACGGACTTATCTGGAACTTATGGAAACTCAAGAATGACCGTGTGTTTAAAGGAGTATTCGCAAAGCCTGGAACTGGTGTTGAAGCAGTAAAATCAATGGTGTATTTTTGGTTAAAATGTAGGGGTAAACAAGTAATGTGCACTTGGGAAGAATGGTCAACATATTCGTTCGGGTGATGTCTTTAATTTTCGTTTGTCGTTTTGTTGTATTTACTTTAGTTTGAATGATGTTTACGTCTGTTGGTTTGTTCCTTCGCTTGTTTCTTGCTAGTCGTTGGTTCTTTTTATAAAAGTTATCGTTTCCGAAAAAAAATCTATTATTAGTTTCAACGTGGTGTATTGGTAATTAATTACTTTTAATTTGTTTTTAATTTTTTTTTTGCTCATATTGCATCGAAAGAATGACAATATGGAAATTATATCCACATACCATCATTGGTTCTCTTGTATATAAGCAAAAGATTGAATATGTGGAAATGATAAGCAATTATAGTTCATGTGAATAACTGGTATAATATATTCATTATATCGGTAAAAAATAGCAAATATATATATATATATATATATATATATATATATATATATATATATATATATATATATATATATATATATATATATATATATATATATATATATATATATATATATATATTATTTAAATAAAATATACACACAAGTCAACCTCTAGACTACACAGACATGGGACAAACTACCACCTAATAATAGTAATTTACATAGAAACAACCACTTAGAATTTGATAATCATTATTCATTTCCATGACAACAACCTTATGTGTTGATATGGGTCTGAGGTCATCCGCGAAGACATGTCTTTTGTATGATCAATAAGATCAAGCTAATGTGAATTGTACGACAACACCAAATTACGCCCATCGATGAAAATTTAACTATAAGCAAAGATATTCAAGAAATATATATAGTAAGTATATGAGATTCTTTAGGAAGTTCTTAATGAGAAGCCCAAAAAGAGACAAATGAAAAAAAATCCCAATATTTCAAAAATAAAGTAAAATAAAACAATACCTTTTCAACTTTTGTTGGAGTAGCGCGCACATCTTCCTTAATAAATAAAAGATTTTTTTGCCACGTGTTAATTTCTTATAAGTTTTGATATTTGTCATTTTGTGGTATTTTTTAATAAATGTTTTTTTTTTCCATTTGTCAATTTATTTGTTTCAATTTTTAAAATTAAAGTCATAATTTATATATGTAAACTATTAAATATAATATATATGAAATTAAATTGCAATGATTATGTTATTTTGTTTCTTATTTTAAAGTTTTATATTAAAAAATATTTACTGTTTATATTTTAATGTTTAATTTTTTTTAAATAACCCGTATAATATACGGGTCTTAGTTATATTAATATCAAAGATGTTTCCGGCTAACAAATGAATTAAAAATAATAATAATAATAAAGAGGTTTACTATTCGGAAAAAATAAGAAAAAGTAGGTGAAAAGAAACCAAAGCAACGACCCAATCTTTGTAAATTTATAAGTTTTATTGATTTTATTTTCTATTAATGCATATTATTGATACAATTCAATTCCAGTATGTTTAAAATCATTTTTTTAATTTACAATAAATATTTTTGTATAAATGCTAAGAACTTAAATTTTTTCCCAATTATAACCTTGTAACATTATTCTTTGAAAACCTATCCAATTTATAGGGTAAATGACACAAAAAACATTCGTTTTACATAGAAATTCGATTTTGACACCGTGTTTTTTTTTTGTCAATTTTGACACTGTGTTTTCCAATTTGTTACAATTCTAACCACTTGACCGGTTAACCAGGTTACATGCTGACGTGGCATGATGACGTGGCAGTTTTGATGACGTGGCATGCTGACATGATATGCTGACGTGTCAAAATTGAATTTTTTTTTTCTCACAAAAAACATTAAGTTTTCATTTGTTTTTCTATTTTTGACACTAAGTTTAATTTTTTATTTCAGTTTTGACACTATGTTTTTTTTGTTCCAATTGAACATCATTTATCAAATTTTGTTCAATTTCGTTTATTTTCCATTTGAAACCGTATAAATATATATTTCTTTATTATATTTTAACCCGTATAAAAATATTTTTTTCGTTTAAAAACCACATTTTTATTTAAATACAAGGTGTTTTTTTTATTACATTCAAAACATTAGTTATATCATGAGAATCAAACTAACCATAAGCTTCTAATAAGATGTAAAAATTTGATGGGTTGCAAACTTGATATCCGAGTTTTGATCGACTACACGCCTCCAAACCTCCAAACACATTTTAAAGTTGCATATTTAATATAAAATACAATTTTTATATAACTAATACATATTTATACATAAAAATATGGTTTGAGTGTAAAAAAATGTATTTATACAAAACTATGGTTTTTAAATTAAAAAAACATATTTATACGGTTTAAATGTATTAAAAAAATATTTATATGGTTTCAAATAGAAAATTGTCAACATTGAACAAAATTGAAAAAAATGATGTTTGATTTGAAACAAAAAAACATAGTGTCAAAGTTGAAAGAAAAAATTAAACTTAGTGTCAAAATCGAAAAAAAAATGAAAACTTTGTGTTTTTTATGAGAAAAAAATTCAATTTTGACACGTCAGCATATCATGTCAGCATGCCACGTCATCAAAAATAACACCTCATCATGCCACGTCAGCATGCAACCTAGTTAACCGGTCAGGTGGTCAGAATTGTAATAAATTGGAAAACAAAGTGTCAAAATTGACACAAAAAAAACACAATGTCAGAGTCGAATTTCTATGTAAAAAGAGTGTTTTTTGTGCCATTTACCCCAATTTATATCATTTAAATTTGTTTAGAAATTTCAAAAGCTTAGAAAACATTAAATTTAGAAGTTAAAAATTAAGCTTTTTAAACACTATATTTGGTTAACTATAACAATACCTGTTAAATTTCTGTTGGAGTAGCACACACATTATATTAACCTCAAATTGATTAAAAAAAAAGGTTCATTTAGGATCAAGATTTCACTCTTCAAAGTGGGAATAAAACGTCATGTTCTAGGACCTATCACAAACCCATCAATTTATTTAGATCACCAACACATAAAAAAAATTACGACCTAAAATATCAAATTATCAACACGATTGTTTAACTGCTTGCATAATATGCGTAAGGAGCTTGTTTAACTGCTTTTGTAGGTATTTTGGCATTCGAAACACTACCTTCAAACAAATGCAATATCTGGCCCAAATCCACCAATATATGTAACCCCACAATTAAAAAACTCATTATTATACATAAATACAATGAATTTTTTTTATTAACCTAATTATTAGATTGATAAGTAGAGTAAAATTGCTTATGATTATTTGATTCTTTAGCGACTAATTTGATACTACCAAGTTGCTTATATACCCTTGTTTGATGTATTACTTTCCTACCTCTTAATATTGAAGTTCAATTTGATTATTATATTACATATGCATATTTAGTGTAACTTGAATATAATAAATTAGAACTAATACAAATGCAATAACCAGTAAAAAAATTCGAGAGATTTACTTTTGGAGGTATGTAAAGGCATAACCCGTTGTGCAAAGAGCCTCACACCATGCAACATCAAGTCCTTCTGCAATTTAGAAAGTTGTGCCTGAATAAGAATAGCTATCAAAAATTGATTTCAAAACCTATTCACAGAACTATCCAATATTATGTTCTCATAGGGCTTAAAATACAAGAAAAAAATTAACATCACTTTTACAATTCATACCTTAATTGGATTAGAATTTCAATTTATGGCTTCAATATCCATTAATATCTACAACAATCGCATATCAAATAAGAAATTGAAATCATGGCATAAAGACTAACCTTGAGTATTGTTGATTGAACATTGATCGAAGGCAAATTATTAGACTAACCGAATGAAAAATAATATATATGCCTCAATTAATATAGACCGATTGCAACCATGGTTTATATAAGAGACGATTTGGTGTCAAGGTGGACGATCAAGTGTAATGAAGATTTTGCTACTAATTTCTTGCTGCAACATAGATTAGGGGGTGTTTGAATTGTCTTTAAAGGCAACAAAAAAAAAAGTCATGTTTGAAAGAAACATTTTAAAAGTTACATTGAAGGAAAAACTGATTTTTTGGAAAAGTTAGGGATTTTTTTGAACTTTTCCAAAAAGAACTTTTGTCTCTCAAAAAGACAAGCCAAACAACCCCTCAAATTAGATTTCTCATCAGTTATTCCCCATTTAAAACAGGATTGCAAAAGATCGTTTGTTGGTTTCAGTGAATGGTGTAAGATTACAAATTTGTTTGAAACAGAAAAATGAATGGAAAGTAAATATCACCTTTGCATTCGTTTGGATACAAAATCAATTGTATAAGAGGTCTGTCAAGAAGAGCTAACAAAAGAATAAAAGATATTATAAATATTGTAAGCAAAAAAAAAAAAAAAAAAAAAAAAAAAAAAAAAAAACAAAACCCTTGAGAGTATGAGTCCAGAATCTTGGGTATAGTTGACCCATAGAGGATTTAGTAATACTATGTTGGCATTTGAGTGGTTAATAACAGCTATAGAACATGAAAATCATCTAGTTATTAAGGTACACAGACTAACCTTCGTAGTCATGAACAGTCCAAGTGTGTGCCCATAAACCTGCAAGATAAAAAAAAATGAAATTTACATGGGATAAATGTAAATAAAACTGTCTATTTATGTTCTACTTGCATATAGAATCAAAGGGAGAAAAATAATGTCCGTTTATAGAACCATTTTTGGTGGGCTGGCTTCTGAAGACTTTTCAACTTTCTAAATTTTGACCAACAAAGTCAAATTTTTGGGATGTAGGTATGTTTTTTTACAACTATATTAATAATTAAGATCACATATATCATCTGTTTATGGTGCGCATTACGTGATACTGTATAGATAAAACTAACTTGATGAAGTCTCTAATCTCTCTATCACGCTATGACTTAGGGGTGTAAACGAGCCGAATACTACCAAGCTCGAAGCTCGGCTCGACTAAAATACTCGAGCTCGAAACTCGACTCGAGCCTTGACTTTAAGCTCGAGCTCGGGCTCGTGAAATACTCGACAGTCTTGAGCTCAGCTCGGCTCGGCTCGACTAATATTTTAAAAAAAAAAATCAAAATCACTAAATTGAGTAAAAAATATTAAACATTCCATATGTAAATGTCCAATCTACAAAACAAAAAAAACCACTATTAGTCACCTAATGTCAATATAACATCAACCATATATGTCATAAATGAATAATTATAAAGAAATGACATATATGTTATAAATGAACAATTATAAAGAAATGACATATATGTAAATTACACTAAGCTCGACTAAGCTCGCAAGCCTTATGAGCTGAGTATTTTTATACTCGAGCTTGGCTCGATAAGGTACTCGAGTAGCTCGAGCTCGAGCTCGGCTCGATTAAGGTCGAGTTGATTTCGAGTATTTTCCGAGTCGGTCTCGAGTTTCTCATGAGTTGGCTTGTCTCACTTACACCCCTACTATGACTGCATTGACACACCTGAAATCTTTTTGCAACAATCGGAAGCATAAGCCTTCTCCAGCTGAAGAACAAACCGTAATGGAAGCGAAGAAAAAAGAAATCGATTGCAGAGAGAAATCGTCTGAAATCGAGATTTGTTGAGTGTGGAGTTCATGTCTGCGATTGACACAACAGACCAAAGAAAAAAAACAGCGACAAAACCCTAAATCAACAAAAAAAAAAAGTAAACACCTGAAAAGAAATAGCCGCTCATTTTACTTGTCCGTATGGCCGACTTTCAATCGGAGGTGCAGCCCTGTAGAACCCAGGATGGTTGAGAAAATGGTTGGCTAAAAAAGACACCCCAATTTTCCATTTAGACACCCTATTTGATTTTTAAGGTTTTTATATCGGTTGAATTTGCATTGTTTTTTGAAAAAGTAAATTATAAATAGTTTATTATAGGCTGACTTTTAATAAAAGTGTTAATAAGGTGTTTAAGGGTAGTCAATTTAGCAACACCCAGAAATGGTTGGCTAAAAAGACACCCCAATTTTAGAGAAAATGTATGTGACCGAAGATAGTGCTTGACGCAAAGAAGAAGCAGTGAAGCTTCAAAGAGTAAATATCAGAGATCGGGATGTAGTCGGTGGGAAATATGTGCAAGTATTTTATTGGACCAAATATAGGTACAATCACAGAGAAACGTAGAAGAAGAAGAAAGGTTAAAAGTAACACGTATTAGGAATGAATGGTAACGGCACCGATACTTACATACACACTTACGTACACGTGTAATCCACTATAGAATAAAAAATGGATTAAAAAAAAGTCAATTTCAGCAAAGAACTGTTCACTAAGAACTTTTAGAATTAGTATATTATACAATGGTTTTAATTTTTTGACGGGTTGTTTTTAGGGGTACAAACGAGTCAAGCTACTCACGAGCTACTCGGGATCAAATCGCTAAAAGCTCGACTCGAAATTGATTTTAAATGAGTCCGAGCCGAGCTCGAGCTTAATATTAAGCTTGTTTATTAAACGAGCTTGAGCTCGAGCATATGTCATTAAGCTCGATTAGGCTCGCGAGTCTAAACGAGCCTTTATAGTATAATATAATTTATTATTACTTATATATATTAAAATAAAAACATATTAGGGGAATTATGGATTTAGGGTATTGGTAAACGAGTTTCTTAACGAGCTCGAGGCGAGCTTAAGCTTATTTAGGCACGTCAGATAAAAAACGAGTCGAGCCCGAACCCGAGCCGAAATTGTATAATTCTTTACGAGCTCGAGCCAAGCTCAATACAAGAAAGCTCGAGCTTCATATAAATTAAACAAGCCCGAGCCGAGCCTGACTAGACTCGGGCTCGGCTGCACCCCTTTCTCTAAACCATATAAAAATATAAAATGTGTATTTTGTCATTTTCTCATATTATTTTTTATCTTTATCATGTATTTATTTATTTATTTATCTATTTTTTTTTATAAATATTAAATTGTAAACCCGCTCTACCCTTATGCACATCCTTCTCCATCTTCTTCTCCTCTCCCCTCCCATCACCATCAGTGTTCCTCTTCCTTGCCTTTTTTCGTCACCCTTCCTCACCGGTGAAACCCAAAATCAATTTTATACCTTCAAGTCCTCAAAATAATGTTTCCAAAGCAAGTAAAGCTTAGGGAGGTTCAATTTAATTGTGAAGGATGTGAAAGAACTTTGCCGAAAAGTATCACGGAACTACACATAAGAATACCAAGGCAAATGCATAAATGTTCTACAACAAGTTGCAATCTTTACAAACCTTACCATTATGATTTCCAATATCTTTCAGATCAACTGTTTCTAATTAACAAGTTCATTGTCTCAAGTATAATATGGAATGATAAAACAGCAATGGATGTAATCATATAAGGTTGAGAAGACCAGATTCTCTGCAAACGAGTCCAACCAGGTGTCCATTCTTATCAAAAATTGGATTTACAATCTGTTGAGATGCATTCAAACTGGATTTATCTTATGGCATCAACACCAGGGTATTATCTCTTTTATTTCTTTTACTATACTTGAATAAGAATTCTTTTTACATCTTCGAATTTGATGGATTATCCATAATACAAACAAAACGATTTGAAGTCTCAAAGCATCATTTGTTTGAATTCATCAAAGTTGAGAACTCCATCCCCATTGAGATCAAATCGATTAATCATACCAACACACTCATCCAAACTTCTGGACTCACCGAGTCGATTCAGCATCCGTTTTAAGCTCTTGGGAGTGATGCAATCAGTCCCATCCATTTGATACATTCTGAAAGCTTTCCTCAAGTCCTCAAGCTTCTCTTCTTCCTTTGCGCTTTCCATTAATCCAAGAAAATCTTCAAACCCTAACTGTCCATTGTTTCCTTGTGACGATTTCACAGCAACTTCTACCTCTTCGAGTAAAATTCCTTCGTTCCAGATCAACCCGATGCAGTGTTGCAGCTCTGATGGAGATATCATACCATTTCCATCTATATCGATGTGATTGAATACGCGTTGGTATTCACTAGATTTGTTCATGATTCTGGAGAAGTGGTGAGTGAATTTCTGTGAAAGGAGTAGTTGGAAAAAACTTAATATGAAGAATTGATGGTGTTGATAGAATTGTAGAATGGGTTATATAGATACTCATTATACGCGTTGTTGCCAGAAATTTCGAATTGAATTTGTTACTGAGACGAAACGAAAACCCAATTGCGGGTTAAATTTCAAGCGGTTTCTCCACGGATTTGATGGCTTGGGACGAAGGTGAAAGGAAATTGCAGAATTATTGCGTCATCAAAGCTTCAATTATTACATTTATTTCAATCTTTAATTTTTTTGTATATTAAAAGGAGGATTGAGTTTTTTATATAAAAATTTTGAAGAATATTGTTTTTCACGTTTTAATTTGTATGATCGAGATGCACAACTCTTCCAGGAACATCCAAAAAGGTATAATTTGGTCTTATTTTCTATTGTTAACTGTAGACTAATAATATTAAATATTTTACAACCGATTATTTGGTCCCTAATTAAGTTATATTAATATTTTAAGTTCAACATTTGAGAATTATAACTTCAAAATTTTGAGTTTTGTGTTTTTGTTAGTTAGTTTAAAAAAAAAAAGTTAGAATATATTAGTGCTAGAAAGAAGTTTGAAAAGAAAAAAAAAACAGTTACAAAGATAATGCCATCAAGGGGTTTTCCATCCAATCGCTCCAAAATAAACATTAAACTTTATCTTGTTTCTGTTAACAAATCATTAAAAAAAAAAAAAATCTATTATACTCCAGAATTGAAGTTTATCACCAAACATCATCTTGTTTTTAAACCTCTATATCACCCAAAGTATCACTCCTAAAATAGCCTTGAGAGCCAATTAAAAACTTGTTTATAAGAGTAGTAACATCAACCCAATTAAAAACTTTGACCAAACGACAACTAAATGACAAAACCACTGAACATGATCTATCTTTTTTGGAAGAAACTTGCAAACATAGCACATGAGTGTGTTAAGATCCATACACAAGTATAACAATCGACATAGGCTACACAAAATACGACCACATTGACATTTAGTTGTTGTAGCAATTGAAAAAATATGGCCATATCATAAAAATGCAGCTAAAAAGAACCAATATTTCTTTTTGTAATCAAGTATTCAACAACCAATTTGATGCAAATCAGATCTTCATGTTGAAACCTTTGCTAAACCATCTTGTTAAGCATATAAGGTTGAGAAGACAACTTAAACGTACGCTACTCTACAAACCAGTCCACCAGGTGTCCATTCTTATGAAAAAATTGATTTAAAATATGTTGAGATGCATTCAAACTGGATTTATTTTATGGCATCAACACCAGGTGTATTATCTATTTTATTTCTTTTACTATATACTTGAATAAGAATTCTGAATTCATTTTTACATCTTCCAAATGGATGGATTCCATAATACAAGAATGTGAAATTAGATGAAACGATTCGAAATCTCAAAGCATCATTTGTTTGAATTCATCAAAGTTGAGAACTCCATCACCATTGAGATCAAATCGATTAATCATCCCAACACACTCATCCACACTTCTCGACTCACCGAGTCGATTCAGCATCCTGTTTAAGCTTTTCGGAGTGATGCAATCAGTCCCATCCATTTGATATATTCTGAAAGTTTTCCTCAAGTCCTCAAGCTTCTCTTCTTCCTTTGCGCTTTCCATTAAACCAACAAAATCTTCAAACCCTAATTGTCCGTTGTTTCCCTGTGACAATTCCACAGCAACTTCAATCTCTTCGAGTAAAATTCCTTGGTTCCAGATCAATCCGATGCAGCGTTGCAGCTCTGATGGAGAGATCATACCATTTCCATCTATATCGATGTGATTGAATACACATCTGTATTCACTAGATTTGTTCATGATTTCAGAGACCTGTTGAGTGATGTTCTGGATTAGGAGTTGGAAGAAACTGAAGTAAAATAATTAATATGAAGAATTGTAGAAACTAGAAAGCGTTATATAGATACTCATTATACGCGTTGATGCAGAAATTTTTGAATTCAATTTGATACTGAGACGAAACGAAACCTAATTGCGGGTTTAATTTCAAGCGGTTTATCCAAGGATTTGATGCCCTGGGACGAAGCTGCAAGGCAATTGCAGAAATATTGTGTCACCACGAAACTTCAAAGCTTCGATTATCACATTTATTCCATTTTTTCTTTAAATCTTTCAATATTTTTTCTTTAAATCGAGTATACTAATTATGAATTTATGAATTCAAAAATTATTGTTTTTCACGTTTTTACTTTTTTTTTTTTTTTTTTTTTGACTAAAATAAGTTTATTGAAAAAAAACATTTACTGAAAAATATTTACCGAATTTATTTTATTTTATTTTTTTCAATTTTTCAGTTTTTTTATTTTTTATATTTTAAATATCCATTTTTTTTACTTTTTATTTTATTTCAGTTTTTTTACTATTTTTTTAAATATCATTTTTTATAATTTTTTTATTTCAATTTTTCTTTTTTACCTTTTTTTTTAAATATACATTTAACACAAATAAATATAGTCCATACAAGTTATTTACTTGTTTCAAATGTCAAAAATATTGTTTGCATAAATAAGATATTAAAACGAAAGAGTTATATAGTATACTTCTAAAAAATCAATCAATAAAAGTGCTATGTGCCAACCATAGTCTTGTCATTATGCCATGAGCTGCCTCGTGGTCTTCCTTGCCAGGCCGGGGGCTAAAATACTGGGTCTTACAGACAAGTGTCAGGTACAAGGTGTGAATAACCATGCAAATTAGCTTGGTACACTCAATAAACAGGTAACCGTAAGATCCTTTGAGACTCATTGAAACTTTTCAAAATCACTTGTATTCTCAAAGAATCAGTAAACTGGTAACCAAAGAGTTTTTGGAGGATGGGACATCGTCGCATCACGTTATTTATTTTTGTCATATGTATTTGATACCATGTAAACAATGTTTTGAGCACAATGTAAATTTATTAAATATTTAATACCATGGTTGTAATGCTTTGATCGCTATTATTCAATTGTTATGATACTGTACATCAAAGTCATCCGCCCCCAGACGTTTCTGCCGTTCTGGTTTGGGGGTATGACACTTTACGAATTAGTTCCAAAAGCCGCATAATTTCCAGTAAAAATCCCTCCATTTTACTCAAGAATATTCATCATTTGAAGTTGATCTTCAAGGTAAAATCAATTTCCTTACATTTTGTTCACTTTTCTTTCAAAAATATCAAATTTTCTTGCATTTTTCTTCTCCACAAACACTCTTCTTTGAGATTATTCACTTGTATGTTCACGCATGTTGAATTTTATGATAATGGGGGTAGGATTTCACCCCAAAACAACATGCATGTTGTTAGAAGGTGAAATCCAATGATCAAAACTTAAATCAAATTCATCAACTTAAGTTTTATAAGTTTTAAAGATCCCAAACCACATGCATTCAAGTTTTTCATTTAGAAACATCATTTTGAACAAAATAAGTTCATTCATGGTCTTCAAATCATAATGCATGTGATGAATATCAAGCTTAAAGGCTTGATTATCAAAGTATATTGTTAAGAATGTCATCAATGATTTATTCATAAATAAATATCTAAAACTTCTTTTTCTTCTCAAGTACGATTTTTCCCAGAATCCAAACAACAAAACAAGATGATCTGGAAATTTTCAGAAAATAACTCGTTTTGCTCAGTTTATTGTAATTTTTGCAAAAACTAGATAAATAATTCATATAAAATACTTTTGATGGTTAATAAATTCTGGTAAATTTCGAATATCACCTATGCACTGAGTAAAAGCTTTTCATGAAGTTGTATGCATTTCTAAGTCTGTTTTCTGTTGATTTCTAATTTATTTTTCTTGAAGGGAAATAAATATCAAAACACCGTTATGAATGTCCAAAGCCATATTTCATAATTTTCGAATATTATAGAGATTATATCGACTCTATGAAAAATTTTCCAAATTTTTCCAAGACAATTTCTTATTTTTCCCGATTTAATGAATATTTAAGGGATTAAATTGATGAAAAATAGCTACACTTATCCAAAAATTATGAAACCTCATAAGAATATCTTCTATTAGATATAAATCATAAATAAAAAGTTTAGTGAATTTTACCTAATGTTTAAAAAATTTTCTCGAATTAATGTTTATTTAAATGAATATAACAAAGAAAAATAGTTAAACTATTTGGAAACCAGCTTTTATATTTTCCCAGATTTCATATGTGTAATAACAGTAGAACAAAAAGTTTGGGAAATTTTTGAAACTTTTCTCTATTTATCTCTATTTTGATAGAATAAATACACAAAAATCAGAAAAAGCATGTTAAACTGTTTGAAAATACATTTTATTATTTTTCTTAGATTATATATGTTTCATATCAGTGGTGCATAAAGTTTGGGGAATTTTCTTAACTGACTGATTTTTTTCATGAATTTATATCTATCTAGAGAATTAAATATTGGAAAAACGATTATGCATATCTAAAATCCATGAAAACTTATCTGAAAACCCTTTAATACTGTTAGAACCAGAATCCAAAGTTTGGTAATTTTTATTAATAGTTTAGTATTTTTCATGATTTTATGATTATTCAAGAAATTAAAATGGTGAAAAATAACTAGACAAATCGAAAATTCAAGAAAATTTATATTGGGTTCTTTGAGTTCAGTTAGAATTAAAATACAAAGTTTGGAAAATTTTGGAACTAAACTGATTTAGTTTTTGAATATTTAATCATTGAAACACCACCTAAAATGTTAAATTTTAACATTTCAATAATGGGGATTTCCACTTGAATTTGTTATACAACAAATTGATTCATAGAAATCTAAATTTCACATAAAAATGTTGGTAACTTATCAATATCAAAATTTTGACACAATATTGACGTAATTCTATTGCAGTAGTAAGTATAATAGTATTAGATTTCGGTTAGAAACTCATCAGTGTGTAATATCGTTGTTGTAATCGATAGTGGTACAAGTGGAACGTAGTTCAAGGAATCATTTGCATCATCTCAATGCATTGTGAGTATTCACAACTCTCCCTGTTTTCGGTTTTTATGTTTTAGGGTGGAAAAGCATGTCCGAAAAATTGTTTATTGTTTGTTGCATTTAAATTGATTTGTATCAAACATGATTGCTGTATTTTGCTATGTATGTCTATGGAACTTGAAACATGAGGCCTTATCATCATAAGTCCCTTCCCTTACACTTGACTCCAACCATTAACTCTTTGAGCCAATGGTCATTATGGATAGCACTACTAGGAATTGACAACTCCTCACTCGTCCGATTGCTTGAGTGCATGATACCATATTCATCTATGGAACGATAAGCATAGATCTTGATAGGGCATCAGTCATAGATGCTTGCATGCATCCTAGAACGTAAGATTTTGAGAGATAATTTAATAGCGTTCATTGTTCTTATCTTTTGTAACCCAAATATCCTCTACAGCGGAAGTTCTTCATCGAGCTCTGCTGAGGATTGATTTATTTTGAATCATTCGACACATTCAGATTCATTCTTGAGTTTTACATTACTGTTTTTGCTTTCGTGATTTACCTGTTATAAGATCTAAACGATCTAAGAGTTTGATAAACTCATCAATTGGTATCAGAGCAGGAGGTTGTGTAATTCATACACATCTCTTCTGTGAAAGAAGCGATTAGGGTTTATTCCGCATTAACTGATATTTATCGAGCCGTCACTCCATAATTGCCGTATCTCATTATTTATTCGTTTTGCCCTAATATTACATATTACAAGTCTGATCTTGCAACAGGTTAAACGATCAAGCATGGACGATTCTCAATCCAATCCTATCAACATCTCAAACAATATTGGATCTACAACGAAGATTCCAATTCTTTACACTCAAGATTACGAGGTTTGGGCGCATCATTTTGAAGACTACGTTATTGGATCTGAAGATAATGGGTATCTAATATGGGAAGCTATTGTTTCTGGACCATTTGCTCATTCAGGAACATCCAGAATCATTAAAACTCAAAAGGAGTATAATGATTTGTTAAAAGATGTAAAAGACGTTGCTCAGGACGAAAAGGAGAAATTTCAGTGCAACATCAAAGCATTGAGGCTGATTCGATTCGCTCTTCAATTTGACACGTTTAGATTGGTGAGCTCATGCAGTACTGCTAAAGAAATTTGGGATCGGCTGCGAGAGCTGTATTCCACAGATGAAGATTTGGAGCACTCAATTCAGACCTTGCTTTCGTCTGGGTTTGGAGAGTTCAAGCAAAATCCTGATGAGTCCGTTACACAGAAGTTTGATCGCTTCAATCATCTTCTCAGCAAGATGATCAAACATGATATCGAAAGGAAGCTTATTGAACAGAAGGTTACTTTTCTAAATGGATTAAGATCCGAATGGAGAGCTGTTGTGTCTACAGTTAAAGCACACGAGCAATTCAAATCATATTCACTGGTGAAACTGGTGGGAATTCTGAAATCCCAAGAAAAGATAGTGATGCAAGAGAAGAGTGTGGTCTCAAACTTGGGGTCCTTGGCCCTCCTGTCTAAAAGTAAGAATGCAGTAGAAGACGAAGATCTGAACCTGGAGGACTATGATCTAACTTCAGAAGATTATGCTATTGATGGTGTACAATCCCAAAAGGTTCATCAAGAAGAAGTTTCCTACCAATAAGAACCGAAATTGGCAGGGAAGCTACAGTTCTGAAAAAGTAAGGGAGGAGCCGAAGACTGAAGAACCAAAGAAAGAGGTGAAGGTTGAAGCGGATTCTGGTGTCAGCTGTTATTACTGTGGAGGAAAGAATCATTACGCCAAAGATTGTGTTTTGAAGAAAATGACAGAGAAAGATGAGGAGAAAGATGAAGAGGCAATCTTAATGAAAAAGCTAGACGAGATTAAAAGGAAGAAAGCTACTACTAATCCTTCTATGAATGCTCTTATTGTACAGGGTTCGGCAGAGGATGATGAGTTCGGTGGCGTACAGGTTTGGTCGACCGACTCAGAAGATGATGAGGTGAGAAAGCCTTCTCATGGAAAGGCTTATGTCGCAAGAGGTGGTGAAAGCAGTGGAAAGTGTCTGATGGTGACTGATATATCTCACATGAGGGGATATAATACTGATGGTGGAAATGAAGACGCCAAGGAGCGAGAGGACTTATGCTTCACAGCAAAACCTCTCAGTGTGCAGATCAGTGAACTTGATGAACTGATCAAGAAGGTACAATCTCTTTTTATTTCATTCAAAATTCCACAGAAATCATATGAAAAGGAATTAAATAACTTGAATTCAAGAATCTCAAATCTAGATAGTTGTTTACCTCAAACACGGGTCACAAATTCTAACCTGACTGACCAAATAAGCAGGGTGTCATCCAAGAGTGAGGAGCGAAGGATGTGGATTGAGCAGAAGGAGTTGGAGATCATTAAGAATAGAGATGAAAACATTTATTTGCAAAGAGACAATTTAAAATTGTTAAAACAAAGGAATGTTTTTTGTTTAATCGCTAAAAGGCTTTATGCTAACATTACTCAACTGCATCTGAATTGTGAAATAGGACAGAAGATACATTGCATGATTTTACCCTTCCTTGAGTTTAAGGAAGATGAAATCGATGGTGAAGCATACAACTATAAAAGTGTTGTATCTTCCGATGATGTGAATCATACTTATATGTGTGGTCTAGACAAAATAGACTCTTTTATAAAGTCCAAAGACCATAAGGACATGCTTAAAGATCTTCTGGATGAAAATGATAAGCTGAAAGTCAAGACCGAAACTATACAAAAATTCGACTCATTGAGTGCCAACTTAAGTTCAGAAAACAAAATTGATGTTGAAAACGCATCTGAACTTAATGTGGACGATGATATGAGTGAAATTTCTGTAGAGGATGAAGTCGACTGTTCAGAATTTGTCAAGAGCGAATCCGAAAACCACAAAAACCTGATTTCTGAAAATTTTGTAGAATTCGCTCGCTTGTCCAAATCTAAGTCGCCAGTCCTTAGAGAAAAGCTGTTGTGTTTCAGAAGGTTAGAACTACTCCAAATCAGGTATATAAAGTCACAGGAGTAGCCGAACATCAAACAGCTGAACTCACCGCCATGGTGAATGAAGACGATGTTGATGGCTGTGATGAGTTTTTTTGGTCAGCTCATATAGACAATGCAGACGAAACAGTTGGTCTGTCAGAGCGAACATCATGGAAAACCAAAGGAAGATATGTGCCAGAGCCGCTGAATAAGCCTGCTAACTTTGACGTACCAAGTACAAGTGGCACTAAAGAAATTCATGTAGAAGAAGTCACCTCCACAAACGAAACCTCATCTATGAAGGGCAAACCGGCTGCCAAGAAGCTGAAACAAAAAGCTAATATCCACAGGCAACCGAAATAGGTGAAAAATCAAAAGCAGCAGAGAAAGCTGAGATACAAAAAGAATCTCTCAGAGTGAAAGTAGTTTTGGCGCTATCAAAATACTCATTTCTCATATCCTGATAAAAATTCAAAGTCAGGGAAAAAGACTTTCGGGCCACATAAGGAACACAACCGAAAGGATAGGTTCGGTCCCGAAAGCACCAGCAACCGAAAGGATAGGTTCAGTCCCGAAAGCACCAACAACCGAAAGGATAGGTTCGGTCCCAAAAGCACCAGCAACGGAAAGGATAGGTTCGGTCCCAAAAGAACCAGCAACCAAAAGGATAGGTTTGGTCCGACCAACAACAATCAAAAATCCAACTTCGGCTCATCAGCTAACGGCTACCGAAGATCCAGGTTTGGTCCTTCTAATGACCATAAACAAAAGGGTCATTTCGAACCTCAAGTCAGGAAAAACTCCCATTCTAAATTATCTCTTTCTGATTCTTCTCATTCTCAATCCTCTTCTAAACCCAATTCTGTTCCTGCACAAAATTCAAAATATCAACGAACTTGAAAGGAAAATCGAAGATTTCCTCAGTCAAGGATGACCGAAAGCAGACTAATGCCCATACACCAGAACCTGAAACCAAAACGACTGTAGCTAACCCTAACAAAATCAAAGTGTTTACTATTAAAAGAAAAGATGAAACAACATTAATAAAAAGAACATATCTTGTTGATGTTTCTCTTACTATTCTTGTTCCTGTGAAAGGCTCACGTGAACCCAAGAAACTTTGGGTTCCTAAATCTGCTTAATTTTTGTAGGTTATAAGTGACGAGCAGTTCGACGAAGAATGGTACATTGACAGTGGCTGCTCATGTCACATGACAGGAAGGAAGGAAGAGCTAAGTGAGTTTCGATCTCTTCAAAATGGTGGCAATGTCAAGTTCGGTAATAACTCCTATGGAACTATAAAGGGTTATGGAATGATAACTAATGGAGATTTCACAATAAGAAAGGTGGCGTATGTTGAAGGGTTGTAACATAATCTCATCAGTGTATCTCAACTGGTGGGAGGTACCGGTCTCAAAGTTTCATTCGACGACGAAGGTTCAGAGATTATAGAGAAGAAATCCAACAAGGTCATCCTCAAATCAGACCGAAAAGGTGAAATGTTTCCTCTAAATCTCAATCCAATCAAAGGAAATCCAGCTATATGTCTTTTGTCCAAAGCTCATTCTGACGAAAGCTGGTTGTGGCACCGAAGGCTCTCACATCTCAACTTCAAAGACATCAACAAGCTTGTCACCGGAGGTCAAGTTCGGGGTCTTCCCTTGCTCAAGTTTGATCGAGAACACTTGTGCGTTGCATGCGAAATGGGGAAACAAAGTCGTCAAAGTCACCCATCTATTATAAACACAAAAGTTGTTGAACCACTTGGGTTGCTTCACATCGACTTGTGTGGTCCATCATCAATCGAAAGCATTGGCGGTAGCAAGTATATTCTTGTTATTGTTGATGATTTATCACGTTTTACATGGGTGTTCTTTCTGAAGCACAAATCTGAAGTCACTCCTAAGCTAAAGATGTTCATCAAGCAGGTTGAAGTGCAACTGAGAAAAGTCGTTCGAAACATTAGGAGCGATAATGGACTGGAATTCAAGAACAAAGAATTTGAAGACTTTTTGGCAGAAAAAGGAACCAGTCACAACTTTTCAGCCCCCTACACGCCTCAACAGAACGGTATTTTCGAAAGGCGAAACCGATCCTTGTGTGAGGCGGCCCGAACCATGCTAAGTTTCGCTTCTCTTCCCTTATATTTCTGGGCTGATGCTATTGATGCAGCATGCTTTACGCAGAATAGGTCTTATCTCAACAAGCGTTTCTCTCTTACTCCTTATGAGATCATTAATAACAGGAATCCGAACGTAAAATTTTTCCATGTGTTCGGTTCACGATGTTTCATCTTCAACTCCAAAGAACATCGTAACAAGTTTGACGTTAAAGTAGATGAAGGAATTTTTCTGGGATACTCTCTTACTTCAAAAGCATACCGGGTTTTAAATAAGCGTTCTAGAAAGATTGAAGAAACATATTATGTGACTTTCGATGATAGCTATGTCAAGAAGCTAAAGACTACTGAAGGAGCAATTGGAGAGATTTTCTCTCAAACAGGTCAAGTCACATCCACGATTGCTAATTTGTTCGATCAGTTTGTGGACTTATTCGATGAACCTGAGAAAGCCACTCTCTCGGAAGCCAAGGCAGCAGATAACATAATCGATTATCTGAAGCAAATTGTCGAAGATGCAGCCAAAAAAATGGGTGAAGGAGAACAAGTTCCAAACGAACCTCCTCAGCCCGGCACTTCAGCTGAGGGGGAGAATCTATTTTCTTCAAATCAACCGAACTCACACTTTCAGGGGGAGAATTCTATTCCTGTAGCACCCGAAAGCTCAGCTACACCCGAAAGTCCTGTAGCACCTGAAAAACCAAATGATTCATCGTCTGTCGAGGGGGAGAATTCCGATATATTCTATGATGACGATAGTCAATCTGAATTGGAAGAAATGGTGAACGCCGAATTGGATCCATCCTATGATCCAAACTATCCTCCCCTCATTAAATGGACCAGAGATCATCTTGTATCTCAGATAGTGGGTAATGTATCTGAAAAGGTCCTGACCCGATCTCAAGTGAAAGCAAAGCAATCCTCCCTATTTTCCAAAGTAGAGTTCTGCATGTATAATTCTTTCGTATCCAAAGTTGAACCGAAAACAGTCAATACTGCTCTTGATCATTCTGACTGGGTTCAGGCTATGCAAGATGAACTCAATGAGTTTGAAAGAAACAAGGTATGGCGCCTCATTCCAACACCTAAAGATGCCTCTGTCGTTGGTCTCAAATGGGTATTCAGAAACAAAATGGACAAGGAGGGAAATGTGATTCGAAATAAAGCTCGTCTAGTGGTGAAAGGATACTGCTAGGAAGAAGGAATTGATTACGAAGAAACTTTTGCTCCGGTAGCAAGGCTGGAATCTGTTCGAATATTTCTTGCCTACGCTGCACACAAGAACTTCGAGGTCTACCAAATGGATGTAAAATGCGCTTTTCTGAATGGAGAACTTGAAGAAACGGTTTACGTGGAGCAACCTCCTAGTTTTGTGAATGAAAAGCACCCAAATCACTGTTATATTCTAGACAAGGCAGTTTATGGTCTGAAACAAGCGCCTAGGGCATGGTATGAAACGCTAACTAAGTTCTTAAAGATGTCTAAATTCAAACAAGGTTCGGTTGACCCAACCTTCTTTCGAAAAAAGGAAGGTAACCACCTTATGATAGTTCAAATCTATGTCGATGATATCATCTTTGGCTCGACGAATCCTAGCTTAACAGCTGAATTCAGAAAGCTGATGGAGACTAAATTTGAAATGAGCTCAATGGGTCCGATTAACTTTTTCCTTGGTTTAAACATTAGACAGGGACCCGAAGGCATCTTTATCAACCAGGAAGCATACACCAAGACTCTTCTTGCTAAATTCGGCATGATGGGAGACTCAAAGGTCAAAGTTCCAATGGCGTTCAGCACCAAGCTCACACCATCCTTGGAAAAACCGGCAGTCGATATAACGTTATACCGCCAGATGATTAGGTCCTTGATGTACCTCACAGCTAGCAGGCCTGATATAATGTTTTCTGTGTGTTATTGTGCTAGGTTTCAGGCGAATCCTCGTGAACCACATATGCTAGCAGTGAAAAACATACTCCAGTATCTGAAATGAACCACCTCCCTTGGTCTATGGTATCCTTCAAACTCAGGTTTCTTTGTTCAAGCCTACTCAGATGCAGACCTTGGAGGATGTGGTTTAGACAGGAAAAGCACTACAGGAGGTTGTCAATTCCTCGACGGGAAGTTGGTGAGCTGGCAATCTAAGAAACAAACATGTGTTTCATTGTCTACAGCCGAAGCAGAATACATTGCAGCCGCTTCTTGCACATCTCAAGTGATTTGGATCCAAAGTCAACTCCATGATTATGGACTCAATATGAAAAAGATCCCACTATATTGCGATTCAGAAAGTGCAATTAGGATCTGTCATAACCCAGTGCAACACTCCAAGACCAAGCATATAGCACTGAGGTATCACTTTATTAAGGATCATGTGGAAGATGGAAACGTCAAAATTCACTTTGTTCGAACCACTGATCAACTGGCCGATATCTTCACCAAAGCTCTTCCTGAAGCAAGTTTCAATAAAATTCTACAAGGGCTAGGTATGATGGAATCTGAGTCAGTACCAAAAATTACTTCTCCAATCTAAAAGTTAGAAGCGAAATGAACCGAACGTTCGGGTTCGTTTCACGTGTGTGCCGAAATGAACCGAGCGCTCGGGTTTGGTCATATTCTCTTGTCTTCGCTTATCACTTAAAGGTAGTCTCTTTGGTTGTAAACTTTATGTATACTTTTTCTTGATTTCATCTCTCTTATTTTTCAAAAAAAAAAAATTTCAACCGAAATAGACCGAACGCTCGGGTTCGGTTCCAAATTTAATTTTTCTTTTTGTTTTTGTTTGTTTGTTTCCAAAATATATTGTTTTTCTTTCTTTAAATCAAAAACTCCAAAAATATTTTTTTCTTTTGTTTGCGTTCGCTAATTTCTATGTGTGGACATTTGTGGGCAAATTCTTTTATTAGTTAAGTGTCCCTAGAAGCATGCTGTTGTATGTGTCCAAAGTCTCACCTGATTCTGAATAATAGCCTTATTGACTTGGTATATACAAACCTTGTCTTCCCAATTAGGCTTTTATATTTATTCTAATCATGAGCTACCTTACTCTCTTCTCACATGAGATAAGAGTTTTCTGCTTGGTCCTTATTTTAACAGCAGAGGTACATTGGTTTCCTTACACCATCTCAAATATTTTTCTCCATCATATTTCGATCTCATACACATAACCCTTGAGACTCTCAGAAATTACCACTGAGGTTTATGGTTACACAATTTCTGTGTTCATGATCTTAGCTTCGTGCCACTACGTGCTAAGTGAAACCCAAAATTCACTACCTTCTATGCATTGACGGTGAACAATTAAATTTGCTCTAGTTTTCACTACAGAATTGACGAATTTACCCTTGAGGCTGTACCTTGAAATCTCTGAATTTTCTCTTTGTGTGATTCCTATGAAATTGTTAAATCCCATAACATTTCTTCCCCTGAAATCCAGTTTTAATTTTTTTTTTGAGATTTCACCTACAAATATTTTCACCATGCCACTTAAATTCTCTTCACACCTACTTGTTCAACAGACTGCATTGGTCTCACAAGTACTTCAGTCGATTTCTGTCTTATGTCAAGATCAGGAATTCTAAACTGAAGCAAAAGCCACCCAAATTAGCCTGATTAAAAGATGCCTTTCAACACTTCTCAATAAGTGTCTGATCGTAATTCAACGGGAAACCAAACAAACACTTTAAGGTCTCTCTTGACCTTGAACGAAAAGATTCGTGCCCGGGATCCATTGTTTCGTGTCTTTACTGACATGGCAATTTCCCACATATGTGTTGCTTTATTTCTTTTTCTTTTACACACTAAGCATGAAAATCTTTTTTGATTTTCCACAATTCTGGTTTCATTCCTTACAAGGCATTTTTTTCGCAATGGAATTTGAAGTAATAAAAGTGTTGTGGCTCACAATGTTACACGTGGTTATTCTACTTTATGATGACATCTCACACTAAAGGGATAAGTTGCTGACTCAGCCGAAAATCCAATCGGTTTGATATTTCAAACGACGCTTGAAAGACAGGCGTGTGAAGTGGAACCGTTTTTGACATTTCAAACGGCGCCTGATGGGAAGGAGTGTGAAACGGGATAGTTTTTCTCTCTCCTGCGTAATCATTGGGGCTCCCAAATGTCACGCGTCAATCACCTAAGGAAACTCTTCGTATTTCCCTTGAAGATTTGGGAACAGATTTTTCTCTCTCTTCTCACCACGGTATAAAAGGTAACTTCGACCATAATTTACCTCTTT